>NC_133327.1:257485682-258854472 GCF_042186555.1 Aquarana catesbeiana | reverse complement strand
AGACATCTGTGCAGGTTTCTACACAAATGTCAATGGAAATCGCACCCCGAAATCGCCAAAAGTAGTACAGGAACTACTTTTGGAAATCGGTACGGCGGCGCAAATGCGGCATCAATGCCAACGCTTCCATTGCAATTTGACAAATTGGTCTCCACGTTTCATTTTACTTTAAATAGTTATTTTGGCCAGGCTGGTCTGAACAAAGTATTTCATTCACAGTTGCAGCTGGGAGCGCTGTATAAACTGTTTGTTGCCTCAGCTACATAAGGTATACAGTGCTGTATTTTGGGTGCAGGACGAGACCCTCCTGTCCGGGACAAGACCATTCCTAGAACAAAATTGAGTGAGACTGAGCACTGGTCAGCCATTCACATTTGTTTATACGGTGATTTTAAAAGCTCATTGTTAAGCAAATGGAAAACATTTAGTATATATTGCCATTAATGTATTCACAAAAATCACTTTTAATTTGGTCCATTAAATCTGAAATATTGCATGTAATTTACAATTCCTATCTCCTTTTCATGTTTGTAAAGGCGAACCCTAACCAGCTTTTATGAAAGAGCCTTTTTCTAACCAAGATTGGCTAAAGCTCAGGTTACACACGCAGATAAAACTTTCGTCATGAGTACATCTCTGTATGGCTCTTAAAATAAAATAATAACTTGTGACTTACAAACCTAAATATCCTTACCTTTAGTTTCATAAGTTTGGCATATGGTGTTATATATATGTGATATCCTCCCCCCCGCCCAAGCATATTGCTCTTATTCTAGATTTGAAATTTCCCTGAATTAGTTCAAATTAAAAAAGCAGCTCTTGCTGTAATATTTGCCTTTCTTCCAGCTTTGTTTAATGCAGAGTCATCATTCTGCAATCAAGCCCCATTCCTCTGCTGGGCTAAATAATTCTCAGCTTCGTTTAACCCCATTTGTGTGAGCTCAGGACTTTAAAGCATAGATATCAAAAAAGTGGAGGTTGAGAAAAGAAATATGCTATCTGTCAGCCAACATCCCAATCTTGAATATGGTACAAAATTCCCCTTAAGGGTGGGACTTTAAAGACATAGATAGTGAGACATACAGTATAGTAAAAAATATAAAGTAATTTTATTTAACCACCTCAATACAGGGCACGTACACCCCCTTCCTGCCCAAGCCATTTTTCAGTTTTCAGCGCTGTCGCACTTTGAATGACAATTGCGCGGTCATGTTACACTGTACCTTAATTAAATTTTTATCATTTTTTTCCCACAAATAGAGCTTTCTTTTGGTGGTATTTGATCACCTCTGCGGTTTTTATTTCTTGCGCTATAAACAAAAGAAGAGGGACAATTTTGAAAAAACACAATATTTTTTACTTTTTGCTATAATAAATATCCAATTTTTTTTTTTTTAACAAATTTTTTCCTCAGTTTAGGCCGATACGTATTCTTCTACATATTTTTGGTAAAAAAAAATTGCGATAAGCGTATATTGATTGGTTTGCGCAAAAGTTATAGCGTCTACAAAATACGGGATAGATTTATAGCATTTTTATTATTTATTTATTTTTTACTAGTAATGGCGGCGATCTGCAATTTTTATTGTGACTGCGATATTGCGGCGGACACATCGGACACTTTTGACACATTTTTGGGACCATTCACATTTATACAGCGATCAATGCTATAAAATTGCATTGATTACTGTGTAAATGTGACTGGCAGGGAAGGGGTTAACACTAGGGGGCGCTCGAGGGGTTAATGTATTACCTAAGGAGGTGATTCTAACTGTGGGGGGAGGGGACTGACTGGGGGAGGTGACCGATCGCTGTCCCTATGTACAAGGGACATGCCATCGGTCTCCTCTCCTCTCTGACAGGACGTGGATCTGTGTTTACATGCACAGATCCACGCTCCTGCTGTGTTACCCGGCAATCGCGGGTGCCCGGCGGACATCGCGGCCGCCGGGCACGCGCACCGGGTCCCGAGTGACACGGCGGGCGCGCGCGCGCGCCCCCTAGTGGCTCGGGAAGGCGAGGACGTCATATGACGTCCTCCCAGAATAACAGAAGCCTCGTCCAGCCGTCATATGACGGTGGGCGGTGGCTTAGCGGTTAAACAATATATCAAAATTAGTGACATAGTATTCATACAAACATGTATTAAAAATATCTGTGCAGATAACTATCGAGTTCATAATATTTACAGAAATATATGCACTCAAAGTACAAGCATGTAGCAAAAGATCATATGCATTCGATGTTTCCTACGCGTTGCGGAGTATCATACACTCCTATATATATATATATATATATATATATATATATATATATATATATATATATATATATATATATATATATATATATATATATAGCAGGGGTTAGAAAAAAGAGTTCCTGGTAGATGGGGGAGGTGGGCATAGAGAACAGCTGATAGTGACCCAGGACTGCATCAGCAGGAAGCTGAGGATATAGGAAAAAAAATATCACAGTGTGCAGCTAAACTTGGTGTTATGATCCCCCATTTATTGCCAAAAGACCTCCCATAAGAGGTTGGCCAAGGGATCAATACAAAGCCATATATATTTAAATATTCAGATAAAATGATACAAAGAAGTAGATAAGTGTGTATATATAAAAAAAAAATACAAAAAAATATCTATCTATCTATATATTATATATCTATATCTTTTAGAAAGGGTGCTGGGTATGTGCAGACAAGGGCAACATATGATGAAAAACACACTGGGTCAGAAGTATATATTATTCGACCCTAGTATCATGCAGTAAAAGCTGAAGAATATTTGTATATCCAAAGTCCACATTACAATTTCTGTTCAAAGGCTTGAAACCGGTCCAAACGGAGCCTCAAAAACATCCCACAGATGCACACATCCACAGGATGCGCAGTCTATGAATGGCCAAAAAAGCAAAGGTAAAAATAAGACGGATAGCAGTGTAGCCACAAATATATTAAATAGCTGCAGTGTTGAAAAAAAAAAAAGGAAATATATGTCAAAGATAGCATTTACCTAAGCCAGTGTGCACCGCTGATGTGTTGCCTTGTCAGAAGCCACAGCACTAATGCGCACCCTTTCTGAAGCTCACTATATATAGGAGCTAATTTGAGTCAGATCTCACCTTCCTCGCTGGTGTGGGTGATGGTAATAGTCGGTGGGAGCGGGACGCATGACCTCACTCCTCCTACATCGCCATCTTAGATGTGGCCGGGGGGTGACGGCGTGCGCCGCACACTCAGGGGGCCGCGGTGTCAGCCGTTATGCATGTGTGGGTGATTACTATATTACTATAGTTACAGATCATACACTTTTGGCGCTATTTTGGGACCATTCACATTTATACAGTGATCAGTGCTTTTAAAAATGCTTTGATTACTGTGTAAATGTGACTGACAGTGAAGGGGTTAACCAGGAGAGGGTGCTGCAGGAGTTAAGTGTGTCCTAGGGCTGTGTTCTAACTGTGGGGGGGGGGGCTACGTGTGACACCTCACTGATCACCGCTCCAGATTACAGGGAGCTGTGATCAGTGACAGTGTCACTAGGCAGAACGGGGAAATGCTTGTTTACTTCAGCATTTCCCCATTTTTCAGCTCCGTGAGACGATTGCGGGTATCCCCGCGGATATCGAGTCCGCGGGACCCATGATCACACTCACGGAGCTCACGGCAGGGTCATGCGCGGCGGTGCACATGCGACCACACAGCGGCAGATTCAAAGGGACGTACAGGTACGCCCATTTGCCGTGCCATTATGCCGACGTATATGTACATGCGGCGGTCGGCAAGCGGTTAAGGAGTCTGAAAATTTTTTGCACCAGCAATCAGCAGATCGTTGGTGTCATGCAGGAGTCCTGTGTACTGTCGGGCAGTTTCACACTGACAGGAAGAATCAATTAACTATCACAGCGCTGTGGTAGTTAATTGAGAACTACAAGCCGTGAGGCAGCGATTCGCCGAGCAGTTGCATGAGTGGGAACATGCTAAAATAGGGTGGAACATGTTCCCAGAGGTGAACTTATCCTGGAAAGGATAAGTCCTGTAAATGTTCCAGAAGCTGCAGCCTACCCCTAAGCCCCCTCCACAGACAGCGAGCAGGCATCTTCTCTGGGTGCCCGCTGTCACTGTTTGAAAATAACGTGGCCATGTGGGGAACCGCTTGGCCCCATCATTCATTTACAAAGTTCTGTGAGATGAAAAACTACAAGTACTGACAGCCTTTGCGGCTGCCTGCCTTTAGTTTTCAATGAACTGCTCCTTCTCAAGGAATTTTGTGCTGTGCACGTTACTTACAGTAATTTTGTTTCTTGTTTGTAATGTTTCTTATGCTCCTTCTCTTTCCACAAGCTGGTACGAACTATGCACTCTGGTCTTAATCTTGTGCTTCATACTTTCAGTTAACATTTATGTTGTGTAATTCGCAGGTAAAGGATCTCTTTCCTTCCATTTACTATGTTCTCCTTGTGCTTTATATAGCATTTCTTTATCATCCTGATCTCACTTAAGATAACGTCTCTAAATTCCATAGGGCTTAAAGTGATTGTAAGGGTTTGTTTTTTTTTTTTTTTCTTAATAACAAACATGTCATAGTTACCTCCACTGTGCAGCTTGTTTTGCACAGAGTGGCCCCGATCCTCTTCTTCTGGGGTCCCCCGAAGGCTCTCGGGGCTCCTCCCCACATCGGATAACCCCCTAGTAGAAGCTCTCTCCCGAGGGGGTTACCTCGCGGGCACGCTCCTGATTACAGCATTCGGCGTCCATAGCTGCCGAAGGTATGACTCGGTCCCCGCCCCCGGTGCCCACATCATTGGATTTGATTGACAGCAGCGGGAGCCAATGGCCGCGCTGCAATCAGTCTATCCAATAAAGAGCCGAGAACCCCGGGCAGAGAGACAGAGCGTCTCCGCCGGGTCAAGTTCCAGGGCTCAGGTAAGTAAAATGGGGGGGCTGGGGGGCCAGTCACTGCCAGGTGTTTTTTCACTTTAATGCATAGGATGCATTAAGGTGAAAAAATACAAAGGTTTACAACCCCTTTGATAGCTCTTTTAAAAGGCCAATGCTTTGGAAAGAAGCCCTGGCCCAAAAATGTAATGCCTGCAAGAAACCCACTTTTCCAAAGTTAAATTCCTAAATGTCAATATCTTAAATTTCCTCATGCTTTCTTCGCCAGTGCAGGCTCTAAGAGTAAAAGAGGAATGATCGCAATTGGGGACACAGTTGACTTTCAACTTCATAATTTGGAAGCAGACCCAAGGGGCCAATTTCTCATCCTATCTCTGAAGAACTTTCTCATTAGGCTGGTTAATATTTATGCCCCTAATACCCATCAAAAAAACTTTCTACCAATCCCTTATACACAAATTACAACCATATCAAAACAATTTTGTAATAGTCTGTGGGGACTTTACTGAACTGGTAGAGGCTTTATAGACTCCACCAATGCAGTCCACCAGAGCTCGACCCTCCTATTGTCCCTTCACTCTTCAGAAGATATATTTGATGTAGGGTGGTGCACCCATGACAACAAAAGAGACTAACACCTTTTATTCTAATGCATATGCAATGTTTATTCCAGAGTTGATCTCTTCCTTGTTGACACGTATATTTTACAACAAATCACTACAGCTCCAAAGCCTATCCATTCTCTTCTCATCAGAGGAAGTTTCTAAGGAAATTGCAGCCCTACCTTTGCACAAGTCCCCAACCCAGATTGACTCATAAACAAATGCAGCATTCCTTTGTAGACACCCTAGTCCCACACCTCTGCAACTCTTAACAATATGGCAGACCAAGGTTCCTGTCTCAAAGAACCCCTTGAAGCCTTAATCATCATTATCCCAAAACCGGTGGAGATCTACTAATAACATCACCCACTTTCAGCCCATTTTGCTGTAAAAAAACATACAAAATTGGTGGTTATAAGGCTAACCTTCTAGCCACTCGCCTTACCAAATTTACACCTCTATTAGTACACCCTGACTAAGTAGGTTTTGTTCCTAGATGAAAGATCTCTGATGCCACTAGACCTTCATTGACCTCATACAATGGGCTGAGTATCAGAATACTCCCACCTTGCTTCTCTCCTTAGATCTAGAGAAAGCATTTGATAGTATTCAGTAGGGCTGCAACTAACTATTATTTTCATAATCGATTAGTTGGCCGATTATTGTTTCGATTAATTGGTTAACAACCTTAAAAAAAAAAAAAATGTGTATAATTTAGTTGATATGCAAAGTTTAAAAAAAGGCAATTTATTCTTAAATATCTATATGCAGTGGTAAATATAAACACCAGACTATATGGTTAGGGAGCAAAATATCTAATCCACACTGAGAATAACAGACAGAAGAGATATACTGCGTATACTATTAGAAGAGATGTACTGTGTATACTATTAGAGGAGATATACTGTGTATACTATTAGAAGAGATATACTGTGTGTACTATTAGAAGAGATATACTGTGTGTACTATTAGAAGAGATATACTGCGCGTACTATTAGAAGAGATATACTGCGTATACTATTAGAAGAGATATACTGCGTGTACTATTAGAAGAGATATACTGTATAAACTATAACAGGGTGAATCTGGTAAATATCAGACTCAGCGATCAATTTTTTTTATTTAAAAAACAATGTCTTCCTTCACAAGAAATGTCATTTTAAGAACGTTCGTTCGATTTTCTAATCATTAGTGGGGTCAAATCGAAGTTCATTTTCAATCACAGTGATGGGAAAATTTGGAAATAATAGAAAACTTCTTGGTCAAAGGAGTTTTCGGACAGTTAGGTGGTTTTTGTTTAGAAATTTATTTTAAAAACAGAATGTTAAAAACAAGTGAAAATTTCAAACAACATTCATTCATGTACAAAGATTTTTCGTCTGAATATTCTTGTCTGAAAATTGATCCATGTGGCCAGCATAGGGCTCGGTACACACCTATGCAGTTTGCTTTTGATGTATTTCTGCAGTGCTTTTTGCTGTGAGTTTTGATTTTTGAGCGCATGATTTTGCTGCGATTTGCGTTTTTTGCATTTTATTTGCCCAATTTGTTGTTGGGTAGATTAAAAAAAAACGCAAATTGCTGCGAAAACCCATTACATGCTTTTCTGTAGCTTCTCCATTGAAGTGTATTGAACCAAAAAAAGCACCGTTTTGTATTAAAAAAAAGTCCCTGACCCTTTCCAAATAGCAGCTGAAAAAAGCATAGATGTGAATGTGTCCCATAGGAAACTATGTAAATGAACTCTAGTGCGTTTCTGTAAAAAGCACCAAAAAACACATAGGCGTGAACCCGGCCTAAGACGTTTAGTAACATAATAAAAAAACTAAAATTAGCTCTGTAGTACAAAAAAAAGCAGATAATCACTACTGTAAGGGGTTCATTTTTTTTTTTTTTACTGTGGAACTGTAAAAGTAATATTTACAGTAGTGATTATTTGCTCTTTTTGTACTATAAAGGGCTAATTTTATTTTTTAACCCCATTATGTTACTGGCCAATAAATTGATTATGAAAATAGTAATCGATTAATTTCATAATCGATTAGTTTTCGATTAATCAGTTGTTTCAGCCCTAGTATTCAGTGGACTTATCTGAAGGCAGTCCTCTCCAAGTTTGGCTTCACAGGCTAGGATATACTCTGCAATTCAAGTCCTGTACACCCATGAAAACATGAATATTACATGCCTTATACACACAATGCTCAGGCTCAGTGCTGTATTCTTTGTGAGACATGTTTATAAGGCTTTGATGTAAAGATTTAACCCTTTTGCTGACAGAACAGTGCTTTTTGTTTTTTGTTCTTCTTTTTTTTTTTTTTTTTTTTGTATGTTTAAAAAAAATAGTTTTAGATATTAGTTAAAATTCAGAAACGTATATTCTCTAAAAGCAGATACCCTGGAGAATAAAATAGTGATAGTAGGTAAAATATGAGGTTGTGTCAAGTAAATACCCATGCCAAGCTTTAAAATTGCATGCTCCTGCAAAACCACAACAAACTTTGGGACCTTATATTTTCCATGTGGGACGCTTTAAAAGCCCCTACAGATTATCACTTTGGAGTTACTTGTGAATATTGACCCTAAAATGATTGTCCTCACTCTGTGTTAACAGCGATATCTAACATTTGGAAGAGTGATATTTTCATATGTAGGTGCCCCCGATGGGTGTGCTTACTTTTTGTATGTGTGCACATGGGGGTGGAAGGGCTCAGAACTTGTTTTGGGGATTTGGTAGTGCTTGGGTGTAACTTTTTTCACACTTTTTTTTTTTTTCCAATAAAAGTTACCTTATATCACATAAGGGACGTCGCTTTCATGTTCTTTGCAGCTAGTGGAGATCAGCAAATGGATATTCGCTGGTCTACCTCCCCTCTATCCAGTGACACCTGCCATGCTGGGTCATGGGCCCGCAGGTGGGACAGCTGGTCCTGTGAAGCGTGGTGGGGGTTGCACAGTTCCAGGGGTCACAGAAACCTGCAGAGTTTGTGTAAACTCCCCAGCTGTCACCAATGTATGACATACAGTAGTGGCAGTAAAAGGATTAACGCTCCCACCTGATTACCCACCTCTGTATGGACAACTCCTTTGACAAATCTAAGGCTTAATTGTTCCTCAGTTGCTCAGTATCTTCACATTTTGCAGATGCTAGTGCTAGAAGATACAGATTTTAATAAGCGCCTTTACTGTGCGCTATATTCAGTGCAGATGCCACCCATAATTGAAAGCAGCACTTGTGTGGTTTTTTTTTTAAGTTTATAATCTCTGCATAGTAAGATATTCTTTTTAAGTTCATGCTGATAAAGTGTACAATTTTGCAGTATAATCTTGTTTTTTTTTTTCTATTCACACAAATACCTGACAACTCATAATTCTCACTTCTGCATTTTGTTTTTACTGTAATAGGAGTTCATTATTTTTACGACCTTGGTTCCTTAATCAACATTTACCCAGAATGGTTGCTGTTACAGCAAATTTATCAGCATGTAGTTTATGGTTTCACTATAAATGACCATATGAGGAATGTCTTGGTCACAGCCTCGGATCAGTTCCTTTTTGAGTGTCATAGTACAGGGCCCATATAATGTGCACATCCTTTAAGTAAATTGTCTAATATAAAAAAAACTTCTATTACAATAGTATAGCTAAAGTACTACAGCAGAAATCTTGGCATAGCGTCTATTATTTTGTACATCAATATTCAGAAAAACTGATATAGTTTAATCTCCAAGTGTTATTTTTTTTTTTTTTTTTTTTAAATGTGACAGATTATTTTTTTATACCAGTATTCCAAAAACTTTATTCAACACATTTGTATTAGAAATCTGATTTTTGACATTTGCAAATTGCCGCATTTTTGTCTTAACCTGCAAGGATCCTTGTTTAAACCCTTGCCAGTTTTCCTTCTATACTGCAAAATCATATTTGTTTAATCGTCTTGAATTGGCATGTTTATTTTTGTTTTTTTATGGCGTAAACAGTTGCTGCAGTAATACCAAAATGTTTTATGTTTCATAGGGTACAGGAGTTTTAGGTTTGGATTGTGCTTTTCTCCTGCTGCTTATGCTTTCAGTTTGCCACAGTCAAAGCTTTCCTTATAAAATCTGAGCCATTATATTATGCAATATTAGGAAATGCCAGCACACTCATCCTGTTTTTCACATGTCTGTACAATTTACTGCAAGAGATGAGTACAGGTATGCCAATACACGCTAACTTTTAGCAGAATCAGCCACTGACATTTGTTTGTTTGCTCTGCACTTTCCTTTATCTAATCCTAATGTATTTTTTTTAAATAAAAATACATTCCATAAATCGGTTGCTTAACTTGAATACCCATTTTTAGACTCTTATGTAAAAAAAAAAAAAAAATCAATATGGTATGCATGAGAACTAAAAGGTTCCTTAACCACTTGCCTACCAGGCCAATTCTGACATTTCTCTCCTACATGTAAAAATCATAATTTTTTTGCTAGAAAATTATATAGAACCCCCAAACATTATATATGTTTTTTCAGCAGAGACCCTAGAGAATACAATGGCAGTCATTGCAACTTTTTATCTAGCACGGTATTTGCGCAGCAATTTTTCGAATGCGTTTTTTTTTTGGGGAAAAAAAAACAGTTTTGGGCTTTAAAAAAAAACAAAACAAGAAAGTTAGCCCAATGTTTTAGCATAATGTGAAAGATGAAGTTACACCGAGTAAATAGATACTCAACATGTTACGCTTCAAAATTGCACATGCTCGCGGAATGGCGCCAAACTTGCCTATTTAAAAATCCCCTTAGGCGACGCTTTAAAAATGTTTACTGGTTACATGTTTTGAGTTACAGAGGAGGTCTAGGGCCAAAATTGCTCTCACTGTAACGTTCGCGGCGACACCTCACATGTGTGATTTGAACACCGTTTTCATATGTGGGTGGGACTTATGTATGCCTTCGCTTCTGCGTGCGAGCTCACGGGGACAGGGGCACTTTAATTTTTTTTTTTTTATTTTATTGTTAATTTTACTTTTTTTTATTTTAGCTTGACACTTTTTTTCCAAAAAAATTTTTTTTGATCACTTTTGTTTCTATTACAAGGGATGTAAACATCCCTTGTAATAGGAATAAGCATGACAGGTGCTCTTTACAGTGAGATGTGGGGTCAATAAGACCCCACATCTCACCTCTAGGCTTAGAAGCCTGAATTAAAAAAAAAAAAAAAAAAAAAAAAACGATCACCGCTTCCCAGCCGAAGTAGCGCCGTTTTTTTTAATACAGAGGCCGGGCGTGATGTCATAACAACGCGCTTGGCCTCCGAACGATCATAGAGACTCCGGCGACCATCTGGTCCACCGGAAATCTCTATGCTAAACATCCGGGGCTGACGGATCCTGTGACCGACTCACCGATCGTAGTGCCGCTATGATCATTCTTATGCTGCGCAGATTCGCCGGCTCTAAAAAACGATATCTGGATAATGTCTGTAGCTACAGGCATCACTCAGATATCCCTGCTCAAAGCCGTGGACGTCATTTGGCGTACGGCGGGCGGGAAGTGTTTAAAGTGTTGTTAAACCCTCCTTCAAATAAATGTAATACAGCAATAGACTTTAGCACTTTCAGTGTGATGTTTTCCTTGTGTTTGTAGCCTCTTTGTTCTTTTTAATGTCCCAGTGAATTTTCAGTTCTGTCATTTGTTTTTAGGGTGGCTGCACTGCTTTGCAGGGTACAATGGAGCCCTGCTGTAGCTACCCTTACAAGTGTGCCCCCATCCAGAACTACAGCCTGGCATTGGGATGTTCCATGCTTCAACATTTACAGGCTGCTCCAGGAGTTCAATCCATTCCACTGCTCCTCCTCCAAAATAGATTTAGTGGCTCCCAAAACACTAGTAATTAGTATTACATATGACAGCATTATAATGGTTGAAAACAGGCATTTGAAATATGCATTTGTACCTTTTACCTTTTTGTGGGTAGTCATGTATTGTGTGACTTCTACTGTGCACCCTTCCTCAACTGGAAATTTGGGGGAGCGGTGCAGAGTAGAAAGAAACAGGCAGTTTTTATACTAGCTTGTAAGCTGGGGAAACATTTTGTTAAAAAACAAAAATGGTAATAATGCAGGTTTTGGTGCTTATTTAAAGAATAAATTGAACGCTCATAACTTTTTTTCTTAGTTTTGGACAGAGTGGAGAGGGATTAGAACACCTGTCAGTTTGTTTTTTATTGCTGTATGTGCCCTGTTTTGGAGATTCAGCCTCTATTTGCCCTTTTTGCCGTTATGAGTGGAAGTTAAAAAAAAGAAAGTTCTGGGTTGTCCCAGAACAGGAATGGACTGAGATATCTTTTAATGGGGACACTAGTCCTGGTGATCCATTTGACAACCAGGGATTCCCTCACTTTGGAGGGATTTCCTCACTTCCTGTTGAGAGGAAAATCTCCTTAATGGGACACAGGTGGCACAAAAACTGAGAGGGGTTATAACCCTTGCTAACTCTCTCCATAATTTTTAAAATATGTTTGCCTTTAGTTTAACTGCTCACATAACTGGGCCATGGAACACAGATTTGTTAAACCCTATAATGTAAAGTACTTGGAAGTATCGAACCATAGCTAATTAGCAGATGAAGCTCCATATAGATGCGAGGTACTGGAGACTAAATGAAATTCATGAAAACTGTTGGAATCAGAAAAGCAAGGTTGCATTCAAAAATAGTGTTCCTGTTCTGTATACAATATAAAATGCCATTGGTTAGCTATCCAAGAGCTGTAACATGATTTTTTTAACAAAGCTACCCATAACTAAATTCCATAATAGACTACCACTGAACTATTATCACATTGCAATAGAGTACATTCCCCTGTAACCGTATATTTTCCCAGTGGTTTAAATTTGGATCTTAGAAAAATAACCATTTCTCCATTTTCAAGGCATTACCCTACTTAAAACATTTTGTTTGTCCTTTTGCCAGAATATTTTTTTATTTTTTTAAACAAAAAGGGAAATTTACAGGATCCTAAATTAACTTATGCTACTCTATAAATATAGCGCTGTGTATTTCAAGTTTCACATTAACCACTGAGAAGAAGATTCAGCAAGGGAATGGTTTGGCATAACTATTGTGGATGGAGGTTGTGTGCTTACTTATGAGCCAAGTTTGTTTTGGGGAGACTGCCCTTCTTTTGCTGCTGCCCGATGAAGAACTGCAATCGCTGAGGGGAGTGATATCCTATTCGAAAGGAATAGGTTTGAGGTTGTGTGAAATCTTTGTTTTGGAGCAGATAAAGGGATAAAGCATCATCTCACCTTGTGAGCGCTCATTCATTTTCACTGATTATGCCTCCAACTATTCTCACATCACTAAAATTACTAATTGCTATTCCTTGTGTGTCAAACAGCAAATCCTGAATATTTAATGGCAAATAAAATTAGTTGAATTGGTTCTTTTTAATTAGAGTTCCTGCTGCTGTTTGTTCTGAGCTTCCTTTTTTTCATCCTGCTCACAGAATTTGGGGATGATTAAAACTGTTCAAGACTTAAACAGTTGGTGACCTTTTCTCGCAGAATAAATCCATAAACGCAATATTTCAGCTGGCATGGGGCAATCTGCATTATTTTTGCTTGATATAAAACCTTTTATGACTTTGGCGTTCCCAATAAAGTAAATTAAATGTGCTCCTATGAAAATGAGAACGCTGCAACATTGGATGGGCTTAAAACTTTGATTGTTGGCTGACTGTGCATAGAGTTTTAACTTTAGAGGAGCCAGACTGATACCTGATTATTATCTCTAGAAAATGATATGGCTTTTGTCATCAGTTGACAATGTTCTGGGTTCGGAAGATATAGCTCCCGAAATGTGATCTAATCTTTATTTCAGTAATACAAAAATAAGGTCTTGTTTAAAGTGAACTTTTATTTTATTTTATTTTTTTTTTAACTTCTGCAAGGACTGCCTTGGAGCAGACACCACAGGATACCTGCTGATACCTTTTTTTTAATCCTGCTTTGGACACCTGGCTTCCTTAATTGTGGGCTAAACCCTGTCCATTAGGGCATGCTTATTGAACAGGTCGGTGGAGTTTAACCAAGAAGTCATTGAAGTCAAGTTCTAAGTATCAAAAACTGAATCGAAGGTCTTCAAAGGAAGGTTTTCTGCCAAAAAAATGTATAATAAACACCATGCTTTTACTGTATGCAGGAGTTTAATTTTAAAAAGGTTCACTTCAACAAGTACACAATTAGGATTGATTTACTAAAGGAAGATAGATTGTTTACTTTGCAAGGGAATGTGGTAAAAATTCTCTTTTGCAAAGAATACTTAAACGCTGCAAGGAAAAAAAAAAAAGTACATTTGCTTAGTTATGTTTGGATGATGGTAGTCAGCAGAACTTACCCTTGCAAAATGAGGAGCCTTTTTTTTTTACCAATGGTAGTACTGTAAGAATCCCTTTTAGGCTCGGTTCATGCTGGTGGTGCAGTGCGGGAACCCTGAGAATCCAGTACGGGTTCCCGCATCGCACTGTGGTTCACACTCAGATCTGCGAGCCAGTGGGGGTGTCAAGGTAACGTTAACAACACCCCCAGATCGGTCCGCATATCGCAGTGCGAACTGTAAAATGGTGCAGGAATAGGATCGCATAGATGTGAACGCCCATGCAATCTGATTCCAGTGTGGACAAAAAAGGGTCCTGCACCATTTTGGTGCGAATGCGATTTCAGCCATACTGTATGAAATTGCATCGCACAGACCTCACATGTGATCTGCACAGCAATGCGGTGCGAATCGCATGCAAAGTCTAGTGTGAACCGTTGGGGGTTATAGTTTCCTATAATTGGCATCCACAAATGTAATCACTGTTTTTTGCAGGTTATTCCACTAGTCAACACAATCTATTGAATAGCATGAAACAAGACAAGAATCCAGACTGCCAATTTTTAAAATTTTTTCATTAAATTAAATTACGTATCTCCGCTTTACTTAAAGAGGAACTGCAGTCTGCTCACATAATTTGTAATAAAAACATCTTTGCCATTCTGAAGCTTCCCTCCAACCACTTGGCATATAATTTTATATACACTGTGATTCTGTACTTGCCAAATATGCTGCAGAAATCTCCCTCCACTCAGTCTTGCTGTATCCATTTTAACTGTGGGCAGCTGAAGCTGCTGCCTGTTCACTTCTTGGATTTACAGACACACAGAGGCACACCTCCATTTCTGCAGCTCTCATTGGCCCTCTTATGACTCATCCCCCCTCTGTTCCTGGCAAACTCACAAGAGTTGGAGAGAGAGCTGTACATGATGTCATGAGCCTAGGCTTTTTACCGGACAAGAAACTAATCCAAAGTTAAAACTACAAGGGCAGAATATTTTATAGATTGACAGTTGAAAAAATGACTGAAGGTCCGCTTTAATATTGTGTTTGGTGTTTGCACAGTTTCATATTCCAGAACTGCAACCTACCTGGAGTGCCCAGAAGTACGAGGTGTTCAGTGTTCGGGGACATGGCCAAGGTTAGGAAGGCTGCAATCCGACCACCACTGAACAAGACACATAAGTTGAAACGTCAAGACTGGGCTAAGATATATCTAAAGACAGATTTTTCAAAGATTTTATGGACTGATGAGATAAGTGACTTGACGGACCAGATGGATAAGCCTGTGGCTTGATCAGTAATGGGCACAGAGCTCCACTTCAACTCAGACGCCAGCAAGGTGGAGGTGGCATACTGGCATAGGCTGGTTATATTACCCACTTCAGCCCCAACAGGATTTGTCCCCTTCCTGACAAGGCCATTTTGTACAATACGGCACTGCGTCGCCTTAACTGACAATTGCGCGATGTGGTAACCAAAACAAAATTGACACCCCTTTTTTCCCCACAAGTAGAATTTTCTTTTGGTATTTGATCACCTCTGCATTTTTATTTTTTGCGATATAAACAAAAAAAAGCGACAATTTTGAGAAAAAAAAATTTTTTTTGGCATAATAAACATCCCCCAATTTTTTTTTTTTTTTTTTTTTAAAACAAATTTCGACATCACTTTAGGCCGATTATATATTCTTCTACATATTTTTGGTAAAAAATTTCAATAAGCGTATATTGATTGGGGATAGATTTATGGCATTTTTAGTTTTAACTTTTTTTTTTTTTTAACTAGTAATGGTGGCCTCAGTGATTTTTATCGGAACTGCGACATTGCAGCGGACAGATCGGACACTTTTGACACTTTTTTTTTTTTTTTGGGACCATTGACATTTATACAGTGATCAGAGCTAAAAATAGCCACTGATTACTCTATAAATGTCTCTGGCAGGGAAGGGGTTAACTCTAGGGGGCGATCAAGGGGTTAAATGTGTTCTAACTGGGGGGGTGGGAGGGACTAGAGGTGGAGAAATATCGCTGTTCCTAACTAATAGGAACACACGATCTGTCTCTCCTCTCCTGACAGAACCAGGATGTTTACACACACAGATCCCGTTCTGTCTCTCGTGTCCACGATCGCCACGCGCATCGTGCCCCCCCACCATGCAGCGGGGGGGTTGCGCCTACCTAGGCTCTTAAAGGAGCGTCTTTTTTTGTGCAGGGCTGCCAACCTGCTGACGTATATGTACGTGAGTCGGTCGGGAAGTGGTTAAAAATGAGCTAGTTGGACCTTTCGGGCTTGAACATGGACTCGAAATAAACTCCCACACCTACTGCTAGTTTTTAGAAGACACTTTCTTCAAGCAGGGGTACAGACAAAAAAGCCTGCATCTTTCAAAAAGACCATGATATTTATGCAGGACAATGCTCCATTGCATGCATCAAAGTACTCGACAGCGAAGCTAGCCTGTAAAGGACTTAAAGATTAAAGAATAATGCCATGGCCCCCTTCCTCACCTGACCTAAACCCTTTTGAGAACTTGTGGGCCCTTCTTAAATTGGAGTTTTACAGCTTTACAGCGAAGGAAAATCTACACCTCTCTGAACAGTGTCTGAGTGTGTGTGTTTGCTGCTGCACAAAAAGTTGATCATCAACAGATCAAGAAACTGACAGACTCCATGAATGGAAGGCTTATGGCTGTTTTTGAAAAGGGGGGGCTATATTGTTCACTGATTTATTTATTTTATTTTAGAAATGTCAGAAATGTTTTTGTAAATTTTGAGTTGTTTGTTATTCTCATTTTATATGATAAACAAGTGAGATGGGAAAATTTAAATTTAGTTGCATAATAAGTTTGCACACTTATAGTTGACCAATAATTGTGCACACATAGATATTCTCCTAAGAAAGCCAAAACCTCACTTTTAATTTCCTAAATATTCAGGTTTGAGGTTTATTAACCTTTTGGATTGACCGAGAGCACTGTATTTGTTCAATAATGAAATGAATCCTCAATTACAACTTGCCTAATGTGCACACAGTGTATTCACTACTCTACCTTTTTAATCTAAAGACCTACAAAGCGTAGGCATATAACCAAAATTAGCTTAATTTACAAGTAGAAAAATCACAAATAAAACATGTCAGGAGAAATCTTCCAGATCTAAGAGGAGATGAAAAGAGGACAGCACCCGAAGGAAAAAAAATATATTGTGTAGGTAATAGGAAAGTACCTAAAAATGATTACATTTAGGGCGCATTCACCCCAGCAAGCTGTGCTGACCGCTTGGCTGCTGACGTGCACTGGGATTAAGCAGTGTTGCTGCACCGATTCCGACAAAGTGCATGGTTTACTTTACATTTCATTAACCACTTCCGGACCGCCGCACGACTATGTACCTCCAAACTTTGAAGGGGGATACTGTTGTTACGGCAGCAGCTAGCTGCCATAACCCCGGTATCTCTGTTTTCGTGCGGCAGTCCTCTTTCTGATAAAATTGGTCCCTGTGGCTTATTCGCCGCAAGATCACTTTTATCGGTGGCAGGAGAGGGCCCCCCCCCCTCCGCCGTGATCCGGTGCCCTCCGCCGCGATCTGGAGCCATCGGTTGTGGCGGAGGCAATCGCATCCATCTCCGTCCTGTGCCTGGAGACGAGTGAGGCTAAGATGGCGCCCACTCATCTCCATGACACTGCTGGGCGGAAGCGACATCAAAATGTCACTTCTGCCCACGTCTCATAAAGACATATTTTTTAAAAGTCATTTTTTTTAAATGACTTTTTTTATTGCATCTTAGTGTAAATATGAGATCTGAGGTCTTTTTGACCCCAGATCTCATATTTAAGAGGTCCTGTCCTTTGTTTAAAAAAAAAAAAAAAAGTGTAAAAAAAAAAATAAAATAATGTAAAATAAATAATAAAAATAATTAAAAAAATTTTTAACCACTTGCCGCCCTCCATATAGCAGAATGACGGCCGCAAAGTGGTTTCAATATCCTGACTGGGCGTCATATGACGTCCTCAGGATATTGAGCCGCTGCGCGCCCCTGGGGGCGCGCATCGCGGCGATCATTGTTGCGGAGTGTCAGTCTGACACCCCGCAACACCGATCTAGGTAAAGAGTCTCTAACGGAGACTCTTTACCACGTGATCAGCCATGTCCAATCACGGCCGATCACGATGTAAATAGGAAGAGCCGGTGATCGGCTTTTCCTCACTCACGTCTGACAGACGCGTGTAGAGGACAGCCGATCGGCTGCTCTCCTGACGGGGGGTCTGTGCTGATTGTTTATCAGCACAGCCCCCCTCGGATCCCGCCCAGGACCACCAGGGAAGCTGCCCAGGACCACCAGGGAAACCAGCCACACTGGACCACCAGGTATGCCCCTAGACCCCCAGGGAAAAACTAATCAGTGCAAAGGCAGCTGCCAATCAGTGCCCACTCCAATGCCTACCACTGCCAGTGCCACCAGGGATGCCTATCAGTGCTGTGTATCAGTGCCTATCAGTGCCACCTATCGGTGCCCATCAGTGCCACCCATAAGAACCCATCTTTGCAGCCTATCAGTGCCCATGAGTGCCCATCAATGCCGCCTATCAATGCCCATCAGTGCCGCCTACCAGTGCCGCATATCAGTGCCCGCTCATTGGTGCCACCTCATCGCTGCCGCCATATCAGTGCCTGTCAGTGCCGCCTTATCAGTGCCCATCAGTGAAAGAGAAAACTTACTTATTTACAAAATTTTTAAACAAAAGCAAAACTTTTATTTTTTTCAAAATTTTCGGTCTTTTTTTTATTTGTTTCGCAAAAAAATAAAAAACGCAGAGGTGATCAAATACCACCAAAAGAAAGCTCTATTTGTGGGAACAAATAGAAAATGATAAAAATTTAGTTTGAGTACAGTGTAGTCATTCAAACTGCGACAGCGCTGAAAGCTGAAAATTGGTCTGGGCAGGAAGGTGTATAAGTTCCCTGTATTGAAGTGGTTAAAAACTCCCTGTCCCGACGAGCCTGCGCGCAGAAGCCAACGCATACGCGAGTAGCACCGCATATGAAAACAATGGTCAAACCAAACATGTGAGGTATCGCCGCGACCGGTAGAGCGAGAGCAATAATTCTAGTCCTAGACCTCTTCTGTAACCCAAAACATGCAACCTGTAGATTTTTTTAAACGTCGCCTATGGAGATTTTTGAGGGTAAAAGTTTGACGCCATTCCACAAGCGGGAGCAATTTTGAAGCGTGACATGTTTGGTATCAATTTACTTGGCGTAACATTATATTTCACAATATAAAAAAAAATTGGGCTAACTTTACTGTTGTCTTATTTTTTTTATTCAAAAAAGTGAATTTTTTCCAAAAAAAGTGTGCTTATAAGACCGCTGCGCAAATACGGTGCAAAAAAAGTATTGCAACGACCGCCATTTTATTCTCTAGGGTGTTAGAAGAAAAACCATATATAATGTTTGGGGGGTTCTAAGTAATTTTCTAGCAAAAAAACCTGTTTTAAACATGTAAACACCTAAAATCCAAAACGAGGCTGGTCCTTAAGTGGTTAAGTTCTATTCATACAGTGGTGTTGATATGGGGTGTATTGCATAGCAGGTGCTGCCCTGAAAATAATTACTACATCCAGTACTTTTTTTCAGAAAGCACCAGTGCAGCAGAGTGGTGTGAACTGCCCTCAATCAAAGTTTTTTTTGCCTGATCTTGCAAGGCTGCCCAGCGCAGTCCTAACACACCTGGTATAAACATGTCCCAAGGGGTTACCAAATGAGTATACAGCCAAATAATGAGCGTGCGAAGAATATACAGTACTGTGCAAAAGTTTTAGGCATTTATGGAGAAATGCTGTAAAGTGAGAATGCTTTAAAAAAATATAAATTTCAGTTGTTTATTTGGATCAATTTACAAAATGCAAAGTGAGTGAGCAGAAGAAAAATATGAATCAAATGGATATTTGGTGTTGACCACCTTTCTGCTTCACAGCAGCATCAATTCTTCTAGGTATACTTGCACACAGTTTGTGACGGAATTCAGCAGGTAGGTTGTTCCCAACCTCTTGGAGAATGAACCACATATCTTCTGTGGATGTAGGCTGCATCAAATTCTTCTCTTCATCAAGTCTCTTCATGTGATCCCAGACAGACTCGATATCGAGATCAGGGCTCCGTGGGGGCCAGACCGTCCCTTCCAGGACTCCTTGTTCTTCTTTACACTGAAGATGGTTCTTCATAACATTGGCTGTATGTTTGGGGTTGTTATCCTGCTGCAGAATACATTTGGGGCTAATCACATATCACACTGATGATATGGAATGATGGATAAGTAAATGTGTTAAAGCTTCACTTTGTAAAGAATACCCAGTGCGGTGCAAGGAGAGAGGGGGAAAAAAAAAAAAAAAAAAAAATTTTGCTTGCACATGATTGGATGATGGAACTCAGCAGATCTTTACCACATTTTCTAAGCTCTGGGGAAAATGAGTGCAGCTGCACATGTAAACTGCAATACCTATTTGCCTTTAGTAAATCAACCCCATTCTGTTGTAATGACCAGAAATGCAGAATTCATGATCAGTGGAAAAAGGTTATACAGCCTGATGTATCATCTTTCACTATATATCTGGATGTATTTAATCCAAAATTTCTGCTGGGTTGTAATCAATCATTTGGGAAGGCGTATTGGGTAAGAAATTAGGTCTGAAGATTTTTCAGCATGATCACATAACAGGAAAAGGAATATGAGGCGATTTCCCAGTACCAGGTATACCCTGTGAAACAAACAGTCATGATAGTTCCATATTTCAGGATGATCATTCCACTATACACACTGCTAAACAAAAACCAGAATGTTTTCATGAAGACCAGAATCCGTTTAGATGCCTCCCACTACTTCCCCTTAACACCAAATGTTTTTGATAGACTAAAAAATCTTGTACATGAAATGTCTTTTATAAAATTTGATAAGTGCATAGTTGGACATGTGATGTGCTTGGCATGTCTCTACTGCAGAGAAGGGCTGGGCTGAGGTTTAGAAGGTTTTCAGTAGGTGGTGCTGCTGGAGAGTACTTTTGATTCAGTGCTTAGTCATAGTGGGACCTGCAGTCTATGTCAGACGAAATTCTGGTGATTATTTGTGATGGCATTTTATTTACTTTTTTTTTCAGGCAAGTTGATATTTTCACAAAGTAGCCGTAATCTTATTCAGCTTAGAAAGTATTTCCTTATTTACAAGTCATCCCTTACATTCCCCTATTTTTTTTATATTCTATATCTAAAAAGGTAGATTACTATAAACCATTGTGTGTAGGACAATATCTACATTTAACCCTGGCCACCAGTCACTGTGGCATCTTGGCATGCTTTATATGGTGCACTTACTTTTGTGCACAGGAAACTTTCCCTACAATGAAAAGGCCAGTTGATTTTCGTGTGCCTCCCATGCCAATAGCTTCCAGTCTTCCCTTATTAAAGAGGTTATGGACAACATGGAAATTTGGCAGAACATCCCGTTATAAGGCTCAGGAAGCTGGAGATGTTCTTGCTAATAACTGTATTACCAGTAGTTAAAGCCCAATTGACATTCCCAGCCAAGGTATACAGTATAGATAATTTGTTTTCAGCAATATACAGATTTGTAAATGTCCTACTTTTTTGGTTTGTAATTTAGCCCCAGGTCCAGTTGAAGAATCTGCTCCCTGACAGCAGATCACAATTAGGGACCACCGTGTGACATCAGCAGCCTATCTGCAACAGCCTCATAGGCATGGGGCTTAGGGAGCGCAAGTGTTGCTTTATTAATTCACTTGGCTTAAAAAGGTTTTCCTCATTTACATGCATACCTAGATTTTTTATTTTTTTTCCCTTTAAAGATGATATAACCATCTGAACCTTCTTGGCCATCATTGTCACTTTTACAGCACAGCTTGGTCTGCATGCTTTATAAAGAGAAGTATAAATTGAGATCTATAAAATAAAAAATGAACTTATACTATTATTACAAGTGTTAACTGCATACTGTTGTCAGAATACAACATATTTAATTTCCACAATAGTGGTCTTTTTATTAAAATTAGATTTGACAGTTTTAAAAAGGGAAAAGTGGAAGTTGTGCCCCCACTAGTTAGATTGTTGCTTACATTTTTTAGTTTTATTAAAAGTTATAGGTTTGAATTTGCTTAACCACTTGCCGACCACTGCACACACATACGTCGGCAGAATAGCTCGTACAGACAAATGGGTGTACCTGTGCGTCCCTTTGAATTTGCCACGCACGCCACGGGAGCGTGCTCGCGAACTTGATGTTCACCGGCGGCCTGCGATCGGGAGACGGAGAGGCAGAACAGGGAGATGCCTATGTAAACAAGGCATTTCCCTGTTCTGCCTAGTGACATGACAGGGATCTACTGCTCCCTATCATCGGGAGCAGTGATCGCTATCATGTCAGTGGTAGATCATCACTCCCTAGGACACACTTAACCCCTTGATCGCCCCCCTAGTGTTTAACCCCTTCCCTGCCAGTGTCATTTATACAGTAATCATTGGCTATTTATAGCACTTATTGCTGTATAAATGACAATGGTCACAAAATAGTGTCCGCCATAATGTCGCAGTCCCGATAAAAATCGCAGATCTTCTTCTTTTTTTTTTTACCAAAAATATGTGAAAGAGAATATATTGGCCTAAACTCAGGAAAAAATATTTTTTTATATATAGCTTTTTGGGACTATTTATTTGTGGGAAAAAAGGACGTCGATTGTTTGGGTACAACGTCGCACAACCACGCAATTGTCAGCTAAAGATACGCAGTGTCGAATCGCAAAAAAGCTCTTGTCAGGAAGGGGGTAAATCCTCCCAGGGCTGAAGTGTTTAATTAGACCAGGGATATGCAATTAGCGGACCTCCAGCTGTTGCAGAACTACAAGTCCCATGAGGCATAGCAAGACTCTGAAAGCCACAAGCATGACACCTAGAGGCAGAGGCATGATGGGACTTGTAGTTTTGCAACAGCTGGACGTCCGCTAATTGCATATCCCTGAATTAGACCAACATACTTTTTTTGTTTTTTTTCTCCTTTTTTTTTTTAATTTATTTTTTTTATTAAATTCACATCCTTTTTGCCATAAGTTTTTCCAGTAGAAAGGCTGGAAAAACCCAATTTTAAAGCAGAAAAACTTCAGGTAGGGGCAATTTTCTAATGAAATGTTACAGTGCAAGCTATGTATACAGCTTGGCAGCATTTCTAATGAATTGACAAGCAGATAGCAGGTGGTTAGAGTGTATTTAGACACAAACAAATCCACCCACTGGCTGCTAATTACAGGCTTCATATCTGTCAGTTTGTAGCAGTTGTAAGAAAATAAACAGGACTGGCTGAAATATTGTTTAAAGCGGAAGTAATATCAGAAATTCTTTTACGTGTGCACATGACAGTATTATGTAAATGTATCACTGTACTCCCCCCAATCCATGCTTTACCTCTAAATGATCAGCAATATTTTTTTAGGATTCTAGAGTTTACATCCACACTACATAATGCTGCTCAACATTTTGACACTGTTGTATAAATCCCATACCTATGCCGAAGCCTTTACGTTCTTGCCTGTGTCTACGAACATTGCACACCACTCGTTTTGCCCTGTGGCTGTCGTAATCTGTGACCAGTTAGTGTAAAGTTCCATCAGACTCCCACAGTTCCTCAGCTGCCGGTCACCCAGTGACCTGCCACTGTAAATATCCACCATGGCCTCTCACGGATTTGCTAACTCCTTTGTGCCTCTTACTTTGTGACCTCCCTGAATACTAAACTGAAAAGTGTGACCACTTTTAATTATATAGTACGGTTTTTTATCCCAGTATTTTTGTCACACTGGCTTCGATGTCCACTGATAGGTCTAACTATTTGGTATTGCTAAGGCACTGTCATCTCATTCTGGGAACTGAAATTATTGGTGAGTTAGGTACCCTTGTTATATCTCATGGAACTTCTGAAAAGACAATCTGCCACCTATAGTATGTATCTGTTCCCACCTAATTTGGAGTTTTGGGTCTTCTCACCCATCATTGGATGCCGCTGTTTCTCTTTCTGTTACATTCCTCATAATATAAAATAAATATTCAATAGGAAGAGGGGGCATACCCTTGTTATGGCATCAGCAGGTATGAAGTCCAAAGAATTCTGGCTCAAAGATTTTGACAGAGAAATACATTGTGCTCTTCAACTTTATCAAATTTGCCAAAAGCTGAAATATTAGGATGGCTTGACTCATTAGTAGTTACCTTTCTGTGTATTATTATTTATGGAATGCTTTTATATGTACTTGATACTTTACTCTTCTGCATTTAAGGTTGATTTAAAAAAAAAAAAATTAACTTACTTACTCTTTATTTTTTTTTTTATTTTTTTTTTTTTATAGATTTTCCTCCGCCGCCACCTCCACCACCAGAAGACACAAATAGTCTTTCACACCCATCTGGTATTGGAAGCTTTCCTCCTCCACCTGCTCCTGACGAAGCAATGTTCAATGTTCAGGTAATAAATGCTGACACACTGAAAACACAAATGCTAACAATCAGTTTGTGAGGTTTTAAAGTGTACGTCAAGCATAAAATTTTTTTTCTTACTTTTGGATAGTAGGGAAGGGTTGAGACCCCTGCCAGATTTGTGCTGCCATCTGTGGCTTTGTTAGAGATTTCTGCTCACTTTTTGTCATGCTGACACTTCCTCGGTTCACACTGGGACGACTTGTCAGGCGACCTAGTCGCCTGACAAGTAGCGCCCCGTTCTCTGCAATGGAACCGCTCTAATCGGAGCAACGCAAGTTGCTCTGACTTAGAAAAAGGTTCCTGTACGACTTTGGGGGCGACTTGCATTGACTTCTATACAGAAGTCGTTTTGCAAGTCGCCGATGTCCTGGGTCGCCTGAGGCAGTCGCGCTGTAAGTCGTGCTGCCTCAGTGTGAACCGACCCTAAGCCAGACAGGAAATGAGCGGAGCTTCCCAACAGCAACACGCAGAAATAAAATTGCTTTTATTTAATGACTTTCTGTCCATCTGAATAACATGGTCCTGAGGATGGGTGTGGCAGTTTAAAAAATGATTTTTTTCATGCCGTCTAGCATTTCTATACAAATACAGTACTGGGGTAGCATTGTCCATTGGTCAGTTCAGATAAAATAGTACCAAAAAAATAGGACATTTTACAAAAGCCAATTAGAGTGGATTTGTAGCACGTGATCACTGTAAAAGCTTCCTCATTGCGCCAGTACTAGTGTCAACTAGTATCAGGCTCATCCAGTACCAGAAGTAGTGTCAACCACCCCTTTACTTCCATTCATCCATCTACAGTATATGTCAGCTACATCTTGTCTCTGATCTGAGCTGTATATTAACCCCTCACCTGCATTATCCTGCACATTTACCCCTTCATTTCCTGATCTCTGTATATGACCTACACATTTTAAAAGAGAAGTATGGGATTTGTTTATTTTTATTTTTTTTTTTTGCTTTTTTAATCATACTTAACTGAATGCTGCATCGGTCCCCTGCCAGCTCTAACACTGAGAATCAAGCAATCAAACACTGCTGATTGCTCGGTTTTCAGAGCTTCGTGAGCAGAGAGCAGGTGACTGTCAGTCACCGGCTGTCTGCTCTACCCCCTCCTCGCTCACTGGAGCACTGGGCTGTGGAGGGGCCGAGTGCTGATCCAGGCATGTGGGCAGATCCCGACCATATGGCTGTGGTCCTTCCTGAGCCTGGACCGGCTCTGTGACGTCACCCCAGTGTCTTCTGAAAATGGGTCACAGGAGTTTAAAACGAACTGCAGTCCTGTGATCCATAGGAGAAGTACAGCCAGATGAGCTTTAGCTGTACTTCTCCTTTAATGCACCATTGCCAAGCTTCATGTTTTAACCCCCCCCCCCCCCCCAATATTGACATGTTGGTTTCTAAAAAAAAATTATGCCAAAAAATAGGATCCTTTGAGTATGTGCTTTCCAAAAAGGGGTCATTTTAGGGGATTTCATATTGTTCTGGCGTTTGTATTTGCTGTGCTTTATATCAGAAAGTGAGGGAAACTGTTTCCCTTTTTTATTTAGTAAAAAATAAAGAATACATTTGTTTAAAAATAAAGAAAAGAAAATTCATTGGGGTGCAGTGTTGCATGACAGTAAATGTTAGTCAAACTATCGCCATGCTGAAAAATGGTCTGGACAGAAAGAGTGTTACATATTGCTGGTGTTTAAGTAGTAAGTAAAGTGGGGAAAGACAAGAAACCCCCATCAGATTTTTTTTTCGACTGTGTTCCTGTTGCAGATTTTCAATAGCCATAGAAATCTGACAAAAATTCTAATACTGTCTCATGATTCTCAAGAAAACATTTTTGCTTGGTAATTTATTTTTTTAACCTTTAACAGTGGTGGTCTGCTGCTAAACAGCACAGAAAAACTGATCAGCAGGAATCTGAATGAGGCAACCCTGTTATTTCAGCCCTAGGCCCACAGTGGATTGATCATTTTATTGTACTCTATCTCCCTATTTTTCTAATATTGAGCGACTTAAAGCTGAACTCAATGCAAACAACTAAATACACAGATGAAATTCATAATGGGAGCTGATTTGGCCACCATGGATTTCTATTATTGCTCAAGATTTCTGTTAATTCCTGAGATTTTTACAGCCCTGCCAAATGGCACAGGCCATCTGGAGAACTGGCTTTGCTCTACTGCAGTTATATAATACAGGTCTTGTTCTCATAACCAGTCTGTGATTGGATAATGGAAAGGAGAAGCAGCAGTATGATCTCTGCCCAACAGAATGTTTGTGTTTTTTTGTTTTTCTGTTTTTTTTTTTGTTTTTTTTTTTTTGTTTTTTTTTTTGTACATGAACCCTGAAGCATGTCTGAATGGATGCTTGTGTTGCATCATCTATTTTTAGCGCTGCTGTACCGTTGTTCTTGCAGCGGTATTCGGCCATTAGCGGTGCGCTTTTAACCCCTGCTGGCGGCCGAAAAAGGGTTAAAATCCCTCGTACAGCGCGGCTATAGCCGCGGTATTGCCGCGCTGTCCCAATGATTTCAATGGGCAGGAGCGGTGAAGGAGCGGTGAATTCACCGCTCCAAAAAAGGGGTTTGCAGGACTTTTTTTACCGTCCTACCTGTGCACCGCTTCAGTGTGAAAGTCCTCGGGCTTTCACACTGAACAAACAGCGGAGGCTGTTTAGGGGCGGTTTGCAGGCGGTATTTTTAGCGCAATACCGCCTGCAAACCGCCCCAGTGTGAAAGGGGTCTAAATCTGGACAATTAAAACTAAGTATATGATATGATATAAAGATTTAGGTAACTAGAGGCAACCTTCACTAGGGGTTAATTGTACATAGGTGTGGTGTATTAGAGATTGTTGATCCAAAGAATATCTGATTGCCTTAGGGGATCACG
The DNA here is from genome assembly GCF_042186555.1 of Aquarana catesbeiana. NCBI lineage: Eukaryota > Metazoa > Chordata > Amphibia > Anura > Ranidae > Aquarana > Aquarana catesbeiana. Next base: position 258,827,188 of record NC_133327.1, on the reverse strand, counting down.
AAGGATGAGTATTGGGTTCTTTTATATGGAGGTTTTCAGTTTTTCAATTTTTTTATTTTTTTTTTCTATTGGTTGAACTAGATGGACTTGTGTCTTTTTTTTTTTTTTGACCAACTATGTACCTCTGTGTATATCAATACAGAACAGCTGTATAGATACAGTTGTGCTCATACATTTACGTACCCTGGCAGAATTTGATTTCTTGGCCATGTTTCAGAGAATATGAATGATAACACACAAACTTTTATTTTACTAATGATTAGTGTTTGGCTAAAGCCATGTATTATCAATTAACTGTGTTTACTCCTTTTTATGAAATCATAATAGCAACAGAAACTACCCAAATGACCCTGATCAAAAGTTTACATACCCTGGTGATTCTGGCCTGATAACATGCACACAGGTTAACACAGAGGGGTTTGAATGGCTAATAAAGGTAACCATCCTCACCTGCGATCTGTTTGCTTGTAATGAGTGTGTGTGTATAAAAGGTCAGTGAGTTTTTGGACTCCTGACAAACCCTTGCATCTTTCAGCCAGTGCTGCACTGACGTTTCTGGATTCTGAGTCATGGGGAAAGCAAAAGAATTGTCAAAGGATCTGCGGTAAAACGTAGTTGAAGTGATGAGACCAAAATTGAGCTTTTTGGTCACAACCATAAACGCTACCTTTGGAGAGGAGTCAACAAGGCCTATGATGAAAGGTACGCCATTCCTTCTGTGAAACACGGAGGTGGATCCCTGATGTTTTGGGGATGTGTGAGCTACAAAGGCACAGGAAATTTGGTCAAAATTGATGGCAAGATGAATGCAGTATGTTATCAAAAAATACTGGAGGAACATTTGCATTCATCAGCCAGGATGCTGCGCACGGGACGTACTTGGACATTCCAACATGACAGTAAACCAAAACATAAGGCCAAGTTGACCTGTCATTGGCTACAGAAGAATAAAGTGAAGGTTCTGGAGTGGCCATCTCAGTCTCCTGACCTCAATATCATTGAGCCACTCTGGGGAGATCTCACACATACAGTTCATGCAAGACAGCCCAAGAATTTACAGGAACTGGAGGCTTTTTGCCAAGAGGAATGGGCAGCTTTACCATCTGAGTAGATAAAGAGCCTCATCCACAAATACCACAAAAGACTTCAGGCTGTCATTGATGTTAAAGGGGGCAATACACGGTGTTAAGAACTGGGGTATGTAAACTTTTGATCAGGGTCATTTGGGTAGTTTCTGTTTTCATTATGTTTTAAAAAGAGTAAACACAGTTGATTGATAATAAATGGCTTCAGCCAAACACTAACCATGAGTGAAATAAAAGTTTTTGTGTTTATCATTCATATTCTCTGAAAGATGGCCAAGAAATCATAAATTATGCAAGGGTGTGTAAACGTATCAGCACAATTGTACATTATAATAACAAGAGATATACTTTTTAAAAAGAAGTATGGCCAAAGATTTTATGGCCATACTTCCTTTTTGGGTCACAGAAGTACCCATACTTTTGTTCTCCTGTGAGTTAGCCGATAAAGGGTTTTTGCCTGCTATCCACTGACGGTGCACAGCCAAGCCAGGATCTGGAAGAAACCTGACACTATTGTTGAGATCCACCTGGCTGCCTGACAGACAGCTGGCTGCAGCATGGAGGTAATCATTAAGTTTTTTACTTGTTGAATACAGATATAAATACCTAAATTAATGCAATTCTATGTTCATTAACACATCAACCTCTTCTTTTATTCATCTGCCCCTCCTCCCTTGGTCACTTGATTATCTCCTACGGCTTCCAATACCATCTCTACGCCGATGACACCCAAATCTATCTCTCTACACTTCTCCTCACGCCTTCAGTCACCTTTTGCATTATTAACTTACTAACTGACATATCAGCATAGATGACTTCCTTAAACTAAATCTCTCTAAAACTGTGCTGATGATAATCCCCCCACCTGTGCCCCCCCTCCATGACTTTTCCATCAAATTAATAATGCAACCATCAATCCCTCTCCTCACGCCAGAGTACTAGGTGTAATCCTAGATTATGACCTATCTTCTCAGCCCCAAATCCAAATGTTGTCAAAAGCTTGTAGACTTCACCTCCGTAACATCTTGCCCCTTTTTAACCACTTAAGGACTTTTTTTTTTTTTGCTAGAAAATGACTTAGAGCCCCTAAACATTATACATTTTTTTCTAACACCCTAGAGAATAAAATGGCAGTCATTGCAATACTTTATCACACCGTATTTGCACAGCAGTCCTACAAGCGCACTTTAAAAAAAAAAAAAAACAAGACCGCAGTAAAGTTAGCCGAATATTTTTTTTATATTGTGAAAAATAATGTTACACACGCTTCAAAATTGCGCCCGCTCGTAGAATGGCAACAAACTTTTACCCTTAAAAAAATCTCCATAGGCGACATTTAAAAAATTCTACAGGTTGCATGTTTTGTGTTACAGAGGAGGTCTAGGAATAGAATTATTGCTCTCGCTCTACCGATCTTGGCGATACCTCACATATGTGGTTTGAACACCGTTTTCATATGCGGGCGCTACTCACATATGCGTTCGCTTATGCACGTGAACTCGTCGGGATGAAGCGCGTTTACATTTTATTTATTTATTTTACCTTTTATATTTTATTTTTACACTGTTTTAAAAAAAAATAAATAAAAATGTTGTGACTTTTATTCTTATTACAAGGAATGTAAACATCCCTTGTAATAGAAAAAAAGCAAGACAGGACCTCTTAAATATGAGAACTGGGGTCAAAAAGACCTTAGATCTCATATTTACACTAAAATGCAATAAAAAAAAAAAAATTGTCATTTAAAAAAATGGCCCTTTAAGAGCTATGTGCGGAGGTGACGTTTTGACGTCGCTTCCCCCCTGCAATGTCATGGAGACGGGTGGGGGCCATTTTCCCCTCACTTGTCTCCATACCCAGCCAGGAGAAGGACCAGATCGCCTCCGCTGCTACCGATGACCCCGGTAAGCGGCGGAGGGCACCGGAGCTCGGTGGGAGGGTGGCCCCTCTCCCGCCGTCATAAAAGTGATCTTGCAGCGAATCCGCCGCAGAGACCACTTTTATCTTGTAGCCGACCGCCCACCGAATACGAGGATACCGGGGTTATGGCAGCTATTTGCTGCCTTAACAATGATATCCGTCTTCAAATTTAGGACGTATATCGCCGTGCGCTGGTTGGCAAGTCGGCACAATGACATGGCTGGGCAAATGGGCGTACAGGTACGTCCCCTTTAAATCAAGGTATTGTGGGCGTGTGCCCGCTGCGTACTTCGTGATCGTGTCATGGAGCTGAAGAACGGAGAGATGCCATTATAAACAAGACAAAAAGATGTTCCTATCATGGTGCTGCTTCTCCTTCACTATGCAGTTACAAGTAACAAACCTGGACTCTGGAGGAAGTGGGTTGAATGATGCCGGCCATCATTTACATGAAAGACTGAGGACATCTAGAAGTACTGCTGTGACTTGAAGGCGCATTTTGCCGCAAAAACATTTTTTATGGTTCTATCCTTATGATGGGCTGTTCATTTTTTCCTCTGACTAGAGTTTTGATTTAAATTAGTTTTTTTAATGTTTTGTTCTCTGAGATTAAATGCATCTGCGTGAAATGCTTTAAAAGCTCTGCTAGTATTATTTCCGCATGGTATTATTATAAATATACCAAAGTGTTTATGAATACAGCTTTCTTTTATCTGGATTGTTAGCTTCAGTGAAAGCTGAATGTCAGAGCAATTGGTATGTCTCGAGATACAGGAACCTGAAGTTTATTTCCTGAGATAAACTAGCAAGACTCAGGATCAGTAAGAAATAATGCCAAGTTCAGGGTTCAGGTGTAAGTAGCACACAGAGTTCATAGGTCTGTAGTAAGTAGCACAGGATGTAGAGGTCCGTAGTAAGTAACGTAATGAGCAGTGTTCACAAGTACTGTAAGTAAGGCAGTGTGCAAGGGATTAAGAGTAGGTAACACACATTTAAGAGATCTATACTATGTGACACAGGTCACGGGGGCTGGGAGAGTGCATAGGTCAGTAGTAGGTAATGCAAAATGCAGGGCAGGAGTAAGGAATGTAGAGTTCAGGGGTCAGTAGTTTGTAACATAAAATTCAGGGATCAGTGGTATGTAACGCACATTACAGAGGACGGTAGTACGTATTGAACAGTGCCAAGGTCTGTAGTAGCTAACACACAGTGTGGAGGTGTGGAGTAAATAACACACAACTAACCCCACAAGCAAAAACACCCTCTTTCAGTAAAAACTTCTTTATTCTAGGCTAAAATGGACCGCAGCACAAATTCCCACCTCCTTTCTTGAAATGTACTCACAGACCTGAGATGAAGCGGTGCAGGACACTGTAAGGGATGTCCTCCCGGGTCTTCCCGCGGCTGTGTCATGACACCTAATAAAGAGCCTAGGAATTCTCCCACCTCTGCAATGCCTATTGCTACTCTGATCTGAGAGGCTGTGGGCTGGTCACCATGGCTGCATGGCAGATTGCAATCGCAATCAAGTGGTCGCCAAACCGCACTTTAGGCTGTCTGGATTTACTGATCATTTTTATCTAACGGAGTCCCTACGTGTGCATTTTCTTAATATGCTCATTTTGATTTACATAGCAAGGTTAAAAAAGTTAACCCTTTTTACAACTTCCATGGCATTGTTCCAGAGATGGCCATATGGCCATAACAAAATCCTCTAGGTAACTGCTGCTAACTGTGCCACAAAGGGGGAAAACTAAATTCCTTTCTGCTTCCCTAAAAGGCAGCTGAATCAGTTGTCTGGTTAAAATATGTTTTTATATTAGCCATTAGTAGTTTATGCCTAGTTTTGTAATTTTTCTGTCTGATTGGTGTACTTTAACGTAAGGCAAGTATAGATGAGCTTGTCCTAATAAAAACAGAACAACATTATCAAGTAGTTTTGTGCTAGTGTTTGATGTTTTTGAGTGATATTACCTTGTGTACAGTGTTTGTGTATTAGCAAGGCAAAACTAGTATGCCAGTCCAAGTTTTGTAATGCAATTATAAAATTACATTCATTAGATGTGACAGCAACTAACCGGGCATTTGTCTTGTCATTTGCCCAAATGTCCCTAAGATTAGAGAACTGAATGCAGACTTGTGTACATCTGTAAACCATCTGCAGGAGCAGTACTCACCCACTCATGAAGGGATGACAATCCAAACTATACATACATAACAAATGAATCCCATATGTGATGACATTACAGCTACTAGTGTCAAATTAACTTTGTCACGGTGACAGATATTCTTTCTGCAAAAATGCTTGCAGTAGTCATGGGAGAAGAAAGAGCAATGCAATAAAATTGTTTTCTGTGTAGAAATAATATGGCATGTACATAATACCTTATATACAGTAATATAATTGGTGCCTGCAAAGGGCATTATTGCAGAAGCTTGTAAACTGCTATTTCCCTGAAGAGAGGCACAGAATAGTTCACTTATCTGAAAGAATGTGTGGAGGTCTGGTTGACAAATGACTCTTGCAATAAACGTCTAACAATGCAAACTGGATAAAGATGGGTGTTAGCACCTAGAAATGGAAGATGAATAATTTGTCTGGCGTATAACTTGTAAATCACTGGCTTAATTGCAGTGTTCCCATTATGGTAACAGTATATTTTAGTATATGTATAATGTCCCTTACAGCAAAATAATACTTGTTTAGGGGGTCTGCTTTATTTAATAAGGCATAAAGAAGTGATCATTCACATTACAGTAACTTTTATGTAAAAATGCTTTGTCTACCGGTCAAAAACTAGCCAAGGTGCTTAGGCCATGTACATGTAGGCTTTAGTATGTATAGTATGTACCTGCACAGCTAGTTTTACAAAGTTTTTACAAAGCTTTCAACAAGCTTCAAGCAGCTTTGCTGAACCCTTTTTATAAAGGGAATGTTAAACATAGATCTTAACAGAAGTGCTTGCATTCCCTTTAACCACTTCAGCTCCGGAAGGTTTACCCCCCCCCCCCCCCTTCATGACCAGACCACTTTTTGCGATACACCACTGCGTTACTTTAACGGATAATTGCACAGTCGTGCAACGCTGTAACCAAATAAAATATTTGTCCTTTTTTTCCCACAAATGGTGGTATTTGATCACCTCTGCGTTTTTTATTTTTTTGTGCTATAAACAAAAAAAGCAGATTTTCAAAAAGAAAAAACATTTTTTTTTCTTTCAGCTATAAAACGCATCCAAGGAAAACATTTAAAAAATCAAATTTCTTCATAAATTTAGACCAAAATGTATTATTTCTTCATAAATTTAGGCCAAAATGTATTTGGCTACATATTTTTGGTAAAAAAAATACCAATAAGCGTATATTGATTGGTTTGTGCAAAAGTTATAGCTTTCACAGACTGAGATTTTATTCTAAATTTTTTTTTTTTAAATTTTTTTACTGCTAATGGCAGCAATCAGCGACTTATAGCGGGACTGCGATCTTGTGGCAGACAAATCGGACACCTAACTGACACTTTTTGGGGACCAGTGACACTAATACAGTGATCAGTGCTAAAAAGTATGCACTGTCACTGTGCTAATGACACCGGCAGGGAAGGCGTTAAAATCAGGGGCAATCAAAATGTTAAATGTGTTCCCTGGGAGTGCTTACTAACTGTGGGAGAGGTGGTCAAGTCCTGGGAAAAAAAAAGTACCACCTCCAAAATAAAAAAGTGTATGTATGTGTGTATGTGTGCGTATGTGTGTGTGTGTATGTGTGTGTATGTATGTATGTATGTGTGTGTGTGTGTATATATATATATATATATATATATATATATATATATATGTATGTATAAAATCTATATCTCCTACTCCTTTTTTAACAAATAAAGTGCCAGTTTACGAGGACACCTCCAAAATTCACATGCATTAAGCAAATAAATATAGAACAGATGTAACAACAAAATAATTTAACATGTATGCTATACTAACACAAAAAACACTACAATGTGTGATAATGGTTCCCTTGCAGGGAATTTCTAAAACAAATGAGCAAGTGGTGTGTAAAAAAAAAAAAAAAACTTAACACAGTCCATTAGAAAACATCCTACAAACTGGAATAATGTTGCCCTTGCTGTTCAAGATGATCAACTTTTCGAGATTTAGTATCTGCACTGCGATGTGTGGTCAGCCATATTGAGACATATGATAAAGGCTCCCATAAATGCACAGGAAGGCTCCCGCTGCACCTTGACCCATGAAGTCAATTCCCCCACAGCGAGCCATGGGGAGGTGCTGTGAGTCGTTCTGGGGGAAGCTACAGGAGGACTACTGGCAGCCTGCTACAGCTGCGTCTTTATCCTTTGCAGAGGCTCTGCTTCAAGCCTCTGCTCATCCTTAATCAGTGTGCGGCACTGACTATTGTGAGCTGTGTCGGCGGCTGTTGGTGTAGCGCCTGCCACACAGCTCGCATACTCAGGGTAGCCAACAGAAATTTTGGGGCCCCTTATACAACTTTAGGCCTGGGCCCCCCAGTGCCTGACCACCAAAATTCCCCAGGGCCCGACCACTGGCCGTCCCATGGAATCCGTCCACAATATATCTCCATCCCTCTCCACAATGTATCCCCATCCCCGCCCAGAATTATCTGCATCCCTCTCCACAATGTATCCCCACCCAGCATCATGCATCCCTCTCCACAATGTATTCTCATCCCGGCCCAGAATGATCTGCATCCCTCTCCACAATGCATCCCCATCCCCCCCAGAATTATCTGCATCCCTCTCCACAATGTATCCCCACCCAGCATCATCCATTCCTCTCCACAATGCATCTCCATCCCCGCCCAGAATTATCTGCATCCCTCTTCACAATGTATCCCTGTCCCCGCCCAGAATCATCTCCATCCCTCTCCACAATGTATCCCCGTCCCCGCCCAGAATCATCTCCATCCCTCTCCACAATGTATCCCCACCCCCGCCCAGAATTATCTCCATCCCTCTCCACAATGTATCCCCAACCCCATCCAGAATGATCTGCATCCCTCTCCACAATGTATCCCCATCCCCGCCCAGAATTATCTGCATCCCTCTCCACAATGTATCCTCATCCCCACCCAGAATTATCTGCATCCCTCTCCACAATGTATCCTCATCCCAGCCCAGAATCCTGGAGAGGGATGGATGATGCTGGGCTGGGATGGGAATACATTGTGGAGAGGGGTGGATGATTCTGGGTGGGGATGAGAGTTACATAGTGAAGAGGCTCTCCACAATGTAACTCTCATCCCCACCCAGAGTCATCCTCATCCATTTTCACAATGCAACTCCATCATGCCTGTTTGTCAGCCTCAGGTGTCCCATGTGAGGAGATTAAATCGCTTCTTGGCCTTTTGGCTAAGATCAAGTGTAGTATCTGTTCTTATCAGTTGCCAGGAGGTGGCGCTTGCTTCCATTCCTGATCTTCGGTGAGGTGGTATCAGGGGTGGCGGAGGCTATGCAAAACCTGCTGGTCTAAAGGTAACCTGGAGTGGTTTGTAGCCGAAAGGGAAGCCTTCTGATGGGGATGGTGAACCATTGGGTCTGGCCAGAGGGTCGGGTCCCTGGCCTTCTGGCCTAGATTGGGGTAGCTCTAGCTGGCTCCCCTTTCCCACCGTGGGAGCGGTTAGTATTTCCCAAATGTAATTAGGTAGGAGGGATGGGAGCGACGGTGAGGTCTGATGGTAAAAAGACTCTCACCAAGCTTTCAGAACTTCAGGCCTTCCTGGCTGGGGTGGGGGCTGCTGTGGTCTGGGTTGGTGGTCAGGGTTGCACGAAAAGCCAGTGGTGAATGTGCCCCTGAAGTGGCAGTTCAGGGGTGCTGTACAGTCAGTGTTCAGGCACTTGATTTATGGCACCATGGTCAATTCACCATAACACACGTTTTTCGCACCTGCCTCTAGGGCCGAGCCTTTTGGCTAGGACCAGGGGAAATTTTTATTCCTGGCTGGAGGGCGGCTATTGTATTACACAAAGGTCTCTTTTCACTCTCCCACTTCCTTCTCCCCACTTTCTTTTTATTTATCCACGTGTTTGTCACTTTTTTTTGTATTTTTTGGTTGATTTGTCACGTTTGTCACAGTGTGATGAGTAGGGTGTGGGTCCTCGGGCCTACTCTGAAAGTCTTGGGGGGGGTCTTCTGGCTTGGTTCGACCTCTCTCATGGGGTCTCCCTTTGGGGGAGTCCCACCTAGTACTTGAGTGGGTCTGTTTCGGCAGACCTTCCAGAGAACTGGGGTCTGTCTGGTTTCGGCCAGATGGACCCATGTGAAGTACCTCAGTCCCCGTCTGGAGCCTAATGCCCCAGGGGATCAGGGAAAGGTCCTTCCTTAGTGGAGGACAGTATAACACCAGTTTTTGACACCGGGTGGAAGTTTTTGGGTGTGTTTTGCACGCCACTGGCTTTTAAAAAAAAAAAAAAAATCTGAGGAGATTAAATAAATTGAGTCCAATCTGCTGCATACACACTAACTCTGTGACTTACCCTCCACGCTGCTCTCTCATATCTGCACGCACCTGAGGGCTGGGTCCACTACCACCACTGACGAGCTGACCACACCCCCTGCCCAATCAGATTGCTAACTAACCTAGCAGCGGCCTCAGCAGGGAAGAAAGCAAAATGAGTGGTGGCCTGGATCACCTGCGAGGGGGTGAAAGGAATTAAGCAGCGGCTAGTATGATTCTCTCATTCTCTATTGCAGTGCTAACAGTTTAAATTCTTATACTGCTCTAGAGGGTACGGGCCGGGCCCCTTAACGGGAACGGCGTTCTTGCTGTGGAAAAAGTACAGCTACGTCGTTCCCATGTGTTGTGACAGGACTCGAGCCCTGTGTGCGTGGGGTGGTCGCTAAGAGGTTAAACAAGCTAAATATGTGTTCAATATCCTATAAAGTGTATCACATCCAAGTAATATAAAACTAAACATAAGTTAAATAAAGTCCAATAAAGTGCATCACATCAAAATATACTTCAAATAAATAGTTGCGTGGGAATAATCAAATTATAATAAAAAATGCAACCGAAGGAATCTGGTGATTCAGAGAGATGGTCAGTCCCAAATTCAGAGTGTAAACAAAGGTAATCCTATGTAGACAAATAGAGATGAAGGGGACGAATGTGGGAGTCCAATTTACAGATGTAAGCTGGTATTGATAACTTTCTGCAATCCTCCTCCAATAGTGCTAGCCTCTCACCTTATGGATAGACCCCAAACGGGTCTAGTGAAGCATCGATAAACAACCAGACTGTTGCTGAATCTTACTCACTGGATCCAAGGAATCACTGCAGCTTTTCTCCGGTCTTCCATGGTCTTTTCCTAGAGGGAAGTGTCTCCCAATCCATGAGACTAAAGGCAAAAAAGGACATTTCTCACTATCGAACACATAGCATAAGTGCTTATTTGACTCTGAATCCTTGCATATATATGTAATAATCCTCTTGTCTGTTTTATCGTTGGCACAAAACGATATCCTGTGTAACTGGCAATTGTGCAGGACTTTTGCAGGTATTCTGGCTTCTTTCAGGAATAAAACATTCAACAGCAGGGAGTACAAGGCCTTAGGCTCTTAGGCACACGTATGCACAAGTGTGCCCAAGCACTCACGCTTGCGTTTTTTTGCAAAGCTCCTGAACTGAACTCAATAAAAGCCTATGTGTCCATGTACACATAGACTGTTACCAGAGTTTAGGAGCATCAGAGCTGTAAGACACTCCTTTCCTGTACGCAGAAGAATCACGTTCAGAAGAGGAATGTTTTTACAGAAAAACTTCAAACTTGGTAGAAACGCACCTAAATGCTTGGCACGTTTTAGCACTTTAGTGTTCATTTATTTCAATGGCCAGAATAAATTAAGGAAATAAACTCCCAAGCACTGCTAAACTCGCCTAAACTGGTTTGAAGAAATGCAGCGTAAGTGAGTTTATAATGCTGATTTTCTCCTGTCAGCAGAAACAGCCTTTACAAGAATTCAGTGTGCACAAGGCCTTCAACGAGCTTCAAATAGTGCTGTTTCCCAAGTTTGGTACCAAAAAGAAGGCTGCTATGCTTAGCAGGTCTGGAGTTTTCCCACATAAGCATGACAGCAGTTTATTTGAAGTGACAGTCAGCCCTTGTATTTTTAAAGTCTCCAAATTGGAGCTTGAAGAATGCTTTAACCCTTTCACTGCCACGTCCGTACGCCATACGGACCTACAGAAGTGCCTGCAGGTGGTCACGGACCTCCTTTCTCCCTCTGCTATAAGCTTATGGTAACGTCAATGACCATAAACCTTATAGCAGAATTGTTTAGCAGACTCTGATTAATTATTAACCTCATGTGACACTCCCCCCACCCATGCTGGCGCTTCCCTGTCCCCTGCTTCTCCACCTCCCGCCGCCCCCTTTCACCTTAAACTACCATCCCCCCTCTCCATTACTATCCCCTTCACATTCCCCCCCCCCCCCCAGCACTGATCTCCCCCCCCCCCCCCAGCACTGATTCCCTCCCCCCCCTCCACCCGATCCGACCCCCCCCCCCTGCCCTGCATACTGGATCCCCTGCAGCTACCACCATAAGCTGGCATCCCTCCTCTTCCACTCCTGCTGGCTTCAGGTGCTGCATGGGGCTTGGGGGGAATCCAAATGTGTACCCCCCCCCGCCAATCAGATCACACCCTGTACTGCCCCGTACCCCAGATCCATTGCTGCTCTGGCGGTATCCCTCCTTCCTCTCACACTGCCTTTAGCTGCTGGCTGCATTGAGCTCTGATGAGCTGTCAGGCTGGGGAGGGGTCGTGGGGAAGTTGTGGCTTGGTAAACGTGTTTACCAGCCCCATCCCTGTAGTACAGTGGACATTGGGTGGGCAGCGATCACTCCTATGTCCACTGACAGCTGATACATAGTAAACCACAAGTGTTACTATGTATCAGACTGTTATTTTATGAATGAATAAGGAATCTCTATACAGAATCCTTATTCATTCGATTAAAGTGCTGCAGAGAAAGGGACTATCTTCAGTCCCTTTCTCAATCTCAAAAAAAGAGATAAAAAAAAACAAAAACATAACTTAAAGCCCGGTGGCGGCTGGTGCTAAACTTTTTTTAGGGAGAGGCAAACAAACCCCCCTCCCAGGTCCACCCACCCTCAGCCTCTCCACAGTGACAGTCCACCCCACCCCCCCTGCACTCACCCCTCCACGGCTTCCTCAGCTTCTCCTCCTGGCTAACCTGATCTGTCCTGATTGGCCAGGAGGAGAAGCTGGAAGGCAATAGCGCATATTAATTTGCTATTGTCACAAGTGGGTGGGTTCGGGGTGCATTGCTCCATGCCCCAAGCCCAACCTTTTTCAAGCCAATTGGAGCCTCAGGCTCTAACCATGTGGCTTAAAAAGAAAAAAAAAAAACTCGTACAAATGAGTCCAGTGTTCTGCATTTGGGCGGTGCCCCTAATGGACCAGCCATTCTTGGTAAGATCCCTTTCACATGGAGTGGATGACAGGTCTGTGTCATCTCTGCTGATGCAGAGAGGACAAAGACACAGCCCGCTGTTCTGTATGGGGTGGTCGGATGGAAATGGATGGCCTGTCCATTTCCATTGGCTACCATCCGATTTGATCTGCTAGATGGATTGGGAATGGGATCCCCATCCGTCTGTATTTAGCGGACTGGACTGGATCAGATGAAAGTGGGTGTAAACAGACACATGTCCATTTACATCAATCTCTCCATAGAGAACACTGGGAGGTCCGATAGGGTCTGCCTGTCCATTTTTCAGGCAGACCCAATCGGCGTGCTTGTGTGAAAGGGGCATAAGGCCTTGTTCACACAGGGCATACACAGCGTACCATTACAGGGATGCACAGGTGTTCCGTGCATCTCTGTGCAGGCAGGCCCATTGATGTCATTTGGGGTGTAGCATCTGTAGCCATTGCTCCTAATTTTACATCCATGTAGGTCTGCATGCTTGTCCCTTAGCTCACACTGTCTGCTTTTGGGGTCATGTACCCACATGGATGTCAAATTGGGAAGAGCAGCTATGCCTGTGCAGCCTTTGCATCCAAATTTTCAGAAATGGGACTGCCTGTACAGGGATGCACGGAACACCTGTGCATCCCTGTGCAGGTAAACATGGCCCGTACACTTTTTAGTATGCCATATGTAAACAATGCTTTAGTGGTAATTTAGGAGGAATTTTGTAAGTTATGTTGTGTTTATGTGTACTAATAATGATTTTAGTGTATTTTTAGTGAAATATGATATGAGGAACATTTGCACAATTATTGCGAGACCCAAAAAATCAGTAGCACTTTTTTTTTTTTTTTTTTTTATTCTACAGGTCATGTGCTTTCAGAAAATGTCTAGTTTGAGGGGTCTTTTCAAATTCTGAAAGCTGTAAGTGAAAAATGGTAACGGATTTTAGAGTAAATTGTTTATTTACAGTTTTGTGTACGTCCGATTTTCACTATTTCTCAAAAAGTCGCAATTTAAAATTTACAAATATTTATTTATTACCTCAATACAGGTTAAGCTTTTATATTTAGTAGGAATTTAGCAGGAATCTTGTAAAATTTGCTGTGTTTGTATCTGCTAAAAATGATTTTAGTGTATTTTTAGCAAAAATATTGCTTTGGTAAACATTTGCACAAATATTGTGGGATCTTAAAAATCAGTAGCACCCTCTTTTTATTCTACTGGTCTTATGCTTTCAGAAAATATATGGTTTCGGGGGTAATTAACAAACTATGAAAACCTTCAGATTTTTATAGAAATGTGGTTATTTACGTTTTTGCATACGTTCAGTTTTTACCATTTTGCAAAAAGGCGTAATTTAAAAATAACAAATATTTGTTATTAACTTAATACAGGTTAAGCTTTTATATTTAGTAGGAATTTTGCAAAATGTACTGTTTTTATCTGCTAATGATTTTAGTGTATTTTTAACGAAAATATTGTTTTGATAAACATTTGCGCAAATATCATTGTGCCCTAAAAATCAGTTTGTATTCTACTGGTCATGTGCTTTCAAAAAAGTATGGTTTGGGGGGGGGGGGGTCATTGCAAAAGTGGCCTGGCCACCTGAGTGTAAAAATGGAGCAAAAGGGTTAAAGGCTTCAGCAAAGCTGAAACTGTTTGGAAACTTCAAAAATATAGTTAAAGACCCGCGCTGTGGATATAAAAGGTGTATTATAGGGATGCTGCTGTAGTGCAAGGTAAGAACCCCAAAAAAGTGACAAAAGAATTTTAAACTCGGCGCTGCACCTATAAACTACTAATATGCATGGATACAAACATCAACATGTGTAACATAATAACATGTATAACAGAATAAAGTGCTCAGTGCCAATATAGTGCAGATAAAGTGCAAACAATAAAGTTCATCAGATTGGTGACACGTTGGAATATATTTCTGGTGACTTCCTGTGCCAATATAGTGCAGATAAAGTGCAATCAATAAAGTTCATCAGATGTGAGATACAGGGTTGGTGACAAGTTGGAGTATATTTTTGGTGACTTCCTGTGCTCCTCTCCTGGGTCCCCACTCGCCAGATGAAGATGATATAAGCCTGTATATCAAGATGGTGTCTTCCATCCACCGAGTAGGTTGGTGTATCATGCCTTTAAGGAATAGAATCTCTTATCCTCCACCACATGGTCAGGGTCCTACACACTGTGCTGATCTCTGTAGGAGTGTCCTCCTCTATAAATGTCCTGTTATTCCATCCTCCTCCATAGACTGCTGATCAACCTTCACATACCTCTCTTCGTCTGCTTTTCTCTCAAATTCTATATCAATTGGATCTCCACTCTCCTCTGCTACCTCTTCCAGCAATGTCTCCTCTCTGAACCAGCGCTGAGTTTAAAATTCTTTTGTCACTTGTTTGGAAACTTGTCAAATGCTTTGTAAAAGCTGGTTCTTCACCCTGTTCTTAAGCAAGCTGAAGCCCCTGTGCACAAGGTCTTAAAGAGAATACTGGTTATGTGTTTTTAGGTGTGGTATTAGACACTATAATAATCAGCGAAATCACATGATATGTTATTTTAATGGTATATTACTAGGACTGAAAAGCAGATTAATAATCTAACCAAACTATTGAAAGCCTAAAGAAGACGTGATAGTTTATAATATTACAAGAGTTAATAAAAGTAAATGAAAAGTAATGAAAGCCATTGCATGGCCTTAACCACTTAAGGACCGGAAGGATTTGCCCCTTTAATGACCAGGCCATTTTTTGCGATATGGCACTGCGTCACTTTGCCTGACAATTGCGCAGTCATGCCGCGCTGTACCCAAAGAAAATGTATGATCTTTTTTTCCAAAAGCTTTCTTTTGTTGGTATTTGATCTTCTCTGCAATATTTATTTTTTTGCGCTATGAACAAAGACCGACACTTTTGGAAAAAAGTATATATATTTTTTTTTTACTTTTTGCTATAATAAATACCCACCAAAAATGTAAAAAAAAACCCACATTTCTTCTTCAGTTTAGGCCGATATGTATTCTACATATTTTTGGCAAAAAAAATCGCAATAAAAATATATTGATTGGTTTGCGCAAAAGTTATAGCGTCTACAAAATAGGGGATAGATTTTATGGCATTTTTATTATTAATAATAATTTTTTTTTTACTAGTAATGGCAGTGATCAGCGATTTGACACTATTTTGGGACCATTGACATTTTTTACAGCGATCAGAGCTAAAAAATAGCCACTGATTACTGTATAATTGTCATTGGCAGAAAAGAGGTTAACACTAGGGGGGGCGATTAAGGGGTTAAATGTGTGTCCTAGGGAGTGTTTCTAACGGGGGGGGGGGGGAGACTGCCTGGAGGAGGAGACCGATCGCTGTTCATAATCGGTATGAACAGCAGATCTGTCTCTCTCCTGAAAGATTTGAGATCTGTCTGTTTACATTGACAGATCCTCCGTTCTGTCTCTCTCAGAAGCGATCGCGGGTCCCTGGCAGACATTGTGGCCGCCGGGCACATGCATCGCCCCCTAGTGGTCTTAAAGCGGCCGACGTACAGCTACGGCGATTCGCCCAGGGGAGCCAACCTGCCGCAGTATAACTGTGGTGGCTGGTCCTTAACTGGTTAAAGTGGATGTAAACCCCATTCATGAAATCTGACCTGGGCACGTGTATCTATAATGTTTACTTATCCCTCTCCAAAACTCTGAGTGCCGCATCTTTCTGCTGCTCAGTTCCTCTGTTATTAGCATGATAACTTCTAAAACATTCTCCAACACAGGAGATAAAAGCAGCTGGGGAGGTCACTTAGAGACAGGTAAGCAGAGAGCTTGTTAATTCGCAGCACAGCTCTGCAAGTTTCTTCATTACTCTCCCTATGTGGGGGGGGGGGTGTCTTTCCTCCAATTGGCTCTCACAGATTGTAAGCCCAGACTCCACACCCACTGCTGAAACAGGAAGAAACATTTCTAACACTATGTACACTTTCTAAAGGGTCTAGAAAGCTGAATACAGCAGATATACATGTAAAACTTATGTAGGCAGATTTGTTTAATCTGTGTGTATCATCTGAGGCTGTTAATTTCACTGGGTATACAGTATGTGAGGGTTTACATTCACTTTAAGTGGATCCATGCTTTAGCAATGATGCATATCTATTTTGCCAATTCTGAACCATTCAGTTGACAAATAGGAGATGGGTTAATATACCAGTATAAACATTTACAGTATCTCACAAAAGTGAGTACATCCCTCACATTTTTGTAAATATTTTATTCTATCTCTTCATGTGACAACTCTGAAGAAATTACACTTTGCTGCAATGTAAATTAGTGAGTGTACAGCTTGCATATCAGTGTAAATTTGCTGTCCCCTCAAAACAACTCAACACACACAGCCATTAATGTCTAAACCGCTGGCAACAAAAGTGAGTACACCCCTAAGTGAAAATGTCCATATTCGGCCCAAAGTGTCAAAATTTTGTGTGGCTTCCACTATTTTCCAGCACTGCCTTAACCCTCTTGGGCATGGAGTTCACCAGAGCTTCACAGGTTGCCACTGGAGTCCTCTTCCACTCCTGCATGACGACATCACGGAGCTGGTGGATGTTAGAGACCTTGCGCTCCTTCACCTTTCATTTGAGGATGTCCCACAGATGCTCAATAGGGTTTAGGTCTGGAGACATGCTTGGCCAGTGCATCACCTTTACCCTCAGCTTCTTTTGCAAGGCAATGGTCGTCTTGGAGGGGTGTTTGGGGTTGTTTTTATGTTGTAATACTGCCCTGCGGCCCAGTCTCCGAAGGGAGCTAATCATGCTCGGCTTCAGTATGTCACAGCACATGTAGGCATTCATGGTTCCCTCAATGAACTGTAGCTCCCCAGTACCGGCAGCACTCATGCAGCCCCAGACCATGACACTCCTGCCACTGTGCTTGACTGTAAGCGAGACACATTTGTCTTTGTACTCCTCACGCTTGACACCATCTGAACCAAAAGAGTTTATCTTGGTCTCATCAGGCCACAGGACATGGTTCCAGTAATCCATGTCCTTAGTCTGCTTTTCTTCAGCAAACTGTTTGCAGGCTTTCTTGTGCATCATCTTTAGAAGAGACTTCCTTCTGGGATGACAGCCATGCAGACCAGTTTGATGCCGTGTGCGATGTATGGTCTGAGCACTGACAGACTGACCCCCCACCCCTTCAACCTCTGCAGCAATGCTGGCAGCACTTATACGTCTATTTCCCAAAGACAATCTCTGGACATGACACTGAGCATGTGCACTCAACTTCTTTCGCCAACCATAGCGAGGCCTTTTCTGAGTGGAACCTGCCCTGTTAAACCGCTCTATTGTCTTAGCCGCCATGCTGCAGCTCAGTTTCAGGGTCTTGTCAATCTTCTTGTAGCCTAGGCCATCTTTATGTAGCGCAAAAATTCTTTTTTTCAGATCCTCAGAGTTCTTTGCCATGAGGTGCCATGTTGAACTTCCAGTGACCAGTATAAGAGTGAAAGCGATAACACCAAATTTAACACAGCTGCTCCCCATTCACACCTGAGACCTTGTAACACTAACGAGTCACATGACACCGGGAGGGAAAATAACTAATTGGGCCCAATTTGGACATTTTCACTTAGGGGTGTACTCACTTTTGTTGCCAGCGGTTTAGACATTAATGGCTGTGTGTTGAGTTATTTTGAGGGGGACAGCAACTTTACCAACTTTACACTGTTATACAAGCCGTACACTCACTACTTTATATTGTAGGAAAGTGTCATTTCTTCAGTGTTGTCACATGAAAAGATAGAGTAAAATATTTACAAAAATGTGAGGGGTGTACTCACTTTTGTGAGATACTGTATGTGCTAAATGTTCTTTCAACGGAAATCTCAAGATGTGTCTCATGAAATAATTCAGAACTGTATGCATGCAAGGACCAGATTTTTCTAAGCAAACCAAAAAGGTAGCATTTTTTAGCATGCTAAAAACTTTGTGTTATCTTCTCAATAGCACAGATCTTGGATGCAGATTTCTTTAACATGGGACA
Source organism: Aquarana catesbeiana (assembly GCF_042186555.1). Taxonomy (NCBI): domain Eukaryota; kingdom Metazoa; phylum Chordata; class Amphibia; order Anura; family Ranidae; genus Aquarana; species Aquarana catesbeiana. Next base: position 258,808,677 of record NC_133327.1, on the reverse strand, counting down.
TAAACTTACAGCTCAAAATTTGCTATATATTTTTTTCTAAAAAAAGCCAAAACCCGTCTGTTTTCGTCTTTAGAGCCTTAATCTGACAATCTTACATGTGGTAAAGAAGGTGGGGAGGCTTAGTAGGCCTTGACCACCACTATTGTATTCCAAAGTAACATTTCAGTAGAATTCATTTTATCTGGTGAATGAAGCAACTTGGTTGACTCTTATGAAGCTTCTTCCATATATCTTACAGATAAACACTGGTGGGAAAACGATAGAAGAACGCCGCTCAAGCTTAGATGCAGAGATTGACTCCTTGACAAGTATTTTGGCTGATTTGGAAAGCAGTTCTCCATACAAGCCACGCACAAGTCAGGTAACCATCACAGTTTTTAGGATTCACCATCTCATTGTTGTATGTATAACTGATGTACCAATGAAGATTACTTGATCTCACATTTAGGGTCCTTTCAAAGCTTTGTCTGGTAACACATGCATTTTTGCGCATTAAGGGCTCATTTACATCTGAGGGGCAGTAAAAATAAGAAGTTTAGCCATGGTTTTACTGGCCATCCCCCTTAAACCTAACATGGTGGCTTGAAGATGTAGCACACGTGCCATGGTCACAATGCTTTTCTTTACAGCAATGGCAAATATTGAAACCCACTGTCAGGTTTGGTGCCATGCCACAATCACAAGCCAAACACTAGGCTGCGGCATAGTATTCCCATTCAACCCCCCCCCCCCCCCCCCCTTTGTCTTAAAAAAAAAAAAAAAAAAAAAAAGGCATTCAGTATTTCCTTCTGACCATCTGACAGTCTTTCCAGTAGTGCAACCAACACAAGTGTAAATCAGCTCTTTATTTTTCATGGCACTCAGCATGGCTCAACACAAAAAATGCACCTGCTTTATTTTTGGCACCAAAGAGCACCACAACACACATCTGTGCTTTGTGGTGTGCTATAGCATAGGCGCTTTCAGTTCTACTGTATATGTGCATTGGGGGTGCCATTTTCAATGAATGGCAAGACATATTCTGCATGTTTTCATGTGTTGGGGTAATGTGCATTAAATGCAGCTTTTGACATGCTAAACTAGATATATATGTCTTGATACAGTAGATAATTATACAGTAATGTAAAAAAAGTACACCCATTGAAATTTATATCAAATATATTTATACAGGCAATCATTAGATATTCATTTAAACAGTACCTGCAGGTAAAGGTTATATACTTATTTTTTTTTTTTTTTAATTGTTTTTATGAATAAATATAGGTTCACCGTTACATAGTACAAACAATCACATTATATAGAACAGTAGTACCACAGGAATATGTATGTAACGGCAACATATAAAGACAGTATTTACAAGTTTAGGTAACGAGATTAACCACTTAAGGACTGAGCCTCTTTTTGAGATTTGTTGTTTACAAGTTAAAAACATTTTTTTTGCTAGAAAATGACTTAGAACCCCCAAACATTATACGTTTTTTCTCTAACACCCTAGAGAATAAAATGGCGGTTGTTGCAATACTTTCTGTCACACCGTATTTGCGCAGCGGTCTTACAAGCTCACTTTTTTTGGAAATTGCACTTTTTTGGATTAAAAAATAAGACAACAGTAAAGTTAGCCCAATTTTTTTTTATATTGTGAAAGATAATTCGACACCGAGTAAATTTATACCCAACATATCACGCTTTAAAATTGCACCCGCTCGTGGAATGGCGACAAACTTTTACCCTTAGAAAATCTCCATAGGCAACGTTTAAAAAATTCTACAGATTGCATGTTTTGAGTTAGAGGAGATCTAGGGCTAGAATTATTGCTCTCACTCTACTGATCGCTGTGATACCTCACCTGTGTGGGCCCTACTCATGTCTGCGTTCGCTTCTGCATGCGAGTTCGGCGGGACTGGGCACGTTGAAATTTTTATTTTTTTTCTTATTTATTTTACCTTTTTATTTTTACACGGTTTTGAAAAAAAAAAATGTGCCACTTTTATACCTATTACAAGGAATGTAAACATCCCTTGTAATAGAAAAAAAAATGACCGAACCTCTTAAATATGAGATCTGGGGTCAAAACCCCAGATCTCATATTTACTCTAAAATACAACAAAAAAAAATTTTTTGTCGTTTAAAAAAAAAAAAAAAATGGCCCTTTAAGAGCTATGGGCGGAAGTGACCTTTTGACGTCGCTTCCGCCCTGCAATGGTATGGAAACAGGTGGGGGCCGTCTTCCCCTCACTCGTCTCCATACCCAGCATGTGAAAGGATCTGATCGCCGCTGCCGACGGCTCCGGTAAGCGGCAGAGGGCACCAGAGCGCGGCGGGGGGCCTCTCTCGCCACCGCTAAAAGTGATCTCGCGGTGAATCCGCCGCAAAGACTACTTTTATCTGAAAGCGGACCGCCGGCCAAAGAAGAGGATACCGGGGTTATGGCAGCTACCATAACAACAAAACTCCTGTTCAAAGTTAGGACGTATATTGGCGTGCGGCGTTCCGGAGGTGGTTAACCACTGTCAGCAGTGGCGGAGGCAATCGGATGTTTCCCCCTGTGTGACATGGAGATGAGTGAGGGGAAGATGGCCCCCACCCATCTCAATATCATTGCAGGGCGGAAGCGACGTCAAAAGGTCACTTCCGCCCATAGCTCTTAAAGGGACATTTTTAATTTTTTTTTTTAAATGACAATTTTTTATTTTATTTGAAATATGAGATCTGAGGTCTTTTTGACCCTAGATCTCATATTTAAGAGGTCCTGTCATGCTTTTTTTTCTACTACAAGGGATGTTTACATTCCTTGTAATAGGAATGAAAGTGACACCATTTTTTTTTTTTAAAGAACAGTGTAAAAAAATAAAGTAAAATAAATAAGAAAAAAAAAAAATTGTTTTAAACGTGCCCCGTCCCGACGAGCTTGCGTGCAGAAGCGAATGAATATGCGAGTAGCGCCCGCATATGAAAACGGTGTTCAAACCACACATGTGAGGTATCGCCGCAATCAGTAGAGCGAGAGCAATAATTCTAGCCCTCGACCTCCTCTGTAACTCAAAACATGCAACCTGTAGAATTTTTTAAACGTCACCTATGGAGATTTTTAAGGGTAAAATCCTTGAGTAAGATTCGGTCACAGAATCGATTTTAGTGGCCTCCAGATGTGCAAGACAAACCCATGAAGCTTTTCTTGTATTTTACATTACATTACCTCCCCATAATATTTTTCGTGCCACATTTGTCTGTAATACCTCCACTGATTAGTTGCTTACATATTTCTATACATGAATACTAGTGTTATTGGGAACATTTCTGCCGTTGGAAAACTCTCAAATTACAAGTTTGCATACATTGGAATGCATATGTTTTTTTTTTTTTTTCATTAAAAGTACTGTGGTTCTCAGACATTTGTCTTGACTTTTGTATACACATAAGCCTGAGTCACGCATGTTCTTATAGAAAGCTTCAAAGCAGTACTTGGGGCAAGATTTACTCACACTGTTCTGGCTGGAAAGTAAAAATCATGTTAAAGAGCCGAATTGCAGGGTTTTAGTGGATGCTGAGCCTTTGGCACAATCACATTTAGTGGAAAGGACATCTTCTAGTTTCAAGGCATAGTGTCTTGTTCCTGCCTGAACTTTGGCACAGTCTTTCGTGTACACTTGCATGTACAGTGGGGACGGAAAGTATTCAGACCCCCTTAAATTTTTCACTCTTTGTTATATTGCAGCCATTTGCTAAAATCATTTAAGTTAATATTTTTTTTCCTCATTAATGTACACACAGCACTCCATATTGACAGAAAAACACAGAATTGTTGACATTTTTGCAGATTTCTTAAAAAAGAAAAACTGAAATATCACATGGTCCTAAGTATTCAGACCCTTTGCTGTGACACTCATATATTTAACTCAGGTGCTGTCCATTTCTTCTGATCATCCTTGAGATGGTTCTACACCTTCATTTGAGTCCAGCTGTGTTTGATTATACTGATTGGACTTGATTAGGAAAGCCGCACACCTGTCTATATAAGACCTTACAGCTCACAGTGCATGTCAGAGCAAATGAGAATCATGAGGTCAAAGGAGCTGCCTGAAGAGCTCAGAGACAGAATTGTGGTAAGGCACAGATCTGGCCAAGGTTACAAAAACATTTTTGCTGCACTTAAGGTTCCTAAGAGCACATTGACCTCCATAATCCTTTAATGGAAGACGTTTGGGACGACCAGAAGCCTTCCTAGAGCTGGCCATCCGGACAAACTGAGCTATCGGGGGAGAAGAGCCTTGGTGAGAGAGGTAAAGAAGGACCCAAAGATCACTGTGGCTGAGCTCCAGAGATGCAGTTTGGAGATGGGAGAAAGTTGTAGGAAGTCAACCATCACTGCAGCCCTCCACCAGTCGGGGCTTTATGGCAGAGTGGCCCTACGGAAGCCTCTCCTCAGTGCAAGACACATGAAAGCCCGCATGGAGTTTGCTAAAAAAAAAACACCTGAAGGACTCCAAGATGGTGAAAAATAAGATTCTTTGGTCTGATTAGACCAAGATAGAACTTTTTGGCCTTAATTCTAAACGGTATGTGTGGAGAAAACCAGGCACTGCTCATCACCTGTCAAATACAGTCCCAACAGTGAAGCATGGTGGTGGCAGCATCATGCTGTGGGGGTGTTTTTCAGCTGAAGGGACAGGACAACTGGTTGCAATCGAGGGAAAGATGAATGCGACCAAGTACAGGGATATCCCGGACGAAAACCTTCTCCAGAGTACTCAGGACCTCAGACTGGGCCAAAGGTTTACCTTCCAACAAGACAATGACCCTAAGTACACAGCTAAAATAATGTAGGAGTGGCTTCACAACAATTCCGTGACTGTTCTTGAATGGCCCAGCCAGAGCCCTGACTTAAACCCAATTGAGCATCTCTGGAGAGACCTAAAAATGGCTGTCCACCAACGTTTACCATCCAACCTGACAGAACTGGAGATGATCTGCAAGGAGGAATGGCAGAGGATCCCCAAATCCAGGTGTGAAAAACTTGTTGCATCTTTCCCAAAAAGACTCATGGCTGTATTAGATCAAAAGGGTGCTTCTACTAAACACTGAGCAAAGGGTCTGAATACTTAGGACCATGTGATATTTCAGTTTTTCTTTTTTAATAAATCTGCAAAAATGTCAACAACTCTTTGATTTTCTGTCAATATGGTGTGCTGTGTGTACATTAATGAGGAAAAAAATGAACTTAAATGATTTTAGCAAATGGCTGCAATATAACAAAGAGTGAAAATTTAAGGGGGGTCTGAATACTTTCCGTCACCACTGTATACCTGTCTAGTAATTGAATCTACCACAATTAGATCTTTGTTTGGCCCATCTCTCTAGCTATTTAGTATACCTTTTATCCACAACATTTTTAACCATTAAATTCATCTACTAAGTGCATAAAGAAATCTTTGCATGAATTTTTATTTTGCCATTTTTAAATTTTTTTTTTTTTTTATATGGGGATTTACTAATCTGCCAACAAAAAAGGAATAATTGCTAAAACCATTTCATTTATTTGGTTATGGAAGTAGAAAAAATAGATTGAGAACCAGACTTTGAGGTCAATTTAAACATTTGTATAATGTGCATTGTTACAAGTATTGTTACACTATTACTTAGTCAATGTTTATTGGCACAGCTTATAGCAGGAATGTGACCCATGCACAATGTGAAGGCTTGTTGAGCATTCTGGGACCTCATGGAGGCACCATGAACCCTAACATGTTTGGCCCGTGAAGACTTCCCTACAGGATGGTGGTCAGCTACTTCCTGCTGACTTCAGTTGAAACCAAGGCGTAGCCTGAATTAACAAACTTTATGTACAAACTAAAACAAAGAGCATGGTAGTATTTTGCATGGGAAACGTAGAATTCATAAGCATATTGATACAAAATCTAAATAGATGCAGTACAGTATACTGTGTGTGTGTGTGTGTGTGTGTATATGTGTATATATATATATATATATATATATATATATATATATATATATATATATATTGTGTGTATATGTATGTATGTGTGTGTGTAAATCTTTCATTGTTTATTTCATTTTCATTAGCGCTGCACTATATTACTTTATTCGTTCACATATTTACAGATTATCTGATGTGCTGGCAGCTACCACTATTTGTTTAAGACAGCGCGGTTTCTTTACTATTTTTCCTATACATTGTTTTTGGGTAGGCCAAGGTCAGCCTGAATGCACGTCAGTCGCTGCTTGGCAAGGACTGAATGGTGGAAATGGCCTGCGCACCTCTTTAACATGCCAATTATATCTATCAAAGTTCTCTGGCTTGACAGACTATCTACCACAAGTTGCAGGGTGTGTGCCATGCAACTGAGGTCTGACACTTCAGCAAGCCTCATTCTTTTCACCATGTTTGCACCGCTGTCACGAAGCACAAGCATCACTCGGTCTTTGTTTATTCCCCAGTCTTGAAGCATGCCTAGAAATATTTCTCTAATGTACTCCCCAGTGTGGGATCCTTGCATCACCTTTGAATTCAACACGGATTGCCTTTCTCTTTCATTCATCGATGGACACAGCGCCTCCTTAATCTTGACCATTGGGTTATATCGTCTCAGCAGGAGTAGGACTAGGCAGAACAAAAAACACCTGGCTACGCCCATGGGCTGTCCTCAGTATATATCCCCCTCCCTGCTCTAGGTATTCAGTTTATTTCTGTCTAGTCAGGAGTAAGGACCTAGCTCCTTGCTGGGATCTTTTGGTCCTAGCAAATTTTGCTTTTTGTCTTTCTTCAATGCATTTTTTCCTGGAAGATCTACAATCGACTGCCGGTCTGGGTGATGGGATGGATAATCTAGATCTAGTGGTCTCCTTAGTTCAGCCAGCGAGTGCAGGCAGACTGGAGCTGCGCGCTAGGTCGGCTGAGACATAGACTCAACGGACGGAGGCTGGCCCATGAATTATACATTTTGCAGGGTCGCAGACGAACGGGCTGAGTCACAGCGGTCCCTTGGCAGACAGCCTCCCACTTCAGTGGCGAGGAGTTCTGTTTGGAGGGTCACCCGCACCATGGATCAGTAGGTTCAGTCCCCCCTCTCCTCTTTGGGGCGGTTTTGGGTGGACGCAGGTACCCTCCAGGGATTGTCTGACCTGCCTGCGGGATCCCTCCTCCCATCCTAAAGTCCCTTGGTTAAGCTGGGCTTCCCCCTCCCCTCACGGATTGGTGGGAGTCCCAGGGCAGTCCCTTGGTCTGGCTGGTCTCCGGCTGGCGGCCATGTTTGTGTAGCCGGTGATGTTACAGTGACCATTTTTCGTTAGTCTAGTGAGACGGCAGAGACGGCCGGAACCTCGTGGAGATGCCAGAGCTCCTCCTCTCCCTCCCCTATGCCTTTCTTCCTGTATCTGGCAGCCAAGTCCTTCTGGAGGTCAGACTCACTTTTTTTGGTTACACAGGGACCAGGGAAAGGGATGGTCGCTTCCTCGGCTACCATCTCCAGATGGAGACAGACTGTGACTCAGGCCTATTCTATTAAGGGTTGCATTCCTCTTTTCCCTGTCATGGCGCATTCTACTCAGGTGCTTAGTACTTCTTGGGCCTTCCATCATCAAGCGTCAATATCACAGCTCTGCAAGGCGGCCACTTGGTCGTCGGTGTATATTTTCATTATATACTATAAAGTAGCTATTTTGGCATCTGCGGATGCTTCTTTTGGCCGCAAGGTTTTGCAGGCTGCTGTTTAGGGGGGGGGGTTCCCTCTTGAGGGGTGTTTTTTTTTCTTGAAACAATTTTATTTCAGATGGGGCTCCTGTGCCCCAGCTAAGGTTACTGTGTCCTGGTTAGAGCTCCTGTTGTTAACCTTGGGTTATTTTGCCCACCCCTCATTTTCCTTTGGCACTGCTTTTGGACACCCCAATGGTCAAGATTAGGGAAGTGCTGTGTCGATGAGCAAAAGAGAAAATTGGATTTTTGTACTCACCATAAGTTCATCGATGGACACAGCACCCAACCCCTCTATGGAGTTTTTAAAGCTTCTGTTACTACTTGCTACTAAACTGAATACCTAGAGCAGGGAGGGGGTTATATACTGACTGAGGACAGCCTATGGGTGTAGCCAGCTGTTTTTTGTTCTGCCTGGTCCTACTCCTGCAGAGGCAATATAACCCAATGTTCAAGATTGTGGTGCTGTGTCCTTCGAACTCAGAGAAATGAATTTTACGGTGAGTATAAAAATCCAATTTTTTTTTTGTCCCTCCGCTGTCAATGAAGTGGCATGTAAGACTCCGTAGTGATTCTGTTGATCCTGATCAGCAGTCATTCGTAAATGAGAGTGTGTTGCCAGCATTCTCTGGTTGCAGCATAGCCTTTACTTTCTCAAATACCTTTTGGTGAATCTTTCCCAGCATTTCAGTTCGATAATACTTTTCACTCTTCAATGGGAACCTTGGCTTAGCTATGGACATCAACTGTTGAAATCCAGAGTTAGTCACCATTGTAAATGGCTGCTTATCCGTAACCATCTTCTCTGTGTTTGCTTTGTCCAGATGTTGGGATCTTCCATCTAAATTTTAGCCACTTAGCTTTTTTCTGAAACATATCTTTTTTTGTTTGTGGGAGTGTGGTATTTCACTTTGTGATTCAGTTTGTTTTCTCTGTGCTTCATTATATAATTCAACATGATGAACTCTTAGGGCCCAAAGATTTGACATATTTTTGTTTTTTGCAGTTGTTGATCCCATGCTCACATTGTGCATGTGTTGCGCCCTGCAGCTTTTCCTGGAGTTGGTTGTGACGAGAAATTGTCCCAGACCAAGCTTTTACTTTTTCTCTCTGCATCCATCGGAATTTGAAAGAGTAAGGTTAAAAATTACAGGCACCCTTCTGTGGGTGGGCTTGCTGGCTGGCACCCTTCTGTGGGTGGGCTTGCTGGCTGGCACCCTTCTGTGGGTGGGCTTGCTGGCTGGCACCCTTCTGTGGGTGGGCTTGCTGGCTGGCACCCTTCTGTGGGTGGGCTTGCTGGCTGGCACCCTGCTGTTGGTGGGCTTGCTGGCTGGCACCCTGCTGTTGGTGGGCTTGCTGGCTGGCACCCTGCTGTTGGTGGGCTTGCTGGCTGGCACCCTGCTGTTGGTGGGCTTGCTGGCTGGCACCCTGCTGTTGGTGGGCTTGCTGGCTGGCACCCTGCTGTTGGTGGGCTTGCTGGCTGGCACCCTGCTGTTGGTGGGCTTGCTGGCTGGCACCCTGCTGTGGGTGGGCTTGCTGGCTGGCACCCTGCTGTGGGTGGGCTTGCTGGCTGGCACCCTGCTGTTGGTGGGCTTGCTGGCTGGCACCCTGCTGTTGGTGGGCTTGCTGGCTGGCACCCTGCTGTTGGTGGGCTTGCTGGCTGGCACCCTGCTGTGGGTGGGCTTGCTGGCTGGCACCCTGCTGTGGGTGGGCTTGCTGGCTGGCACCCTGCTGTGGGTGGGCTTGCTGGCTGGCACCTTCCTGTGAGTGGGTGGCTGCTGGCTTGATTGCGTGTCCGAGTGTCGAGGCGAGGGTGGCCTGTCAGACTCAAAAGTGCGCAGAGGCGTAATGATGTAGTGTGCGTGTCCCGCGAGCCCCTGCGCCCTGGGTCTACAGACTGCTGGGCCCCAAAAGGATGGCCGTGGCCCGCAGAGATCAATATTGGTAATATCAGTCTAGTTTGTGACCGATACAGATGTTTTGAAAAATACTGATATCGTCCTTACTGATAATCGGTCGATCCCTACTTCTTTGTGCAGCACCTGCCCCAGCACCCCCTTATATTTACTGGAGCCCCAGCGATGCCCACGAGTGTCTCAGCTATCCAGGACTCTCCTGAATGACTGAGACACAGCAGCGGCACCTTTGGCTTCACTGTCAATCAGTCAGTTAGCCAATCGAGAGAGAGAGGGGCGGGGCCGAACCGCAGTTCAGTGTCTGAATTGGACATGGAGCTGCAGCTTGGCTTGCGTGCACCCATAGCAAGCTGCTTGCTGTGGGGGCGATCAACAGGAGGGAGGGGCCAGGAGCGCCGAAGAGGCATCCATGAAGAGAAAGATCGGGGCTGCTCTGTGCAAATAAATCCACTGCAACAGAACAGGTAAGTGTAACATGTTTGTTGTTTTTATAGATTAAAAAATTAGACTTTTTACAGTCACTTTAATCTGGTCTGCAGATGGCAGTGGGTATTATAAACATATAAAAGATTGATTAGGGGTCCTCTTTAACTTTTATATTAAGTTTGATAATTGTGTGTTTATTTTTTTTCCCTCACAACAAAATAATGTACTTCCAGATCTAAAAGATGCAATCTGTAAAGACAAACTAAGCTTCACTAAGGGAGCCATGAAGGCAAACACATAATACATGCAGTGAGACAACTGAATGCTTCTGTCTTTTCCCCTGTTGTGTATGAATTACAAATTATTCCATTTGTGCTCATGAGGAAAAAGTGGGTAATTTGGCATTCTTACAATATTCTCATCAAATCTGTTTGTTTGTTTGCCTGTATATTATTTTACAATAAGGGAAAATGACTGTTTAATGTAACAAAGCGCAGAGAAACCTCCGTCTCTTACAGCACCAAAATAATCTGGAATCTGACACATTGCTCATATTAACAGCCTAGCCAAAAGCTTAGGTAGAATTTGCAGTGCATTACATAGGTATTCACCTTCATTGGACTTCTCCATTTAGTGTTAAATCTTCAAAATTAAATAAGTTTGACTGGAATTGACTGGTTCACATAAAATAATCAGTGTTGAGGTGGGAAAAATATACATGGATTTTTAAATGATTTACGATTAAATATTTGAAATGGCTTGATTTCATAAGTATTCACCTCTTTTGGTTTGAATCCTATAACCTTTAAATAAGCTGTGGTGTATCCTGTTGCCACATACCTATTTAGATTAGATTAAGTCCACTTTTGTGTACAGCGCCTTGAGACAAGTTCGTACCCCTTGAAATATTCCACATTTTGTCATGTTACAGCCAAAAACGTAAATGTATTTTATTTAGCTGTGGTGATCCAAAGCTGAGATGGGAGTAGCTGTCTATGGGACATCTGCAACCTAAAAATTCTTCAAAGCTGGGCCTTATGAAAAAGTGGCAAAAATTGTGTCAATGGACGCAGCAGCAGGACTCGGGAGTGCGCCCGTATGGGTGCCCCCATGGAATGCGGCTCTCCGTGGGAGCACTCAATGAGGAGGAGCCAGGAGCACTGCCGGGGGGCTACTCTGTGCAAAACGCTTGCACAGAGCAGGTAAGCATGACATGTTTGTTATTTAAAAAAAAAAAAAAGGAACCTTTACAATCACTTTAATGCTTTTTGCTTGGTAAAGCAGTGAACTCCAGACCCGTCATATTCTTGTATACTGTAGCTTCCATGAATAAGAGTGCTTTTACAGAATAAGTAAAAGTATTTTTTGTTCAGTTTTTCACTTTCAGCATTGGACGTGAGTAAGGAATGGTAAAACTTCTGTCAGTTTTTTTGGTCTTTCGTTAGAAAGAAGAGGATATATTTCTAAAATAAAATAAATCTTCCTTTAGACAGTTCTCACATCAACAAGTGTCCCTCATTGGAAGACTTTTGCATCTATTTTTTTTCTGATGACACTTTAAGATTTTGACTCTTCTCTCATGTTCAGTCCTAGTAACAATGGTCACCAGAACACTTGGGGCATATTTATAAAGCATTAAATCTGACATACACAAACATTTATTGCAGGTTAATCTTCCTAGTCTACGTATTTTAAATAAAATTGATTCACCACCATGGAGTGTTTTGTGAAAGTCACATTCATTGCTTTATAAATATACCCCATAGTGTCAATCTCCCCAGCAGAGACAATATGGATCTAACAAAGGTTCTAACCCTTCCCTACTCAAAATAAAATGTTAAAAAAGGGTTTGGCTTTAGATGCACTAAGCTTTGAAATTCTATTGCCATCTGAGTATAAAATCCTCCAAGCACATCTGATGCCATGTTATTTTGTTTTCAAAGTGCATGTTACAAAGTTTCTTAGTTGGCTTGAATGGGGAAAGCCTTGTGCAAGGTATATACAAGGATGATGCTGTTCAGGGCTCTGATATTGCAAGATTACATGAACAAGCACTGTTATGAGACGTTCAAGTTTGTTTATTAAAGCTATCGCAGCAAAACAACGAATGCACAGTTTGAATACGGCTGTATACATAAAGTAATGAGTTGTCATTAACAATGAAACCCATGTAATGACATTCCTGTTGGTTGCTCTTTACAAATTTACTGGAATTTTGCCCGCTGACAAAATTTCAGTAGGTATAAAAAGCTTAGTTAAGAACATATTCAGTTTCATTTTGCTGCTTTTTCCTGTTTTATTATTTATCCCTGCTATTCTAGAATGTAGCAAATGAGTCTCTATGGAAACAATTAATGGGAAATCTCAGGAAGAAGCAAAGCTGCAAAACGTACTCACATTTGTACTGTTTATATAGTTTGTTTGCCAGGTCTTTATAACGTATAGTATGAATATTGCGCCTGAAGGGGAAATATGCTTTGTAATAATCATTTGTTTATAAGTGAAAATGTACAGCAGACTGTAGCATGTAGTGTTAATCGTTGAAATGGCTTACATTTTGTTTTCTGGTTATTTTGCTTTGCAGCTAGCCATTTTGTCTGCTTGTCTGTTTAATCCCTTCCATGCTCACCAAATTCTGTTAATGCTGCAGTTTTCCAGCCTATGTTAGTGACTCCAGTCAGGACCTATTGACAGGTTGCCAGTTTTTAAGTGTTTGGTTGTTTTTGATTACCTATAGGTTTGGCTGCAGGTGAATGAGGTGTGATTCTGTGAGCTTCTGTTTGGTCACCATTTTCCTAACTGAAAATATTGACAAGGCCTCTAGAACACCTTAGTTGGTCCAGAACAAAGATCTAGAGCATTTAGCATGTCCTAAATAAAATTATTTTCTTGGAAAACAAACCTCTCCATTTAGAACTTTCTTTGAGCCACAGGAACCTATATTTAAAAAAAAAAACAGTAGGTAGTCATTGCTGATTTATTAGGCTGGGTTCACACTGCAGCATGCTCCGGCTCACAGCAGGGGTCTGGTGTGTCCCCATTCACAGTTTCAGGTCCGATTTCAGCTCAAAATTTTGGCTGAATTCAGACCTGAAATGGACCAAAAGACGCATAGGACTCCTGTGCAATTGGCTCCGGAGCCGCTGTGGAGATGTGTGAACTGGCTCCATAGAGAGCCGTTCACAATCTCCTGCTATGTAAATTGGATGTGGAGAAACTCCCGCATCCAATTCGCAACAGTGTGAACCCAGCCAAGTACAAACAAGTATGTAGCCAAGCTTGTGGAATGTCCCCATGTGCAGTGCAGGGCTATGGCCTATGCCAGGGGTCTCCAAACTATGGCCCTCCAGTTATTCAGGAGCTACAATTCCCATCATGCCTAGTCATGTCTGTGAATGTTAGAGTTTTACAATGCCTTGTGGGACATGTAGTTCCACAACAGCTGGAGGGCCATAGTTTGGAGATCCCTGGCCTATGCGTCCACTGCGTAGGAAAGAAGATGATGTGGACCGCAGTCTTACATACTGGAGGGGAGTCTTTTTCCAGAACCTTAGACATATACAAGCATTTAACCCTTGCAGTGCATGACAGCCCCATTGTAAGAAAGGATTTTTGTTTTCTCTAAAGTTCAGCTTCAAATGCTAAGTGAGTCATTCACCTGGAACAAGTATGCAAATCTGGACTTTTTTTTCAGAACTTTTCATATTTTTGCATCCGTAAGTCAGTAATCAGTAAGTACTAAAGCTAATGAAGGAAATTAACCAAGATTGAAGTGGCCAGAATCTGGCACAGCGGTGCATGGCAACCAATCACTTTATAGCTTTAATTCAAAGCTTAAAGTGGTTGTAAACCTCAGACATGAAATATGTACAAAGCATATCCCTTTATAGCAGTGGTTCTCAACTCCAGTCCTCAGGACCCACCAACAGAACAGATTTTAAGTATTACCTTGGGGAGATGCAGACTAGAATACTGCAATCACTGAGCAGCAAATGATGTCACCTGTGATGTATTTCAGTTATATTGCAAACCTGGCCTGTTGGTGGGCCCTGAGGACCGGAGTTGAGAACCACTGCTTTATAGTGTGTACTTATCTCAATACAGAGGACTAAGTGTGATTTCTGTATGCTGCCTCCTTCCTCTGCTATCAGCATAAGTCAATTCTGACAAGTTTTCCTGACACCAAGAGTAAAATTGAGAAAAATTGTGACATGGTAAGGACCTCCAACTTATTGACAGCCTCAGCTTTGTTCCTGTGTGCTGTGTGGAGGGGGGGGGGGGGGGTGTCCCTTTCCTCCAATCAGCTCTCAGAGCTCTCCTCAATGAGCTCTGCAGAGTGTAACTTCAGCTCAGTTTTTCTGAACTCTCAGACAAGCTTGGAAATTCATTACTTTGAATGGCTGCAGATAGACAGGTACTACTTATGTAGGAGGCTTTGTTTCATCTCTGTGCATCACCTGGGGCCAGTCACTTCACTGCATAAATGGCACAGTGGTGTAGTGGGTAGCACTCTCGCCTAGCAGTAAGAAGAGTCACTGGTTCGAATCCCAATGACACTACCTGCCTGGAGTTTGCATGTTCTCCCTGTGCCTGTGTGGGTTTCCTCCGGGTACTCCGGTTTCCTCCCACACTGCAAAGACATGCTGGTAGGTTAATTGGATCCTGTCTAAATTGGCCCTAGTATGTATGAATGTGAGTTAGGGACCTTAGATTGTAAGCTCCTTGAGGGTAGGGACTGCTGTGAATGTATAATGTATATGTAAAGCGCTGCGTAAATTGACGGCGCTATATAAGTACCTGAAATAAATAAAATAAAATAAATGGTAAGGGTTTACAACCACTTTAACTGAACAAACTTAAGTTAAAATGTTTGTAAACCTCTGCCATGAAAATTGAACGAAGCATATCCCTCTATAGTGTGTACTTGCCTCAATCCAAAGCAATGAGTGTGATTTTTCTCTGCTGTCTATTCCCCCCTCCAGCATACAGCAGGTGACTGACAGCCTCAGCTGTGTTTATTTCTCTACTGTGTAGAGGGAAGTGTGTCTCTTCCTTCCACTCAGGTCTCCATTACACAGAGCTCTGTCCTCTAGCTGTGCACTGTGTGAGATCAGATCCCCATCCCCTGCCTTCTGCTTCTGGGAAATAGGCTTTGATCTCTGTACTTTGAACAGATTTGGAGAAGAGATGGTTGCAGATAAACTAGTTCAACCTATGTAGGAATAATTTGTTTAATCTCTGTGCATCACTTGAGACTATTCACTTCACTGGGTATACGGTATGTAAGGGTTTACAACCACTTTAAAAACGTATTGGTTACTATGCATTGCTTCAGTTTCGGCTTTCCCCAGGTTTAGTAAATTTCGCCCAATGAATTAGTACAGCCAAGGAACTAGCATTAATAGAAGGTCAAAAGTGTGAGTCCCTGTGTTTTTCTCATAAAACGTCTAACTAGCTGAAAGCGTGTTTGTTTTGCAAGAAATATGTCATTTGACATTGCAAGCCCCTTTCTGAAATGCTAGTCTAGTTTTAACACTTTTGAATCATAAACATGGAACAAGCATGCAGCACATGAGAGTATGAGAAAACCTAGAATTCCCTGCATCTATTTCTGGGTCAGTAACCCAGAATTGTTTGAAGCCAAGGCATCACCATGATAGTCAGACTACTGAAGAAAGGGTTAGTAATGGCAGCCCACAAATCACCCCCCCCCCCCCCCCCTGACTGAAAAAAAGCATAGGTTACCAATGTAGGCATCTAAAAATGCTAGTTTCCTGGATGTCATGCTGGTCCATTGCCTTTTAGTATTTCTCAGTCACTTGCTTAGAACTATTATACAGAACTTTTAAAGTCATTGACTTAAAGCCAAAGACAGCCAAATACCTAATGTTTCCATTCCGTATATTTGTCTCTGTATGAGTTTTGTTTAAGTACTTGACCTTTGTTATCAGGCCCAGCTAGGCCTTGCAGGTCCTAATCAATATTGTTATTTTGCGTCAGAATTTGATCTCTCAAATATAATTAAATGCAAGAGTGGTTAACTTAAATTTTGAGTATACATACTACCACCAGTCTCTAAACCGTACTTAACATACATAATATTTCCTGAGTAAATACAAAACACAAAGTGCAACTTCATTTTACCATATGTGCAGTATTGCAGCATATAAAATGTATTGTAGTTGCAGGACTTTTCCCTATCAGTTGTCTGTTAGCTAATGTATTTGTAGTATTATTTTAGACATCAGATGTTTGACAGCTCACATCATCCATTGCAAATCTAGTAAATAATCACAATCATTAAAAGTATTGTTCCAAAATAGGACTTAAATTTAGTATAATTTTCATTTTTGTGGATGGAAATTAATGTACCGTATATACTCGAGTATAAGTCGACCCGAATATAAGCCAAGGCACCTAATTTTACCACAAAAAACTGGGAAAACTTATTGACTCGAGTATAAGCCTAGGGTGAGAAATGCGCAGCTACTGTAAGTGGAAAAGAGGGTAAACAATGCCCATCTGCATGCCTCACTGTGCCCATTTGCAGCCATAGGTCCCCCGAACTTCAAACTCGGTAGTTAATGGTTCCTAGATGCCCCCTAGCTGCAGCCAAAATTTGAGTCTCTGGACCCAAAGGGTCCTGAAATGACATTGCTGCAGATGGACACAGTTAACCGACTTTGGGGTCCCGTATCTCGGGGCCACTTGGTACTAGGAACCCCAAATTTGGTGTGCAAACCCAGTGGAAATAGCACTACAACATATCCAAAGTTGTGGTTCCTAGAACCAAGTGTCCCAAAAGTCGGTTTGGAAAATCACACCAGATTTGGGGTTCCTAGCATCAAGTGGCCCCGAGATACTGGGCCCCAAAATTGGTTCGGAAAATGTCAAGCACTTTTCTGCAGAAGAGAATGACATTTTCCAAACCGATTTTGGAGCCTCGTATATCGGGGCAACTTGATGCTAGGAACCCCAGCTTTGGATATGTTGTAGTGCTAGTTCCACTGGGTTTTCACTAGGGCTGCGCATCTTCACTGGCCTCACGATTCGATTCGATTACGATTATCAAGTCAACGATTCGATTCGATTCCGCGATGCATCACGATGCATCACGATTACAGCGCAAGTCCGCAGGTGCTCATGGTTTTCATCAAAAAAAATTAAAGTAGTCAGGAGAACTCCATTTTTTTTATTCTATCTGTTCTTAAGAAAAAAAAGAGACAGCAGAGGAGCTCCAGGCTCTCTTCCAAAATACTAAAGGAGATGGTCAGAGCCTGCGGACATGCTACAGGAGATGATCAGAGACTGCAGACAGACATGCTACAGGAGATGATCAGAGACTGCAGACAGACATGCTACAGGAGATGATCAGAGACTGCAGACAGACATGCTACAGGAGATGATCAGAGACTGCAGACAGACATGCTACAGGAGATGATCAGAGACTGCAGACAGACATGCTACAGGAGATGATCAGAGACTGCAGACAGACATGCTACAGGAGATGATCAGAGACTGCGGACATGCTACAGGAGATGATCAGAGACTGCGGATATGCTACAGGAGATGATCAGAGACTGCGGACATGCTACAGGAGAAGATCAGAGACTGCGGACATGCTACAGGAGATGATCAGAGACTGCGGACATGCTACAGGAGATGGTCAGACACTGGGGACATGGCACAGGAGATGATCAGACACTACGGACATGGCACAGGAGATGGTCAGACACTGCGGACATGGCACAGGAGATGGTCAGACACTGCGGACATGGCACAGGAGATGGTCAGACACTGCGGACATGGCACAGGAGATGGTCAGACACTGCGGACATGGCACAGGAGATGGTCAGACACTGCGGACATGGCACAGGAGATGGTCAGACACTGCGGACATGGCACAGGAGATGGTCAGACACTGCGGACATGGCACAGGAGATGGTCAGACACTGCGGGCATGGCACAGGAGATGGTCAGACACTGCGGGCATGGCACAGGAGATGGTCAGACACTGCGGACATGGCACAGGAGATGGTCAGACACTGCGGACATGGCACAGGAGATGGTCAGACACTGCGGACATGGCACAGGAGATGGTCAGACACTGCGGACATGGCACAGGAGATGGTCAGACACTGCGGACATGGCACAGGAGATGGTCAGACACTGCGGACATGGCACAGGAGATGGTCAGACACTGCGGACATGGCACAGGAGATGGTCAGACACTGCGGACATGGCACAGGAGATGGTCAGACACTGCGGACATGGCACAGGAGATGGTCAGACACTGCGGACATGGCACAGGAGATGGTCAGACACTGCGGACATGGCACAGGAGATGGTCAGACACTGCGGACATGGCACAGGAGATGGTCAGACACTGCGGACATGGCACAGGAGATGGTCAGACACTGCGGACATGGCACAGGAGATGGTTTAGACACTGGGACATGGCACAGGAGATGGTTTAGACACTGGGACATGGCACAGGAGATGGTTTAGACACTGGGACATGGCACAGGAGATGGTCAGACACTGGGACATGGCACAGGAGATGGTCAGACACTGGGACATGGCACAGGAGATGGTCAGACACTGGGGACATGGCACAGGAGATGGTCACAGACTGCGGACAATAATGCAGAGTTGTGGTGTGATGAAGGCGCCCCCC
Source organism: Aquarana catesbeiana (assembly GCF_042186555.1). NCBI lineage: Eukaryota > Metazoa > Chordata > Amphibia > Anura > Ranidae > Aquarana > Aquarana catesbeiana. The sequence continues at coordinate 258,789,950 of NC_133327.1, read as the reverse complement.
CCCCCCTCTGTACTTACATGCTGCTCTGCCAGTGGCAGCCTGTAATGAGCAGGGCGATCTGCCTGCTCACCATCTCCCCCCGATCTCCATTCGTGCGGCCGGTGTTCCGCCGGTTGTCACATCTCATGTCAGTGAATTCTCCCGGTAGAGCGCTCCGTGCATAAAGTTGTTATTAGTGTGTGTATATTCCGGTCATGTGACTCTCAGCCGCGCCTCCCTCCTCTCACGTCTCTCCTGATGTCAGCCCCGCCCGCCTCTCTTCTGACCTGTTAGCTCCAGTCAGTGGGCGGAGCTGACACCAGGAGAGACTGAGAGGAGAGAGGCGCGGCTGAGAATCACATGACCGGAATATACACACACTAAAAACAACTTTATGCACGGAGCTCTCTACCGGGAGGGGGCGGGGCCAGACATCGATTTTTAGGGTCGCATGCATCGATGCCGCATCGGGGACACCCGAATCGCGATGCATCGATGCTGCGATTAATTTCAGCAGCCCTAGTTTTCACATCAAATATGGAGTACCTAGCACCAAGTGGCCCCGAGATACAGGGCCCCAAAGTCGGTTCGGAAAATGTCATTTTCTGCTGCAGAAAAGTGCTTAACTCGCGTATAAGCCGAGGGGTGCACTTTCAGCACAAAAAAATGTACTGAAAAACTTGGTTTATACTCGAGTATATATGGTAGTCATGTTAGAAGGTGTTAAAGCTGTCAATGGGCACAAACAAAGAATTCAAGCAGAAAAAATGTTGATTGATAAAGCGTAAGGCTAAATCTTTTCATTGCTGCTGCCTGTTCAAATCTGGAAAGACTGTTGATTTACTCGAATGTCCCCCAGCTTACCTAGTCCTTGGTCCTTTACTATAGCCTTCTACAACCTCCACCACTACATTCCAAAGCCATTTCTAGTCATTAGAAGTTTTTTTTTTTTTTTTTTTTTTTTTTTCTGTGAAAAATCTGATTGCACTGGCTAGCTATAATAAGCCAACTAGATTGTTACACTTTGGTAATTACTAGTAGGTAACATTTGCCACTAACATATACACAGAGGGGACTATAATACCAAACACTTTTATAAAAGGACTGGTAAATATGAGATGATCTAGCATGTAATAGAAATAAAAGGAGATTTCATGGGAGAGGCTTGACAAATTCAAAGGAGACTGCATGCCCGTAGTGTATCACCCTTGGGTGCAGTGTGCAAGGTGCACACAGGCCCCGAGAGGGAGGTGTCCCACTGTGCCTCACACATTGCACAACATTGGCAGACACTGGTTCCCTGTCTTTTTTTTTTTTTTTTTTCCCTCTCTCTGGGAAAGTAGCTGAGCGGTCTGCATATCAGTTAACTCCACCTCTGCTCTAGAAGGAGACTAGTGGGAGCCAAACACCACAGTCACTGACCACATCTATACTATGTAACCAACGGCTCTACTGAAGCTCATTGGTTTTGCCTCATCATTCATGCCTCATCCGATCCTCATCCATTAGTTGCCTCATCAACCATTCCTCGAAAATCACAAGTGCTAGAGCTGCAAGATTTATGCAGTGGTATAGCGCTTGTGATCTGGAGGAGACTGGGTACCGGGGGAGCGGCAGGGTGAGAAGATCGGATGAGGCAGCGCTTCCTCTCCCTGTGATAGCTGTCAATGTTGGGGCATGCCTGCTGGAGAAGGCGCCCAGTGGGAACTAAACCCCATGGCTGCTGGCCGCATCTATACTATGTAATTGGTGTGGGCTACTAAAGCGCCTGCTGGTTACTTGATGGCTATCCTCTCGCAGGGAGAAGGGAGGCCTCATTCGATCCTCTCCCCCTGCTGTGTAATCGCCTCCATATCACAAGTGCTATGACGCTACATTAATCTTTGCTGCAGCTCTAGCATATGTGATGTAGAGGAGATTGGGAGCTAGGGGAGCAGGAGTGGGAGAGAATCAGATAAGGCATGGTTGATAAGGTAACCAACAAATGTTTGGATGAAGCAACCAACATACTTCAGTAGCGCCCATTGGTTACATAGTGTAGATGCTGTTGGCAGCTGTGGGGCTCGGTTCCCACTGGGCTCTTCCTCCAGCAGGTTTGGGGTTAACTATGATCTTATTAACTTATAACCCAAATGCAAAAAAAAACTAATTTAGAGCTCAACAACCACCCCAACATTCTACTATTAATACATGGAATATAAAGAATAAGACTGCTGTGACCATTGAAATATAGCATATAAACTTTATTAATTCACACAGTCTTCAAAAATTTATTGCATGTCTATTTCTTCTTAATTTGTATGTATTCAAAGAAAATAATGATTTTTGCATATCTTATGGATATAGTTGGGGCATGGTTTTGTGGACATGGTTACATATGAGGGTTGTTTTTTTGGACGTGGTCAGTAGGGTGTCCCCAGATTTCAATTTGAAAATCTGTTAACTTTAATCGACGGTTCAATTAGGCTACATGCTGTCTTATTGTAGTGCCATGGGCTTGCCTGACTGGATACAAATTAAATGTATTTCTTTTTTTTTTTGCAAATTCTTTATTTGAAGAACATAAGATAAAAATAACAGTAGACATGCAGTACAATAAATGCACTAGAACGTAATAGAGCATAGGACACAAGATTATAATAGTGTTGTTTACATATCTTGTTTAAACCCTTATACCAATCCAACCATAAAAGAGATCCATTTTAGTAGACCTAAACAATCTTTATTTGAGTGACCCATCTCTTGTTTAGGGAGGCACCCTGTGTCCCATGTATGATATTGATTCTTCTTGTATGTAGCCAATAAAATTAAAAATGACACCTGTTGATCATCAGGCTTGTTAAGAGGTCAGAAGAACCTGTTGGACCTATCGAGAATAAAAATATTAAAGAGAGAAGCGATGAAAAGAAAGAAAAAACTAGGATAATAAGAGGAGTAAAGACAGAGGAGAGAGCGAGAAAAAAAAAAAGGGGGGGGGGCCCACTCCAGAAAAGAGGGAGGGAAAGCATGTAAGAAGCAGGAAAGAACTATCCAGATGGGGGAGAATAAAGGAAGGGATAGAGGGAGGATGCATTCCTTCCTCCATACCCTACGGAGACTTTACCTTGTCCTTATCAGAGTATTGAAACCCATAGAATTTATTGCATCAGCTTTGCATACTCCTCAGAGTAGAAAAATTCCAGCCAATAGTACCACTTCTTAAGAAATTGTTCTCTATTACCCTTTTCTGGTGCTAAAAGGTCCTCCATTTTATATATGTCAGCTACCTTCCGTAACCATAACGCCACACATGGGGGCTCCGTCCTCTTCCAAAGCAAGGGAATACAGCTTTTCGCTGCCGTGGTCAAAAAAGGTAGGATTGACTTTCTGTACGTTTTGCTCGGTATTTCATGGTGGTGTATTAAATAGAACTCAGGACTCTTGGGTAGCTCCCGGTCTGGGAACTTTTGCGTTATGCGATGAACCTCGGACCAAAAGGATGCCAGAAGCCTACACGACCAGAAGACATGAAGAAGGTTACCCACCTCCTCTCCACACCTCCAACAGAGATCCGAACTTTGAGGAAACATCCGGTGTAACCTCACTGGAGTGTAATACCATTGTGACAGCACCTTGAACCCTGCCTCCTGCTGGTTAGCACAAATCGATGTTTTATATGTGAAGCGAATTATTCTCTCCACTTGTCTCTCCGAGAACTGTAATCCCAGATCCCCTTCCCATTTGGCAATGTAAGGAGGTCTACACCCCACAGGAGGTGAAAGTAAGAGTTGGTATGTTATTGAGATAATGTGGCGTGCTGGTTCTTGCTCTAAACAGAGTTGCTCAAATGAAGTCAAGGGTCGTAAGTAGGGTGCCGGTGAGGGCTGTGCTGTGATGAAGTGTGCTAATTGAAGCCTCTGCCAGAAGGAGAGACAGACCAAAGAGGGATCATCTATCACTGTTTTTCTGGACATCCAATGTCCATTCTGTATGAAATGGCGAAGTTGATATTTGTCATTTCCTTTCAGTTCCTTAAACCTGGGGTCACTCACTCCTGGACTGAAAGCTGGGTTCCCGGTCACTGGAGTAAGCGGTGAAGGAATGTTTGCGATCGAGTGTTCTCGCGCGGTTTTCTGTGCTATTCGCCATGTCTCTCCTATCGTAGGGTGTTTTAAAATATACTCTGGCAGATTCCCTAGACACCAAGGTATACCTCTCAAATCTAGTCCAGCTATCAGCTGTTCTATTTGAATCCACTGTTTTAATTTTTCGTGGCGGCACCAATCAATGATTCTTGTCAAATGACAAGCGGCGTGATACAGGCTTACATCTGGGAGAGCCATGCCTCCCGCTATTTTAGGTAACCTTAAAATGGCCTGGGACAGCCGTGGAGGTTTCTGTGCCCAAATGAATCTGATCAGAGTACGGTTCACTGCTCTGAGGAATGTATGTGGAACTTTGACAGGGAGGGTCTGAAGATGGTATAGTATACGTGGCATGATGTTCATTTTTATTATACTACATCGTCCAAACCAAGAGAACGTGCCTGACTGCCATTTCAGTAAATCTTTTTTGATCTCTGTTAGAAGGGGGGGGGATTAATAGAGAAGATATCTTCTACTCTACTTGATAAAAGAATGCCCAAATATTTAATGCAAGCCCCCGCCCATTTAAACGGGAAATCTGCTCTTAAGAGGTTGTTCAGGGAGGTTGACATGGAAATATTTAAGGCTTCCGATTTCTGAAAATTAATTTTGAAGGAAGACAGTGTCCCATACGTATGCAATTCCGCCATAAGATTAGGTATGGAAACCAGGGGGTTAGTTATGAAAAAGAGTAAATCGTCTGCGAAAGCAGCTATTTTTGGAGATGGGGATTCACCTAAATGTACTCCTGTTATGTTATGTATCTCTCACCATGCGTAGGAAGGGTTCCAAAGAGAGGATGAAAATCAATGGGGATAGGGGACACCCTTGCCTCGTCCTGTTGGTAATACCAAATGAGGAGGAGAGCTGGCCATTAACTTTCACTCGCGCTGTGGGCCTAGAATAGATGGCTTGTATCCAACACATCATCCTTTCCCCCAAGCCTATGTGTTGTAGGGTCTCAACTAAGAAAGGCCACTCTACTCTATCGAACGCCTTTTCGGCGTCGGTAGAGAGAAGTAGCAATGGGGTTTTACGGATTTTAGCAACATGAATAAGATTTATTGCCTAGGTGGTGTTGTCCCACGCCTCCCGTGAGGGCACAAATCCTACCTGGTCTAAGTGTACTAACGAAGGAATCCACTCCGACAGCCTCATGGAAAGAATCTTAGTGAAAATCTTTAGGTCAATGTTAAGGAGTGAAATTGGCCTATAGTTTTGGCACAGTAGAGAGTCCTTGCCCTCCTTGGGAATCACTGAAATGAAGGCTCGCAGTGAGTCTACCGGTGGAACCGCCCCCTCTCCAGCGTCATTATATGCGGCTAAAAAGTGTGGTATTAAGAGGTCGCTAAAGGTTTTGTAGTATAGCAACGAGTACCCATCGGGGCCCGGTGCCTTACCATTTTGCATACGTGCTATGGCTAACGCCACCTCCTCTCCTGACAATGGCTCTTCCAATTCTTTCAAAGCCTCCTCAGGCAATCGCGGAAGGCCAGATTTTTTAATATAATCCCGTATCGCCTCCTGTTCGCGGGTTTTTTCACTTCCCGAGAGCGGATTCCTAAGATTATATAGTGAGGTGTAGTATTTGCGGAACTGTTCCGCGATTTCCTCCGTGGCGTGTACCCTAGAGCCATCTTCTCTCATCAGTTCTGGGATAAAGGTTTGCGCCCGCTGTGCTCTCAAGGCCCTTGCCAATAATTTACCACACTTGTTACTATGTTCATAAAAAGTGCGTTTGCATTTTGCAATGACTGCCTTTGCTTTTTCCAAAGCCAGGGATTTCAGTTGGTTTCTCAGGGAGGTAAGTGCTAATAATGTCTGGTTGGCTAGGGAATGTTTATGAGTGGATTTCAAGGCCCTGATTTTATCCAAGAGGTCAAGTATTTGCTGAGCTCTTGCCTTCTTACGTCGTGTGCCTATTTTTATTAAAATACCTCTAATAGAGCACTTGTGAGCTTCCCATACCATCAATGGGGCGCACCCCTCCTTTACGTTGGTTGAGAAGAACTTCCTCGACTCCCTAGCTACTTCCTCATCTACTTCCGGATCTTGGATCAATGTGTCATTGAGCTTCCACTGCCATTGTTTTGACCTAGGGGGCAAAATATCTATATCGACGAAAACCGGTGCATGGTCTGAAAAGGTGATGGATCCTATTGATGCAGCCCTTACCTTGGAAAGTAAAGCTTGGGGCAACAGGAAGAGGTCGATTCTTGTATACGAATCGTGTGGATGTGAATAAAAGGTAAAATCCCTCTGGGTCGGGTGTAGAATCTGCCAGACATCTACCAAGTGGAAAGCATAAAAGTTATTTTTTAGGCGTTTAAGTGCGGCATAGGAGACCTGTGAAGTTTGTCTCATTGTGTCCAAGGATGGGTCCATGGTAAAATTTAGGTCCCCCCCTAAAATCACCTCCCCCTCTGCAAAAATCATTAATTCTGTCAAAATAGATTCCAGAAAACCAATTTGGCCTGTGTTGGGAAGATACAAGTTTACCAGGGTCACCATAAATGTATTTCTTAGGTAGGTTCTCAAATTATATAGCTGCTATACCTAAAGGAGTAGTAGAAAGAGTCAGCACAAAAAGAGGCCATGGGTAGATCGATTGACATAGGCGCTTAATGTGGTTTTATCATAGGATAGACACCGATCGTCTAGTAGTATCAGTTGGTAGTGAGATTCGCTTGGGGAATATTGTAGAGCTTTTGGCAGTGATGTCTTTTAGGTGGATCACATGAGCTACATGTGATCCACCCAGATGACATCACTGCCACAAGCTCTAAAAATATTCCCCAAGTGGATCTCACTACCAGCTGGAACTAGATGGCTTGTGCCTATCCTTTGAAAATCCACATCGGGCACTTCTGCCAATCGAACTACCTTTGGGCCCTTTTTGCACTGACCCTTTTTACTACTTTCACCCACTTGAGAACCCCCTAAGAGCACCCAAGATGGCAATGCCTGAGGCATAGAGAGCGACCACACTGACCCTGCTGGAGACAGGTTTTCTCCACCCATACACATAGTTGGGTGACCACAGCCTCAACAGTTGTAAGGCCATTTTAACCTTTTCTGTTTCAATATTTTTATTAAAGGTTTTCACAAATAAAGTTAATTCCAATAATAATTTTGAACAATACGCATTATTAAAAATTTAAATTGCATATAAAATAAACCAAAACATTACAGTGTTGCTGCACTAATACTGAAAGAAAGATATAGCAACATGCCATTTTGACCGTTTCATTTTATTTTGGAAGCACTGCAGTCTTGTTTTTGAATGACTCTACTACACTATAAGGGCTCCCCAACCTCCCTCTTTTTTTTTTTTTTCTTTTTTGTTGGAAAATCTGAGCTTTACCAAAAACCCCTGGCTCCTCAGGATCCTTTGGTCCATGATCTACCACCACACCCCGGACCTTAAACCTAAAGGTGATTGTACCATCAGATTGCAATGTGCATGCCAAGCTTGGACAGGATGGAAACTTTCAACTACTGTTCTTTGCAGGTAGAATAGAGACAAGCTGCTGCTGCTGCTACATGTCAACTTTTGAAGTGATGTTCCCATGTTTGGTTAAAAAAAAAAAAAACTAATGTGTGACCTCTTGTAAATCGAGTGTTGAGAGGGTAAATATGCAATTCTGACTTCTGAATGTAGCAGGAGTAGGGGAAGTATATAGAAATTCTATCCGAGAAAATTGTTGACACTTATAAAGTGTAGTATTTGAATAAAAAAGGTGCATGTTATCTGTTCCTACAGCAGCTTGCTCACAAATTAGTGCCTAGCAGCTGTGTACGTTTCTCCTCTCGATGAACTGGAATGCTTATTAGAGTCTCAGCCTTTCTTTTCTGTGACTGTTAGTGCATCACTTCTAGCTCAAGGGAGCTATGGTTAGTTGTGGAGAAATATGTTAACCATGGAAAAAAAATTCAATACTCAATGAAACACATTTTTGACCATCTCATAGTAGTGTTTATGTTCTGCCTAGACAATCCTCCAAATAAATATGTTCACATTGGCTGCCATATGCTATATTTTGCCTAGAATATAGTAGTCTTCCCTGCCAAAGCAGTCTGGGTATCCTGGAGTATTTACTATTGTTTGTTCTTGGTATTCATTCTTTACTTATTGTAACAGATGGAAAGTAGGTGTACTATTATTTTCAAACAGTGCACTTAGATTTTCTGTGAGTTTTTATACCTGTTATAGAATTCACTTACAGCCTTATCTGTGACTGTTTTATTGCCACCTATATTTGGGAGCCCAAGTAGCCACAATAGGAATTATAAAGCCATTAAAGCGGGGTTCCACCCAAATTTTGAACAATATCTGTATGTATTCTCTTCCTTGCCTAGATGCTGACATGCCGCTTAAAAAAATTTAAAGCGCCGTAATTACCTTTTATTTTTCTATTCTTCTTTGCACTTCCTGGTTCTCCTCCCATGGGAGTAGGCGTGTTTCTAGCCTCTCCCAGACTCCTGGGAGCTAGTCTCAGGCTTCCCAGGATGCCACTGAGCATGTGCGGGAACGAGCGGTGAATGCTGGGAGCACAGCATTCACCACATCCAGGAAATAAATGCTTGTGGGCTTCAAATGCCCACAATGAAGATGGAAACCGCCTGCAGTAAATAATATAAGTTATTCTTTCCGACGAAATCTGACACAGGCGGACATATTACACACAATATGTGAGTATGTAATGCTGAGAAGAAAAGTTTGTGAATGAACTCAAAAAAAAAAAAAAAAAAGATAGATAGGTGGACCCCCGCTTTAAGCCAAAGAACTTGCAAACTTGCTACTAAATGTCTTTTTTTTTTCTTTAATAAATATTGGTATTGATGTATGCCCAGAGTTGGCTCTGTGAGCTGTCAAATGTCTGTGGCAAACTAAAAAGTCAAACTTTGGCTTGTGCATGACGTTAGCAAGAGCTCTGCCTGTTGATTGTCACAGGCGCGCTACTGATTTGGCATTTAAGCGTGTGTACAGTGCGTGCTTATGTTTTAACATTTGTTATGTGATATAATTTTCGCCTACATGGTCTGATCTGTACTTTTACTGAGGGTATTTTAAAATTTCTCGGTATAATGGAGTATTATTTTTTTATTCCTCTGGAATAACTGATAATGACCACAAGAGAAGCTGTCTGACTTCCCAACACCCTAACAGTAGATCTCTTACACACAGGCAGCCAAGGGATTGGAAAAACAGGCGGTTGAACCGTTCATCTAAAAACTAATACAGCCAAAAGGGGGTTGTACACATGCTGTAATCGTGATAATTTGCATCATGGCTGTGGCCAATATGATGTGACTTGTTAAGTTGACAGGTAGCGCTGCCTGTCAAACTCGCCCATTCAAGTCAAAGGCTGTGAAACAAATGCGAGTCAAATGCTTGGCTCGCGCTTACAGTGCATTAGTTCAGTTTAAAATTGCTTTTTGGCAAAGACAAAAAGCAAAAAAAAAGGATGTCAGGAGATGGCAAGATCATCTTAATGCCTGGAAGCTACGGTTAAGCTGCCCTCTGAAAAGCAATCCTTTTGAGAGTCTTCTACAATAGGTACTTAGCCTTCGTGTCTGTGTTACCCTGTTTCATGTGTCAGGAAGACAGCAAGAGACTCATTTTCTATTGGATGAGGTGGCGAGATGGGTGGTGACATCAAGCTCTCTACCTCGTCCAATCAGAGAATATTTTGTATTTATTTTGAAAATGCAAATCATTCTGCAAATGGTTCATGTGGCAACCTTTTGTGTTCACAATGTAGCATATGACAGCAGCTCATCATGGCACCCGGAAACTAGTAGAGATCATTGTAGTAGCAGTAGCTACTACTGTGGTTTCCAGAGGGATCTCACAAGTATGGTATTGTATGTGCAGAGTTACATTGGTGGACCATTGTAACTATTAAAAAATATCCATACCTGGAATTCCTGCTGAACCAGCTGGAATTTGTTTTGTGGGTGGCCCTGTTGGCATCTCCTGGCTCAATGAAAGTCAATTTTTCAATGAACTTTTGTCAAAGTAGTTGGCCAGAAAATTCTCAACTGAACAGCGCCTGCATCCAATCAGATGCAGGGTACTATCTGGGTATGCTAACAGATGTGGATGCCATTTGGAGGTGCCCAGCAGACCCACACACTACAGACTGCCTGCAGAAAACTACAGTAGGGGGCAGTCACTCTGCACAAGGAGAGGGAGCAGCAGTGGCTGGTTTTCATTACACAAAGCTCCTGTACAGCGACAAAGTTTTACACTGGATTACTGCACAGATCTGGAAGAAATATACAAAGTACATTAAGATTCAAGTAATAATACTTATGGCTCTTGTATATTTGCTGATTCTGGTGTTTAGCTTTAAAACACTGTAAATATATATGGGCAAATGTAGCATATTTGCAGTGTTGGCTGTCTACTTTTCTTCTCTTTTGGGGCTACTGACTGTTAACATTTCTTAACCCCTAGTTTCTTAGACAAGACTATGTTTGACTGGAGGGGGCCAGCTGCTAGAATGTATTTCTATGTGATGCGGTTATCTGTAGAGCCTCACCACATGCTCAGCTCACTGCGCACCACTTTTTACAAATGCTTGTGGAAACTAGAAGTTCTGCTCTATGTAGAAATCATTGTTCATCACCCCTGGAATTGAGTCAACCATACACCAGAGACAACATAACTTTTAGGCCTCATGCACACTGGACGTTAAAATAACGTTATAAAAACGTCAGTGGGTTTGCAGTGAGTTTTTCAACGTTTTTCCGCGTTAGCGTTTTAGTGGATTTTTTTTTTTTTTTTGAAGAAAAGCTTTTTTTTTTTTGTTTTTTTTCAATGGATTAAATGCTGGTGATCGACGTTTTTGCACGTTCATCGACGTTTATCAGCGTTCATCAGCTTTAAGGCATTTTTACAGCTGATAAATATCTCTCAGAACCCACTAGTTTTGTGTGTTTTTTTACTGCTCAAAAACACCACTGCCCAAAACTGCTGATAACAGCCTATGTGTGCATGGACACATGGGATAACATGATAGAGAGTTTAATGACTGTAGAAAAAACAGCTGCTGTAAAAACGTCAAAAAACGTCCAGTATGCACGAGGCCTTAATATATATTTTTTTTATTTAATCGCAAAAAATGCCTACTCTTTAGGGCTTTTTTCTGAATACATCATTGTGTGCAGTTCCATTGTTTCTTAATCTGCTCCCCGTTATTTCTTTGTCTTCCAACTGAGCTCTGCAGTTACCTTGGAGATGTACTAATCTTCAGAATTAAATACCATAGAATTGTAGCACAAGATATTTGTACAAGATTGTTCCTGGCTATAAGTGTAAAAGGTGAAGCAGAGTTGAGGGGCAGAAGGCAGTCTCCATCTTGGAGTACATACTACGCATGACAATATTATCATTCCCAACCTTCTGCGTAGGGGCAGTATCAGTATTTTTATGTGAAATTATATGTACTGTCACAAACGAAGTGTGTATCGGCGTATAACATGCACCATAATTTTAAAAGTGAAGTTTCATGAAAAAAATTCTTAAATTTAAAATAAAAACTTTGAAGCAAATTAAAGGTCAGTGCCCATCAATGCAGCCCGGTCAGTGCCCATCAATGCAGCCCGGTCAGTGCCCATCAATGCAGCCCGGTCAGTGCCCATCAATGCAGCCCGGTCAGTGCCCATCAATGCAGCCCGGTCAGTGCCCATCCGCAGCCTCACCATTGCCCATTAATGCAGACTGATCAGTGCCCATCTGCAGCTTCACCAGTTCATTAAGGAGATTAGATTACACAGAGCATGGATCTCCCATTCACACGGCGGCCTCTGTAATACTAAGTACAGCCTCCTGAACCGGCTCCTATGATAGACAGAACACTGGTTTAATGTCGAGACATGTGACGTGACGTCTATCAGAAGCTTTACCTATTCCAACTTGCATATAAATTCAACTTAGAGGGTAACTCCACTTTCATGGGGAAAAAAGATAGCGAATAAAAAAAAAAATATAGCATATATAATTGTGACACAAGTCATGTTATTAAATGTTATTAAAAATGTTCTTTTCTTTTTTAATCTGCAGCCGCTATAATTTTCTGACTATACAATGTTATATGGCTAACTGGAGGTGTTCTGTACACAAAATGTGTACAGAACGCCCCCCAGAAACATAGTTTTCTTCTTGTGTGATTGGCTCACTGGATATCACATCTAAAGGGATGCAGGGCCAGCAGCTTTCCTCATTAGTGCGCTGCAGCTGATTGATAATTATGAAACCACTCCCATTAGATTCACTTTCTCACATGCACACAAAAAAACACATAGGGATTTCTTAGAAATAACAAAAGGTAGGAATCTGCAACAAAATTTGTTAAAATCCTTGCAACATATATAGATCACTCAGGGGGGAAATGTTTTTTCCTCCTCAAAAGTGGAGTTACTCATGCAAACCTTGTTTATAACCCGGTGGCTGCCTGTAATATGAAAATTTTGACACTTCCTGTTAGTGAGTCCGGTTACATTCTCCTCATTCTTACTGCCCCATCAGATTGGGCAGCATTTTTTTTTTTTTTTTTTTTACATGCTCTTATCGGTTTTTGTTCTATTGACAAAAGTGGAATATGCCAGTGCATTTACTGAAATATATGCTGTATTTTACTATAACCACATAATCGGTCCTAGATTTGCAACTGAAAAATGGCACCTGGTAAACCATTAGATCTGCTGCACTCGTTAAAGGATTATAATGTCACTGCAGTAAAGCTAAAATATTTCTGAGGATGCCTGGGATATGGGATACAAACTCTAGGAAAGATACTGAAACATTTACAGGAGAAGGGAGGGAGGATTGTTAGTAATCCTGCCAGTAAACAGATTTTTTCCTCTGTTTTTCTGTTTCTGAAGAGATATTTTAATTTTACTTCCAGGAGCGGAAAATCATTGCTGAATAAAACTGTTTGAAAGACTGGTATTGAAGAACACTTTTTCAAGAAGTTTAAAGTCCGATTAAAGTTTTCAGTTTTATGTTTTGGAAAACCTTGAGCCCTTTCATTCAGCTACAGATAAAGACAGCTGCTCTCTATGTAAAAGCAGTGGTCTATCTGCAGCAGTCGCATTCACCCCAATTGACGGAAATGTGAAGACCAAGTTCACTTTTTTTCAAAATTTCAGCTTCCCTATGTACCAATATATTATTCACATGTACTTTGGTAAAATAAAACCGCTTTCTATCTGTTCTACCTACGCTTACCTTGCTCTCTTCATGGATGTTTAAAAACCCTGCTCTAATACTTCTGCCTTACTTCCTGAACAGACTTTAGGCCATGACAAAGGAAGGAGTTGACCAGCTGATCTCGGCACACACCCTGCATCATCTACTCTCAGCTGGTCAACTTCTTCCTATATCATAACCTAAAGACTGTTCAGGAAGTGGAAATTTGCCCTATGAACTTTAACATGTTAGAAATATAGTAGCTGCCTTCACGAGGATGGTTTATATATTGAAATAACTGGGCTGGTATCTTTGGTATCTTGTATCCTTCCATCAGTACATAGAGACACCTGTTCTACATCAGGGAATAAAGCTGGCCATACACCAAAAGAGTTTTTTTTTTGTTTTTGGAATGCTTTTAAATTTACTTATGGTTAGTGGAGTCAAATCAGTGTTCATTTTCAAGTATAGTGATGGAAAAAAATTCAAAAGAGCAGGATGAAAATTTTTTCTTGAACAAACAAAAAATCGTACATATTTTAATGAAAATGATTTGATATGTCTGGGATTCCATAAAAATAGCAGCTCTGGAGGAAATTTTAAGGGGCTTTTGAACAATTTGTTGAATCGATGATGAACAAACAAGATTTCAGAATATCCATTAAAACAACAATCTAACCATATATGGCCAGCTTTACTAATGCAGGCCATTAACATTGCAAATTTCTTTCTGGCAACCATAGTTCCACCTATTAACACTTCGAATTGTGTATGACTGGCCTAAGTAGTTAAAGTGGATGTAAACCCAATTCACAAAATTTGAGCTGGGCACATATTTTTGTAGTGTTTCCTTATCTCTCTTCAGTATCTATCTTTTTGTATCTCTCTTCTCTGTCCAGTAGCTTTCTCCTGCTCCATTCTTCTGTTATCAGCCTGATAACTTTTGAAGTTTTCCTTCAACTGAGATAAAAGCAGTCTGAGTTTTGTGTTGGGGAGGATGCTATAAATAGATCAGCACTGAGCTGAATGATTCAACAAACAGTTGTGTGTGCCTTTCCTCCAATCAGCTGTCTTGGCTGTATGTCCAGGCTCTTCGCTGCACTGCTGGAACAGGAAGAGAAAATCTCCTAACACAGTCTGAACTTTCTAAAGAATATATAAAGCTAAGGACAGCAGATATAGATGTAAAACTTATGTAGGGAGATTTGTTTCATCCCTGCGTATCATCTGAGGCTGTTCACTTTACTTGGGTATATGTGAGGGTTTTCATCCACTTTAAAGGGGTTCTAAACCCTCAAGATTTTTCACGTTAATGCAATCTATGCTTTAAGGTGAAAAACCTTCTGTAGTGCTGCAGCCCCCCCCCCCCCCCCCCCCCCCCACTTCCCATTTTACTTACCTGGATGCTGTCCTTTTCCGGCTGGGAATGAGCACTTCAGATCTAGCTGGTGTCTTGTGTCCTGATTGGATAGATTGATAGCCGTGCAGCCATTTTCTCCTGCTGCTGTCAATCAAATCCAATGATCTGGGGGGCAGGGCCAAGTCCCGCTTTCTGTGTGAATACACGCAAAAGCAGGACTCAGGAGCGTACCCACTTGGGTGTCCACAAAGGAGAGCACTTCAACATGTACACCTGATGCGGGGAGGAGCTACCAACGCCGTCGGGGGACCCCAGAAGAGGTAGATCAGGACCACTCTGTGCAAAACGAACTGCACAGTGAAGGCAAGTATGACATGTTAAAAAAAAAAAAAAGAAAAATAGAGGGCTTGCAACCCCTTTAACTGGTTCCCAACCAGCCTCCGCAGTTGTACTGTGGCAGGATGGCTCCCCTGGGCGTGCCGTCGTAGCTGTACGTCGGACCTTTAAGACGTTGTAGGAGGCACGTGCCTGCAGCGTGTCCCCGGAGCCAATGCGAGTGCCCGGCGGCCGCGATGACCGCCGGGCACCCGCGATCGCTCGTGACAGAGTGAGAACTGGGATCTGTGTGTGTAAACACACAAATCCCGGTTCTGTCAGGGGAGAGGAGACCGATCATGTGTTCATACTAAGTACTATTAAGTATGAACACCGATCGGTCTTTTCCCCTAGTCAGTCCCCCCCCCCAGTTAGAACGCACCTAGAGAACACAGTTAACCCCTTGAGCGCCCCCTAGTGTTAACCCCTTCCCTGCCAGTGACATTTATACAGTAATCAGTGCATTTTAATAGCACTGAAAGCTGTATAAATGTCACTGGTCCCAAAAATGTGTCAAGTGTCCGATTTGTCCGCCACAATACACAATATGGCAGTACCGCTAAAAATCACAGATTGCCGCCATTACTAGTAAAAAAAATAATAAAAATGCCATAAATCTATCCCCTATTTTGTAGACGCTATAAATTTTGCGCAAACCAATCAATATCAATATACGCTTATTGCGTTTTATGGGGATTTTTTTTTTACCAAAAATATGTAGAAGAATACATATCGGCCTAAACTGAGGGGATTTTTTTTTTTTTTTTTTACATTTAGGATACTTATAGCAAAATGTAAAAGATACTGTGTTTTTTCAAAATTGTCGCAAAAAATAAAAATGGTAGAGGTGATCAAATACCACGAAAAGAAAGCTCTATTTGTGGGGAAAAAAAAAGATGTAAATTTTGTTTGGGTACAGCATCGCACGACCGCGCAATTGTCAGTTAAAGCGATGCAGTGCCGTATCGCAAAAAATGGCCTGGTCAGGAAGAGGGTAAATTCTTCCAGGGCTGAAGTGGTTAAGGAAGGATACAGATGACAACCCTGTAGTTTATCCCTTCAAAGAAAAATGTGTCAGTGGTAGTTCCCATTTCTCTCTTGACAGGTTATTTTTAACCATTACAGTTACAACAGCTAGGTTATATTTGTAGCTCACACTGACTTTTGTGATAATAGAGTTCTAAATCATAATTTGCCTACTCTTAGTATTATAATCCACATCTAGAATACACATTCATTATTATGTAGGTAATTGCTTGCCTGTAGAGGATGCAGGCCTCTGTATGTTTTTGTCACATGTCGAGGATATGAAGGGTTTTTGAAAAGTCACGCTGTTGCATCCTATTTGAGGGCAGCTTGTCATACTATTCCCTGTACTGTATTATGTTCTCATAACTCTCGGTCATCTTTGCTTTCCCTCAAGTGACATTTCTGCATTTGACATCAGCGTACTCGACACTATTGATTTCTGTCTCTGCGTCTCGTTATACATTAAATCCTCAGCAGGCTGCAACCTGCTGTGGAACATACTGTACTGTAACTTTCCTCAAGCCATCTTTCATTCAGTGTTTGACAAGGATAAATATGGACTGGTAGAACAGTGTGTCACAAAGTAAATACAGTCCAGGTGACAGCCACTTAGCCTAGTAACTTTTAGTATTTAGCCTTAATATGTGTAAAGTTTAAATAGTGATATTACTGCAATTTTCGCAACTTTTTTTTTTTTACATTTGTTTTATCAAAGATAACCATATGCACTGGAACACACGTAGCTCCAACCAATGATTGTGTGTTACTGGGTGCCAGAGGGGAGTTGGAGCCCCTAGCTACTGAATTAGTCTATAGTACAGTATATAAAGAACAGGTATTATCTGCCTATATTAACCAGTGATTCACAAGGTTTGTAAACAGTGACCGCTAATGTATCAGGGACCTGCACTAGTCATAAATGATTAATCGTCACCACAGCTGTTCACAACTGTCAAGTGTTCCCACAACCAGTGTTAGCGAGCACATCTCTTACATTGCCATCAACCTTTAAATGCTAAACTGGATTTGAAACTCTAGCCATAACTTTTTCTTTATTGCAGAGGTTTTTTTTATGTTTTATCTTTATTGATTTATTGATAAAATATATAACAAAAAAAAAAACAGAAAGGTCAAGTGGTTCAAGATTGGATGCGTAATCAGTACAGTATATGTAACGGAAAGAGTAAGTCATGTATACTACTAATACATAAGGCCCCTTTCACACTGGGGCGGTAGGGGGCGTCGGCGGTAAAACAGCGCTATTTTTAGCGCTGTTTTACCGCGATATTCGGCCGCTAGCGGTGCGGTTTTAACCCCCCGCTGGCGGCCGAAAAAGGGTTAAATCCACTGTTATAGCGCGGCTATAGCCGCGGTATGGCCGCGCTGTCCCATTGATTTCAATGGGCAGGAGCGGTTTAGGAGCGGTGAATACACCGCTCCTTCACCGCTCCAAAGATGCGGGTGACAGGAGATTTTTTCTTCTCCTGCCAGCGCACCGCTTCAGTGTGAAAGCCGTCGGGCTTTCACACTGAACAAACAGCGGAGGCTGTTTTGGGGCGGTTTGCAGGCGGTATTTTTTGCGCAATAAGGCCTTCAAACCGCCCCAGTGTGAAAGGGGCCTAAGGCAAAAAAAGAGTACAATTTGATGATTTCCTCATAGGTAGAAAACGGGAGCATATCCACCCTAATAAAGGGGGCGTAAGCGATCATCCAACAGATGCATGGAGTGAGGTTTCAGCAGCCTGCTTATATCAGCAGCATAGAAGACCTTGAAGGGTATTCATCAGGAAAGGTTTGTCAACATCTTGGACAACAGTGAAACCCTCCTGAAGGTATTTACATAATAACTATTTGGTCAAAACTAGGTGACCAGAGATAGGACTAGATAACATAATAAAGACCCAATCACTGTGGGTAGATAAGCATGAAATGGGGAGAAGAGAATAAGAAGGGGGAAGAAAAGAAGAGAGAGAATAAAAAGGGGGAGGGAAGGGTGAGGAAAGGGGGGAGAATGGGAAGGAACCCAAGCACTATTAAGGGAAACAAATCCAGCTATCTAAGAAGGGTAACAAATATTGTGCCAGGGAGGTCACAGATAGGAGGCAAATTTAGAGGAATGCCGAAAATGATTCCAGACCGACAAGGTCAAGGTGTAGTCATCAGTTTTATGTCTCCCAAGAGAGCAGCCTTTCTATATAACCAATCGAGTCTGTTTTACAGGCCCAATCCACAAAGGACGGAGGTAATGGTTTTAGCCACGCCCTGTCAATAACAGTACGTTGTCAACGTTGAAGTGCAAGAGAAAACTTGTTTTGTTTATAGGATCCAGGCAACTTCGAAATCACAGTAATGAGAGGAGAATTGTCAATTTTCTTCCCTACTAAATCATATTAGAGAAGTATTTTGTCCCAGAAAGCAGTTATAAGGAGGGGAAAGTGCTCCAAATGTGAGTCATGGTGCCCGGGTCCTTAAAACATCTCCAGCAGGTATTTGGAATTGACGGGTCTATTTTATGTAAAGTGTTAGGGCATTGATACCACCTGGTGAGGATCTTATAATTGTGCTCCTGTGCTCTAGATATGGAGGTCCTATAAGTAAATGTCAGTATTTTGTCCCATTCAAAGTCAGTGCTTGCAGTATTGAGTTCCTGTTCCCATTTAACAATGAAAGATGGGCCATGTGGTAGGGTGGTCTTCAGCAAAACATGGTATATAAGCGATAAGGGGTGAAACGGCCTGTCAGACTGAGTTAGCAAGCTTTCGAAATCAGTATGTGGTCTGGTTAGAGCAGTCGTGGGTATATTACTGGTTAGGTAATGGTGTTTAGAATATTCCAACCACGCCCTGGCCTGGTTATGACAAGACCCCAGCAGTTGTGACACTGGGAACAATGTACCATTCTGCAGTGTATGACAAAGTAGTGGTTTCTCTCCCTTATTTCAAATAAGAAAACGGGATTGATAAAGAGTAGGAGGGAATGCAAGAGTTCCAAATAACGGTGATAATGGGCCAGGTCTGGACGTGAGTAAGCCCTTCCCTACATAAGAGTCCCAAGCACGGAGAGTAGAAACCACTAGGAGGGGTAAGGCATCCGCCTGTGGTCTGTCTTTTAGGTCGGTCCATAGTAGGGACCTGATGTCAGGAGTGAGAAGGTCATTTTTTTAGGACCGTCCATAATTTAGAGTCCCTAGCTATGATACCAATCAGGGATTCTGAGAAAGCAAGATGCTTTATGGTAAAGGAGTATGTGAGGTAAAGCCACCCCACCTCTAGATTTAGGCAAAAAGAGGGTGGAGCGCTGAATCCTGTGTTTTTTGTGTTGCCAGTTATAATTACGTATAAGTGTGTTAACACATGTAAATAATCCAGAGGGAGGAGCGATTGGCACTGTTTGAAAAGTGTATAGTAATTTGGGCAGAAAGTCCATTGTAATGAAATTCATACGGCCGAACTAAGAGATAATAGGTCTGTCGTAAGATTTAAGGCAGGTGTGAATAAGGGTGAGCAGGTTTGTGTAGTTTAGATCTGACAGTTTAGAAAGAGTAGCAGGGATATGGACACCTAAGTATTTAATTGCTAGAGGTTGCCACTTAAATGGGAAGTTAGAGCAAAGTCTGGATCTCTCCATAGAGGATAAAGAAATGTTAAGGGCCTCCATTTTATCAAAGTTGACCTTGAAATTGCTCACAAGTCCAAAGTCTGCAAATTCCTTCATTAGCGAAGGAAGTGAAGTAAGGGGGAAAGAGGAAGATCGTCTGTATAGAGTGACAATTTATAATGATGGGAACCAACCTCAATTCCCCTTAATTTCTGGGTTATTGCGGATGGCCATAGCAAGATGTTCCATGGTCAGAACATATAAAAGGGGAGAAACTGGCGAGTTCCGTTTCAAATAGCTATTGGGTCTGAGAGGATTCCATTAGAACGTATTCTCGCGGAGGGGTTGGTGTATAGAGCCAGGATTTTTTGGAGAATGTTAGATCCCAGTCCTATTTGGTGAAGAGTAGCCCGGAGTAACTCCCAGTGAACACAGTCAAAGGCTTTTTCGGTGTCCACCATTACAAGGCAAGTCTTCAGACTATGCTTTTGAGCATATTCAATTAAAGAGATGGTTTTCAGGGTGTTATTACGGGCTTCCCAAGCTGGTGGTAACCCGACCTGATCAAGGTGTATAAGGTCGGGAAGAAGGGGAGCGAGGCAATTGGCTATAATTTTGGAATAAATGCGTATATCAATATTAGTGAGGGAAATAGGGCGGTAGCTACCACGTAAGGACAGATCTTTGCCAGGTTTGGGTAAAACTGTGATGTGAGCTTCTAAGGCTCTGACGGAGAAAGTCGTATGTCCATAGATTACGTTGTAGGTCTTAGTAAGGAAAGAGGAGAGAGGGCCTGGAAAAAATTTATAAAACTGAGTCATAAAATGACACCTAACAGTTCCTCCTCAGAAAATGGCTGGTCCAGATCAGTCACTACATCTGGAGAAATAGAAGGAAGAGCAGTGTTAGAGAGAGATTCTGAGATTTTGGATAGGAAAACATCCTGAGAGACATCAGGGGGAGTATTAGGCAAGTTGTACAGACGCTCATAAAAGTTTTGAAAGAGGCTGGCTATCTCTTTAGGGTGATGAGTGAGTCGGCCGCTAGGGTCTTTCAGTTTTGCTATGGAAATGGATCCGTGTTTAGCATGAAGAGCCCTTGCTAACAATCTGCCAGGCTTGTCTCCCTCTGTGTAGAATAATTTGCAAGATCGAGCCTTAATAGAGAGGATTTTGAGATGGAGAAGTTGTGGTGTCTAGCATTGGATAAGTCCAGTATGATGTGTGGGGACCTAGAGCGCTTATGAGAGGGTTCTAAGAGGGCAATCCGTTTCAGCAACTCCTGTATTTAATATGAGCGAGACTGTTTAAGACATGTTTGATGAAAACCCCCCTTAGTACACATTTTAGGGCTTCCCATTGGGTAGGTAAAGAAGTTTTGTTATGTTGGTGTTTAGAGACAAAGTGGGCTATGGTCTCGGTAATCTCAGCAGCACATACGGTATCTTGGAGTAAAGAGTCATTCAAGAGTCATTTCCAAGTCCATTCTTGGTTAAGGATGTCAGGTAGGGACAGCGATATATAGATGGGTGCATGGTCTGACCATAAAATATTACCTATTTTACATTGCGGTTAAAACGTCAAAGCAGACTGGCTTATCAAAAAAAAAAAAATTGATGCACGAGTAAGAGTCATGTGCTGCTGAGTAAAAAGTGTTTTGCCTTACGGACAGGGACCATTGGACAGAATCCTCCACACATCCACTAGATTGTATTGTAATAGGAATTTTTTCAGTCTAGTAATTTGGAGACGCGAGATCGAACTGTGTCCCGTAGTGGAGTCTAGCTGCGGGTCAAGAATGCAATTAAAATCTACTGCCATTAGGACAACTCCCTCAGCAAAATCTATAAGGATATGAAGATACTTAAGACATTGAGTGATTTGGTCCTGTTTGGGGATATACATGTTTTCTAGAGTGTAGGTTTTGCTGTATAATGTGATTTTGAGAAATAGGTCTCAACCCTCGGAGGTCTGTGCGGGTGTCTGAGTTGATAAGGAAGGGATTTGTGAAAGGCTATGGAGACACCCCTTGACTTTGACTGAGCAGAAGTACTGTGGTACCAAGAAGGGAAATATTTGTTGCGTAGTACTGGTATGTGGTTTTAGCGGAAATTAGTCTCCTGGAGAGAGAGTATTCTAACCTTAGATTTTTGAAAGCCATATAGGACTTGTGATCTCTTGGATGGGTTCGTTGAGGCCTCTGGCATTGAAGGAACACATCTGAAGTAACACCATTATGGGATGGTCCCGAAATCAGTAGGTCACAGTGATTGGGCTCCTGGAAAAAAAAGGGGGGGGGGGGGGGTGAGAGGTGGAAAAACGAAAAAGAAGAATGAAAGGGGGGGGGGGGGTGATAGAGAATCAGATCCAGACAAAGTTAGGGAAGGAGAGAAGAGAAATAAAAGGGGGGACAGGGGGAGTAAACTCCCAATGAAGCTCTAAAGCAGGAAAAGAAAGAGGATGGCTAAATGTAGCATACAGAGATCTGTCCAGCCCAATATTATGGAGCTAGACAGGATCCCTGTCACATAAAATGGGGGGGAATAAGCTAGCACATGAACGGGTGAGTGAGAAACAGGTACCGCATGATAGCATAATGTGAGAAACAAAAAAATTACAAGTGAACTGTGCATTGGTTGTAAACAAACTAGTGAAGCACTTTAAAGTACCAGAAAAGTATTAACGTATAAACACCAGCCTATGATAAAAGGCTAAAATAAAGGGGAGGCCCCACGGGAGACCCAGGCAGGGCAGCTGCAGGTGTAGGAAATTTACGGATTGTAATACAGGGCAGGTACTATTAGGCAGATGTAATCTGCTGCCCCTCGGTGCAATTAAAATCTAGGGTGTAAGGGGCAACAAAGAGGTTGCTATTAAAAGGAAGGTGGTTGTGCCTAGGTCTCCCATATGGAACTCCTCGCCCCTCATTGGGAGATATACTCAAGATCAAAGTGCATCTGGGATGTCAAGGAACAGGGATGGGGAGGGAAGGGAGATTAGGAAAAAAATAAAAAAAATGAAATAAGAAGGAGAGAAGAAAAAAGGTAATGGGGGAGGAGTGAAAGGAGAGACAAGTAGGGGTATCAGTAGACATTTCCATGTACACATAAGATCAAGGCATAAAAAGGAGCACTTTGCCCTTCTGTAAGCTTAAAACAGCAAGGCAAGGGTAGCTTATGGGCATCACCTATAACAATCACAGGTCATGGGTGCGGATCAAGCCTGACATCAGCGTTCTCTGGAGAAAGAATCATCAGAGGGTGGGCGAGAGCTGTTTCTTGAAGATGGTGTGCGACGTCTCCGTTGAGGCAGAAGTCTGAGGGTGCGGTGGTAGATCGATCGACAACCAGTTCTGGATATCCAGAGGAGACACATCCAGAAAGGCAAACGGGTTTGGCAACTGTTTCGGGTCATGGAGGGAAAAATCTGTCACCATGGAGGTGAATGAGAAGGCTGAAGGGGTAGCCCCAAACATACGAACCACCACACTCACTGATTTTCTTCAGCAGGGGTTTTATTAGGGGTTTTATTTGGTGGGTCCAGCGGGACAAGTCGGGAAGAAGGTGTATATTTGCTCCTTGGAAAGGGCCTCTGTTCCAAGCCCTACACATGATCTCTTCTTTGAGGTTGTAAAAATGCACACGACAGAGAACATCCCTGGGTTGAGAGCATTCACCTTGGCTTGGTAATGTTAACCCTGTGGACCCTGTCCAGTTCTGTGGGGGAAGAAGCAGGTTTCCCCACTAGATCATTGAAAATCCCATTGACGGTGGCTCTTAAATCAGTGGTTTCTACCGCCTCAGGGATACCGCTGAGTTTGATATTATTTCTCCTGTGGCGTTTTTTCAAGGTCGTCGTGTTGGAGGCACATGCGGGATAATTTCTGTTGGTAACCAGAGCATGTTTACGCCAAGGATGTGAGGTGTTGCTGGACAGAAACCTGTTTTGTATATAAGGTGGCAACCTTGGATTCCAGGACAGATATAGACTGTTTTCACCTTTTGGATATCACCTCGGAGAGATATTTCCAGCCGGACAGCAAATGTTTCCATGTCCCTTTTAGTAGGGAGAGAGGGCAAGATGGCCAACATCTCTGCAGGAGACAGCACTGAGTGAGGCTCTTGTGAGGTTGAGGCAGCTGTGGGAGTGCTGGATGTCTGTAGTAGGGCTGGGGGAATGATCCTCCCTGAATACTGCAGGGAGCTCAGAGAAGGTGAAATGTGGAAGTAAGGAGAGCAGCTGAGGGTCAGAGACGAGCGGTTGTCCTACCTGGAGGAGGTAGGAGCAGAGCCGTCCCTCAGGATGTTTGTAGGCGCCATGTTGCCCCGGGATGCTGATCTCGTATCGCGATTGCCTAATACGGAGGCAGAATGTAGATCCCTAAATCTATCCTGTAGTTTGGTTTATGCAAAAGTTATTGCGTCTACAATCAATATATGCCTATCTGCCTAAACTGATGAATAAATTCGTTTTTTTATATATTTTTTTAGGGGATATGTATTATAGTAAAAAAAAAATGTTTTTTTTTTCCTCAAATTGGCGCTCTTTGTTTATAGTGTAAAAAATAAAAACTGCAGAGGTGATCAAATGCCACCAAAAGAAAGCTCTATTTGTGGGGAAAAAAAGGGCATCAATTTTGTTTGGGTACAGCGCCATACGACCGCGCAATTGTCAGTTAAAGCAATGCAGTGCTGTATCGCTAAAAATGGCCTGGTCATAAGGGGGAAAATCCTTCCGGGGCTGAAGTGGTTAAAGCTTTTTTGCAGCTTTTTACATGCTTTTTTAAGTCATTTTATAAGTGTATTACAAGTGTTTTACAGCTTCAGGGGTTTTTGTTTAGCCAATATAAATCACTAGGGGGTGGAGAGCTGCTATTTGAGCAGAAATTCAGGCTTTTCTGTTAAAATCTATGGGCCCAAAAACGCTTGTATTCTGCCAAAAAAAGCTCATGTACTTTTTTGAGCTTCAGGTGTTTTTGCTTCAGGCGACAGAACACTCAGATGTAAACGGGGGCCGTTGAAATCAATGGGATTTGGCTTGTTGAGCGTTTGAGCTACAAGCTTCAGGGCTGGTTCACACCACAAAAACACACTCCAGATCCTAATGCATTTTAAGTGCTTTTTTATGCATTTTACCGCATTCCAGTATAGTCCAGTGCAGGAAAAATGCAGCATGTTCTACTTTTTTTTTTTTTCTCGAACGGGAACGCACTGGTGTGAACTATGCCATTAGAAACCATGTACTTTCCATGTATTTTTTGGATTCAGAAAAAAAATGCACTGGACTGCATGTGGTGTGAACCGGCCCTCGAGCAGAAAATCGCTCAGTTGCGAACGGGGTCTTAGTAAAACGGGAGAGTGCAAAATTTTATGCAGTTCTGCATAGAAACTGCACGAAAATGGAAGCCACCGGCTTAAATTTTTTTTAAATAAAGCCTAATTGAAAAGCTGAGGTTAGAAGCCGATTGGCTACCATGCAGAGCTGCATCAGATTTTGCACCCTCCAGTTTAGTAAATCGATCTCTGTGTATTTTTGTTGACTTTTTTCTTTGGGGATTATGAAATGTGAAGGAAAGTGAATAGGATGAGCCTTCAATTCTGGTTAAGCCACTTTCACACTGGGGCGTTTTTTTAGGCGCTTTTGGGCTAAAAATAGCGCCTGTAAAGTGCCTGAAAAACACCTCCCCTGCAGCCCCAGTGTGAGAGCCCGAGTGCTTTCACACTGGGGTGGCAGTACGCTTGCAGGATGTTAGAAAAAGTCCTGCAAGCAGCATCTTTCGGGTGGTGCGGGAGCGGTGTATACACAGCTCCTCCACCGCCCCCGCCATTGGAATCAGTGGGCAACGCTGCCAAAGAGCTTGGCAGCAGCGTTTTGCGGGCGCTTTTAACCCTTTATTCGGCCACTAGCGGTGGTTTAAAAGCACTAGCAGCTGAAAAGCGTCGCTGTTACAGCGGTAAAACGCCGTTAATGCTCCCCCGCCCCAGTGTGAAAGTAGACTTGAACAAAAGTGGGTATTACTTCTGTCAATATTATCACATATGGGGCATGGTTTGTGTAGATCTTGATGCGTCCAGGTTATTAAAGTGTACTTAAAATCATATAACCTGTACTGTTTTATAAAGCAATTTATATAATCCGTATAACAAAATATACTGATTCCGCCATGTATTAATCTACCTACTGCAGTCTAAGAGAAGGCTGCTGCAAAACCACTGGTTCCAATCGGATGATTCATGACTTCTGTATCCCTGGCATTCCTCCAGATGTACATTTTTCCACTTTCTGCATAAATATGTTACAAAAGCTTAATGTATGTAATTTTAGGAACCTATGCTCTCCAGTATGATTTTGAAATTAAAGTGTTTCTAAAGCCAAATTATTTTTGTACTTTAAAGTATGGGTGCTCAACCTGTGGGCCTACAGCTTTTTTGCATAACTACAAGTCCCATGAGGCATTACAAGGCTGACCGTTACAAGCATTACTCGCAGAGGCATGATGGGACTTTTATTTCTGCAACAGCTGGAGGGGCAGAGGTTGAGCACCCATACTTTAGGGCACTTTCACACTGAGCCTCGTTGGCAGTAAAGCAGCGCTATTTTTATTATTTCGGCCGCTAGCGGCAGGTGTATACACCGCTCCTAAAGCACTTCAAAGAAGCTGCTTGCAGGACTTTTTTGAGTGTCCTGCCAGCGCACCATGAGGGCTTTCACACTGGAGTGACAGGAGAGGTGCTTTACAAGTGCTGTTTTTAGCGCTATAGCGTCTTTAAAGCGCCTCAGTGTGAAAGTAGTGATATTATAGGTTTGTTTGTTTTTTGTTTTGTTTTTTGCTTGTTTGTTTTTTAAATAACAAACATGTTTTGCACAGAGCAGCCCTGATCCTCTTCTCAGATTTCAACGCAGTGTTCCCAATGCATGTGTTCCTGTAGACATGTCTGTAAGATGTCACCAGAACACCATAGATCTACGAAATAGGTCCTAAGCTTTTTTTCAGCGATCACATAATTACAGCAAATAGCAACATTTTGGAGCCACACAGGACCCCTTCATCAGGCATGTGACCCCTTCTTCTTAGGTCCCCTTGCCGGCGCTCCTGGCTCCCCTTGATCAGTGCCCCCAATAGCAAGCCACTTGCATGAGGCACTAGTGCGTGCTCACTCCCGAGCCCCGCTCTTTGCGTCCTTAAAACACATAGAGCTGCGGCTCAGTCGTGCACCACACGGTCTCCTCATTGGCTCATTGTCTGTGATGACATCGAACATCACTGGATCGAGAGGGAGCTCAGGTGAGTATTGTTGGGGGGAGCAGCACACAACGTTTTTTACTTTCATGCATAGAATGCATGAAGGTAAAAAACCATCAGCCTTCAATACCACTTTAATGCATTCCTTGCATTAACCACTACAATACAGGGCACTTAAACCCCCTTCTTGCCCATGACAATTTTCAGGTTTCAGCGCTGTTGCATTATGAATTACAATTGCGCAGTCATGCAACACTGTACCTAAACAAAATTTTATCATTTTTTTCCCACAAATAGGGTTTTTTGAGCTACAAATAAAATAATACCGAAAGTGTTGAAAAAACATCCCTGTCAGGAGAGCAGCCGATCGGCTCTCCTCTACTCGCGCCTTGTCAGCGCGAGTAGAGGAAAAGCCGCTAAACGGCACTTCCTGGTTGCCATGTTATGAGCTGTGATTGGACAATGCTCATCACATGGTAAAGTGCCTACGTCACAGGCTCTTTACCAGGATCGGAGATGCGGTGTGTCAGACTGACTTCATATGATGCCCAGTCAGGATAATACAACCACTCTCTGGCCATCATTCTGCTATATGGCGGGCGGACAGTAGTTAAGGTAAAAAAACTGTTTAAGTTTTTCTGCCCCCCCCCCTTTGTGAAGGGGAAGGGAGGGGAGTTAATTGATAAAAATAAATTATTAGCACTTCTATTTCTGAAAGCTTTTTTAATTTACAGCATTTTTTCACACCTGCCTAAACATGTTGTACAGTACTGTATATTAAAAAAAAAGATCTAAAACATTTAAAAGATGTGTTCATTTATTTAAAACTGTGTCTTTATATAGTATGTAATTATATGGGTACATGTGGGTGACTAAAATTTTACAATCTCTGCTTCCTGCTGAACCGGCCGAGTTTCGACCAGTTAATGGCAAGGCTGAATGTCTCAAGTTGATCAATCAACTTGGGTACAATCAACCGTCAGGATTGTCTTGCAATTATTGATAGCGACATGCTGTAGCCGCTAGCAATACTCACTGTCTTCTCCCGACACGGATGGCTCCCCCCCCCCCCCCACCAGGAGACAACAATTGTTGATTACCCTGTCAATGCTCTGTGTTGATAGGGGAATCATGCAAATTTTTCCTTCAAACCGTGGTTGAAGGAAAAAAATTTGCACCGTGCATGGCCTGTTTAGGCTGGCTAAACACAGTTCGAATCTCGGCCAGTTCAGCAGGAACCGGCCTGAGATTCGAAGCGTTAATGGGCAGGCTGAATGTACCAAGTTGATTGGTCGATCAACTTGGTCACAACCAGCTTGCAGTTATGTTGTATAGGCTTTGGGTCACATAAGAGAGCATAAGACCAGTTTTTTGTTTTTGTAACCCTGTGCTGATTTGTGTGATCTGTTAATTTTAGTAATAGAACTATATTAGATGACCATTTACCTGACCTTTGCAACTACTATTCTGTGCATATAAGGTGATTTCCCTATTGCTGCTTGAGAGGCAGCGGCAAGTTTTCTGTATTCATTGCCAAGTAAAAAAAAAAAAGTGAAACTCCAACCTGCACCACTGCTAGGCAACAGATGTGATTGTGTGCCTACATTTACAATTATTGTAAATTAGCAGTACTATGAGAAGGCTTCTGTCATTCACATGACAGCCTTTAATGACTAGTTTACAAAATGTTCACGTTAAAAAAAAAAAAAAAAAAACTGCTTATATTTAAATAAAGGACACTTTCAGTGAGTGTTTTTCAATGACCAAATGCAATATTAGGTGTAGCCCTTTTTAGGAAGCATGGTTTTCCGATGGCTTTAAAGCCCCTATCAATTTTAAAAAAAGTTTTTTGAACCTACTCCTGTTCTAAAAACTTAATTGCAGCACTCTGTTACCTGTAATCCAGGATAGGCCCTATCCAGGTCCATGAGCTGTTTTCCCTTTTCTTTCCTTTCCACATGTATGCTGTCAAGGAAACAATGAGGACACCACTCCAGGTGAAGTGATTAGGCTCCACCTATGGGTGCTAGCTCTGACTCGCTTCGCTGATACTGCTATCAAAGAAAGAAATGGCTGCAGAAAACAAACACTCCTGCGCACAAGTGAGTTACCAGGTGGACTAGAGTTTGTGGTGGATAATGCCTCAAGCCTTGCTGCCCTCAGGGATAGGGGTATCCTAACAGTCAAAAGAGAAGAAAGAACAAAAGGGTGCATATATATATTATATGGATATAATTTTAAAAATCAAGTTAAAAAGCTACTCACAAACGTATGGAAGAAAACTCGCGATACAAATAATCTCCAGATGACAGCAATTGGTCTATGACAAGACAGATGGTAACAGGGAAGATTTCAGGGGCCACTACCGACTGACGCGTTTCGAAGGAATACCTTCTTCCTCAGAGCCCAGCATTGTCCGGTGTGTGTCACTTTGGAATTGTGCAATAAATGGACTCAGGCATGGCGTCCAGCCATTTCTTTGACACATGTATGCTGTGTCTCTGCTTCAAAGAGGACCATGGTGAACAGGTGGAGGCATAAATAAAGACAGTGGCTGGTGGGGCCCAGATACTGCCTTTTCTTTGTAATGTGCACAGCTCCTGATTGGTGCTTAGTACTTGCCTCTCCCTCTCTGCTGTCCTGCTATGTAGGGATTTTTAAGAAGTCTGTTGTAAAGAAAATGGTAAGAAACTGATATCAAGTTAAATTCAGGTGTGATGTTCCGTTCTTTAGTGAATTCAGTACTGGTGTTTTTGTTTTTTTCTGCCTGGAATTTTCTCTTTCAAGTTCAGCTACAAAAAGTTGTCTTATGTTCCACTTTAACATATTATTGTGCATGTAGAGGTACACTACATCCACAATGAGATTGTAAAATAGGATGTTTATTTAAATATGTAGATCACAGACACTGTACATAGTTTGTGAGGTTGTCATGTTGCTCATTATTGGTTCATAGTTTGCTAGGAACTTATTTGCTTTCAACAGCTTGCCTTTTTAAGTAATCGTCCATTTCTAATTAGACCAGAAATTTTCTTTCTTTAACTTTGTTTAGAGGTAAATCATAATTTTTACATAATGTGAACATGTAAAACATGCTTGATAAGTTGAGAACATCTGCAGTAAGATACAGCTTAATGTAGCACGCCTCGTTGCTGTAGCAACATCACTCCAGCTCAGTGCATTCTGCAGGATCAAGACACGGGTTTGTCATGCCTCACTAATAATGTCTGCACTGACCAGATGTTAAAGCTTTCCCAGAGCAGTCAAACATCTCATATTTATATTATGTCATGTACAAATATCAAATGCTTACCTATTACAAAAATGTAAAGAAGTTCTCTTTTTAGGGCAAATTGTGACCTCAATTTTTATGTAAATGTTGAGATCTATTTACAGAATTATGCACGTTGCAAACCACACAACAGTTAGGAGGTTCTCCCAAACCCTAACATTCTGTGTCATTTTTAAAATAAACAGGCAAAGTAATGTAAAAAGTCCACTTTAGACCTGGTTCACACCTATGCAGTTTGCATTTTATGTGTTTCTGTGGTGCATTTAGTGTTTTATGCCTTTTTTTTTGGCTAATTTGTTGGGCAGATTGAAAAATGTAAAACGCAGCAAAAATGCACTACATACTTATCTGCAGCTTCTCCATTGAAGTCTGTTGAACCAAAAAACACACCATTTTGCATTTAAAAAAGTCTCTGACCCTTTCCAAAAAAGCAGCGACTGAAGAAAAACAGAGATTTGTCCCCATAGGAAACCATGTTAAATGGACTGTAGGGCATTTCCGCAAAAAGCATGAATAACGCATAGGGGTGAACCAGGCCTTAGTGCCATGCAAAAATTACTGACTGTAGGTAGAGTATCCTAATGCAGATATACCTAAAGAGCACCGGAGTGCAAAATTCATTTCTGCATTGATAATTGCTGCATGACTGTCTTTATAGTGCACCCTAGCCAAGGAATTTGTTCCCTTGAACACTTTTAAAAATGAGGCTTATTGTATGTAATCACATTCGTTAAAATCAACTACCCAAGAACCTGGTTGACAACTTCTTCTTTATTTTTTTAAATGCAACCTATGTGCTGTAAATTATATCCTAGCATTTCAGTTCGTGTTCATATAGTTGTAATGTATTGCAGCTAAAGCACCAAATATGCGTCTGCTATGTTGCCCCATTATGGAGTTGTCAAGTATGGCGCATTGCGCAGTATGCTTCACATTGTGGGACAGATCCCACTTGTTCTGCATTAAATAAAAAGGGGATAAGTATATGATAGTATATATCTTTAGGTCACTGTTAAGCAATGAAATTGGCCCGTAACTTAAACATAAAGTAGGGTGGAAAGATCTTTGGAAATTAACATGTGAGCTTCCTTTGACTGCTTAGACAGCAGCCTTTCTCAACCAGTATACCGCCAGAGGCCCTCAGGTGTGCCGTAGGACTTTGGTAAAAAAAAGGGCTGTCCGATGAGCCCGATCCGCTGCTGAACTGTACATTGGCACCGTGAAGGAGCTCTGTCAGCCTTCGGCAAAGTAAAGGGAGGGGGGCTGAGGAAAGGTACTGTATTTAACTTTTTAAAGGGCTTTATACATATGTCTGTGTGCACATGTGTGTATATGTCTGGGTGGGTGTGTGTGTGTATGTGTCTGTTTTGTGTGCATGTATAGGTGTGTGTGTTTGTACTTGTGTATGTATGTTACTTTTAATCCTGACCCCCTATTCCTGTACCATCAGAACTACTTTTTTTAGGGCTTGTTTGTGATAGCAGCAAGGACTGCTGCTCCTCTGAAAACCAATCCATGATCAGATTGCTTTTCAGAGGCATTTGGCAGGTGGTAAAGAGGCAATATGCCTCCTTACCACCGGTTTTAAGCCCGTAAATGCAGCATCCCCACACTACAACTGTGCAATGCACACAGTTGTGGTTTTATTGCAGTGCTGCCCCATTCACCCTGGGTATACCTGCAGCTGCAGCAAGTGTGCATCCCAGCTGCTGCCTCTGCAGCTAAAGGAGGCGCAGTTGGGAATGGTAAAAACGGCTCAACCATGTGGTTTTACCACACCTCCAACCTGACGTGAACAATCCCTTGGTTCTCATCTGTATGGATGCGTGCTGCATGTAGAGCAGCCCATTAATTTCAATGGGCTTCCCTACCAGCAGAATGCAGGGAAAAGTCCCCGACCGTTTTTTTAAAATTATGCCACACGAAAAACATGCTTGCCAATGTATGGGGTACCATTAAGAATAAATGGCACCCCTAAGAAGCAGAGCAATGTCTGTATGTCAGGAATAAGTGCGATTTTGCATGTGTTCCATGACACACAGTAACATGAACCAAGCTTTGGACAGGGATGCCTCAAGACTGAAAATACTTTTTAAAGGGTGCCAACTGGAAAAAGGTTGGGAAACGCTGGCTTAGAGAATGGAAAGAAATCCAAAATGGCATCAAAGGTCGTATTTAATATTGGGATCAGTATGTCCTTAAATTGTTTGTAGAAAGATTGAGTATCAGTTGTGCCCTTGGGCATGAATGGTTAGGGTTTCGGTAGCCATGTCTCCAGTTGACCCAATCTATTTTAATTTGGTCTGTAGCTGAGTTGTCCAGAAGAATTTTAAAAATCCCCTTGGAGGGCAAGAGATCATTCTGGCCCTTGGGTTTCAGAATGCCTCTCAAATAAATATTATTCCACCTATGTCAGTTCTCAAGGTTGTCTATCTGGGACCACAAAGCCTGGTGTTTGCTGTGATGTTCTTTAATGGATGTTTGGAGTTCTGTGGTTGAGGTGAGAGTGCTGTTATCGAGAGAAATACTGGAGGTAGTATTGATTCCACTGCATCAGTTTGACCATGAAAGCCCCATAAGCTCTCCAGGCCCCTTTTCTATGTTTTTTTTTTTCTATACATAAAACATTCTCCAGATCACATTTTGTGGGGAGAAGGGCAAAACTAATTTTCAAGGAGCCAATGAGCTGGGAGTCCTCCACTTCCCAGCCTGAGTCTAAGGAGTCCAAGTGGTATGGTGAGCTGACGTGGTTCTGGTGAGTCACCATGCTTGGGGACCATATCAGGTAAGTGGCGAGAACCTGAATGCTCTCCAATCCTGCAAGAAAAGGTTGCAATACCCTTTATCAACTCTTGGGCGTTTGTTGTGTGGGTGCCCCAATGCTTTTTCTTACAGTTTTTGCCTATCTTGACTAGAAGGCAAAAATTTAGAAGGCACCTAGGTGCTCTCTTCTAAATGTTTTCTTTTGGCTATTGACAAACTGTGCCCCCTAAAAAAAAAAATAGGATTTTTTCGTCATACTTACCTATAAAATCCTTTTCTTTAAGTACATCATGGGACACAGAGGCTAATATTCATTACCTATTGGGTTATACGCCACCTCTAGGTGAATGGACACTGGTAGACACACAGTCTTAGACAGGAAGTGATCCCCTATAATAACCCCTCCCATACAGGAAGTACATCAGTTTTGTAGCAAGCACTGAATCCTCAAAAATGAGGGGAGGGATCCTGTGTCCCATGATGTAAAGAAAATCATTTTACAGGTAAGTATAATGGAAAAATCCTATTTTCTTTTTCATACAGCATGGGACACAGAGTTAGGCTAATATTCATTACCTACTGGGATGTCCCAGAGCAATAGCCTTGAGGGGAGGGAGACACCCTGCCAAACAATAGCCATCAGCCCTTATACGATAGCCCACAGTACACTGCGGCCAAAAGCCGAATCCTTGGCTGCTCGAACATCCACTTGATAAAATTCTGTGAACGTATGCACTGAAGACCAGTTAGCAGCCTTACAAATCTGAGCCACAGATACCTGATGGCGAAAAGCCCAGGAGGTTCCTACACCCCTGGTAGAATAAGCTCAGATAAGATGAGATAGATAAGAATTAGGAGTCTGATCTTCGGATCTCCGCAGATCTAGACAAATAAACCTTGACTGCCTGGACAACGTCCAAGGAATGCATTCGTCTCTCTTCCGCTGAACGAGGCTGAGAGAAAAAAGAAGGCAAAATAATGTCCTGATTTAAGTAAAAGGCTGACACCACTTTTGGCAAAAAGGATGAAACAGGTCATAACACAACCCTGTCCTGTTGAGGGATCAAGTATGGTTCCCTGCTCGAAAGGGCCGCCAACTCCAACACCCTTCTAGCTGAGGTGATGGCCATCAGGAAGGCTAGCTTGCGTGACAGCAAGTCTAGAGGAGTTTCCTAGATGGGCTCAAATGGTTGTTTCTCTAACACAGACAGCACCAAGTTCAAGTCCCAAGGACACAGGTGACCTTATGGGGGGAAGCAAACGAGTTGCCCCCTGCATAAAGGTTCGGAACAGCGAATGGGAGGCTAAAGGCCTTTGGAAGAATACTCACAGGGCTGAAATCTGACCTCTGATTGTACTCAAAGCCAATCTGATTTCCACAGCTGACTGTAGAAAAGAGAGAATTCTCCCAATCGTGTATTTCCGAGGATGCCATTTTCTGGCTTCACACCAAGCAATATAAGTCTTCCAGACCTTATGATAGATCTTCGTAGTGACAGCTTTTCTAGTATTAACGAGGGTAGACACCACTGGTCTTGAGATGCCATGGTCCTTCAACACCCTGGCTTCAATAGCCTTGCCATCAAATTTAGAGATTGAAAATTGGGATGGAAAATAGTGCCTTGAGACAGTAGATCGACGTAGAAGCGGGCGACGTAGAAGCGTCCATGGCCCGTCTATTGTCAGTCTCGCAATCTCCGGGAACCAGGGCCAGAATGACTGGAACCCTCTCTCTCTGAATCCTGCGCAACAAAGGTGGAAGGAGAGGGATCGGGGGGGAAAAGCATAAACCAGGGAGTACTGGCTCCATGGAACTACCAGAGCATCTGCTCCGATTGCCAGAGGATCCCTTGTTCGGGACACAAACTGTCTTTGTGTCATTTCTTTTTCTTTTTCCTTTATTCATATTTATTATCTACATTTTTTTTTTTTTTTTACACAATTTCTACATATTCTTCTTACTCATGTTTTTAAATTGGTATTTGATATGCATTGTGCAATTTTAGCATTTGTTGTTTGATGTAATTTTAACCAGTCATTGTTTGTGCCAACTTGAGTGATTGCAGCAAAATCCAATGCACAGAGCACGTTTTCAACCAATCAGCTCTACTCACCGGCCTTTTAATCCTAGTCCAATCACATCTCACGTTAGGCCTGAGGAAGGAGTGTAGCTCCGCAAATGCGTTGCCTACACGTCTGCCAATCCGGAAGTGATCTCATCTCCCTGGTTTCCAGCATGCGTTCCAACGACAGGAAGCGGCGGCATCCACCGGCGCAGCCTGTCCATTGGACACTACTGCTATCCAGACTTGGATCAGAGACACTCCAGGATACCCGGCATCCAATTGCCAACATGCCTTTTACGATGTACCCTTGTGAGTACCACTTTTCTTAGTTCTCCAATAAACCTCTTGTAATTTCTGCACTTAGAGTGGCGCCTTGTTTTTATCCACATTATCTACCTGACAAGTTAAATTCTTGTTCAAGGAAGAGACTGCTGCATCTACTGCTGGCATGCTCCACTTCTTTATGAATTTTTCATCCATGGGGTATAAAAGGGAAAACCTTAGGAGGAATAAAAATCCTGTCAGGATGTTCCCAATCAGAATACACTGCCTGTTCCAACAGTGGGTGTAAGGAGAAAGCCTGTGCAGCCTGAAGAGGCCTCAGGGACCCCAAAGAGGACCAGGGGGCTTAGTAACCTCTGCAAGAGGCAACTTGAAGGCAGAATGAACCATCTCGGTAAGAGTCTGGATCAAAAGCCTCTGCGACTGAGAAGCAGACACCAACTGGATATCTTCTTGTCCAGATTGCTCAGAAGCAGACTCATCCACCAGGCTCTCCACAGAATCCTGAGCTTTTAGCTCTTCCACATCCTCAACGCGTTCCTGCTCCAAACTAGGGGGCTCAGGGGAGGGGGATCTGTCACGCTTCTTGCCACCCGGCGAGATGGAGGCAATCATGCCAGCAATCCTGGCTAGGGCCGTGGACAGTTCATCCTTGGTGATAAAGGGTGAAGCAGCAGTGTTGATTGTAGGCACGATACCAGATACCCACAGTGACTCAGATTGCCCGAAAGCCTCTGGTCTTTCAAGGGATACAACACTAGGGATACGACTAGATTCATCAGGAGCTACTGACAACATAGGTGTGCCCTTCCCTGTAGTGCTAGTACCGCTCCTCTTTTCTGAAGGCATTGACATTTGAAGCCACAAAAAGGGAGTACTTGGGTGTAGTATTAACACACCTCAGAAGGGAGACCCTTTTATTAGGGCTCACCAAGCCCCTATGCAACATTCCTGCTAAGCACCTTAGCCTGCAAAGCAACACCTGGTGACTCGCGTGACCCAGGTAAGGACGAATTAACCGCTGCAAATGCCTGGTTCAGAGCCTGCTCTGTGTCCCACAGCTGCCTTCTGGAAGCACCACATGCTTGGCATACACAGCTTAAATAAGCTTGCTTTGCCCCGAAACGTTATACGCATGCATGTGCGCTGCCCCGGCGAACGAGCGTGGCTGTAATCGCATATGACACAAATGTTCGTGTGCCCAGATTAGGCTACGGCGCATGTGTGGCTTTGAGTGTGCATGACACCTATAGCGAAGCCGCGTGCGCCATGGCAAACTAAGGCGAAATGGCGCATCGTCATGCGCCATCATACAGGTAAACAGCCAGACACAAGTAAAACAGGTACACTTTGCAAACACCCACAGCTAGCTCAAACTCCCCCATATGGTCAATGCACACAGGTGTCCAGCCTCTAGCTAGCTTGACTGATTGTTACAATCACTGGGACACCCCACAATAAGTAAATAAAGGGGTTTCACTTAGCCATCCAGGCACAGGGCAGCAGAAACGAAGAGCCCAATCTTCACCCATCACAGCGGGTTCCTGTCACTTGAGGACCTTCAAGGACTGGGTAACCTTTTTCATGTTTAGGGTCCACTCCCTTGGATCTGTACAGCACCCTGCAGGAATGCCTTAGTGCTGTGGTGTCCAGGATTCCACTTTGAGGGTCCAGCGCCCAGAGGTCGCATTACAAGCAAAACCTTGCATGATCTTGAGTCGTCTTTGCGAGGCTCGGGTACCATTTATCTAAGCGTATAGAGCCTGTGTCAAATGGATCCGATCAGTCAATCCCTTGATTCATTTAAAAAACGTCTGTGGGACTAGAGACCTGGAGCTCAGAGAGCTCAAACAAACGTGCCCATCCACCTTGCAGACACTGGTACAAAAACGGATGTACTTCCTGTATAGAAGTTATATAGGGGATCACTTCCTGTCTAAGACTTTGTCTACCAGTGTTCATTCACCTAGAGATGGCTTATAACCCAGTAGGTAATGAATATTAGCCTAACTCTGTGTCCCATGATGTATGAAAAAGAAATACATTTTTTATGAACTTAACATTTTTTCTATAGCTGTGTGTTTCTTGTATTTTTTATAGACTTTTGGGAATTATGCAACTAACAGTGAGGGGAAAAAAAGTATTTGATCCATTTGCCCACTGACAAAGAAATGATCAGTCTAAGTTAATGGTAGGTTTATTTTAATAGTGAGAGACATATCCAGACAAATGCATTTCAAAAAAGTTATTAATTGATATGCATTTTAATGAGTAAAAGAAGTATTTGATCCCCTATAAATCAGCAAGGTTTCTGGCTCCCATGTGTCTTCTATCAAGAGAAAACTCATCCAAGCTCTACAGCTGTATAATGCAATTAGTGTGCAGAGTGATCGGTGCTCTGGTTAATTGAGTTCACAGTGAATCCTTAACAAGTACAAGCCAACAGCACTACAGCTTCTCCATAGGAAACTTTATTGTAGCATCATAGCAGTTGGATGATGTTATTGCTATGATGCTACGATAAAGTTTTCCATCTGCCTTCCATGTGTCTTCTATACAGCTGAGATTAGGAGCACTCTCTTAAAGGTAGTTACCTGTATTAGACACACGTCCACAGAAGCAATCAACCAAATTCCAATCTCTCCACCGTAGCCAAGACCAAACAGCTGTCCAAGGATGCCAGGGACAAGATTGTAGATCTACACAAGGCTGGAATGGGCTACAAGACCTTCGCCTAGCAGCTTGGTGAGTGGGTGACAACAGTTGGTGCGATTATTCGCAAATGGAAGAAACACAAAACAACTGTCAATCTCCCTCGGTCTGGGGCTCCATGCAAGATCTCACCTCAAGGAGTTTCAATGATCGTGGGAAATCAGCCTAGAATTACACAGAATCTTGTCAATGATCTCAAGGCAGCAGGGACCATAGTCTCCAAGAAAACAATTGGTAACACACTACTCCATGAAGGACTGAAATCCTGCAGCTCAAGAAAGCTCATGTACAGACCGGTCTGAAGTTTGCTAATGAACATCTGAATGATCCCAAGGAGAACTGGGTGAGAGTGTTGTGATCAGATAAGACTAA
Organism: Aquarana catesbeiana; assembly: GCF_042186555.1. Classification (NCBI taxonomy): domain Eukaryota; kingdom Metazoa; phylum Chordata; class Amphibia; order Anura; family Ranidae; genus Aquarana; species Aquarana catesbeiana. The sequence goes on along the minus strand of NC_133327.1, from coordinate 258,751,558 downwards.
AATCGAGCTCTTTGGCATCAATTTAACTCGTAGTGTTTGGAGGAGGAGAAATGCTGCCTATTACCCCAAGAACACTGTCCCCACCGTCAAACATGGAGGTGGAAACATTTTGCTTTGGGGATGTTTTTCTGCTAAAGGGACAGGACAACTTCACTGCATCAAAGGGACGATGGACAGGGCCATTTACCGTCAAATCTTGGGTGAGAACCTCCTTCCCTCAACCAGGGCATTGGCAATGGGTCGTGGATGAGTATTCCAGAATGACAATGGGGGTTATTTATTAAAGGCAAATCCACTTTGCACTACTTGAAATTGCACTGAAATTGCACTGAAAGTGCACTTGAACGTGCAGTCGCTGTAAGTCTGAGGGGTAGATCTAAAATGAGGGGAAACTCTGCTGATTTTATTATCCAATCATGTGCAGGCTAAAATGAAAAAATTTATTTTCCTTGCATGTCCACCTCGGTTCTACAGCGAGTGCACTTTCAGTGCCATTTCAAGTGCACTTTGCACTTTTAGTTTGCACTTGTAGTGCAAAGTGGATTTGCCTTTCGTAAATAACCCCCAATGACTCAAAACACACGGCCAAGGCAACAAAGGAGTGGCTCAAGAAGAAGCACATTAAGGTCCTAGAGTGGCCTAGCCAGTCTCCATACCTTAATCCCATAGAAAATATGTAGAGGGAGCTGAATGTTCGAGTTACCAAATATCAGCCTCAAAACCTTAATGGCTTGGAGAGGATCTGCAAAGAGGAGTGGGACATAATAGATGTGTGCAAACCTGGTGGCCAATTACAAGAAACCTCTGAGCTCTGATTGCCAACAAGGGTTTTGCCACCAAGTGCTAAGTCATGTTTTGCAAAGGGGCTCAAATACTTATTTCACTCATTTAAATGCAAATCAATTTATAACTTTTTTGAAATGCGTTTTCTGGATTTTTTGTTGTTTTGTCTCTCACTGTTAAAATAAACCTACCTTTAAATTAGACTGATAATTTCTTTGTCAGTGGGCAAACGTACAAAATCAGCAGGAGATCAAATACTTTTTTCCTTCCACTGTATCTGCATGTTTATAGTACTAATAGTCCAGTCTGCAAGGAATTCTCTAAGCTGTCTGGATGCCAAATTTTCTTTCTTCCTGCTAAAGACAAAAAGCAATTCCCAATGTCCTTGTTAGTTTGCATTAAATGCATGCTATATTTATTCCTTAACTCTTAAAAAATGCTTGAATGTAAACGAATCATGTTCTTACCTGCTAATTAAAATTAATTTCTCACTTTGCTACAATGTAAAGTAGTCAGAGCGTACAGCTGGTATAACAGTGCAAATTTGCTGTCACCTCAAAATAACTCAACACACAGCCATTAATGTCTAAACCGCTGGCAACAAAAGTGAGTACACCCCTAAGTAAAAATGTCCAAATTGGTCCCAATTAGCCATTTTCCCTGACTCGGTGTTACAAGGTCTAAGGTGTGAATGGGGAGCAGGGGTGTTAAATTTGGTGTGATCGCTCTCACTCTTATACTGGTCACTGGAAGTTCAACATGGCACCGCATGGCACATAACTCTCTGAAGATCTGAGAAAAAATAATTGTTGCTCTACAGAAAGATGGCCTAGGCTATAAGAGGATTGCCAAGACCCTGAAACTGAGTTGCAGCATGGTGGGGTCCAAGATCATACAGCGGTTTAACAGGACAGATTCCACTCGGAACAGGCCTTGCCATGGTTGACCAAAGGAGTTGAGTGCACATGCTCAGCGTAGTATACAGAGGTTGTCTTTGGGAAATAGATGTATGAGTGCTGCCAGCATTGCTGCAGAGATTGAAGGGGTGGGGGGTGAGCCTGTCAGTGCTCAGACCATATTCCACATACTACAGCAAATTGGTCTGCATGGCTGTCGTCCCAGAAGAAAGCCTCTTTTAAGGATGATGCACAGGAAAAGCCCGCAAACAGTTTGCTGAAGCCAAGCAGACTAAGGACATGGATTACTGTCCTGTGGTCTGATGAGACTAAGATAAACTTATTTGGTTCAGATGGTGTCAAGCATGTGTGTTGGCCACCAGGTGAGGAGTACAAAGACAAGTGTGTCTTGTCTACAGTCAAGCATGGTGTGTCATAGTCTGGGGGTGATCAATGGGAAGGGGGCGTGAGTGGAAAACAGCTGGTGATTCTGTGTAATCTTGCCACTGGTATTTAATTATCCACACTGCACACCTGCGCATGCTCTATAGAAACTTGGATTGCAAGTGAAACATGTCAGCATGATGTCAGCACGCTGACTGTGAAGGTACGAATGAGCCACTACCTAGACTACCCCCTCTGTGCTGGCGCACGTCTCTGTGAGTTCTCGCAAGGACCCGCGAGATCTCCACTCACATGACAGCTGACGGACTTTGTCTACACGCTGTTCGGCGTGTATAAGAGACACGCGGATACCTGACGGACATGCCCTTCCACTCTTGAGACCTAACCCAGCCAAAAACAGCTGTATTGAGGGACTTGGATGAGACTGATCCAGGATAGATGGACCAGTGGTGAGACCTTTCCAATATCTACTTTGAGTCATCCAAATAATCTACTATTCCCACATTTGTCATATAGGATCTACTAACCAGTCCACAGCTGCTAGTGCTAACTAGGCAGCCTAGGTCTGTCAATTTCAGGTGGATGCATATGTATTAACCCATTGTCTAAATCTAAGTGAACTATGATACCAGGGGTATTATTTAATATCCTAAGCGGACTTTATTAACCATCTAGCTACTGAAAGTCCGACTCTACATCTATTAGCAGTTTGCTAGAAATGCTAAGTGGACTACCCTGCTCTCCATTAATTTGTTTTCACCTTGGGCTGGAAATAGGATGTAACATGGAGCAATAGCTGTGCATTACATGAGAGGGGTCTGTATGTCAGTTTGTGGTGGCCATCTGTATCTTTAGACAATCATCTGATTTTATATGTATGTGGTGGAGGTTGCTTATTTTAATTATGTCACCATACAGAAATTTTTCAATAACGTAAACTTATTTTTGTGAATACCAATAGTTCCTTTTTGAAGAATTCTTTTTGGGAAATTTCTCTTTTTCCCTCCCTCTTTTTTTCTTGTATGCCCTATTCAATTCAGAGGAACACATCTAGTAGGTTGATTAGATTTAATCCCCTAGTTGACGGTAATCTATGACTATTTGTAATAAATTACTGGTTAAAATTCCTACTATAGTCCTACTTACAGGGATGGAGCTGGCCTTGTCTTCTTTTATCTAATTTTTGTTTTCATAGTCTGGGGCTGCATGAATGCTACCGGCACTGGCTGAGCTACAGTTCATTGAGGGAACTTTGAATGCCAACATATACTGTGACATACTGAAGCAGAGCATGATTCCCCTCCCTTCGGAGACTGAGCCGCAGGGCAGTATTCAAACATAATGACCCCAAACACACATCCAAGACAACTACTGCCTTGCTAAAGAAGCTGAGGGTGAAGGTGATGGACTGGCAAAGCATGTTTCCAGACCTAAGTGTAAAGGCTAGCCTGTATTTGTGGGAGGAGTCTGGGGGCTATTTAAGCCTCCTCCTCTGTCAGGCCAGGGCTCGTCTGCGTTTCTGGGTTCAGAAGGGGGTGGGGCCGACATGTCACTTCCGGGTCCTTGCTGAGCCACGGTTGGCTGCAACAACCATGGTGGCGGTACCTCTCTCGGTGCTCACACCGGGGATTCCGCCTGCCACCCACCTTGTTACCTCTGGGTACATCCCCCCCGCTTTTCCTCGGTGTTGCGAGGGGGGGGGGGTGTGTCGATCGGCCACCCACAGTTCCTTTTATTCTCCATGGGGTGGTCCAGCCTGCTTCTCCCGGTGTTTGGGCGGGGGGTGTTCGCTGCCCGCCTCCTCTCCCCTGCCCGCCTCCTCTTTCATGAGGGAGCCGCCCGCCGAGGGTGGATGATCGGCCGCCAGCTCCTCTCTCTCCACATGAACATCGGCTTCATGTGGGAGCCGCCAGCTTCTCCGGGTGTTTGCGGGGGTGTTCGCCGCCCACCTCCTCTCCCCGTACACTTCAAGCTCCACGAGGGGGCTACCCGCCGGGGGATTGATGGGGCGATCGGCTGCCCAGCAGCTACTTTTCCCTGGGCAGATCCAGCAAAGGGGGGGGCCTTCTCTGTGTTCCCGCCCACTTCTCCCGGCGTTCCTGCCGGGGGGGTTATCGGCCGCCCGCCAGCTCCTCTCTCCTCATTCAGATCCAGCTCCACAAGGGAGCCGCCCGCCGGGGGCGTGATCGACTGCCCCCCCAGCTCCTCTCTCCCCATGCAGATCCAGCTCCAAGAGGGAGCTGCCCCCGCTGGGGGGGTGATCGCCCCCCCCCCACGGCTCCTCTCCCCATGCAGATCCAGCTCCACGAGGGAGCCGCCTGCTGGGGGGGTGATCGTCCACCCCCCATCAATTCCCCCCCCCCTCGGCGCCTCTCTCCCCATGCACATCTTGCGCCATGGGAGCTGCTCTGCCACTTCTCCGGGGGTTTACATGATGGGGGGTGATTCGGCCGCCTGATAGCTTCTCTCTCCTGCACTGTGCTGACCCCACGAGGGGGCCGCCCGCCTCTCCCAGTGTTCGGGGGGGGGGGTGTTTCGGCCGCCTGTCAGCTCCTCTCTCCTGCTCAGAGTTGGCTCCATGAGGGGGCCGCCGGTGTTTTTGGGGGTGGGGGGATTCGCCAGCCTGTCCGCTCCTTTCTCCTCACATCGCTGCAGTCAGATATGCAATAGGGACATATGTTTTACTGTACATCCACCACATCTGGTTTGGTCGTCCCAAGCTGTAAGCACTATCCTACACCTGCCAGTAATACCCACCCGCATGTTATTCTCAAGCGCAAAGGTCACATTCATTGTCAGCAGGGCTTCGCATTCCTGGGAGGCTGGCAGGACAGGGAGGAGGTAAACCACATTACTGCTTTTACGTTGTTTTTTGTTTTCTTTGGTCAGAGTTTCCATTGTAGCGTTTCTGCCCCAGGAGTTTTTTGTCATAGTATTCTGCCAGGATTTGTCACAGCGTTCTTGTCATAGCGTTCTGCCCCGGCATTGTCATATCGTTCTGCCCCTGCGTTTTTAGTCATAATGTTCTGCCCCAGCATTTGTCATAGCGTACTGCCTCGGCGTTCCTGTCAGCGTTCTTGTCATAGCGTTCTGCCCCGGCATTTGTCATAGCGTTCTGCCCCGGCATTTGTTATAGCGTTCTGCCTCGGCGTTCCTGTCATAGCGTTTTGCCTCGGCGTTCCTGTCATAGCGTTCTGCCTCGGCGTTCCTGTCATAGCGTTCTGCCCCGGCATTCCTGTCATAGCGTTCCTGTCATTGTGTTTCTGCCCCAGCATTTCTGTCGTAGCATTCTGTCCTGGTATTTCTGTCTCTATGTTCAGTCTTGGCATTTCTGTCATAGCTATTTATCAATGGATCCGCGCTTCAGGATGTTTAAACAACTGCTGCCCCCCTATGTAAGTAGGGAACACCTAAGTGAAAACCCAGAGAGAATGAAATCAGAAAATAGGGAGTGGCGCTGTGTTATGAAGAGGGAGTATCGGTATACAAATAATCTTTCTAACGTGACGGGTGCACCAGTGCGAAGATTCAATCCCCTCCCAAGTGTAAATTGGCAGGTGTAATAAAAATGCTAAATAATAAAAAATTGAAAATATATCAATGCAATGGTGTATATTATGAATATAAAGTGATAAGTGCTAGTCAGTGCAAAAGAGAATTGTAAACTGTATGTAAATACAATGGCACAGTCATTATCCCATATAAGTGAAAAAACAAAACATTAAAAAATTATATAATATAAAAACTGAATCCCATGTGCATGTAAATCTTATATAAATTAGACCCTTTGTTGGGGAATCCAAAGTGACAAGTGCAAAATTGTACTAGATAAATCACGTGGTGTTCAAACCACTGTGCAATAATGTACAAAAAAACCTAAAAACCTCAAATATATATATATAATATAAAGTCCAAATCGTCAGCTGACTGTGTATCAAGAAAAAATCCCATATAGTGTGCAACAAAAAATGTTGATAAAGGTGATATAACGTATTTTCCAGAAGATCTCTTCTTTGTAGTAGAATATTTATAAAGCCGTGCAGTAATTAACAATCTCCCCCTGATGTGATTGCACTCACTGGAGCGCCCTGCCCCTGCAGGGGTATGAGCGTAAGATGTTATTCCCCAGGTGCCGATATCCTTCCGATTCCTCAGATGCCCGTGTCCTTCCGATTCCAAATAGCCCAATCCGGGTCATCCACTCGCAGAGAGGAAGGGGGGGAGAGGAAGGATTTGCTATCCCGTTTCAATACAGTTCCAGGCCAGGCATCCACTTTATTTTGCAGTATCCATCACAAGTATGCCGTCACATGACTTCCTTTATACTTCCTTCTGAGCTCAGCACACCACACCTGTACAATCACTCACCACGGTCTGTGGGTACACTAGCCCTGAGTTTTCAGTCAATTACCTGTCTCTGCGCTGCAGGTTACTCGGGCTCACTTACCATTTACACGAGGGGGGGATACATCATCAGGTTCATTCACACGCAGTGGTCTTGACATTTCTGCTCATGTTCTCATACTTAGGTAGGCACAGAGGGGTGTTGTTGTTCTCATGTCTGGTTGTCTGTCATTTCTCTTGTTCGTGTTCTCAGGTTTGGCTGTATTGGCATCCATCATCCCCTTGATGGTCCTTAAGTGGTAGGTTGGGCAAACGTTGTCATGATTCTGGATTCTGGATTCCGTTGTCTGATCTCTTGTCTAGGATGTGGCCTAGAAAACTGCTCAGGGATGTCAGTCCGGTTATCTTTTCCGTTCCTCAGCCGGTTCCAGGTAGGGGGGTTTCAGTCACTTTGGGTATGACTGTTTCATGCCATGGAACTTATTTCCCCGGGGTGGAGTTGGGCCCTTCTTCCTCGGTTCAGGATTCAGATGCGGTTGCCAGGTCACAGGCTATAGCACGACCCGATCGAATCAGGTGGGACCAGTATTCTGTGCCTGGCATGGTTTCTCCATGTTGACAATGCTTATTGCCATAGTGCATGGACCTCATCCACCTACTCCATCACATCCTTCAGGTATTCAGCATTTTGAAGTCCTGCCAGTTGTCCTTTTTGCACTCATCCTCGCACTTCCCCATACCAGAATGGGTAGGCCAGGGGTTGGGGGGGGTCGCTGAGCACTTCACTGGTGTCCGGTTGAAGTTTCGATCTTCTCGGCTATCATTTTGCAGGGACTCCTCGGGACAGCCATTGCTCCACTTCCCCCACGCATCCTCTCATTCACAAGCAGTTCATTCTCATGTCTGGGTCGTCTCGGGCTTCAGGCTCTATCCAATTGTTCACCGGACATTTAGTTGGGTTCTGGGTAGCTTCGCAGGTTCTATAGGGGGTTCTGTCTCATCACCAAGTCAGGAGTCGGGGGCAGTTTCTCCGGTCATAGCGGACACTTATCAGATATATACTGTTGCCATCTGGGCGCACTAATCCACTTGATGGATGGTTACCTACCCTTCTTCACCTAAATTTGTGTCTTTTTGCCCTCCTTTCAGGCATACTGACCAGCCAGGCCAAGGCACACCTCAGGCCTTGGTGCTTAGGAGTATCACTTTCTCACTTTCTCACTTTCAGACACTGACTACAAGTGTAAAGGCTAGCTGGAGGCTAGCCTGTATTTGTGGGAGGAGTCTGAGGGCTATTTAAGCCTCCTCCTCTGTCAGGCCAGGGCTCGTCGGCGTTTCTGGGTTCCCACCCACCCGTTTTCCCCCAATCTTCATACATACTCATACTTTTTCTTATTCTTACATTCAGGGTATGCCCTCTTTTCAGCTATACTGGCCAGCCAGGCCAAGGCACACCTCAGGCCTTGGTGCTTAGGAGTATCACTTTCTCACTCGAAGACTCTGACTACAAACCTTATTGAGCATTTGTGGGGCATCCTCAAACGGAAGGTGGAGGAGTGCAAAGTCTCGAACATCCACCAGCTCCATGATGTCATCATGGAGGAATGGAAAAGGACTGCAGTGACAACCTGTGAAGTGCTGGTCAACTCCATGCCCAAGAGGGTTAAGGCAGTGCTGGAGAATAATGGTGGCGACACTTTAGGCCCAATTTGAAGTTTTTCATTTAGGGGTGTACTCACTTTTGTTGCCAGCGGTTTAGACATTAATGGCTGTGTGTTGAGTTATGTTGAGGTGACAGCAAATTTACACCGTTATACAAGCTGTACATCTCACTACTTTGTAGCAAAGTGTAATTTCTTCAGTGTTGTCACATAAAAAGATATAATAAAATATTTACAAAAATGTGAGGGGTGTACTCACTTTTGTGAGAAACTGTGTACTAAGCATGAGCAAAAATTTGTTATTTGGTAACAAATTCAACGTTCGTAAATCGGTATCTCATTGGGGAAATTTCCCTTCACTTCCTGTCCTGTCAAGATTTCATTGCCTGAGTTAAGATTTCTCCACAATGCTTATAGATTCAGATAAATAGAGGCTTTTACTGCCTGTTCAGAATATGTAAAAACTAGTGTGCATAATATAGGCACCATTTCAACTGAACTCCAGTCGGGTTAAATGTTCTTAGTCTAGGGAAGATTTAAATTTGTATTAATACTTCTCTTATTCCTCGCTCCAGCAGTCTTCCCCACCCACCCCTATAGGCTGCTTCTCCCAAAGTCATCATATACAATGCAGGCCCTAAAGCTCCATCCAAGATTAAACAAGTTGTTAAATCTGTGATATGTTACCTTGATGGTGCTGCACCACAGGTTTACCCAGAAAATGTAAAGCCAAACTAACTAGCCCACATTATTTTTCGGTTTGTATTTTCACATAACTTTCACTTAAGCATAAAAAGATGAAAACATATGTATGCACATAGCCGTAGTCCTAGCATCTGTCTCTACAGCCAATGCATTTCTATATAATTTATTAAGGCTAATGGGTCCCATCTCTACATCCAAAAAATTGTTCTCCCACAATATTTTATGTATGCCTGTTGAATTGTTTTGTCATGTTGGTGCTTGCTTTTCTTTGTTTAGAAAGCAAATAATTGATTTGTATAATATATTTATTTACAGTACTTGTAAGACTTACTAGGTTTTGCTTTATATTTTCTGTCTAGATAGCCTGGATACCTAATGATCTGTAGCATAGCAGCTTTCCAATCAATAGTTATCAACCCACATACAAATGAATGCAGTCAGCAAATAGACATGTTTTTTTTTTTTTTTTTTTTGTTTTTGTATTTCTAGAGAAATATTTTCCAGCAGCAAAGAACATGACTTAGTACATAGTGTCCCTGGAACCCTAGACCACGTTAAGTGTAAGATGTTTTTACACTGTTGCTATGGTGATGGATGTTCCTAAATTTGGTGTTTCATGACCTTTCATTGTCTTTTACAACCAACAGCTTTCATGTGTTATGCTCATAAAAGCACTTAAGAGTGCCATTTTTATTTCACATTCCTTTTCTGATGTTCAGTTTGCTTTATTTTGATTGAGAGTTTTGAGGACTGTTCGGCTTTCATTTGCATCGTAGCATGTGATTGCCTGTATAATTGGTTTGTTATTGGGAACATAAGTGAAAAGTATGCTCAATTTATGTACTGTAAGTTTACTGGAAACCACAACCACAGATTAGCCCCTTTAATTACTTCCTTGCACAGCCTAAAAATTACTACAACATTTTTGGTGGTTGCCATAGGAATAAAACATCTTATGAGTTTTCAAGAACAGTGTTGTCAAAAAAATGGTGTTGAATGTAACGATCTGTATTTGTTGTTTTTGTCCTTCTTATATCATTTAAATAGAAGGTCAGTGTCCCAGTGGTCTTTGACAACATGCTGTTTTACATTACATACAGATACTTCCCTGTGTTTCTGTGATGTTATAAATGTTTGATTTATGAAACCTGGAGTCTACAACAACCAGTCAGATTCCCTGTTTTATTTTAAATCTGTTGCCCCAATTGGTTGCTATCAGAAACTGCCTCAGTTTGAGTCTTCTGTCTAAGACCTGGTTCCCACCTATGCATGTTGCAGTTTCCATACTCCTGTGTATTTTGCATTTTTCAATACACATTTTTGATCCATTAAAGTCTGTGGCACCAAAAACCAGAAAAAAAGCCTCTGGCCCTTTCCATAAAATGCACAGAAGTGAACATGACCTATAGGAAACCATGTTAATTAATTGTAGTGTGTAAGAAAAGTGTCTGCAAAACTGAAAATGCACTAAAAAAAATGCATAGGTGTGAACCAGGCCTTAAAGTTGACTTGCATAATCACTGCCATCAGTTTGGCTTTATAAAATTTAAATGGCTGTGTAACTCCTGTGTTTCGCAAGCTGAAGGAAATTAGGTTATTCGTGTTCACTATGGCAAAGCTCATTATAATCTGGCTAGATGGCAGCATTAGGCAACATTTACTAGTTCACTGTAGCTGGCCCATGACGGTAGGTCTGAAAAGTTTTCTATTGGCGCTAGTTGAATAATATAAAAGAAAGAAAAATATCAATGCAGTTATTACCATTTATATATCAATATTTTTGCTTATAGTAAACAATGATAGTTAAGACTGACACTTTTCAAACACAATTGTTCCTGTTCTTCTACCATACAGTTGCTCCTAGCTCAGTTGGCATAGTAAAGACAGAGTATGCATGGTAAGGCTAAGTGTACTACCATATGCCAGTGCAAAAATGTACCTCCAGACTGTTCTCTCTAGTCCAAATTTTTGCTGAATATAAGCTAATCTTTCATTACTTTGCTCCACTTGTCACTGGTGCAATAAATATTATACTTTTGTCCAGTGATTGGCTTCCTTTACTACTACCATGTCCTAAGAATGTTTTGTTCTTTTAATGTTAAAAATATTTTATATACGATCTCCAGTAAAATAACACTTATTTATTTATTTTTTTATAATTCTAGGTTTCTGGGTCCACTACTGGCACATTGACTCATCCATCCTCAGGAACTCCTGTAACAGGCCATAAGAGGATGATTATTCCAAACCAGCCTCCACTAACTGCAACAAAGAAGTCCGCAGCCAAACCACAACCTCAGTCTACATCCCAGCCAGCCCCTGCTGGGTCACCTGGAACCCAGAGGGCTCAGCCTGTTCCTGCCCCTTATGCCACTGCTTCCACTCCTAACCGACCAACATACAATGTTAAGTCTGCTCAACCCAGCCCCCAGTATGTTCCACCTGGTCCCCAACCACCCTATAATGTTGCCCCAAACCAGTATTATGTTCCACAAAAATCTGCACTTCCACGTGAACCTGAATATGTTCCACCCCAGCCTGTACGCTATGCAGACCCTGGCTATAGTTATTCCCAGGGCAACCAGGTGAAGTATCAAGATCCCTACTATCCACCAACACAGGCCTATGGAGGAAGAAACAATTCAGAGGTCCCCTATGCCCACCAAGGAGGTTGGAAACCAGAACCAGCTTATGCTTCAACACCTGCTGTAGGCCAGCAACCTCCTGGAGCATATTCCTCTGCTAACAGTAAGAAGACTTATATTACTGATCAACCCTATATTCCACCACCGTCGTCGCAACCAAAGGTAAGAAATGAAAAAGTCTTAAATTTTCTTAAATCCATAAAGCAGATTATCATTAACAAATACAAATTTTATTTTTTTTCTATTGAACTATAAAAGGAAGACGGCTAACATCAAGCTACTTTTCACCATTGTTGTCACAGCATTTGATGTCAAAATTTTAAAGTAGAAGCAAAAGCAACAAAATAATCCAGCTTTTAAATATTTTCTCCATATTGCTCTGAATTTCCCAGCATCCATTTTCTAATAAATTGCAATGTAAATAACTTTTTTTTAAAGTTTTTTTCCTATGCGGTCACATGACCACAAAACTCCAGATCTTTCCGCTTTAACTCTAATTCTGGCTGATGCAGCTGGTGGTTGTGCACACTCTCCCAGCCAACAAAGCCTTAGAGCTATGGAAGCAACTAAGATGCCATCACTGCTCTATGGCATTAGCAAGGTTTCTGCAATGTTGCTGGCCCTTCCACAGAAACAAAGACTAGCTGGAGCTTTGCAGTCAGGTGAGTGCATACATTGCAATATATTAGAACATGTATTGTGCTGCTTGTTTTCATCTTGTCGTTTATTGTCACTACAATAAAATTGTGTAATTATAATGGAAAATAAAAGCGGTTGTAACCCTAAAAAAAAAAAAAAAAAAAATGACTGTTCTTTTAAAGCATAAATAACAGCACAGTGCTCGTGCTGTGTAATTTGGCCCTTTGTATAATCTAAAATACTTGGTTGATCCTGCCTGGTGCTTCCCTCCCCCCAGTAAGCTGACCATATTTATCATGGCTGCTTATCCATGATACCGTGGTCAGTTCACGTGTCTCCGACATCCCGCTGTCTCTCTTTGCTCCCTCTCTCCACCTCCCTCCCTGCCTGTCAGCTAGTGACAGTGTCGATCTGCTTCCCAACCCTCCCATCCGGCTGCTAAAATAACTGTGTTTTATTCCTACAATTCACTGTGTTACATTAGGTTATGTTCCCCAGTGTATGTTTTTTAAAAAATATGCTGCTTTATACCTTATTTTGAAAGTGCCTCTCACGTGACTGCTCGCCACTCTCCTCCCCTCCTGCTGGCTGATGTCAGTGGCAGATTCTCATCTCCTCCTGCTGCAGTTATCAGATTAGGAGAGGGCTGAGAATTGGTGTGCATTCACGTGAGTGCCGAGCTGCTATATGAAATAAGATCTTAAGCAGCCCATTTTTTTTAAAAAGCACATACACTGGGGCACATAATTTAATGTAACACTGGATTATAGGAATAAGACACAGTGGCTTTACAAACCACTCTAACTCTTATTTATTTATATATATATATATATATATATAAATATTATATTGGTTCATGAGACTCTTTGGCTGCGTCCAGGTTGCTCAAATTATATATGTTACCAACAAAGGAGATTGGTAGACTCTATAGAGAGGACATGCATTAGAAATTTTGTAAGTGGCAACTGGTTGCTTTTTATATGTGTATGCATGAACTTGTTGCTCTTAAGACAACTAATCTTAGTGCTGCAGAGAGAAGGAAGAGTTGGTGAACAGGGTGAGCAAATGTTGATAGTACCACTTACCTAAGGGAAAAGCAGTAATGGTATTCTCACCAGGAGCTGTTGGCTTGACATGTGTCTGCTTGAATGGATCAAGTAACTGTCATCTTGTATTTATTTTCTCTGTGGCTATGCAGACAGGGAGCAAATATAGAGAACATGTTCTTTATGCACATTCTACTGCATTTGGCTTCTGTCCTTCTATTTCCACAGCACACACCTGTAATACACCAAGAACATGCTTGGAAAGATAAATATACATTTTGTGTTTCAAACGACAAGTAACATTTTCTTTTTATGCCACCACTTCAGCCCCGGAAGGATTTACTCCCTTCCTGACGGACCATTTTCTGAGATACGGCACTGCGTTACTTTAACTGAAAAATGTATGTCCTTTTTTTCCCCACAAATAGAGCTTTATTTTGGTGGTATTTGATCACCTCTGCAGTTTTTATTTTTTGCATTATAAACAAAAAAAGAGCGACAATTTTGAAAAAAACACAATATTTTTTTTAATTTTTGCTATAATAAATATCTCCAATTTTTTTTTTAAAAAGTCACATTTTTTCCTCAGTTTAGGCCGATATGTATTCTTCGACATATTTTTGGTAAAAAAAAATTGCAATAAGGGAATATTGATTGGTTTGCGCAAAAGTTATAGCGCCTACAAAATAGGTTATTCCTTTATGGCATTTTTATTTATTTTTTTATCTTTTTACTAGTAATGGCAGTGATCTGCGATTTTTTTTTTTTTTTTTTATTATTATTTATTTATTAGGACTGAGACATTGCGGCGGACAAATCGAACACTTTTGACACTTTTTTGAAACCATTGACCTTTATACAGCGATCGGTGCTATAACTAGCCACTGATTAGTGTATAAATGTCACTGGCAAGGAAGGGGTTAACACTGGGGGGCGATCAAGTGGTTAAATGTGTTCCCTCAGTTTGTGTTCTAACTGTGAGGGGTTGGGACTGACTGGAGGAGGAGACTGATCGATGTTCCTATATACTGGGAACACACGATCGGTCTCCTCTCCCCTGACAGAACATGGATTTGTGTGTTTGCACACACAGATCCCCGTTACTTCTCTGTCAGAAGCGATCACAGGTGCCCGGCAGACATCACGTCCACCGGCACGCGCATCGGCTCCTCAGTAAAGCGGCACGCGCCCCCTATATCCCTTAAAGCGGCCGCCGTACAGCTACTCCGATTTGCTCAGGGGAGCCATTCTGTTACCGTCAAATGGCAAGCGGTCGGCAAGTGGTTACAAAATTTTTGGTGAAAGAGATCCCAATGTAAATGACAAAGGTTGTCATGGTTGGAATTTTTAAAACTGTTTTAAGCTTGGTGTTCATGAGTTGAAAACAAGAAACATTTAGGCTAGGTTCGCACTGCTGCGATCTGACTTTCAGTGCGATTTATATAGTGCTACTTGGATGTGGTGTGCATATTCTATGGGGCCAAAATCGCAATGGAATTGCATTTCCAAAATCAATCCGTGCTGAGTCGCATTGATGTGAATGGACACCATTGAAAAACAATGTGATTTTCATTGGCATGTGATTCTGTGCAACTCAACTAGGCCTTAAAATGCCAGAAAGCAATTTTTGTTACTTTATTTTATATTCTTTTGACTATTATTTTTTATCTATGTCCTTCACAGTCACGTAATTAGTGTCTTCATTGGGGTTTAAAGAAAGAAATTGGGCACCTATTTTGTTTTCTTTTTTGTGCCTTTTCTATATCAAAATAGTCTTTGTATTGATTGTATTGATTAGTGCTAGTGTGAATTAATTCCCTTCATAGCTTGCTACAAGTGATTGCTGTTCTGTGTGAGCTTAGTTTAGTAACTACAATGAAAATTGTTCTTACATGATCAAACACCTGATTTAAAGAATTTTGAAGCTTTATATCTGCTAATGCCTCTACATTTTCAGAGTATCTTCTGTGATATATAGATGCAGACAGACCCAAAATGCACCATACATATATTTATTGTGCATCATAAAGCTGTTTACCATTATTTAGTTGCTTGTATCAAATTCCAAGAAGAAAAAGGTAATATACAGTGCATCTGGAAAGTATTCACAGCGCTTCACTTTTTCCACATTTTGTTATGTTACAGCCTTATTCTAAAATAGATTAAATTAATTATTTTCCTCAAAATTCTACAAACAATACCCCATAATGACATGTGAAAGAAGTTTGTTTGGAATCTTTGCAAATTTAAAAAAAATAAAAAACAAAAACATCACTTGTACAGAAGTATTCACAGCCTTTTGCAATGACACTCTAAATTGAGCTCAGCTGCATCCTGTTTCCACTGATCATTCTTGAGATGTTTCTACAACTTGGTTGGAGTCCACCTGTGGTATATTCAGTTGATTGGGCATGATTTGGAAAGGCACACAGATGTCTATATAAGGTCCTGCAGTTAACAGTGCATGTCAGAGTACAAACCAAGCCGTGAAGTCCAAGGAATTGTCTGTAGACCTCCTAAACATAATTGTATCAAGGCACATATCTGGGGAAGGGTACAGAATTTTTTTGCAGCATTGAAGGTCCCAGTGAGCACAGAGGCCTCCATTATCCTTAAATGGAAGAAGTTGGGACTCTTCCTAGATAAGGGGCTTAAGGAGGTGACAAAGAACCTGATGGTAACTCTGACAGAGCTCCAGCATTTCTCTGTGGAGAGAGGAGAACCTTCCAGAAGAACAACCATCTCTGCAGCACTCCACCAATCAGGCCTGTATGGTAGCGTAGCTAGAAGGAAGCCACTCCTCAGTAAAAGGCACATGACAGCCTACCTGGAGTTTGCCAAACGGCAACTGAAGGACTCTCAGACCACGAGGAACAAAATTCTCTGGTCTGATGAAACAGTTTGAACTCTTTGACCTAAATGGCAAGCATCCTGTCTGAAGGAAAGCATGCCCCGCTCATCACCTGGCCAATACCATCTGTACAATGAAGCAAGGTGATGGCAGCATAATGCTGTGGATATGTTTTTCAGAGGCAGGAACTGAGAGGAATGTACAGAGATATCCTTGATGAAAACCTGCTCCAGAGCGCTCTGGTCCTTAGCCTGGAATGAAGGTTCATCTTCCAACAGGACAATGACCCTAAGCACACAGCCAAGATAACAAAGGAGTGACTACTGGATAACTCTGTCAATGTCCTTAAGTGGCCCAGACAGAGCCCAGACTTGAACCTGATTGAACATCTCTGGAGAGATCTGAAAATGGCTAGGCACCGATGCTCCCCATCCAACCTGATGGAGCTTGAGAGATCCTGCAAAAAAGATTGTGAGACACTGCCTAAAAATAGGTGTGCCAAGCTTGTAGCAAGCATCATACTCAAAAAGACTTAAAGCTGTAATTGGTACCAAAGGTGCTTCAACAAAGTATTGAGCAAAGGTTGTGAATACTTTTGTACATGTGATTTATTTATTTATTATAAATTTGCCAAGATTTCAAACAAACTTCTTTCATGTTGTCACTATGGGGTATTGTTTGTAGAATTTTGAGAAAAAAGAATTTATTCCATTTTGAAATAAAGGTGTAACATAACAAAATGTGGACAAAGTGAAGCGTTGTGAATACTTTCCGGATGCACATTTTATTTTTTCAGGCCTTTTTCCCTTATTTTAACCTTGTGTTGCTGCCAGTAACAAACTTCCTGTTCTAGAGTAACAGGGCTGTCTATGACCCTTTTTAGCATCTGCATGCCTCACGTTGGGCCTAGTTGGTTTCCACTAGCTGGTACGACATGTCTTTTAACCACTTCCTGCCCGGCCTATAGCAGAATGACGGACAGGAAGTGGTTCAGTTATCTTGACTGGGCGTCATATGACGTCCAGCAGGATAACATGCTGGCGCGCACCCACGGGGGCACACAGCGATTGCACCCACAGGGGCACGGAGGCTTCACTTCAATCACAGCTGATCATCGCGTGAACCAGGATGCATTGCTTGGTTCACGCTGACAGGGAGAGCCTAAGCACACAGCTTAGGGAGGTAACTCTCCCTTTCAGACTGGGGGAGGGGGGTCTGTGCTGATAATCAGCACTTTGGTTATCAGCACAGCCCCATCAGATGTGCTACCACAGCTGCCAGTCAGTGCCCCATAAAAAAATGATGACAGTGCCCATATCAGTGCCAATTAGTGCCCATCACAGTGCCAATCAGTGCCCAGCAGTAAAACCTGTCAGTACCTTATCAGTGCTGCCCATCTGTGCCGCCTGTCAGTGCCCATCACAGCCGCCTATCAGTGCCATCTATCAGTGCCCATCAATTCTACATATCAGTGTCACCTTATCAGTGCCCGTCAGTGAAGGAGAAAACTAAATTTTATAATCGAAACAAAGAAATCTTTTTTTTTTTTTTTTCAAAAATGTTGGTCTTTTTTAGTTTAGCAAAAGATAAAAACCACATAGGTGATCAAACACCACCAAAAGAAAGCTCTGTTTGTGGGAACAAAATGATAAAAATTTTGTTTGAGTACAGTGTAGCATGACAGCGCAATTGTCATTCAACGTGCGACCGCGCTGAGCTACTACAGTAGTAGCTCATAGACAATCACAGCCTGCTTCCCACTCAGGTATCAAGACTTCCAGAAGTCTTCTATCTCACCTGCTAAGCCCTCTACATGAAGATACACCCCTATTTTTGCAAGTAGGGGGCTGTTCATCCTGCTGGGTCCCATGGTGCTTTAGTTTGGATGCTCAGGCATTCTCAGAGTCCTCTGGTCTATTGAATCTAGTACATTCCCCAGCTGTCATTTCTGATAAAACTTCTTACACTTTGTGCATTTTCCCAGGTTTTTTTGGGTCCCCCACACTTTGGGATCTTGGATTCATGCTCTGGTAGCATCCTACCCAAGGGACTGCTGTCCCATTTGATCTGGGTATCCTCTTCACAGGGGAGCACTTTTTCATCATAGATCGTTAAACCGCTTGTGGAGTTTGACTCTCTTCAACCCTGAAGGTCCCCTCTCCTGAAGGATCTTGTGGCCTGCAAGATCAGAAGGGATCAGTTCTTTCTGGTTCTTTGCTTTGTAAGGTCCTGATTCTTTTAGTGTCCTTTAGTTCTGGACCCTACCCACAGCACTTGACCCTTACATTCACTCTAGTTCCTTTTTCCTGGCAACCATATTGTAGAACTCTCAGGAGACCTTACTGAAGAGGTGTCAGTGTGGTGATAGTCTTTTTGTTCAGTTTTCCAGTCTCCGGAGAATAATTCTGGGGTTCTAAACTTGTCCAATTTTATAGATCACTCTTAAGTCACCACCAGACTTTGGAGTCACAGCACAGCTCTTGAGTCACCAGACTTCTGTCCACCTCACAGGACTGTTGTCTCTACCGACTTCTGTTACTGAACCAAAAAATGCTCTTCTGGTCACTTGGCACCAATGTAGTGGGATGATTATTATTATAATTCTAATTATTCCCACAGCAATGTAGTTTATTAAGAGAGATGCATTTATGTAGAACATCCTACACAGGTACAGGCACTTGGTACTTGGAATATTCATGTAACACTCAGACACCTTCAGAGAACCCAGTTTCTCCTGTCATAACTTGACCAAAAAGACTTTCCCTAATATACACATCTACTCAATTCAGTAACCTGGTCAGGCAATCTGACCAATTTTAATAGCCCCTTTGATCTGCTTTTGACCATCTGGGTGACAGATAATGCCTCTTGGCCATGGCTAGCTGCAGTCATAAATACCTAATCAACATTATCCATAAACTTCCTAACTTGCATTTTATTACTATTCATTAGATGAACAGGTTATTATTGGAAGATTGCTATTCACCATACACCTTTTGATGTTTAGTTATCCTTCATTGTCTTTACAATTCCTTCCAAGTCTCACCAGAATATACCTGGTCTGGTCAGACTCTGCCTTAGGCCTCTTTCACACAGACGATCCGTTCAGGTCCGCCTGTCAGTTTTTTAGGCGGACCTGAACGGACGCTCCATAGACCTCTATGGACGGTCGGATGTCAGAGGTGACATCTGACCCGCTCCGATCCGAAAAAGTGTGACGGACTCTACGGTCCCTCGTCATCCGATCCCCCATGGGGGAGAGCGGTGCTCTGACAGACCTGTCATCTGCCTGCTCAGCGGGGATCAACAGAGCGATCCCCCGCTGAGCAGAGCGGGCTCCGTACACGGACACGTCCATGTGAAGGAGCCCTTAGTCAACATCAATGGACTCGCTACCGGCCAAGAATGTGTATATGTGAACAACTCTCTGGCCATTAAAAAAATTATTTATATATATATCTATAGATATCTATCTATATATATATATATATATATATATATATCTATATCTATCTATCTATCTATCTATCTATCTATCTATCTATCTATCTATATATATATATATATATATATATATATACATATATATATATATGTGTGTGTGTGTATATATATCTATATCTCTATCTATATATCTATATCTATATATATAGAGAGATATATATAGATATATATATCTATATCTATATATATATCTCTATATATATATATATATATATATATATATATAGTTGTGCTCATAAGTTTACATACCCTGGCAGAATTTGATTTCTTGGCCATTTTTCAGAGACTATGTATAACACAAAAACATTTTTCACTCATGGTTAGTGTTTGGCTGAAACCATTTATCAATCACCTGTGTTTACTCTTTTTAAATCATATTGGCAACAGAAACTACCCAGATGACCCTGATCAAATGTTTACATACCCTGGTGATTTTGGCCCGGTAACATGCACACAAGTTGACACAAAGGAGTTTGAATGGCTATTAAAGGTAACCATCTTCACCTGTGATCTGTTTGCTTATAATTAGTAGGTGTGTATAAAAGGGCATTGAGTTTCTGGACTCCTGACCGACCCTTGCATCTTTCATCCAGTGCTGCACTGAAGTTTCTGGATTTGTGTCATGGGGAAAGCAAAATAATTGTCAAAGGATCTGCGGGAAAAGGTAGTTGAACTGTATAAAAATATATCCAAGGAATTGAGAATGCCAATCAAACTCTAATCAAGAAGTGGAAAATGAGGGGTTCTGTTGAAACCAAACCATGGTCAGGTAGACCAACTAAAATTTCAGCCACAACTGCCAGGAAAATTGTTCGGGATGCAAAGAAAAACCCACAAATAACTTCAGGTGAAATACAGGACTCACTGAAAACATGTGGTGTGGCTGTTTCAAGATGCACAATAAGGAGGCACTTGAAGAAAGATGGGCTGCATGGTCGAGTCGCCAGAAGAAAGCCATTACTACGCAAATGCCACAAAGTAATCCTGAGTGATGAGACCAAAATTTAGCTTTTTGGCCACAGCCGTAAATGCTACATTTGGAGAGGAGTCAACAAGGCCTATGAAGAAAGGTGCACCATTCCTACTGTGAAACAAGGAGGTGGTTTGCTGATGTTTTGGGAATGTGTGAGCTACAAAGGCACAGGAAATTTGGTCAAAATTGGTGGCAAGATGAATGCAGTATATTATCAAAAAATACTGGAGGAACATTTGCATTCATCAGCCAGGAAGCTGCGCATGGGACATTCCAACATGACAATGATCCAAAACACAAGGCCAAGTTGACCTGTCATTGGCTACAGCAGAATAAAGTAAAGGTTCTGGAGTGGCCATCTCATTCTCCTGACCTCAATATCATTGAGCCACCCTGGGGAGATCTCAAACATGCAGTTCATACAAGACAGCCCAGGAATTTACAGGAACTGGAGACTTTTTGCGAAGAGGAATGCCGTTGTGTGCATTCCAAGAGGAATGCACACAACGTCATCTGTAAAACATGGTGAGGCAGTGTGATGGCATGGGCATGCATGGCTTTTAGCGGCACTGGGTCATTGGTGTTTATGATGTGACAGTGTTTAGGGATATACTGTCAGCCCAGATTCAGAAAATGCAGCACAGTTGATTGGACGGTGCTTCACATTACAGATGGACAATGCCAATGCTTTACCATCTGAGAAGATAAAGAGCCTCATCCAGAGATACCGCAAAATACTTCAAGCTGTCATTTATGTTAAAGTGGGCAATACACAGTATTAAGAACTGGGGTATGTAAACTTTTGATCAGGGTCATTTGGCTAGTTTCTGTTGTGATATTTAAAAAGAGTAAACCCAGTTGATTGATAATAAATGGCTTCAGCCAAACACTAACCATGAGTGAAAGAAAAGTTTTTGTGTTATTCATATTCTCTGAAAAATTACCAAGAAATCATAAATTCTGCCAGGGTATGTAAACTTTTGAGCACAACTGCATGTATGTGTGTGTATATATAACACACACACACACACACACACACACACACACACACACACACACACACACACACACACACACACACACACACACACACACAGTTCGGTCCATATATATTTTGACAAAGGCACAATTTTATTTTTTTCATTTATTTACCAAAATATCTTCAAGCTATAGTAATATAATTGATATGGGCTGAAAGTGCACACTCTCGGGTTTAATTTGAGAGTATGTACATCCAAATCGGAGGAAGGGTTTAGGAAGCACAGCTCATAAGAATAGCCATCCCCCTTCTTCAAGTGACCAAAGTAATTGGACAATTAAACCAAAAGCTGTTTCATGGCCACGTGTAGGCTACTCCTTTATAATTTCTTGATCAGTTAAGCAGGTAAAAGGTCTGGAGTTGATTCAAAGTGTGGTATTTGCATTTGGAATCTGTTGCTGTGAACCTACATCATGTGTTCAAAGGAGCTGTCCATGCAAGTGAAACAGGCCATTGTAAGGCTCCAAAAAGGAAACAAATCCATCAGAGAGAGAGCAGCAACATTAGGAGTGGCCAAATCAACAGTTTGGTACATTCTGAGGAAAGGAGAACGCACTGGTGAGCTCAGCAACATAAAAAGGCCTGGACGTCCACAGCAGTGGTGGATGATCGCAGGATATTCTCTATGATAAAGAAAAACCCATTCACAACATCCAGACAAGTGAAGGACACACTCGAGGAGGTAGGCATGTCATTGTCAAAGTCTACAATCAAGAGAAGACTTCATCAGATCAAATACAAAAGGTTCACCATGGTGCAAACCATTCATAAGCCTTAAGAATAGAAAAGCCAGATTAGACTTTGCCAAAGAACATCTAAAAAAGCCAGACCAGTTCTGGAAAAGCATTCTTTGGATAGATGAAACCAAGATTAATCTGTACCAGAATGACGGGAAGAAAAAAGTGTGGAGAGGGCTTGGAACAGCTCATGATCGAAAGCACACAACGTCATCTGTAAAACATGGTGGAGGCAGTGTGATGGCATGGGCATGCATGGCTTCTAGCGGCACTGGCTCATTGGTGTTTGTGATGTGACAGTGTTTAGGGATATACTGTCAACCCAGATTCAGACAAATGCAGCACAGTTGATTGAATGGTGCTTCACATTACAGATGGACAATGATCCAAAACACACTGCAAAAGCATCTTAGGAGCTTTTGAAGGAAAAAAGTGGAATATTCTGCAATGGCCAAGTCAATCACCTGATCTCAACCCAATTGAGCATGCATTTCACTTTCTGAAGGCAAAACTAAAGGCAGAAAGACCCACAAACAAAGAACAACTGAGGACAGCTGAAGTTAGAGCCTGGCAAAGCATCAGAAAGGAGGAAACCCAGTCTTTGGTAATGTCTATGGGTCCCAGACTTTAGGCAGTCATTGCCAGTAAAGGATTCTTAACAAAATATTAAAAATGAACATTTTATTTTCGATTTTATTAATTTGTCCAATTACATTTGAGCCCCTGAAAATGGGGGGGGGTTGGACTGTGTATAAAAATGATTGCAGTTCCTGAATTTTGTGCTTGATATTTATGTTCAGCCCCTTGAACTAAAGCTGAAAGTCTGCACTTCAAATTAATTTGGATTGTTTCATTTTAATTTTATTCTGGTGGTATACTGAGCCAAATAAAAATTGTGCCTGTGTCCAAATATATATGGAACTAACTGTGTGTGGTGTGTATATGTGTGTATATATGTGTGTGTGTGTGTGTGTGTATATATATATATATATATATATATATATATATATATATAATATATATATATACATATATACACACACAACACACACACAATGTCCTACAGTCAGTGTCCTAGCTGCTTGCACTTCATGCTGAGCTAGGGATCCTGTCTACAGTCATTGTGGACCTTTGTCTCATACTTTTTAGGTGCTTATGGGATGGTTGGAGAATTCCATTTAACGTGGTCCCTCTTCTCATGCTGTCCCTTTTTTGATTTCTCCAGTAGAGCTAAGGAATTGGGAATTTGGGAAGGCACCACGATAGTTCTTTAGACCCCGAAGTCCAGCTAGCTATCTGCCAGATTCTGGCCTGAGTGGAATTTACTTATCCCCTTCCTGGAAAGATCCTCCTAATGCCTGTATCCACTTATGGAACAGAGAGTATTCACAGTTGATGGGGAAATCCCCCTGTTGTTTAGGCTTTTAGTCTGACCTCGGCTGGAACTCATACATGGGTGAAATGTTAATGGTTCAATACATTCTTATTAAAATATTAAACAAAAACACAGGAAAAAAAGATGTGTATATAGAGACATTTATACAGTAGAAGCTATGAATATATATTATATGCTTATCATGTTATCAGTCCTCAGTCAAAGTATAGTATAAATGGCAATAAAGTTTTAAAAGTGAATATATATGGTAGAGTTCTACATACTGTAGCATAGATAAATGTATAAATGTTTGATCAATAAAAGTGGTGAAAAGGAAAGAAGAATATAAAAGATGGAAAGAGAATAGAATTGGAGGTTTGCCAGGAGAGGCAAATATACACGAGGAATGAGCATGTGGTCGTTTAATATATGTTTTTTATATGCATAACAAGGACCTATCAAAGCCTTTTGGAAGATAAGGTTCGATTCAAGGAGACCAGATTTTCTCAAATTTTGGGAATTTATCTTAAATGATGGCAGCAAGTTTTTCATTGGACATATACCACATCTTCTCTTTTTTTTTTTTTTTCAACTTTGGTGGAAGTCCGTATAGAGGACCACCAAATGGATTGAATTTTAATTTGCCTAGCGCGCGAGCGATGGAGATGGCCGCCTGATTCCTCCGCTCCACGCTGTCGGACCTTACAAGCCGGCCTTACAACGTACAGAGTGAACGTGGATGCAGCTTACACATCTACACAGACTCTGAATCACCTCTGGACACTGCCGGTAATGTACCGTTCGGTAAAAAATAATCCAAAGGACCGGCAGCCCCATAAGCCCTCCTCAGCCCCAGGCAAGGGAAAAAGCAAGATGGCGCCTGAGCTTCCAGAGCCAGATGACGCCACTCAGCTCTCTGCTGAGCATCCAGCGTCTCCCGCAGACAGTCTGCAGCAATTCCCCACGGACCTGGTGAGTCCTCTACTTATGGACTCTGACAACATGCTGGCCAAGTTCCACAGCATAGTGAGGGACGAGATCACCGCAGCCTCCCCCTAGCTCTCCTCAGGCCTGGTGCGGGGCCTTAAAGAGATAGGCCACCGCACTAATCAATTAGAGCAACGCATGGATCTAGCCACCACGATGCTGGAGGGACACGAGGAGGAGGTAGATAAAATGTCAGCTGAGCTTGAGGCCCTAAAAGATAAGTTGGAAGATGCAGAAAATAGGGCTCCCAGGGACAATCTACGTATAGGCGGTATCCCTGAAGTTATCATTGACCTACAGGGCACAGCCATCGCCTTCTTCCAGGAACTGACCCCCGAGATTCCAGTGGACGGGCTGGAGTTCGATCGTATTCACAGATCCCTCAGACGGCCCCCCGAGAGATGTCATCATTAAATTTCACCATTACCGTACCAAAGAGAAACTTTTACAGTCTGCAAGAGAACAGCAAGACCTCTCTTTCCAAGGTAACTCTCTCCAGCTGTTCGCCGACCTTTCACCGGTCACCATCGCCAGACGGCGGGGCCTCAAACCTTATCTCCCAATTCTACAAACCCAGGGGATTAAATACAGATGGGGGTTCCCCTTTAAGCTCTCCTTCTCCCACTTGAGCCATCAGTTCCACGCCACTTCCCCGTCTGATTTGAGACGCCATTTCCAGGAGCTGCAGCTGGGCCTACCCTCTACAACTGAAGCACCATCCTCCTCTTCTAGACCAGGACCCTCTAGGCCTCCTCATCAACACTCTCAACCCAGATCCCAGGCGCTGCAAGATCTACGGGCCCAACGTTTACACAAGTCCAACAACGGCTGAAGGTACTCCATTTACATCTTTGAGATACCTAATCTTTCTTGCTACCTGACCTTGTGCCACAACCTATGAACCTTGTTTATATGCTAGCTTAACACCCGGAACAATTTGGGTGCGTTTTGGAACAAGCCCCCTGTCTTACTTGCACCCTGCTCTGTCCTCTGCTCCAGATATGGAATTGAGCACCCTGCCATAGGCCGCCCCACCTGAGAGATGGCTGTGGAGGGTGTTGACTGCCTCCCTCATGACCGACGCAGACACAGACTTCAGATGGCTTTCCCCACCCTTTCCCACACAAATGCATCTACAATAACCTGAGTTTGACTACTAACTTTGTTTTTGATTTTTTTTGTTTTATTTTTGCACTAACCTCTTTAATTCTTTCTGGGATTGTCATAATGCGGGGGGGGGGGTAATGCATTCCCCGCAGGGGTAACCTTCATCAGTTTACCAACTTGGTTGTGGTCTCTGTTTACGCACCATAGTTCGCCGCCTCTGATGGCTTGGCGGAACTAGGGGTGCGGTAGGGTTAGGCCGGTCCCCCAGGCCACCTGGAGGCGATGGCCCTCTGGCCGTCGTCTTCGGGTGCCGGGGGGTCCCGGGTAGTTGAGCCTTCACGTGTTTTATATGTACTTAGTTACACTGTTTTAGCTGGTTCTTGATAAATGTGTTATCAGAAATTTCTTAGATTCTGTGCTAAAGATACTTCAGTTGACTGTATTATTATTTAATAGGCTGGTGGTTCAGCCGGAACACTGCTCCCCCCATGAGTTGGCACTTGGCTAAGACGGCTGTCTTGACCAATGTTCCACCCTACTGTGGGCCTTACAGTCCACAAAAAGATGCATTCAATTCATTCTTAAGGCTTACTCTACTCAGAGTTCTCCTCAATACACTTATGTTATATGTCTTGCTCTCTCTCTCCCTCCCTCTTCTTGTCTCTTCTCCTCTCCACCCTCTTCTCCCTCCCTCTCAGTCCACGGGGTGTGTGGCTGGAATACTACATAGGAGTACCCCTCCGATCCCATGACCCTCCACTGGTTGTCCCTGAACATTCAGGGTATGAACTCCCCCCAGAAACGGGTCAAGGTTTTTAAATATCTCAAACAACAAAATAATAGACATTGCATGTTTGCAGGAAACCCATTTCTCATCCTCCTCCTGTCCCAAATATTTTGCGGTGGATTACCACCATGTTTACCTGGCTAATGCCCCTACTAAACAGAGGGGTGTCCTGATCACCATATGCAAATCGGTCCCATTTATTTGCAGTAAACAAATAGCAGACCCAAGCAGTAGGTACCTGATTCTGCAAGGTACCATTCAAGATAATGTCATGACCATTATGACTTACTATGCCCCGAATAAGAATCCGGGGCCTTTTCTGACCCACATCTGCTCCCTGTTGAAGCCCCATCAAAGAGGTACCCTCCTTTTGACGGGTGAATCTAACGTGACATTGAACCCTTCTCTTGACAACTACCCATTGGATCATAAACTCCCCTGCCGCAAAAACATTTTCCCATTCCCTGCAAAATCATGACTTAATAGATATTTGGTGGGAGCTCCACCCTCTAGGTAGGGACTACACCCACTATTCCCACCCTCACCACTCTCACTCCAGGATCGATCATATGTTTGTCCTACGTAAACACCTCCCTTTAATGGATTCAATCTCTATCCTTGCTGCCCCATGGTCGGACCATGACCCTATCCTGACGGTTTGCCACTACATGCTTAGCAAACCGCCACACTCCCCCTGGGTGATAAATGACTCTCTTGTCTTTCAAAGCGATCCTTAAGGACATCCACAAAGCTTCCGTGGAATATTTTAGATTTAATGCAAGGTCAGTTTCATCCCCAGTCACACTATGGGAAGCATACAAGGCTGTCCTTCGGGGCCACGTTATTCGCCTAGTGTCCAAACGCAAAAGGGAGAGCACAGGCTTGCCATGATATGGAGTCGCAATTGGAGGCCTTGTCAATGGCCTTCAAGCAATCCCCCCCCCCCCCGCCAACCGCAAACTCCTAGATAAAGCCCGCACAGAGCTAGATTCATGTTTGACTGACGAAACAGAACGTACCCTTCGCTGGGCCTGACAAAAATGGTATGTTAAAGTCAATAAACCTAATGCAATGCTAGCCAATAGACTGCGCACCTTTATCCCAAAATTTGCTCCCATTGCTCTGCGCACCCGCCATAACACCCTTACTGGCAACCCCCAGAGAGTTCTGGAGGAATTCCGGCATCGCCTCACTAAACTTTATTCTGCCCCTGATTACTCTTCCACCCAAGGCCTTGACACCTTTTTGACAAATTTATCTTTATCTTTACCTTCCCTATCCGAAAACCCACACGTCCCTGATGGACCGAGACATACAAGTCTCGGAAGAACTCCAGTGCATTAAGTTGAAGGTGGGTAAAAGACCCGGCCCAGATGGCTTCACTGCACTTTACTACCAGAAATTAGCAGATGTCATTGCTCCCTATCTAACAAATATACAATTCAGTTAAGGAAGGTCACCCCTTCACACCCAACCTGCTGACTGCTAATATCGTCATGATCCCTAAACCAGACAGGGACCATTCATCTTGGGCTAACGTCAGGCCAATCTCCCTAATCAATCTAGACATGAAAATCTTAAAAAGATCCTGGCCAACCTCCTCAACTCCTTTCTTCCATGCCTGATAAAGAAGGACCAGGTGGGCTTTGTCCCAAGGAGACAGGCAGGTGACGCCATTGAACTTCTCCTTCAAATACAGCACATCATCCATAGCAGGTGCCTAGAAACAATGTTCTTGTCGTTGGACATCAACAAAGCCTTTGACACATTGTCATGGCACTACCTGACACAGGTGCTTAAGCATTATGGATTTGGCACCTCCTTTATGAGCTGGGTTTCAGCTATTTATGACTCCCCCAGGCCAAAGTGAAATACTACGGGTTTGAATCAACTACCTTCCCTATTAAAAGGGATACCCACCAAGGTTGCCCACTTTCCCCACTCCTATTTGTCCTTGCACTGGAACCCTTGGCGGAGGCCATCCGATCCCACCCAGATACTGTGGGGGTGGAAATAGCGGGTACTCCACACATTGACAATGACATTGTCATTGTTCGTGGATGACATCCTGTTGACCATCGCTAAACCCAGAATCACCCTCCCTAACCTGCTTTCTCTTCTGGGCACTTTTACCACCTTTTCGGGCCTATCGGTCAAGTCCGCTAAATCCAAAGCAATGTCAATCAATCTCTCGCCCTCTGAGCTGGAAACCCTGCAATCTGCATTCTCCTTCCAATGGTTAAACTCATTACCCTACCTTGGGATCCAGCTCACCCCAAGATACTCGGGCCTATATAAAGCCAACTTTCCCTTACTGTTTGGGAAGTTGGCAGCTATGCTCTCCTCCTGGTCCACCCTCCCGTTGTCCTGGTTTGGAAGGATTGCAACCGTCCGTATGACCTATCTCCCAAAGCTGCTCTACTATTTCCGGGTCTTACCGGTCCAGGTCCCTTCTCATATTCTCTGTATACACCAACGTAAAATCATGCAGTTTATCTGGGGTTCTACGAGACCCAGGATCAAAAGGCAGGTACTGTACCCCCACAGGATCAATGGTGGCCTCTCGGTTCCCAACTTACACACTTACTATACAGCAGCGGCTATCGCCCCATTATCCCACCTCCATGAGAAACATCAAATGCCGTTGTGGGCCACCATTGATCTGGTGGATTCACACCCGATACCATTAGCATCCCTCCCTTGGCTCCCTCGAGTCCACCGCCCAAGCACTATCAGTCCATGTTTGGCCCACTCACTTGGGTTGTGGGACACGGTCAAATACTCGGTGGGCCCAATCTCCCCCCATCTCCCCCTACACCACCTTCTTCAGTGTCCATTATTCCCACCTGGATGCGATTAATCCATTGCAGTTCACGTGGTGGACCAAGAACGGCTTTGTGGATGTCCACTCAATGTTTACCCCCACTAAGATTATCCCATTTGCAGCCCTATGTTCCTCTCATGACATCCCCCTTAGGGAGCACTACAGTTATATGCAACTCCGACATTTCCTCCAATTTCTTATAAAATCTCGATCACCCCCTTATACTTTGACCCCTTTCTAAAGCCTTTGTAGATCAGGACCCCAGTCCTCGGGTTTGCTCTCTTTAATATATGCAGCCATAATAGGCTCCAAAAAACCACCCTTGAGACCATACCATCTCCAGTGGGAGGCGGAATTGGGGAAGCGACTGGCCCCAGAGGACTGGCAGATCCTCTTCTCTTCTTGGAAAATGCTTATAAAGTGCTCTATAGATGGTATTACACCCCGGCTGGCTTAGCGAGTTTTACGCCATCATATTCTCCCTTATGTTTCCGTGGGTGTTCTCAGGAGGGCACAATGGCACAATGGTGGAAGTGCCCCAGGGTATGCAGACTTTGGGTCAGAGTCTACACACTCCTTCGTAACCTCTTCAACACTAACATAAAGAGGGACCCTTTTGAGGCCATTCTGGGGAAACTGATCACAGAATTACTACGACCAGAACGCCAATTGGCGTCTCATATTTTTACTTCAACTAAATTAACCATAGGAAAAGCTTGGAAAACTCCAGCTCTCAGTTTCAAATCAGTTAAAAACTGCATAAATTACATCATGGTTAACGAGAAACTGACAGCCGTGTTATCAGATACACATGACAAATTCCTCCAGACATGGCAACCCTGGGTGGCTCATACCCACCCTTCCTGCTTCGATCCAGCACTACTCTTTCTAGTATATCTCCACCCACTCCCCTCTCCTCTCACTCTTCTTTGTCTGTTTCTTCCCCTCTTTTTCTATCCTACACACCTACCTCAATCTCCCCCTTCTCACACCTTCCTCCTATCTTCTCTTTTCTATGTCTCTCTGGCCCACAGGCTAGGTCCTGCTGGGATTGGACACATGGGGAGAAAACGTTTACAAGTATACACTGCCTTTCTTTAGGTGCGCTCCTCGGTTTTTTCTTTATTTTCTCCTTTTGTTTTCTTATTGAGATGCTATGTTTTACATTTTCTCTCGACACGTGCTACATAAGGCTCTGCAAAACCACTTGCACACAAGTGAAGTCTAGCGTGTTACCACACCATCAGGATTTGCTGACCTCATAAGACCGCCCCTGAATTCTCAGGAGCTGGTGCAAACCCTTGTGTCTCGTATTAATATGTTTGACACCTGAAGTTTATGCAAATATTTATACATGATGTGTCCACCACTGTTTTTGTATTATCCTGTTGTCATGTATGTTCAATAAAAGCCTTTGTACAAGAATTTTAATTTACCTTACATTCTGTGCGTGAGTGTGCCTTTTTTTTCTTTTTTCTTTCTTACAAGGAGCTATATTCATCACTAAGTCTTGTACTGCCCTCAAGGGTCTGTAGGCAAGACATTGGTTACAGGGAGATGGCTCCTCTTCTGCGACCAAACTATGAAGGAAAGCTTTCTTACATTCCTCTTCTTATTTTTTTATCAAGCTAATATTCCTAGTGTTGATACTAGGTTTTTACCCCTAGCTTCTCTATGGAGGATTCTAGATGTTTACAGGGATACGTTTGATTCCTCCAATGTATATTTCGTATTTGCCCGAGCAGGTTTGCAGTGTGGTTTCACACCCCTGAAATACCTATATGTGTAAGTTAGGATTCTCACATACTTCTGGTTCTAATGTCCTTGTATGCCGGGTTGCATTCGGTATTTCCTCACCCCCTGCTTCTTCCTTTTTTATATAGAGGTTTTGGATCACCCCACCCTCTCATATCAAATGATTCAAGGTTACTACCCTTTTATTTTTACCCTTCTATCTAATGAGAGAGGGCTCTCACTTCTATACTGAAAGTGATTATAAACCTTTGTGGTTTTTTTTTTTATAGTAAAATGACAAACATGTGATACGTACCTGCTCTATGCAATGGTTTTGCACAGTACAGCCCCGATCCTCCTTTTTTGGGGTCCCCTTCCAGTGCTCCAGGTCCTTCCTCTTCGAAAAGTACCCCCAGGGAAAGCTGCTTTCCATTGGGGCACTCGTGCATGCTTGCTCCCAAGCTCTCCCATTCTGCGTCTACTGACACAGACCAGCGACTCGGGCCCCCCCCCCCCCCCCGATTCCTCATCACGGCATTTAATTGACCGCAGCGACAGCCAATGGCTGCAGCTGCTATCATTCAGCCCAGGGAGGAGGGAGGCAGTGATGAGAGCCGCTGCTCTTGTGCATGTTGCTGATCGGGCTTGGGTAAGAATAAGGAGGGGGCGGCTGGGGGTCCCTGCAGCAAAAAGGTATAAAAAACCCTTGAGGCTTTAGAATCACTTTTAGTGATTACTTAGTTATCAGGTAACATCCTTTATTATGGACCTCTCTCTCCTCCTTATTATGGACCCTCTCCCTGCAGTCATTTTTCTGGACTTACTTTGGTTGTCCAAGTTTCCTTTCTCTGCTGTCAAGGGTTAAAGATGCTAGGCTTAGGCCTTTAATTCAGTAATCATTGCTTCATTTGACCACCCTAGCTGTTGGCTCAAGCTGTTTTTCTTCTTTTCAGGCAGTTTGGTGTTCTTGTCTTCTTTATGATGGATGATTTTTAAGAATTATTAAAGTCCTGTTTTTTTGTACTCATAAAATCTTTTTCATGAAGTCCATTGTTTTTAATAGCCTTATGTGCTATTTGATCACAAGATAGAGGCATGATCATTGAAGGGAACGTTATACCGGAGCTGGCTTAGTATTTTTTGTTTGCCTGTATCTTGACCTCCTGATGGTGGCACTAAAACTTGAATGTCTCTCAATGAAATTCAAGGAAAATGTTATACAATAAGTACAAAAATCTTATTTTTTTTTCAACTACAGATAAATAAGCCATAAACCTAAATGCTTGTGCTGGGGATCCAATTTGTCTTTGTAACAGAGATTTTAGTAAAACATCCACAGTGTATTTAAAATGTTCCTACAAACTGTCAGTAGAGATTATTACATGTGCTTGGAAAGTTACAGTGATGTAAACTATTCCCAGGAACTCATTATGTGGGTTAAATATCTTCCATGGTAAATAGCTAACAGCAGAATAAAAGCCATTCCCATCAGCTGACATGGAATTAGGAAGAATGCTGGCTTGTGAGGTCCAAACTGAGGATTTTGAACACAGAGGAAGAAAACCGTGTTACAGTTGCTGGCTATCTTTTAAACAACACTAAGATCTCCATATTTTAATGATCTTATTGCTGTTCCCTATGCTAGGGACAAACCTTCATGAAAACAGCTAAGAATGTTTTAAAAGAACTCAAAACTAAGACAAGCAATTGTGCAAAGCTGTCTGTGAATGTGCAGTAAGGCTAGGAAAGAACATCTTGATTAGGTTAAATGTTGGATAATCTACAGCAAGGACCAGGAAACACAACAGATTGTGGAGCAGATTTACTTGTTAACACATTTAAGCAGTCGTCTTTTCGCCAGCAATTTGATAAAAGACTAGAGACTCTATCTATATTCATATATGAACCAAAAGGCCTGTGCTTTATGAGATATAAAACAATATCAATTTGCTGGTTTTAATACTTATGACAATATATTTCCCTGTATACCCATACCTTGCATGTTTTACAAAAAACAAGGAATAGCACATACAGTATGTTCTAGTAGTAGTTAGGCAGCTACAAGAAATCTTATGACTGCAGAAGGTTTTAATTTATTACAGCCAACATTTTCTTTTTGCTATAGTTTTGTTTTGCACTTTTAGGCTCCATGCACACCGGACGTTAAAATAACGTTATAAAAACGGCAGTAGCTTTGCAGTGAGTCTTTCAACGTTTTTTTAACATATATTAGCATTTTTTAGCGTTTAACTTTTTTGATCCATTGAAAAAAAAAAAAAAAACGCTGCTGAGTCACATTTTTGAGCGTTTATCGACGTTTATCAGCTTTTATGCGCGTTCAAAGTTTTTAAGCATTTTTTGTGCTCAGAAAAACAGCTCCTGAATGCGATTTTAGGGCGTTCAGACAACAGCTAATGCCCAAAAACGTCAATGTGTGCATGGACACATAGGATAACCTAGAGGGGGAGTTTATGGGCTGTTAAAAAAAAAAAAAAAAAAAAAAAAAAAAACTCCCAAAAACGGCTGTTTATGAGCTTCAGAGTGCATGGAGCCTTAGTTCTTGTTAAAGTAGACCTGAACTCAAAACATAAAGGTTTGCTATGTTACAGGAAACATTTGGAAATGGTATTCGTGCCAAAGCTGTATACAAACAATGTAAATTTTTTCCTTGAATAATTCAGAAAAATAGAAGTGCACTTCCTAGTATGTTAGGCCTCTTTCACACGAACGATCCATTCAGGTCCGCCTGTCAGTTTTTTAGGCGGACCAGAACGGTGACATGTCCGCTGACATCCGACCTGCTCCGATCCGAAAAAGTGTGACGGAGGAAAAACCTACTTTTCCATCCGTTTGCGGATCGGAACCGGGTGAGGACGGACTTTATGGTCCGTCTTCATCCGATCCCCCATAGGGGAGAGCGGCGCTCTGACAGGTCCGTCGCTGCACAGTGTGCAGCGACGGACCTGTCATCTGCCTGCTCAGCGGGGATCGACGGAGCGATCCCCCGCTGAGCAGAGCGGACTCCATACACGGACACGTCCGTGTGAAAGAGCCCTAAGGGTTACCGACACACTCCTGTGCTTTACAGCATAATTTCTGGTTATCTGCAATGTAAATTAATTCACTGCTGCCTCATACTGCTAGTGTCATGAGATTTAGTGATAGTCCCTACTGTGCTGCTCGCACCATTGGCTCCTGCTGCTGTCAGTTACAGCCAGTGAGCCAATGAGGAGGCTCAGGAGCGAGCCTGCTTAAGTGCACCCATCGAGGCTTGGTATTGGAGGCACACGATGAGGGGAAACCGTGCAAAACCATTGCACAGAGCAGGTAAGTATAATATGTTTGTTCTTTAACCACTTACAGACGGAAGATTTTCCCCCTTAATGACCAGGCATTTTTATTTTTTTGCACTATGGCACTGCATCGTTTTAACTGATAATTTTGCGGTCGTGCGATGCTGTACCCAAACAAAATGGATGTCCTTTTTTTCCCCACAAATAAAGCTTTCTTTTGGCGGTATTTGATCGCCTCTGCAGTTTTTGTTTTTTGCCCTATAAACAAAAAAAGCGACAATTTAAAAAAAAAAAAAAAAAAAACAATATTTTTTACTTTTTGCTATAATAAATATTCAAAGAAAAATGTAAAAAAAAAAAAAAATTTCTTCATCAGTTTAGGCCAATATGTATTCTTCTATGGGATGGATCATAGTGATTCTGAATGGTCGGCACTAGCACAGAGAATCACTCTGATTTGTCCCAGAAGCTCTGCAAAAAGAAGTGGGAGAAGAGCAGGGATTTCAAATCCCCAGTGTTACACCAGCTGCAGAG
Source organism: Aquarana catesbeiana (assembly GCF_042186555.1). Classification (NCBI taxonomy): domain Eukaryota; kingdom Metazoa; phylum Chordata; class Amphibia; order Anura; family Ranidae; genus Aquarana; species Aquarana catesbeiana. The sequence goes on along the minus strand of NC_133327.1, from coordinate 258,716,689 downwards.
GCACTGACAGCTGTTCACTCATGGAGGTAAATACAGCAGAGACTGAGGGGGTGGGGGGGGGGGGGGGTGTTTACCTTTTAACTTTTTCTGAAAAGGTGAACTAACACTTTAAAAGAAGAGTGGATGAAAGTTGTTATAGTTTGTATCGAATTAAAAACCACAACCATGTATGCGGAAAATCTAAAGAAAATTTGCCAAATACAATTGACAATTTAGATTGACATTGGATTGGGCAAACGAAGGGCTCCATCCAGCTGCGTGGGCTTTAGAGATCCAGCACCTGTGTAAGGGCTCTTTCACACATAATGTCCGTTTTTGACGGACTCCGTTTGCTCAGTGGGGATCGCCCTGTTGATCCCCGCTGAGCTGGTGGATGACAGGTCTGTCTCTGCTCACTGTGCAGAGACAGACCTGTCAGATCTCCGCAGGGTTGTATGAAAACGGATCAGCCTGTCCGAACAAGTCCCCGCTGACATCCGTCGCTTCATATAACTGTATGGAGCGTCCGTTCAGGTCCACCGAAAAAACTGACAGGCGGTCCTGAGGTCCGCATGTGTGAAAGGGGCCTTACTCATGCCATTGGCAAAGAAAGAAAGTTCAGTTAACAATTGCTGTTATAATCGAATAACCTTGTTTAAGCACAGGACAAAAGCACAGGATTAATTTGCCTTTTATAGTTATGGCATCTTTGGGTTTGATCTAAAAGAATTATTGTCAACTCAGAATGTATTGTTGATTTGTTAAAGTTTTTTTTTCCTGAACTGAAACCAATGTTAACATTTTTTCTGGCTTGAATAAAAACTGAAATATATAGATTACATCATGCCTTATTCACTGTTGGGTTCCTTTTTCCTGTATTTAGAAGAATCGTATATCAACTATACCAAATTTCATTTATTACATACTTCAGTGATTAATACAGTTTTTAAATAGATTTTAGCTCACACTAGTATGTTTGGTGTCATTGTATATTAAATATGCCTCTGATATGCCTAAACCGCGGGATCACACTTCCCCTGCGTATCTCTTCTTTCATACCATAGAGGCCTATCTTGATCTCAGGTATTATACAATATATAGCTTTCTTTGGTATTATTTGCAGGTCATGTCACCATTGTACTGTACCACTCACTCATATTCTTTATTACTACATTGTTGGATTCAGGGTGGATTTGATTTAAATCAACTTGATTTAAACAATAATTTTTAAGAGCAACTGTCATCTCTGTCCTGCAGCGGCTCCTCCTCTGACCCGCTGTTGACTCACCGACAGTCCCATTCACTTTAATGGGACGGCTGGAGATGCGGCAGTGACACAACAAAATGAGGGTGGTGGCAGCAGGTGAGTGAATGCCCACTAACAGGTGCTGCTATGTTGGATCTGAAATGACCGGTGCTCTTTAAATGTAAGGACTTATTCTTATTGATAGAATCTTTAATACTTGCAAACAAAATGAAGGTTTCCTATTTAGAATAATAAGCTGTCAAGTTAGTAAAACAGTCATATCAGAACTGATTCAGTCATACAGTTTTTGGTGTACATAAATTTGAAAAACAATAGGATAAAGGAATATCCCTGAACTTTGTTTTATCTCATGGTTACTGTGAAATTGTGTGAATGCATCAATGCAGTGCATGTTATCTCAGCTTGTAGAGCTTGGATTCATTGAATGAGTTTACCAAAAATGTAAATATTGTGGAATATACAGCCTCATGCTACATAACTAAGCTCCATTCCATGCTGAATAAACTAAATTATTAATGTATCTTAAATAGAAAACCATCTTTAGATAGATAGATTTTTACTCCAAAAGCATTTTATCAAAAAAAATTTGATAAAAATCAAAAAAATCAGATAAAAAAAAATATATTGATTTATATCCACCCTGGTTGGATTTAACTCATTAGCCTTATCATACATGTCTTAATTGCCGTACAAGACATATACCATGGAGGCACAATATCTTTTATAAGGCAGAGACATCCTGACCTTCTGATGTACTGTATTTTAATTGATGGGGAATCTTTACAAACCTTTAGGAATTTCCTCTAGGTTTCCCCTTTCTGTTCCCTGATTTGAATATTGTATGTTATTAAATTCTTTAAAAAGTTGTAAACTGCTAGCATGGGTGAAAATCAGGCAGCTGTATGCATGTGCCTTCAAGTATGTTCCATAACTGTCCAGGTGCTTATAAACCCATCCTTGCTTGCACCACAGTGTTGGTTCCTTGACATGATGTATAGCATAACTGGCTTGTAATGCGGTTAGATGAACGCTACTTTAACGGCCAGCCCATATACGTTAATAGTAGGAAACTGCCCAGCCTATGCTTCTCCACAGACCATGCCTGTTAATAATTTTACTCTGCCCACCAGGGCTTAGTCTTAGTGCCTCTATGACTAAGCCCCCAGTGGGCAGGGTGAAATGTGTCAGGGGCGTGGTCTGTGGAGGAGCATCTGCTGAGGCAGTTTCCTATTCATAACTTCATAAGCTGGCTAGGTAGAGCAGTATTTATCAAAACTCATTGCATGCAATTCTGGATGAATACAGGATATACAGGGACACACAGGCACCCCTTTTCCCGGGATTCTAGGCCGTATTTTTTCTTTCTTGAGCGGCCAAAAACTTTGTATCAGTCACAATAACTGGCTTGTAGTAATTTGTCATAGACAGATAGATGTGAGTGGGTTATAACATGTGGTGGTGTTTGTATAAAAGACCCAGAATTTTGGGTCGCCACTGGTGCCTCTAGATAATGAATCCTCTAGGTGCCTGTTTATCACCCTTGCTAGCAGTTCACTACTTTTAAAGTTTACTTTTCCTGTTGTTTTATTTATATATATATATATATATATATATATATATATATATATATATATATATATATATATATATTCTAATTTAAAAAGGAGCTCCAGGCTCCCCCCCCCCCCCCCCCCCCAAAAAAAAGAAATTAAGTCTGCAGCTACAAATACTGTAGCGGCTGACTTTTCATATTCAGGCACTTATCAAATTGTGCTGCACTTTGGGAATCGCCCACAGTCCTGGCTGCGGGGGGGAAGAAGTGGGGGGGGGGGGCTTCTTGGGAAATTCTGGGCCGTGACAAACTGAGCCGAAAGTGGGAGCGGGTACTTGTCAAAACCAGGTACCTGCTCCCCTCCCCCCAAAATGTACCAAATGTGCCAGCCGAAGGGGGGAGGAGGAAGGCCAGCGGAGCTTCCCCTTTTTGGTAGAGGTCCACTTTACCACTTCAGTACTGGGCACTTTCACCCCCTTCCTTCCCAGGCCAGTTTTCACCTTTCAGCGCAGTCACACTTGAATGAGAATTGCGCGGTCATGCAACACTGTACCCAAATGAAATCTTTATCATTTTTTTTCTTACACAAGAGCGTGGTATTTTTAATCACCACTGGGGTTTTTATTTTTTGTGCTACCAATGAAAAAAAGACCGAACATTTTGGAAAAAAAATGCGTTTTACTTAGTTTCTGTTGCATTTTGCAAATAAGTAAGCTTTCAAGTTTTGACCAAAATTTATACTGCTACATTTCTTTGGTAAAAATAACCCAAATCACTGAATATTTGGTCTGTGAAAGTTATAGCGTCCACAAGTTATGGTAGCAATCCTTGAAAATTGGTCACACCTGATGTGCTGACGGACTTATCTCGTTTCAAGGCCCTAACCTGTCAAAGACAGTACAAATATTCCCCAAATGACCCCTTTTTCGAAAGTAGTCAGTCCAAGGTAATTTAGTAAGAGGCATGACAAGTTTTTTGAAGTTGTAATTTTTTCCCACAATTCTTTGGAAAATGAAGAAATTATTTTTTATTTTTTTTACAAAAACGGCCTATTAAGTTATTTCTCACACACATTATATGCATACGTGCAACTATACCCCAAAACACATTCTGCTGCTCCTTCTGAGTATGGCAATACCACATTTATGAGACTTTTTCACAGCTTGGCCACATAGAAAAGCAATTCAGTAATTATCCACTTTAAAGTGGAGGGCCACCCTGAAAAAAAAAAAATCACCAAAAATCCTAAAAAAAAAAAATTAAAAACATTTGAAAAAAAAAAAAAAAATTAAACTTACCTAAACCACCCTTGTTGCTATGCAGTCTTCCTAATCTGCCTCTTCCTTTTCCGCGGCGTTCTCCTTGGTGAGCGGCCCCGTTGTCTTCTGGGAACTGTGTGTGTTCCCAGAACACCACGGGGCCATTCATAGAGCGCCGCTCGCGCGTGCGCAGTAGGAAACTGGCAGTGAAGCCGCAAGGCTCCACTGCCTGTTTCCCTTACCTAGGATGGCGGTGAGCCGAGGGACGGGTCGGCCTCGGGCGGCCGACATCGTAGGCACCCAGGACAAGTAAGTACTTATTTAAAGTCAGCAGCTACATTGTTTGTAGCTGCTGACTTTTAATTTTTTTTTTTTATGGCCGGAATCCAGCTTTAAGACCAGGCCTTCTTCTGACACTTTGATTGCAAGTAAAAATCTGTATTTTTACTTGCAATCAAATTACTTAGTTAATTACTTACTCCCAAACATATATTTTTGTAGCAGAGGCCCCTGTCACACTGTATTTGCGCAGCAGTTTTTTAAAGGCAATTTTACACACTAATGCATAAATACATTTTAATGAATTTCAATGCACACAGAGACAATATAATACCCACATTTTCAGTAAAATGTAAAATTATGTTGTTGCACTGGGTAAATAGACAGATACCAAAACATATCACGCTTTAAAATTGCACATGCTTGTGAAATCGGTATTTGAAAATCTCCATAGGCGACGCTTTATAAGCCTTTTTTGGTTACCAGTTTAGAGTTACACAGGAGGTCTGGTGCTAGAATTATTGCTCTTGTTCTGACATTCGTGGCGTGATCGCTGTTTACGCATGACTACGGGACCAACGTGTGCGTTTGCCTTTCCACGGGGGGGACGAGGGCGCTTTAAATGTCTAATTTATTGGTGGGACACTGATATGCTGACAGATGTTGATCGGCCATCGGAGGACACTGATAGTTGTTGATGTCACAGTGGTACACTATTGCCCTATTGGAGATGTTTTATGCACTGGTACAGATGTGATGGGGACTTACAGATGTTTTATGGGGGGGCCACTGACAGAAGTGTATGGGGACAGGGGTGCTTGGTGTACTTTTTGTGGGGGGGGGGGGGGAGAATCTGTCACAGCTCTGTGTGTAAAAGCATCCTTATCACAACCATCACAGAATGGGGATGTGCTGCAGGCACTCGTTCTGAGGATGTTCCTGAACGTCCACTCAGAGCGAGGAAAGACCCACCCGGCTGTTTATGTATAGTGGCCGGGTGGGAGGAGGTTAAACATATTCCTTAATGGCCTTCATGTCTTTATGGACCTTGCTTTGTGCACTGGTCCAAATCACCTTTGTTCCAGTGAAGGTAACTCTTAAGGTGTCTGCATATCATGACATTTTGAACAGTTTCATGCTCCCAACTTTGTGGGAACCCTTCCTGTTCCAAAATGACTGCGCACCAGTGCACAAAGAAAGGTCCCTAAAGACATGAATGAGCGGGTTTGGGGTGGAGGAACTTGACTGGCCTGGACAGAGTCCTGACCTCAACACAACAGAACACCTTTGGGATGAGTTAGAGCGGAGACTGCGATCCAGGCCTTTTTGTCCAGCATCACCTCGCAAATGCGGTTCTGGAAGAATGATCAAACGTTCCCATAGACACACTCCTAAACCTTGTGGACAGTCTTCCTAGAAGAGTAGAAGCTGTTAGACCAACACAATATGGAACCCTACGGACTAAGACCCCATTAAAGTTAATGTGTGTGTAAAGGCAGGCGTACCAATACTTTTGGCAATATAGTTTGTTCTGTATGCCCTTGCCTCCTCATCCCTGGAGATAACTTAACTGTATGCCATGTGGGTATTGTATGGAAAAGACATCAAAGACATAATTTCTCTCTCGTTTTCTGAGAGATCGGATTCTCTTTCCCTGCATTGTGTTTGTTCTTAAAGTAATATTAAATGCCCACAATTCAAATCGCCAGGTGTGAATCGAGTCCTACAGAGTTGGCAGAGTTTTTTATCTTGTAATCCTTGCCTATGTTGAGTTTAGGCTGGTGCCATGACAGCTGGCTTTGCTTTTCTGTTTTGGAGAGACTCCTTTCTCTTACAGCATCCCATGGAGCCACCCTTGCATACAGGTGTCTAGAGTTATTTCTTCCTACACTGTGTGCATCAATAGAAACACACCGCTCCATAGTTTAAGGCTACTAAGAGTAGTGATGCATCGCGTTTTAGTGCATTTTTTGTGGGACAGCCCACTGACTTGAATGGGCTGCCTACTGTGCGAAAAAGCACCAAAGTAGCTTTGTGGCACTGAGCCATATGTGTTTTGCAACGCACACTTTTCACGTTGTAGCATGTTTTTCACACGTTCGCAAATACATGGGCAGGAACATGCTTTTCTGCCTATGTTTCCGCTACACTTAGATGTGAACAGGGCTTAAGATGGCCACACACTCTCCTGTTCCTCCCCTCTTTTTTTCCAAGCTAATAGACTAGCTGGAGATTGCACTGTCCACTGTTAAGAATTTCCTGTGAAGACCGAAAGTTCAGGGAAGCCGCGCTGAGAGGTCAGGAGCCAGCAGCATTAAAAGTTGTAAAACTACAAGTGCTAGGATAAGAATTATAGCAAATAGTTTACTGAAGAATGTGTATTTTATTGTGCTCAATGTATAAAGCTAAACAAATCTGAGGGTTTAAAACTGCTTTAATGAAAAATAATAGCAGTCCATGTGGTAGATTACCATCAGAGCTAAGAGAAATAAAAAGCCTTTTTCGGACTTAGTATTTTGAGTTCTTTGTAGCTACATACATATGTTGCTTGACTTCAGACTTTCAGCATCTCAGAACTGCTGGGGAGGAGTGCAAAAGATAAGCAGGTCATTTATTTTCTCTTTAATCTCAAAATAGATTCTTCCTACATTTTCCTCATTCCCATGTATGCTTAGTCACCCTGCCTTCATTTCACACAATGCCTAATATCATGTTTCTTCCTAGTGAAGGCCGCAGATCTGCAGTCATGCTAAACAGGGCATTTGAATGGTTTTATCGCAGAGATTTCAGTTACTTTTAGTGAAGGTTTATGATCTCCATTCCTGGAAATGAATTGCTCATTCTGGGTGATGGAAAAATATACTGCACTACATCACAAATGAACAGTTTTAGCATAGCCAGGAGTTTCCCCATTAAATGCCAGACACATTGTAAATGTAGGCCAAAGACAAGTATAAAAAAAAGTCTAATCATTATGTTTTTTAGCATACATAAAGTTACATACATAGTAGGTGAGGTTGAAAAAAAGTCCATCAAGTTCAACCTATGTATGTGATTATATGTCAGTATTACATTTTATATCCCTGTATGTTTTGGTCATTTAGATGCTTATCTAATAGTTTTTTGAAACTATCAATGCTCCCTGCTGAGACCACCGCCTGTGGAAGGGAATTCCACATCCTGGGCGCTCTTACAGTAAAGAACCCTCTACGTAGTTTAAGGCTAAACCTCTTTTCTTCAAATTTTAATGAACGGCCACGTATCTTGTTAAACTCCCTTTCGTGAAAAAGTTTTATCCCTATTGTGGGGTCACCAGTACAGTATTTGTAAATTGAAATCATATCCCCCCTCTCAAGCGTCTCTTCTCCAGAGAGAAAAAGTTCAGTGCTCACTACCTTTCCTCGTAACTAATATCCTCCAGACCCTTTATTAGCTTTGTTGCCCTTCTTTGTACTCGCTCCATTTCCAGTACATCCTTCCTGAGGATTGGTGCCCAGAACTGGACAGCATGCTCCAGGTGCCGCCAGACCAGAGTCTTGTAGAGCGGGAGAATTATCGTTTTATCTCTGGAGTTGATCCCCTTTTTAATGCATGCCAATATTCTGTTTGCTTTGTTAGCAACCAGGACCCCCAGGTCCTTTTCCATCCTAGATTCTCCCAGAGGTTCTCCCCCCAGTGTATAGATTGCATTCATATTTTTGCCACCCAAATTCATTATTTTACATTTTTCTACATTGAACCTCATTTGCCATGTAGTTGCCCACCCCATTAATTTGTTCAGATCTTTTTGCAAGGTTTCCACTTCATGCAGAGAAGTTAATGCCCTGCTTAGCTTAGTATTGTCTGCAAATACAGAGATTGAACTGTTTACCCCATCCTCCAGGTCGTTTATGAATAAATTAAATAGGATTGGTGCCAGCACAGAACCCTGTGGGACCCCACTACCCACCCCTGAGTATTCCCCATTATCACCTCTGAACTCGCCCTTGTAGCCAGTTTTCAGTCCATGTACTCACCCTATGGTCCATGCCAACTGACCTTATTTTGTACAGTAAACGTTTATGGGGAACTGTGTCAAATGCTTTTGTGTGACGTAGACAACATTTTTGCAGAGGAATCCTGAATATGTATGAACAATTTATAGGAAAATTTTAAATGGGCTCTTTATTGATGGGAACGAGTCCCATCTAATTTTTGAAGACCATGTTTAGAACAGCTGACTAGGGCTCCCTATACACATTACAATCTGACTGTACAAATTCTGTACAGTCAACATTTGATCTACCAAAACTGTGTAATTACAGGCCCAATTAAAGTGTAAATTAAATTAAATTAAAGAAGTCTTGGAGGGTTTTTTTTAGTTAAAAATAACAAACATGTTATACTCGCCTGCTCTGTGTAGTGGTTTTGCACAGAGCAGCCAGGATCCTCTTCCCGGGTTCTCTTCTGTGCTCCTGGCCCCTCCCTCCTGTTGAGTGCCCCCACAGCAAGCAGCTTGCTATAGGGGCACCTGAACACCCATTCAGACACTGAGCCATGGCCTGGCCCCGCCCATGTCTCCTCATTGGCTCACTAACTTTGACAGCAGCAGGAACTAATGGCGCCCGCTGTGTGTCTCAGCCAACGAGAGGAGTCCCGGACAGCCGAGTCTCTTGTGCAACATCGCTGGATCGAGATGGACAGCAGGTAAGTATGGGGTGGGCTGCTGCACACAGAAGGCGCTTTATCTTAATGCATATTTATATTCAATTGGGCAGACTCTTAAGCTGGGCAAACATTATACAATTTTCTTCAATTTCCTGTGATTTAACTTCAAATTGTATAATGTATGGCCAGCCTTACACTACATATTTGTTAGTAGATCTAAAGGAAATTGTACAGATTGTAATGTGTGCAGTGAGGGTTCATGCATTTGAACACTTAAAGCGGAGTTCCACACAAAAATGGAACTTCCGCTTTTCGGAACCCTCGCCCCCCCCCCCCCCCCCCCCCCAGTGTCACATTTGGCACCTTTCAGGGGAGTGCAGATACCTGTCTAAGACAGGTATTTGCACCCACTTCCGGCATAGACTCCCATGGGAGTCTACGCCTCTTCCCGTCCCCACCGCGCTGTCTCCTGGGAAACACACAGCTCCCAGGAGAGAGCGGGGACCACTTGGGACGCGCGACTCGCGCATGCGCAGTAGGGAACCGGGAAGTGAAGCCGCAACGCTTCACTTCCTGATCCCCTTACCTAGGATGGCGGCGGCAGCTGCCGAGAACCGAGCGGGTTCTCGGCGTCGCCTGCCGACATCGCTGGACCCTGGGACAGGTAAGTGGCCATGTATTAAAAGTCAGCAGCTGCAGTATTTGTAGCTGCTGGCTTTTAATATTTTTTTTTTTGGCGGTGTGGGTGAACCCCCGCTTTAAAAATCTATTTTGTCTGTCTTTTCTGTGCATCACCATCAGCATCACATAGTCCCTTTGACCTAACCTTATAGCACAGCCTTTTTGTTTCTGAATTTTGTATGAATATCAATTTAAGTAATATGACCTTCTTCCTCTGTTTACTCAGTGTATTATTCATATAGTGAAGAATAAACAGATATTTTATCAGGTGTATACACAGAATAGACTTCAGCCTAGAACCCATAGGACAAATGTGTGCTGGAGAGACTGCTACTGATTTTGGTCTGACCTGTTTTTGTATAAACAACAACATATTCCAAAGTGAATTATCTCTGAAGTACAATGTGTTCTGCGGCCAGAAAAAGCCTGTCTGAAGAGGATGGTGAGGGGCAAATCAGCATAGGAGCGATTATTAGTGTATTGTATTCTGTATAATTTCAGACAAGAGGTCTCTTTTGTGTTTGTGTCCGGAAATGAAAAAAGATTTGGCCAGCGTCCGTAAATTACAGATGTAAAGCGCTGATTTGAAGTAAGTATTGATAAAGGGAATTAGATTTAACAACAGTATAGCTGCTAAAAGCACCAATAAGGTACAAATGGTTCCAATATATAGGTGACCACATTGTTGTTTTTAACCGCTTCAGCACCAGAAGATTTTACCCCCTTCCTGAACAGAGCACTTTTTGTGATTCGGCACTGCTTCGCTTTAACTGACAATTGCGCGGTCGTGCGACGATGTACCCAAACAAAATTAACATCCTTTTTTTCCCACAAATAGAGCTTTCTTTTGGTGGTATTTGATCACCTTTGCGTTTTTAATTTTTTTGAGCTATAAACAAAAAAGAGCGACAATTGTGAAAAAAAAACGGAATATTTTTTACTTTTTGCTATAATAAATATCCCCCAAAAATATATATAAAAAACATTTTTTTCCCCTCAGTTTAGGCCGATATGTATACTTCATATTTTTGGTAAAAAAAATCGCAATAAGCATATATTGATTGGTTTGCGCAAAAGTTATAGCATCTACAAAATAGGGGATAGATTTATGGCATTTTTATTATTAATTTTTTTTTTTTTTACTAGTAATGGCGGCGATTTTTATCGGGACTGCGACATTATGGTGGACAGACAATTTTGACACATTTTTTGGACTATTGGCATTTTTACAGTGATCACTGCTATAAAAATGCATTGATTACTGTAAAAATGTCACTGGCAGGGAAGGGGTTAACACTAGGGGACGATCAAGGGGTTAATGTGTTCCCTAGTGTGTGTTCTAACTAAAGGGGGAGTGGACTGTGTAGGGGAAGAGATAGATCGCTGTTCATACTCTGTATGAACTATCTGTCACTTCTCCCCTCAGAGAACCAGAAAATGTGTATTTACATGCACAGATCCCGGTTCTCCATGTGCCCCGAGCGATCGCGGTAGCCCGGTGGTGATTTCGATCGCCGGGCACTCACATTGGCTCTGTGGGTGAGCAGGGGGGGCATGCGCGCCCCTAGTGGCCACAGGGCGAAGCGACGTTATGTAACGTCGTTTCGCTCAGCCGAGCCATTCTGCCACAGTACTGCGGCGGCTGGTCGGCAAGTGGTTAAAATCCTTCCAGGCCCTAACTTTTTTGATTTTGGGTATTTAATGATCTTCCAATTTTTTTCAAGTGGCAGAAGTTGATTTTGTATTGTTTATCATTTGATCAGCCTAGTGTGTGTGTGTGTGTGCGCGTGTGTTTTTTAATACAAATTGTAAATACTAGTGGAAATGCTTTTCTAGGTGCTTTTTTGATGAGCCCCTTTCACATGAGCTGTGCAATCAGGTCTGCCAGTCTGTTTTTCAGGCAAACCTGGTTAAAGCTGTATGTAAGTCAAGGTCCAGAAAAGAAATGGAAAAGGTCAGTGTCCTTTTTCATTTTTTTTTTTTTTTTTTTCAGGCCTTCATAAACACACAAGCACACACATTCAGGTTAGAGTGGATGGAACTGTGTCTTTATACAACCTTAACCGTTATATATACGCATGTAAACATGACAGGTTGGAGGTAGTCTAATGTAAACATATGCAGCAAGTCCATTTACTACATCCAGCCACTCATAGATCTGAGTCCAGGAAGTTCTTTTTGGAGCTAAACACTGAACAGACATGTCCTTTTCGTTTTGCCCCAATTCAGAAGTGGATCTGTTCACAGGTCCCCTGCTGAACAGACTAGATGGCGGACTTGATATAAATACAAATCTTAAAAAGTAATGTTTAATGGCTTTTTTATATTTATTTTTTTATTTTTTTCAAAATGATATACCATTTATCAATAAAAATCAATTCTTGAGCTGCTGGCTAAATGGTTTTTCATATAGCAATTTAGCACCCTCCAATATAGGTTACTAATAAGACTTGGTACATTTAATTCTTGTGGCGCTCCTGTAATAAGTTGAGCAACTTGTGTTTGGGCTGTTCTGGGCTCTGCAGGTTTGATTGCTTTCCCCTGTTTTCTGGAGTATTCCAGAATATAGTGGGTTGGGAGAGCCAAACAAGCAGTCTGAATATTTGTGGTTCCAACCAACCCTTAGGGGGAAGGGTGCCCAGTAGGTGGCTGGAAAATACATACATAGTCTGGGGCTTGAGGCAGCCTGGTTCTTGTCCAGGAGGAGAGGCTTTTAGCCTGGAGGGCTGTTGCCCACCTGGGAAGCCTAGCTTCAGATTCTACCTGCTTTCATCTGTGGCATAGATGGGGGGCCTATGGTGATAAAATACTTTTGAAGCTAAGAGGGGGGATTTCACTTGAGATCCAGTCTGGGGAGTCCACTAAAGAAATGTCTGCCTGACACTGGAGGGAGACATCCAAGTACCCAAGGACTATTGTGCTATTGCTTAAGGGAACGTTCTAAGAAGTAGCTTCAGAGAGAAGAGTGTCCTATTATTCAGCATTCTGGAGTATCCCTCAGCCCCTGTGCCCTAGCCAAGTTATTCAGTAATACATTTTTAAAAAGGCAACCACTAGACTATTTGTTGAGCCAGAAGAGTGGATGATATGTTAGACTATGTGCCTGGCTGCTGTTGCACATATTTGGGAAATAAACCTGGGACAAATCGGCTGTCTTTTTGGGGGTGAGTGCTACATGTGTCTGTTTAATCCTTTATACTCCTTGAATAGAAAAGTTTCTTCTTTTTGAGTGATTATCTTATGTTTGTTTTTGAGAGCTACAGAGGCAGGGTGAACCTATGGAATTGACAACAGTCTTTGAGCTGAGTGGGCTTTAACCTCCCTGGCGGTATGATTATTTCAGATTTTAGGTGCTGAAAGCGGTACCATTATTTTGCACAGAAATTTGGCGTTTTATATTGTAGGCCTGTAATTCTTAGGAATAGTTCACTTAAATCTGTCCAAACAAGAGTCTAGTAGACATCCCGGGTATGATAAAGTTTGAAAAACGAAATAAAAAATTATAATATAATAAATAACTATAAATAATTATAACAAATAATAATATAATAATAATAAAAATTATATAATAATGTAATCAAATCAAAAACACTGAAATTTGCTCAGTTGCAGAATTGTAGCTTTTGTTACTTTTAGTGTTTGATGACGGATCTCCCCACAAATCACTATCGCTCAATTCTGCAAGTGATTCTAATTTATTATCGCTTTTTTCTAGCTGGTCTAAAACCACTTTTGATGTAAAGAGACAGTTTTGGTTGCTATGGACAATCTCCAGTTTCCTGGCAGAAAGAACGGTTTTATATATATAAAACTGCATGCAGGACACTGGGCAGACCACTAGGGACAAAGGGGATGTGTCATTATTTGATACAGTACTGTAATCTGTAAGATTATAGTATACTGTATCTGTACTGTTTGTTTCACTTTTGAATTTACCGCCGAACTCCGTCCCCGTGCGTCGCAACGCTCGCAGGGAACGGAGCTCGGCACTGTGAATCGAGCGAGACACAGCGGCTCGCCGATCACAGCGGAGAGACATCGCAGGATCCAGGGGACAAGGTAAGTAAACTCTTCCTGGATCCTGCGATGCGATCCCGAGTCTGGCTCGGGGATACCGCTTTTGGTATGAAAAATCCACCCCGAGCCAGACTCAGGAATACCGCCAGGGAGGTTAAACACAGAACTCTATTACCAAGGTGTATATATAACCCAACAATTTAGTCAGGAGAGCTTCCCCACTACCGAAAGGATGTACCATATTTATATATTTATTACATACTGTAATATCTAAATTTCTTTATTAAAACAGTTGCTTTTACTCTCATTATTATGTTGTTTAAATATTTACCTTATAAGTGGTATAAATGTTAAAAAAAAAGTTCAGAGCTACCCTTATTTTGCTCAAAGTTCTTTTTATTTAATTTTTTTTTTTTCCTGGAACTTCCCTCTTTAAATTAGGGTGTGTGTTATATGCCGATAAATATGGTAATTGATTGGAGAAGTTATTCTTTCATTTAAACCTAGGTCTGATTTGAACGAACCCTGGGGAATATTGCAATCTTGAAATGAGATATACTGTATATATAAACAAATGTGAATGTTGTGGATAAATACATCATGTATCCCAATCAAATATTCGGGTGAGCAAGTCATGTTTGTATGTTCATACTTGTGAAAATGAAAAGTGGTGCTCTTGAGAGGTGCCACACACTTTCTTTTTTTGCATTGTTGGGACTCACTAATGGTGAGATTGTTTGATGAGGCTTCACTGTAAAACTGAGAGTTCACATTGATAGAGACCGCACCCCCGCGGATCACAGGAGGTCCTGTATAAATTATCTGTTTGCTTCAGGCAAAAGGTAGCATTTTCTCAGTCTCCTCTCCCCTGGTGTTCTGACTGCAATATTGTAAGTTTCTAGAAACTCATAAGGTGAGTAGCTGCAGCAGGAGGTAGATCTATGCCAGAAATTTGTTAACACAGCCTGGACTTCACATGCACCAGGATTTATTCGACTAGGACTCCTCTGTAAAGCATCTCAATTGCAGAAGTGGATGCTTACCCTGGATGATTTCTAAACAAAGATGACACCATGCTTCTGGGGTGAAAAAACAGGAAAATGCATTGCTTGGGTAGTGGGGAGGTTCTGTAATCTCTAAGAGGTGACAAAAAGCTGTAAGTGCTAAATTTCTGTTACTTGCATGCATTCACAACAGCCGATTCTGACCTTCTGAACAAAAATTTCCGAAGGGACAAACTTTAAAAAAGTTCTCATACGGTAACAGAATGAACGATTACTGATTTTGAGCGATTTTCATAGGAGAAAAATCAGAAAAGAAAGACTGCGCATGATCAGAAACAAAAAGCCTTACAAGAATTTTCGTACATTATTTCCTTCCTCGGTTTGGACTTGCTGTGAAACAATGAGGAAACTTGGACGATCATTAGCCCAATTTTCTTATAGTGTGTACCCCACTTAAATCTAACTATATTCAAACAACAATAATTATAACAATATAAACCCCAGTGTCAACCATAAGGTTACTCAGGCAGTGCTATAATTATCCTATCATGCTAACAACTAGTGTTGCACCTATACTGGTATCGGTGCCAATACTAAGAATTTGCATAAGTGCTTGATACTAAAACCAATACCTTTTTATTTTTTTTTTAACGAGGTTCCATTGCAACTTGCATTAACTTCTATTAAATGATGTCGCAAGCCCCATTGAAGTCGGAGTCTAAATCGCACTTTGAAATCATGCTGAAGTAGTGCATTTTCCCTGAACGTCTTTCAGGACAGCACTTGAGAGAATGACTCCTCCCCTTACCAATAGGAAACAACTCTTCCACCTGTCTGTCTTGGGGCTCACTGATAGTCCCGACGGTGGAGACTGAGGCATCTCTTATCCAAGAGGGACAATCCCCTCACATGCTAGGGAATAATCGGAGGAGGAGAAAGGAGAAAATGTACCTTCTAAATACAAGTTGTCTTTAGAACAGGTAGATGGCCTGTTAAAAGCAATCTATACCACACTGGGTCTGGAAGATGAAAGAAAGGAATTATCTCTGCATGCCAAAATGTATGCAGGGCTCAGCGAACCTAAAAATCACACTTTTCCGGTACACTCAGTAATTTCTAAAGGCTATCGGGAAGGAATGGGCAGAGCCAGAAAGAAAACCTTTCTTTCCTAAAACCCTTAAAAAGGTGTTTCCCTTTTGATGAGGACCCAGCGGCGGTTTGGAATAAAAAAATCCCAAACTGGATGCCGCTTTCTCCCAAGTCTCGAGATCAACCATCTTGGCATTCGAGGATATGGGGGTATTAAGAGGTCCCATCTGTCACGAATTCACACGCCCACGGCGATTAACCGCGACGTGCGTTCCATGACCGGGGTATATGGGGGAATAAGGGGGAACTTATACTGCGCATGTAAGACTGGCTGTGGTACTTTCACAGCCTGCACTACCTTTGGCCACCACTAGAGGGAGACTCCAATCCAGCTAGCTGACCACACACAAGCAGATACAAATCTTACATACAATCTGGTGCACTCTAAGGGTTGGGGAGCAGTCTAGTAATTACTACACACTTCTAGGGTTCCTCCAGCTATCCTGCAAGCTTGAACCCCGGTGTTAATCACTCTTCCCACTGTCCCCACACCCACACACCAGGCAAACAATAAACAATAGCCTGCCACCACCCAACAGTTTGGGGATAAAAACAGAAATAAACTTTACCGAAGTCTATCCTTTCGTAGAAGCATACTGGAACATTTGGGAACTCCCCAGTTTCGAACTGGCTTTGTGGAAGAACAATGTCCATATCTCAGGCTACCCAATTTATTGAAATATGGATGTGGGCTGGACTTTAGCCCTTGGCCAATCAACCCTGGGGGGTGTTCCTGTCTCAGCCCACAGAACGTTTGTGTTCTGAAATGACCAGAGTCAAATTGGCCCAGAACAGCGCTGATTGCTGGGTCATGCTTAGGATTTCCGATACCAGCGCATCATGCCGATCGCAACAGTACCAATCCCTGCCTGCTGCAATTAGGCGCCATATAACGGTTTTGGGTGGTTCTCACACCTGCTAAACATACAGAGTTACATGTACACGTAACCTATCAGGTATACAATCAAAAGGAAAAAAGGAGGGGTGTGGAGGCGCCAGCTGTGGTAGCTTGTTTATGCAAAAATAAAAGTTAGTGTAACAATTACACTTACTGGTTCGCAGGGTGGAGGTGTTTCTTTGAGATGGAAAGTGTCCTGGGATGTGCTGTTATCTTGTTTCCAGCTCGGATTTCATTCCTTCAGGCGTCTGGGTGTGGAGTCTGTACACAGGCTGAACCGCTGCATCCAGTGCATGGAAAGCTGCACGCTGACCACTCTGGAGCGCGAAAGAGAAAATGACATCACTGATGCACGGCAAACGTCCAGGCTGGTGTTAGGGATGATGCGGAGCGCCGGAAACCCCCCCCCCCTTTGTTTCTATACAATCAAAAGGAATTATTTTCATCTCTCTGACGCTAATATTTTAGCTTTTATGAGAGATAAACTAGGTTCCTTAGATCTGTTGGTAATAATCAAAGTTTACAGACTGTCCGGAGCCTTGCGAATGCCCCCTGTGGATCAATGTAGCCAAAATGACTAGCAGTTTACTTTGTAGCCTCAGGATGGTGGCAATCTGTTTACTCTAATGGAAACTTTTATTGGCATCTAGGTGTCACTTCGATCCTAGAAAAAACTATCTCTGTCCTTTTCAAATGCTAATGAAAGAACATATGTGCATGACTGACATTGAATACTATATTTTTAATAACCCAGAATTAAACTACATCTACAATTACACTACTTCTACAGATCACACCACATCTTGTTAAGGCAAAACTATCCTACATTTTCGTCACATCTCCCCCTTCCAGATGACGCACAGCTGAGCCTAAACGGGTCAGCTAACGCATCTGCATGGAAGGTTCCCTAGGTTGGGGGTGAAGGTTCCCCAACTGAAGCTTGGCACCAATGACATTTCAGCCTGTCCCCTTGCAGATAGGAGAGGGCGACCGCTCCCCTCTCTGACTGATCCTAACGGGTCTGGATCAGGATTGGCCAGCAGATTGCCCTGCGGATCCACTTCATCCACTGGCCACTGACTACCTATTGAAAGAGTACAGTAGGGCTGCAACTAACGATTATTTTCATAATCGATTAGTTGGCCGATTATTGTTTCGATTAATCGATTAATCAGTTAATAACCTTAAAAGAAAAGTGTGGTGTATAATTTAGTTAATATGTAAAGTTTTAAAAGGCAATTTATTCTTAAATATCTCTATGCAGTGGTAAATATAAATAACCAACTATATGGTTAGGGGGCAAAATATCTAATCCACTCTGAGAATAACAGACAGAAGAGATATACTGTGTATACTATAAGAGGAGATATACTGTATATACTATAAGAGGAGATATACTGAATATACTATTAGAGGAGAGATATACTGTATATATACTATTAGAGGAGAGAGATACTGTATATACTATTAGAGGATATATACTATTAAAGGGTGAATCTGGTAAATATCATCAGACTCAGAGATCAAATTTTTTTATTTAAAGAACAAACCATGTCTTTCTTCAAAAAAAAAAAATGTAATTTTAAGAACGTTCGTTCGATTTTCTAATTGTTAGTGGGGTCAAATCGACGTTCATTTGCAACCACAGTGATGGGAAAATTTGGAAATAGAAAACTTCTTGGTGAAAGGAATTTTCAGACAGTGTATGTGGTTTTTGTTCAGAAATTACATTCGTTTTAAACACAGAATGTTAAAAACAAGTGAAAATTTCAAACAACATTCTTTCATTCAGCGAATGTACAAAGATTTTTCGTCTGAATATTCTCATCTGAAAATTGATCCATGTGGCCAGCATAAGGCTCGGTACACACCTATGCAGTTTGCTTTTGATCTGTTTCTGCCGTGCTTTTTGCTGTGCGTTTTGATTTTTGCGCACGTGATTTTGCTGCAATTTGCGTTTTTGCATTTTTTTTGGCCAATTTGTTGTTGGGCAGATTAAAAAACACAAATTGCTGCAAAAACGCATTACATGCTTTTTCTGCAGATTCTCCATTGAAGTATATTGAACCAAAAAAGCACCGTTTTGCATTAAAAAAAAAGTCCTTGACCCTTTCCAAATACGCAGCGGCTGAAAAAAGCATAGGTGTGAACTTGTCCCATAGGAAACTAGGAAACCATGTAAATGAACTGTAGTGCGTTTCTGCAAAAAGCACCAAAGAAATGCATAGATGTGAACCAAGTCTAAGATGTTTAGTAACATAATGGGGTTAAAAAAAAAAATAAATTAGCCCTTTATAGTACAAAAAAGCAGATAATCACTACTGTAAGGGGTTCGGTTTTTTTTACTGTAGAACTGTGAAAGTAATATTTACAGTAGCGATTATTTGCTCTTTTTGTACTATAAAGGGCTCATTTTAGTTTTTTTTAACCCCATTATGCTACTAGCCGATTAATCGATTATGAAAATAGTAATCGATTAATTTCATAATCGATTAGTTGTCGATTAATTGATTAGTTGTTTCAGCCCTAGAGTACAGGCACATTTGTCATTGTGTGCTGTCATCATTCTCAGCCATTGGCCCTGGCCATCTGGTGGTACTCTATTAGCTACCACACCCAGATGTTTGAGCCTGGCATAAGGCCATCCCTGGGTGGTCTGGGCCTGGTTCCATGGCCTGGGTACCAGGGCCTCCACCCTTTGGCCTGTCTCCCACACTTTTTCTCTTTCTGCCTCAACAGAAGGCCTGCCAGTACAACCCCTGAATTCCTCTACACTGACACCAAACATATCAGCCTGTAGGAACATAGTGCCATCAGCTGCAGCCTCTGAGAGAGCAGATTCAGATGGGGTCAGTTTTCCCCCATAATCCTGTGGTTCTTCCCCTGTTATGCACAGCAACAAATCCTCAATCATGATACTCATAGCTGTGGGTACAGAAGATAGAGCCACAAAAGACTTTATTCTGCCAGGGGTCATGCTCTGACCCATGTCACACTCTCCTACTCAGTCCCCCTCAGCAGAGGGTCTGCCAGCACAACACCTCAGTTCCTCTGGGCCAACATCAGACTTATCAGCCGGAAAGTACTCGGTGTTGTCAGCTGCAGCTGCTGAAGTGATGGGGCCAGATTTTCCCTGTCACCCTGTAATATTCCCTCTGTGACACACAGCAATGAATCCGCAGTGGTAACACTCGCTACTGTGGTGACAGAGGAGAAGGTCACAGTAGACTGAATTCCACCGGGGGTTGTCCTCTGACCCACATCACATACTCCTACTCCGTCCTCAGCAGAGCATCTGTTGGCACAACACCTGAGTTCCTCTGGGCTGGCAACAAATGTATCAGCCCCTAAGAACTCAGTGCTGTCAGCCACAACTGCCAAGTGAGTAGAGTCAGATTGGATCAGATTTTCCCCCTCACCCTGTGGTCCTTCCTCTGTGATGCACAGCCCAGAATCCACAATGGAAGTACTGGTAGCTGTGATGGCAGAGGAGCAGACTACAGAAGACTTTGCCTCACATAAGGTTACAAGTACACCTTGCTTGTCCTTACCAGGATCTACTGAAACACAGTTTTCCTTTTCAGCAGGTACTTCAAAACATTCCTTTTCTTTACAAGTGGTTACAGAGTCACAGTCCTGTTCCCCGTACACCCTCATCCCACCAACCCCAACTGGCAGTCCATCAGCCAGACCTCTGTACTCCTCCAGGCTGATGTCAATTTTAACAGCCTCAGGGGACTCAGAGCGATCTGCCAGGGGGACAACAGTGTGAGGGGACCTCAGGCCTGCTTGACCAAGTTCACAAGGGTCTGACCCAGTTGGATTGGGACCTTTCACACAGTCCCTCTGTAGCAGTGGGCAATGACCAGTTCAGGGCAGACACCACTGCAGCAGAGGGAATGTCTGCACGGCACAGATCATGACTTTTTACATCACACAAAACATTATCAATTCCAGAGTTCATTGTGACTTTAGGTTCCTCTCTGGGCCTTGGCTCCAGAAACCGATTAGGGCCAGGACCTGGCACACAGTCACTAGCCCCCTGACCCTCCCCAGAGTTCCCATTGTGCACTGAGTTACCCAACAGTACTTTACGTGAATCCGGGGCTTCAGGTGGAGATGCAGGTTTCAGGTGGAGATGCAGGTTTCAGGGGTGCTAAATTTGGCTCATAACGGGCTACCAACTACGCCCGGTCAGTACTCGATAGTACATTGCTGGCATCTGCTATGCCTACATCTCTCACTTTGCTTTTTGATCCTCTGAGTAAAGCAACACAAGCTGTTGGTAACACAGGGATGACTCCTCCAACCCCTGTGATAACTGTGGCTTTCTTTGGGACCCCATCCTCATGGCTCCTTGATCCAGAAAGAGCTAGGACATCCGTGGATCCCGTATCTCGGAGTCCGACTGAAACATTATTACCTGTGGTAACCAGCTGCAGGGTATCCGCACGGCCTCCAACATTTGTGGGATCTGCTCTGCTCACTTCTTTCACTTGGCTTTCAGATTCCTGGTTCAACGAAACACAAGCCATAGGCACAGCAGGGATGGTTCCTCCACCTCCTGTGACAACCATGGCTTCCCCTGGAATCTAATCTTCACAGCTCTTCAATCCTGGAAGAGCTAGGACATCCTCTGATCCCATAGCTTGGAGTCTAACTGTACCACTGTTACCTGCGGTACCCAGCTGCAGGCTATCCGCATGGCCTCCTACATACGTGGGATCTGCTCTGCCCACTTCTTTCACTTGGCTTTCAGAGTCCAGGTTCAACGAAACACAAGCCATAGGCACGGCAGGGATGGCTCCTCCACCTCCTGTGACAACCATGGCTTCCCCTGGGATTACATCCTCACAGCTCCTCGATCCTGGAAGAGCTAGGACATCCTCTGATCCCATGTAACGCTGTTACTTGCGGTAACTGGCTGCAGGTTATCCACTCGGTCTCCTACATTTTACCCAACAAGCAACACAGTAGGGGGTGCACTTTTCACACTTGCTGGTGGGCTAGGCCTCCTCCTCTTTGGACAAAGGCTTGAGCAATGTCCACCTTGGTTACAGACAAAACACTTCAAGGTTTACACAGATGTAGGTCTGGCTCTTGTAGTTCTTGATGCAGATGTAGGTGATGCTGCATTTCCATGCTGGATTTGGGCATTGTTCAGTTTGTGCTCTCTCTCTCTTTGCTTCATCTGCTGTAGTGATTTCTTCAACTGAGAGGGTTTGAGAACAGAGTCATGCTGTCTCGCACAGTCATCTGGAGTGACGTGGTCTCTGGGTTTAGATGCCAGGGTGAGCTGTTCTCGATCATCCTCTATCAACGCACATAAAAGCTGGGTCCTCGTCTTGCCAACTGTACTGATGCCTCTTAGATCACAGAGGTCAATCGCAGTCTCTACAGATTGCCTCTTGTACCAGCATATCATCTTGTGGGTTAACATCTCCAAGATTTTTGCCCAAATAAAAGATAGAAAAGAAAAACAAGAGGCGGTGGGGAGCACATAGCCAAGTATGTCTTCTACAAAACAAAAATTATGCTCTGAGTGAGCTTCTGTAGGTCAGTTGCTTCTAACAAGCTTCCAACCTAGTACACAGGTTAAATGAATAAACCATGTACTAAGCAAATCCCACTGCTGCCACCAATCTGTCACGAATTCACATGCCCACGGTGACTAAGTAACCGCAACGTGCGTTCTGTGACGTGGGTATATGAGGAACTAAGGGAATAAGGGGGAACTTATACGGCACATGTAAGACTGGCTGTGGTACTTTCACAGCCTGCACTATCTTTGGCCACCACTAGAGGGAGACTCCACTCCAATCCAGTTAGCTCACCACACACAGGCAGATATGAATCTTACATACAAATCTGGTGCACTCTAAGGGTTGGGGAGCAGTATAGCAATTACTACACACTTCTAGGGTTCCTCCGGCTATCCTGCAAGCTTGAACCCCGGTGTTAATCACTCTTCCCACTGTCCCCACACCCACACACCAGACACAGAATAAACAATAGCCTGCCACCACCCAACAGTTTGTCCGCAAACTGGTCTGCTGAGCCACTACACACAGATCTCTGTCTGGAAGATCTGTTAGCTTACAATCTGCATGCAATCTGCCAACATGCAGTGCAATTGCATACCGATAGGCACATAACTTAGACCGAGTACTTAGGCACTAAAATACACCAACCTCTCCAGAGATATGAGTCCTAGCTTAGTACACAGAAGTCCCTTATTAATTTTATCATTTAATATCCCGAAAATGGGCAGTGCATATAAGATATACAAAGAAAAAGGATTTACCAAAAAAGATACAAAAAATGCAGAAAGACACTCAAATTGGCAATTTGTTATGAAAATAAAATGGGATAAAAACAGAAATAAACTTTACCGAAGTCTATCCTTTCGTAGAAGCATACTGGAACATGTGGGAACTCCCCAGTTTCGAACTGGCTTCGTGGAAGAACAATGTCCATATCTCAGGCTACCCAGTTTATTGAAATATAGATGTGGGCTGGACTTTAGCCCTTGGCCAATCAACCCTGGGGGGTGTTCCTGTCTCAGCCCACAGAACGTTTGTGTTCTGAAATGACCAGAGTCGAATTGGCCCAGAACGGCGCTGATTGCTGGGTCATGGATAGGATTTCCGATACCAGCGCATCATGCCGATCGCAACAGTACCAATCACTGCCTGCCTGCTGCAATTAGGCGCCATATAACGGTTTTGGGTGGTTCTTTAGGATTCCACACCTGCTAAACATACAGAGTTACATGTACACGTAACCCATCAGGTATACGATCAAAAGGAATTATTTTCATCTCTCTGACACTAATATTTTAGCTTTTATGAGAGATAAACTAGGTTCCTTAGATCTGTTGGTAATAATCAAAGTTTACAGACTGTCCAGAGCCTTGCGAATGCCCCCTGCGGATCAATGTAGCCAAAATGACTAGCAGTTTTCTTTGAAGCCTCAGGATGGTGGCAATCTGTTTACTCTAATGGAAACTTTTATTGGCATCTAGGTGTCACTTCGAAAAAACTAGAAAAAACTATCTCTGTCCTTTTCCAATGCTAATGAAAGAACGTATGTGCATGGCTGACATTGAATACTATATTTTTAATCCAGAATTAAACTACATCTACAATTACACTACTTCTACAGATCACACCACATCTTGTTAGGGCAAAACTATCCTACGCTTACATTTTCGTCACACCATGGATAAAAGAATGGATCAGCAGCTTAAGAGGGCTTGGCAATACGTCACGGGTAATCCTGCCATGGCGACTACTGTTGTCTCCAGGAACATGGAATTTTGGCTGAGTCAACTTAAGGCCCATATTACGGCAGACTCACCAAAACAAGAAATTTTGGATTTTTTCTCGACCCAGTCAGCTGCTGTAGCCTTTATTTCAGATGCTTCAGCGGAATCAATTAAGATGACAGCAAGATCTGCAGCCCTAACTAACTCGGCCAGGAGGGCTCTGGGGTTAAAAACTTGCCCGGGGGATGCAGCATCCAAAAATAAGCTGTGTGGGATACCGTTCCTGGGGGATTTGCTTTTTGGGCCTGACTTGAATTCAGTCCTAGATAGGACAGCTGATAAAAAGTCATTTCCTGTTAAAAAGTAAAAACAGGCAGTTAATCGTTTTTTTTTTCGTTCACAAATCGCTCGAAAGCAAAATACCAAACCCCAAGAGAAGAAATTGGTTGTCGCAGAAGGGGAAAGGCAAGGGAAATGTCCTTTTCCATCCTCCTGTGTCCTCCAGCAAAACACAATGACTTGTCCCTACCAGTGGGAGGAAGGCTTCAAAATTTCCTCCCCCTTTGGGCCAGCATGACAAAAAAAATATATTTTGGACATGCTGTCCCAAGGATACATAAGAGTTTTCGGATCGTCCACCAGAAAGATACTTTGTGACAAACCTACCAAGGGACTCAACAAAGGCCCTGGCTATGAAGAACCTTTTAAAGGATCTGATGCACCAGAGGGTTGTGATACAGGTATCTCCAGGGAACTTTGCCCACAGTCATCTGGAGTCTCGGGTGGATAGTGAATATTCAAAAGTCGAATTTCATTCCAGCTCAGCAAGTACTTTTTCTGGGGTACCTAATAAAAAATTCAGTGGAACAAAGAATTTTTCTCCCAGAAGAGAAAAAGATCAAGGTCCAGAAGGTAGTATCTACACTTCAAACGAATCAGATTTTAGTTTGAAGGGTTGGCTTTGGGAACATTAACCTCATCTATACCAGCCACCCAGTGGGCAAGGCTGCATTTTAGGCCTCTCCAGAGGTTCCTTCTAAGAACATAGGACCACAGGACAGAGACCCTAGATATAAAGATAAAGATCCCCACCAGAGTCAAACACTTTGGTGGAAAAGTCAAATAGTATTGCAAAAGGGTCTACTTTGGTCCTTTCCAACCGAAAAAGTGGTAACAGATGCCAGTATGTGGGGATGGGGGGGGGGCCCACACGGGTCAGGATTTGGCACAGGGAACATGGTCACGGGTCGAAGCAGGAAAGACCTCGAATTGGAGAGAGCTAAAAGCAGTAGCCTTAGCATTGGCTGCCTTCTAGGTTGCCATGTCCAGATTCTATCGGACAATGCCACTACAGTAGCCTAACTGAACAATCAGGGGGCACAAGAAGCAAAACTCTTCACTTGCCATCGATAAAAATTCTGGAGTGGGCGGAAAACTATTTTCTGTCCTTATCTGCAGTCCATCTCAAAGGCACGTTAAACGAAGTGAAAGATTTTCTGAGCAGACAGAAGGTTCAAGAAGCAGAGTGGAGCCTGAACTGCCGTTCAGCTCCCACAATTTTTCGCCCTTCACAGAGACAACGGCTCTCGGGATAGACGCTCTGGCACACCCTTAGAATTTTCGCCTGGGGTATGATTTTCCCCCTTTTTGTCCATCTTTACCAATAGGATTGGACTTAAGGTAGATCCGGGGTTTTTGCCAAAAGTGGCAACTTTTCGTAACAGGTCTCAGGAGATTATCCTTCCAACCTTTTGTTCTAACCCTTTGGGGGAAAAGGAAGAGCAGCTTTACAACTTAGACGTGAGGCATACAATATTACGTTGGAAGTAATGGAAGGTTTTAGAGCCTCAGATTCCTTATTTGTTCTGGAAACAAAAAAGGCCACCACGCATCAAAGAAGTGAATTGCTAGATGGTTAAAGACAGCTATTTCTGTAGCCTATTCTCAGATGGGTCTATCTCCCTCGCCAGGAATTAGAGCTCATTCAACAAGGGCTCAGGCCACTACATGAGCAGAAAAAGCTGGTGCCACCCCAGATCAAAATTGTAAGGCAGCTACGTGGTCAAGTTACTTAACAATTGTCCGTCATTACAGACTGGAGCTTTTGGCAGAAAAGTTCTGCAGGCTGTGGCCCCTCCCTTGGGGGAAAGTATTATCCTCTCAAGTGCTGTCCTGAAAGACGTTGTCACGGCAGGCAAGTCACCTCCGTCCGCCGGGCCGCTGGGCGCATGCGCGGGGGGTTACTGCTGAGACGTGCACCCGTGCGCGGCCTGATGGTACGGCGCGCGCGGGTGCACGGCGGCCCGCGGGTGCGCGCCGTCGCCCGTGCGGGTGCCCGGTAGCGCGTCACGCTGACGCGCTCACTGGGAGGTACTTTAGACGACACCAGCACCCAGTCGGGTTGCTGGTTTGTCGTCAGCTTCCCTGCCTGTGTTTGTATACCTTGCTTGCTGTTACCTGTTGATACCGACCCTCTGCCTGGATACCTGACTACTCTGCCTGCTTAATACCCTGACCTTCTGCCTGGATACCCGACTACTCTGCTTGCTTAATACCCTGACCCTCTGCCTGGATACCTGACTACTCTGCTTGCTGGATACCCTGACCCTCTGCCTGGATACCCGACCACTCTTGCTTGTTAATACCCTGATTCTCTGCCTGGATAAAGTCCACCTCTTGCTGCTGCCATCCTGACCTCTGGCCTGTTAAAGGATCACTCCAGACCAGTTGGACTTTCTGTCCTCTGCCTTGCTCTCAACGATACCTTCCACGGGGCTGACACCCCCTCGATCCCCTCAGTTCCAAGGACGTTCTTGCCATCAGCTTGTTTTCTCTTAACCTCTTCCCTTGCACCCTCAGGCACTTCCTCAGAAGACTCTCCACTCAAGTCATTCTACAGCTTACCGGAGACCCGTGCCTCTGCGTGCCTCCGATCCCCTGTCTCACTCTCGGGGGTTCGGGTGCGCGTGGTCGTAAGGGCAAGCCGCTCTCGGCATCTCGGCCTCGGTGAGTATTGGCGTGACAGTACAAACCAGCCAGATGTCCGAGGCCGACAGAGCGCGCTCTCCCTTGGAGATCTTATGCCAACAAGTCTCCGCTTTGGCCGATTCAGTACAGAGGCTACAAGAGGGATACACACAAGTGGATAGTCGCCTCCAACAACTGACGGGGGCCCTTCCCCCTGCTGCTGCAGCCCCAGCACCTAGTAATGAAGGACCGCTCCCTCAGGCCGCTGCTAGTCCTACAGTAGTAATGGCACTTCCGGAACCTAGGGTTCCCACTCCGGAACGGTTCTCAGGGGACCGTAAAAAGTTCAGGGCCTTCAAAAACGCATGCACTCTTTACTTCGCGTTGCAACCTCGAACCTTCGCATCAGAAGTGGTCAAGGTGGGATTTGCAATTTCCCTGTTGTCAGAGGAACCTCAGGCCTGGGCACACAGCCTGATGGAATCAGGAAGTCTGGTGCTTAATACTATTGATACCTTTTTTGAAAGTATGGCCCAACTATATGATGATCCACAGCGTATGGCCACCGCCGAAAATATCTTACACCGTCTAGTCCAGGGAAGGAGACCAATTGAGGACTACACGGTGGAATTCCGTAAGTGGGCGGCCGACACTAACTGGAATGAGCCAGCCTTACGTCACCAGTATCGCCAAGGTCTGTCGGAACTCCTCAAGGATGAATTAGCCAGGATGGAGACTCCCGCATCATTAGAGGAATTAATTCAGGCAGCAACCAAATTAGATCGGCGTTTGAGGGAACGTCGGTCTGAGCGATTCCAAAATCCTCGCCCAGCATGGGCAACCCCAAGACCCCAACCCGTTCCAGGATCTTCACCCATTACAGCTGGGTCCACTGCACTTTCTGATCCCGAACCGATGCAGCTGGGTTTAGTACGCCCACCGCTAACTTCAGAGGAGAGACAGCGTAGACGGCAGTCCAACTTGTGTCTCTATTGCGGGGGTGCCGGCCACTTCCTGCGCAACTGCCCGATAAGGCCTAGTAAGTCCTCTCAACCTAAAACAATGACCTACCAAGATAACAATTCCTCTAAATCTTATGTGATGTTGTTTATCTCGTTACAGCTACCGGAAGGGGAATCCCGCCTCCCGGCGATCATTGATTCCGGCGCATGTAGCTGCTTTA
Source organism: Aquarana catesbeiana (assembly GCF_042186555.1). Lineage (NCBI taxonomy): Eukaryota > Metazoa > Chordata > Amphibia > Anura > Ranidae > Aquarana > Aquarana catesbeiana. Next base: position 258,688,540 of record NC_133327.1, on the reverse strand, counting down.
TGGACGCTGCCCTGGCCCGAACCTTGCATGTGCCTCTACAGCTTAAGACGCAACACTTACAAGTCCACTTGGCAGATGGGTCTCTTCCCAGTTCAGGCCTAATCACCCAGGAGACTCAACCTATCCTAGCCACTACCGAGTCAGGACACCAAGAACTTTTACGCTTAGACCTCATCCACTCTCCCATGTTCCCAGTCATTCTGGGATTACCTTGGTTACAAGCCCATGACCCTCTTATCCAATGGAGCTCGAAGACGGTCTCTTTTCCTTCCGCCTACTGTTCTCAACACTGCCGCCCTCAGAGATCCCAGATCTGTGCTACGATCTCAGCTCCTCCGATTGACCTCCAGCATGTTCCCCAGGAGTATCACGAGTTTCAAGAAGTCTTCAGCAAACAAATGGCCGATTGTCTTCCACCTCATCGGCCATACGACTGCCCAATCGACCTGTTGCCAGGATCAGAAATTCCTTTTGGGCGCATCTTCCCTCTTTCCGAAACAGAGCTGGAGGCTCTTAAACAATATATAGATGAGAATCTGAAAAAAGGGTTCATCCGTCCCTCATCTTCACCTGCCGGAGCAGGTATCTTTTTTGTCGGTAAGAAGGACGGTTCCCTTAGGCCCTGTGTGGATTACCGGCAGTTGAATAATATTACTGTCAAAAATCGGTACCCGTTACCGCTCATTCCAGAGTTATTCCAACGCTTTAGGTCAGCCAGAATCTTCTCCAAGTTGGATCTCCGAGGGGCGTACAACCTTATCCGAATCAGAGCTGGGGATGAGTGGAAGACAGCTTTCAGGTCAAGGTTCGGGCATTTCGAATACTTGGTGATGCCCTTTGGGCTCTGCAATGCTCCGGCTACGTTCCAACACCTAGTGAACGACATTTTCCGCAAATACCTAGATGACTTCCTCGTAGTCTACCTGGATGATATCCTAATTTTCTCCCCTACATTGGAACTGCACAGGGATCACGTCAAAACAGTTCTGACCATTTTGAGACAGCACAAGCTTTACCTAAAAAAGGAGAAATGCGAATTCGAAAAATCAGTTGTGCAATTTCTAGGGTTTATCATTTCAGCAAACGGAGTGGAGATGGATCCTCAAAAGATACAGGCTATTCAGGAGTGGCCAGCCCCCTCTGATAAAAAAGGGGTTCAACGCTTTATCGGATTCGCTAACTTCTATCGGAAGTTTATTGTCGGATTCTCTACTATAGTGGCACCCATCACTCAGCTAACACGCCGGCACGGATCATTCCAGTGGTCCCAAGCAGCACAGGAAGCTTTCATGAAGCTAAAGGATCTGTTCAGTTCCGCTCCTATTCTCCGGCATCCGGATCCTTCCCATCCGTTCGTGTTGGAAGTGGATGCATCAGAAATAGCCACGGGGGCAATCCTTTCTCAGAGACAGGGACTCAAGGCCATCTTACACCCAGTCGCATTCGCTTCTCGGAAACTCAGTGCGGCAGAATTAAATTATGACGTAGGTGACAGGGAACTGTTGGCCATAAAATTTGCCCTGGAAGAATGGAGGTACTTACTTGAGGGGGCGCTCCATCCGGTGATGATTTTCACCGATCACAAGAATCTTGAGTACCTCCGAACAGCAAAACGCCTCAAACCCAGACAAGCCCGTTGGGCCCTGTTCTTTTCGCGCTTCAATTTCCACATCTCTTACAGACCTGGCAAAAAGAATGGTAAAGCGGACGCTCTCTCTCGAATGTTCTCAGCAGAACTCCAGACCTCAGAACCAAGTACAATTCTAGCACCTCACAACTTTCTTGGCTTGACACAGACAGACCTGATATCTTCGATCAAGAGATCATCCGATACATGTACCGATCCAGAGGTACAATCCCTAAGGAAAGATGTGGGTCTCTTTTGGGTCCGGGACAAAATTTTTGTGCCTCAACAAACCCGGTTAACCACTCTCAAGATGTGCCACGATCATAAATTGGCTGGCCACTTCGGGGTTAGGAAGACAGCTGACTTAATCTCTCGCTCCTTCTGGTGGCCAGGTTGGAGACGGGATTGCAGCGAATATGTGGCCTCTTGTCTCCGTTGTCAGCGCAGCAAAGGTCAGAACGCCAGATCCTGGGGCTTACTTAAACCGCTCCCTATTCCGGAACGACCATGGTCCGACGTGTCCATGGACTTCATTGTGGATCTGCCAGCCTCAGAAGGCTTCACTACCATTTTTGTTGTGGTCGACCGTTTGTCCAAAATGGCCCACTTCCTACCCATGATCGGTACTCCCTCCGCAGCTGAAACAGCCAATGTTTTTCTGAAGGAGATCATAAGGCTGCACGGGGTACCAAAGAATATAGTGTCTGACAGAGGTGCGCAATTCACATCCAAATTCTGGAGGGAACTTTGTAAGGCCCTGGATATTAGAGTATGCCTCTCATCAGCCTATCATCCGCAGAGCAACGGCCAAACGGAGAGGACAAATCAGACTTTGGAGCAGTATCTCCGTTGCTTTTGTTCAGGATCCCAGGATGATTGGTCAAAACTTCTTCCATATGCAGAATTCGCGTATAATAACTCAGTTCACGCGGCTACCAACCAGACGCCCTTCTGGGCCAACTGCGGGTTCCATCCCACGTTCTTGACTAAGGACATTCCTGAGGTAACAGTTCCTGCAGTACAGGACAGAATAATATCCTTACAAGCCAATTTTCAGGAGATTCAAAGCATGTTACGAAAAGCTCAGAGGATCTACAAGGAGCAGTATGACAGAGGCAGGAAGGAGAATCCAAAATTTAGCATAGGGGAAGAGGTCTGGTTGTCCACCTCCAACCTCAAGCTGCAGTTACCATCCCGAAAACTAGGACCTAAATTTATTGGTCCTTTCCCTATCAAGAGGATTATCAATCCTGTGGCCATGGAATTAGCCTTGCCCAAAACGTACAGGATCCACCCTGTCTTTCATGTATCTTTATTGAAGCCTGTTGCATCCAGTCCATTTCCAGAAAGAGGAGAGGTTCCTCCCCCACCAACCAGGGTGGACGGTGAGAACGAGTTCGAGGTGGAGGCTATCTTGGGTTGTAGAAGGAGAGGCAGACAGCTACAATACCTGATCCAATGGAAGGGATACCCACCTGAAGACAATTCATGGGAACCTGCGAAGAATCTACATGCTCCTCGTTTGATTCAAACCTTTCATCAAAACCATCCGGAGTTGATGTCTAGCTTGGGCGTCCGGTGTCCGCCCTTAGGAGGGGGGCACTGTCACGGCAGGCAAGTCACCTCCGTCCGCCGGGCCGCTGGGCGCATGCGCGGGGGGTTACTGCTGAGACGTGCACCCGTGCGCGGCCTGATGGTACGGCGCGCGCGGGTGCACGGCGGCCCGCGGGTGCGCGCCGTCGCCCGTGCGGGTGCCCGGTAGCGCGTCACGCTGACGCGCTCACTGGGAGGTACTTTAGACGACACCAGCACCCAGTCGGGTTGCTGGTTTGTCGTCAGCTTCCCTGCCTGTGTTTGTATACCTTGCTTGCTGTTACCTGTTGATACCGACCCTCTGCCTGGATACCTGACTACTCTGCCTGCTTAATACCCTGACCTTCTGCCTGGATACCCGACTACTCTGCTTGCTTAATACCCTGACCCTCTGCCTGGATACCTGACTACTCTGCTTGCTGGATACCCTGACCCTCTGCCTGGATACCCGACCACTCTTGCTTGTTAATACCCTGATTCTCTGCCTGGATAAAGTCCACCTCTTGCTGCTGCCATCCTGACCTCTGGCCTGTTAAAGGATCACTCCAGACCAGTTGGACTTTCTGTCCTCTGCCTTGCTCTCAACGATACCTTCCACGGGGCTGACACCCCCTCGATCCCCTCAGTTCCAAGGACGTTCTTGCCATCAGCTTGTTTTCTCTTAACCTCTTCCCTTGCACCCTCAGGCACTTCCTCAGAAGACTCTCCACTCAAGTCATTCTACAGCTTACCGGAGACCCGTGCCTCTGCGTGCCTCCGATCCCCTGTCTCACTCTCGGGGGTTCGGGTGCGCGTGGTCGTAAGGGCAAGCCGCTCTCGGCATCTCGGCCTCGGTGAGTATTGGCGTGACAGACGTTAAGGGAAAATTCAAGTTAGACTTACCGGTAATTTGTTTTCCAAGAGTCTTTCAGGACAGCAGCATCCCGCCCTATTGTTATATATATATATATATATATATATATATATATATATATATATATATATATATATATATATTAGGGTTGTCCCGATACCACTTTTTTAGGACCGAGTACAAGTACCGATACTTTTTTTCAAGTACTCGCCGATACCGATTACCGATACTTTTTTTTTAATGTCACGTGACAGTTTTATTTAATTATTTATTTTTTATTTAATTGCTATTTTTTTTTTTGGGGGGGGGGGGGTGAACGTTGTATGTGTGTGTGTTTTTTTTTGTTTTTTTTTTACAATTTTTATTTTTTACAATAATATTTTTTTATTCTTTGTTTTTTTTTTTTTTTTTTTTTTTAATCAGCCCTTTTGGGGGGCTTTGGTGAGATATCAGGGGTCTTAACAGACCTCTGATATCTCCCCCTTGAGACAGAGAAAGAGACAGAGGATAGAGATTCCCCAGTCCCTTTCTCTGCAGCGTCAGCTGCACTGAGAATGAATGGAGAGAAGACAGCGGCTCCTCTCCATTCATAAACTGACACATTGTAATCACAAGAGATTACAATGTTTCAGTTATGTGAATGGACAGAGTCAGCTGACTCTCTCCATACACAAAGGAAGGAGGGGGAGGACGGAGGAACGGAGGGGGAGAACGGAGGGGACAGATAAGGAGAGAAGAACAAAGGGGGAGTACAGAGGGGGACAGATAAGAAGAGAGGAATGCAGAGGACAGCGGAGAGGCACAGAGGAACGGAGGGGGCACGGAGGAGGATGCAGTGACAGTCAGCGGTGAGCGATCACTGCTGTATGTCACTAAAGCTGGTGAAAGCCGCTGGGGGAGAAGCTTGTAACTCCCCCACGCGCCGATCACAGCTGACAGTCCAGGTATCGGCGGAAGCATCGGGAGCATTTGCCCGAGTACAAGTACTTGGGCAAATGCTCGGTATCGGTGCCGATACCGATACTAGTATCGGTATCGGGACAACCCTAATATATATATAATATGCTGTGACTAACCATATCTCGATTATGTGTTCCAGTTCGGGGCTGGAGGTTCTGTACTACTACTGATAATGTGTGGGAAGGAGCCTCCTTTTAAAGTTTGGTGGAAGAGATGTTTCCTATTGGTAAGGGGAGGAGTCACTCTCTCAAGTGCTGTCCTGAAAGATTCTTGGAAAAAAAGTTACCAGTAAGTTTAACTTGAATTTTCAAAGCCACACTGGTGTGAACCAGGGCATACATTTCTTCTGCAGCTTTGAAATTGTGCTGAAGTAGCGCAATTTCAAAGCCACTCTAGTGTGAACTGGGGCTGCTTTGAAATCACGCTACTTCAGTGCAATTTCAAAGCTGCAGAACAACTGTTTCGTACTTATAGAGAAACTGTAATTTTTCATTAGTCAAAAAATACTGTCACATCACACAAAAAATTGGTATTGGCAAGTACTTGAGAAAAAGTATTGGTGCATCCCTACTAACAGTAGTGATTATACTAATATGGGTGATGATGAGAGTAACTTCAGTTCAGCTTGGTATAGATTTCAGTTGTTATATGGCAATAGTGGCTTAATGTGCAATTTAAATTTTTGGATATCATAAAGCTTGCGTTACTGGGTACCCATTTTCAGTTAAGCTCCCTGGGTGCCTGAAATCTACAGGTGCCGTGATATTATTACTGATTTAATGTGTCAAAAGTCCAGTACCTACCAACTCACCCCCTAGCCCCAAATATTGGCCTTTTACTAAATGGATGGTTAAATTGAAAATGATTCTGATACGCTTGAAATTTTTCACATTTTGTCACGTTACAACCAAAAACTTAAATGTATTTTATTGGGATTTTATGTGATAGACCAACACAAAGTGGCACATCTAATGGAACCAATTGTCTTCAGAAGTCATCTAATTACACACAGGTGAACTCTATTTACTAATTTCATTTCAGTATAAATACAGCTGTTCCGTGAAGCCCACAGAGGTTTGTTAGAGAACCTTAGTGAACAGACAGCATCATGAAGCCTAAGGAACATACTAGATCAGGAATAAAGTTGTGGAGAAGTTTAAAGCAGGGTTAGGTTATAAAAAAAAAAAAAAAACCCAAGCTTTGAACATCTCACGGAGCACTGTTCAATCAAAATGGAAAGAGTATGGGACAACTGCAAACCTACCAAGACACGGCCGTCCACCTAAACTGACGGGTAGTGCAAGGAGAGCATTAATCAGAGAAGCAGACAAAAGGCCCATGGTAACTCTGGAGGAGCTGCAGAGATTCACAGCTGAGGTGGGAGAATCTGTCCATAGGACAACTATTAGTCGTGCAGTCCTCAAATCTGGCCTTTATGGAAGAGTGTCAAGAAGAAAGCCATTGTTGAAAGAAAGCCATAAGAGGTACCGTTTGCGGTTTGTGAGAAGCCATGTGAGGGACACAGCAAACAGGTGGAAGAAGGTGCTCTGGTCAGATGAGACCAAAATTGAACTTTTTGGCCTAAAAGCAAAACACTATGTGTGGTGGAAAACTAACACTGCACATCACCCCGAACACACCATCCCCACCGTGAAACATGTTGGTGGCAGCATCTTATGGGGATGCTTTTCTTCAGCAGGGACAGGGAAGCTAGTCAGAGTTGATGGAAAGATGGATGGAGCTAAATACAGGGCAATCTTAGAAGAAAACCTGTTGGAGTCTGCAGAAAACTTGGGACTGGGGTGGAAGTTCACCTTCCAGCAGGACAACGACCCTAAACAAACAGCCGTAGATACAATGGAATGGCTTAGATCAGTGTTTCTCAATTCCAGTCCTCAAGGCATACCAACAGGTCATGTTTTCAGGATTTCCCTCAGATGAAACAGCTGTGGTAAATGCTAAGGCAATGAAACTGATCAAATCACCTGTGCAGAATAATGGGAAGCCTGAAAACATGACCTGTTGGTGGGCCTTGAGGACTGGAATTGAGAAACACTGGCTAAAAGCATATTCAGTGTTCAGTGACCCTAAACATACAGTCAATGAAATGGTTTTGATCAAAGCATATTCCATCCCCAAAAAGACTTGCAGCTGTAATTGCAGCAAAAGGTGATTCTACAAAATATTGACTCAGGGGGGCTAAATACAAATGCATGCCACACTTTTAACATATTTATTTGTAAAAAATGTTCAAAAGCATTTATCTTTTTGCTTCTACTTCACAATTATGTGCCACTTTGTGCTGGTCTATAAAATCACAATAAAATAATTTTTTTGGTTGTAATATGGCAAAATGTGGAAAATTTCAAGGGGCTTGAATACTTTTTCAAGGTACTGTAGATTAGGTTATTATTTTACTTAAACTTTAAAAGAGAAGTATGAGAATCAACAAAATAAAAAAATTATACTCCCCTAGATGGCTTCAGCATGGATCTGAGCTGCAGCTGTGCCCCGCTAGCTCTCTCCGGAGAACTGAGCAAATAAACGCCGCTGATGGCTTGGTTCTCCCCGTCCATTTTGAGCAGAGATTGGTCAGTCAGCAACTCTCTGCTCTCCCCTCCAGCGCTCACTGGAGTGCTGGGCTGTGGAGGGGTCGGGAGGGGCTGGCTCAGGCTCTCTGAAGATCGTTGAGAGACTGAGTCGGCCGCAGATCCAGGCTTCTGGGTGGATTCTCACCATATACCATATGGTCGAGATCTTTCCTGAGCCTGGACCGCCCGAGTGACGTCAGCTGACAGTGGGTTTTAGCCCACTGTTGGCTGAAAACAGGTCACAGGAGTTCAAAACCAGCTTCACTCCTGTGATCCATAGGAGAAGTACAGCCATACAATATTTGGCTATACTTTTCTTTTAAGCTGTAACATTAGCATTCCCGTATGGCCACACTGGAATATGGAAGATAGATGGTAGAATCTGCATGGTAAGGTCAGGCATATACTTTGGTAGGCAGAAGAAGATATATTTTAGATTATTTTTCATAAAAGACCATTTGTCCTCTGCCCTAGGACTTCTTAGGTTCACCTTCTGCATTTAGCTAAGAAATAAATTGTTTGTTACAGTAATCTAGGGCATTGATTTCTTAGTGTCTAGACTGATTGTATGGAAAAGTATTTCGTCTCACTTTGCAGGACACAAGGGAGATGCAGTAAACAGAGAACACTTAATTATGTAAAATTTTAAGGTAAGGTAAGGTTTAAGGGTTGTGATCCGCAGCTTCTTACACTCTGAAGCGGAGCATTACCGCTGCTGACAAACAATGTTTGGCAAGCTACAAGCCATGCTGCAATCAGTGTAACACATTTGATAACTACTTACTATTTATTTACATAAATAATACCAAGGCAGGGAGCTGTGATGTTTTCAGGAAGCTATGTACACCACCCTGCTGGCCTATGCCGCCAGCCATTATCTGTCTGCATTGCATAGAATAGCACATAGACCCAGTGATGATGCAACTGGGTCCAAAATAAGATATGTGTTTAATGGAAATGTTTTATGTAATTTCATTATTTTGACACCTTTCAGTAATTTCTTTGACAAAAGCAGACACCCCCGCCTTGCTCCCAATTACACAGACCACTAAGAATTAAAGGGGTTGTAAAGGGTTTTTAATAACAAACATGTTATACTTCCTTCCTCTGTGCAAGGGTTTTGCACAGAGTGGCCCCCCTTTCCTCCTCTTCTGGGGTCCCCCAACGGCACTCCTGGCTCCTCCTCTTCTCGAGTGCCCTGTTGGAGAGCCGAAGTCCTGCTGCTGTGTCCATTGACACAGACAGCAGGACTCAGGCCTGCCCCCGGGTCCCGCATCACTGGATTTGATGGACAGCAGCGGGAGCCAATTGCTGCGCTGCTATCAATCTATCCAATGAGGGACCAAGACAGCGGCTGGAGCTGCTGTGCTCGTCCCCATCGATGAAACTATCGGGTTCAGGTAAGTAAAAGGGGAGGGGGGGGCTGTTGCACAACAGAAGGTTTTGCAACTTAATGCATAGAATGCATTAAAGTGGTTGTATACCCCCAATGCGGAAGTTGTACCTATAGGTGAGCCTTATTATAGGCTTACCTATAGGTACTGTAAATATCTCCTAAATGTGCGCCATTTAGGAAATATCTACCTTGTAGTGCACCGATGATGTCATTGGCGCATACGCTGTGAAGAAACAGCCCTCCGTGCCATTTCTTCACTAGCAAGTGCCGTGACTGACAGCTCCTACATGCATGCACGGGAGTGATGTCACGTGACTCCGGCCAGTCACAGAGCCGAAGTCCGCATGCCCCGGAAGGAAGAGGGGCAAAGATGGATGCGGCCACCAGCGGGGACAGTGCTGCCTTTGTTTGCAGGAAAGTGGCACATGATGGGCTAGTATGCAATGCATATTAGCCCATTATGCTTTTACTTTGCAGGGGAAAAAGAGGAAGTAAAACCCACCAGGGCGGCAATTGATTACAACCAAGATTTGTTAATTTGCACGCACAAAAATGTATTTTTTCTAACTAATTAATTCAAGACTATGTTGCAAAAATGAATACACCCCAATGAAAGTCTTAGGAGCAAAGCTAAATTTTACACAACAAATTCCTAATTAACCACTTCAGCCCCAGAAGAATTTACCCCCTTCCTGACCAGAGCACTTTTTGCGATACATCACTGCGGCGCTTTAACTGACAATTGTGTAGTTATGCGATGTTGCACCCAAACAAAATTGACGTCCTTTTTTTTTTCCCACAAATAGAGCTTTCTTTTGGTGGTATTTGATCACCTCTTGGGTTTTTATTTTTTGCGCTATAAACAAAAAAAGGGCGACAATTTTGAAAAAAAAAAAAAGCAATATTTTTTACTTTTGCTATAATAAATATCCTCAAAATGTTTAAAAAAACAAGCGTATATTGATTGGTTTGCGCAAAAGTTATAGAGTCTACAAAATAGGGAGTAGATTTATGGCATTTTTAGTATTAATTTTTTTTTTTTAGTAATGGCGGCGATTCTTATCGTGACTGCGACATTGTGGCGGACACTTTTGACACTATTTTGGGACCATTGACATTTATACAGCGATCAGTGCTTTAAAAATGCACTGATTACTGTCTAAATGACACGGGAAGGGGTTAAACACTAGGGGGCAATCAAGGGGTTAGGTGTGTCCTAGGGAGTGATTCTAACGGGGGGGATGGGCTCACTACAACATGACAGAGATCACTGCTCCTGATGACAGGGAGCAGTAGATCCCTGTCATGTTGCTAGGCAGAACAGTGAAATGCCTTGTTTACATAGGCATCTCCCCATTCTGCCACTCCATGTCACGATTGTGGGACCCGCGAGCACGCTCACGGAGTACACGGTGCGCGCCCACAATGCTGCGTCTTAAAGGGGACGTACAGGTATACCCATTTGTCCAGCCGTGCCATTGTGCCGACGTACATCGCCGTGCGCTGGTCGGCAAGCAGCTAACAAGAATTCAACTACAGGTGAGTCTAATTATTCATTAAACAGGGGTCCAGCAGACAGTTGATTATAAAAGGGTGTTACTTAACACAGAGAACCCCTTCCCATTTCATGCTGTCAGCAATGGCACCACATGAAAGAGAAATGTCACAAGGCCTGAGAAAGAAAATAATTTTTTTTATACAAGAAAGGTGAAGGCTACATAAAGATCAGTAAAGCTTTATCAGTCAGAATACTGTAGAAAAAGTGATACAAAAATTTAACAAAGATGGAACTGCAACCATCTCACAGAGACCTCCAAGCCACACAGGATTACCTAATAAGGGTTGAATAAAAGCTAAAGACGTAGAAAGCCAAACTGGGGAGATAGTTTCTGGTGACACAATATGGCGTACACTGCAGAGGAATGGCATGCATAGGTTTCGTCCATGAAGGAAGCCTCTCGTAAAGCCCATGCACAAAAGAGCCCGCCTAGAATTTGCCAGGGCCCATGCTGAAAAAGACTACTACTGGAACTCTGTACTCTGGAGTGTTGAGAGCAAGATAAATGCTTTGCATTGGTGAGGAGTACAAAGAAAAATGCATTGTGCCTACAGTGAAACATGGTGGTAGCAGTGTCCTTCTGTGGGGCTGCATGAGTGCTTCTGGTGTTGGAGAGCTGCATTTCATTGATGGCATCATGAATTCACAGATGTATTGCTCTATATTGAAAGAGAAGATGTTACCATCACTACATGCCCTTGGTCGTTGTTGCATTTCTGAAGAACAAGGTGAAAGTGATTCAGTGGCCAAGTATGTCTCCTGATCTGAACCCAATCGAACACCTATGGGGAATTCTGAAGAGACAAGTTGAGCATCACTCTCCATCCAGGCTCTAAAAGAGGTCGTTCTTGAAGAATGGAAAATAGTGGATATAAAAATCTACACACCTGTTAAAATGTCAGACAAATGAGACAAAGATAAATCATTTCAGAAATGTTTCCACCTTTAACGTGACCTATAAACTGTACAACTCAATTGAAAAACAAACTGAAATCTTTTGGGGGGGGGGGGGGCGGCCTTTTCTGAAATGCAACTTTGCGGAGCAAAGGTATTTTCAGGTCACAAAACATGAAACTGATAGCAAGAGTGTAGAGAAGTGGGAGGGAATGACAAAGTAACATGAACAGTGAACAGTCCATTTTAAATTATTATTTAAATCAAATTTTTAGCTGGAGCTAGGAGAGAGTATGTGTGGAAAGGAATTTTGTATCAACCTAACCATAGTGACATAGAAGTGTCATCCCAGTCTGGTTAAATTGGAAGAAAAGGAGAGTCTGTGTGGGATTTTAACTAAACTTCTATGTACGCTCAAATAGGAACAAACCAACGAGTTTTATATATAAAAAAACACATTTTTTATATACAGTTTAAAATATCCGAGAGATGCAGCACCAACACAGCTGCCTAAAATACATCACATTAACCAATGCACTAAACCTCAGTGGGAGTCTACACGTTTCGTGGTTATCCTGCTTCTTCAGGACCGCTTGCAAGTAGTGCACTAGAAGGCAATTTTTAAAAAATAAAAGCAAATCTACAAGATGAACAACCTAAATCAAAAAATGTTAGTATGTAACCATAATATATTCATACATTTTAATCAAATATTGGTATGGATCAGGGCTCAATGGTAAAAATGGTACATTCCTATTTGTAGATTAGAGACATGCCTCATGTGGTGGAATACATATATGATGGTCGTTAATAACATAGCATGACAAAGGGGAACAGGGGGAAAAGTTCATGCAGTGTGATAGAAGATGAAAAGTTGTTGGTTCAAAACAGGAGCCTGCTGCCCCGTGGGAGAATGGTACCACAAGGGTATAGATGGTATGTGGTCAATTTTGGTAAAACAAAAGAGGGTAAGGGTTCAAAAAGGAAGAGGAACCCCTATATTGAATAGAGATTTTTTTTTTTTCTTTTGGAGCCCCCTTCTTTTGCTTTACCAAAATTGACCATACACCATCTATACCCCTGTGGTGCTATTCTCCCATGGGCCGGCAGGCTACTGTTTTGGACCAACGACTCTTCCTCTCATCTCACTGCATGAACTTTCCCCCCTGTTCCCCTTTGGGGTAAGTACATCTTTTGTCGTGCTATGTTATTAACGACCATTATTATATGCTATGTATTCTACCATACATGCATGTCTCTAATCGACAAATATGAATGTACCGTTTTTACCATTGAGCCCCGATCCATACCAATATGTGATTAAAATGTATGAATATATTATTGTTGTATACTAATATTATTTTTTGATTTATGTTCATTTATCTTGTAAAGTTGCTTTTATGTTTAAAAAATTTGTCTTCTACTTCAATACATCCAAGAGGTCCTGAAGAAGCGGGACAACCGTGAAACGTGTAGACCCCCACAGAGGATTAGTACATTGGTTAATGTGATGTATTTTAGGCAGCTGTGTTGGTGCTGTATCTCTCTGATATTTTAAACTGTATAAAATAAAATTGTGTTTTTTTTTATATATATCAAACTCTTTGGTTTGTTTCTATTTGAGTGTACATAGAAGTGTATTTAAAGTCCCAAACAGACTCTCATTTTCAAATTGGAAAAATTCTGTGAGCCACAATAATCTTATGCCTTGCTTGTGCTACCTCCAGCTGCATGCGCTAATCACGCTTCATATAACGTGCATAGGATAAATTTACAAGTTATGCGCTGCGCTTGGGTGATCCCAAAAACAAAATTAATAATAACCAACTCTGTGCTTACTAGTGCGATAATATTAAATACAAATAATATGAATGTTGAATAAATGAACAAGGTGTGAGAAAACAGGTGCTTGTTACACCATAAATTAGTGCTTATTAGTGCTTGTTACACCATACATAGTGTCTTAATCAACATAAAAAGTGCTTAGTGCTCAATATAAAGTACCCTGCTTGTCTAAATGAATAAATTAATAAATAATGAAAAAAGTTCTCTTTAGCACTCTAAATAGTGCGTACAAATAATGTCCAGCAGTGATAATAAAACAATGCGTGTAGGTGGTGTTCAGCTGTGACAACAATCCAACATCATGCCATGCTTTGCATAGAAAGCCGTTATAGTATGGTGCACTGACGCACCAGTGCCATGTGAGTACCCTGGTGTGGGGAGCGTTTTCTTTTAATAAAAGTATTTTGACTATATTACACTATAAAGTTTCCTTTTTATTTATATGTATGGAGCCACATTGTTTCCAGCTGGAGGAGTGCAGCAGACACTGAGACTGAGCCAAGGGGTGGCTCCAAAGCGTATTTGGACTCAGGGTAACAGCTCTGAGGTGAGCACATTAGCTTAAGGGGGTCACGAAGGAGCACCGGAGCATGTTTTGCAGCACTCAGGATATCTTCGGCATGATGTTGGATTGTTGTCACAGCTGAACACCACCTGCACGCATTGTTTTATTATCACTGCTGGACATTATTTGTACGCACTATTTAGAGTGCTAAAGAGAACTTTTTTCATTATTTATGAATTTATTCATTTAGACAAGCAGGATACTTTATATTGAGCACTAAGCACTTTTTATGTTGATTAAGACACTATGTATGGTGTAACAAGCACTAATAAGCACTAATTTATGGTGTAACAAGCACCTGTTTTCTCACACCTTGTTCATTTATTCAACATTCATATTATTTGTATTTAATATTATCGCACTAGTAAGCACAGAGTTGGTTATTATTAATTTTGTTTTTGGGGTCACCCAAGCGCAGCGCATAACTTGTAAATTTAGACTCTCATTTTCCTCCAATTTTACTGTACATTTAGAAATATAGTAATTTAACCGGTTCCCGACCATTAACGCAGATATAATGTGGCACAATGGCTCTCCTGGCCGAAATCCTGTACGGGTATGTCCTACCCTTTTTCGGCCACCAGAGGGAGCAAAAGCGCCCGCTGCACAGCGAGGGACTCAATGCGCGGTCACGTGCACGAGCGCCAGCACGGGGATCTGTGTGTGTAAACACACAAATCCCTGTGTGGTCAAAGGAGAGGAGCCATATCATTTGTTCCTACTAAGTAGGAAAAACAATATGTCTCCTCTCCTATTCACTCACATCCCCATACAGTTAGAACACACTGAGGGAACACACAATCCCTTGATCGCCCCCCAGTGTTAACCCCTTCCCTGCCGGTGATATTTACACATTAATCAGTGCATTTTTATAGCACTGATCGCTGTATAAATGCCAATGGTCCGAAAAAAGTGTCAAGCCTCCGATCTATCTACCGCAATGTCGCAGTACAGCTAAAAATCGCGGATCACCGCCATTATTAGTAAAAAAAAAATAAATAAAAATGGCAGAAATATTTCCCATATTTTGCAGACACTATAACTTTTGCGCAAACCAATCAATATACGCTTATTGCGATTTTTTTTTTTTTTTTTTTACCAAAAATATGTAGAAGAATATACAGTCAGGTCCATAAATATTGGGACATCAACACAATTCTAATCTTTTTGGCTCCATACACCACCACAATTGATTTGAAATTAAACGAACAAGATGTGCTTTAACTGCAGACTTTCAGCTTTAATTTGAGTATTTACATCTAAATCAGGTGAACGGTGTAGGAATTACAACAGTTTGTATATGTGCCTCCCACTATTTAAGGGACCAAAAGTAATGGGACAATTGGCTGCTCAGCTGTTCCATGGCCAGGTTTTGTGTTATTCCCTCATTATGTAAATGGAATAGAGCAGATAAAAGGTCCAGAGTTCATTTCAAGTGTGCTATTTGTATTTGGAATCTGTTGCTGTCAACTCTCAATATGAGATCCAAAGACCTGTCACTATCAGTGAAGCAAGCCATCATTAGGCTGAAAAAACAAAACAAACCCATCAGAGAGATAGCAAAAACATTAGGTGTGGCCAAATCAACCGTTTGGAACATCCTTAAAAAGAAAACGCACGGGTGAGCTAAGCAACACCAAAAGACCCGGAAGACCACGGAAAACAACTGTGGTGGATGACCGAAGAATTCTTTCCCTGGTGAAGAAAACACCCTTCACAACAGTTGGGCAGATCAAGAACACTCTCCAGGAGGTAGGTGTATGTGTGTCAAAGTCAACAATCAAGAGAAGACTTCACCAGAGTGAATACAGAGGGTTCACCACAAGATGTAAACCATTGGTGAGCCTCAAAAACAGGAAGGCCAGATTAGAGTTTGCCAAACAACATCTAAAAAATCCTTCACAGTTCTGGAACAACATCCTATGGACAGATGAGACCAAGATCAACTCTTACCAGAGTGATGGGAAGAGAAGAGTATGGAGAAGGAAAGGAACTGCTCATGATCCAAAGCATACCACCTCATCAGTGAAGCATGGTGGTGGTAGTGTCATGGCGTGGGCATGTATGGCTGCCAATGGAACTGGTTCTCTTGTATTTATTGATGATGTGACTGCCGACAAAAGCAGCAGGATGAGTTCTAAAGTGTTTCAGGCAATATTATCTGCTCATATTCAGCAAAATGCTTCAGATCTCATTGGACGGCGCTTTACAGTGCAGATGGACAATTACCCGAAGCATACTGCAAAAGCAACCACAGAGTTTTTTAAGGGAAAGAAGTGGAATGTTATGCAATGGCCATGTCAATCACCTGACCTGAATCCGATTGAACATGCATTTCACTTGCTGAAGAAGAAACTGAAGGGAAAATGCCCCAAGAACAAGCAGGAACTGAAGACCGTTGACGTAGAGGCCTGGCAGAGCATCACCAGGGATTAAACCCAGCGTCTGGTGATGTCTATGCGTTCCAGATTTCAGGCTGTAATTGACTGCAAAGGATTTGCAACCAAGTATTAAAAAGTGAAAGTTTGATGGATGATTGTTAATCTGTCCCATTACTTTTGGTCCCTTAAAAAGTGAGAGGCACATATACAAACTGTTGTAATTCCTACACTGTTCACCTGATTTGGATGTAAATACCCTCAAATTAAAGCTGAAAGTCTGCAGTTAAATCACATCTTGTTTGTTTCATTTCAAATCCATTGTGGTGGTGTATAGAGTCAAAAAAATTAGAATTGTGTTGATGTCTCAATATTTATGGACCTGACTGTATATTGGCCTAAACTGATGAAGAAATTTTTTTTTTCAAAATCATCGCTTTTTTTGTTTATAGCGCATCAAATAAAAACCGCAGAGGTGATCAAATACCACCAAAAGAAAGCTCTATTTGTGGGAAAAAAGGACCCAAATTTTGTTTGGGTACAGCGTTGAACGACCGCGCAATTGTCAGTTAAAGTGACGCAGTGCCAAATTGTAAAAAGTGCTCTGTTCAGGAAGGGGGTAAAATCTTCCGGGGCTGAAGTGGTTAAACATTATGGAGAACTTATGTTTAATAAGTATTCAATTTAAGATGCAAAAAAAGATTTTATGATACAACTAATCAGTTTTGAAAACTAGCTAAATTTCC
The DNA here is from genome assembly GCF_042186555.1 of Aquarana catesbeiana. Classification (NCBI taxonomy): domain Eukaryota; kingdom Metazoa; phylum Chordata; class Amphibia; order Anura; family Ranidae; genus Aquarana; species Aquarana catesbeiana. Next base: position 258,671,534 of record NC_133327.1, on the reverse strand, counting down.
CAGCAAACCTGTAGAAACATATCTGGGACAAAAACTGGATTTTTCCTGGGAATCAAGGACATTTGGCAGCTAAGAAACAGCGCATCACTGTATTCAGTCAGGTAATGAGCAAGCGCCAGTGCTTTATTCATTGGCATCTAGTGCTTTAGTGAGTGATGATACAGTACTAGCACTTCAGGCACAGGGCTCCGCTCGGGTGACAAAACAGTCTTAATATATTACAGTCATTTACAATGTGGTTTAGTCACATCGTATTAGTATCACTGACACTTCAGTGCCACTTCCAATGAATGTTGCTGTATGAACATGACAGTATCCTGATTATATCAGCTTTTGTGTCTGCGTAAGATCGGGACAATGCCTCATTCTGATGGAACCCCTAAGATAAATATAGAATATATGTCTGTTTTTTTACACATAGTGGCTTACCACAATGTTGATATAAATTTTATCCAAAATATAGGGTAAAGTATTTTCTTTGACATTTTTCATGAGTGGTTGGTTAAACTACAGGTTTAAAACTAAATTCATGAATAAGTAAGAAATATCAATAGTTTACTTGTGATTGTTCTGCTTAGATTTCTAGGTCTCGTAGGATTTTTTTTTCCCATTACAATACACCATTAAAACATTTTCAGTGATAGAGGTGTTCTACTCTAGTTCTCAATGTTCAAGGAACATGTGACGGTGATCGATCTTTATAACAGGAGACAGAGGCAAGGTTTTACATTGGAATCCTGCACTGATTTGAAAGAAATACACAAAGCACACCAAGATTCAACTAAGAAAATGCATGGCTCTTGTATTTCAACAATATTTCCTTATCCCAGAGTTCAACTTTAAAGGAACACAGTGCAGAAGTAATTCCGATACAACTGGGCTATGCTGCCATCTCCAGGAAAATTGGACTGGTAACACAGTGTTAATTAGCCAGTATAACTCCTCCCACTCCCATCATGCTTCAGTTTTTTGCTTGTGTCCTCGGAGAATTAATGTGTTTTCAAAACTAGAGAGCCAGGAGTGCTCATGTTTGTAATTTTGTAGATCAGCCAGTACTTGGCATAGCCAAGCAGGCCACACCCACACCCTGGGTGTAATGTGACCCGTGGGCACTGGATTCTGCTTGGGTACTTCCAAACACTGAATGTACCGGTTAATTAGCCACAGAGCACTTTAAAGTTCCAGAGCTGTAATGCACCCATGTAGTGGATTACTGTCCCTAAAGACTCCTTAGCTACTTTTCCCCCAGGAGAGGTGTTAACTGTCTAGTTTGTGCATGCTAGACCTGCCTTGGCACTTTCTAGTTCTGTACTGTCTGTCTGCCACAGGGGCTATCCAGACCACTGGAAACTGGTAAGTTACTAGTGCCTTGCCCCACACAAGCTCTTCGAGCTGCGGCACATTTATTTTCATACCGTCAATTTGGTGGATCATTGATGCAAGGGAAGAGTTCCTGCGGGCCCTCCAACTCCCAATCCTCTTACAGTTTTGGGGCAGCTTGCAGTGTTCCTAAATGTTCGGTCACCGATAACCAGCCAGATCACTGTCCACCTCTAGAGTCCTTGTACTCCTTGGAGTCCTTTTTAGCTCCCTCAGGTGTGGCCCCCTCTTCTGCCTTATCTAGGGAGGAATTTTCTGCTGGCATGTCAGTTATGGGAAAAATCTCCGCCATGATCAGACTGCAGGGGGTGAGTATACCCAATTACTTTTCAATGAGTTGAACCTGCAGAGGTTCAGTTCTCTGACATAACTACTAAGATTAAGGATGCCATCTTGGGCCTTATTAATGCATTTCACAAATGTCTAGAAGTGGAGCAACATGTATTGGAATTCTTTAAACTTTTCAGTCTAGGCTTCCAGTTTCTAGTCTGGCCAAGTACAACTTTTCAATTACACCCACTACAACCTGTGCCTGGACTAATCCAGGAATTTTATTGCTCCTCCCAATGATTTTGCTTAGCAACACCCTATTGTGGATGAGTTCTTTAAAGGTGGGCCATGTCTATTATACATCTGGCCAATTTCTGCCTTAGCAAAACACTGCTTGTCCCTGTTAATACAACCCAGTGTTTAAGAATCTTTTGGAATGCCTTTTTCTTCATGGCAGGCCCTGCCATGCAAACTAGCATTGCTGGCATGTTCATCTGCCAGACCTTCTGTATTGTCATAGGATAAAGCCAAAGATCCTGGATCAACTCTTACTGATAATTAAGTTCATCACTTGGACCTTATACCTGTTGCCCTGCACTAATGTGTTGATGGGCTTACGGATATCATACGCCTGATATCTAAAATGGATCTCCTATCTGCTGGACCTTTTGGCTCAATGCTGGTCAGCAGAACATCAGTGCTAACTTGCTTATTGCATATGTTTCTTTTCTCTCTGGATAAACCAGGAGAGAAAAGGAACATCAATAGAGGAAAGTGCATCTTTTTGTCTCAGCAAAAGCAGGCTAAGTCTCAGGCTGGGTAATCCTCTAACTTTGGGGCTAAGAAGAGTTCCACTGCAAGCCTTGTACTCCTAAATCTTTAAGGCTTGTAGGTACCCATATTGAGGGGATACCCTCTCTTCCCATAGTGGGGAGGGGGGGGGGACCGGTAACCTCAAAATCACCTGGACCAAAGAATTTCCCACTTGGATAAGGATGTGGGGTCCAGGGTCTATATAGACTAGAATTCAAAGCCCCCCCCCCCCTTCATGTTGTTACATCTGCCAACATTCCTGTACACACTGTCAGATCTCTGTGAAAAAGAGAGAAAGTTTGGTGCCTGATCACCTTCCTGGAAATAAGGATTATCTGGAAATTATTTTCAGTTCTTCCTGCAATACTGGATATCGACTGCAGGCTCATATATTCTGGACTTAGTTGGACAAGGCTCTAGCAGTGACCTTTATTCTTTAGAGAGGAACCAAAAGTCTCACAACTCAGAGATGTTGACCAGATTCTAGCTTGAGCTGAGCTTCATGTTCCAGCCCTGTCTTCTGTGCACTTTCCAGGGGTGTAAATATGACAGGTGGATTTCCTCAGGCATCTGGGTTCGGGAATGGTCTCTTTACTCAAAGGCGTTTTGAGACCTCTGCCACAGGTGGGGAAGGTCTGATGTGGACCTCCTGATTTCAGATTCAGCAGGACAGGTCAGTGGACACACTATGATTGCTGCTTGGGGCTGTTTAGTGCTCACACATGCAAACAAGAATGTAAATGTTTAGGGCAAGACCTCTTGGCTGTTGGATCTTCCCACCACTATGTCAAGTCTGGGGCTTATCCTAATGTGTTGGTACCATTTGCACCCATTTAAATTCCAGAAAGATTTTTTTTTTTCCATTTGGAAATCAATTTGGCTGTCTGAGAGGCATTCTCACAATCACGACATGGATTCTGCAAATGCGGCATCATAAGTTTAAAAACCACAAATGGAAGCAACAGATATATGGGAGCAGATGGCAAATAGTATAAATGATGACATATAAAAAAAGATCTGCATTTGAATGTCAGAGCAACACTTAACAGATCATATATGCTTACCTAAGCATAATGCTTCATTAGTCTTTTTCCTTTAATTATAAAGCTTAAAAATCTAGTTATTGCTGTTCCTATTTCTTAAATAAGGACTTAAAGATTTGCTGTCAAAATGTGTACAGTGGTAAACTGGCTGTTGCAATATGTTCATTATATATTTGTACATTACAGAACGTATATTTAAATATCTTGGTAGTGGAATCCAGCAGTGGCATTTAGTTTGTTTCTACCAAGTATGGTATATACTCTATAAGAAACAAATACTTTATAATGGAGATTAGTGTTTCAGTGACTCTGCTGCTGACAGAGGATCATTTGTGACCTTAATTTTGTAAAGTAGAAATATTTAATCCTTGGTTGAATTGATTATCTTAATTTGCTGCAGAAAGTCACGTAAAAATGCCAAGACCTTTCTCGACACTGAATGTGCCATTGTCAGATGCCATTAGACACTGGATCTCTAATGAAAATAGACTGGCAGCTAGCTATCTGATTAAAATAAATCATTGGAAAGAGCTTCATTGTGACTGGAATGAATCATTTCAGTGTCACTTCTGATATTCTGTTAATGCAACTAGAAGAGGAGCAGCTTCCAAACAAAATGAATGTATAGAAAGAAACAAAAGCAGACCTGAGAATAAAGCTGAATGTTGTTATCTACTATTTTATGGCAAAATAGATATTGACTATATATAAAATACATCAAACTTTATTGATGCAAAAGCACCCAATAAAAAAATGAAACGGTAAACACATTAGTGGATGTTGATCAAATGTACAGTAAATACAACCCAGTGTGAAGAACAGTATCCCGCATATATCTGTCAATAGCAGTGTTTCTCTGGAGGACAGAACCACCCAACGCATTTCGAAGCAGGGTTTTTAATTCTTCATGGGGGGGGGGGGATATAATTACCCATTATTATGATTTCCATACACTGATGGACTGGATACATAAACAGCCACAATTTAAAACCATAAGAGACCAGAGTTGTTTACGGCCACCAGCGTCAAAGAACCACAAGCGAGGACTGTCGAAGCCAAGCCATGATGCTCTCGGGTCGTTGAGACCATCCAAGACACTTCACGTGGATAATGCCCATCAATGAGATAGTTTGTGGGTCGTGTAACACCCAGGCTAGGATCATTAAGTATGCTGCTGAGTAGATCAATGGTGGTGGGAGTGGGGGTACAAAAGTAGTAAATTTAAAAAGGAGCTCAGGAGCATGTGCATCAGCTCAGCTGGCAGAGACCCTGATTCACATGCTGATGAGCTCTGTTTTGACATTTATGTAACCCTCAACCACCGAGGGATTAAGCTGAGGAAATGCCCTTTAGCCTATATTTTCCTATTAACTAGAAAATAGATTTTCGCTAATACATTTACTTATCAAAGACTTAATTTGGATAGATCTTTGAGATGAGGATTCTACTGCTAAAACCTAAGTTGTCTATTAAGACAGGTGTAAATTGTCTTCTGAAAAGTAATCTAAGGGCTTGTTCACACGTGTTTATGAAAAAGGAAGCAATGCTCACTAAATGCTCCTTTGAACCTTTGAAAACACTTCAAGCATGCTTGAAGTGTTGCTTGATAATGCCCATGGAAGCATTGCTTTTCTAGTGTGTGAAGTGTCTGAAAGGGAAGTTATGTAGAGGAAATTATTACTTTGAGGAATGGTTGGGCTATGGTGTGATAGCAAGCATTTTGTGAACTCTCTGAAAGATGGATTCATATACTTTGATCTCTCTGACACTTTGCTTGGTCCAGCTAAGTTTTGCTGCCACTGCCTCTTCCCCAATGCCCAGCTAACACTTCATAAATGCTTCACTAACACGCCATACCGGCTCTAGGTCAGTGATGGCGAACCTTGGCACCCCAGATGTTTTGGAACTACATTTCCCATGATGCTCATGCACTCTGCAGTGTAGTTGCTCATCATGGGAAATCTAGTTCCAAAACATCTGGGGTGCCAAGGTTCGCCATCACTGCTCTGTGTTAATGAAACATTACCTTGAAATCAATGGAGGCAGCTGAAGTGTCGATGCCTCGGGAAAATAACATGCTGCCTAATTTTTAACACTACACCACTCTACTACTCCTGTGTGAACAGCACTGTGTGGTGCTGTTGTAATATTCATGGCAGAAATGCTTCTTTTTTTTTTTTTCTTTTTATTGCTGCCTAGATGACATTTCAGCTGGCAATATCTATCGACTGTAAAAGGGGAGCTGTAGCTGCACGGTGACAACTCTTTAGCCACAATGGCACTTTTTCACTCAAGAATTTGTGTTTTCGGATTGTTTCAGATTTTCTATCCTAATCTTTAAATATGCTGCAGTTCAACAGTGGTGTACCTTTTATTTACCGGTAGTTATTTCATGAATTTAAAAAAGGGGCAAAGTTTGGTTTGAAATTGGGTAAAGTATGGCAAAATGAAACTGTTGTACTGCTCAAGTACATGTACAGAGGTTAGTTCTTTGGTACCATATCAGCATTACACCGTACAGAGAAACATTTTGTGATACAGTGCCTTGAAAAAGTATTCACACCCCTTAAAATTTGCCACATTTTGCAATGTTACAAGCAAAAATTTTAATGTATTTTATTAGGATTGTATGTGATAGACAAACACAAAGTGGCACATAACTGTGAAGTGGAAGGAAAATTTTAAAATGGTTTTCAAAATTTTTTACAAATATCTCAAAAGTGTGGCGTGCATTTGTATTCAGCCCCCCTTAACTCTGATTCCCCTAACTAAAATCTAGTGGAAACAATTGCCTTCAGAAGTCACCTAAATAGTAAATAGAGTCTACCTGTGTGTAATTTAATCTCAGTATAAATACAGCTGTTCTGTGAAGCCCTCGGAGGTTTGTTAGAGAACCTTAATGAACAAACAGCATCATGAAGCCTAGGAACACACCAGACAGGTCAAGGATAAAGTTGTGGGGAAGCCTAAAGCAGGTTTAGGTTATAAAAAAAATTCCAAGATTTGAACATCTCACAGAGCACTCCATCATCCGAAAATGGAAAAAGTATGGCACAACTGCAAACCTACCAAGACATGACCCTCCACCTAAACAGACAGGCCAGGCAAGGAGAGCATTAATCAGAAAAGCAGCCAAGAGGCCCATGGTAACGCTGGAGGAGCTGCAGAAATCCACAGCTCAGGTGGGAGAATCTGTCCACAGGACAACTATTAGTCGTGCACTGCACAAATCTGGACTTTATGGAAGAGTGGCAAGAAGAAAGCCATTGTTGAAAGAAATCCATAAGTCCCATTTGCAGTTTGCGAGAAGCCATGTGAGTGGACAGCAAACATGTGGAAGAAGGTGCTCTGGTCAGATGAGACCAAAATGTAACTTTTTGGCCTGAAAGCAAAATGCTACGTGTGGCGGAGAACTAAAACTGGCAGCATCACATGGGGATGCTCATTTTCAGCAGGGACAGGGAAGCTGGTGAGAGTTGATGGGAAGATGGATGAAGCCAAATACAGGGCAATCTTAGAAGAAAACCTGTAAATTCTGCAAAAGACTTGACACTGGGGTGGAGGTTCACCTTCCAGCAGGACAACAACCCTAAACAAACAACCATAGATACAATGGAATGGCTTAGATCAGTGTTTCTCAATTCCAGTCCTCAAGGTGCACCCACAGGTCATGTTTTCAGGATTTCCCTCAGATGAAACAGCTGTGGTAAATACTAAGGCAATGAAACTGATCAAATCACCTGTGCAAAATAATGGAAAGCCTGAAAACATGACCTGTTGGTGGGCCTTGAGGACCGGAATTGAGAAACACTGGCTTAGATGAAAGCATATTCATGTGTTAGAATGGCCCAGTCAAAGTCCAGACCTAGATCCAATTGAGAATCTGTAGCAACACTTGAAAATTGCTGTTCACAGATGCTTTTCATCCAGTCTGACAGAGCTTGAGATATTTGCAAAGAAGAATGGGCAAAAATGTCACTCTAGATGTGCAAAGCTGGTAGAGACATACCCAAAAAGACTTGCAGCTGTAATTGCAGGGGGGTGAATAAAAATGCACGCCACACTTTTCACATATTTATTTGTAAAAAAAAATTGAAAACCATTTATCATTTTTCTTCTACTTCACAATTATGTGCCACTTTGTGTTGGTCTGGTCTATCACATAAATTCCCAATAAAATACATTTTCGTTTTTGCTTGTAACATGACAACATGTGGAAAATGTCAAGGGGTATGACTATTTTTTCAAGGCACTGTAATCATATCCTATAACAGGTAACAGGATCAGGTTGCACAAAGTTAAGAGTTTGCATTTGATTTTCAGACTATACCCATAAATTGATACCATAAGGGTAGCATTTTATTTTGACAAACCAGTACGAGTCTGGTGGATCTATCTACTTGGCTAGTGATCAGTAATGACAAACATAGACAGACCCTTCTTTGGTAATAGATATTTATGCCACTGAAATCAAATTCTGAGGAAGAGAAACCCCAGAAACGATCATGCTGACAAGAATGAAAGTCTTTACTTGCTATTGAATATTTTTTTTTTGCAGGAAGAGGCAGTGACTGCTGCTTAGAGGGATTGTTCCACTATGAGAATCAATAAGTTGTACAAACACATTAGAGTTGTTATATTATAACATTTCTGTCATGCTGGGTTAAGGGATAGGGTGTTTGTTCGTATTGCACAGTAATGTTGGTTTGATTGCCCAGTGCCTACTGTGTAACATTGCTTTATTATATATCCCCATGCTTTTTCATTTTAAGTCTATAAATAAATATATTTATTTCTGGTTATTGCCTAATCATTCACCATATATTCTGTTTATAATAAAAAAAAAGCTAATTGATTTACATCCTCAGGATTGATGTTGAAGTGTTCTTGTATGACACATAATGCTTTTCCATGGTAATAGACTCAATTTGCTCTATTAGGGGAGAACATATTGCTGTAAATCTAATGTCTTTGCATGCCCTTTGGCTTTGCCAGCTGATGGCATAGACATTTAAAACATTTCAGATTAACCCTAAACGGAACATACAACACTTTCACTAGACCGGAAATGGGGAACATTTTGCAGCAGGGACACGGTTAGCTATAAAAAAGCTGATGGAGGATGGTGATCTAGACTTTCCATTCTCTACTAAAAAAAATATTTACCTGTTGGGTTTGTAGATTTTTTTTTCTCACATCATTGTCAACAAGGCAGTAAATGAGGGAAAGTCTCAATAACAGAGTCCCATCAGGTCTGTAAAATATTTCCTCTGTAGTATGTCCCTGTTAGTCATCTATAGTTCAGTTTACGTCAAAAAGCATTTTGTACTTGTAGATAAATGGATTTTCCAATATTGCTTCACCAAAAACCTTAAGGCCTCCTGCAATCTGGGTGTTTATCCCCGGTGCATGAGGTTCTGGTGTTTAGATACGGGTGGAAGGTACAGGTGCACCATCCAACTCTGTTGTCATGCAGCCTGTCAAACTCTTGAGAGACTAACCGTTCCTGCAGATGGATGGTACACCGAGCAGTAGTTGCCTTTGATGCAGTATGCACCCAGGGATAAATGCCTGGAATGTAGACTGTGTGCAAATGGGAAAATCCGGACAGCCGCACTCCAGGAAATTATAATCCAAACTTCTTTATTTTAAAATCAGGAACATGTCATACAGTACATCAAAGGCAGAGTGTACAGACAGGCAGCTGCCTGTCTGTACACTCTGCCTTTGATGTACTGTATGACATGTTCCTGATTTTAAAATAAAGAAGTTTGGATTATAATTTCCTGGAGTGCGGCTGTCCGGATTTTCCCATTTGCACACAGCCTTTACTAGCATTAGCCAGCACCTGGGGCTCTTTGTTCCTGGAGACCAACAGCCAGTTCATACCTGGACAGATTCACCCTAGTGCGGGGACAACATCCGCATCGCCTTTGTATTCTGGAATGTAGGCTGCTTTCCAAGCATTCATCTCTGGGCACATACTGCATTTAAATGTACCTCAGCAGCTGTCAGTCTCTCAGAGTTTGACAGGCTGCTGGAAATGGGGTTGGACAGTACACCTGTACCACTCAACCACATTTAAGCATTGGAGCCTCATGCATCAGGGCTAAACACCCAGTGTGTATGAGGAAAAATTGTAAGTAAATACATTTTAATGAAAAAATAAATAAAATAATAAAATTTACGTCACAGCATTTAAGTACTGTATATTTTTATTTTTAAAAGGCTGTTGCTTTTAACATTAAAAGAAGCCTTCAAGTTTCAGCCCTTTGAGTCTAAGCTGAGATGAAGTCATCAGTCTGCTGCAGGCAGGAGGAAATATTTGGGTCATCGGTTCACTCATGTTTTGTGCTGAAACAAAAAAACTGATAAATACTGATGCAGGATACATAAGATTTACATCAGTTTGCACATCTGTCTTCAGTTATATTCTGTTCAGATCAGTTTATTTCTGTTGCATCAGTTTTTTTTTACGTGTGTGTTTATTTTTTTGTTTTTTTGTTTTTTAGTTCTTAAAGAAAATTGTTGTATGTGACAAAAGTATTAGGGAAAAAAATGCTGATTGCCCAAAAAACAGATGTAAACTGACTCCATCCGTTTACATTCACCTCCACAGAATGGAAAAGAACAAAGACTGTTTCCTTTTTTTCTGTGCCCTTAAATGGACTCGGATGTAAGCTCTGTGTCTCTGTTTACACCTACTTGCCCATAGACACACATTGTGATGTAGTGTGAACCTGTTGGAAAAACTGATGGATGAATCCCAACTGAACACTCTTCTGAAAAGACCCTTTCTCCTAATCTGCATTGTCCATACTGCAACCTTGCAACTTTGTAGGAAGTCACAAGTGGGAGTATGCAACAGTTGATCTGTGTCAAATATTTGTGAACATAACCAAGAATTGTACATGCTCCAGGATCTACACAAATGTGTCATCTCTACATCTAGGAAGTAGATGCTGACCCTGTCTGATGCCTGAATAAAGATGTTTTCATCTTCCTGAATTAAAAAAAAGCATGTGAAGACATTGCTGGGGGGAGAGACGGGAGGGGGTGCTGTCATCTTGGAGGAAGGTTATAAATACTGTACTTGTTTTAATTTCACATTGCTTAGCATGCATGCAATTAACTTGCAAAAAAAAAAGATTTTGATGCTAGGTCCATTGTAGGGAGATGCTTGAAAAAATTAAAGGGAAAGTCTACAGTTCCCCTGAACTCGTTACCTTATTTCCTGGTCTTTCCAAATATATCAGGCCCCTGTATGGTCCACAGAAATTTAATTTCTAGTGCATTTTTTATATGCACTTACAGAAGACACCCTGCGAATATTGATTGACCACTTGAGTGTCTCCAAACTAAAATTATGTAACATGATCTGCACAGCTGGTTATTTGGGGCATGTCTGTCATGTTTGCAAGTACAGTGTTTTACTCATATTGTAGTTATAATTACAGTACAGCATAACAGAATAATAAAAAAAATATATATACTGTGTTCATTATTTAGAACAAGGGCAGCTTATGCGCTGTTTTAAAAATTTGGAGCAGCTTGTGTATTAAAGTAGTGCTTAGCAGTAATTTTGATGTTATGGGAATAATGGCCCTGTGGAGGTTCATATGATTCCAACATATAAAGCAGTCATTTAGATAATGCTCGATCTGTCTGTCTCTTCTTCTGTAAAGTTTAATTCTCGGATAAGAGGAAGGATGAAAGGGCACTTAAGGACATCTGTCGTGCCAGACTCCCTCCGTCTAGTAACAGCTTATTGACAATCTGTTATGCTGCTTTTCGGAACCAGGAATCTTAATGGGCAAAGACTGCACACTTTCCTATTTCAAGGTGCTAAGAGAACACACTGCCAGGGTGAAAAGTGTAAGTCACAGGGCTATTAACAGTGAAATCATTCTCCCTTTCTTTTTCTTTATTTTGTAAAAGGCTAATTTCACCTTTTAAGAGGAAATAAATGCTCTTATTTTTGCAGGAAAAAATGTTCATGTATTTTTTTTTCTGCAGGAGCCAGGTAAACATTGCACCTGTGATCAGTAGATTTCGGGTGTGATGTCAGGCTCCTGAACACTCTTCCTCTAGCTTTCTGCCCCTACGTCTAACAGAATTTTAGTTAGAAAGTTGTAGAAAGGACGAATGGAATACATGCACATTAATCAGCACACTTGTAATCCATTGAGTACAAGCCTTCCTCCACGGTGGATAGTTCATTCATTAACATCCGTGCAGATTTTAAAAGTTACAGCAGCTGTAGGGATGCAGAATCCCTGCTGGCTGTCACAGGGAGTGGGGTACTGGAACATGTTACATCTTAAATATGGGCAAGGTGAGCTTAGACTTTAAAACTGAACTCCGGGAAGAAATGTTCAGCTACATGTATATAGGTGTTTCCATAACTTAAAATAATTACTTTGTTACAGTCTCCTTGGAAGTCATAAATCCAGCCTTTTTTTCTCTGTGAGGAGCCCTCTGTTCATATCCTGTTCATAAGACCAGTGGCTACTGTGCCCTCTATTCCCCTGGCCACCGGTCCTGTACATTCCCCACTGTAGTTCTCAATAAAGCGTGTGGGGTTGTGATCACATCACAGCTCGCTGTAGTGGGCAGGCACGAGAGTCTGACTCTCAGTCTGATCCACTGACTATACAGCACAGTTAGATAGATCAGGCCAGTAGTCTGATTCATCCCATACAGACCCACAGTCCCGCTCACATTGCTACCTATTTAGACTGTGGAAGGATCAGACCAGGAGTCTGAGACTATCTGGTTCGCCCACTCCAGCAAGAACTTGCTATACTGATAACTATAGTCTGAATAGGCAGCAATGTGGATGGGACTGTGAACATGTATTGGATGAATTGGACTCCTGGCTTATCCATCTTACTATGCTGTACAGTAGGCGGATCAAGCAGGGAGTCTAAGACTTTTGGGTCTACCCACTGTACAGCTTTGTTAGATGGACAGGCCAACATTCTGATTCATCCTATACATGCCCACAGCCCAACCCACACTTGCCCTCATTCGGACTCTAAATCCCAGGACATGCTAGGATTTGTAGTCTTAGTATATGGTGACAAACACTAACGGGAATTGATGTCACTGCTTCAGAGATCCCTCCTCCTGGAGCCCAGGGATAGCGAAAATTCTGTGCAATCGATTATTAAAACCATGAGTTTTGCACAGGGGGAATTTTAATCTAAATCACATTAGCAGTTTTGCTTAACTAACTACACAGGACTGTACAAATTTTATCACCATCCCAGAGTTTTTCATTAAAGGGCATCCAAAGCCTGCTGCTCAGCTACTAATGAAAACTTTTGTGCTCTCCAAAAAGAAATATTTGTAGTTTAAAGGAGAAGTACAACCAAAGCTCGCTGTACTTCTCCTATGGTTCCCAGGAGTGCAATTTGTTTTTCAGCAGACAGGCTGAATGAAGTCGGGATCCACCCACATGCCTGGACCAGCACCCAGGTCAGCCTCTCGGCAAGCCACTCCACAGCCCAGTGCTCCAGTGAGTGAGGGGGAGTGGGGGGTGGGGGCAGAGCAGAGAGCGGTGACTGGCTGTCTGCTCTTAAAGCTGTGAGAACAGAGTGATTGGTGGTGTTTGATCGCTCAGTTTCTCAATGTTAGAGACAGCGGTGGGCGGATGCTGCATCCACATAGGTAAGTATGATTCGTGGAAAAAAAAAAACTCCATACTTCTCTTTAAACAACTTTCCATAAACCTGGATCAAGCACGCTTCACGTAAACTGCACTTTATCCAGGTTTTGTAACCACTTGCCGACCACCCTATAACAGATTTACTGCTACAGGGTGACCGACCTGTGCAAAATCACGGCTATATACAGTGCCTTGCAAAAGTATTCACCCCCTTGGCATTTTTCGTGTTTTGTTGCCTCACAACGTGGAATTAACTTGGCTTGTTTGAGGATTTGCATCACTTCTCACCCCTTAAAGTCAATACTTTGTAAAGCCACCTTTTGCAGCTATCACAGCTCCAAGTCGCTTTGGATAAGTCTCTATGAGCCTGCCACATCTTACCACTGGGATTTTTGCCTATTCCTCCTTGTAAAACTGCTCCAGCTCCTTTGGGTTGGATGGTTTGCGCTTGTGAACAGCAATCTTTAAGTCTGACCTCAGATTTTCTATTGGATTGAGGTCTGGGCTTTGACTAGGCCATTCCAACACATTTACATGTTTCCCCTTAAACCACTCAAGTGTTGCTTTAGCAGTGTGCTTGGGGTCATTGTCCTGCTGGAAGGTGAACCTCCGTCCTAGCCTCAAATCACACACAGAGTGGTACAGGTTTTGCTCAATAATATCCCTGTATTTAGCACCATCCATCTTTCCCTCAACTCTGACCAGTTTCCCTGTCCCGACTGTTGAAGAACAGCCCCACAGAATGATGCTGCCACCACCATGTTTCACTGTGTGGATGGTGTTCTTTGGGTGATGTGATGTGGGTTTGCGCCAGACATAGCGTTTTCTTTGGCCAAAATGTTAAATTTTAGTCTCATCAAACCAGAGCACCTTCCTCCATACGTTTTGGGAGTCTCACACATGCCTTTTCGCAAACTCAAAATGTGTCATTTTGTTTTTTGCTGAAAGTAATGGCTTTCTTCTGGCCACTCTGCCATAAATCCCAACTCTATGGAGCGTACAGCTTATGGTTGTCCTATGTACAGATACTCCAGTCTCTGCTGTGGAACTCTACAGCTCCTCCAGGATTAGCTTAGGTCTCTGTGCTGTCTCTCTGATTAATGCCCTCCTTGCCCGGTCTGTGAGTTTTGGTGTGCGGCCATCTCTTGGCAGGTTTGCTGTTTGTGCCATGTTCTTTCCATTTGGTTATGATAGATTTGATGGTACTCCTAGGGATCATCAAAGATTTGGATATTTTTTTATAACCTAACCGTGACTTGTACTTCTCAACAACATTGTCTCTTACTTGTTTGGAGAGTTCTTTGGTCTTCATGGCAGTGTTTGGTTAGTGGTGCCTCTTGCTTAGGTGTTGTAGCCTCTGGGGCCTTTCAAAAAGGTGTGTATATGTAATGACAGATCATGTGACACTTAGATTGCACACAGGTGGACATCATTTCACCAATTATGTGACTTCTGAAGGTAATTGGTTGCACTTTTTATGGGCTTCATAACAAAGGGGGTGAATACATACGCACATGCCAATTATCAGTTTTTTATTTCTGAAAAATAGTTTTCTGTATATATTTTCCAAATTTTACTTCACCAACTTAGACTATTGTGTTCTGATCCATTTTAAAAAATTGAACTAAAGGCTGTAATGTGACAAAATAAGTAAAAAGCCAAGGGGGGGTGAATACTTTTGCAAGGCACTGTACCGCTCATCTGTGTCTTTATGGACCTTGTTTTATACGCTGGTGCTCAGTCATGTTGGAACAGGAAGGGCCCATTCTCTACCTGTTCCCACAAAGTTGGGAGCATAAAATTGTCCAAAATGTCTTGGGATACTGACGCCTTAAGAGTTCCCTTCCCTGGAACTAAGGAGCCAAGCCCAACCCCTTAAAAACAACCTGTGCACGAAGCAAGGATTTCAAAGGAAGTGCACCTGCTACAGTTGTGCTGTTTTTTATTTATTTTTTTGTTTGTTTTTTAACTATCATGTTATATTTACCTGCTCTGTGCAATGGTTTTGCCCAGAGCAGTCCCAATGCTCCTTTTCTGGGGACCCTTGCCAACGCTCCTGCCCCCCCCTGCAGAGTGCCCCCATAGTAAGCTGCTTGCTATGGGGGTATTCCGATGTACAACTGGATAGCCCCAAGTATTGCCCAGGCTATGAGCACTATCTGATACTTTGTACCAAGGTCAAAAGAAGAACAAATAATTTACACTATAAAATAAAAGCCAGCATGCTAGGGTCTGCTTTGGAGATGTGCCAAATTACTATTTGAAATGCAAGTTATTCACTCTGGAAACTAGATCTCCCATAAGGTATTTTAATAGTTTATCTCAGTCTCTGTCCAGAAACCTAGTTGTATTATCCCTGGCACATCAGATGAAAGCTGTTTTATAGCCTTAAGCTGCCTGTGGACATCAGAGACTAGGCAGAAATGCACACAATACACCACGGTCTCTATATACCTGTAGATGGAGCTTGTAATATTTCAAAAGTGCTCATGTCTATGCAGGACCACGTTTGTCATTAGGCACATTTCTCCTGTCCCTGTAGTGAAAATGCAGTGGGAACAAGAAAGTGCTCTATGTAAAAGATGTAATCCTATCAAATTGGTGTTTACATGCTAATAGGCTACAGGGTTGGAAAACTGGGCCTGTACCTTTTGCAAGAAAGGTGGGAACAGACACTGTCAGCAATAGAAAAAACGACAACAGACATGGTTTTCCAGCCAGGTTGATCGCTATTTCTCCAACTCCTGATGGTGACTACTTAGGCTTAGCTTTTGGTCTGAACCATTTCAAAAATCATATCTGATTGGCTGCTACTAGATACAGCACACAGTTACTGCACTTTGTGTGTACACAATTCCGACGCACAAAATTCCACGCATGCTCAAAATCAAGCAGAGCCGCACTGGCTATTGAACTTCAATTTACTCGGCTCGTCGTACGTGTTGTACATCACCGCGTTCTTGACGTTCGGAATTTCTGACAAAATTTGTGTGACCGTGGGTATGCAAGACAAGTTTGAGCCAACATCCGTCAGAAAAAAATCCACGGTTTTGCTGTTGGAAAATCCTATTGTGTGTGTGTGTGTGTGTACAGGGCATTAGAGTTCAATTTAAAACATGGTGCTGCTAAACTTGTTTAGTCTAAAGTGTACGGTCTATACACAGAAAAGCTATGAACTTGATTTATGTAGCATAGAGTTTAACACTATAGATTTCCTTTAATTAGTATCACGATTAAATTGACATATCAAATAATATACATGCTTTGCTGCCATTTGGTATAATAGGAGATTTTTGGATATTTGGGCATAGAGGGAGAGCATTTCACTTTTGAAGGTTGAGGGTACAATAATGCACTCTAATATGATGGATGAAATAAAAATTGTGACAACATTGGCAAAGATTAAAAGTGCAAAACAGATGGCTAATGTTAAATGAAGTCCCAAAAAGCCTTTCAATTGTGCACATGTTTAAAAAAATTTGATAAAACAGGTCCTTTAAAAGGTGAATTACTTAGTATAAAAGTTTTCAATTTAGATTAATGTTTCTCAATATAGTGCTGATATTTACCCTAAGTACCTGCTTGTCTGGGTTTTTGGTCTCAAGAACTCAATGAGCATGTGTAAATTTAGATGCCTCTTAAAGCTGAGCTATACTTACTTAAGCTCCAGTGATGCTAAATTCCGGAGCTTCCCACCCAGCCTGTCCTCTTCGGGCAGCCGGTTTCCGAGTCTCGATCACTGTCATTGGCTGGGTGGGAATGACATCACTTCCAAGCATGCCCAGTAGTTCAGTCAGATTCGGCATTGCCGAAAGTGTACAGTGAGCTGCGTATGCGTGGAAGAACCTCTTTCACTATGGCCATCTAGTGAACCCAGTGAAGACAGTATTCCAGTCTTTTGAGGATCTCAGGGAAAAACATGAGCTTGAGCTACCTCGTAGTGCCTTTTTTTCTAATTCAGCACAGCGCTCCAACCCTCATGCCCAACTTTCAATTCTCTATACTGTCCCCATTTATAATCTTGTCTTGCCCTTCACAGAAATGGTTAACTTCACATATATATAAACTTGTAAATTCTTGCAATATGGATTCCCAAGGGAAACCTAGTTACATGCTTAGAAGGGAGTAAACTCTCAGAGGGGAACTCTCCCCTGAACAGTGGCAAATGATATGGTCCCGGGCAGCTAAAAGATCTATTTGTACATTATACAAGGAAAATACTTACAAGGTACTATTTTTTGGTACATGACACCATCCTGTCTACATGCCATATATCCAGCGGCCTTGGATTGCTGCTGGAGGTGTCTTGGAGATCGGGCCATTTTATTTCATATCTATTGGCAATACCCATCTCTACAGCCATCTTGGCACTCGGTCCGGGATCTCCTCCATCGGTTGTTCGAGGTGGATGTTCCTTTCCATCCAAAATGATATCTACTGGGATTTCTCCATCCTAAATTGCCTGGGCTAGCCAAAAAATTGGCCACCCACATCTTAATGTCGTCCAGATGTTTGATAGTCCTTCAGTGGAAAAGACGGACTCCACCGACATTAACCGATTTCTATGCTAGGTTTAAGGAAGTAGAGGTAATAGAATGCATGACGGCCCGATTAGCTGATAAGGTAGTCTGCCACAATTTGATATGGGAGCCCATCTCAGGATAGAGATCCCCCATGAACACCTCAAGCCCTTTCTCTGCCCGAAAAGTAGAACCTTCTGGCCCAAGAGTGACTAGCCCTGTTTGTTGAACTACTCTATACTTTTCTCTGTTTTTTGCTCTTTTTATCTGTTTTTCATGGACCCACTGGCTATGATAATGGAAGGTGTCAATATACTGATACCATGCTCTATGTTGTGGTACTCGCACCTTTTTGACTACAGTGTAATCGTCTCTTGGGTTATACCTAAGACCTTTGTATGTGGCTTTGACTGTTTGTATCTTCTTTGTTTGTTAATGGAAGCTTGCATGCTATCCAGTGAAAGTTATCTTTCTCTATTTTTATAGTGAAAAATATAAAAATTCAAGAAAAATTGTAAATTCTAAAATAAAAAAAGAACTACACCAGTCAAATTAATTTCATGTGTGAGGCTACACAATGGGCAATTGATCTACATTGGAAATCAACAATGGTCCCTTTCTCACAAATTATTTCTAGATTGGATAATATGTTAATGGAAAAAGATATTCCGCTCGCACCATGGTTCTAAAACACTATTTGATGCAAATGGGACCCATGGTTCTTGCATAGATGATTTACTGTCCACGAATCATCTCTTTTTTACTACTTTAATTCCCTATTTTGAACACTCATATATTGTTGCTTCTATACCATACATACTACCTTAACAGGTGTATAGTGGTTAACTCTTTTTGGTACTTAATACTGAAGTTTATTTGATTTTAGTTTTGTAATGTATATTTTAGATTCTTGCTTGGTAACTATTGAATAAGCTATTGCTTTTAAACTTACTAATTGTAAGTTACACTGTACATGACCTAGTTGTTGTTGATATACACCATACTTATTACCTCTCAGTCTTGTTAACCAAGATTTCTTAAGTAAACAAACAAAAAACTCAAACGTTTGACAAGTCCATAAAAGTAATAAAAATCCCCCAAAAAGTTCCTCATTGTAAACGCACAATCACTCATGATGCCTGCTGACTCGCCAAAAAACAAGCCAGCGCACACAAATGATCCAGACAATACTGCTAGCTTCTATATATGATGCTCCGCTTTCACTAAATGGGCAAAAGTTCAGGTGCTTGTTCAAATGCCTAAACAGCCAAAGTTCGACCTGAACCATCAGCTCATCCTTAGCAGATATGTAGCGCTCACAATATGTAAGGAGATTTCTCAAGTAAGCTTATACTGGATTGTCAAAAATAAACATTGTGTTGCTATTACAATGCTGAAGTTATAAATTGAAAGTGTATTCTGTGACCATAGAACTCCTTTAAACCCTCTGGTTAGAGTAAGATCTCTGTTATCTCCTTTGAATGATATGTTATCCACCTAGAGCGTAGTATTAGAAATACCCCCCAATCTATTAATAAATTATTGTTGGGGAAAAACAAAATTGAAGAAAGTCTTGGGAATAGTACTTAACAGTAAGCCATTTAGTAAAACACTGAATTACTTGACTAAAGGATAGCACTGAGATGCTTTTATCTACGGAATTGATCTTACTGCAATTTGTAGGCTCAGAAAGAAATTATTTTTCTTCCGCGGGGAAAAAAAATTGTTAACATTTAAAGCTAGAATTTTGGGGGATTTTCATTGCTACTTGAGTGAAAGCGGTAGTAAACTCTCTAAAAATAATGTAAATATTGATTTTCAATCAAATGGGCACTAAGAATAACAAAAATCATTCTTACTGTTTTTTTTTTTCTTTTATATTCTAAACGCTCATCATCGATATTAGCCGCCGCGATAGGACCTGTAGTCTTCCAGGTTCTGTATTCTATTTTACTTTCACCCGCAGTAGCTATTATTGTCCCTAATCCCATGCATGTGCAGTAATAGCGCTATCCAAGGTGTCCACGATCCTCTTCACATTGCAGAAGTACAATCAAGTCTCGTGATGTCGGGGCTGACGTCGACACTCAGAAATGATGCGGACCCGGCATAGACCCTGCATTCTTCCGGCAGGGTCTCTGCTTGCCGGAAAAATAGTATATAAAGGCGCATGCGCAGGTGACGTCAGAAGTGAAAAATATACAGAATATAGGAAAGGCAAGCAGGTAAGGAGACTTTCATATAGTGCAACTCATTTTAAAACCTGCAATAGTCCATTTACATAAGAGTCGTCGGAATGGGTATTCAACCACTTGAAATTTATCGTTATTCTTGTGTTTTTCAGCTTAGTTGACTATAAGAAATAAACATGCAGTGCTCATGTGTACAGTACACTGCAGCTGCTAAACTCACGTTTAGGAGCAGTTGGGCTTTTATTTTTCAGCTGCCCCTGAACTCTCCTATGTAATCTTGTGTGTCCATGTACACTCAGTTGTTTATAGTAGTTTAGAGGTGAGGGGCGAGTGTCCCCCCTCTCCTGCACCATACCAGGCCACACACCCTCTCAACATGGGGGGTGTGGGTGCTTTGAGGCAGGGGGGCTCTGTGCCCCCCCAAAGCACCTTGTCCCCATGTTAATGGGGATAAGTGCCTCTTCCTGACAACCATGGGCGGTGGTTGTGGCAATCTGCAGGCAGGGGGCTTAACGGAATCCACCCCAGACTGAAGGGTCTGGTATGATCTTTGGGAGGGGACCCCACGCCATTTTTTTTTTTTTCCATTTTGGTGTGGGGTTCCCCTTCAAGATCCTCAGAGCATAGGTCAAGTCATGATCTGACTTGGTTGCAACTTCTTTTCAAATCAATGGGCTGAAAGTTGAATCCGTTAAGACAGCTCTCAGCTGTTAAAAGCTAATACAGCTAAATGCGTATTACGCCAATTCAAAAAGCTATTAAAAGCGCATTTTTTTCCTGGTGTTGATAGTGGCTTTCTAGCTCTTTTTTTCTAACGCCCCGTGTGCATGAACCCTAAGAGTGATTAAACAATGTTTTGTTTATCTTTTGCTTTATTAAAAGTGTTTCTTTATTTAATTTTTAACAAAATAATAAGAAAAAGAAAATAACATGAATTAGAATAGGGTTCAAAGCTAACCATCAATCCAAATCAATTAAATCAGCAGCAACGATGTATTATGTTTCATAAACTAACAGTTGCAGGTAGATCTAATACAGTATACCCTAATGGAAATTCATGACCAAATCAATTCAAAACTACTCCAGGAAACGTACAATCAAATTCAAACAATATCACAATACCATCCCCAGTTTTTGCTGTCCATACACTATTCAGAGTATCGTTCATACTCATCTTTAAAAAAAGCGAGCATCCGGCCATGAAAGCAAACGATCCAGCCAACATGCAATGACCAGCCTTTGATTTTAAAAATCGTTCAAAGGGCTTAACTTATCAGTTTCCCGCCTATTTATAACCTTTTGAGTTATCATTCCTTCAGCAGGATTTCTCCAAACCTGTCCTTGGCTTCCTTGGCTCAAAAGACCAACCAATTACCAATTTATGCCCACTAATTGACCAAAACACGAACGAGCCTTCCAAATGGCAGACCCCTGAATGACTCTCCACCAGTGCGTGGCCAGCAATAAAATACCTCCACCCACTACAAGATTGAAACTAAACTAAAACTTGAAATAAAGTGGCGCATGGTGGAGAAGAGCTAGAGAGAGAATCTGCTACAATAGGCAATAACAAAGGAAACCATACTTTTTGGAGTTCTTTTGGACAGAAGGCGACCCGCAGGACACCGGATATCGCCGCCACCTGCCGATCGTCAACCAAGCTGAGCAGAGCTCTGCATACGTAAACAAGGTAAATCTCTGCCCCCCCTCCCTAACATTCCTTATTCATTACCATGCTAGTGAATGACTCATTTCACATACATACAGAGGACCTTTTTGTAACCACAAAGTGTAGCTTCGTTTATATTTGAAACTAATATTAACCTGAGATTGTTTATCTTTTTATCATTAATTTTTTTTTTTTTAACATAAAGTTTATTTAATTTTAACAAACAGACAGAGTAGATCAAGGAACAAATACATTCAAACATAATCATATAACAGTAGTACAAGCTATTCCAAAAATTCTTTACTCTAACAGCACTCATGTACTCATGAGTGCAAAGTATGCTTTGAGGGTGATGGATTACACTTCATATTTTTAGCTGGCTGACCCGTTGTAGCTAAAAGGTGAGTTGCTTGTTGTTTTCTTCCAGTGTTTTGATGTAATTATACCCTATTTAAACTTTAGAGCTTTCAGAAAAACACTTTTTTTGTGAACCTCATTGTTATCAATTGGGATACTGTGGCATTTTGTCGTTTAGCTTTTGTTGATGATCAGGAGGCCAAAAGCTGGATGTTATGCTAGAAAACCAAATTATTATGTGAGTGGGTTTTGCTTAAATTAAAAGTCATAATTACCTAAATGTGATTTCTCTGTGAGATCCTTGATATAGAGATGGAGATTCTTGTCCTCGAAGAGCTAGCCATCATCTTGCCTCTTGCAAACATAAAAAAAAGCTTATAATCTTAATGGGAATGAATCGATAAATTAGCATCGCTATAGATGTAGTAAAACGCATATTAAATTACTCACTTTAGCAGCTATTATCAGTGTTTCTGCACCTCTCTCTGCACCAAGCAGCTGGACAATTTACATAATCATCTTGCCAAAACCCACACAGTCACTTACTTTATGTCCCTGTCAAGGCATCGTAAATTCAGGGGGTGCGTAGAGATGAGATTTCAAGGAGTGTGGCTTACCTCATGTGGCATATATGGAAAAAATATGCTTAAACTGCTTTTATAGAAGAAAGCATTCATAATATTAATCTTTGGCCAGCACCATTGGACCAAACATTTTATCCTTAATATGAGAATGCTTATGAAATCATTTTTTGTCATACATCTTATTTGTTTTCCTTCATAAACAAATGCCATTTTACTAGGGGCTAACATTTGCATTCTCCTTCTGTGTGTTAATTTAAAGTCAATTAGAGGCATTTTGATACCCTGTGGTTGAGATTTGAGGTAAAGGTGATTTACAGTGGGACAAAAAGTATTTAGTTAGCCACCAATTGTGCAAGTTCTCCCACTTAAAAAGATGAGAGAGGCCTGTAATTTGTCATCATAGGTATACCTCAACTATGAGAGACAAAATGTGGAAACAAATCCAGACAATCACATTGTCTGAGTTTGGAAAGAATTTATTTGCAAATTATGGTGGAAAAAATGGATTTTTAAAACGGCTTACCTGTAAAATGCTTTTCTTGGAGTACATCACGGGACACAGAGCACCATAGTAATGACTATCTGGGTTATATGCTATCTTTAGGTGATTGGACACTGGCAACCAATAGTAAGAAGGTTCCTCCCATATAACCCCTCCCATACAGGAAGTACCTTTTTAGTTTTGTAGCAAGCAATGAAGATCCCAGAAAAAGAGGGGAGGGACCTCTGTGTCCCGTGATGTACTCCAAGAAAAGGATTTTACAGGTAAGCTGTTTTTTAAAATCCATTTTTCTTTATCGTACATCACGGGACACAGAGCACCATAGTAATGACTATCTGGGATGTCCTAAAGCAATGCCTTAGAGGGGAGGGAAAATAACATCCTTGGAACCCCTGTTTTAGGCTCCAGACTATAAAGCTGCTTGCAGCACGCTCTGGACAAAAATAGTCTCTCTTTGAGACCTAACATCCAGTCGGTAAAACCTGGTGAATGTATTAAACGAAGACCAAGCGGCCGCTTTGCAAACCTGAGCCATAGACACTTGTTGGTGCACTGCCCATGACGTACTAACTCCTCTGGTAGAGTGAGCCTTGAGATATCGAGGTGGAACCTTGTGTTTCAACTCATAGGCCTGGATAGTTGCTGCCTGTCCTTTCTTAGGACCCTCAGGCAGATCAAAAAGTGAGTCAGATTTCCGAAAAGGGGCTGACATCTAAGTAAACCTTGACAACTCTCACCACATCCAGTGAATGGAGCGACCTTTCCTCCTTAGATTTAGCTTTAGGAAAGAAGGAAGGTAAAATGATATCCTGATTCAAGTGAAAACTGGAAACCACCTTGGGTAAAAAATCTGGAAAAGGCCGCATTACCACCTTGTCCTGATGAATAAACCGAAAGGGTTTTTCACAAGAAAGGACGGCCAACTCAGACACCCTTCTAGCTGAGGTTATAGCCACCAAAAAGACCAATTTCCTAGTTATTAGGATCAAAGGAATACGCTTAATAGGTTCAAAGGGTTGACTCTAGAGCTGAAAGCACTAAGTTCAAGTCCCAATGGCATAAGGGCGGCTTAATTGGTGGCCTTAAATGTAGTACTCCTTTGACAAAGGCTCGTACTAAAGAATGAGATGCGATTGGCCTCTGGAAAAAAACGATAAGGCCGAAATTTGTCCCTTAGTGGTTCCTAGGGATAAGTTTAAATCAATTCCTGTTTGCAGAAAGGCAAGGACCCTCCCAATTGTATACTTGCGAGGGTGCCATTTCCTCCTCTCACACCATGAGATGTACAACTTCCAGACTCTATGGTAAATTTTTCTAGACACTGGCTTTCTAGCATTTATTAAAGTAGACAAAACAGATCCTCTGATACCACGGTTTCTTAGTACACTGGTCTCAATAGCCATGCCATCAAATTCAACGACCGTAAAGAAGGATGGTATATGGGACCTTGGGACAAAAGGTCTGGGCGGAATGGAAGACACAATGGGTCCCCTACCGCCATCCTCACAATCTGTGAGTACCAAGCTCTCCTGGGCCACCAGAATAACTTTTTTCTGTTCTTCCTGTATCCTGCATAACAGGTGCGGCAGCATCTGGATCGGAGGAAAAGCGTAAATTAGGGAATACTGATCCCAAGGGAACCACCAATGCATCCATCCCCATGGCAAGTGGATCCCTGGTCCTGGACACGAAGCTGTCCATCTTGGCATTGAACCTGGATGCCAGGAGATCCACCTCTGGCATCCCCCAACGCTGGCATATTTGAAGGAAAACCTTGGGGTGAAGGGACCATTCCCCCGGTAACAATTGTTGACGACTTAGGTAGTCTGCCTGCCAATTGTCCACCCCTGGAATATAGACTGCCGCCAAAAACGGCACCTGTCTCTCTGCCCAAGCCAATATGGGATTTATTTCTCTTTGGGCTGCATGGCTCCGGGTACCCCCTTGGTGGTTGATGTATACCACCACCGTGGAATTGTCGGACTGGACTCTGACCGGAGACCCCCCGCAACCTGGACATCCAGAATATGAGAGCCAAGCGAGCTGCGTGAATTTCCAGCAGATTGATAGGCAAGGTCTTCTCTACCTGGGACCATTTTCCCTGTACGGAGGCCTCTTCCATTACTGTTCCCCAGCCGAGACGACTGGCATCTGAAGTTACCACTTTCCAGGTTACCGGTGGAAAGGACTTCCCACTTTTCAAGTTGCTGGTCTTTGACCACCAAGAGAGGTCCTGTTTTACCCTTGGGGATAGAGACATTGGATGATCCAAGGTTAGAACAGACTTGTTCCAAACCTCCAGGATAGTTTTCTGGAACAACCTGGAGTGAAACTGCATAAGGAACTGCGCTGAAAGACGACACCAGCTTGCCCAGCAGTCTTGTGCACAGTCGAATTGAGGGTCTTTTTACCCTTTTGATTTTTCTGACCAGCTCCACTATTGAGCTGACCTTTAAGGGGGGCAAAAACACCCTTTCCTGGGCCATATCCAGGATCAGGCCTAGATATGTCAAGATTTGAACTGGATGAAGGGCCGATTTGTCCATATTCAGAATCCAGCCTAGGCATCTCAGAAAATGAACGGTAGTTGAAATGTTTTCTATCAGGGTGGAATAGGACTGGTCCTTTTAACAGAAGGTCGTCCAGATATCCTATTACCGATATCCTTTAGGACCTTAGAGAAGCCAATACTGGAGCCAACACCTTTGCGAAGACTCGAGGTGCCGTAGCCAGACCGAATGGAAGTGCTACAAACTGCAAATGACACCCCTCTACTGCGAAGCATAGAAATCTTTGATGTGGACCGAAAATCGGCACATGCAGGTACGCATCCTTGATGTCTATGGATGCTAAAAAATCCCCCTTTTTTTTTTAAGGATGCGACTACTGAATGAACCGATTCCATACGGAAGGTTCGGACCTTTAGAAAGGAATTGAGAGACTTAAGGTCCAGAATGGGCCTTACCTCCCCATTCGGCTTCGGCACTGTAAATAGGTTTGAATAGAACCCTTTGAATCTTTCTTTGTGTGGAACCTCGATAATCACCCCCTGCCTTTCTAGCTGTTCTAAGGCTAGGAATAGGCTTTTCTTCTTCTCTGGGTCCGATGGGACTCTTGATACCAGAAACCAATTTGGGGGAAAATCCTGGAACTCTATTTTGTAACCTTGTGTTATAGTGGAAATGACCCACCTGTCCTGCACCAACCTTGCCCAAGCATCTGCGAACTGCCGCAGTCTGCCCCCCTCCTGTAAGAGTGGGGGCGCCCCTTCACAAGGAGGACTTGGAATTGGCCTTGGCTGGCTTTTGAGTCCAAGGTCTCTTTTGACCTGGAGGTTTCTTAAAGGCAGGTGGTTGAGGCCGTCGATACTTCTTGGGAGAAGAGGCGCCTGGCCCAGGAGCATTAGGAATTTTAAAGGAGGGCTGCTTATTCCTTCTCTTAACAGGAAGCAAGGAGCTCTTTCCGCCTAAGATTTTTTGGATATACTTATCCAGATCCTCTCCAAACAAACGTTCCCCATGAAAGGGAAAAGCTGCGAGCAGCCTTTGCATGGCATCTCGGCTGACCAGTTCTTTAGCCACAAGACTCTGCGCATATGTATTGAGAGTAGCGCAAAACGAGACATCTGCTGGATTGAGTCCTCTAATGCGTCTACTACTACATAAAGCGCGAGGAAGTTCTGACAACTCTTCAGAATATTCCTCCTGAACTGGCAGGTTCCTGACCAATCTTTTAAAATGGTCCTTCAGGGATTGGCAAATCCCAATAGCCCCAACTGCCGGTTGCACTGCTGACCCAGCCACCGCAAAGGAGGCCTTTTAGTAAGGACTCCAGCTTTTTATCTGCTGGATCTTTAAACCCTTGGGCATTATCCACTGGACAGGTTAAGCTTTTATTCACTGAAGAAATAGCAGCATCCACTAAAGACGTATCCCACCTTTTTTTGAATTTTTCCTCCATAGGGTATAAAAAAGAAAACCTCTTTGGAGGTAAGTATATTCTGTCCGGGTGATCCCAGTCAGCGTAAATCAACTGCTCCAATAATGGATGCACAGGAAAAGCCTGGGAACCTTGCTGAGGTCGCAAGGACCCCAATGTAGAACAGGAAAGTTCTGGCCCCTGTACAGGGGGTAACTTAAATCCTGCTCTCACCATCTCAGCTAAAGATTGAATAAACAATTTTTGGGATTGCGAAACCGACAATGGTTCTCCAGAACCTGAGTCCCCCGCTGAGGACTCTTCAGCCTCTGCTTCTTTATCCCCTCCGGCCACCTCCTCAAAATCCTCTGCCCATTCTGGATCCAAATCACAAGGACCCAACTGGCTAAGGGAGTCCTGGTGCTCACGTGACTCAGCACTGGGACCAGGCTCAGGAGAGGGAGATCTATGCCGTATTTTCCCTCCCTGTGTTACTGAGGCAATCAAACCCGCTATTTTGCCTTCAAGGCCAGCCAGGGCTGATGTTAAGTCGTCCTTAGTAACATAAGCCGATGCAGGGATACTGGTGGTGGCCACTACGCCTGACATATGCAATGGCACAGGCAGGCCAAATGCCGCAGGTCTTTCAGGGGAGATTGATGCTGCAGTAGTCTGAAGCTGATCTCCTGTTTTTGAAGGAGTCACTTTAACCCCTGGACTTGCTCTACTCCCTTTACCTCATTTTCTGGAAGACATTGCTTACAAGATTTTGAGGGAAAACAATACTCTCTCTGTGCTATATGGCTGAAAACAGCGTATAGCAATCACCATGGCCTTAACTTTCCATGTGTTGCAAATGCCCGACTCACGTAGACCTCTGTGTCCCACCACATACAAGTCTGATCTGACAAACAGCCTTGACACACGCAGGCGCCAACTTCCCTCTATATGCGTACGTTGTCACGTGACGTACGCACGCCGGGTGCCCATGCGTATGCCCTCGGGGAGACACGCAGTGCTATGCCATCACGCCGCGATGCATGTGGTGACCGCCACCCGCGCACGACATAGCGTACACAGATGGATACGAGCGCAAGGGCACGCAGCGCCTCCCGACGCACGCTCCTCGCGCACATGCGCACCCAGCTGAAACGGCCCCCGTGTGGGAGACAGCCGCCCAAGTGTGTCTTTGCGGCTTTGTTTCTGTAACTATCAGTGGGAACATAAGACATGAAAATTTGGCAAAAACATGTCATGTAATTAGTAACAGTAATATTACTTAGGCCTCCAGAGGGAGCACTCACCGATCATCGCTGCAGGGCCTGATACAGGCCCAATCTTCCCCCATCACCGTGGGTAGCGCCACTGAGGACCTTCAAGGACCGGGTTCCCCGTTTTTGTTTGGGGTCCACACCCTTAGATCTGTAAAGCACCCTTTAGGTTTCCTTGGGCAAATGAAAGTCCAGGAATACCATATAACAAGGGTCCAGTGCCATAAAGGACACATTACAGACAAAACCTTGTTCTTGAACCAAGGCTCGGGTACCATGCACTTTAGCATAATATGCCATCCGAATGGATCCGATTATAACATCCTCACTGGGACATTATTGAAGAAATTTGAAGAGCTGTCATAGCCGTGACCATCACCTTCAAGACACTGGCAAAAAACTAAAGGTACTTCCTGTATGGGAGGGGTTATATGGGAGGAACCTTCTTACTATTGGTTGCCAGTGTCCAATCACCTAAAGGTAGCATATAACCCAGATAGTCATTACTATGGTACTCTGTGTCCCATGATGTACGATGAAAAAAAAGTATTTGGTCACCTACAAACAAGCAAGATTTCTGGCTCTCTCAGACCTGTATCTCCTAATTTAAGAGGCTCCTCTGTCCTCCACTCATTACCTGTATTAATGGCACCTGTTTGAACTTATCAGTATAAAAGACACCTGTGCACAACCTCAAACAGTCACACTCCAAACTCCACTATGGTGAAGACCAAAGAGCTGTTGAAGGACACCTAAAACAAAATTGTAGACCTGCACCAGGCTGGGAAGACTGAATCTGCAATAGGCAAGCAGCTTGGTGTGAAGAAATCAACTGTGGGAGCAATAATTAGAAAATGGAAGACATACAAGACCACTGATGATCTCCCTCGATCTGGGGCTCCACGCAAGATCTCACCCTGTGTGGTCAAAAAGATCACTGGAATGGTGAGCAAAAATCCCAGAACCACACGGGGGGACCTAGTGAATGACCTGCACCCCTGGCATTAAAGCAGAACTCCAGCCAAAAATAAAAGGGTGGAAAATTAATATACCATTAAAAGTTAAAATAAAACCAGACTTGCTTTCTTTCCAGAGATTTCCCCTGCAATTCTTTTCTGCTACTATATGGACTCAACATCATTCACCCCGATTTCTCTAAGCCCAGGTTGTTCTAGATTTAGCAAGTTTGTGATTTGAACAGAGAAGATAAGCAGCACAGTGATGAGCTGCTGTTGTCCCTATCCACACATAACTGGTTGACTGCCTGCACTGGATTCCAATGGGGTTTTTTTTTTTTTTTTGGCAGCACACCATTAGAGCCTTAGGCTCTAATTGGCTTCATAAAAAGGGTGATACAGTTGATGCGACAGTAGTGAATTTATATTCACTATTGTCCTCCTGATTCTCCTCACGGCCAATCGGGAAGTCGGGAAGTCTGCGACCTAGATGGGGTGAATTTTTAGCAATAAATATGTCTGCCCCCCCCCAAAGAAAATGGAACACCATCCACCACTTCTCCTGAGCAGCGTATTCTCTGGACTATACAGCTCCATGCTGTGATCCTCCCGACCCCAGGTGGGTCTGACAAGCGCAATCCTTTTCTTTACATGCAAGCTGCAATTTGTTTAATAAACTGGTTGTTTAGTTTTATTGCTCCACTTAAGTCCTCATGCACACGGACGTTTTTACAGCTGCTTTTTTGAGCTTTTTTTGCAGCTTAAAAAGGCCTGTCTATGTTAGTCTATGGCTTCATGCTCACCTAGGCGTTTTTGAGCTGCAAGTGGCATAGGCGTTTTTAAGCTGTAAAAAAAACCCAGGACCAGTGGGTTCTGAGAGACGTTTTTCAGCTGTAAAAACGCTCTAACGCTCAAAAACGTCATTCACCAACGTTTTTTAGCGTTTTTGATCCATTGAAAAAAAAAAAAAAAATTTGAAAAAAAAAAAAAACGCGGAAAAACGCTAAAAACCGCTATTGCAAAAACGCTGAAAAAAGCTGAAAAAAGTTTTAAAAAATCACTGCAAAGATACTGGCGTTTTCATAACGTTATTTTAACAGCCTGTGTGCATGAGGGCCTGTACTAATACTATTACCAGGTTAAATTCAGATAGGTTAGAATTGCTTTATAAAAATCCTGTGTGATAAGCTCATTCTGGCTTGAGAGCAGCTGCGTTCTGAATAAACTAAGATCCCCTTCCTGGCTGAGCTAGTATGTATGGTTTTTAAAAGATCCTTTTTGTTTGTTTTTTTTTTTTTAGTACACTTCATTAAGGGGCACAGATTTAAAATTCATAGACTATGGGGTTATACTGCTGCCTCCGGGAGCTCTCCTTATGACACTTTATAGTTCCTTATGCTCTGCAAAAGTTAGCCACAGAGCGATTTCCAGTTCTCGCTCTGAAGAAAATCTCCAAAGGCTCCTCAATCCTGAGCATTGGGAACTATTACTACTGCTGTGCTACTATTGTCCCCTTTTTCCATCAACTCCAAAGAACAGTTTAACAAGCTGGAGAATTTCATGCTGCGTAACAAACTGCAGTATCCTATGTATGCTCTACATTTTTGTTTCCTCTTTTTTTTAATGTGAGGCAGAATCTTGCCACCATTGCTATAATTTCAATGTACTTGTGGTTTTCACTTCAGTTCTTGTTACTAGGGCTGAAACAACTAATCGATTAATCGACAACTAATCGATTATGAAATTAATCGATTACTATTTTCATAATCGATTAATCGGCCAGTAACATAATGTGGTTAAAAAAAAAAAAAAACCAAAATGAGCCCTTTATAGTACAAAAAGAGCAAAAAATCGCTACTGTGACTATTTCTTTCACAGTTCTACAGTAAAAAAATGAACCCCTTACAGTACTGATTATTTGCTTTATTTGTACTATAAAGGGCTAATATTCGTTTTTTTAACCCCATTATGTTACTAAACGTCTTACACCTGGTTCACACCTATGTGTTTTTTGGTGCTTTTTGCAGAAACAGACTACAGGTCATTCACATGGTTTCCTATGGGACACGTTCACATCTATGCTTTTTCAGCCGCTGCGTATTTGTAAAGCGTCAGTGACTTTTTTTTAACGCAACATACTTCAATGGAGAAGCTGCAGAAAAGCATGTAGTGCGTTTTTGCAGCAATTTGTGTTTTTTAATCTGCCCAACAAATTCGCCGCAAAAAACGCAAATCGCAGCAAAATCACGTGCGCAAAAATCAAAACGCACAGGAAAGAGCACTACAGAAATAGATCAAAAGCAAACTGCATAGGTGTGCACCGAGCCTTATGCTGGCCACACCGATCAATTTTCAGATGAGAATATTCAGACGAAAAATCTTTGTACATTCAATGAATGAAAGAATGTTTGAAATTTTCACTTGTTTTTAACATTCTGTTTTTAAAATAATTGTAATTTCTGAACGAAAACCACATACACTGTCTGATAATTCCTTTCACCAAGAAGTTTTTTTATTATTTCCAAATTTTCCCATTACTGTGGTTGAAAATGAACGTCGATTTGACCCCACTAATGATTAGAAAATCGAACGAACGTTCTTATCTCTCCTCTGATAGTATATACAGTATATTTCCTCTTATAGTATATACAGTATATCTCTTCTGTGTAATTCTCAGAGTGGATTAGATATTTTGCTCCCTAACCATATAGTTGGCTATTTTTATTTACCACTGCATAGAGAAATTTAAGAATAAATTGCCTTTTTTTAAAAACTTTACATATTAACTAAATTATACACCACACTTTTTTTTTTTTTTAAGGTTATTAACCGATTAATCGATTAATCGAAACAATAATCGGCCAACTAATCGATTATGAAAATAATCGTTAGTTGCAGCCCTACTTGTTACCATCTATAGTGACCCAGTCACCTCTTGTCATTCACCTCTCCTGCTCTCGGCAGCTGGCTTCTGAGTATCCAGTGTTTCTTTTGCTTGTTTTATTATACTTGCCTCAGTAGTTTAGCAGTACATGTGTATATGTTGAGTCTCCAGCTCACAACCCATGAGCCATTCTGGAGCATCCTGCAGTGTCCCTCCTCAGGGACCTGACATCAACATCAGTCTGTCTGGGATTACACGAAGAGACAGAAGGATTTGAGGCAGCCTACATCCACAGAAGATCTGTGGTTGGTTCTTCAAGATGTTTGGAACAACCTACCTGCCGAATTCCTTCAGGCTGGGTTCACACTGCAGACGGCCACGGATTTCAGCAGGGCTCCTGTGCGTCCCTGTTCTCCGATTCAGGGACAAATCAGGGCCGAATTTTTGCCTGAATTCGGCCCTAAAACCGAGCCAAAAATGCACAGAACTCTTGTGCAAGCCGCTCCGCAGACACCACGGTGCTATGTGAACCAGCTTCATAGAGAGCCAGGCACAATCTCTTGTCATACGAATTGGATGCAGGGGAAAACCTACATCCAATTCCCAATAGTGTGAACCTAGCCTTAAAAACTGTGTGCAAGTGTACCTAGAGGAAGTTATGCTGTTTTAAAGGCAAAGGGTGGTCGCAGCAAATATTGATTTGGATTTCTCTTCTGTTCATTTACTGTCTATTTTGTTAATTGATAAAAAAAATAAAGTATTAACACTTCAATTTCTGAAAGTACTCTTAATTTACAGCATATTTTCACACCTGCCTAAAACTTTTGCACAGTAGTGTAGTTCTCAGACTTAAAGATACCATATCAGTTCTTTTGATGAAGGGCACGCCTGTTTAAAGTTGGAGTGGCCCACAGCTGAATCTAGTACTGTTACCAAAGTGGGATCTGTAAAAAGCCCCCAGAATTTTTCTTTCCAATATATTCCATACTTCAACCAGTTCCATGTGGAGATACATTTTCTATAACAATCTGTTTCCTCTGACCAATATCTATTTGAAGAAGCCTTTATTAAGAAATGGGTTATTCCCATGGTGGGTGTGGTTATCTCAAGTCATAACAAAATGCTGACTGTTCCAGTTGAGGATGCTGCAGTGGTATAGGGTCCCATTGACAATCCTTTCAAAATCTTTATTTTTCCTAGCAGGCCATGCTATGCAATCTTCCAGTCATGATGTCAATTTCTAAGGCGTTAAGAGAATGAACGAAGGAGAATATGTCTTATTGGCAGAAAGAGTACTCATTTACCCTAACAAGGGAAACCTATACCTCAGACTCAGTAAAACTTCTCCTGCCTCTGAACCATAAAAGAGTTCCTTTTGGTTTCTCACAGGCCTCCAACCAAGGCCAGACCTAAGCTAGGGACCCAAACTTTGGGTGCCCAAGTCCTCCAAGCTTGCAGACAAGTCCTCTTCATAATGAAGGAGCCCCCTATTTTCCAAAGTCGGTGGACATCTGTTGACTTTTGCAGACTCCTGCTTAGCAAGCATTTTGAATGCATGGGTAAAATATTCAGGAGCTACAAAGGAGAATCTCGTTCTCTACCTCCACCCGGTCATTATGTTGTCCAAACTGCTCAGGCTAGGAGACCTCCATGCTTACTGCTTACTCTTACTAGTGTTTTGGATCACAGAATTGTAATTGCAGAAAGGTTTCAAGGTTTTTTTTTTTTTTTCAAGCTTTTCACTGTTCCTAAATATAAGGGAAGCACTCAGCCTGCCTTAGATCTGAAGGTACTAAAAATCTAAATGTAATATCTTGCATGGAATACACCAGGACTGTTTTATCTTCTTTCCATTGGGAAGACTTTCTAGCCTCTGTGGACATTAGATGCTAATTTGCATTTTTCCATGTTTTTAGTGCAACAGTGTTGTCTGCAATATGTGGGGAGCACACAACATTGCCAGTTTTCAACCCTTCCATATGGTCATCTGCACCCTAAGTGTTCACCAAGGTATTAGCACCTGTGCTGGTGTTAATATGCTCTTTGGGAATTAAAATTGTGTGATGCCTGGTCAGACTTCTATGGAGAGAACAGACAGTGCAAATACTGACAGACAAGGTGATGTTGGCTGTATAACAAACTTTCAAAAATCATCACTGAAACCGACTCCTCGCTTGGGGACTATCTGGGTTTCATTCTAGACACAGCTCAGTCCAGAGTTGTACTTCCACCAGAAAACTTCTAACTCTTTGCTTTTACTTGTAGACTCGGATTCAGTCCAGGATTTGTTCAAACCTGAGTGATGGGTTTACCTTATTTGAGGCATTTCTGTATGTCAAGTTCCACTCCAGACCCCCAACAACTGAACATTCTGGCTGCATGGGACAAGATGCAATCACTGGACTAATCTATATGCTTGACACTCCAAACTGCCCACCATAATACCCTCCATACTCCACTTCTGCAAATATTACCCACCCTATCCTCCACAGGTCATACTTTCTACTCCTTTTCCAGAACAAGTATAGCTTGCTGTAATATCCTCTGCATTCCTTCCCAAAACATACTGCCCACCATCCTACCCTCTGCATCCCTCTTTTGAACACACTGCCTGCCATCATACCCTGTACATTCCTGTCTGGCATATGCTGCCTGCTATCATATGCTCTGCAGTCCTGTCCTGCAAATAGTGCCTGCTTTCATACCTCCAACACTCCACTTCTACACATACTACCTTCTGTCATACCCTCCACACTCTTCTCCTGGACAATTTGGGTGCGTCCTGCATATACTGCCTGCTATCAGACCCTATAGCACTTGTTTCCTGCACACACTACCCACTGTCATAGCCTCTGCACTCCTCTCTTGTGCTGCCCGCTACCATACCCTCCACACTCCTTAAATGATTAAATTGTACTGCTTGTATAGGAGTGATCCCTTCTTTTATAAAGCATCATGAGCAGTTTCATATAAAAGTGACTAATTATTTAAATATGACTGGCAGCTCTGAACATTGTGTTCTTTTTGCTTCACTTACTATGTTTTCTTGTGAATCTAATTACAAAGAAAGCATGTATTTCTTACAATCTGTTATAAATACTTGTAGAGGGATGAAAGCAAGGCTTATGTTCTATGCAGAGCAGCAGCAAGATTGTTTTGTATTAGCCTAATAAAGAACTTTATATAACTCTTTAGATTTAGGTTTGCTTTCAAAAATAAATTGAGTAATATACCATCTGATACGCACTATGCAGTTTGTCATTTGGACAATTATATATTCAATGTTTCTAGTGTACAACCATGTATCATTGACTGCTACTGCAAATTGTATTACCACCCTTGTCTTATAACTTAAGAATTAAAAATAGTACTAATATTATCGGATTATGAGAGCAGGGAATGAGAAAAGGCCCACCAGTTGTTTTTCTGGTCATCTGAGCAAATCAAAGCTTGGTGCTGGTGTTCAAAAGGTGTTTAAAGTGGAAGCAAAAGCAAAGATTTGTTTTCTTTGTAGCAATCCTTATCCCTAACCTAATCAATGCGCCTCACCTATTTAAATGATTGCTCCACAGCCAGAATATTTGATTTATCAGAGTCCAAATGTCAGCCCTAATCTGCATAATGGTTTCTGCAGTAGTGGCAATTGTTACTACTTTTGATACCACCATGGCTCAAAGATTACTGATGTAGATTCTCAAGTGACATTACGATCTCTCCCTCTGCCCATAGAGGCTGAATGAGAGCATAGAACCTTTCTGTGTCAATCCTATTGAGCTTTCTTGGAGCAGATCTCCTATTAAGCTGGCCATACATGCTTTGAATTTCTGTCATTCAGCCCCGTGGGCCTTAAAGGTATTTATCAATTCCCACATGCTGAAGCTTGCTGCTGGGTTTGACAACTGCGAGCAGACAGTTGTGGCTGCCGAGCCCGTACACTGCAAGGTCCAGCTGTCAGCTGCCACAGCTATTTGTGCCTGTTTGCAAAGTCAGTGATGATCTGCAGTGACCACTGGCTGTGGCTCGGGTCAAACAGCCACGAATAGCTGTGGCTGCTGAGCCGGTACCCTATAATTATAGGCTACCCATGTGAATGGAGCCTAAGCAGCATGGATAGAGACATTTTAACTGTTGGCTATTGTATTAAGAAGCTGCTAAATAACTGAACAGTGAATTGCATTTCATTGGATGCAAGTGCTGTTCGGCTGAGAATTTTTGGATTGGCTCCTTCGACAAAGGTCAGTTGAAAAATCGACTTTTGTTAATTGGGGGGGTTTAGTGTCATGTGTAACAAATTTGCAGTGATCCCTCCTACTATTCTGCAAATTTTGAATTAAATTGGATACAGGACAGCCAAATCATGCGACCCGATTTAAAAAGACAATGTTATGGTGCTTTCACAATTTATTTTAAAATAAGTTTTTAATATATGTAGGGATTTTGTCATACTGACATATGTTTTATTCTGGAACCTTGTTACCCATGTGTAAATTGTTGGTGCTATATAAGTACCTGTAATAAATATATGCATAATAAGATGATCATTAATAAAATCGCTTTGTTCATGTCAGAATAGAGAAAAAATAAAAAAAAACATTTCAGGTTATGTGAACAGAATTTGGTGTTCATTGTCAAGTGACTATATGTGTATAAATAAAGCAATAAACATTTTAACAGATTAGGTAATATTGGATGATTATATTAGTACTATCTTGTATATAGAAATCTGGAAATTGATTTGAAAAAGCATGTAAATGCAAATGGGCTTCAAGTTTAAGGTTGGCCCATTCTAACTAGCATGACAGTGGATGCTTACATATGAATTTTGTAATTTTCTTAACCATTAATTCTCTTTATTTCTAGACAGCCTACACTACAGGTGTTCCTACCCTTCGACCTGAGGATGAACTGGATAGACTCACTAAGAAGATGCTATATGATATGGAGAATCCTCCTTCAGAAGAGTATTTTGGTAAGCACATGCTTGTTTTAAAATACCTAAGAAGGGAATATTTTTTACATTTACACAAAAACTGTTACTTGAAACAGACTTGATTGATTTCAGGTTGAAGTCAGGTTGCCAGTGAACCTACAGTAGGACTTAACTCTGCAAATAGTTTTGTTCCATGCCTCAGCCCCACCTCCACTTTGCTAATAGTTCTTTTTCAAGGGGACTTTTTTTATCTTTTGATTTGATTTGTTTTCCTGGTGGCTCAGCTCACCACCGCCATTCCGGTTCAGGTCGAAATGATGTATCCTGCTGCTGCAGCCCCCTGGCAAACCCCCATCACATATGCCAGGAGGCTGTGGGAGCCCATTTACAGAATGGGCAGAGTGCAGAGATGCTGAATCATTGGGTGAAAGGTTGCCTGAACCCAGAAGAGGAAGCCGGGTAAAGAGGACATATGTGGCAGCAGAAGTCACAGACAGCTTAACAGTGGATCGCTGCAGAATTCTGGATCTACTGGACAGCTGAGTGTGGTTAATACCAGGCTTAATAAGTAAAGGGGATGGTGGGTATAAGGGTGAGTTAAGTAAACTTTAAATATTTTATAAGACAGCATGTTCAATAAAGATGGTAATCACATGGCTTCCCCATTAAATGTTTCTTACCCAAGTGTCAGGGCTAGATTTTTTATTAGCCAGATGAAGGTACTGTGTTCAGGGTACATAGCATCTTTAGAATACGTAGTTGGAGGAAAAATTTCATTATCTGTAGCTACCAGCACACTCCTTCTGGTTTTCTTTTTACCATTTTTAATAATTCAAACCTTTTTTCAGTAAGCACGTTTTTTGTTCACAAATACTCGTGCCCAATTGTTATGATCCAGCAAGTATGTATGGATCATATTATTTTCACGAAAAATTTTAACATCGCAGTCATGGTCCAGCTAGGGAAAATTTAATTCAGAGTATGCATACCATTCCAACAATACATTGTCCAGAAAAGGTCATTTGTAATATTTGTGAGCCTGCACAGCAGGGATTCGCTTAGATCTTGTATGTTCCTTGCTGACACTAGCCCGTGCGGCTGCATCCCAAATATCACAGTTTCTCTTTAGACACTAGAGGTAAAGTCCCACCTAGCCATTGAAACAGATGCGTGAGTATATCAGCCTTAAAATCCTGAAAAACTTGATAACTCATAACTCCCATCATGGGCAATGCACAGTCATAAAGCCTCCTGCAAAAGCCTGGTTGTACAGAGATAAGATGCTAGACATCAAACATGCCTTACTATTTTAGCTTCTGTCTTTTGTAAATTGCTGTACCTTTTCTAGGCAGTGCCCACTGAGAAATTGTAAATATTACATTGAAAAGCTGATTTTTGAGTGTTCTAAAGAAGGCATGAATCTGAGGGAGACTGGTGTGTATGTGTGTAATTGTATTGTATCATACTGCACCTATATTTTTGGTTGTATGTTACTTCTATTCTGTATGAGATTGCATCATGTGGCTATGCCCTAGTGTTCTTTGTTTTGCAGCAGTCGGCTGACAGAAAATGAGACCGCCAATCTGATGGCATGCGAAATAGGATCAATAAATGGAAGTTATCTTATATGAAGTAGACAGGGATGGTTTTCATTTTGTGTCAGGTGTGTGTGTGTGTGGGTGGGTGGACAGTGGGGAAGGTGACTGCATAAAGATTCCATCTCACAGGATAACCTACAGTAGCTGCTACACAAACATTAAAGTGCACCAGATTGAATGCGAAATTTATGTTCTACATCTGCCTGTGTGTCCAGCCAGCTAGATTTTGCTTCAGTCTCCCTCTAGTGGTGGCTGTTGGTTGCAAATTGTGAGTGGGTGTTTTCCACTAACTCTATAATTGGTTTT
Organism: Aquarana catesbeiana; assembly: GCF_042186555.1. Taxonomy (NCBI): domain Eukaryota; kingdom Metazoa; phylum Chordata; class Amphibia; order Anura; family Ranidae; genus Aquarana; species Aquarana catesbeiana. Next base: position 258,632,671 of record NC_133327.1, on the reverse strand, counting down.
GTCTGCTCTACCTAACATGTAACTGCAAGTGAGAGCAGTGCGTGGTCTGCAAAAGCCTCAAGAAAAATTCACTCATTCTATTCTGAGGAAGGCACTGTGGCTGTTGCCTCAGGCATGCATTGCAGTTTTCCTGGTGGTGACCTGGAAGTTTGCCTGGCCAAGCCAATTTTCAGATTTCAGCACTGTCAAATTTGGAATGACAATTAATCAACACTGTACCCAAATAATTTTTTTTAGCATTTTTTTGAGACAGATTTCTTTTGGTGGTATCTAATCACCACTAGGTTTAATTTTTTTGCTAAAAATGAAGAAAGGACGAAAACTAAAAACTTGTGTTATTCATTTCTATTATAAAAATACATTTGCAAATAAATAATTCATAAATGTAGGCCAAAATGTATTCTACTACATTTCTTTGGTAAAAATAACTAAAATCCTTGTATATTATTTTTCTTTATCATACATCACGGGACACAGGGCAGCCATAATAACTAACTGGGTTATATGCCACCTATAGGTGAATGGACACTGGCAAACCAAAAAAAAAAGACAGGAAGTCCTCCCCTATATAACCCCTCCTACACAGGCAGTACCTCGGTTTTTCCGCCAGTGTCTTGTGAGGTGATGGTCACGGTTTGGAGAAGCTCTCCATGAGCTAGCTAAGAAGATGGTCGTGGAACAGATCCTGAAGGATTAAAAGGGCTATATAATCGGATCCATACGGATGCTGATACACTAAAATGTATGGTACCCGAACCTCGTTACACAAGATGATTACGAGGTATTGCCTGTAATGTGACCCTTTGGGCACTGGACCCTGGGGATCCGGATCCTTGGTAAAAAAAGAAAATCCCAAAGGAGTTCCGGCAGGGTGCTTTGCAGGTCCAAGAGAGTGACCCAATATTCAAGGGGACCCGATCCTTGAAGGTCCAAGAGACAGAGACCCACCATGATGGGGGAAGATTGGAATCTAGATTTTTAGCAGAATCCTGCGGCGGGAATGGTAAGTGTTTTAAAAGCTTTAATTGCACTCGTTAAACCGTAGGATGTATTTTCAGTCTCTTACTTTTTTTTTTAGAACCAGGTGTCATAATTTTTCTGTCCACTGGGGGCAGTGGTTTTGTGGATGGCGGCGCTTCTCTGTGGAGCTTCCAGCCAGGTTGAGCCTATCAGGAGGTGGGTGGTTCTTTGGATTCCCCCGCTCCTGTGCATCTAGTTCTTGCTCTGGCGCCTTTGGTGGCCCTTTCCCGCTGCTGTTTGTGGTCAGAGGGGGCATGCGTGGGAATGGCACGGAAAAATGTGCACGAGGGACGTGCACGTGGGAGGGGCGTGAGAGCTGTACAGGACACTGCAAGCATGCACGTTGTAAAGCGTGCATGCCGGACATGTACATGTTTGCACCTTTGTACCCTATGGAGGAAAAGTTTATAAGAAAATGGAGCATGCCATCTGTGGACGCTGCCATTTCCTCTGTGAATAAGAGTCTTACCTGTCCTGTAGATAATGCCCAGGTGTTTAAGGATCCAGCAGATAAGAAATTGGAGTCATTATTAAAGACTGCATTTGCTATTGCCGGATCTGCTGTACAACCGGCAGTAGCGACTATCAGTATCTGTCAGTTTTTAAAGGACCAGGTGAAGCGGGTAACTAAGACTATAACCGATCAAGGGGTACTTGCAGAGGATTTGGCAGAATTACCTCAGGCCTTATGTTTCATAGTAGATGCCCTTAAGGATTCCATGCAACAGATGTCCTGGTTGGCCCTGCTGTCAGTACATATGCACAGGATTCTTTGGTTAAAAAGCTGGGCTGCAGAGTTACCCTACAAAAGATTACTAGTTTGTTTTCCCTTTCATGGGGAGTGGCTATTTGGAGAAGACTTGGATAAATATATCCAGAAGATTTTGGGGGTAAGAGTGCGCTTCTAGCAGTTAAGAGGAGCAGACAACCTTCCTAGTGCTTCAGTACACAGCACTTCTAATTTCAGGCAGTTCTAGGGGAAGTCTCAAGGCCAGGGGCAAAAAAAGCCCTGGGCCCAGAGACCCCCTAAGTTCAGTCCCAAGCCTTCCTTATGAAGGGGCGCCCCCACTCACGTGGGTGGGAGGAGGCTATTAAGGTCCTCCGACGCCTGGGAAGAAGTGATCCGAGACAGGTGGGTTATTTCTACTGTGTCTTAGGGGTACAAAATAGAATTCCGGGGGCTTGCCCGTCTCGGTGCCTAAGGTCCAGCATAGACCCTGTAAAGAAGACATCTTTACTTGAGGCAATAGATCAGCTAAGGTCACAATTTCAATCATCGAAAGATTCAAGGGTTTTTACTCAAATCTTCTCATAATCCCAAAGCCAAATAGAGATGTAAGGCCTATTCTGGACCTCAAGGCTTTGAATCAATTTCTGGTCATTCGTTCTTTCCAAATGGAGTCAATCCATTCAGTGGTAGCCTCCTTACATGGGGAGGAATTCCTGGCATCCATAGACATCAAGGATGCGTACCTACACGTGCCAATCTGCAGGTCCCATCAAAGGTTTCTGCGATTCGCATTGGGCGACCAACATTTTCAGTTTGTGGCACTGCCCTTCGGGTTAGCCACGGCACCTCGGGTATTCACAAAGATATTGGCTCCAGTATTGGCATTTCTAAGATCTCAGGAAATATCGGTTGCAGGATATCTGGACGATCCACTATTAATAGATCAAACGGTTCCAGACCTGAGGCGGAATGTAGCTCGGGCGGTTCAATTCTTGGAGCGTCTGGGTTGGGTTCTGAATTGGTCAAATTCGGCCCTGCAGCCAGTTCAGCGCCTAGAGTATCTGGGGCTAATACTAGACACAGTCAAGGCAAAGGTATTCTTGCCTCCAGAGAGAAGGTCAGAGTCATGAAAAACCTTGTCCAGGTTGTAAAGGGGAAAAGATATCCCTCCATTCGCCTGTGTATAAGGCTACTAGGGAAGATGGTATCTTCATTTGAAGCAGTCCCTTATGCACGTTTCCACTCCAGACCACTTCAGAGCAACATTCTGTCTGTCTGTCTGGAACAAGACTGTCCAGACTCTGGACTGGCACATGTTTCTTCGGCTGAGGGTGCGTCAGAGTCTCAGTTGTTGGATGTTAACCAGGAATCTGGTAAAAGGAAGGTCCTTTTTACCTGTGGTCTGGAAGGTGGTGACAACAGACGCCAGTCTCTTTGGATGGAGGGCAGTCCTAGAGGAGGCCACCGTCCAGGGTGAGTGGTCCTGCAGGGAGAAGAGCTTGCCCATCAACATTTTGGAGATTCGGGCAGCTCACTTGGCACTAAGCTTCTGGACTTCCAGACTACAGGGATGTCCTGTGAGGGTCCATTCGGACAATGCCACGGCTGTGACCTATATCAGTCTCCAGGGGGGTACCAGGAGTCATACAGCCCAGAAGGAATTTGAGCGCATGCTGACCTGGGCAGAAAGATTTGTTCCATCCCTATCGGCGGTGTTTATTCCAGGAGTGGAGAATTGGCAGGCGGACTTTCTGAGTTGCCAGTAGATGTTACCAGGGGAGTGGTCCCTAAATCCCGAGATCTTTGCATCAATCTGCCGCTGATAAGGGGTTCCAGATGTAGACCTGCTGGCGTTCAGGTTCAACAGGAAACTAGACGGCTTTGTGTCCAGAACCAGGGACCAGCTGTCATTAGGGGCAGATGCCCTGGTAATTCTGTGGGATCAGTTTACCCTGATATATGCCTTCCCCCAATCCGGCTGTTACCAAGGCTACTACGCAGGATCCGGGAAGAGAGAAAGCTGGTAATCCTAGTAGCTCTGGCCTGGCCCAGAAGGACTTGGTACGCACAGATTGTAAGAATGGCGGTGGGAGTGGCTCTAGACGCCGCCAAGGCCTTCGATTCCGTGGAGTGGAACTACCTATGGGAGTGCCTCTCGAGATTTGGACTTGGCCCCAACTTTATTCACTGGGTTCAGCTCCTGTATCAATCCCCAAAGGCCAAGGTGTTTGTAAATGGCTGGCTCTCCGACCAATTCCCGCTGGAGAGAGGGACCCGACAAGGCTGCCCCCTATCCCCTATGTTGTACGCATTGACTGTGGAGCCGTTGGCTATTATGGTTTGTGCGGACACCAATATTCGAGGCCTCAAGATAGGGAATCTGGGGGAGAAGGTTGGGATGTATGCAGATGATACACTCCTCTATTTGGCCGACTCGGGTCCCTCCCTCGTTGCAGCCCTCCACTCCATAGAACGTATTGGTAGCCACTCGAGCCTAAGCATAAATTGGTCTAAATCCCAGATCCTTCCGATTGACCATTTTCCCCCCTCACTCACATCCCCCCCCTCTGAATCTCCCCAGGGTCTCTTTAATCAAGTACCTCGGAGTGCAAGTTACTAGATCGCTCACAGACTACACACTCTTGAATGTTGAACCCCTGTATACCCTGATCAAGACTAAGACACAAAATTGGGCTCGACCACCCCTGGGTGTTATGGGATGCGTCAGTTTAGTCAAAATGATACTTCTCCCAAAGATACTCTATGTGGTGTGGCATGCTCCTCTGTATATAGTACAAAAAATTTTCAAAACAATTGAATCTATTCTTAATTCGTTTATATTTGGGACACAGCAGACATAAATTATCTTGGAGAATACTGAAGAACCCAGTGACATTGGGAGGAGTTGCTGTTCCAGATTTTCAGGACTATTATCTTGCCTCCCAACTGTCCCACTTCTATCATTTTGACAAAAACGAGCTACCAAGATACCAGCTACTACTCTGTTAACACCCTGATAGCCCAGCCCATACCCCACTTCAGACAGTCCTAAGGGCCCCATTGACAGGACGTACTCCCCAACACAAAGCAGGCATGTTGACACTCCACCGGAGGGTATGGCAGTTGGCACTACAAAAACTCGGGATTCCACAGGTTCATTTTCACACACCCCCCCTCTGGTTCAACACACTTCTGCCTGAACTATTGTCCATCCCAGACCCCGCGGTTTAGATACGTAATGGGATCTTGTACATATACCATATCATGACCACTACGGGACTTAAACCATTCCAAACGCTAAAAGATGAATTCTCACTTCCCAATCACCTCCTTTTCAGATACTTACAACTCTGGCGTGCTATACAACCTCAGTTTGCTGGCTCCAACCCATCCCTGACAGTCCCCTCCATAATTGACATGATTACAGGTACTGAGCCAGCCAAACTAATCTCCACCCTCTACTCCGCCATCTGTCTTCCCAACACCATGGCCTTGGCCTATACTGCTAAGACTAGATGGGAGGTGGACGTTGGAAAAATTGAGGATGAGGATTGGGATGAGATCTTGGAAGACGTGAAAAAAGTTTCCCCTAAACTGTCGGACCGCCTCACACAGTTGTATATTATACATAGGACATATCTGACTCCTCAGAGGATAGCGCGTTTAAAACCCATGTATAATCCAGGATGCCGTCCATGCGACCATACCCCAGGCTCATTATATCACCTTATATGGTCCTGCCCAACTATCCAAGCATACTGGATACAAGTGATATGTTTCCTGCAAATGGGCTCTCAGTGCTGGAAAAAAGGAATTAATGACACTCTCCCATATAAAAAGTTAATTTATGTACACAAAGGGTGCCCGCTTAAATACGAGCAGGTCTGGAACAGATGGTTGGAGGATGGTGAAACATGTACTTGAAATGTTGATATGTTCATCTCTCATTTTCCTCCCTCCTCTCCCCCTTTCCTCTTTATTGTGTACTGACTTCATGTCCGGTGGATATTTCACCCTATATCACGCAGATAACGTAATGTGCTCATGTATGTACTACTGGTCTGGCCATGTCGGCCTACATTATTTTATGTACCATGCATATATTTTTTTCAATAAAGTTGGTTTTTCAATTAAAAAAAAAAAGAATTGGGGTGGGAAACCCCTGGGTTCTTCCACTCTGCTCTCACAGGGTCCAATATTCCACCCTGCTTTACGGTCTCTAAGTGTAACGGTTTGGCTGTTGAAACCAGGATCTTAAAGGACCAGTTTCCTGAAGTATCTATTATAGAGTCTGGAGATCCTATATTGCCTGGTGCGAGGCCAGGAGGTGGCACCCTTGTAGATATGTCATCGGGAGAGTTTTGGCTTTTCTGCAAAAAGGGGTGGATATAAATTTGGCCTTAAGTACAATTAAGGGTCAAATCTTGGCCTTGGCAATATTTTTTTTAGAGGCCTATTGCTTCTCACTCCTTAGTACAAATGTTTGTACAGGGGATGATTCATGTGCTTCCACCAATCTGGCTGCCTCTGTGCCCTATGGGATTTAAATTTAGTACTGGGGGGTTTACAGAGGCAGCCCTTTAAGCCTATCCGGCAGATACCTTTAGTCCTCTTGACAAGAAAATTAGTTTTCTCGGTGACAGTGACATCGGCCAGGAGGGTGTCGGCATTGGCGGCTCTGTCCTGTAAGAACCTTATTTGATCTTGCACCAGGATAGGGCGGTTTTGCGGCCACAACCAGAATTTTTGCTCAAGGTAGTGTCCAGTTTTCACTATTTCTCAGTGGATCCGCCAAGTGATTGTTCAGGCGTATGTTTTAAAGGGTAAGGCTCCGCCTTTTCCAGTAAGGGCACACTCTACCAGAAAAGTGAGTGCTTCATGGGCATTTCGTCATCAAGCATCGATGGCTCAGATTTGCAAGGCTGCTACTTGTGCTACTTGGTCTTCGGTACATACATTCACTATTTTTTATCAAAAGAATTTTAGGACTCAGGAGGATGTTGCATTTGGACGCAGTGTACTGCAGGCAGCAATAGAGATCCTGTTGTTCTGATGGTGTTTCTTTGGTCATAATAGGTTCCCTCCCCTCAAAAAGCATTGCTTGGGACACAGAGATCCCTCCCCTCTTGTCTGGGAAGTTTATTGCTTGCTACAAAACTGAAGTACTTCCTGTGTAGGAGAGGTTATATAGGGGAGGACGTCCTGTCTTTTTTTTTTTTTTTTTTTTGGATTGCTAGTGTCCATTCACCTATAGGTGGCGTATAACCCAGTTAGTTATTATGGCTGCTCTGTGTCCCGTGATGTATTCCAAGAAAAGGATTTTACAGGTAAGCTGTAGAAAAAAAATCCTAATATTCTGTAGGAAAGTTAGAGTCCACAAACTATGGTGTGTGTATGTATATATACAGTATCTCACAAAAGTGAGTACACCCCTCACATTTTTGTAAATAATTTATTACACTTTGCTGCAATGTAAAGTAGTGAGTGTACAGCTTGTATAACAGTGTAAAATTGTTGTCCCCTCAAAATAACACATAGCCATTAATGTCTAAAGCACTGGCAACAAAAGTGAGTACTCCCCTAAAAATGTCCAAATTGGGCCCAAAGTGTCAATATTTTGTGTGGCCACCATTATTTTCCAGCACTGCCTTAACCCTCTTTGGCATGGAGTTCACCAGAGCTTCACAGGTTGCCACTGGAGTCCTCTTCCACTCCTCCATGACGACATCACAGAGCTGGTTGATGTTAGAGACCTTGTGCTCCTCCACCTTACGTTTCAGGATGCCCCACAGGGGCTCAATAGGGTTTAGGTCTGGAGACACGCTTGTCCAGTCCATCACCTTTACCTTCAGCTTCTTTAGCAAAGCAGTGGTCGTCTTGGAAGAGTGTTTGGGGTTGTTATCTTGTTGGAATACTGCCCTGCAGCCCGGTCTCAGAAGGGAGGGGATCATGCTCTGCTTCAGTATGTCACAGTACAAATTGGCCTTTATGGTTCCCTCAATGAACTGTAGCTCCCCAGTTTCGGCAGCACTCATGCAGCCCAGACCATGACACTCCCACCACCATGCTTGGCTGTAGGCAAGACACACTTGTCTTTGTACTCCTTACCTGGTTGCCGCCACGCACACTTGACACCATCTGAAACAAATGCGTTTATCTTGGTCTCATCAGACCACAGGACATGGTTCCAGTAATCAATGTCCTTAGTCTGCTTGTCTTCAGCAAACTGTGGTCTTTCTTGTGCATCATCTTTAGAAGAGGCTTCCTTCTGGGACAACAGCCATGCAGACCAGTTTAATGTAGTGTGCAGCGTATGGTCTGACAGGCTGACCCTTACCCCTTCAGCCTCTGCAGCAATGCTGGCAGCACTCATACGTCTATTTCCCAAAGACAACCTCTGGATATGATGCTGAGCACGTGCGCTCAACTTATTTGGTCGACCATGAGGAGGCCTGTTCGGAGTGGAACCTGTCCTGTTAAACCACTGTATGGTCTTGGCCACCATGCTGCAACTCAGCTTCAGGGCCTTGACAATCTTCTTGTGGCCTAGGCCACCTTTATGAAGAGCAACAATTCTTTTTTTCTATGCCATGAGGTGCTATGTTGAACTTTCAGTGACCAGTATGAGAGCACTAGAGCGATAACACCAAATTTAACACACCTGCTCCCCTACACACCTGAGACCCTGTAACACTAAAGAGTCACATGACACTGGGGAGGGAAAATGGCTTATTGGGCCCAATTTGGACATTTTCACTTAGGGGTTTTACTCAATTTTGTTGCCAGTGGTTTAGACATTAATGGCTGTGTGTTGAGTTATTTTAAGGGGACAGCAAATTTACACTGTTGTACAAGCTGTACACTCACTATTTTGCATTGTAGCAAAGTGTCATTTCTTCAGTGTTGTCACATGAAAAGTGTAATAAAATATTGACAAAAATGTGAGGGGTAAACTCACTTTTGTGAGTGTCAGAAACCATGAAATCAGGCCGAGACAAAAGTACAGTTAAATCACACTTGTTTAATATTAAAAGTAAAAAGAACAAACGTATTCAAAACGTAACCAAATTTCAGTAACTAGAATGAATAGTCAGTCAAGCCAGAAGTCAGGGATCAATGTAGTGGAACAGCAAGCAGGATCTGGAGCCAGAAGGGATGTCAGCAAAGCCAGTCTTGAACTGGATCGCAGGAGAAAGTTTCTGTGATGTTGACCAAGGTGAAGGCAGAGCTCCTCTGGACTGGACGACTTAAGTAGGCAGGACTGACGAGCAGGATATCATCAACAGCTGCGTAACTGTGAAGAGATAGGAGCTGGCAATTAGCCGACAGCTGTGCGGCCAGCTCAGAGAAGGAAGGGCTGAGCCCAGACCTGACAGTACACCTTCTCAAAGACTGCTCCCTCTCGGACGACCACCAGGCTTCAGGGGAATATGTCTGAAAATCACGGAGGAGGACAGGGGCATGTACATCCGAGGATAAGATCCAAGAGCGTTCCTCCGGACCGCACCCTTTCCAATGCACCAGGTACTGTATGCGCCCACAGAACCTACCGGAGTTAACAATTGACTGTACTTCATACTCCTCATGGTTCTCAACCTCTATAGGGTGAGGACGTGGCACTGAGGTGGTAAAGCGGTTGCAGACCAAAGGTTTTAATAAGGAGGCATGAAATACATTCAAAATATGCATATTAGAAGGAAGGTCTAATGCTTAAGCATCTGGGTTAATCCTGTGAACAATACGGAAAGGCCCGATAAACCAAGGTGCAAACTTCAGTGAGGGAACACGAAATCTGAGGTTGCGAGATGACAGCCAGACCCTGTCCCCAACCTGGTAGAAAGGCACAGGCAGGCGTCTGCGGTCAGCATGCAGTCTGTACCTATCATTAGCATGTTGCAAAGCCTCCTGGACTTGTGCCCAGGTGGAACGAAGACCACAGAGATGCTCCTCTAATGCAGGAATATTCTGCGTAACAAACAAGTCAGGCAACATGGAAGGTTGGAAACGACATAAAATTCGACATAAACGGTGACAATCAGGAAGCTTTTAAAGGAGAGATCTGGGGAATTGGCGCTGCCCTAATTTCAATAGATGTTAATTAAAGATCACCGAACCTTATAAAGTTGTGTATAAAACAAAAAGTAATAGATAATAAATAATTTGTGTGGCCCTTAGGTAGATTTACCCCTCCATTTGTGCCAAAATATATAAATAAATAAAAATGTGTTTCTTTAACGTGAACGTGCTAATCCTCTGTATTGCATAAATAAATTTCACAATATATGGGTTTGATTTAGATTTGCCCCACCTCCATTGCAGGACTCCACTTTTAATATATATCAAACTTATTGAAAAATTGTTATTAAGTAGCCTCCTATAGTGTTAGTGGGGTTTGTAACGAACCACACTAATTGGGGGCTATCAGTAACTGTGTGAGGTCCCCTTGTATCCCTATTATATATGGTGACAAAAGTGCACTGTGCATAAAGTGAAACAAGAGTGCATTAGCCCTTTAAAATACTAGAATGCATATAGAATAAATTCATGTATAAAAATTCATAAAAATATAAATCCAAACCATTAACACTCATGTAAAAAATAACAAAATAAAAATACACATCTGTGAAAAAAGTCCCTGTGATGAACCCAAACAGGGTTAAAAAGTCTTAATTTTTAGAGACAAGGATATTAGAAACGTCAGGATCAGTGGACATGTGGATTAGGACAAAAAAAGAGGAGGATCTAGCAGCACGGAGGTGGATAGTAGTGGAGGCACCTGGACCCGGACCAGCAGAAGGGGTCCCTTACCACCAGTGTAAAAGAGGGAATTCACGGAGCAGTAAAGCTTAAGAGGGACATCCATCAAAGGCAGTCATCCTGAGACACCCACTCTTTTGCCTAATACCCCCTAGGGGGTGACGGAATCTGGTGAGTGGGGGAGCACGGGGGGGAGGACTTGGAGTCACCAGCTTCTACATGCATGGAAATCACTTATTACCACCCCATGTCAACTGATCCTGACGTTTCTAATATCCTTGTCTCTAAAAATTAAGACTTTTTAACCCTGTTTGGGTTCATCACAGGGACTTTTTTCACAGATGTGTATTTTTATTTTGTTATTTTTTACATGAGTGTTAATGGTTTGGATTTATATTTTTATGAATTTTTATACATGAATTTATTCTATATGCATTCTAGTATTTTAAAGGGCTAATGCACTCTTGTTTCACTTTATGCACAGTGCACTTTTGTCACCATATATAATAGGGATACAAGGGGACCTCACACAGTTACTGATAGCCCCCAATTAGTGTGGTTCGTTACAAACCCCACTAACACTATAGGAGGCTACTTAATAACAATTTTTCAATAAGTTTGATATATATTAAAAGTGGAGTCCTGCAATGGAGGTGGGGCAAATCTAAATCAAACCCATATATTGTGAAATTTATTTATGCAATACAGAGGATTAGCACGTTCACGTTAAAGAAACACATTTTTATTTATTTATATATTTTGGCACAAATGGAGGGGTAAATCTACCTAAGGGCCACACAAATTATTTATTATCTATTACTTTTTGTTTTATACACAACTTTATAAGGTTCGGTGATCTTTAATTAACATCTATTGAAATTAGGGCAGCGCCAATTCCCCAGATCTCTCCTTTAAATACTTTCAATTAACTCCTTTTAGGAATTAATTAAGGGGGAGGCAGCAGCCCTTCCATAATCCTAAGCGCGGACTCCCAATCTACAATCAGGAAGCTGAATTCATACACTGTTGTGAGCAAACTCTGCCCACGGTGATAGGTCTGACCAGTTGTTATGATGGTCAGAAATATAGCAACGTAGGAATTTCTCCAAGGACTGATTGGCTTGTTCTGCGGACCCATTGGACTGCAGGTGATACGCAGAGGAGAAAGCAAGCCCTTTCACACTGAGGCGTTTTTCAGGCGTTGGCAGTGTGAAAGGGCTCGGGCCATCAGCGCACCCAGCCCGGTGGCAAAAACATTAAAGCGCTGCAATGAACCTGCTTGCAGGACTTTTTTTGATGCCCTGCCAGCGCAGCACCCCAGTGTGAACGCACTCGGGCTTTCACATTGGGCTTGCAGATGAGGCTTCTTTCAGGCGCTTTACAGGCGCTTTTTTTAACACCAAAGCACCCGAAAAATGCCCCAGTGTGAAAGGGGTCTCAATGTGAAAGCACTCGGGCTTTCACATTGGTATTGCATATGACGCTTCTTTCAGGCGCTTTATTTAACGCTAAAGCGCCTGAAAAACGCCCCCTGGGGTTCAATATTGAGATTGCAAACCCTTTGCAGCTATGACAGCTTCAACTCCTCTGGGAAGGCGGTCCACAAGGTTTAGGAGTGTGTGTCTCTATAGGAATGTTTTACCATTCTTCCAGAAGTGCATTTGTGAGGTCAGGTGCTGATGTGGACTAGAAGGCCTGGCTTGCAGTCTTCGCTCTAATTCATCCCAAGGGTGTTCTATCGGGTTGAGGTCAGGACTCTGTGCAGGCCAGTCAGGTTTGGGCATGGCCCCTTCCTGTTCCAAAATGACTGCGCACCAGTGCTCAAAATAAGGTCTTTAAAGACATGGATGAGCGAGTTTGAAGTGGAGGAACTTGACTGATCTGCACAGAGTCCTGACCTCAGCCTGATAGAACCCCTTAGGGATAAATTAGAGCAGGGACTGCAAGCCAAGCCTTCTAGTCCACCATCTGTGCCTGACCTCACAAATGCGCTTCTAGAAAAATGGTCAAACCTTCCCATAGATACACTCCTATAGCCAACGTATGTGGGTCAACTCAGTATTAAACCCTACGGACTAAGATGCCATTAAAGTTCATGTGCGTGTAAAGGCAGGCATCCCAATACTTTTGGTAATATAGTGTATATACAGGTGCACCTCAAAAAATTAGAACATCATCAAAAAGTTAATTTATTTCAGTAATTCAATTCAAAACCGAATTGGGTTTCTAACGACCGCGTACGTAGGGCTGAGATGACCATTTGTAGCATCAGTACTGTGAGAAACGAGTTTGAAGCAACAAAAGGCAGGCATCCCAATACTTTTGCTAATATAGTGTATATACAGGTGCACCTCAAAAAATTAGATCATCATCAAAAAGTTAATTTCAGTAATTCAATTAAAAACCGAATTGCCTATATTATATAGATGCATTACACACAAAGTAATATATTGCAAGCATTTCTTTCTTTTAATTTTGATGATTATATGGCTTACAGCTAGTGAAAACCCAAAAATCAGTATCAGAAAATTAGAATATGGGCAAGACCAATAACAAAAAAAAAAAAATGTAATACAGAAATGTTGGCTTACTGAAAAGTATGCCCATGTACACTATAGTATGCACTAAATACTTAGTCAGTGCTCCTTTTGCATGAGTCTTCCACTGCTGAGGTGTTATGGAAGCCAGGGCCGTCTTTAAGGCAGGGCAAAAGGGGCAGCTGCCCTGGGCCCTGTCATTGTTATGGGGCCCAAAGCAGCTGCCTCATACTTGCCAACTATCCTGGTTTAAATTCCCTCGTCCCTTGAGGTTTTAGTACCGTGCTGTGTTCCAATATCTGTGTGAAGTGCTGCTACTAATGCTGCCCAGCTCTGCCCTATTGTTGTGTACAGATGACTCACCTGCAGACCCTGTGTTTATATGTAAATGACCGGCATTCATATGTAAATAGCGGCGACCGGCAGCATTGATATGTATATCATGCCGCCCTGAGGTCATATCCACAGTAATCTCTAGCAACCAATCAACAAGCCGAAATCATGTGCTGTAACCTCTAGCAACTAGTCAGTGAGTGGTAATGATATACTGTAACCTCTGGCAACCAATCGCAATAGCTGCCTGATCTGATTCCGTAAACTGATTTTGTGTCTAGCTGCTATGTATTGTATGTCTCAGAGCAGGTGGAGAGCGAAATTGCATGGGGGGGGGGGGGGGGCCAAGAAAAGTTTTGCCCAGGATCCAATCAATATTAAAGGCGGCCCTGATGGAAGCCCATGTTGCTTTGAGCTCGTCTGCATTATTGGGTTCTGGTGTGTCTCCTCTTCCTCTTGACAAAACCCTACAGATTCTCTATGGGGTTTAGGTCAGGCGAGTTTGCTGATGTGATATTGGGGTGTTTAGCTCAGCGGTAGATGCGTTTTCACGTAGTAAGTCCACAGTAGTCAGTTATCAGGTTTGAGGGCATGGCAGCCCATTTTTATTAATAGGAACAAAATAAAAGTTTATACACAGGATTTCCCACACAGGGGTTCTTCTCCAGTAAATTCACACAACAGAAAATGCCAAGCCTCCTGGCTCCTAGGCTTACTTTGCGGTTCCCTGCTGAACGGGCCTACTCCTGGCCTCAACAAGATTCTCCAGAACCCTGGGTTTGCTTACTGTACCCCAGACTTCAAGACTTCCTTCAGCCCCCCTTGGACTTTCTAGTTGCCTCGGCTCTCCCGGCCTCCCAGACCCTTTTCTGGTCTCACAGGCCATTTTAGCCGTCCCAGTCATTCAGACACGAAGTCCCCCCTTACCAGGGATGTAGTCTCACACAGGGCGGACAGCTTTCCAGACACAGGTCTGTCTTGATACAGCAGCAGCAGTAACAAGCTGCACACACTCCACCTTCCTCCACTCTCTGCTCTCGCCCTATATTGGCTGTGTGCACCTGGGCACACAACCTGCTGTATATCCATAAGACCTGGACACAGGGTTGGAGATACTATCCCACCCAAGACTCTGAGGAATGAAATTGGCATCTCCATAAAGCTGGTCAGCAGAGGGAAGCATGAAGTGCTCCAGAGTTTCCTGGGAGAGGGCTGCGCTGACTTTGGACTTGATAAAACACAGTGGACCAACACCAACAGATGACCTGGCTCCCCAAATCATCACTAACTGTGTAAACGTCACACTGGACCTCATGCAACTTGGATTCCATGCCTCTCCACTGTTCCTCCAGACTCTGGGACCTTGATTTCCAAAGAAAATGCAAAATGTACTTTCATCTGAAGAGAGGTATTTGAACCACTGAGCAACAGTGCAGTTTTTTTTCTCCTTAGCCCAGGTAAGACGCTTCTGACATTGTCTCTGGTTCAGGAGTGGCTTGACACAAGGAATACAACAGTTGTAGCCCATGTCCTGGATACATCTGTGTGTGGTGGCTCTTGAAGCACTGACACCAGCCGTCGTCCACTCCTCTCAAGGCTGCGGTTATCCCTGTTGCTTGTGCACCTTTTTCCGTCTACTCAACTGTCAATTTATCTGCTTGGATACAGCACTCTGAACAGCCAGGTTGTGGAGGGTGTCGATGACTGTCTTCTGGACAACTGTCAAGTATGATTATGTAAGCTACTTAAGAAGACAGAGACCATTTAAGGCTGTGGCAGACCCTGACAGTCCCAAGAGGTGTACTTAACCCACCAGGTTTCCTGGGCGGAGCCACCCTCAAAACTCAGCAGCCTCGGATACCTCCCTCACTTAGGAGGGGAAAGCTTACAGCACCAGGTATTCCTGGGCAGTCTCCCATCCAAGTACTAACCAGGCTTGATCCGAGATCAGGCATGTTTAGGGTGATGCGGCCTTAGTCCATTGCAGTTCTGCTAAACTCTCCTAATTACCTTATAATGCGTCAAGAATCATTGCCATGCCAAACATCACAATGGCTCAAATACACCAGATACCACTGGTCCATCAGGAGACATGAACGCTGCCAGATCACCGGACCCTAAGGGCGGTCTACCTGCCTCACCCGGCCGGCTCTCCTTTCTGGAGTCATTTAGCTGGTCTAACAAGTAAATAATGTAGCACCTATATTAGCAGGTATGCCTTTATGTACCTAGGTATGCAAACATGCAAGTATATAAGTATTCTTGACATTCATGCATTTATGAAAGCAATTCAATACAAATAAGCACATATTTATACAGTTTAATGCAAATAAAAATAAACATGCGTTAATGCAAACATGCAACATGTGTCTATGTAACATGTATCTATGCAACATGCAAACATGTATCTTATGCAAACATTTATACAAACACGTACAAGCATGTACCTTATGCAAACATGTACCTTATGCAAACATGTACCTTGTTCCTTATGCAAACATGTATAAATGTGTTCCTTATGCAAACATGTATAAATGTGTTCCTTATGCAAACATGTATAAACGTGTTCCTTATGCAAACATGTATAAACATGCAAACATGCATAAAAATGCATGCCACACATGTCACACTAGCATGCCATGCAAACATGTATAAACTTGTTTAAACATGCATCTTTGTATAAACTTGCATAAACCTGTATATTTATGCAAACATGTATAAACCTGTATCTTTATGCAAACCTGTATAAATGTATATCTTTATGCAAACATGCATAGACATGCATGCCACGCAAACACGCATAAACATGTGTAGCGGTGTGTTGCCACTAGTAACCAACATCCACCATATCACCCTGCTGCCAGACCTCCATATATCGCTTCTGAAACAATGAACAGTCATTTGCTTTGTTATGTTTTTGTTTATTGGGGGGATATAACTTGGTTGGGAGAAAGGATATATGGGATGCCCATAGATCGAATTACTTTGCCATCATATTCATAAATTAGAACTTCATTTGAGCCTTGAAGAAATGATGCACATGTATAACATCTACAGTCTCTTCCCTGCAACACCATGCAGATTATTGCTTCTCCTCTGCGTAACTCCTGCAGACTATTGCTCCCAGGAATCCTTCCCTCCTGCACAAACTTATTCTGTAGCACATTGTTTCTTGACACATCCTCTTCTATATGCAAAAGAACCCACACTGAATAGTTTCTAATTCTAACACTGATTCCTTGCTGCTACTAGGCCAGAGGTCTGCAGCACCTCTCCCCGGAGGCCTAGTAGTTTAGTAGCATATGCTGAACGGTGGACTACTGTTCCCAGCTAGTCCAGCCTGCAAATCCTGCGCCCTTGAGCCGCATCAATTTGACACTATTCCCCACAGTCTCTCCGCTGTTCCAGGACTCCTCATTAATGACCTTGTAAAGATGAGGACTTCACCCATGACCGTGTAAGGGTGAAGTTCCCTCACAGTTCTCCCGGCCTCCTCCCACGATCGGCGCACCCCCCCCAGATGGGGGTGCCGTCCAGCTGCTGTTTAGTACTCTGTTCTCCACTTCTCACGGCCGACAACTCCTCCCAGTGGCCTGTTACCTCAGCTTATATGGGAGGCCTGCCCCCTGCCAATTCCAGTTGGGGATTGGTCAGGGCACCTCACATGAGCTGCCTGCCACTCCAGTTCTAGGCCCTGCCCCTCTTCCAGAACATTCTTTCCTGGAAGAAGGGGAGGCGCCCAAGCACTGAAACACAGGTGGTCACACCCACTGCTACACTAACCACTCCCTTCCCACCAGGTCAAAACAAACAGGCCTAGCCTGAAGCATAGGCCTGCCTAAATTTACCTGTACTGACAGTTCCTTACCAAAAAATACTCACTCTAGCACCTACCTATGGTAGAGGGTGCTACACATGCATGCCACGCAAACATGCACAAACGTATCTTTGTATAAACATGTATCTTTGTGCAAACATATATAAACCTGTATCTTTATGCAAACATGTATATAACGTGTATCTTTATGCTAAAACGCAAGATACCAACAATACAGAGAGACCAAACCAAAGGAAGGTCCCATTTGTATATTGGAAAACCCAGAAACCTCACAAAACGATACCCATTCAGTTAAGATATTAGGAGAACTGAGGGTGGAAGGCCATACCAATACCCAACCAACAGATTGGTATGAAGATCCTGAGATCCAACATACTGGTCCTAAACCCAAATCCTCTTTCTTTCCAACAAAATCGTAAGGTCCATATATTGAAACGTTTTCTCAAGCCGCATACCAGGATTTTGGTGTCCTTTTATGAAAGTGCGGTAAAATACCGCTTTTCAGTTCTCAGGCATTCTCAGAGGAGATCGCTCTCCTCTGAGTGCCTGTTTATGAAAGTGTGTAGATCGCTTCTCATGTTGAGTTGAGGAGCTATCTACAAACGCCGGGAACTCCTGAGAATGGCTCCTCTCACTATAATCTCGCGTGATATAGCGGGATTACAGTATGAGGAACCATAAAATACAAAAATTTAACACAAATCAGCACACATTATTCCCCAACATATTAATAAAATAATAAAGTTAAATTCCCCCTACACAATATACATTAACCTAATTATAAAAAAAACATTGTTTTTATCAATATTTAAAGATCATACATGTCCCTATTTAAATGTGAATAGTGTATAGTAAATGAATGTAATGCACATATGTAATGCAGCTATACACCATTCATATAAATGCAAAATACATTTATAATCATTAAAAAAAATAATTTTAATAAAGTATACCAGTATAAATATTTATTAATAAATTAAAATAAAATATATTTCATAATTGATAAACATAAAAATTGATAAACTGGTGCAATGCGAGAACACTGCGAATCCACTGCGGGTTCCCGCATCGCACCGACTCGCATGTCAGTTCACACTGCCATATGCGAATCGCTGGGGAGTGTCAATACATTGTTAACGACACCCCCAGTTCAGCTTGCATATCGCACTGCGAACTGACAGTCCAGACATGAATCGGATCACATATGTGTGAACACACATGCGATCCGATTCTGGTCCGAACAGAAAAAAGGGTCCTGTGCGTGTTTGCACCGAATACGGTGCGATATCAGCCATACTATCTGTACAGCTGATATCGCACCGCACAGACATCGCATGTAATGTGAATGGCAGTGTGCTGCGAATAACATGCGATGCCTGTGCAATGTCCGGCATTGCACAAGTGTGAACTGGGCCTAAAAGTTAACACCCCCAAATCAGTTCGCATATCGCAGTGCGATCTGCAAACTCGGACAGTAATCGAATCGCATGGGTGTGAACACCCATGCGATCCGATTCTGCTGTGGACCAAAAAAAGGGTCCTGTAAGAGTTTGGTCCGAGGGCAATGCAAATTTAGCAATACTATCTGTATGGCTGAAATCACATCGGACAGAGATCGGATGTGATTTTGCACTGCAGTGCGGTGCGAATCACATCCGAACTCGGACACCGCAGCAGTGGGAACTGGCCCTAAATCATATTGCATTTGCACCAAAATGGTACAGGACCCTTTATTTGGTCCGCACTGGAATCGGATCGCATGGGTGTGAACACCCATGTGATCCGATTTCTGCACCATTACATAGTTTGCACTGCGATCTGTGAAATGATCTGGGGGGTGTTATTAACTTTACATTGACACCCGCAGTGGTGCGCAGATGTCAATGTAGGTGCGATGTGAAAACCCACACAGGAATCACGCTGGTTCACGCATTGCACAAGTGTGAACCCAGCCAGAGACGTGAACATCTAAAAAAAATATATATATATATATATATATATCTCTATCTATATATAGATGGATAGATATATATATATGTATGTGTGTGTGTGTGTATGTATATATATATATATATATATATATATATATATTAAATATATATTATAAATTCCTATCCTGCTGGTTTTGGGGTGTGTAATGGTGGGGAAGGTGTGCTCTGACTGGTGAAAGAAAGAAGTCAAAAGACTTCTTGCTTTCTCCAGAATATCAGCCAGTTTCAGGCTTCTCACTCTGATTCTCCACTTCTGAAATGGTGAATCAGAAAGTGAGAATTCTGTCACAGATCGCCAGTGAGGTGCTGAGATCGCACCTTCATAAACTGGCCGTTTCTGTGAAGTCAGTTACAAATTCTCACTGTGCTGAGATAATCAGCGGAGAACATGTTCTCCGCTGATTATCTCAGTTTCATAAACTGGTAATGAGCTGAGATCAGCAGTGAGACTCTGGATCGCCGCTGATCTCAGTTTCATAAAAGGACACCTTTGTAACGATCTGCAACGAGAACAAAAACATAGGGCCAAAAAAAGCTGACCTTCACAGATCGGAAAGCCCTGAAAGATACGTTAACAAATGCAAATATCATAAAATCTGCCGATAAGGGAGGTAGTATAATTGTCCAAGATAAGAGATTATGTAATGGAGGCATGTCGCTTCCTTTCAGATAAAAATACCTACATAAAGCTTAAGAAAGATCCTCTACCTGAATATCAGCAGACATTAAATTTTTTTATAAACAGTGCTTTTGAAGATGTGTTATAGACCTGAAAGAGAGAGAGAGAATTTTTACTACCAAACATTAAAGTAGAGTTCTACCCGTTTAAAAGTCAGCAGCTACAAAAAGTGTAGCTGCTGACTTTTAATCAGACACTCACCCATCCCACGGTCCCGCAATGCGGATGCAGGAAGCCTCGCTCCTCTCCTCTCCGAGGAGCCGGCATTCTAACTGTGGGTGCTTGGCTGTGGCTTCACAGCCGGGCGCGCACTGCGCATGCGCGAGCCGCACTGTGAATGGCCAGGCAATCTTTTGGGACCTGTGACATGTCCCAGAAGATTGCAGGGAGGGAGGGTGGAGAGGTGAACTTCCTTCTGACGCCGCAGAGCCAGGGGAGGAAGTGGGAGCTGGGTGCCCGTAAAAACAGGGTACCCGCTCCTCCCCCAAAAAATTACATGCCAAATGTGGCATGTCAGGGGGGTCACCTGCACTTAAAGCGGAAGTTCCATTTTTGGGTGGAACTCCGCTTTAATAGCATTCCATATTTCTATCGCCTTCCAAAGGTAGGAGAAAATATATGTTGCTACAAACAGAAAAAGGGGAGATATTTGACAGGCAAGGATACGTGCAGGATTTGTGTGTATCCTTAGAGATGAGCACTTTGGCAGTATTTTTTTTTTTTTTTAGATTTAGAATTATCACATGAACAAGGCAATATTATTTCTTCGAATCATTGTAAACCAACCAGTGGGAATTCTTATTTACTATATTCAAGTTGTCATCACCCCTCCTGGCGCAGAAATATTGCCGGAGGCCAATTCCAAAGATTACATCAGAATTACATACATAAACATGTATCTTTACGCAAACATGTTTTTACATGTATCATTATGCAAACATGTTTAAGCAGACATGCGTTTATTATTATTATACAATATTTATATAGCGCCAACAGTTTACGTAGCGCTTTACAACTTGAGGGTAGACAGTACAAATACAATACAATTTGATACAGTAGGAATCAGAGGGCCCTGCTCCTTGGAGCTTACAATCTAAGAGGGAAGGTCAAGAGATACAAGAGGTAATAACTGTGGGTGATGTGCTGATTGAGAAGATAAATGTACAGTTGTTAGGTGGGGGCCAGATAGGCTTCTCTGAAGAGATGAGTTTTCAGGGATCGTCTGAAAGTGGATAAGGTAGGAGAAAATCGGACGGATTGGGGAAGAGCATTCCAGAGGATGGGGGAGGCTCTGGAGAAGTCCTGAAGGCGAGCATGGGATGAGGTGACAAGGGAGTTTGAGAGCAGGAGGTCTTGGGAGGAGCGAAGAGAACGATTAGGTTGGTATTTTGTGACTAGGTTAGAGATGTAGCTAGGGGCCAGGTTGTGGATGGCTTTGTAAGTTATAGTTAGTATCTTGAATTTAATTCGGTGACTGAGTGGCAGCCAATGGAGGGATTGGCAGAGGGGTGTAGCAGACGCTGAGCGGTTTGTGTGGTGGATGAGCCTGGCCGCAGCGTTCATGATGGACTGATGTGGGGATAGCCTATTTAGAGGTAAACCAATGAGGAGGGAGTTGCAGTAGTCAAGGCGGGAGATGACCAGGGAGTGGATTAGAAGCTTTGTGGTGTCATTGGTTAGGAAGGGGCGTATCTTGGAGATGTTGCGAAGACAGAGGCGGCAAGCTTTGGATAGTGATAGAATGTGGGGTCGAAAGGTTAGTTCAGAGTCCAGGATTACACCTAGGACCTTGGCGTGGGGAGATGGGTTGATAGTTGAGCCGTTGATCTTGACAGGGAGATCAGGGGAAGTGGCACCTGAGGGAGGAAATATCATGAGCTCGGTTTTGGATAGGTTGAGTTTGAGAAAGTGATGTGACATCCAGGCTGATATGTCTGCTAATAAGTTGGTAATGTGTGAGGAGACAGATGGAGAGAGCTGGGGGGTGGAGAGATAGATTTGGGTGTCATCAGCGTAGAGATGATATTTAAAGCCGTGGGAGGCAATCAACTGACCCAAGGAGGTGGTGTAGATTGAGAAAAGGAGAGGTCCGAGAACAGAACCTTGGGGGACCCCGACGGAAAAAGGAAGAGGAGAGGAGGAAGTAGAGTTGTAAGTGACACTGAAGGAGCGGTGGGATAGGTAGGATGAGAACCAGCGAAGAGTACAGTCACGGAGACCAAAGGAGTGGAGTTTTTTGAGGAGGAGGGGGTGGTCCACTGTGTCAAAGGCAGCAGAGAGATCCAGGAGAAGTAGTACAGAATAGTGTCCATTGGCTTTAGCCATTAGTAGGTCATTTGAGAGTTTAAGGAGAGCAGTTTCCGTGGAGTGTTGAGGGCGAAAACCGGACTGAAGGGGATCAAGAAGTTTATTCATGGTCAGATGGTCGCTTAATCGGTTGTAGACCAGTCTTTCAAGAAGTTTGGAGGAGAAGGAGAGTAAGGAGATGGGACGTAAGTTGTTGAGATTGGTGGGATCCAGTGAGGGCTTTTTTAGTATGGGGGTGACTAGCGCATGTTTTAGAGCGTTTGGGAAGATGCCACAAGAGAGGGAGAGGTTGAAAATGTGAGTTAGAGAGCGTAGAATTGAGTCAGAGGGTGAGCGTAGCATTTGCGAGGGAACAGGATCCAGGGGGCAAGTGGTTAGATGAGTGCTAGATAAAAGTTTAGCAACCTCAGTAGTAGTAGCAGGGTTGAATGAGGGAAGTAATGATTGTATCTGTGGACATGGGGTGTTGCATGGGGGAGGTTTTTGCGCATTGGCGATCTCCTCATGAATTGTATCAATCTTAGTTTTGAAGTGATTGGCAATCTCCTGGGCAGTGAGTGAGTTGGTGGGTGGAGGCAGTGGAGGACAGAGTAGAGTGTTGAAGGTAAAGAAGAGTTGACGTGGACTGGATGAGAAGGTGTTGATGAGTGTGATAAAGTAGGTCTGTTTGGCAGTGTGAAGGCAGGAGTAGTATTTTAGGAGGGCAGATTTATATTGTGTGAAGTCTTCCTGGGTCTTAGTCTTATGCCACAGGCGCTCAAGAGCGCAGCTACGTTTTCTGAGACTTCTGGTGTCATCTGTTTGCCAGGGTTGTAGCAGTCGGGGCCTAATTCTGCGTGTAGTGAGGGGGGCCAGCTTGTCTAGGGAGGAAGATAGTGAGCTGTTGTAAACGAAACTAGCTAGGTTGGGGCAGGACAGGGGGGAGATTTTGTCATAGAGGTGATCAGTAGCAGAGTAGAGAAGAGAAGGGTTGAGGTGGCGAAGGTTTCTGCGTGTAACTGTTAGGCGGTTGGAGGGAGAAGAGGTGGAAGACAAGGAGAGAGCAAAACTAATAAGGTGGTGATCAGAGAGTGGGAGTGGATTGTTGGAAAGGTTGCAAGGAGTGCACAGATAGGAGAAGGCAAGGTCAAGGGTGTTGCCATTGGAGTGGGTAGGAGCCTGTATCCATTGCTTCAGGTCAAGCGATGAGGTTAGACTGAGAAGTTTAGAAGTAATAGTAGTGTTAGTGTTGACAGGGATGTTGAAGTCCCCAAGAATAATTGTGGGGATTTCAGAAGAGAGAAAGTAGGGTAGCCAGGCAGAGAAGTCATCAAGAAAGGCTGATACCGGTCCAGGGGGCCGGTAGATGACAGCAATTCTTAGAGAAATGGGAGAGAAAAGACAAATGCAGTGTGCCTCAAAAGAGGAGAGTATCAGAGAGGGAGGTGGGTGAAGAACCTGATGCGTTTAAACTAGTTTGCAAGCATGCACCTGCTCAATTGCACCAGGCCCCATATGAGTTTTGCAGGATTAGCCAAGCACATATGCATCCAATGCAGCCTCTATATTGCTTCATTACAGCGAAAAAAAAATAAGCTTCTGCAGACCAAACTAACACGATACTGGAGATACAACTCAAAGTGCACCGATGCCCATGTTTTTTCAAACATATTTATTCAAACATGCGTTTAAGCAACAAGTTTGCAAGCTTGTATACTATGCTGCACCTGCCCAACTGCACTTGGCCCCATACTAGTTTTGTAGCATTCGCCATGCACATATGCGTCCCATGCAGCCTTTTTTACCTGCTTCAGAGCAGTCTAAAAGTAAGCTCCTGCAGATCAAATGCACTTTATTCTGGAGACACAATGTGAAGTGAACTGATACCCGTACAGAGGTATATCGACTTACAGTTGTACAGGCCCCCTGGATTAAGCAGTAAGTATGCAGTAGATAATCATGACTTGTCTGGCCTCACAGTTCTCCCATAGTAAGTACTCACACTTCATTAGTATCCATGAGCTGCTGTTATGTCTCAAGAGGCCTTGCTGAACCTGTCATCCACATGGTAAAACACTTCCTGCCTATATAGAAATAGGCCACACTGAGTGAGCCTGCATCCTCTAGTGGCTGGAGGAGAAACAGCAGCCCACTCTCCTAAGAAGTACAAACAGCATAATTAAACAGCACACTGCCCCCAGTGGCCACCAGGAGAACAGACAGTCATATTTTCTTTTTTTAAAGAGAAACTTGCAAATGCAGACTTACCATTCCTGCTGCAGGACTCTGAACATAACAGGAGTCCAATCTTCACCCATCACGGCAGGCTTTGTCATAAACTACCTTCAGGGACAGGGTACCCCTTAATCTGTGGTCCACTCACCTGGACCTATATAGCACCGTGCAGGAAAGCACCTTGGTCAGAAAAAACACTGCACTGGGTTCCATTACGCAGGGTCCAGCGCCGTAAGGCTACATTACAGGCAAACCTCAAGGAATCTTCTCTCCTATCCAACGAGGCTCTGGTACCATCCATTTTGGCTGACAGCTTTTTTTGAATGGATCCGATTATAGTCCATGATTCTTAATGGAACCCTCTAGACCTCCAAGTATGCTCCAAGAGCACATATATCACATCCGAGACCACCACCTTACAAACACTGGTGAAAAAACTGAGGTACTTTCTCTGTAGGAGGGGTTATATAGGGAATTACTTCCTGTTTGATTGCTCTGCCAGTGTCCATTCACCTACAGGTATAGGTGATGTATAACCCATACAGTAATTACTATGACTGCTCTGTGTCCTGTGATGTACGATTAAAGAGATACATTTTTGTTTTTCACTTTTTTTTTTAACATGCTGTCACCAGAACAGCTTCACAATATGACTGATTTGGCGGTGATCAGGGACACTAATAATTTATAATTAATAAAAGTGGTTGTAAACCCTAACATATATCCAGTAAAGCGAACAGCCTCAGATGATACACAGAGATTAAAAAAATCCTCCTGCATAGATTTTACTTTATCTGCAGTCTTCTCTTCTGTACACCCCTTTAAAAGGGCAGAAAAGTGTTAAAATCTTTCTTCATGTGTCAAGAGCACAGAGGAGGGGTCGGAGAGACTGCAGTAACAGTGTGTGAGAGCTGATTGGAGAAGAGGCACACAGTCCCCTCCACACAGCAGAACTGTGTTCTGAATAGGCAAGCTGTCTGCTGACCCCCCCCCCCCTCCCTCCCAACACAAATTTATCTAATGTGTCAGGAAAACTTCTCAGAAGTGACTCATGCTGATAACAGAGGAACAAAGCACCAGAGAGAAACAACACTTACAGCTTTTGAGAGAGATAAGTAAACACTACAGATATGTGCTTTGCTCAGATTCCATGACTTAGGGGGAAAGTGATCAGGATTTATTTTTTTTACACATTATGATTTCCTGTAACAGTGATTATCACTGTTGTAAGCAGTCATTTTTTATTATTTGTTATCCATTCAGCCAGTGTGTACTATTGTGAAGCTGTGATTGGCCACAGCTATCACATGGTACATATGCACTGTGATTGGCTCTGTCTGTACCAAGTGATCACTGTCACTTCTCCATCCCCACAGTTCAGTGGGCAGGTCTGCATCTGCGGCCCTTGCAGCTTTTTATTCTCAAGGTGTGGGATCATCAGCAGAAGCCTTTGAACAGGCTAGAACCTAGCCCAAGGGCGCTTCGGTGGTGGAGGAGGTCAGAAAAACTATCACCGGGGCTCTTCTGGAATCTTCCGACCAGTTAGTGTGACCACGGATGCAAGTGCTTTGGGGTGGGGAGCTCACTTGGAGTTGACGTTCACTCAGGGCAGATAGGACTACAAGGAGACGAGGAGAACTTCAAATTGAAGAGAGTTGAAGGCAGTGGGGCTTTTCAGGAAGAGTCCTTGGGCCATCATGTACAAGTCCTTTCAGACAATGGTTCTGCGGTAGAATTGTACCTGGCTTAGTTATCAGCGATACACTTGAAGGGAGAGCGAAATCAAGTGGTGGACTTCCTCTGGCTGCAGCTGAGGGAGTCCGAGTGGTTGCTAAATAGGGAGATTTTCAAAGCTGGGATACCTCTCAGGGTAGACCTTTTGCCACAAAAGAAAATGCCAAGGTGAGACTATGTTCCCTAAATAGGCTGGACAGAGCTCTGAGTGGACACTTTCTCGCAGCACTGGGGGTTCCCCCAGTGCTACGTTTTCCCCCTTATTGGGTTAGTTCCAGCAATACTAAGGATGTGTCAGAGGGAGAGAACCAATTTGTTCTTGGTGGCCCCTCATTGGCCAAGGAGGGCTTGGTTTTCAGTCCTGAACAGTCTGGCAGTGGAGACTCCTTGGAAATTACCATGCAGGGAGCATCTGCTGTCGGAGGGTCCAGTCCGATGCCCTCAGTTGGAAAGATTGAATCTAGCAGCGTGGTTACTAAGGCGCAACTGCTAAAGAAAAAGGGATTCTCAAACCATCTTGTGGTCACCCTACTGTCGAGTAGGAAGAGGGTGATGGGGGCTGTATAACTGACTTTCAATAGGTGGGGAAAAAGCCTTTGAGTCCCCAAGTTTTACAGCGGTCTTAGAATTCTTACAGAGTGTAGTCGATAAGGGATTGGCACTCAGTGTCCTAAAGGTTCAGTTGGCAGCTCTAAGTGTCTTTCTAGAAAGATCTTTTGCCAGGGAGCCTCTAGTGGTCACGTGTTTTTAAGGCTCTGTCCAGATAGAGACTGGCCTTTTTCTAAATGATATCTAATAGTGGTACTGGAGGCATTGGCATTGAGGGTCCCTTTGAACCGATAGAATCTGCTACCTTGAAGAATTTGACCCTGAAGGTGATATTTTTAGTCATAGTGACAACAGCCCGGAAGGTGAGTGAATTGGAGGCACTATCAGAGCTCCATTTTTGCAAATTTTCCAGAACTGAAATTAATCTGGAGTTTCTGCCCAAGGTAGCCTTGAGCTGGAAGTAGTTTTACCTTTTTATCTTTCTTTTTATTTTTTAATCAAATGCCTCATGATCAAGAGAAAAGTTTTCACACATTTGGATGTTAGACGGTTTGTGTTACACTATCTTTAGTCGACCAAGGAGCTTAGGGAGACTGATTCCTTTTTTATTTTGTTTTTGGGAGCCAGGAAGGGTTTAAAGAGCTTCCAGTTAGATGCTGTCAAGGTGGCTAAAGCTAGCAGTGTGCCAGGCTTATGTGAGCAGAGGGTGGAAGTTCCTGGAGGATTTTCAGCACTTTTAACTAAAGCAATGGTGACAACTTTTTCAGTGAGGGCTGGTGCCAGTCCAGGACAAAGGACCGCAACTTGGGCAAGTTTTTCCACCTTTATCAAGCACTATAGGTTGGATTTGATGTTGGTCGTAGTACGGCCAAAGTTGATAAGTACTCTGCTATCCTTTTAGAGGTGCTGTCCCCAAAGATGCCCCAGGTAAAACCAAAGTTACACTTACCAGTAACATCTTTTCCAGTAGTCTTTCAGGACAGCAGCGATTGCCCACCTATCTATTGTTTTTACTTTGTATTTCTAGCAGGCCAGAGGCACTGTGAAGGAACTTAAGGGCCGGTGGGAGACACTTTTTTTTTTTTAAATCGTGGAGATGTGGGTTCTTGGGTGATGGAGATGTGGTGTTTTACACAGTTTCATAAATACCTAGAGTGCATGAAAGTGTTACACTACTGAGCTCTATTATTTATAGTAATGTACAACTACATGGCTGCATGATTATGATAATTTAAAGCAAAACTGCTGTGAAATAAATATCACTAAAGCAGTACTGGTACCACATAGCAGGCACTGTCAGATGACTACTGTCCTACTGAGCAATTTAGAAACCTTGAATCCTGGGACACTTATGTAAAATTTAACCGTGCTTAATGGTTGCGGGTCTAGACCCACTCTCTCCATGTCCTGAGGCCCCCACTGCAATGATGGTCCATAACTTTAGGTTTTAAAAGTGTGGCGCTAATTTTCACATTTTCACTATACAATTGGTCTGATTGTTGTGTTGGCTGCTCGCGTTTTTTAGAGTTGGCGCGGTAATATCATTACATATTTTTGATAACTTTAGGTTTACTTGATGGGTTTTACTTTCTTTTACCCTGCAAAGTAAAATCATAATGTGCTAGTATGCAATGCATACTAGCGCATTATGTGACACTTACCTGAAAACGAAGCCTGTGCCCTCCCGCTGCAGGCTGCATCCATGTTTTCCCCTCTTCCTCCTGGGGCTGCGGACTCCTCCTCTGTGACTGCCCCAGAGCCATGTGATGTCATTCATGCGTATGCGCCGTCAGTCACGGCACTCGCTCGTGAACAACCAGCACGGGGGGCCGTTTGTTCACAGCGCATGTCATCGGCACAGAATACAGTAAATATCTCCTAAATGGTGCACGTTTAGGAGATATTTACAGTACCTATAGGTTATAGACTTACCTATAGATACAACTTGCAAAGGGAGGTTTACAACCTCTTTAAATGTAATCTTTCATTTTAGGAATACTTAAAGAAGATGACAGGTACAAAGCAAAGGCAATAAAAATGCTGGGTAGTGCTGACCTGGTTAATCTTTAACACTTCCAATTATGTTGAAAATGACCTGTCCCTTTTAGCCTCCACAAATTCCTACTTTCTATGTGTCCGCTCATGATTGACAATTAGGAATGAGTTGGGATGGGGCTTGCAGTTCGCTCCAACACTACCTATAAGTCTCAGACCTTTGAATCAGAACAGCTCTATATTTGGGAAAAGGGTAAGAAGGCTGCCACCGATATGTGTAGAAATCTTATGCATTTTAAAGTGAGACTATTTAGATTTTGTATGAATGTGACTTTTTTTTTTAAACTTCTGCAATGTTTTACGGTATCTTCTGTAAATGTAAAGGCTTTTTGGCAACCAATCCTATGGAAATATTTCCATAATGTAGAATCAAATATAGCAGTTAAATAATGGTATTTTTGTGTTGTAATGCCGCTGCTTCTTCACACACACGCACCTTAACTCTCTATTTTCTTTCAAATATGGTCAAAGCACTTTTGTTTTGGATAACAATTTACATTACAGATATGTGTTTCAGATCAAGCATGTGATCTGCAGGACTTTTGAAACATTGATGTCCCTAAAGTCATTGAATTGCTGTAGATTAAGTAGGTCAGCATTTGCAAGCATTTATTTTATGTTGAGGCATTGCTAAATGTGCTTAGAAAGTAATATTTTTTAACCGAGCAGATAATGTCATGCTTTTGGAAAAGAAAGCTCTCTCATCCAGGCAGGTTGAAAATTGCCATGTCTGTTCGAAACATTATATGGGCTTTCATATTTTATATTTTGACGTCATGTTTCCTCCTCAAAGCTAACCCATCAGCAATTTTACGCTTTAAAAAATTGTAAAAGCCCTCGGAACATATATCCCAACATGACTGCTGTAACATTTACCAATTATAAAAGGGTCTTCTTTCTGTTGTGTGAGACTTTGTAATTAAGGGCTTGGTTTTAACATAATGCCCCCTATCCTCACACCTTACATCCTCTGTCCAGAGAGAATGTCATAGTGGTCAATAAAGGTATTGTTAGTTCACAGGGAAAGTATTGGGTAGAGCTACACCATTGATGGGCACAATACAGTTATTAGCAAATGTAAGCAACAACCATTTCTGCCTTGAAAATCGTTTGATATATGTCAACTGTTATATGATTCCACAAAAATAAAGATACAGTATACTTTATACATATAGACATCTACAAAGCTAAAGTCACTTAAAAACCAGCAAACCATACAGCATCCCCCCCCCCACCCCCCACCTCCCGCTGGAAGTCATGTATAGTTTCTCATAAATGGTAAAGCATCTAAACCCAAAAGCTATTTTTTATTTTGCAGCTTACAAGTCCTTTAGTGTGGTATTTACATTGCATAGTTTGGTTTTAAAAAAGACACAAGTCCATCTAGTTCAGTAAGTTGCAAAGAAAAGGGGGGGTTTGGAACTTTAAGTGTGGCACGTATGTAAATGTGCCTCCGTCCCTATTCATATAAGAGAGAAAGGGTTTGGGACTTTAAATGTGTGTCACTGACAGTGGGTATAGGTCATGGTCTAAAATTCATGTAAAAAACATAATGTAATAAAAACCAGTATTTATTAAATGGTCTCATCCGCAAATAATGTGAATATAACAAGATTACAGCAATTCATGTTGTAAATTCTACATCGATCATACAATTAAACCATAGCATGCCAACAATGGGTATGGAATAAAGAGCTGATAGCGTAAAATATCACAATGGTAATAAAATATTGGTCCATAAGAGCAGACTTTGGTATAAAAACAAACGTCTAAGCATATGGTAAAAACGAAAGAGTTGCATCCTATATTGCTTGATGCATTTTGTGGAATTTGCTTCACTTCCTCAGAAGCAGGTGCACTCTGCATGTCTATACAAATCATATAAACGACGATGTAGTTGGAAAATTGGCAGTAAATATATTAACAACCAAATGAACAATGGAATCATGTCCTTACACAGATTTACTTACATATGTCAGCTTGAAATGTTAGCACGTGGTGCTGAGGACCAGGGGCTGTTGGGGAATGTCCAAATCGGGAACTGAGGGAGTAGTACCTGATAGCGCAGGTCTATGTATGAGGACCATGAAAGGAGTACAGATCTCCATAGTGAAGTGATTTATAGCTGAACTAGCATACCACAGGGGATTCTATAAAAATTGTATATTTAAATGTATTTCACTATATATCACCATAGAAAAAGAATATCAATAGGAGAGGTGTACTGATGTAATAGGATATCCAAGTGACTGTATAGGTAAGATAAAAAAAAAAAAATCCTCGGCGATCCAAAGCCTACATAATAGAAAATGTGTATGAGGAAATGGGTGATTGAGGTGTAAAATGAAAAAGCAAAAAAAAAAAAAATTATGATGTAGTGAAATATAATATAAAGATGAACCCATAAATGTAAATACCCTACAGAATGTTATGTGGGGGTTAGTCCAAATGATGTGAAATAGTGCACTGAGTTGACAATCAGATTATTAACTTAGGTGAGCTGGAATATCCAGTTTCCAAGTGTGGTGCAGAGTGTCCCCAAGAGAAGTGTCAAGTGAGAAGTGTGATCCTCAAACAGGGAGGTATATACATCCCCCTCCAACGTGGGTCTGGGTTACTCCCAGCGTCATGTAGTTCCAAGCATGGGAAGGTGCGTCATCACCCGATCGGCTATTCAAGTGTTTGGCACCAAAACAAAACACACAAAACGCGTTGAGCAATATAGGATGCGACTTTTGTTTTTACTATACGCTTAGACGTTTGTTTTTATACCAATGTCTGCTCTTATGGACCAATATTTCAGTACCATTGTGAGTCCCAAACCCTTTCTCTCTCTTCAATAAGTTATGTGGTGTCAGGAAGGGGCGAATTCTGGAAATGTTTTGCAGGTTAAGGCAGCAAGATGTAGCCAGTGATTGGATGTGGGACCCGAAGGAGAGGTCAGAGTCTAGGATTACACCCAGGGGATCGGGCAGGAGGAAATATTGCATGCCAATTTTAGAAAGATTGAGCTTGAGGAAGTGGTGTGACATCCATAATGATATCTTGCTCAGTAAGTTTGTGATACGTGAGTAGATTGAAGGGGTGGGTTGAGGAGTGGAGAAATAGATCTGGTTGTCGTCGGCATAGAGGTGGTATTGGAAGCCATGGGAGGTGATCAACTAGCCCAGGGAAGAGGTATAGAGCGAGAATACGAGGGGCCCAAGGATGGAGCCTTGGGGAACCCGAACAGAAAGAGGAGTGGAGATGGTGTTGTATGTAACCCTGAAAGTGCGTTGAGATAGGTAGGAGAAGAACCAGGAAAGAGCAGAGTCGTGGAGGCCAAGGGAGTAGAGTTTGTTGAGGAGCGGGTGGTCAACTGTGTCAAAGGCAGCAGAAAGATCCAAGAGCATGAGCATGAGTATGGAGTACTGGCCATTGGTTTTAGCAGTTAGTAGGTCATTGGTGAGTTTTTAGTAAGGTAGTTTCAGTGGAATGTCATGGGCGGAAGCGGAACTGTAGGGGATCGAGAAGGTTGTCAATTAGGTAGCAACTCACATAGTTCTGGACAAGGCATTCAAGAGGCTTGGAGGCAAACAGGAGCAGGGAGATTGGTTTTAAATTATTCAGACAGGTGGGGTCCAGTGAGGGTTTTTTTTAAGTATGGGGGATAACCAGTGCATGTTTGAGCGGGGAAGGAAAGGTGCCGCAGGAGAGGGAGAGGTTGAAAACGTGGGTTAGTGAGTTTAGGATAGAGCAGGAAGGTAGTTTCAGTAATTGTGAGGGGACAGGATCCAGGGGACAGCTGGTGAGGTAGGCCATGGTAAGGAGTTTGGCAATTTCCTTAGTGGGAACAGGGTTGAAGGAGGAAAGTATTGAGTGTGGTGTTGGTTGGGGGGAAGCTGGATATCTCGTCACGAATTGTGTTGATTTGGTTTTTTAAATGATTGGCAATCTCCTGGGCAGTAAGCAAGTTGGTGGATGGAATCAGTGGGGGGTGAAGTAAGGAATTAAGGGTAGAAAAGGGTTGACAAGGTTTTGATGAGAGTGGTGTAGTAGGTTTGTTCAGCAGTGTGGAGGCAGAAGTTGTATTTGAGAAAAGCAGATTTGTAGAGGGTGAATTCTTGCAGGAGTTTAGTTTTATGCCACGCACGCTCAAGAGCGCGGCTGCGTCTCTTGAGACTTCTGGTGTCTATTTGCCAGAGTTGTAGCAGGCGAGGCCTGATTCTGCATGTAGAGAGAGGAGCGAGTGTGTCCAGGGAGATGACAGTATGTTGTGGACAGAAGTGGCCAGGTCTAGGCAGGACATGGGGTGCGATTTTATCATAAAGGCAGTCAGTAGAAGAATGAAGAAGGAAGGATTGAGGTTGGCGAAGGTTCCTGCAGATAACAGTTTGCAGGTTGGAGGCATGGGAGGTAGGAGAGGGAGAATGTGAGAAGTGGCTGAGGTGTTAATATTATTTGAAAGGTTAAAGTCACCGAGGACGATGGCATAGACATAAAGTAGCAATTTAGAGAAGTAATCCAGAAAGAGTGCCAGTGCGCCTAGATTATCAATTAATGCATTTGCAATGTTCTAATGAGGAAGACCGCACAGTTTTAATCCATGTAGAAGACGTGAATAACCCTTTGGGAGTATTTTACCAAAAACGACATTTTGTTTGCAGTAGTGTCTAAAATCTGACCTGTATCTTAGTGCAGACTTCTGTATAATTCAGTAAAAGCAGTCACACAAGCAGGAAATTAACTTTTTTGTGGTGTTCCATAAACCAAACCAACGATTTACAGACACTTCCAGGTTGCCATATTGCATTGAATTTTACAAAAAAAAATGCCAGCACCGCAGATTGAAAAGGAAATGGCATTTTTATATGCTATTTTTTTCACACAAAAATGCAGTTGCCCTTCAATAATACCATGTAATGCCAAACTGCAGTTTCTGAAGCTAGTAAAATGCTTTCCTTTAATAAAAGCAATATAGACTCCAGAGAGAGAACTTTGCCCCTATTCAAATTATTGGTAAGACATTGAGGTTGATTTAGCCCCAGTTCACACAGGGGCGGCACGACTTGCAGGTCGCCTCACCGAGGCGACCTGCACACGACTTCCACGGCGACTTGCAAACCGACTTCTGTATAGAAGTTTATGCAAGTCGCCCCAAGTCGCCCCCAAAGTAGTACAGGAACCTTTTTCTAAGTTGGAGCGACTTGCGTCGCTCCTATTAGAACGGTTCCATTGTACAGAACGGGTGGCGACTTGTCAGGCGGCTAGGTGGCCTGACAAGTCGCCCCTGTGTGAACCGGCACTTACTAAAACTGAAGAGTCTGGTGCAGATGTGCCTGATAGCCAATTAGCTTCTAACTTCAGCTTGTTTACTTGAACTTTAACAAAAAAAAAAAAAAAACAGCAGCTGATTGGTTTCTATGCAGAGCTGCACAAGATTTTGCACTCTCCAGTTTTAGTATCAGTATCATCCACATTGTCTGGAATATGCAGTTCAATTTTGGGCACCTTTTTCCAAAAGGATATTGGAGGACTGGAGAAAGTGCAGAGAAGAGCAACCAAACTGATAAGGGGCATGGAGGATCTCGGTTAGGATGAAAGATTGGCTGAACTGAATTTATTCAGCCCATACACACAATAAGAAAATCGGACGAACATTTTTATCCGAGGAACGTTCATACGATTTTCTGTTGGTGTGTACACAACTTTCGACAGCCGATTCCGACCTTCCAAACTTAAATTTCCGAAGGGACAAACCCCAACATTTTTCTCATACAGGAACAGAACGAACAATCCCGTGCGAAAGATACAAATATCTGCAAATGATCAGAAACAAGAAATAACCAAAAGAAAAGCCTTTGTTGTATGAGAATTTTCATATACTATGTCTATACTTGGTTCTGACTTGCTGTGAAATATTGAGGAAAACCGGCCGACCGTACGCCCAATTTTCTCATTGTGTGTACAGGCCATTAGGCTACATTCTCACTTGCACATTTACCTGACAGCATGTACATGCGAGAACCCCAGCAGGGGGTCCTGGGGATTAGCTGCGGGAGGCAGCCCCATTGTCAGTCTACCTCCAAGGACGATCACTCGCAGGCGATCGCTGTATAGCGATTACATGCAAACAGCTGCAATTATCTGTGGAAGCTGGCAACCTTCCATTGCTTTCAATGTCCCACAGCTATTCGCCAGGCCCCCCACTGGAGTTATCGCATGTTTACACCATCAAGACAATACGCAGGTGTGCATGTGGCCTAAGGGGGGGTATGATTACCATGTGTATATATACATAAGTGGTCCATATAGTGAACCTGGTGTTGAGTCACTCACTTTAACCGCTTGCCATCCGCCGCACAGTGATTTACGTTGGCAGAATGGCATGAGCAGGCAAAAGGGCGTACCTGTACGTTCCTTTGAATTTGCCGCCTAGCAGGCGCGCGCCGTGGGAGTGTGCCCGTGGATTCCACAAACTCAATGTTTGTCGGCGGCCCACGATTGCGGCGAGGAAGGCAGAACGGGGAGATGCCTATGTAAACAAGGCATTTCCCTGTTCTGCCTAGTGACATGACAGGGATCTACTGCTCCCTGTCATCGGGAGCAGTGATCTCTGTCATGTTCTAGTGAGCCCATCCCCCCTACAATTAGGACACATCCAGGGAACACAGTTAACCCCTTGATCGCCCCCTAGTGTTTAACCCCTTCCCTGCCAGTGTCATTTATACAGTAATCGGTGGCTATTTGTAAAAATGTATAAAAATGCCATAAATCTATCCCCTATTTTGTAGCCGCTATAACTTTTGCGCAAACCAGTCAATACACACTTATTGCGATTTTTTTTTTTTTTTTTTTTCTTAACCAAAATATGTAGAAGAATACATATCAGCCTAAACTGTGGAAGAAATTTCTTTTTTTATGTTTTTTGGGGATATTTATTATAGCAAAATGTAAAAAATATTGCTTTTATTTTCAAAATTGTCTGTCTTTTTTTGTTTATGGCACAAAAAATAAAAACCGCAGAGGTGCTCAAATACCACCAAAAGAAAGCTCTATTTGTGGGATAAAAAGGATGTCAATTTTGTTTGGGTACAGCATCGCATGACCGGGCAATTATCAGCTAAAGCGACGCAGTGCTAAATCGCAAAAAATGCTCTGGTCAGGAAAGGGTTAAATCCTTCCGAAGTTACATAGTTACATAGTAGGTGAGGTTGAAAAAAGACACAAGTCCATCAAGTCCAACCTATGTGTGTGATTATGTGTCAGTATTACATTACATATCCCTGTATATTGCGGTCATTCAGGTGATTATCTAATAGTTTCTTGAAGCTATCAATGCTCCCCGCTGAGACCACCGCCTGTGGAAGGGAATTCCACATCCTTGCCGCTCTTACAGTAAAGAACCCTCTACGTAGTTTAAGGTTAAACCTCTTTTCTTCTAATTGTAATGAGTGGCCACGAGTCTTATTAAACTCTCTTCTGCGAAAAAGTTTTATCCCTATTGTGGGGTCACCAGTACAGTATTTGTAAAAGTTTGTGAAGTGAAGTGGTTAAGATTATAGAAGACAAGGGGGCACTCCTTTACACCTGGAGGAAGAGAGATTTAACCTCCACTTACGGAAAGGCTACTTCACAGTAGAAGCTGTGAAAATTTGGATTAGACTTCTTAAAGAACTAGTTCTGGTCATCTCAGTAGATTAAAAAAAAGCACAAAATATAATTGGTTATTAAAATGTAACGGTAATAACACCAGAGATTGTTGATTCAGGGAATATCTGATTGCCTCCTGGGGGATCAGGAAGGAATTACATTTCTCCCCACTACAGCAAACTGGACCATGGTTTAGAATGTATTTTTCCCTTCCTCTGGATCAACTGTGGCTATAACATTCTGTATATGGATGTTTTCTGGTTTTTTTTTTATTTTTTTTTTTATTTCCACTGAAACTGCCTTACTAAAACTCACCAATGATCTACTAACTGCTAAAACCAATGGCCAGTACATCATACCCATACTCTTGGATCTTTCTGCTGCCTTGGACACAGTTGACCACCCGCTCCTCCTCCTCAACAAACTCCACTCCCTTGGCCTCCGTGACAATACTCTTTCCTAGTTCTCCTACCTATCTCATTGCACTTTTAGTGTTGCATACCACACCATCTCCGCTCCTCTTTCTGTTGTGGTACCCCAAGGATCCATCCTTGGGCCCCTCATATTCTATCTCTCTCTATACCTCTTCCCTGGGCCAGTTGATAACCTCCCATGGCTTCCAATACCACCTAGATCAGTGATGGCAAAACTTGGCACCCCAGATGTTTTGGAACTACATTTCCCATGATGCTCATGCACTTTGCAGTGTAGATGAGCATCATGGGAAACATAGTTCCAAAACATCTGGGGTGCCAAGGTTCGCCATCACTGACCTAGATCTATCATTCCACTCCATATCTCACCCCTTCAACCTCACTTATCACAAACTTACTGAAGAACATATCAGTATTGATGTCACTCCACTTCCCTAAACTCAATCTTTCTAAAATTGAGCATGTAATATTTTCTCCTGCCCGATCCTGTGTGTAATCCCAGACTCTGATCTCTCCTTCGGGCCCCACATCCAATCATTGGCTACATCTTGTTGCCTTAACCTACGCAACATTTCCAGAATTCGCCCCTTCCTAACACCACATAACTTAATCAGTCCTTGGTTATTTCCCGCCTTGACTACTGCAACTCCTCCTCTCTGGCCTACCTTTACACAGGCTATCCCCCCTTCTGTCTATTATAAATGCTGCTAGACTAATACACCTCAGTAACCAATCCGTAGATACTTCTCCTCTCTGCCAATCACCTCACTGGCTTCCCCTTCACCATTGTATAAAATTCAAAATATTAACCACAACATACAAGGCCATCCACAACATCGCCCCCAGCTACATTACCAAACTCATCTGCAGATATCGCCCAAATCGTCCTCTCATCTCCTCCCAAGACCTCCTGCTCGCCTCCCAAGTTTGCCTCCAGGACTTCTCCAGAGCCTCTACCATCTTCTCAAACTCCCTACCCCATCATGTCCGGTCAGCTCCTCCTACCCTGTCCACCTTTAGGCCATCCTTGAAAACGTATTTATTTAGGGAAGCCTACCCCACCTCCACCTAAGAACTGCGCCCGAGTCACCTCAATCAGATCATCCACTGCAGCTTTTACCTTTTGTACCACCTCCCCCTCCCTTTAGATGGTAAGCTCCATGAGCAGGTCCCTCCTATTCCTACTGTATTGTAATCTTTCTGTCCCCCTTTACAATGTAAAGCGTTGCGTAAACTGTTGGCGCTATATAAATCCTGTATAATATTAATAATTGATAATGAAAAAGTCACTCTCATTCAGATTTACTTTGCACATTGACATAAACTAACAGCTTTTTCTTCAGAGTACAAACAAGTAGGAACCTGCAAAAATGTTTGTTAGGTTCCTTGTATTGTACATTGATTACCCAGAGGAGATTGTTTTTTTCCTCAACAGAAGTGAGATTATTCTTTAAGTCTCTATTTTTCTAAACCTTTAGGCTTTAACTGGCATATTATCAGTGCAAGGAGAACTGTCAAACACTTTTGCAAAGTCCAACTATACTATAGCCATAGCCACTCCATTGTCTAAGTTTTTGCTTCCTCATAAAAAGTAAGCAGATTTGTTTCATAACTTTGTTTTCTTTTCTTTTTTTTTTTTTTTCAGGCTTTAATTTTTATATTCACATTCTGGCCATTGGTGGCTATGTTCCACTATATCTAGTAAAGTTCTAGTGAGGGACAAGGAAGTTAATGTGTGCCATATGGCTTTATTGGTATTTTCTCATTTATAAATAAAGATTTTTATTTAAAAAATAAAATTGTGTTGGGAATTAGTGGTGCACATCTTCACTGGTGTCATGATTCAATTGCGATTTTCCTATGATTACTGCCCATGGTTTTCATTAAAAAAATTCAAGCAATCAGAAGACTTCCATTTTTGAATTTTATCTGCTCTAAAAAAAAATGAATAAAAAAACACTCCCTGCATGTAGCAAAGTCTGAACAATACAGACAACAGTATTTAGAACCGTAAATACTAAATGGCACAGCCCCCCCTGCACATTCTACAACCCCCCTTTACATTCCACAGCCCCCCCATTCACATGATACAGCCTATTTACATTACATAGCCCATTTTGCATAACACAGCCCCCCCCCCGCCCCCAATTACATTACACAGCCCGTTTTACATTACATGGCTGATTTACATTATAAAGCTCCGCTGCACTCCTAGGAGACCCCCTGCCTCTCCCGGGACAGCCCTGCCAGCGCACTCTAATGTTAAAACAAATCACTGTCAGTTCCACTGTTTCATGTATTCCTTCCTACAGTGTGTAAGTGTCAATGTAAACCGATGTCTCTACCTTATTATCTCCAGTCTTTCATCTCTGGTCATGATCATGTGCCCTGCGGCCGGCCATTCTCGTCCCTCTTCCAGCCGGAGGGCATGTGACCGTGACCAGGGATGAAAGATTGCAGATAAGGTAGAGGCATTGGTTTATATTAACCCTTACAGACCGTAGGAAGGAATGCATGAAACAGAGGGACTGACAGTGATTTGTTTTAACTTTAGAATGCGTTGGCAGGGCTGTCCCAGGAGAGGCAAGGGGAGTCGGGATGACGTCATCCATGCAATAGATTCGTTCTCTGAATTGATGCGGAATCGTGCAAGGCTGCATCGAGATGCATCGATTCTACGATTATTTTCAACACCCCTTTTGGGTACTCCAAAGTCCATTTTTCTGCTACTCGGCTTATTCTCGCTTTCTCTCGCTAGCTATCATATACCGTATATCCTTAATTTCATAGCTTCTAATAATAAACATATCTTAACCCAAAAACAAAAAATAATATACTAATGTCAATAGTTTTCTTTTTTTCAAGCCCTTTTCCCTTATTTTCACCAGATAATCCTGAGAATAACACTCTTGTCTCTGGGTGGCTGCGTTTTCTCCTCCAATATTTCTTTGGAGCAACAATTGTCAGTCAGGCTGCTTTCCTAATTAGAATTACGAACAGGGAAATCTTTTCTCGTTCAAAGATTTTATCAAAGAAAACGGGGTGTACAAGCATTTCAAAATATGAACTGAATAACAATTTGGTACACTCTGAAGCAATTAGAAACATATCTTAAAAATTTTAGTAGTTATATTTAGTAATCTAACGGAATATACATAAACCTAGAGCGCAATGAAACAGAAAAAACAGAAACAAAAAATGCATGTGATGATTCCCTGTCGTACATGGAAGTTTTTTTTTTAACAATCAGGAGTGCTTTATTGTAAATAGTACAATATAACAAAATTACATTCGTCATATGAAGTAAATGCAGTAGACTACATTGGTATGGATACGTTACATAATGTTACCTCGGTGCCTACACAGGTGTAGAAACAGATGCTTAGACAAGAGAAAATACAGTGGTATAACATACTATTCTGAAATTAGGTCCAATGATGGGGAGAAAGAAAAGGGGGGGGGGGGGGGGAACAACTCTGTTCAACTACATCCAGTTAGTTAAAAGGAAGTCCATGACAGCCATACTTTGTCAAATTTTCAAGGGCAACCACGACTGATATGTCAACTTGTAAAGAGGTAAGGCAGCATTGACTGTTTTCCCAAGAGGATACATACATGGACGTTTAGATACAGAAGCTCCTTTATTCTTCTTGGAGTGACTGACAATTTTTGTAGCATAAAAAATGCAGCGTAGGAAAGATGGAAACAAGGATAGGAGGAAAGCCCAGGGAAGAGGAAGGAAAAAGGAGTGTTCGGAGTTTCTCAATGGTCAGATGGCACTCTACACTGCAAATAATTGTGGTATATGAGGTCAACAGTAAGCAGTTGGGGTTCCAGCAAGGATTTGTCAAAAGTAGGCGGCAAATATGTATCATAAATTTGAAATGTAACTGCGCTGATCGAAAAAGTGTTAGTGCAATATTACCACTAAAACAGTGTTTGTACCATGTATACAAATGTTAAAAACTAACAACTGTAAAGTTCAAAGTATCAAAATAAATCAATATATAGTACAAATTATCAAGTGCAATTATCAAAACTCCAGAACATAAGTTTTGTATATGGTCCCAAAAAGTCCACTTCAATTTATCATATAATTTCCATGTGCATATTGTACACCAATTCACATCCGTGCTCTATAATAGGAATTTTCACCACTTCGTGTGCCACCACCACCTTCTAAAATGGGCTCTCACCAAAACCTAGAAAAACTTGTACCTTTGGTTTATATTGAGATAACCACTCCACTTTCCTGGATTTCCCTCAGCTAGGCTGCCACTAGTTACTCCATGCCAGTCTTGGTATCTCATAAGAAGTAAACATCCATCATTGCGCAACATAAATTAAAGTGCCTTTTAGACCGGCACTGAGTCTTTACAGCAGTATGTTTTAGGGTATAGCTCCGCCGCTTCATTTCCCGGGATCGGCGTGCATCCCAAGCCTCGATCTGATGCAGGTGAGGGACAGGAAGTGACGTCAGCGGTTAACCAGAAGCCTCTACGCGTTTCGCATACATACATGCGTCATCAGGAAGCTGGGTGCGCCATCTTTGAAAAGGTATTTATGCTCTCAATGGCAATTATTATAGCCAATATAGCCAACTATAGCCAATCAAATCATTAGAGGAAACCAAAAGTTTGTTGTCGATTATCTCTTAGCGTTCCTATGCTGGAAGTATATCTTCCTCCATTTTAATTACTGGCAATTCCGGACTTATGATGTTATGTTTATAATTGGGGCTGTTACTTCTCGTTACCAACACTACCTGATTAAATTTATTCTTTACATGATTTCATCGTGTTTAAATACCCAACATAGACAGCTGGAAGAACTTTACATTCTTATGTTGCACTATAAAATCAATCCATTTTAAAACTTTTTCCTAGTTAATCACCATGTATCAATCCTGCAATCGTATACATAAAATTGCACCAAAAATATTTTACATCTTATTAACCACGATCCATATGCAAATCTGTCTGAATGTCGGTACACATATATAAAATATATAGAAAATGAAAAAAATTATATATATATATATATATATATATATATATATATATATATATATATATATATATATAATTCAAATATTAATTGAAATTAAAAAAATCTAATGAAAATAAAAATAAATACAAATAAAAATTAAATTTAAAAAAAAATGTATAGATGGTACAAACACCGTTTTAGTGATAATATTGCACTTGCACTTTTTGGATCAATGCAGTTACATTTCAAATTTATGTTTCTTTCCTAATCTATGGTTTAGGACATTTTTAACCGCAGCATATTCTATATATTTCATTATCACTATTTATATATATTTTTTATTTTTTGCGCCGGTGACACAATTTCACAGCAAATATGTATCGACCCTTGGCTGCCAGATTTTCAAATGCTTTGGGACATGGTCCAGCAATGTGGCCTCGACCTTACTATGGAACATGAATTGAGTTATCCTGTGTTTCGTCTCCAGGATGCATAGTGTGGAACTTTTCCAAGCTTTTGCGATGGTCTGCTTGGAAGCAGTGGTTACATACAAAAGGAGTTTGAATTGCGCTGTTGTCAGGACATGGGAATAATTTATTTACAGAAGGATTGCTTGTGGTTTGATCTTAGCTCATAGAAAGACGCAAGGTCACACTAGGTATTTTTTGTAACTCCAACAAAACAGACCACACACCAATGACCTCTTTGGAGTCCGTCTGGATTTATTAAACAGACAGTACACACGGTTGACTTCCACCTGAAGCCACCCCACTGATGCAGTTGACCCAAAGTAGGGTTTAATAATAGAGGTATTTTCTATACATGATGATAAAAATGTTTAGCCAAAAAATATCTAGTGCAACCATCACATCTAAGGACCAGTAAGCTTACAATAATTGTATTTATTTTTTTGTCCCTAGTTTTAATTACCCTGTAATAAAAGTACTACCAAGAAAAATATAATGACTCTACAATAATGATATAATATGTATCCAATTCTTAAAATGCATTTGCAATGATAAAGTGATGTATCACTACAAATACAAGTAAACTGATCAAGTACGTACGGTAGATTACATCCAGAATGAGGTATATAATGTTATGTTTGAACAGCTAACAAAATAAATCCCAAAGTATTGACAACAAAGAGAGACAAGTATAAGATCGAAGAGAGGAAAGCATTTAGATGCTAGCTGATGGAGGAACACTGCTACACCACTGCTTGACATATTGTGTGCCTACTGGCATTTTTTTGGAGGTCAAACCCTTCTTCTACTTATATCAATTAGTGGTGTAGCAGCACTTTTTTTTTTTTTTTTTTCTCCAATATAGAATTTTCTGCTACTCATTTATATGCAAATATTGTTTGGTGTTGTGTTTGCTTTGAAATTGGTTATTTTTAATTTGGTTTTTAAATAGACCTTATGCCCCTTATGTTACAGACTTTGGCCACATAAGGATGCTACTTCAAATTATCACTTAGGTTGGACTGGGAGTAAAAAGCAGCCTCTTCTGGTTAAAGTGTGTTATGTCAACTTTAACAAATAATATTCGCCTTGCTACTATCCATGAGCCCCACACCCAGTTTGTACAGGCAACTTTTCTGTTGTTCAGGGCTGGACATAATTCTAGACCACCAGATCATTGCTTGCACACTGTAGCAGCGCTGCTCCATTCTATTAGGTAATGTATTCTTTGCATACTATTGCAACTATGTGGTCTACTGTTTATATAAGTACAGCAGGCTACTGGTGAAACCTTACTATACCATTTGATGTTCCATGGTACAAGCAAGTTTATTATTCCAAATATGTCACCATATTTTAAATTTCAGATTAGTTTCTGTTTTCTTTAGTTACTATGAATGCAGTAAATCTAGAAAAGTAATAGTAAACCCCCCAAGCGTCATTGTGAACTTAAGTCATTTCTGTCATTAAAGCAAATTGTTTTATCACTTGTAATGCTAATCATTTCCTCCAGCTTTATGTATCAAACCTTTTTATTTTCTTCTTAACACTGTCTGTGTCTTTGCCAATTTATCGTCTTCGCACTCTTATCTCCTATTCATCCATTTCATTTAGTATGGAGCCGACAGCTTATCCGCTGTTATTATGGCCCATTGATCAAGTAATTGGAAAAGGGCAAATCGGCAGCGGCAGCGCCTGTGATTTGCATGAAATATTCCCAGCCCTGGGTGCATGTAGCATGGTAATTGCTGCATCCACATAGCTGTCAGCTAATAACTATATTAGTCAGAATATGGAAAGCCGGATCTTAGCATATTAAAAGTTCTATTGGCGCAGATAGGCTTTGAATAGGGGGATTTAATTAAACGTGCTAGCAGGCTTCCAGGCTTTATGGGAAGTCAAGGAGAAAATGTTTACTGCTAATTAAATGTAAGTCTCTTGGGTTAAATGAGGTCATTGTCCTTAAGTGTTACCTTTTAACCTCTGCCTCATTCGAAAGTACAGAACAAAAAATATTTTCAATATGACTTGTTAAATAAATCTGATATTGCTCTGTACAATTCTAGGGGAACCACTTCAAAGGAAATGTAAATGCAAACAAAGTAAAGTGCATTAACTTCTTTAAAGAAATACAATTATTTTTATAAAGTCTCTTCTATGTGTAATTTCCTGTCAT
This sequence comes from Aquarana catesbeiana, assembly GCF_042186555.1. Lineage (NCBI taxonomy): Eukaryota > Metazoa > Chordata > Amphibia > Anura > Ranidae > Aquarana > Aquarana catesbeiana. The sequence goes on along the minus strand of NC_133327.1, from coordinate 258,588,229 downwards.
CATTCTTTCTATTAAGTTCCCTTCTTGCATTGCCCAACAGCCAAAAATTCAGATCAAGCTGACTGAGACCCACCATTGTCTGGTGATTTGGAAAAATGGACAGAGTGAAGTAGGATAATATTAAATCATTTCTGCGCCTGAAATCTTGTTGTATTTCATTCATGCCATTACATACAGTGGGGACGGAAAGTATTCAGACCCCCTTAAATTTTTCACTCTTTGTTATATTGCAGTCATTTGCTAAAATCATTTAAGTTCATTTTTTTCCTCACGAATCTACACACAGCACCCCATAGTGACAGAAAAACACAGAATTGTTGACATTTTTGCAGATTTATTAAAAAAGAAAAACTGAAATATCACATGGTCCTAAGTATTCAGACCCTTTGCTCGGTATTTAGTAGAAGCACCCTTTTGATCTAATACAGCCATGAGTCTTTTTGGGAAAGATGCAACAAGTTTTTCACACCTGGATTTGGGGATCCTCTGCCATTCCTCCTTGCAGATGCTCTCCAGTTCTGTCAGGTTGGATGGTAAACGTTGGTGGACAGCCATTTTCAGGTCTCTCCAGAGATGCTCAATTGGGTTTAAGTCAGGACGCTTCCTGGGCCATTCAAGAACAGTCACGGAGTTGTTGTGAAGCCACTCGTTCATTATTTTAGCTGTTTGCTTAGGGTCATTGTCTTGTTGGAAGGTAAACCTTCGGCCCAGTCTGAGGTCCTGAGCACTCTGGACAGGATATCCCTGTACTTGGCCGCATTCATCTTTCCCTCGATTGCAACCAGTCGCCCTGTCCCTGCAGCTGAAAAACACCCCCACAGCATGATGCTGACAGGTGATGAGCAGTGCTTGGTTTTCTCCACACATACCGCTAAGAATTAAGGCCAAAAAGTTATATCTTTGGTCTCATCAGACCAAAGAATCTTTTTCTCACCATCTTGGAGTCCGGGTGTTTTTTTTCTTAGCAAACTCCATGCGGGCCTTCATGTGTCTTGCACTGAGGAGAGGCTTCCATCGGGCCACTCTGCCATAAAGCCCCGACTGGTGGAGAGCTGCAGTGATGGTTGACTTTCTACAACTTTCTCCCATCTCCCGACTGCATCTCTGGAGCTCAGCCACAGTGATATTTGGGTTCTCTTTACCAATTTCACCAAGGCTCTTCTCCCCCCGATAGCTCAGTTTGGTCGGATAGCCAGCTCTAGGAAGGGTTCTGGTCGTCCCAAACGTCTTCCATTTAAGGATTATGGAGGCCACTGTGCTCTTAGGAACCTTAAGTGCAGCAGAAATTTTTTTGTAACTTTGGCCAGATCTGTGCCTTGCCACAATTATGTCTCTGAGCTCTTCAGGCAGTTCCTTTGACCTCATGATTCTCATTTGCTCTGACATGCTCTGTGAGCTGTAAGGTCTTATATAGACAGGTGTGTGGCTTTCCTAATCAAATCCAATCAGTATAATCAAACATAGCTGGACTCAAATGAAGGTGTAGAACCATCTCAAGGATGATCAGAAGAAATGGACAGCACCTGAGTTAAATATGAGTGTCACAGCAAAGGGTCTGAATACGTAGGACCATGTGATATTTCAGTTTTTCTTTTTAATAAATCTGCAAAAATGTCAACAATTCTGTGTTTTTCTGTCAATATGGGGTGCTGTGTGTTTATTAATGAGGAAAATAAATGAACTTAAATACTTTTTAGCAAATGGCTGCAATAAAACAAAGAGTGACACATTTAAGGGGGTCTAAATACTTCCCGTCCCCACTGTACATGCATGTGTTAGAAAATATAAGTGTCAGGTAAACCCAAATAGAATCTAAGGAAGATTTGAATGCCACATTTCCATATACTACATAGTCTTAAAGTTTTTGTATAGTGGGATTTTTTTTTACTTAAAATACATCATTTTATTTTTATTAAAAATGTCATCATTGCATGAAAGAGTATTCTCATATAACAATATACAACCATTAAAACCAAGTTAACAGTATGATATATCTTGTCCAAAATTATTAATCCTAAGGCTTGATTTCCTCGTTTCCTGGACCTAGTCTACTTGAGGCAACATTGATACATAATTTTTACAGCATACAATACAATCTAAGTATAATAACCATCATTATTTGCAATTCATCATAAACAACATCTCACTGAATATTAAAATAACACCCAAAGTGTGCCAAACATGGGGGAGGGGGACAGGCCTCCAGAAGGCCAAGGTGGAGCCCCCCCTCTCCGGCATGCACCCCAAACCATTCTCTTTCCTCCTTTCCTTCCAAGATAAACCTAATTGGATAATCTATTTTTCAACTTTTCAGTGTAGAGCCTAAGAAATATCTCATACTACGCACAAATGTACTACTTTCACTTTTGAGTGGAATGCCACTTTAGAGGTAAAGTATATTTTTATTGTTTGTTTTCACCAAAATAATAAATACAACAAGGGGGATATACCCAAACAATACATTTTTGTGAGTACAGAAATAAGAGTCTAAGGAGATAGAGAATATTAAAGTACATTAAACATCATAGCTAGAGTAGGCTCTGATTTACAGATGTGTACCGTATTACAAAATTAGCGTACCTGTATAACTAAGAAAACGGAAAATGGTAAGGAGAGGAGTGCGAAAACAAAGAAAGAAAAAAGCCTGGGAAGGCCTGAAAGGGGAGAGAAAGAAAGCGCTCCAGCTCCCTCATGACCCGACAATTAAAAGGGGTAAAAGGGAATTGTTAGAAAAAGATAGAGAAAAAATAATGATAAAGGACTGGTCATAACATATCTTTAAGAGTGGTAGAAGTGGAGAAGTCGAGCCAAACATACCATAGGATTTAAAATTTCTCAAAAGTATGCGTATCTAGCGCAACCATTTCTTCCATCCACATGATATCATTGACAGTAGAAACCCACAGTGATAATGGAGGGGATTTATCTGTTTTACAAAACAGAGAGCTCAATTGTCTTGCTGCAAAAAGGAAGAAGCGCTGTAAGCTTTGTTTCTGAGATGTTTCTAAGCCCGGGAGCATGGACCGGAGTACCACCTCTGGGGTGGGTGACAGGGACTCCTGATACATTGTGTTATAGAGAGAAACCTTGCGAGCCACAATATGTTGCCTCAAGAATGAAAAGCACCTAGCTGCCTGCGTAGAACACGTCTCATATACCGTGCACCACTAAAGAAAAAATTAAATACGCTGCGCTAAAGGTGTAAATACAATCATGTCAATAGTGTACATAAATAATGATCCAAACAAAAGTAAGAATAATAACGTAGTGTGATGTAGTCCTATCACTACATACTTATACTAATAACGTGGTATGCTAAAAGTGCTACAAAGTTGTATTGTTAAATCAGTGCAAAGTATGCATATAAATCAGCAAATACCACTGTTGCATCAGTGCAAAGTATACAAATCAACAAATATCAATATACATAATAAACTTAATCAATAAACATAAAGTGCCATGTGCGGACAATCTACATCAGTAGATATAATATGTGCAATATTCAAAAAAAGTGCCAAGTGCCACACAATGGTGAAATATATCAAAAATAAGCTGAGTGATCCGTGTTCAATAATATGGGTGTATAAGAAATGTCCATAAAAAATCCAGCATGCTCCAAATGTTTTTGTGCTTAAAAAAAACATTCTCCAGTGTCATCCAGTGACCCCCCCCCCCCAGGAAAGCCGCTAACCTCAGAGCATGTGACTCAGCTGTGAAACTAAGTCTAAACACGCTTTGAGCCATCCCACGGCTCAGTGATGGTATCCAGGTGCACAGCATAGGCAGTAGTTCCACAAATGTAGGAGAATGAGAAGAGAAGACGGGATGGTGTAATAACGTTTTAAAAGTTTTATTGAAGTAAAAACATTCCCCACGATGGGGTACTCACAAGTTCAGGGTGCACCAACCTAGCAATAGCCTCCAAGTATCGAGTGTCAGATGAGGTAAAATGTGCATCGCATCACAACAAGAGAGATAGCTCCGTGCTCCGTCCTGGCCCCTCCGCTACGCGTGTTCGACACAGGATCACGTGTCTTTATCAGGGGGATATGATTGGACAGGCGCTCAGCCACTTACAATGATACAGTCACCATCCAGACACATCCCTTGTCTGTTACTGGATAATGTCTCAGAATTCCCAGCACCGTTCACCTCTCCACGATGATCTCGCTGGTGACCACGATGTCTTCTCTCTACTTCCCCAAGACATCGCTGGAAGTGGCAGCAGAGGAGATCTAGAATTTTCCTCCTGTGAAGTCTGGAGATCATATTACCATCACATTGTCTCCACCTCCCTCCCTGATAGAATAGAGAAATACAAAGAGGATTCTAGAAGTCACCAGAGAGATCATCGTGGAGAGGTGAGTGGTGGTGGGAATTCTGGGACATTATCCAGTAACAGACAAGGGATGTGTCTGGATGGTGACTGTATCATTGTGTGTAAGTGGCTGAGCGCCCGTCCAATCATATCTCCCTGATGAAGACACTTGACCCTGTGTTGAACACGCGTAGGGGAGGGGCCAGGACGGAGCACGGAGCTATCTCTCTTGGTGTGATGCGACGCACATTTTACCTCCTCTGACACTCAATACTTGGAAGCTATTGCTAGGTTGGTGCACTTACGCGCCCTGAACTTATGAGTACCCCATCATGGGGAATGTTTTTACTTCAATAGAACTTTTAAAAGGTTATTACACCATCCAGTCTTCTCTTCTCATTCTCCTATTTTTGTAGAACTACTGTCTATGCTGTGCACCTGAATACCATCACTGAGCCGCGGGATGGCTCTAAAGCGTGTTTAGACTTAGTTTCACAGCTGAGTCATACGCTCTGAGGTGAGCGGCTTTCCCTGGGGGGGTCACTGGATGACACTGGAGCATGGTTTTTTAAGCACAAAAATATTTGGAGCATGCTGGATTTTTTTATGGACATTTCTTATACACCCATATTATTGAACACAGATCACTCAGCATATTTTTGATATTGTATATTTCACCATTGTGTGGCACTTGGCACTTTTTTTGAATATTGCACATATTATATCTACTGCTGTAGATTGACCGCACACGGCACTTTATGTTTATTGATTAAGTTTATTATGGATATTGATATTTGTTGATTTGTATAGTTTGCACTGATGCAATAGTGGTATTTGCTGATTTATATGCATACTTTGCACTGATTTAACAATACAAATTAGTAGCACTTTTAGCATACCATGTTATTAGTATAAGTACGTAGTGATAGGACTACGTCACACTACGTTATTATTCTTACGTTTGTTTGGATCATTATTTCTGTACACTATTGACATGATTGTATTTACACCTTTAGCACAGTGTATTTAATTTTTTTCTTATCCTGCTGCACTCCCACCAGATGTGCAAATAATTCCCCTCTGTCAAGCAACAACTCCAACAAGTAGCTGGCACATAGGGGAACATCCTCTGCAGTGAAAGGGGGTCCCTGCACCAATGGGAGAGAAGTTTATAGTTATTTTCCTGTGCATAGCAAGAAATCGTGGACTTGTGAGTAAATTGGACGGAGGTCTGCCAATCTGCAGTTGTGAGCTCTTTCCCCAGGACCGTAGACCATACCAGGGAGAACTTGGCTTTAAAGACTGGGACAAAGGCTGCAGCTTAAGTCTTAAATGTTTCCACAGTGATCTGCCCAAAAATTTGTTTATTGTAAACAGCTAGTCAAATTCTTCTCATGGTGCCTGCAAATACAGAGACACACACACAGTATATAAAGAATATAGACTGTGTGGTTCTAACCATAGAGATCTATCCTCGCTTTTCACAATATAAATAGATGTACCTAATGCAGTTCTCCACATCTTTCCTGTTGGTGATCCTCCATTCAAAGGAGAGACTTTTAGTCGGACATAGCCCTACATAAATGGAGTCCCCCAAATTGGCCACAGGTGGCAGCTGCACACAGGCTAACATGCACACCACTCCAAACTTGGCCGCCGCTGCCTCTGGGAGGGGCATGCACATGCCCGCGCATGCCCAGCAGGCAAGCGACGGCCATGTATGGAAGGAAAGCCGAGGCCAGCCACAGCAACTGTATTTGCAGATGCAATGATTTTGTTGGCAAACATACAGTGTACGCAGTACGAAAGTTGCAACAAAGCCCTGGAACAAAAAAGTTTGATAACATTTTTATAAGAGAGTTGACAAGTTTCAGTTTGCTTGTGAAGACAGTATGAATCTGGGGTCCAGTTTGCAATTTAGAAATTGCTCATAGAATGTGACCTCATATTAGACCTGCCCCCTGATGAAAAGTGGTCTCATGAATGAAGGAGGAGTAATCAAACAGGTGAGGTTGAGGTATCACAGATTGGCAAAATGAATTAAGCCCAAGCAGGAAAATCCTTGCAGTGCAGGGTCTTAGGTATCATCCTTCTCTCTAGCAAGAACAACAATGAGCAGCACAGTAGTATAACCATCAGATCTCATGAGATCAGTGTAGTGCCTTAGATGATCTCCCATTTCTGGCACAGTCACATGTCAAGGAGAGTGTGGCTATTTTTCAGAGGGAATTGCCAACAAAAGGTAAATCTTTCAGGGTACTACTTACAAATTACATTTCTAGATATTATGTATGACCTATATAATATTACAGCATTACCTTTTGAGCATAGGTCCACTTTAACTGGATATACCAGCTGACTGAGCTTTTTGATTTTCACAGCAAGTGCAGGAACAAGTGACATGAACTTACTTTCTTGCTTATGTATTCCTATTAAGAATGGGCACATGCAGTTATTTGGTAATGCAATAATAGACTTATGATTGAATTAGAGCTACTAGCAAGCTTTTAAATATAAAGTTTAATTTTTAGTGCACAGTTATACCATTGACGCAAGCATTGTAAACAATGAAATTAAATTGGTCTCATGCCAAGGGTTTAAGAAGAATCTAATCTTTATGCCAGACATTTAATTTTTTGCTTCTTTCGAACTTGTATGCCACTTAAAAAGTTAGAGGTATGGCCAAAGCTCTTTTGGCCATACTTCTGTGGATTATAGGAGCGCACTTATTTCTGCACTTCTGTGTCTGACCCAGATTCAGCAGAAAGCAGGCTAAAGTCTGCTGTTGGCTGATGTCACAGAGCTGGTACAGGCGGGATCAGGTCAGATTCCTGACTGGCAGCTCGCTCAGCCTCTCAGCATGCCATTGAGAGTCTGAGCCAGCTGCTCCTGCACCCTCCACAGCTCAGCGCTCCAGTGAGCGCTTGAGGAGCAGAGCAGAGAGTTGGTAACTAGCAGTCACCAGCTCTCTGCTCACTGAAGACTGAATACCAAGTGATCAGCAGTCTTTGATCACTCAGTTCTCAATCTTAGAGGCATCGGGACAGATCCACCTAGGTGAGTATGAATGCGTGTTTTTTTGAAAGCCTGCTCTTTTATTTGTGTAAACTTTGAAATTCAAATACATGTGAAATATTTCTTGACTCTCTGCTTGTAATAAAGTTTAACGTTACAGTTAAAGATTTTTGATTTGAATATAAAAAGGAAATGTGGTGTGAAACCCAACCTTGTAGGTATAATTCATTACTTTCTTGTTCACCATATGCATGTATAAGCCTTTAAAGTATGCAGTGGGGTGTCAGTGCTATTATCCACTCCGTTGTGTTACACTCAGGTACTTCTTAAATGACAGTATTGTCCTCTTAATACATTTTTCTTTTTTTTTTATTATTTTATCTGTAAAAAATTAACAAATTTAAAAAATGAGTGGAAATGTGTTTTCAGCACTGGTATAATTTTTGTTGGTTTCAGGTCGTTGTGCTCGGTGTGGAGAGAATGTCGTAGGAGAGGGTACTGGATGTACTGCCATGGACCAAGTGTTCCATGTGGATTGTTTTACCTGCATGACCTGCAACAGCAAACTACGTGGGCATCCCTTTTATGCTGTGGACAAGAAGGCATTTTGTGAGCCTTGCTACATTGTAAGTACCTCTCTAGGTATCTCTTGCCTGCTTCATTCTCTAGCTCCTGATCTCTACATATTTTTCAACAGAAATCATCTACAAATCAAAATTTCTGTATATTGCGTTCTGTTGTGTCCAGAGGAATGTTTAACATGTCTTCACAGGAGTGCTTAGAGTTGTGTTGCTGTTTAAGGAACAAATGGGATTTGTTCACTTTCTCACATTGTCAGAAGTAAATTTATTGCAGAGCCAGTTTGATCTTGATGTTATCCATTTTCTGCTTGCTTTGGATGACCTTCGGTGCTCCTCCACTGTGATAGCTCTATATTATTTTAGGATTCTTACATAGCCATTTCATTAGACCAAGTAAGTTATTGGCAACTGCAAACAGCAGGCTTGTTGTGCTGTAGAAAAACAATATAAGATTAAATTCCTTTTTTTAATTCGTGTCATGATTAGTGCCCATGTTAAGTCAGCATTTAAAAGTAAACTTGATTAGGTTTACACTTATTGGCAAATACATCTATAAATGAATGTAAATACAGTATATGCTTCCCAATATAATTCTAACCATGCAATGACATTTTTGTTCCTGGTCTCAGCTAGCATCCCCAAGTTGGAGATCTGTCCTTGGAAATTTCAAAGTTATTTTTGTTAAAGTGGTTGTTAACCCACTGCAACTAAATTGTCTTATCCCCTTGGTACAATAATAACAAGTTTGCCTGTGTTGTGTAGAAAATCTTCCGAGCTGTACTTAAATGAGCTCTGCTCCCGGCGCTCAGCTGCTTCCTCGGCTCTTAACTCTCGGGCTCACAGCTCCAGTGGACGGGGCCAAGCCCTTCTCAACTGGGGAGGAGGGGAAGAGAGAGCCGACAGCTGAACGCCCGGAGCTTATATAGGTACAGATTGGAAGATTTTTTACATGACACAGGAACACTTCTTGTTATGGTACAGAGGGGATAAGACTATTTGCAGTTTTGAGAGCAACAGGAGGGGGGGCAGGCAGACAGCCTTAGAGAGGGGAGGAGACAGATAGTAGGGCTGCGGATGACAGAATCACGTAAACTGACCACGGTGTGGTCAGTCTCAGCAGCCCTGATATACCGCTGTCAGTTTACAGAGGGGAGGACATAGTCAGGCAGGATCAGCCAGGTTTTTTAGGTGATAGAAGGGGCCAAATGACACAGCATAAGCACTGTGCTGTATAACATGTTTTAAGGGAACAGGATCTGTTTTTTTTTTTTTGGTTAACAAAAGCTTTAATGTTAAAGATAGATACATTAGAAAAGATAAATGTTAATAATAATAATTAGAGATAATTGAATTTCTATTATTTCAGTTAAGAGGCTGGCTATGGTTAAGTCACAATAGCTTTACTACAACTAATCCTAAGGGTTAGTTTACACTTGCTTAAAAACATGCCTTCGGGCACGCATTGGTAAAGCTCTCTGAATGCCAGTCAAAGCTTCTGTCACTAAATAAAATGGTTAGCTTACAGTCCTGTTTACACCTTTCTTTTGCTTGGGGCTTCAATGAGGCTTCCATGGAGCTTTAAGCGAGCTTTGCCATAGACTTCTATGGAGGTGTTGAAGACACTTTGAAGCCCCACTAAAGCGACACTAGCATTCAGAGAGCTTTAATAAAGCCTGTCCGAAGCCTTGTTTTTGAAGCAAGTGTAAAATAGCCACTATTGTGTGTTGAAGCCGAAGCAAGTGTAAATGAGCCCTAACTGTTGCATTTTTTTACTGTTGTGTGTATGGCTATTTGGGCTCATTCTTCAGTTTCATGCTGCACCCCATCATACAAAATTTCATTGCTGCTATTTAACACTTTGCAGGCCCCTTAATAAAAAAATGACTAAAGTAGCACCTAATATTGCTGCCTTTAACATGCCTATTATTTGTCTTTTCTCTATAAAGGGCATTGCAATTTTTATCACCTTTGACATTTCAGGATGTGTTAGAGGCTTTCTTAGCAAAGCAGCAGGAAGCTGCTCACTTGCTCTCTCTTGTACCAGTGACAGCAATGACTGAAGAGATTTCAGGGCTTGGCACAGGCAGAAGAAACTTGCACTAAGGGGATGGTCTTACTATGTCTTAATATTTTAATATTTTATTTTAATATTTATTTTATATTTTAATATATTGTGTATATTGTAAAAATGCCAATGACCAAAACATTGCCATTCTTATGTCTTCATTCCCTAGAAAAAGAGGCAGGTTGTTCAACTTAATCAATCTTGGGAATCAAATGACTTTCATTTTAACATATTTAGTGTCCTTTTTAATTACTTTTAGCACATTTAGGATTTCAAGTGCCTGGCACATAAAAATGGGAATGATACAAGTACAGTCCACTTCTGATAAAAGTGCAGACTGAAGCCAATTGTCAAGTTTCCAAAGACAGCATTATGAAAAGATGAGTGCAAGGTTAAAATGATGCTTTGTTTGGCGGCAAGAGATTTTCCTTTTTTTTTTTTTTTTTTCAAAACTGTTCTCTAGCTCAGTCATGTAGTCTGTATCCTATAGAACAAATGTCTGTGCAGCCTGTAAAAATAAGCCACTGAGCAACTACTGTATTAAAAAAAAACATATTTTTACATTGCTCTTTAATTTCATGGCATATATGTATCATAAGCTACCTGGGTAGATTAGTGGTAGGTGTCTCTTTATATTGTGCTAAACTACATCAGACCTGCCTAGAAATGTTTCTCTGACTGCACCTAGCCTCTTTGAGCACTGAATGAGGTTATTAATAACTGGCAATAATTAGCAATCAGTCCTTCAATATCATTCAAATGTCAAAAAAGTTGTTTTCCATTGGAGTAATATGATGTAGTAGTTCCAGAAGCAGTTTAGTTTTAACATGATTAGTCATCAAGCAACACAATTGTGATTTCTGGTGGATTTTCGATGACTAAAGCTCGGTAGCCAATAATGATTACTTTTGTCACTGTATTTTGGCATGGTAACATAGTTTGACTTGTTAGGCATATTATTGACATTTTTTTTCTAACAGGGAGTCTTATCCAAATGAAAGATTTCAACAAATAAAACTCTTAGCAGTAAAAACAGACCCAATAATATGCATAAAATGTAAATTGTGTTTAAAAAAAAACAAGGTCAGTCATTTAGTTTAAAATGTGCTTAACAGTTTTTGGCCATAATAAAGGAAACTGTAATTTACAGATTTTGGTGTCAAAATCATAAAAAAAAATCCCTTTATGTGTGATACTTAGAGAGTAATTTATGAGAAGTGCTGTCAGTGTGTTATTTCAAGCACTCTGTAATTTCAATTTAAACTGCTCAATGGTATCATTAAGACCATTATGTAGGGTTTCTGAGTATGTTCTGTTTAAATGGCAACTTAAAAAAAAGTCATGAATATTTGAACAAAATTGTCCTATTGTACACAACGCATGCTAAGTAGTACATGCGATCTGTAGTTCCTTAACTTTGAAACATTTAACTACAGAGTGCTTCTTTAATTATTGCTGAATTTTTGAATATCGCTGAATAAAAGAATAGTCATCCTTGTGATAACATAGAGATCTTACTGTAACCAGAGGGTTCAAAGGAGTTCTATGGTCACAGCAAACACCTTTATTTTATAACATCAGCATTGTATTAACAATACAAACAATAGTTGTTTTTGACAATCAAATATAAGCTTATTTAAAAATAAGGAGAAGGTGAAATACGTGAGATTTACATTTATATTGACCTAGTTCTCAAGCGTAAATAAGTACAGATTTTTACAAAAAATCTAGCTGAATAGTTTATCAGAGTTGATCACACTAAGTTCAAATTGCACAATGAGCTACATATAAGTGGTTTTCAACTCACAGCCACATTTCAAGACCGCTCACACTTTGATTGCAGCAAGGAATAAATAACAAATCAGAACACAAAATATGTTAGTTTGGTAATTTTACCTGTGGGGGCAATCTTGAATTAATACTTTCTTTACCCTTTTTTAACCACTTCAGTACCAGGCACTTTTACCCCCTTCCTGCCCAGGCCCAATTTCCAGCTTTCAATGCTGTCCCACTTTGAATGATTGCACAGTCATGCAGCACTGTACCCAAACAACGTTTTTACAACACTAGAGCTTTCTTTTGATGTCATTTAAACACCACTGGGTTTTATTTATTGCTAAAAAAAAACCCAGAAAATTTGGGGAAAAAAACACTTTTCTTTGTGTCTGTTTTAAAATTTTGCAAATAAAGAATTGTTCAAAATAAATTTAGGCCAAACTGTATTCTGCTACATTTCTTTGGTGAACCGTGAAAATAACCCAAATCGGTGTATATTATTTAGTCTAAAATATGAAAAGTGTGTCCCCGGCACAAAAATATAAGTCTATAAAAATGTGTAAATGTGACTTCATATTCCCCACCAGTAGTGTGAGGTAAACAATATTGCAGTAAAAAGTGTAACTGTGTAGACCCTAAATGGTATACATATCTTACCACATAACTAAAACAGTGAATGATATTTATCAATAATTCATCAATAATTAATCATAAACTCAATCAAGTGCATATTTAGTGAACTACAATATAATGGGGAAAATATTTTTTTCGTCATATAAAATATTAGTGAATAAATGAAAATCATGTGCTTAACAAAAGAACAGTCCCAGTATCCCTCTTCAAGAACTGGTTATCTGAATCCCACGTGCACAAAGCCACATCTGTGATTGGAAAACTTTCACCAATTCGTGAAACACCCCCACCTTTTAAAATTTACACTCCCCAGAAACAAAATAAAAAAACGCCTTTGGTTTATGCCTGGGTTAACCACTCCACTCATGAATATATCTGAAGATTTCCAAACTGTATGCCAGTAATCAATCCATGCATCTCCACATTGATCTCAGGATCTCATAGAAAGCAAACAGCCATCATTGCGCAACATATTATGCTTTATTCAATCAATAAAATAGGTTTAAAAAATTTTCACTCACAAATATAGTGCCTATAGACTGGCTGAGTCTTTCCAGCGATACTTTTGGGGCTAGCAAGCGCCATCTCCCGGGGTTGGCGTGCAGTCCAAACCTTGAAATGGCGAGGGTTGGGGCAGGAAGTGATGATGGTGTTACCCAGAAGCCTCTACGCGTTTCGCATCCAATCATGTATCTTAGTCTTAGACAAATATCCCCCAAATTACCCCTTTTTGGAAAGTAGTCAGTCCGAGGTATTTAGTAAGAGGCATGGCGGGTTTATGAAGTTGTAATTTTTTGTCATCATTTTTTGGAAAATTAAGGAATAAAAATAATTTTCACAAATTTTTTGTTTTTTCATGCTGTCACTAGTGCAGTGTCATCATATAACTGGTGTGGCAGTGATCAGGGACACTGACTGGTGACCGTATGAACAAAAAAAACATTGAATTTAAATTTTTTTTTTTTTTTTTTTTTTTTTTTACAAACTGTGACCTGAGCAATATAATGTTACCATATTAACATTGAACTACTCTGGGAAAGTGATCAGGATTTTATTTATTTTTTTCACATCACGATTGCTTATAGCAGTGAATTTCATTTCATTATAAGCATTCATTCAGTTTGTTTCATTGTGATTAGCTGTGATTGGCCAAAGCTAATCACATGGTACAGATGGTCTGTAATTGGCCCTGTCTGGACCATGTGATCACATTGACCAGTCACAGCTAGCCACACAGTTGTACACAATGGATGGCATAAAAGGAAGTCATCCATTGTTTACAACTGTCATGTGATCTGCTGTGATTGGTCACATGGTACTGGCAGCAAGCTGGTACACTGATCAGTCATCTGCTGTGTCCAGTGGCCACAACCGGTGACAGATCGTGCCGCTGGACAGCTCCTTCTAAAAGGTACTTTATTGAATCTATTTGTTTGGACTTTTGGGGACTATCATTTCCTTATTGGCAGAACTGTCTTTCATTCTCTACAATTACTATTATTTTCTTTTTATAGTCACTATATAATAATATAATAATTGGTTTCATCACATATTACTATATAAATAGTTATGTATATATATATAAGCAGTGTCACGTCACATGGAAGTTTTTATGTATATTTATTTATTATAGGAGAGGGTATTTTTTAATGTTACATTTGGGATCATTTTGAGGTACTTTAGTCCATTATTTATATTGTAGTAGTTTAACCCCCTCCCACCGAGCGTACGCAGATATGCGGCCTCAGCTTTAGGGGGTTATACCGGGATGATGTCCGCAGCTGCAGGCATCATCCCGGTACCGTTTTTTTAGAGCATGCGATCGGCTATCCAGGGCTTTTAGCCACATCGGTTGTTAACCCGGAGGAGTGGAAGGGGACATCCCCCCTCCTTCCGCCGCTCTTACCGGGCCTCCCGTCTCACCGGGAGACCCAATCCTCGATCCGTCACTTCGGGCGGCTAGAGACAGACTGGCACGAAGCTGGAAACGGCTTTGTTCCAGTCTTCTCTCTGTAAACACGGAAGTGACGTTACAACGTCACTTCCTGTTTACTCGGCTGCCAATGGCGCCGTTTAAAAAAATATATATATCTTTTAGACCCCTGATCCCTCCATAAAGAGTACCTGTCACCACCTATTACTGTCACAAGGGATGTTTACATTCCTTTTGACAGCAATAAGAGCCCTTGCACACTGGGGCGGGGGCCGAGGGGGGGCGTCGGCGGTAAAACGCCGCTATTATTCGGTATGCGGCGGGTAAAACTGCCCCGCTAGCGGGCGAGAAAGGGTTAAATACCACCGCAAAGCGCCTCTGCAGAGGCGCTTTGCCGGCGGTATAGCCGCGCCGTCCCATTGATTTCAATGGGCAGGAGCGGTAAGGGAGCGGTATACACACCGCTCCTTCACCGCTCCGAAGATGCTGCTGGCAGGACTTTTTTTACCGCCCTGCCAGCGCATCGCTCCAGTGTGCAAGCCCTCGGGGCTTTCACACTGGAATGAAAGCAGCGGCACTTTCGGGGCGGTTTGCAGGCGCTATTATTAGCGCAATAGCGCCTGCAAACCGCCCCAGTGTGCAAGGGCTCTAAAAGTGATCAAAATTTTTTTTTTAAAAAACACAATGTAAAAAAATAAAAATAAATGAAACTCTAACCTGGTAACCGTTATTTTTTTTTTTTAATGTCGCTTATGGAGATTTTTAGGTATCGTAGTTTGTCGTCATTCCATGAGTGTGTGCAATTTTAAAGCGTGACATGTTTGGTATCTATTTACTCGGCGTAACATCATCTTTCACATTATACAAAAAAATTGGGCTAACTTTACTGTTTCATTTTTTTTAAATTCATGAAAGTGTCTTTTTCCCCAAAAAGTTGTGTTTAAAAGACCGCTGCACAAATACTGTGTGACATAAAATATTGCAACAATCTCCATTTTATTCTCTGCTAAAAAAATATACATAATATTTGGGGGTTCTAAGTAATTTTCTAGCAAAAAATACAGATTTTAACTTGTAAACACCAAATGTCAGAAATAGGCTTAGTCATGAAAGGGTTAAACACCTAATACTGATTATCTTTGTACTGGAAATTAATTTTGGAGCATTTTGAGGCACTGTAGTTCGTTGATATTGAAGCAGCTCAAACACAAAGTATTGCTTTAGTTACATTTAAAAATACAAGCGCTTTCTTTTTCCAAACGATGTAAAAAAAAAATGAATTATTGAATTTCTTTATACAGGCAATATTGTCTGTTATACTTTTTTATTTACACCAACGCATAAAATTTCAGTTCAAGCTTTTGTGGCCTAACCACTTCTTATAAAGTACTACTTGGACCTTCGAATAAGGGTGTACGCCCCTAAAGCTGCTTCTGAAAATGTAACTGTTCAAATAAAAAATGTTTTGTGGACAGTACCCAACTGTGTTAGACTCCTTTCACGCTGAGGCAGTTTTCAGATGTTTTAGCGCTAAATATAGCGCCTGTAAAGCGCCTGAAAACTGCCTCTCAAGCCACCCCAGTATGAAAGCCCGAGTGCTTTCACACTGGGGCGGTGCACTTGCAGGAAGGGAAAAAGAAGTCCTGCAAGCAGCATCTTTGGGGCGCTCCCACACCGCCCCTGCCCATTGGAATATGTGGCCACCCCTTCCGAAGCGCCGTGTCACGGGCGCTTTTAACCCCTTCTTGGCGGTTAAATGTGCCCTGCTACTGCCCAAAAAGTGGCGCCACAGCGCCGCAATAACATCGGTAAAGTGCCCCAAAAACGAGTGGTGCTTTACCGCTAACGCCAGCACTGCCCCAATGTGAAAGTAGCCTAAATAAAAGCTCCATCTCCATATTTTTGTTCATAAATGAACCTCATTGTGTAGCTCTTGCATTTAGATGATTTAAAGAGTAATCATTTGTAATGACCGCTGTCTGCATGCCAGATGCCATTTCTCTGTAGGGGCAGACTTTTATAGTGCAGGGTAATACAATATACAGTGGGGAAAATAATTATTTGATCCCAGGCATATTTTGTAAGTTTGCCCACTTACAAAGAAATGAAGGGTCTATAATTTTTATCATAGATGTATTTTAAATAAGACAGACAGAATATCAACCAAAGAATCATAAAAAACACATGATACAAATGTTATAAATTGAGTTGCAGTTCAGTGAGTAAAATAAGTATTTGATCTCCAAACAAGACATGACTTAGTACGTGGAGGAGAAACCCTTGTTGGCAAGCACAGTGGTAAGATGTTTCTTGTAGTTGGTTACCAGGTTTGCACACATCTCAGGAGGGATTTTGGTCACTCTTCTTTACAGATCTTCTCTAAATCCTTAAGGTTTCTTGGCTGTTGCTTGGCAACTCGAAGTTTCAGCTCCCTCCATAAATTTTCTACAGAATTAAGGTCTGGAGACTGGCTAGGCCACTCCATGACCTTAATGTGCTTCTTCTTGAGCCACTCCTTTGTTGCCTTAAAGGTATGTTTTGGGTCATTGTCATGCTAGAAGATCCATCCATGACCCATCTTCAGTGTTCTGGCTAAGGGAAGAAGGTTTCCATCCAAGATTTTACAATACATGGCGCCGTCTATTGGCCCATTAACCACTTGAGCCCCGGACCATTATGCTGCCTAAGGACCAGAGGTCTTTTTCCAATTTGGCACTGCGTCGCTTTAACTGCTAATTGCGCGGTCATGCAATGCTGTACCCAAACGAAATTTGCGTCCTTTTCTTCCCACAAATAGAGCTTTCTTTTGATGGTATTTGATCACCTCTGCGGTTTTTATTTTTTGCGCTATAAACGGAAAAAGACCGAAAATTTTGAAAAAAAATGATATTTTCTACTTTTTGTTATAAAAAAAATCCAATAAACTAAATTTTAGTCATACATTTAGGCCAAAATGTATTCGGCCACGTCTTTGGTAAAAAAAATGTCAATAAGCGTATATTTATTGGTTTACGCAAAAGTTATAGCGTCTACAAACTAGGGTACATTTTCTGTAATTTACACAGCTTTTAGTTTATGACTGCCTATGTCATTTCTTGAGGTGCTAAAATGGCAGGGCAGTACAAAACCCCCCCAAGTGACCCCATTTTGGAAAGTAGACACCCCAAGGAAATTGCTGAGAGGCATGTTGAACCCATTGAATATTTTTTTTTTTTGTCCCAAGTGATTGAATAATGACAAAAAAAAAAAAAAAAAAAATATTTACAAAAAGTTGTCACTAAATGATATATTGCTCACACAGGCCATGGGCCTATGTGGAATTGCACCCCAAAATACATTCAGCTGCTTCTCCTGAGTATGGGGATACCACATGTGTGGGACTTTTTGGGAGCCTAGCCGTGTACGGGGCCCCGAAAACCAATCACCACCTTCAGGATTTCTAAGGGTGTAAATTTTTGATTTTACTCCTCACTACCTATCACAGTTTCGGAGGCCATGGAATGCCCAGGTGGCACAAAACCCCCCAAAATGACCCCATTTTGGAAAGTAGACACCCCAAGCTATTTGCTGAGAGGCATATTGAGTCCATGGAATATTTTATATTTTGACACAAGTTGTGGGAAAGTGACACTTTTTTTTTTTTTTTTTTGCATAAAGTTGTCACTAAATGATATATTGCTCACACAGGCCATGGGCATATGTGGAATTGCACCCCAAAATACATTTAGCTGCTTCTCCTGAGTATGGGGATACCACATGTGTGAGACTTTTTGGGAGCCTAGCCGCGTACGGGGCCCCAAAATCCAATCACCGCCTTCAGGATTTCTAAGGGTGAAAATTTTTGATTTCACTCTTCACTGCCTATCACAGTTTCGGAGGCCATGGAATGCCCAGGTGGCACAAAACCCCCCCAAATGACCCCATTTTGGAAAGTAGACACCCCAAGCTATTTGCTGAGAGGCATGGTGAGTATTTTGCAGCTCTCATTTGTTTTTGAAAATGAAGAAAGACAAGAAAAAACATTTTTTTTTTTCTTTTTTCAATTTTCAAAACTTTGTGACAAAAAGTGAGGTCTGCAAAATACTCACTATACCTCTCAGCAAATAGCTTGGGGTGTCTACTTTCCAAAATGGGGTCATTTGGGGGGGGTTTGTGCCACCTGGGCTTTACATGGCCTCCGAAACTGTGATAGGCAGTGAAGAGTGAAATCAAAAATTCACGCCCTTAGAAAGCCTGAAGGCGGTGCTTGGTTTTCGGGGTCCCGTACGTGGCTAGGCTCCCAAAAAGTCTCACACATGTGGTATCCCCGTACTCAGGAGAAGCAGCAGAATGTATTTTGGGGTGTAATTTCACATATTCCCATGGCATGTTTGAGCAATATATCATTTAGTGACAACTTTGTGCAAAAAAAAAAAAAAAAATGTGTCTCTTTCCCGCAACTTGTGTCGCAATATAAAATATTCCATGGACTCGACATGCCTCTCAGCAAATAGCTTGGGGTGTCTACTTTCCAAAATGGGGTCATTTGGGGGGGTTTTGAACTGTCCTGGCATTTTATGCACAACATTTAGAAGCTTATGTCACACATCACCCACTCTTCTAACCACTTGAAGACAAAGCCCTTTCTGACACTTATTGTTTACATGAAAAAGTTATTTTTTTTTTGCAAAAAAATTACTTTGAACCCCCAAACATTATATATTTTTTTAAAGCAAATGCCCTACAGATTAAAATGGTGGGTGTTTCATTTTTTTTTTTCACACAGTATTTGCGCAGCGATTTTTCAAACGCATTTTTTGGGGAAAAAACACACTTTTTTAAATTTTAATGCACTAAAACACACTATATTGCCCAAATGTTTGATGAAATAAAAAAGATGATCTTAGGCCGAGTACATGGATACCAAACATGACATGCTTTAAAATTGCGCACAAACGTGCAGTGGCAACAAAATAAATACATTTTTAAAAGCCTTTAAAAGCCTTTACAGGTTACCACTTTAGATCTACAGAGGAGGTCTACTGCAAAAATTACTGCCCTCGATCTGACCTTCGCGGTGATACCTCACATGCATGGTGCAATTGCTGTTTACGTTTGACGACAGACCGCCGATTGCGTTCGCCTTAGCGCGAAAGCAGGGGGCGACAGGGGTGCTTTTTTTTTTTCTTTATTATTTTTCTGCTTTTTTTATCTTATTTTTAAACTGTTCCTTTCATATTTTTTTTTTTTAATCATTTTTATTGTTATCTCGGGGAATGTAAATATCCCCTATGATAGCAATAGGTAGTGACAGGTACTCTTTTTTGAAAAAATTGGGGTCTATTAGACCCTAGATCTCTCCTCTGCCCTCAAAGCATCTGACCACACCAAGATCGGTGTGATAAAATGCTTCCCCAATTTCCCAATGGCGCTATTTACATCCGGCGAAATCTAAGTCATAAAATGCTCGTAGCTTCCGGTTTCTTAGGCCATAGAGATGTTTGGAGCCACTCTGGTCTCTGATCAGCTCTATGGTCAGCTGGCTGAATCACCGGCTGCATTCTCAGGTTCCCTGTTGAGACAGGAGAGCCAGAGAAAAACACGGAAGACGGTGGGGGGGGGGGCATTCCCTCCCACGGCTTGTAAAAGCAGTCTAGAGGCTAATTAGCCGCTAGGATTGCTTTTACATGAAAGCCGACCGCTGGCTGAAAAGAATGATACCAAGATGATACCTAAATCTGCAGGCATCATTCTGGTATAACCACACAAAGTCGTGAATGGCGTACCTGAAGACAAAAAAATGGTTAACAATAAAGCACAGTAAACGGTAAAGTATAAAAAATTGCATACCTGAAAAGGCAAACATGATAAAACATAATAACAATAAAACATTGCAGAATAGAATACAGTAAAAAAGAGCAGAACAATAGAGAGAGAATAGAGAGAGAGAGAGAACAATAAAACGACAACTATTTTTTTTTTATTTTATATATATATTTTTTTTTTGACACTTTTTTTGTAACTAACTTTTGTAACTGTAACCGGTTCCAGGTTCGGGTCTCACAAAATGCGATGGCATCTTGGGAGACCCTGTGAAAGTGTGCCTAGTCTGTGCAATGCTGTACCCTACGCTAATACTCAACTAGTGCATGGTAGCGTTCAAAACATTCACCAATGCAAAGACCAGGATTGTCAGGACAGGAGGGACAATAATAGCGGGTGTCATGCCTATATCCGCGCTTCCTGCAGACACAACATCTTTTTTGGGGGTTCGCTGGGTAGGGGTACTCGGGAGGACATAAAGAAAATGCCTCTCATGCAGCCGACTGCATTTGGTTGGGGATGTGAATGGGGGAAGTACGGGCGCTGCAGAAGTGGTGGGTTCCCAATTAGGATTGGTGAATGCAGCAGGAAGGGCATTATGGGCACGACGGGCCTGTGTTTGTCTTTTTGGTGGCAGCGGGACACTACTTGTGCTTGTCACCTCACCAGCTTGAACTGCACTTATGGGACTCGACACGTCACCAAGTGTTGCTGCAGTGCTGGTTTGACTACGAGCGGGGTGTACTAGGCCGCTGGTGCTTGCCAGTTCACCAAAACGCTACCAAAAAAACTGTTAGCGATCGCAGGGATCAAGGCCTGACTCTGCAAACGCTGCAGTTATGCGTTTAGTGTTTTGTAAGTGTCAGTGATCGATCGATACTGCACTTGGGTGGGCTGGGCTGGGCCGGGCGGAGGGGCAAAACGCAGGTGCTAGCAGGTATCTGGGCTGATCCCGCTAACACTGCGTTTTTGGGAACCCTAAACTGCTGGGGACGCTAGTATAGATCTGATCGGATCAGATATTGATCCGTTCAGATACTATACCACTAAGGGAGGTGTATGCTGCATGCGTGGGTGTTAGCGGTACTGGCGCTAACCTGACGCTGCCTGGGGCTGGTGCTTGCCAGTTCACCAAAACGCTACCAAAAAAACTGTTAGCGATCGCAGGGATCAGGCCTGACTCTGCGAACGCTGCAGTTATGCGTTTAGTGTTTTGTAAGGGACAGTGATAGATCGATACTGCACTTGGGTGGGCCGGGCCGGGCGGAGGGGCAAAACGCAGGTGCTAGCAGGTATCTGGGCTGATCCCGCTAACACTGCGTTTTTGGGAACCCTAAACTGCTGGGGACGCTAGTATAGATCTGATCGGATCAGATATTGATCCGATCAGATACTATACCACTAAGGGAGGTGTACGGTGCGTGCGTGGGTGTTAGCGCTACTGGTGCTAACCTGACGCTGCCTGGTGCTTGCTTGCCAGTTCACCAAAATGCTACCAAAAAAACTGTTAGCGATCGCAGGGATCAGGCCTGACTCTGCGAACGCTGCAGTTATGCGTTTAGTGTTTTGTAAGTGACAGCGATCGATCGATACTGCACTTGGGTGGGCCGGGCGGAGGGGCAAAACGCAGGTGCTAGCAGGTATCTGGGCTGATCCCGCTAACACTGCGTTTTTGGGAACCCTAAACTGCTGGGGACGCCAGTATAGATGTGATCGGATCAGATATTGATCCGTACAGATACTATACCACTAAGGGAGGCGTATGCTGCGTGCGTGGGTGTTAGCGGTACTGGCGCTAATCTGACGCTGCCTGGGGCGACGCATATCACCGCCGGGCGATCAGGGGGCTAAACCTTTATTCGGTAATAAACGGCGGGTGCCCTGACACTATAAAAAATAAACGAACTAACCAGCGTCAACCGTAACGTTTATACGGTGATCAGTGGTGAAAGGGTTAACTAGGGGGCAATCAAGGTGTTAAAACATTTATTAAATAGTATATGGGGGTCCCTGACACTATAAAACGCTGACGGCGAACCTAAATATTTACCTCACTAACTAGCGTCACCAGTGACACTAATACAGCGATCAGAAAAATGATCGCTTAGCAACACTGGTGACAGGGGGTGATCAAGGGGTTAAAACTTTATTAGGGGGGGTTAGGGGGGTACCCTAGACCTAAAGGGGGGTAATACTAACTGTCCCAACACTGTAACTGTCACAAACTGACACTATGCAGTAATCAGAAAAAAAAAAAAAAAAACCTGCTGGTGTCAGTTTGTGACAGGGGGGGGGGTGATTGGGGGGGGATCGGGGGGCGATCGGGGGGGGGATCGGGGTGTTTTGTGTGCCTGGCATGTTCTACTGTGTGTGTAGTGTGTTGTGCACTTACATTGATGTCTTCTCCCCTCGGCGCTGGAACGGAATACCGAGCCGAGGGGAGATGACATCATTTCCTTTGCTGCTGTATAGCATACAGCAGCAAAGGAATGTTCCCATTGGCCGGCGGCGATCGCGAGGGGGGGGCCACGAACAGATGGCCTCCCCCTCATCTCGGATCGCCGGGGAACAGAACGGGACCCCCCACCCGCGGAAGGCAAATCACGTACATGTACGTGATTTTGCCTGCCCGTGCCGCTTTGCCGACGTAGATCGGCGTTAGGCGGTCCTTAAGTGGTTAATGCGGCAAAGTTTGTCTGTACCTTTTAGCAGAGAAACAGCCCCAAAGCATAATGTTTCCACCTTTGTGCTTGACTGTAAGGATGATGGTGTTAGGGTCATAGTCAGCATTTTTCTTCCTCCAACCACGGTGAGTCCAATTAATGCCAAAGAGCTAAATGTTGGTTTCATCTGACCAGAGCACTTTATCCCAATCCTCCTCTAAATCATTTATCTGTTCAGTGGCACCCTTCGGACGGGCCTGTACATATGCCTTCTTGAGGAGGGGGACCTTGCGGGCGCTGCAGGATTTCAATCCATGGCGACGTATTGTGTTACCAATGGTTTGTTTGGTGACACTGGTCCCAACTGCCTTGAGATCATTGACAAGTTCCTCCTGTGTAGTTCTGGGTTGATCCTTCACTTTCTCCTGATCATTCTTAATCCCATGAGGCAAAATCTTGCATGGAGCCTCAGCCTGAGGGCGATTGATGGTTATCTTATATTTCTTCCATTTGCAAATAATCACACCAGCAGCTGTCTCCTTCTCACCAAGCTTCTTGCTGATGGTCTTGTAGCCCATTCCAGCCTTGTGCAGGTTTACAATCTTGTCTCTGATATCCTTTGCAGCTCTTTGGTCTTGCCCATGATAGTGAGGTTTGAATGGAAGAAAGAGATTATGTGAACAGGTGTCTTTTATACACATAACATGTTGTCGTTAGGAGCACCTTCTTAAATTGACAGGCCTAATCTGTGTACCACATGAGCACATACTGTAACCAGTCTGTGGGAGCCAGAATTATTGTTGGTTGGTAGAGGATCAAATACTTATTTTACTCACTGCAGCTCAATTTATAACATTTGTATTGTGTTTTTTTTTTATGGATTTTTGGTTCATATTCTGTGTCTATCTTTTAAAATACACCCATGATAAAAATTATAGACCCTCCATTTCTTTGTAAGTGGGCAAACTTACAAAATCTGCAGGGAATCAAATAATTTTTCCCACTGTATAGTGTAATTTTTTTACCCTGAACTGTCAGACTCACTTTTGTATGTCTGCAGTTTGTCCTCTTTAGGCTTCAGCACTGCCCCTGAAACAGGCTGACTTCCCTTTGAATACGACGGCTACCTAAATGCTACTGACTTTCATTGCCTTTCATATGACATAGTTTCAGGTCCTAATGGGAAATAATGCAGACTTGAACTTGTGTTGATTTATCTTTACTCTGCCCCTTCTCTCATTTCAGTAGTCGGTGCTGAAAATGGCTGGTCAGCTGGAGAGTAGAGAAAGACAGGAATTTAGTGTATTCTTTCATGACCCCCCCAAGAAATATGTAGTCATATGTCTAGCAGTCTTAGCTGTGGAGCCCAACTACAATAAAGACTTTTTTCACATCTTGTCTGAACATTATAAGCATACAGCCAATACATATTTCAGTTGGGTTTATTGTGGGTTAAATTAGTTCTTTGCGTCTTATAATACGATCATTTTTCCTCCTCTGCCTTTATTGTTTTTGCAGATAAAAGTATAATCAGACACAGAGTAGTAGATGCAGTTGTACTGATAACAATATTTGTCATGACATTATCATAGCTCCCATGGATACTGGGTCAGCATTATAGCAGGATATAAAAAGTCACTCATCTGCTTCATTGATAGTTAAGGTTGAAGCAAATCCAGAAAGATGCTTTAACTAAAGAACTCTTCACTTTTCATTTCCCAGCCTTTATGACCTATTAATTACGTTAATTGCAACATGCTAGTTCTTGCAGTCTTTTATTAATTCCACTAAATCACTTTTTATTGTTTCTTGAATACTTACTCTTGCTGTCAAAGTTATTTGGTTATAACTTTCTATTTTGTTTTTCTAAATGGAGCAGTATAATGTTCTTTAACTGTAGCTGATATTTTTTTCTCATGCCAACTCGGTCTCCTTACTTTGCAGTATTTGTTCTGGAAAACTGTGTATTCCAATTTACCAAGGACAGAATAGTACGTAAGCATCGCAGGCCCATGGCAACCAAGGTTATGACTAAGCTTTCTGCTACCTGAAGCAGCAGTCAACACATTACTTGTCTTGCTTTATACTTGTCTAACAAAAATGTCTTTTAAGCTGGTGTCATCTCTTTTTTTTTTTTTTTTTTTTTTTTCGGGATAAAGCAGTAAGAGATAATAGTGTTGCCTTATTCACTTCTTTAAATCCACAGAGGTTGAAGAAGTGAAGAAAATGGTAAATTTTAAAATTTGTTTTTTAAAATAGCCTTTCTCATGCACAGGTCTGGAAACCCAGCACAAGAGGAGCACTAGTTGTTTATTGTTGATGTAATATAAAGGTCCAACTCCAAGCTTCTCCCTCCTGCCCCGAAGTACTGCTCCCTGTTCCCCTTGAAGCCTTCAACTGTATATTTTTTGTATGCTTACCTTTTTTAGATATGACTTCAGGCCTATCACATTTTGCACAGGGTCCTTTTCCTCTTCAGATCTTCTAAAGCAGTGGGTGGATTTCAGCATGGCTTTCTGTTTGATTATACTGTGAGAGCAAGACTCCATGGCTTTGCCCTTTCAGGGGGTGGTTTTTTTGACACCTTGCACTAACAGTATGTCCTAATTTCTAGTGGCCCCCTCCACACCTAGTGGTTGCTGGAGATGTGGCTCTGGGAGGAGGCACTTATCTACATATCTGGTGGGACTGCCCCAGGATTAAGCCCTTTTCGAGGTTTTGATTCTGGGGCAGCCCTCCTCCCCCCAGGTTTTTTCCATTTACAATAGAGTGTTGAGTTTTTAACACCATCCCCAGAGATAGCATTGTCTTCCATGCTCTCAGGCTGTTTTGCATCTCAAAAAGCGGAGCTTACTACGATACTTTTTATCTGCGGCCCAACAGCTTATACACTTATTTTGGAAGACCACTGGTACCTCTCCTCTGGCCTTTTAGGTCTCTTTGGTGAATTATATTATGCGTATGGAAAGATGTTGGCAGTGGATACCGATAGCCTTGAAAATGTTCTACATTATGGTATATTCAAATCCATTTCTCTACATCTGACGCCTTAAAAGCTTTTCTTACCTCCTTTAGTGTAGCAGAGGATGCCACACCTTCCTCCGTCGTCAGTTGAATTAGGAGGAAAAGACCTTGGATCTTAGTGTTTATTCTACCTTTTATTATACTGACATTAGTTATAGGTAGATCCAGATAACATTTTTGACCCCCAGGACTCACCCCCTCTCTTTTCTCTTTCTCTCGTTTTCTTTCTTTTGTACCTTGTGCCCACCTGGTGGTAGCTTACTCTTTTCTATGTGTTCCTTTTGCATTACGCAATGTCCTTGCATATTTAGTTGGGTACTTTACCAAACATGCAGTGGTTTTCCTGACCTTTGATCAACCTTTTATTTTTTTTTTAACCATCCTTATTTGTACGGTGTTTTGGGTATATGCCCTTTATGTTGACAATCATTGCTTGTATTATCTGTGCTGCTTTATGTCCATTTTATTGTATATTTCCCCTGGACACTGTTGTGTCCCAGTTTCTTACCAAGTCTTTTGACTCTGTAAATCTATATTAACAATACATACTTATTTGCCTCTAATATCTAGTGGCACAAAGGAATTGCTGTGAGTTTGCATTGCTAAGTAGCAATCATATAGACACTTCTTGGGACGTAATAGGACCAACATTTCATACAGGCTTATTCAATAATACAAGGTTACAATCAGCAGCTAATGATGATTTACCTTTGTCACCTGTAACCTAGTTGCTGAAGGATATTGTACTTTGCAAGGTGTTTTATTCAATTAAACTAAATGGATGATTTCTTTAATGCTTTTTTTTATTTTATTTTTTTATTTAAGCATAGATATAAACTAGTTAAAAGGATATCGACCAGCAACACATTGCCAGTAGCAGAATAACCCAGTTTAGCCTGCCAATTACCTCATTGGCTTCTAACCCTACCATATATACTTTTCTAGTGTGGGGGCAGTGGAGGACTAAAATCTTGCTGGTGTGTGCCCTTTTTGAGTGAGTGCATGATTGGTTGAGCCCTCTAGCCACTCTAGGAGTGTAAGTAGGACCATATGAAACCTAATCTAGTAGCAGAGCAGGGGCTTACCCAAAAACGGGTACATTCATATATCCAATGCTGCATCACTCTTCACATAAAAAATGCAAAATCAAGCTTCCAGTGCAAGTGTGTTACCTAGTCAGTCTGGTGCTTATGCAGAGCAGGGTTCAACAGTGTGATGCTCAGATAAGGATTTGTTAGGTTGCTGTTTTGGCCTCAATGACACCTGCAGCTAGGTCATTCAGTCTCTGCACTGCTCTTAAATAGCCAAGTATTTATTTTATTTTTTTAGTCTTTGTCCTATAATACTTTAGGTACAGCAGAACTCTTTTCTAGTAATCATTCAATAACACAATTGCAGACCTTGATGTTCCCATCACTTTTCAAATTCTGGCTTTCATTTCCACATAGGAAGATATTATCATTACTCAAAGTCTTACGCCATTAACATTTTAAAGTAGATCAAGGGCAGAACCATAGCAGCTTACTAAATAAAAGAAGATTTTCTTTTTAGCATAATAAATTATCATTGTTTTAACACTAGCTGGAGTTATATGATTCTAGCGGGATGTTTTACATTGTTAGTTGGAATAAATTATTAGCAATGTCCTGCACTGTACTACTGTGTAATTTTATACAAACCTAAAATTTGGGGTTTATTTGTTTTTGCCATGGTCCTAGAATTTCTAATTTTAGGTTTTTGCTGACATTTACTTATTTATTCTCGTTGCCTCTTTCTGTGTATGTGTGAATATAATGCATATTTATACTTAATAATCAGATACATAATAAGGAAGGGAAATTTTTAGACCTTAAAGTAGGAGTTCAGCTTAAAACCGGTCTGGTCCCATGCTGAGCTGTCAGCGGCAGCTTCTGTGTGGGGGCGTGTGCAGAAGAGGCAGCCGGCAACGGAAGCCCCATAGTAACTCTATGGATAATTTCACTTTGCAGGCATTTCTCAGCAGCTGTCTGCCATCTCCTGCACACAGCAAGAACCGCCAGGCCGGATCGGCTTCAGTAAAGGTAAGTATAGCGATTTCTTCTTTGCAGGACTAGATAGGTTAGTCTTAGAATGTAGCTGCAAGTAGCTTTAGAGATAACTAGTTTTAGGCTGCACTTCCACTTTAAGCTAAGATTTCATACAGTATTTTGTCTCTTATATACTCAAGTCTTTCTCCTGAACAGCACTTGGAAAAAAACCTATAGGCATTAAAATACACTGGCTTTCATTTAACCACTTACGCCCCATTTGGCTGGCAAAAGACCAGAGCACTTTTTGCGATTCGGCACTGCATCGCTTTAACTGACAATTGCGCAGTCGTGTGACGTGGCTCCCAAACAAAATTGACGTCCTTTTTTCCCCCACTAATAGAGCTTTCTTTTGGTGATATTTGATCACCTCTGCATTTTTTTTTTTTTTTTGCTCTATAAACAAAAAAATAGCGACAATTTTGAAAAAAAAAAAGCATTATTTTTTACTTTTAATAATAGATATCCCCAAAAAATATATAAATAAAACATTTTTTTCCTCAGTTTAGGCCGCTACGTATTCTTCTACATATTTTTGGCAAAAGTTATAGCGTCTACAAAATAGGGGATAGTTTTATGGCATTTTTATTCTTTATTTTTTTTTATACTAGTAATAGCAGCAACCAGCAATTTTTATCGTGACTGCGACGACATGGCTGACAGATCGGACACTTTTGGCGCTATTTTGGGACTATTCACATTTATACAGCGATCAGTGCAATTAAAAATGCATTGATTACTGCGTAAATGTGACTGGCAGTGAAGGGGTTAAGTGTGTCCTAGGGAGTGATTCTAATGGTGGGGGGCGTGGCTATGTATGACACGACACTGATCACCGCTCCTGATTACAGGGAGCGGTGATCAGTGTCCTGTCACTAGGCAGAATGGTGAAATGCTTTTTTATATCAGCATTTCCCCATTCTTCCATTCCGTGAGATGATCGCGGGTATCCCCGCGGACATAGAGTCTACAGGACCCACGATCACACTCATGGAGCTAGCGGCGGGCGCGTGTCCGCACACTGCTTCTTAAAGGGCAATGTACAGGTACATTAATATGAAAAACAAACGGATACAGCGCTGATAAAATAAAAAATATATAGATCCACACCATAAATTAACTAAATATTAAGTGCAATAATAACCAATAAATGTGAATGATGATGATGGTAGGTGCAATACACAAATCAGCTAATAATTACCAATATACTACATATCTAGTGCAGTATACAAAAAATATTGATATACGCATTTGTTGCTATCAACACAAATACCATGAATGATGAATAATGGTATATAGTGGGTGCAATACACAAATTAGCTGCTAGTTGCCAATATGCCATATAAGTGAAGTGCAAATTGCAAAAAATAGCCGATTGCTAAAAAGGTGAGAGATAGATATATATTACCACAATAAAAATGATAAATGCTTTCAAATAATCCCAAATAAATACCACTAACTGGGCTAGCAGTTTTTTGTTTTTTATTTTGTCAAAGCTTATTTGAACAAACTGAAGTTAGAAGCGAATTGGCTACCATGCACAGCTGCACCAGATTATGCACTCTTCAGTTTTAGTAAACCAACACATTATTGTCTGCATGTCAGGTTATGCTGTGTACTTGTATAGATGGCAAGTCCCGCAAATTTGAGTCCCATGCACTCTTAGAACCACTAAGAGCCGGTTCACACAGGGGCGACTTGGCAGGCGACCTAGCCGCCTAACAAGTCGCCTCCCGTTCTGTACTACGGAAACCGTTCTAATAGGAGCGACGCAACTTTGTACAACTTTGGGGGAGACTTGCATAGACTTCTATACAGAAGTTGTATTGCAAGTCGCCGCGGAAGTCGTGTGCAGGTCGCCTCGGTGAGGCGACCTGCAAGTCGTGCCACCCCTGTGTGAACCGGGGCTAAGGCTGCTACCAATTTGAAGTGGTTCTAAAGGCTGAAAGTTTTTAACCTCAAGTCCAATCTCGATCCAGAGCTGCACCAGTCTCTCTTCTGAACCTTTCTCTACAGTACAACGTTTTTTTAGGATGTTATAATGTGCTACTCAAACTAAACATTAGTGCGCTGCCACAATTCAAGTGCACATATGAGAATGCTAGTTAGCATCTTATTGTTTACCATGAGGACCACAGAAGCTTGTTGATAGATAGATATATCTATATATATATATCTATATATATATATATGGTTGAAAATGTTTTTATTAGCGGTTTAACAAACAATACAAGGAGCAACATCTCAAGTTACAGTATAGTGACTATTACGAGCTAACAAATGTTCTGAGTCAGCCCAATGGCTCTAGCCCACAGCTTGACTCCTATCGACATACATTGTATTAAACGCATTAACGACCGTCACTTGGAACTAAGAGTAGTTCCACTGGGAGGAGCTCCGTTGTCCATAATAAAAGTTTAATACAACAAAGAAAATAAAAACAAAAAGAAAAGAAAGAGAAAATTAGAAAATATAGATGGGGGGGAGCGACCATGGGAGAATGGGAGCAGAAGAAAGGAAAGCGGGAGCAAGGAAAGGGAGACCGAGGAAGGGAAGAAAGTCCGAGTAGAGTACAAGGGCTGCTGTGAGGACAAACGTATAAAAAAAGGGGTTGCTAAAGGACAGGGAGGGGTGGGGGAACCCGTGGATACATGCCTCACTCACCTCACCATTAGATTATATTTTTAGAGTGGTTATACCGGGATCGGTAGCATATTGGCTAGAGTATCAGAGGCGGAGAAGCAGAGCCAGATGACCCACAACACCTTATATTTGTCAAGGGTGCGTTTGTCCAGGGCCAACTACTCCTCTACTCTCATGGTATCGTTCATAATCGAGACCCATCTTGACAGGGGAGGAGTGGTGGTTGTCTTCCAGAATGATGGAATGAGCTGTCTTGCCGAGGACATAAAAAAACGGAGGAGACCCCGTTTCTGCGATGTTATTGACCCAGGGAGCATTGAAAGGAGGGCAATCTTAGGGGAAGATGTCAGGGTGTCATCACTCCCACCAGATATGTAAATAAGTCCCTGTGGAGGAAGTACATCGCCAACAGGAAGCTGGAGTAGATGGAAAAATTTTGTGTAACGTAGCAGGGTCCCTGTACCATCTCGATAGAATTTTGTAGTTCTTTTCCTGGGAGTAACAGGATATAGTGGATTTGTGAGTGAAGTGGCACGAGGTTTGCCAGTCCGGTCGGGAGATGTTCTCTCCTAGGTCTGCAGACCACATCCTGGTATAAGGTGGCAAGTCATTGTGTGAAAGAGCTAGTAAAAGACAGTATATAGTTGAGAGAAGATGTCTGGGTGTTTCGGAAAGGGAGCACAACCGCTCAAACTCAGTATAAGAGCGATGGATTTGGGATGAAGAATGTAAGTGCTTTGTGAAGGTATACAGGTGTAGGGTGGTGAGCCAGTCGTGAGAACCTGCTGGTGTAACTGGTGTCCCTTGTGTCGGATGGATAAAGGAGTGCGCTTGAGGCCAAGCAGGGCGTTTGAATGGCCCCATTGTTGTCGTTCCAATGCCTTGGGGAAAGGCGGGTTATCGAACAAAGAGGACAGCGGGGAGGGGTCAGAGGACAGGATGGAGCACACACCTCTGTTGTACCAGAGTCTGAGAGAGGCAAGTGTAAGTGGTGAGATGGAGGACAGACGAGCAAAATCGTTTTTATATCCCCAGAGAAGTGCCCGTAGATCTCCGTAGCTTCGGAAGGGTAAGTAATTTATATTTCACCCTAGGCAACCCCCGATTCCACATAAATCTAATAGCTAGAGAACGTAGGGATGTAAAGAAGGATTTAGGGACCAAGATGGGAATCGTCTGTAAAAGCTAGAGAAGCTTAGGTAGGGTATCCATCCTAAGGGTATTAATCCGCCCAAACCACGGCAAGGAGGAACTACCCCATTCCTCCAAATCCTTCCGTATGCGGGAGAGCAGGGGAACATAATTCAGGGAGAATAGGTTAGAGAGGTTAGAGGAGATGGTAAGCCCCAGATAGGATATTCCCTTTTTTTGCCATTGAAAGGAAAAGTATGATCGTAGTGAGGACATTGTGGATGTTGGGAGGGAAATATTAAGGGCTTCAGTCTTAGTTATTGTGAGTTTAAAATTACTAAAGGAGCCAAACCGACAGAATTCGTGGAAAAGGGATAGGTGTGAGGTTGTTGCATATAAACTAAGAGGTCATCAGCATAAAGGGACAGTTTATGGTGGGAGTAGTGTGTTTGAATGCCCAGGATGGAGGTATTCTGTCGGATGGCACAAAGCTAGATGTTCTATAACGATGACAAAAAGTAGGGGGGGAGAGGGGGCAGCCCTGCCCGAGTACCATTGGAAATGTCAAATGGTTCTGAAACTGTGCCATTCACTAAAACCGAGGCAGACGGTTGGGAGTATAGGGACATCACCTTAGAAAATTTGTTCCTAAGCCTAATTGTTCTAGTGAGAGTCGGACAAATTTCCCTATCGAACGCCTTTTCGGCGTTGAAGGATAGGAGACAGGCTTTTAAGTCTTTGTGTTGGATATAGGAAATGAGATGAATTGTTTTGGTGGTGTTGTCCCTCGCCTCCCGGCCTGGGACGAACCCCACTTGGTCGTTATGAATCACTGTTGGGGGGAGGGGGGGATAAGCGATTGGCCAGTACCTTTGCAAACAGCTTAAGATCAATGTTGAGCAAAGATATATTGGCCTATAGCTGCTACACTGGGATGGGTCTTTGCCCGGCTTGGGTATTATTGAGATATTAGCAGATAATAAATATTTAGTGGGTGGATGGGTGTCACCTATGGCATTAAAAGCTTTAGTCAATAGTTGTGCAATTTGAGGGGCGAAAGTTTTGTAAAAGCAAGAGGTGTACCCATTCGGGCCAGGACACGTACCTATTCAGGTGCTTGCCACATTTGTTGGCAAGGGAGTAATGCAGATTGTGAGCCCTGTCTCGAGCTATCAGGGAGTGTGAGTCTAAAAGCTGTAGTAGGTCTCTATGGGCATTCAATAGTTGGACAAACACGGCAGGGTCTGTTTATGGATGGGTTCGAGTTCCGCTATGACAGAGAGGAGGCGGCGGATGTCGTCCGCTCTCATCCGCTTGAGGCGGGAGCCGTGCTGTATAAGCACTCCTCGAACCACACATTTCAGGGCTTCCCATTGGATGAGAGGGGAGGTGGTGTCAGAAGAGTGGTCAGACATAAAGTTCCGAATAGTTTTGGCGACGTCCGCTATACAGAGTCCCGCAGCAAGTTATCATTAAGCCTCCAGCGCGTTCCAATCTGAGATGCTGGGGGGCGCTCTAAGGTCAGATATACCGGGGTGTGGTCAGACCAAAGTAGGTGGCCAAGTGAATCCTGGAGAGGGGTATCTAACAAGGATTGAGAGATCAGGAAGTGGTCGAGTCTACTGTAGGAGTTATGCGCCACTGAGTAGTGACTATAATCTCTCTGTGGGATGCTGGACCCGCCAAACATCCACCAGAATGAGATGAGTGCAGTAGAGATTTGATGCGTGTCAGAGTGGGAAAAAAAATAGGAGACTTACCCGAGGATGTGTCTGCAGGCGGGGACATGGCAAAGTTGAGGTCTCCACCAATGATGAAGCAGGGACCCCCCGAATGAGGATAGTCTGGTGAGAACGGAAGAGAGGAACCGAGCCTGATCAACGTTAGGTACATAGACGTTGGCAACTGTAAAGAGAAAATTATTTCATTTCATTTTAAGAAAAATGAATCGACCAGCTTTATCAATGAAGGAGTCTAGGACTTCAGAAGTGAAGGATTTGTGGAAAGCGATGGATACCCCTTTAGATTTGGCCTGAGGATTAGTACGTACCATTGCGTGTAATACCTGTTGTTTAGGGCAGGAACTGAACCCATGCAGAAATGCGTTTCTTGGAGCATTAAGATATTCGAGCACATTTTGTGGAAGTAATATAAGATCTGGCTCCGCTTCACCGGCCTATTAAACCCCCGACAATTGAAAGATGCTAGGGCAATTGGATTAACTGTAGCCATGGTTCGGTTAGTATAGGGGGAGGGGAGAGGGGGGCAGTAGACGTGACAAGTGTCTTATAGGTCAGCAGCTCTCGGGAGAAAGGAAATAGCCGAGGGGGGCTCAGGGAAAGAGAGAGAGGAGGTAGGTAGGGAGGGAATGAGAGGGGAAGTAAAGGGAGAGGAGAAAAAAAGAATAACACAGATTAAAAGGACCAAATATATGTGAAGGCAATCAATCAAATTTTGGTCGTAGTCTCCAGGACCACAAATGAGGGAAAGAGGTGTTAAGAAGAGTACACTTTGGGTCAGTGGAGAAGGCGACCAACGGATTAAATCTGAACAAACTTCAACATAAACAAAAAAGGCCACTAGGTGGCTCCAAAAAGCTATACATAAGGGACAAAAAGACTTTATATCGTGATATGCAGTAGCATACCATTCAGTGTCCATGATGGCACTGAAAAAAAAAAAAAAAACCTTTAAGGAGGGGTGCGAGGGAGGCCACAAAACAGGGCAGCCCCCCGGTCCCCGGCTCCACGGGGATCAAAAAACAATTAGAACCATTAAACATACAGTATAATATGGAAGTAGGAAGCTTTGGTTATGAATGGCTTATAGGAAACATTAAGGATAATGAGAAATGCATGGTATCTAAGGGGATCCTAATATGAGAGGTGCAGGAGAAGAATAGTAGTAAAACAGAGACATATACAGTGAGGCATTAGGAAAATTACATGTATCATGGAACTCTGTTTTTAGCTAGGCAATCAAGGCAATCGAACAAAAACTCTTTCCAATAACCAGGCAAGTAACATTCAGAGGGACAGGCAAGTAAGAAAACCTGTCCATGATCTCCCTGTGTCATCAAAGGGGGTATCCCTATGAAGGCAAAAGAGCAATAAATGCAGTCAGGTTATATTCAATTGTCTGGAACCTGTGGATGCATAGATCCAGAATGTTGAGATATGGGCCTGGAGTTGCGTTTTCGGCCCTGTTTCTGCTATTGGGGTGCAAAGGGCAAACCAGGGGTAGTAGGTGCAAAAGGCCAGTCCGGGAGAGAGACCTGTGGGAGCTCCAGCGTGCTGAAGAATGAGGGCAGGTCCCCTAGGGTGCCGAAGATAGCGGTCTTGCCTTCATGATGTACCCTAAGGTGAAAAGGGAATCGCCATTGATATTTCATTTGATTAGCTTGTAGCAGCTGTGTAAGCGGTTTCAGTGCTTTCCTCATCGTCAGCGTCTGGCGTGAGAGGTCTGGAAGCAGAATCACAGGGGTGTCATTGAAAAGGATAGTGGTCTGAGAGCTAGCAGCCCGCATAATGTCCTCCTTGACCCTGTAATAGTGGACATGGCAAAGGGTGTCACGTACAAAGGATGGATCCGGGGTCCGGGGGCCTGAGGTTCTGTGCACGAGGTCCAGTTCGATATGGTCAGCTTTGGGGCGTTGCAGCAATTGATGAAAATAGCCATCACTGCCGCAGGTAGATTTTTGGGGTCTACTACCCCGTATGCGGATGTTGTTGCGACGATTGCGATTTTCGATATCGTCTTGTTTGTAGGCAAGTTGTTGCAACATGACTGTGTGTGTTGAGAATTTTATCATGAGCTTGCACAGAGCTGCTGAGGCTGTCAGTGGTATTATCTACATCCTGAAAACGTGCCCCCATGTCCCTCTTGAGGTCAGAAATTTCCTTTTTGCAGGCCTTTTCAATCCTGTGAACACAGTTCTCAAAGTCTGCTTTGGTGGGAAGTGATCTAATATAGCTGTGGAGGGACCTCATCTGGGATTCCATGTCCCAGCCCTCACCTGAGCCCAGGGAGACATTGGATCTGCTTCTGGTGAGCATGGAGGGGAATTCAGTCTCCTCAGGGAGTGGGAAGCGACTGTGAGTACTCACCTGTGAATGCAGGGACGGCTCAGTGCGGGCTGGAGACGGCGGCACAGGCGCCATCTTGGATTCCAGATTCGCTTTGTGGCGGCTCTGGGTCAGGCAAAAAAGTCCTCTAAATCGCCTCCTTTTTTGCCGTCACTGTTGCCTGTGGATGTGCGGCGCCTGTCCTTCCCCATAGGCGGCCTTGGAGCGGGTTTCTGGGACGGGATGTGGTCCGTGGAGCAGAGGGACCCGGGAGCTGCAAGCCAGAACGTCTCACTGCCTCATGAGCACTGAATGTATGTAATAGCGTGGGGTGTGCTGGAGGGTCTATTGATGTTGGCTGCTGGGGGATCTATTGTCACTGATGGGGATCTGATTTTTGTGTGATTGTCTATTGTTGTTGATGGGTAATCTATTGTTGCTGGGAGGTCTTATGTTGCTGGAAGGGATCTGCTGTTGAGGGTGAGGGTTATTTTTACTTTTGTTACTGGGTGTGACATTTTGTTTTCATTTTTTTATCATCAACATGTTCCATACAAATGATTTAGCACCACAAAATGATACTTGGTTCTGTATTCTCTAAAAGGGGCAGTACTGGTAGGTAGGTAGGGGGTGGGATCAAGGGACGGTGGTCAGAGGTGGGTAGAGGGCAGAGACAAGGGGTGACTCAGACAGGGGGTGTTCCTGCACCCATTCTCCAAGGGAAAAAAAGCCCTGTGTGTGTGTGTGTGTGTGTGTGTGTGTGTATATATATATATATGTATATGTATGTGTGTGTGTGTGTGTGTGTATATATATATATATATATATATATATATGATCAATCTTTACTATTATTTAGCTTTTCTATAATATATATTGGTATTATATTAATACAATACTTTCAATGGATTCCTTTTAATATACAGTATACTGTATGTTAATGTGTGTATTCATTTATTCCACTGTGATGGCTTATTAGTGTTGTTTCCTGATAAACAGGGCATTAAATATACTAGTATAGTGGATAGTATAATATCCCACGTAAAGCCCTATATATTACAAACAATTATACATGTAATATGCATGTCAAAAGAAAAGTATATAGGTGGGGAGTTTTTGATGGCAACAGCAAAGCTATTTGTCCTCATTCAGCTTGAAGAGACATCTGGTTGACAGTTGAAGATCAGTGGTCAGGGATATTGCTGGAAATAGTCGGATTTAGGGACAGGAGAGGCAAGAGATGCTTGTGGAATATTTAAAGTGTGTATAAATCTCTAGTTAAACTTTAGCTCATTGTAATCTTCATTGCTAATGCTACTACTGATCACTGCGTGTGAAACTTAACTTGACTTGTATAATCTTGTAACAATCCGTCCTGCAATCTTTTATGATGTCACCAGCGCATGCTCAGTTCGGCATTTGATTTACGGCATGCTATGTGTGCCGTTTCTGTAACAGCATGCCAGGTCTATCATTCCCCTGAAAACGGCACAGCTAGTAAGGATCGCGATACTGTGCATTCCTCAGCTTCCTGGTTCTCCGCCTTGTGACTGTGAGATGTCACACAGGGTTTCTTGTATCTCAGTCCATACGAGCAAGTATCTGCAGCTGTTGCTATACTGAGAGGAAGGGCAGAAATTAGATCCACAACAGAGATAGGAATCCATACCAAAGATGGTGCACCCGATACCTGGAAGAGGATATAATTTATAAAACTTCAAAAAGGTAATTGCAAAGCGGTTTTTACTAAGATTACAATGTGCAAGGCATGTTAATACTATATTTACTATACTATATATAATATTTTAACCACTTGCCGCCCGCCCTATTAACAAATGACGGCGGCAAAGTGGTTTGATATTCCTGATCGGACGTCATATGATGTGATCAGGAATATCGAGCCGCTGCGCGCATCGCGGCGATCGTTGTTGCGGGGTGTCAGTCTGACACCCTGCAACACCGATCTAGGTAAAGAGTCTCCGACGGAGACACTTTACCACGTGATCAGCCATGTCCAGTCAGTAGAGGAGTAGCCGATCGGCTGCTCTCCTGACGGGGGGTCTGTGCTGATTGTTTATCAGCACAGCCCCCCCTCGGATCCTACCCAGGACCACCAGGGAAGCCGCCCAGGACCACCAGGGAAGCCATTCGCACTGGACCACCAGGTATGCCCCTAGACCCCCAGGGAAATGCCACTGTGTGCCCAGGCAGCTGCCAATCAGTGCCCACTTCAATGCCTACCACTGCCAGTGCCACCAGGGATGTCCATCAGTGCCCAGCAGTGCCACGTATCAGTGCCCAGCAGTGCCACCCTAGCAGTGCCCAGCAGTGCCGCCTTTCATTGCCCATCAGTGTCACCTATCAGTGCCACCCATCAGTGCCGCCTATCAATGCCCATCAGTGCTGCATATGAGTGCCGCCAACCAGTGCTCATCAGTGCCACATATCAGTGCCCATCGCCAGTGCCCGCTCATTGGTGCCACCTTATCGGTGCCGCCGTATCAGTGCCTGTCAATGCCGCCTTATCAGTGCCCATCAGTGAAAGAGAAAACTTACTTATTTACAATTTTTTTTTAACAGAAACAAAAGCAAAACTTTTATTTTTTTCAAAATTTTCGGTCGTTTTTTATTTGTTTAGCAAAAAATAAAAACCGCAGAGGTGATCGAATACCACCAAAAGAAAGGTCTATTTGTGGGAACAAAATGATAAAAATTTAGTTTGGGTACAGTGTAGCATGACCGCGCAATTGTCTGAAGGCTGAAAATTGGTCTGGGCAGGAAGGTGTCTAAGTGCCCTGTATTGAAGTGGTTAATATTCTAAAAAAAAGAAAAATACAGCAGAGTTTACTTCCTCTTTAATGTCCATTTAGACCATTCTTTCTTTCATAGTGATGAACTGCTAAATTCAGAAATAAACGGCAGTATCCCATTTTGGTGCCACTCCTATGTTCGTAGGAATGAACACCATAATTTTTATATAATGCAATACATAGACTTAATTCACTAAAAGATGGCAGAGCGCTACTCGGACAACAGGGATAGACTGGTGCGACCCCTTGGGAAGTCACATAGTTAGTTACAAGGCATTGTTGGAGCACCCTCGTTTGAATTATGCTTAGTTTAAGCTTATTACTTAACCACTTGAGCCCCGGACCATTATGCTGCCTAAGGACCAGAGGTCTTTTTCCAATTTGGCACTGCGTCGCTTTAACTGCTAATTGCGCGGTCATGCAATGCTGTACCCAAACGAAATTTGCGTCCTTTTCTTCCCACAAATAGAGCTTTCTTTTGATGGTATTTGATCACCTCTGCAGTTTTTATTTTTTGCGCTATAAACGGAAAAAGACCGAAAATTTTGAAAAAAAATGATATTTTCTACTTTTTGTTATAAAAAAAATCCAATAAACTCAATTTTAGTCATACATTTAGGCCAAAATGTATTCGGCCACATGTCTTTGGTAAAAAAAATGTCAATAAGCGTATATTTATTGGTTTGCGCAAAAGTTATAGCGTCTACAAACTAGGGTACATTTTCTGGAATTTACACAGCTTTTAGTTTATGACTGCCTATGTCATTTCTTGAGGTGCTAAAATGGCAGGGCAGTACAAAACCCCCCCAAATGACCCCATTTTGGAAAGTAGACACCCCAAGGAAATTGCTGATAGGCATGTTGAACCCATTGAATATTTATTTTTTTTGTCCCAAGTGATTGAATAATGACAAAAAAAAAAAAAAATATTTACAAAAAGTTGTCACTAAATGATATATTGCTCACACAGGCCATGGGCCTATGTGGAATTGCACCCCAAAATATATTCAGCTACTTCTCCTGAGTACGGGGATACCACATGTGTGGGACTTTTTGGGAGCCTAGCCGCGTATGGGACCCCGAAAACCAATCACCGCCTTCAGGATTTCTAAGGGTGTAACTTTTTGATTTCACTCTTCACTGCCTATCACAGTTTCGGAGGCCATGGAATGCCCAGGTGGCACAACCCCCCCCCCCCCAAATGACCCCATTTTGGAAAGTAGACACCCCAAGCTATTTGCTGAGAGGCATATTGAGTCCATGGAATATTTTATATTTTGACACAAGTTGCGGGAAAGTGACACTTTTTTTTTTTTTTTTTTTTTTTTTGCACAAAGTTGTCACTAAATGATATATTGCTCACACAGGCCATGGGCCTATGTGGAATTGCACCCCAAAATACATTTAGCTGCTTCTCCTGAGTATAGGGATACCACATGTGTGAGACTTTTTGGGAGCCTAGCCGCGTACGGGACCCCGAAAACCAATCACCGCCTTCAGCGTTTTTAAGGGCGTGAATTTTTGATTTTACTCTTCACTGCCTAACACCGTTTCGGAGGCCATGGAATGCCCAGGTGGCACAAAACCCCCCCAAATGACCCCATTTTGGAAAGTAGACACCCCAAGCTATTTGCTGAGAGGCATGGTGAGTATTTTGCAGCTCTCATTTGTTTTTGAAAATGAAGAAAGACAAGAAAAAACTTTTTTTTTTTTTCTTTTTTCAAATTTCAAAACTTTGTGACAAAAAGTGAGGTCTGCAAAATACTCACTATACCTCTCAGCAAATAGCTTGGGGTGTCTACTTTCCAAAATGGGGTCATTTGGGGTGGTTTTGTGCCACCTGGGCATTCCATGGCCTCCGAAACTGTGATAGGCAGTGAAGAGTGAAATCAAAAATTCACGCCCTTAGAAAGCCTGAAGGCGGTGCTTGGTTTTCGGGGTCCCGTACACGGCTAGGCTCCCAAAAAGTCTCACACATGTGGTATCCCCGTACTCAGGAGAAGCAGCAGAATGTATTTTGGGGTGTAATTTCACATATTCCCATGGCATGTTTGAGCAATATATCATTTAGTGACAACTTTGTGCAAAAAAAAAAAAAAAAATTTGTCTCTTTCCCGCAACTTGTGTCGCAATATAAAATATTCCATGGACTCGACATGCCTCTCAGCAAATAGCTTGGGGTGTCTACTTTCCAAAATGGGGTCATTTGGGGGGGGTTTTGAACTGTCCTGGCATTTTATGCACAACATTTAGAAGCTTATGTCACACATCACCCACTCTTCTAACCACTTGAAGACAAAGCCCTTTCTGACACTTATTTTTTACATGAAAAAGTTTTTTTTTTTTTGCAAGAAAATTACTTTGAACCCCCAAACATTATATATTTTTTTAAAGCAAATGCCCTACAGATTAAAATGGTGGGTGTTTCATTTTTTTTTTTCACACAGTATTTGCGCAGCGATTTTTCAAACGCATTTTTTGGGGAAAAAACACACTTTTTTAAATTTTAATGCACTAAAACACACTATATTGCCCAAATGTTTGATGAAATAAAAAAGATGATCTTAGACCGAGTACATGGATACCAAACATGACATGCTTTACAATTGCGCACAAACGTGCAGTGGCAACAAAATAAATACATTTTTAAAAGCCTTTAAAAGCCTTTACAGGTTACCACTTTAGATTTGCAGAGGAGGTCTACTGCAAAAATTACTGCCCTCGATCTGACCTTCGCGGCGATACCTCACATGCATGGTGCAATTGCTGTTTACGTTTGACGACAGACCGCCGCTTGCGTTCGCCTTAGCGCAAGAGCAGGGGGCGACAGGGGTGCTTTTTTTTTTTTTTTTTTTTTTTTTCTTTATTATTTTTTTGCTTTTTTATCTTATTTTTAAACTGTTCCTTTCATTTTTTTTTTTTTTAAATCATTTTTATTGTTATCTCGGGGAATGTAAATATCCCCTATGATAGCAATAGGTAGTGACAGGTACTCTTTTTTGAAAAAATTGGGGTCTATTAGACCCTAGATCTCTCCTCTGCCTTCAAAGCATCTGACCACACCAAGATCGGTGTGATAAAATGCTTCCCCAATTTCCCAATGGCGCTATTTACATCCGGCGAAATCTAAGTCATAAAATGCTCGTAGCTTCCGGTT
This sequence comes from Aquarana catesbeiana, assembly GCF_042186555.1. Classification (NCBI taxonomy): domain Eukaryota; kingdom Metazoa; phylum Chordata; class Amphibia; order Anura; family Ranidae; genus Aquarana; species Aquarana catesbeiana. The sequence goes on along the minus strand of NC_133327.1, from coordinate 258,546,548 downwards.
TCTTAGGCCATAGAGATGTTTGGAGCCACTCTGGTCTCTGATCAGCTCTATGGTCAGCTGGCTGAATCACCGGCTGCATTCTCAGGTTCCCTGTTGAGACAGGAGAGCCAGAGAAAAACACGGAAGACGGTGGGGGGGGGGGGGCATTCCCTCCCACGGCTTGTAAAGGCAGTCTAGAGGCTAATTAGCCGCTAGGATTGCTTTTACATGAAAGCCGACCGCTGGCTGAAAAGAATGATACCAAGATGATACCTAAACCTGCAGGCATCATTCTGGTATAACCACTCAAAGTTGTGAATGGCGTACCTGAAGACAAAAAAATGGTTAACAATAAAGCACAGTAAACAGTAAAGTATAAATAATTACATACCTGAAAAACAAACATGATAAAACATAATAACAATAACAATAACAATAAAACACTGCAGAATAGAATACAGTAAAAAAAGAGCAGAACAATAGAGAGAGAGAATAGAGAGAGAGAACAATAAAACGACAACTATTTTTTTTTATTTTCTATATATATTTTTTTTTTTTTACACTTTTTTTGTAACTAACTTTTATAACGGTAACCGGTTCCAGGTTCGGGTCTCTCAAAATGCGATGGCATCTTGGGAGACCCTGTGAAAGTGTGCCTAGTCTGTGCAATGCTGTACCCTACGCTAATACTCAACTAGTGTATGGTAGCGTTCAAAACATTCACCAATGCAAAGACCAGGATTGTCAGGACAGGAGGGACAATAATAGCGGGTGTCACGCCTATATCCGCGTTTGCTGCAGACACAACATCTTTTTGGGGGGGTTCGTTGGGTAGGGGTACTCGGGAGGACATAAAGAAAATGCCTCTCATGCAGCCGACTGCATTTGGTTGGGGATGTGAATGGGGGAGGTACGGGTGCTGCAGAAGCGGTGGGTTCCCAATTAGGATTGGCGAATGCAGCAGGAAGGGCACTATGGGCACGACGGGCCTGTGTTTGTCTTTTTGGTGGCAGCGGGACACTACTTGTGCTTGCCACCTCACCAGCTTGAACTGCACTTATGGGACTCGCCACGTCACCAAGTGTTACTGCAGTGCTAGTTTGACTACGACCGGGGTGTACTAGGCCGCTGGCGCTTGCCAGTTCAATAAAAAGCTTCCAAAAAAACTGTTAGCGATCGCAGGGATCAGGCCTGACTCTGCGAACGCTGCAGTTATGCGTTTAGTGTTTTGTAAGTGTCAGTGATCGATCGATACTGCACTTGGGTGGGCTGGACTGGGCCGGGCGGAGGGGCAAAACGCAGGTGCTAGCAGGTATCTGGGCTGATCCCGCTAACACTGCGTTTTTGGGAACCCTAAACTGCTGGGGACGCTAGTATAGATCTGATCGGATCAGATATTGATCCGTTCAGATACTATACCACTAAAGGAGGCGTATGCTGCGTGCGTGGGTGTTAGTGGTACTGGCGCTAACCTGACGCTGCCTGGGGCCGGTGCTTGCTAGTTCACCAAAATGCTACCAAAAAAACTGTTAGCGATCGCAGGGATCAGGCCTGACTCTGCGAACGCTGCAGTTATGCGTTTAGTGCCTTGTAAGTGACAGTGATCGATCGATACTGCACTTGGGTGGGCTGGGCTGGGCCGGGCGGAGGGGCACAATGCAGGTGCTAGCAGGTATCTGGGCTGATCCCGCTAACACTGCGTTTTTGGGAACCCTAAACTGCTGGGGACGCTAGTATAGATCTGATCGGATCAGATATTGATCCGATCAGATACTATACCACTAAGGGAGGTGTACGGTGCGTGCGTGGGTGTTAGCGCTACTGGCGCTAACCTGACGCTGCCTGGTGCTTGCTTGCCAGTTCACCAAAATGCTACCAAAAAAACTGTTAGCGATCGTAGGGATCAGGCCTGACTCTGCGAACGCTGCAGTTATGCGTTTAGTGTTTTGTAAGTGACAGTGATCGATCGATACTGCACTTGGGTGGGCTGGGCGGAGGGGCAAAACGCAGGTGCTAGCGGGTATCTGGGCTGATCCCGCTAACACTGTGTTTTTGGGAACCCTAAACTGCTGGGGACGCCAGTATAGATCTGATCGGATCAGATATTGATCCGATCAGATACTATACCACTAAGGGAGGCGCATGCTGCGTGCGTGGGTGTTAGCGGTACTGGCGCTAATCTGACGCTGCCTGGGGCGACGCATATCACCGCCGGGCGATCAGGGGGCTAAACCTTTATTCGGTAATAAACGGCGGGTGCCCTGACACTATAAAAAATAAACGAACTAACCTGCGTCACCCGTAACGGTTATACGGTGATCAGTGGTGAAAGGGTTAACTAGGGGGCAATCAAGGGGTTAAAACATTTATTAGGTAGTATATGGGGGTCCCTGTCACTATAAAACGCTGACGGCGAACCTAAATATTTACCTCACTAACTAGCGTCACCAGCGACACTAATACAGCGATCAGAAAAATGATCGCTTAGCGACACTGGCGATGGGGGGGGTGATCAAGGGGTTAAAACTTTATTAGGGGGGGTTGGGGGGTATCCTAGACCTAAAGGGGGGTAATACTCACTGTCCCAACACTGTAACTGTCACAAACTGACACTATGCAGTAATCAGAAAAAAAAAAAAAAAACCTGCTGGTGTCAGTTTGTGACGGGGGGGGGGTGATTGGGGGGGGATCGGGGGGGGGGATCGGGGTGTTTTGTATGCCTGGCATGTTCTACTGTGTGTGTGTGTGTTGTGCACTCACATTGATGTCTTCTCCCCTCGGCGCTGGAACGGAAACTACCGAGCCGAGGGGAGATGACATCATTTCCTTTGCTGCTGTTTAGCATACAGCAGCAAAGGAGTGTTCCCATTGGCCGGCGGCGATCGCGAGGGGGGGGCCACGAACGGATGGCCTCCCCCTCATCTCGGATCGCCGGGGAACAGAACGGGACCGCTTCGGGCACTGGGGGGGGGTCCGATCGGACCCCCCACCCGCGAGAGGCAAATCACGTACATGTACGTGATTTTGCCTGCCCGTGCCGCCTTGCCGACGTAAATCGGCGTTAGGCGGTCCTTAAGTGGTTAATTTCGGATGGAGGGCACTCTCCCCAGCACTGATGGATACATCAAGCTGGAACCGTTAACCTACAACTACCTGCTTCAATAGCACATTTCCAAGGAACCATGCCTGCTGTTAAACCAATATATACTTGAATTTATTTTATTTTTTGTGTGTGATAAATACTAACAGAAACAGATAACTGTCATACTGTATTGTTGAATTCTATGTATAATCTGCACTCCCTAAATAAAGTTATAAAAACAAATAAATAAATAAATGAATAAATGGGCATGTTAAATGAGTTAAAAGAACATTTAATCGTGACTTTCACACTGAGGTGCTGGGGGGTCAGCGGTAAAGCGCTGCTATTTTTAGCGGCGCTTTACCAACGTTTTAGCGGCGCTTTTCGCCTGCTAGTGGGGCACTTTTCATCCCTGCTAGCGGCCAAATAAAGGGTTAAATAGTGCCGGCAAAGTGCCACTGCGGCGGCGCTGCCCATTGATTTCAAAGGGCAGGGGTGCTTTCACACTGGAGTGACAGGAGAGGCGCTTTGCAGACACTATTTTTAGCGATATAGCGCCTGTAAAACGCCTCAGTGTGAAAGTAGCCTTAATTTATGTTTTTTTTGTAATGATAAATGCAAACAGAAATCTAAGGATTTCACATACACCTTGTTAGACACGGCTGAAAGGCGGTAGAAGGGGTTGAGAATTTACCTAAGCCTTTTGCAGATAGAGCAATGCACTGTCAATCTAAAGGGCTGTGATGAAGCTAGGCAGAGCTACTATCTGGTAGGGTTATTATTGGCGTCAGCAGCTACAGAAGCAGCAATGGTCACAATGCTGCAGTGATTTCACCACAAAATGAATAACATTATCTTATTTTAAAAAAGCCTATCCTACTGGCATGATCAACAGTTTTTTTTTTTTTTTTTTTAATCTTCCACAGGCTACTTAAAAAAACAGGGAACTCCGTTTTATTGGTATGGTCAGCCTACATCACAAATGTGATGCAGTGATGCATTTCTACTTGAAGGCCATCTGAAAAATCATGAATAGTGTGTAGAAAGCCCATCTTTCTTTTAGTACTGTAGCTATGTTAAAAGCCCAGACAGATCTTGTTTGTGTTTTCTATAGTCTGTAGGGTTGGTACTTTTACCCAGTTTTGAAGCAGTCTGTGTTCCCTTTGGGAAAATTTCCCCTCATTTCTACTAATAACAAAGTGAGGGAATTTCTTGACCACATTGGATGGGACCGTGGGAGAATGGAATTATATTTGTGCCTACTGGTTCTCACTATTAGGCGCAGTTTCAAATGGGAACAATATACCCCCTAACTGAAAGCTTTTTGCTCTGATGGATGTTTAAGACAATCGGTAGGTCCATAGGGAATCAGTGAAAACAAGCAGCCATTTTGCATGACAGCTTCAATGCCTAGACCAAATGGCGTTTTGATGATTTTATCCTTTACATGTTACTGTGATCCATATTGCTTTACCAGTGTTTGCTAATTAAATCCACCTGGAAGTACTAAATTACTGATTTATAAAAAATATAGCAGTAGATAATAAAATAACAGTGTACATATATTTTTTCTCGTAGAGCAGGTTACAAAAAATAAAAACTTGTGGGTCATTTCGGTCTGAGGTTTTTAAATGCAAAAGTGCGACCCAGCAGCATTGTTTGCAGTTAGCTGTTGACTATGGAATGGAATTGGACCTATTATACTGACAGCATTTCACACTTTATTTAAATAGTATGAATATTCCAGTTGGTGACACTTCCACATTGTCTGCCTTGGTGCTTGCACCGCTACCTTTACTGTCACTAAATAATTCTTCCCCATCATTCAATGCAGTACAGTGACGCAAGTCTTTTTTTTTTTATTTTTTAGTTCTGCAGTGGACAATTTAATCAAAATGTTTCTCCATAATTATGTTTCAATGCATTTTCACAGCACAGTCATCTCTCGCTACAGTAATAAGAGGCAGTCACAGATGAGCATGATGATTATTCCTCAGATGCATTATCCTGACTGATCAAAAATAAATCACACGCTACGCCCTTATTGTTGTAAAGCCATACAGAACAAGCATCAGGTACATGGCAGAGGGCAGCTGTTTTCCTTCTTTTTTCAACCTGTAACGCATTACCAGTGAAAGAAGGGACGCAAGCTGGTAATCTGTCTACCGCCCTCACAAGAACGCGCTGTTCTGAAATGGGCATGAAATGAAATTGTGAAGAAGTTTTCAGAGTAAATGGGTCAATTTTCTGTCATTCTCTTGATAATTGCTTGTAGAACATCCTGCACCACAAACACCCGTGGATGTCATTTATCCCCCCCCCCCCCCCCTCTATTTTATTCTTTACAAACACACTCTGATGTGGAAACGTCATAATCAGCTTTTGCTTCTGGCTGCTAACATCCAATTTTCTCTGGATTGTTATTACCTAAATGAAGCATCCCAAACTTCATAAATAACCCAGCACTCCACAAATTGGCAATGCTTTAAACAAGATGCAGTTGGACTGAATATAAAATGTGCTTTTCCTGCTTTTTTTTTTTTTTTTTTTTTGTGTATTTTTTTGTTCATATCAGTTTTGCTTTTGTTCTTTTGCCTCCAAGTTTACTATAATCCTCTGGGTCTGTGAAAAGGTTTGTGGGCAGTACAGTGTTCCCTCATGTATAAACGTGTGTACTGCATTCACCTTTACAGATACATTTGGTTGACCCAAATGTTGTATGTAAGCATGCAAGGTCTTGGCTATGTGCAGTCCTGAGTGGGATTGTCACTCTTCTTATAGTGTAAGTAAACCCCCCTATCGTTTTCAGCCAAGGAAGCTGCCATCTTTGCCTCTGTTTAATCTACAACTGCCACGATGCTGCACATGTGATCAGTTATGACACCAGCCATTGGATGGTTTGACAGTTTGGTTGAGAGAACAACCAATGGGAGTGTTACATTTCTGTCACGTGCTGGAAATGAAACTGTTTTATGGATGGGTTTACTTTTGCTTTAACCATTTAATAAAATGAATTATAGTATACCTAGTTGACATTTCTAGAACTAGGACTAGTTCTAGTACCTTTTGTGCATACACTCCACCCATGTGTCATTCTTATTCTCATTTCATCTTTGCTTTTTAAAAGCTGTCTTAAGAGCATATTAAAGGATTGAATAGTACGTGGCAGCTTCTGTTAAATTGTGAATGTGAAAAAAGTGGTACAGCACTACCCCTATAATAAACAGTAACCAAAACAAACGGGACATACACAATGGGTTAAGTCAAATAAGGCATGCTTCTACTGATACTTAAACAATTTTCTATAGTAAATAAGTCATATGAAATTCTGGACTACAAAGTCACAATTATCATCAAATAGGTATTGTAAACACACTTGCTCAGTGGTATAAATTCCATGTGGTGTTCATATAATAAACAAAGTCCAGTGTATGAAAACACTCTTCTAAAAAATAACAAACATGTTCTACTTATTCTGCGTAGGGATTTTGCACAGAACAGCCCAGATTCTCCACTTGGGCCCCTCTTCAGCTCTCCTGGCCCCTCCCTCCTGTCGCATGCCCCCACATCAAGCAGCTTGCTATGGGAGCACCCAAGCCGAAGCTCTGTGTGTCCATTCAGACATGGAGCCCTGGCCCCGACCCCTTTCTCTTGATTGGCAGACTGACTTTGACAGCAGCGGGAGCCAATGGCGCCGCTGCTGTGTCTCAGCCAATCAGGAGGGAGATTCATGGACAGCTGAGGCACTCTTTAGTGCATTACTGGATATAGATGGTGCTCAGGTACATATTAGGGGGGCTGAGGGCAGATGCTGCACACAGAAGGATTTTTATCTTAATGCATAAATGCATTAAGCTAAAAAAAAAACGTGGCTGACCACGGAGCGAGATGGATGCTTGATACCTCAGCTCCGCTCAGCCTTGGGACAAACAGCAACTCACAGCACCTAATCCTGGCATATCCCCCTTCTCTGCCACACCGGAGGGGAGAAGAACCACCAGGCACACGATCGGCATGTCCAGGAGCAGAGATACAAGCCGTGCTGCCTCACTGATTACTTCAGGAGAGCCGCCATGCTGACTGGCAAAGATGGCACCGACACGGCGCCTCACGCTTCACCGCCAGATGCCAGGGGCTCACAGGAACACCTTGCCTACTCTGAGGAGATGGACAGCGCAGCCTCAGAGGCAGAATCCTCTCAGCCTTCACCCGCTGATCGAGGTAAGAGACGCTCAGTCCAGCCCTCTCTCCTACTAAAGCTCCCCTGCTTAAGAAGCAGCACTGGGCAGCCCTGAACTGCCATGCTCTGACTCACTAGCTGCACTGCCTGCTTCTGACCAGCCAGCATCCAAACATACACTCAAACTTATACTGCTGTCACTACAAAATGATATACGTAATGAATTATGATCCTCAATCTTCATGCTACACTCCAGAATTGATCAAGTGGAAGACCGCACTGATGACATTGAAAAACAGCTCACTGAGCACACTGCGGCCTATAACGAAATGGCAGATGCCCATGATCACCACGCTGAGGACAATATCTGCAGGCTAAAGTCGCAGATTTAGAAAATCGCTCAAGGAGGAATCACATCAAATTTAGGGGTGTACCAGAATCTTTTAAGCCCCCCCGAACTGATCCCCCTACATCCAACAATTATTCCTCGGTGAAAGGGAAAGATCATCGCGGCTGCCAGATCCACCTCTCCACTACCTGACCCTTACTCTTCTGTGTCCCTGTATACAGACATCTCTGCTGCAACAGCTCAAAAACGGAGAGAATTCTCCCAGACCATAGCTATCCTCAGGAAGCACAACATCCCATACAAATGGGGCTTTCCTACCAATCTGGTAGTTACATACCAGAACCAGAGCACCAACATTTTTACTCCCAAAGATGGTAGCGAATGCTCAACTGGGGCCTAATCACTTCACCGCCGCCTAAACCACCACTTCAGCGACCCTCCACATCCGCTCAAGATCCCAGGCACCTTGCTCCTGCTACCACCCGCAGGTAAAGATTTCCTATGTCTCCACTCCCTTAAACCAGCAGGTGCCTCATGGAAATTTTTGCTGTACCAAACCTGCACTATCGCATCTCAGTATTGTCCCTGATGAGCGTACCACTAAGTACACTCTTTACTCTTTCCCCCCGAGAAGGAAAAGTGCCAAGCACTTAAAAGGTTTTTTGTTACCTCTTCTTTTTTTTTTTTTTTTTTATTCCACGTTCGTAGGTTTACCTTTTGTTTCTTACAGGTTTTGCCTATTGCAATACTATACTTTTGGTTGCCTTTAGATTATTGGCTACGTTTTGCCTACTGTTACACCATTACAGGTCTACCCGCACCCACACACATTTCTGCACAACAACTAAAAGCGATAACCCTATACCCTGCCCCTCCCCCCTGCTACTCACATCTCAAAATGTCAATCACTTTCACTTCCATTAACGCAAAGGGTCTAAACTCCCCTTACAAAAAAAGTTTGCTATGGAAAGAAGCAAAAGCCCACACCTTTTAAATACTATGTGTACAGGAAATGCAATTTTGCTTCCTGCAAACCCCCCCTCCTGTTCCCACAAACAATACCCACACTCCTACTTCACCAACTCCATCAAGAAAAAGGCAGGAGTTATGCTTGCCATACGGTCTACGGTTTCATTCCAACCACTTCACACTGAAATAGACCCTGATGGCAGATTCATAATCTTAAATGGCACTATCAACAATCATATAATTACCTTTGCTAACATTTATTCCCCCAATACCAATCAACACCACTTCTACAAAACCATACTGAAGAAGCTGGAACTTTTCAAACAATTGATTATATGAGGTGACTTCAGCCAAATTGTTAATACCTCGCTAGACACTTCTAATCCTGCCCGTAAACAATCCACGACCAAGTGGGTTTTATGGTTGGCAGACAAGCATCGGACAACACCCGCAGGTTTATAGACCTGATACAATGGGTAGAACCCCATCAAACGCCTTCTCTGCTCATCTCCCTAGATGCAGAGAAGGCATTTGACAGGGTAGACTGGTCCTACTTAATAGCAGTCCTGCGTAAATTCGGCTTCTCTGGGATCATCCTGCAGGCTATACTCTCTCTCTACTCCTCTCCCAGCACCATAGTATTGACATCCGGACTACTCTCAGATCCCTTCCACATCTCTAATGGGACACGTCAGGGGTGACCACTCTCACCCTTGATATTCGCCCTCATCATGGAACACCCCTAGCCCAATCGATCAGAAACAACCCGCTCATATCAGGAATAACAGCAGCAGACGAAACACACAAAATAGGCCTATACGCGGATGATGTCATCATCTCCCTGACTGACCCTATTATCTCACTCCTGCACTCCACATTACCTTAGATTTATTCAGCAGAGCCTCCCTATATAAAATCAACTTCTCAAAATCCAGCATGCTAGGTATAGGACTGGACCAACACACCAAAAATGATATTACCAACTAGACGTCTTTCTCATGGGTCCCTAACTCCATCCTCACATACCTAGGCATACAACTAGCCACACCCTCATCTCACTTACGTTCTACCAACCTTATAAACTCTGTAGCCAAACTCCAGAAAACTGTGCAAGACCTCCAACATACTACTGCCTCCTGGGCAGGCAAAATCACCCTCACCAAAATGTATCTTCTACCCCATGTCTTATATATATTCTGAACCTTGCCAATACCCTTTTTTAAACAGCAACTACTGCAATTGCAGTCCATTATAACAGCCTTCATATGGGGCGGAAAAGCATCACCCTATGCAAGACCGTCACCTTTGGTGGGATGGGAGTACCGGACTTAATAGCTAAGTACAAAGCAACAATACTTGAGCAAGCCAAAATCTGGTGGAACCCTATGCAACAAACTACATGGTTTCAAATAGAAAGAGCAGCACTCACCTCCCACCCCAAACTGATTCTTTGTGCCCTCCTCCTGCAACATCAAGAGACTCACTCATTCCTTGACACTAATAATGCTACCATCAGGATATGGAAAGCCACCATACAAGCCTCTAAGGGTGTCCCATTATGTCTACTCAAACATGTACCGCTGGAAGCCTTCCACATTCTCATGGCTAATATCAATATCACTGAATGGGTCATCACAGGCATCTCCACTGTCGGAAACCTTTACCAAGGTCCCACCTCTCAAGTCCTTCCACAAACTTCAAACCACTTACCACATTGGACATAAGGATTTCTTCAAATATCTCAGGACACGCTCAATTCTCTCTAAAGTATAATGGTCTGAAAACCTACTGCCATAGCATGTAATAACATTTTTTAACCTCAATGCGCCCCACCAACGTGGAATCTCGTTTTGCTACAAGCTTCTCACCGATACTTGCCACACATCTAAGTCCCCAACGATGCTAAAATGGGAGCAATTTCTACAATGCTCCTACACTCCCCAACAATGGCATCGCTCCCTCCAAGCACCTTTGAAAATTTCCAGATGTCTACTCCATTGGGAAACCGTCCAAAAAATATTCCACAACTGGTACCTCACACCAACCAAACTTGCCCGCATCTACCCAACTTCAACCAATCTCTGTTGGAGAAACTGTGGATCCCCAGGAACCCCACTCCACATATGGTGGGACTGCCCAATCCTCGTTGAGGTGAGCGCATAGTTTGGAAGGTGGAGGGGCACCTGCGGTGATTTGTGTTTATCCCCGTTTGGTTCACAGAAGGACTTTTGTGTTAACTTTATACCCAGTTCACAAGAATAGTGTTTTTATAGGAAAAGAAGAAAGACATGGCTGCACATCCAGAACTCCTGATTGCCTTTTATTCACAAAGATTACACCGTATGGTCGTGTGGACGCGTTTCACACATAAATCTTGTGCTTAATCATTACCAATCATAACTTGATAATTAAGCACAAGATGTATGTGTGAAACGCGTCTATGTAACCATATGTTGGTGTCTTTGGTGTTATCTTTGTGAACAATAAAAGGCAATCGGGAGTTCTGGATGTGCAGCTCTTTCTTTCTTTCTTTCTTTCTTTCTTTCTTTCTTTCTTTCTTTCTTTCTTTCTTTCTTTCTTTCTTTCTTTCTTTCTTTCTTTCTTTCTTTCTTTCTTTCTTTCTATTTATTTACTACAGAAAATTAAGTATTATGAGCATGCCTTAATTGATTTAACCCACTCTGTATGTCCCGTTTGTTATGGGCATTGTTTACTATAGGGGTAGCGCTGTACCACTTTTTTCACATTCACAGTTTTTGTATATGTGGGATACATAAGCGGCAGACCCCAAAGCATACTGTATTTGTTTTTTTGTTTTTTGCACATAGTAGCACAGGGGATCAGACACTTTTACTGCTTTTATCAAATTCTCTCCTGCAGAGTAATAGAAGTACATGTAAACCAAAATTTATACTTTCAACAATAGCAAATCTGACAATTTTTGGATAATAGGGGCTTTACGCTGTTCTTCATATGTTGTAACATTTTGGTGCCCAGGGAGAAGTTCAGTAGTGTGCCTTGCTGGATTCAGATTCAAAGGTTGCAAGAAGAGTGATAGATTTTTCACTTTGGTAAAGAGCACTGCATAACAAATTTACATAGGGTGACTCAAAACCTTAATGTGGTCCAGTCTTTTAATCAGCAATGTAACCAGATTTTTGTGAGTGGTTTTCATTGCTTCTTACAGTATATTCAAATATGGAATAATGATTAAAAAAGTAAATTGTAAAAAATGTAACTAGAGCCTGGCATGTGTTTGTTTTGTTCAGTCTTTGTCAACTTCTTTTCATTTAAGGCACCCTTTATAATTCTGCACATTCCTGGGGCACTCCATTCTAAAAAACTAAATAATAGTTTTACATAATGCAGCAACGTGTAGGACACCCAACAGAGGGCATCTAACATTAGAGGTGTTTTTTCTTTCAAAGCAAACACACCTTTCAACGCTGGTATGGACTAGTATTCCAGTGGTTCTCTTCTCTCTGTTTGTCTTCTCTCTGTTTCTCTCACTCTCTCAGTTAATGTGAATCCAGTGCTGACGTAGAGGGGCAAACAAAGATGTTGTGCAGTTGCCAAAAATCCTCCTTATCAACCAATGACATCTTTGGTTGTTAAGAAGCCAGCGACAAGAAGATTTTAATGGTGCACAATGAAAACCTGTGGCTTTGTGTAACCCGCTGGTGTGGATACAATGTGTTGGGCAATTTTAAGGTATTCTGTCAAGGCAACCCTAAAGAAACCTGAAGGAGCTCTGGTTAAAAAAGGCTGGTTTAGTTCAATAGTGTCTCATTGCATGGAGCATTTGTCTGAAATGCTATTGTTCTTGATATTGTAAGGTTTATTCTAATCATTTGTTATACCTGTAAAGTGGGTAGAGGTGTTCATGTCTATAAGATGTCCCCATAGAAATTAATTGACCTTTGTAGAAAATACTGGTAGTTCACAGATTTGGCTAGAGCATAACTTGTACATCTGAAAATAAATGCCAGTGGCAACTCAGATGTTATTTGGGCAATGGAAGCTTAGTCATAGCAACTGCTTTACATGCAAAAGACATGGAAGTAGTATACATTTTTTAATGGTCCACAAACCCCTTCTGTGGAGTTTGGCCACAGAGGGCAGGCAGTGCCACTTCTGCCAGTCGACTTCTAGAATGGGCGCTCCCACCTGAAATCTGATTTCAGGCAACTTCACTGGTTGAATTCAAAGACAACTTCACAATGGTTAAAGAACGCCTAAGTGAACCTAGGGCTATTTTTATAATGTCCTTAGCGTTGTTCTTCATCTTCTATGATGACCACTATGTCTCATACAGTCCACACATAAAGAGTTAGCAAATATAATGCTGAACATCAATTAAGCCAAATAAACATAATAACATTGTACGTTTCACACAGAAATGAAGCACGTTCGATTGATGTATCATTACATATTTGTTTGCACTTTGTTTGATTAAAAAAAAAAATCTGTTTTTAAAGTGTTTCTTCTTCAAATATGTTGACTACTAATTTTTCTGAGTTTTTAATTAGCCTTGATGTGTATCATTTTTTTAATAAGATTGTTCATTCAAAGTAATTTGTTTTATGTTAATCTGAATTGATGCTGAAGATTCACTGGTTATCTTTTTTGAAATATTTGCCTTTAGGAAAGGTTATGCGATACTGAATTAGCAAATTTGCACTGGCATACATATCGTCTTCATTTTCATTTACATATAGTGTGCCCGCTTATTGAAGACCTGTATGTTTAAACAAATTCATTAGTATATTATTATGCAAAAAAGGCAGCATCTAGTCCTTGGCTAATCTATGGATGTGTTATGAACCTTTAGCATCTAACACACTTGCTATTTTGTTTTACTTTGTTTTTAACAAATAACAAAACTCCTTAGATGGGTTAGACACATCTATGTACTGACACAGACACTTACAGATTTTCAGTATTTGGAACATTGGCATCTGAAATGTGAGAGTTTACCTACAGAACTGTGTACAATTTGAATCTGACACCACTCTTTTGTAATTCCAGTTGTTCAGTAAAACAAAAAGCAGGGTTGGAGTCTAAAACATAGTAACATATAGCATCCAATTATATTTTGGTGTTCTGGAGTGAGACCAGAGAAAATAAAAGTTTGACTGGTTGCTAGAGCTGCACGATTCTGGCTAAAATGAGAATCACAATTTTTTTGCTTAGAGGATAGATCATGATTCTCTCACGATTCTCGCGGTGTAACATCATCTTTCACATTAAAACAAAAAAAATTGTGCTAACTTTACTGTTTCGGTTTTTTTTTATTTATTGAAGTGTATTTTTTCCAAAAAATTGCATCTGAAAGCTGGGCAAATACAGTGTGACATAAAATATTGCAGCAATTGCCATTTTATTCCCTAGGGTAAAAAAAAAATATATATATATATATATATATATATATATATATATATATATATATATATATATATATATATATATATATATATATATATATCATCCGATCCCCCATAGGGGAGAGCGGCGCTCTGACGGACCTGTCATCTTTCTGCTCAGCGGGGATCGGCGGAGCGATCCCCGCTGAGCAAGCGGGTGTTCACGGGGTGGATCATCACTGATCCGCCCCGTGTGAAAGAGCCCTAAGTGGTTAAACTTCCTGCATTTACACGTTGTTTAAAACTTGGCAGATTGCCCAGGTTATTTGTTTACACAGAGAAGTTCTATCCCTTTGATCTAAGAAGGAAGTTACAATGTTTCAAGTTCTAAACTTGGCAGACTGCTTGATGCTTTCTTTTGACAGCTGAGTGAGCAGATAATCTCTCCACTTGTTTATATGAAAGAATCGGCAAACTCAGCAGGAGAGATCGTCAGGGGAAGTGAATCGAGATCACGATTTTTTAACGATTAATTGTGCAGCTCTACTGGTTGCCAGAGGTTACTACACAAAAGCCATTTCCTTAAAGTGGAACTAAACTGCATCAAAGCACCACAAACTGAAAACGCCATTTGATTCATTTTTAATTCTCATAGGAAACTCATCCACCCACGCCTGCATGCATTATTTTGTTGAGAAATCACTTTGAAAAATACCACCTAGCATTTCTAGCCATAGCCATCTTGAGTATATTAAGTGCAGACCATAGGCGTGCGCACACCCTAATCACCTAGTGCACAATAGCATTATCGCTCTGTGTAGCAGCGGGGAGATGGGAAAGATCCCCCTCCCAGCTCTGCCATCAGAGAAGTGCTTACGCACTTCCCCTTCACTGTGCCAGCAGGGGGATCCATGTGCCAGGGCCATATATATACACACGCACGTGCATATACACTCCCCAGCTTCAGGTGATAGAAAAAAATACCCATGAATATGAAATGCATATGCATGACATCATTTTGACCTAGACCAGAAACCAGGAGGCAACGTTGATTGAGTTTAGTTTTTGCTTTATAGAATAAGAATGTATGAATGTCATTATTGCTGTTTAGACAAACTTTCATCTAACAAGGAAGAAAGACATTTCTCCTACTGTTGTTTTCAGGGGTCTTTGAGAGGAGGGGCTCAGGTCATTTAGAATGTGGAATTTCCTTTGATAGTAACTTTTGTGCCATTACAAACTGATATGACTGTCTAAAGCACGCCTGCCTTAAAAAAAACTATTATAACAGAATAATCTGTCTTGCTGACTCAACTTTTTAAATCATATGTGACGGCAAAATACATTACTGCATGCTAATGTTCTGTTTTACAAAACCTGGCTCCAGACACTCTATTGGGGATTTTAGCTTTAAAGTGATTGTAAGGGTTGTTTTTTTTTTTTTTTTTGTTTTTAAATAACAAACATATCATACTTACCTCTACTGTGCACCTCGTTTTGCACAGAGTGGCCCCCCCAAACCTCATCTTCTGGGGTCCTCCGGCGGCTCTCGCGACTCCTCCGCACATCAAAATAACCCCCCAGGAAAAGCGCTCACCCAAGGGGGGTTATCTTGCTGGTGCGCTTCCGAGTCCAGCATTCGGCGTCCATAGCCGCCGAACGTATGACTCGGCCCCACCCTCGGGGCCCGCATCATTGGATTTGATTGACGGCAGCGGGAGCCAATGGCTGCACCGCTATCAATCTATCCAATCAAGAACCGAGAACCCCGGGCAGAGACACAGCGCGTCCCCGTCAGGTCAAGTTTCAGGGCTCTGCTAAGTAAAACAGGGAGGCAGTCACTGCCAGGTGTTTTTTTCACCTTAATGCATAGGATTCATTTAGGTGAAAAAACGCGAAGGTTTACAACCCCTTTAACTTGAGACTGCATTGAACTAATTAGATGGGCCACTTATGAAAGATTTCATGGTATGCTCATTAACCATTCTCCCTCTTTAGTCCTGGGCTGAAGCCCCAAGGTCTTTGCGAGCATTCAATGGCAGTAAAAACAACCTAAAACAAGTAAATAAATTCTCTTTATGCATTATAGGGATGTTCAAATGTAGAATAATAATTCTACAGAGCATGCAAAGAATGTGCCTTCAAGAGCACTTATAATTTTGGCATGTACTGTAATTGTATTACAGTAAAATCTTATTTACAGGTATTTTTCTTAATGTGATCATCTTAATGCAAGGTCAATTTTAATTTGGTGTTTATATTATAACAGTCTTGTTCTTGCTACTCATTTGTTGTAAAAAAACAGGACAGTGTGGTATATTATGTATTACTTTAGACATTTACAGAAAAGTTTTATTTCTTAAAAGTACAAGAAAAGCCCCAGGCGTATGTACTGTAATGTAACACCCTTAGTAATTAAATATCCAGCTGGGAATTTGGACAAGAATTAACCTCTTCTTTGTAACTTGGATCTGTGTAATTTTACAGCACATTGTCAAAAAAGTCAATGTCTTGTGGAACACACACTGACAATGAGAGATGCCAGTTTGAAAATGAGCAAGATTGAATTATAGCGTTATTTTGGGAAGCAGCACTATTATGATACCACCATTTACAGAGACACAACTTTTCACTTTATAATAAGTTTGGTAGGGCAGAATGTTTATCTTTTATTTGGAACAGCAAAGGCCATGCAGTCAGCTAACGTTGAAGGGTTATTGTGCAGTGGATTGATATGTAACAGTAAGTATGCATACACCAACTCTGTGCTACATTTCAGTGTGATCAGCAGGAAATGTTAGAACCCATAAAAACACAGTACCGTGTGCCTAATTTTCATGCTGTACTACTTAAATATAAATCATACTGACAGTACAAAGGAATTCTTTTAAAGCTGGGAACTGGGGATAAAGGTTTCCTGCACTTTAAGGAAAAATAAAATGCATGTAAAAATTATATAACCTGTCACTCTGCATGGGGGCTTTGACATGATTAGAATTAATTGTGATTTTTCTCTGTTCTTGTCTATATTCTCCTGCAAAGGGGAAATTGTCCTCACGTTGGTGAATTTGCACTAGCTGTGTTAGTGTGGACCATGTTTTATGGGCCTATTCAGTAACTCATTATTATAAAAGGCATCAATGTCCTAATCACAGATACATGTAGTAACATTATTTTATAAACTGGTCAGTGGAAGTATCTGACCACCCTGAAACCAAAACACATGTATTAATTGAATATTGGTTTTTAAATGATCCTTTGTTTTTTTTGGATGGACCAGTTTCCTTGTTCTAACCTACCAACTATGTAACTATATGGGTTGTGTGATATTAGGGTGATTATGCTCAGTGGTGGTGTGCTTTTTTTAACCACTTGTTTACTGGGCACTTAAAGCCCCCTCCTATCCAGACCAAATTTCAGCGCTGACAATTGAATGACAATTGCGCTTTCATATAACACTGTACCCAAATGACATTATCATTTTTTTTTCTACAAATAGAGCTTTGTTTTGGTGGTATTTGATCACCTTTGTGGTTTTTATTTTTTGTTAAAAAAAAAATGTAAAAATACCGAATTAAAAAAAAAAAAAAATTATATTTTGTTATAAAATTTTAAAACAGGTAATTTTTCTCCTTCATTGATGTACGCTGATGAGGCGGCACTAATGGGCACTGATAGGTATCAGTGATGGGCACTGATGGGTGGCAATGATGGGCACTGATGGTTGGCAATAATGGGCACTGATCGGTTACACTGATAGGCAGCACTGCTAGGTGGCACTGATTGGCACCACTGGTGGGCATTGATAGGTGGCACTTGTGGGCATTGATAGGTGGCACTCATGGGCATTGATAGATGGCACTGGTGGGCACTGGCAGGTGGCAATGGCAGGTGGCACAGATGAGGCATAATTGCCTCCTCTTCAGGACCGATGTCCCTTGCAGATGAGCCGGTGATCGGCTCTTTTTTCTCGCGCTGTCAGCGTAAGGAGAAAAAAACAACGATCACAGAGCTTTTGTTTTGATCATGTGATCAGCTGTCATTGTCTGACAGCTGATCACATGGTAAGGGGCCAGGACCGGCCCCTTACGCAGATCGGTGATTATCCAAGTCTCAGTGACTCGGTGATCACAGCGCGCTTCGCGTGCACCTTGCAGGGCGTGTGCACAGGGGATTCCATCATATGACGGCCTCCCGGAAATTCAGGTCCGCGCTGTGGCAGTCATTTGGCTATAGCGCGGATGTCAAGAGGTTAATGAGTTGTGACTCATGCCAGTCCAAACTGCAATTTAAGAGCTTTCTGGCCCACTTTTATAGAAAAACAAAAGAAAAGTCCAAAACAAAATTGCCCACGTGTGGGATTTTCTAGCAAAACAATCAACTGAAAATACTAAGCCACTTGGCTCTCTTGTCAGAAACACCACTGCTACTGTCTCTGGTAACCCAGATCATCTCAGCCTTAGTTTACAGCACCTTGTTGCACAGGCCCACTCCTGACCTCTATATAGTGTTTTCCCAGCACCCCAGGCTCTCTCACTCTTCTGAGACTTATAGACCCCCTCCAACTCCCTGGACTCACTAGTTGCCTCAGATCTCATTTGTCCCAACTCTCCCAGCGCTCCAGGTAGGGAATGGAAGCCTTAAGATATGGTCACTCACAAAGTCTGAAGGTCTCCAGCAAGACCCAAACACAGGACTGAAGGCTTCATCCCATCCAAAACACTTTGAAGCCTTCAAGCTCCAGGCTCCCTTTCAAGATAACAAAACCCAGAGAAAACTGACAAGCCAGTTTTCTCCATTCAAAAACAATGCTTTGAAGCACCATACTCTTCCTAATGCGAATCCTGTGTGCATTTTGACTATAGTAACACTGTGACAGGGCCTTGCCTGTCACAATTGCTTATCGATTTCTGAACTTTACACCTAATTGTTTTTCTTTGTGCTGCTTTAAAAAACGTTTTATTGTAGCTACTTTTGAACAGATAAAGTGTCTTGATGTTTGTATATACAGTTTTTTTATATGTTTCTACAGCTATGATCTCTCTAGCACCACTGTTGAGAGTGTAACTTTTAAGGAGTGTACTTAGAGGGCCCAATAACTGATGCTTCTTTTTACACAGTTTTTAGCATTACGTTTTATAGAGCCAAAAGCTTAAATCTAGGCAGTGCTAACAAAATTTTAAAAAATCCTCTTAATTACCTGCACAGTTATTGGAATATTTTTAAGAACATCAAGATCTTCAGTGCATCAAGAAAGCCACGTGGGGGGTTTTGACATTGTTCTTAGTTAATGGGCAAGGACACAAGCAAATCAGTGAGACAGGGTGGGGAAAGACTGCTGTAGTGATCTCCTAAACAAGGAAGCACCTACGTGCTAATGTCTTGGCTGAAACTGCTAAATATTATTCAATAAATCACTATAATGGTAGATTGGTGCAGTCAAAGGAATGTGTATGAGGTTGTCATTTTAGAATTTGTACTAGTACTTTGTGGGTTTTAGTTATTCGTTTTCTTAAGCTGTTGCAAGGAGGACCATTTCAAATATATTGGCAAATCTAGAGATGTTCATGATTGGAATGAGTTTCATGCATTTACTCATCTAGAGCATTTTCGCTTATGAAACTTATGTTATGGCTTGGTGACTTTTGACAAGGATTTTTGATGATGTCAAGTAGAGGAAGCTTCTGCCTTTTGACTTGAGGACAGAGTTTCAGTCCTTGCAAGAGTAAAACTGTTATTTCCTCTTCTCTTTTCCCTTGAAGGATGATTACATTAAGAACTTAATCTCTCGTAGACAGGAGTAAATTAAGGACAGTGGAATGCTTACTAGATTAAGTTAAACTTATTCATTTGTAACAGAATGCATAAAGGAAAAATAATTTAATGAAAGATTGGCTCTTTCTGAGGAAGTTGGTTACACCAGTAACTGCATTTTACTAGAGGCTTTGACCCCCTCTTATATGCAATTTCTACAGCATCAGGTTAGTGGCTCATACTGCATTTAGGTAGGCACTGAAGGTGGAAGCTGGGCTGTAGCATCGTATTCCAGAGGTTATTGCATGGCGCTGCAAAATGCTGTGGTTTTAGTTCAGTGTGCCACCTACTCTTTGCAAGTCATCGATTCTGGATCCAGCAAAAGAGCCCCAGACCATCACACCTCTCCTTTTTCCCCCCAACTGTTTGACAGTTGGTGTCACACATTCTACTCTACTCAACAGCATAAAAAACCCCTGCATGATGAACCAAAGATCTCAAATTTTTGATTCATCGGACCATAAGGCCCCATTCACACTAGCGCGTTTTTTGATGCATTTTGCATTTTGCAGAAATGCACGGGAATTTTTTAACATGGGTTCCTATGGAATATGTTCACATCAATGCTTTTTTGTATCTCTGCGTTTTTGGAAAGGGTCGGGGACTTTTTTTCATGCAAAAAGCAGCGTTTTGCATGTAATGGTTTTCAATGGACAAGCATCAAAAACGCAAGTGCACCGTTTTTGCAGCGTTTTTGATGCGTTTTTGGTGCGTTTTTGCCGTTTTTTGTTTTTTTTTTTTTTTTTTATTTTTTTTTTTTTTGTAATTTTTTTTTAAGACTAAAAAAAAATGAAAAAAAAAAAAAAAAACGCAAAAACGCCGCAAAAACGCGGCTCAAAAACGTGGCAAGCATGAAAAAAAACCCTCCAAAAACGCTCAAAAGCAACATGCATAGGTGTGAATCGAGCCTTAGACCTTTTTCCAGTCTTTAGTAGTCCACTGGCTGGCTTCATGGCCCAGGCAAGTCTTCTTTTTTTTTTTTTTTCTTCTTCCTTTTTTTTTTTTTTTTTTTTATAATTTTGCCATCTTCGCAATGGATTTCTTACAACTGCCCGACCTATCAAACCTGCAGCTCGAAGATTTCTCTTTACTGTTGAAACTGAGGCTTACTTTGATCAGTGTTGAGCTGTGTTTGAAGCTGTTGTCCTGGTAGCTGTCTGTCATGTAAGCTGTCGACTCTCAGAAACTGGTCTTCTGATTTTGTTGTGGCTTTAAGTCTGCCAGACCTTCCCTTGGCAGAGGTTCCTCCAGTTTCCAACTGCCTTTTGATAGTGTAGGAAACTGTACTCCCTGACACCTTGGTTTTCTATGCAGTTTCTCTAAAGGAAAGACCAACACTTTTAAGGATTATAATGATTTGTCTGTCTTCCTTTTGCTGCCTTCTGTGCATTTTTGAGAGCAATAAACCACTTCCTGCAGTACATTACTGTAAATTAACTCAAATATTGCTTTAGAGGGTGTAGTAACACAGTCTGTTTCAACACTGCTTTTATACAAAGAGCTTTCAATTAATCAACAAAAGTTGGGAGTAGGAATTGTTAGCATAACATTTCAAGGCTTAATTTACTTATAATGCTCCAGAACAACTGTGAGTTATTAACCCATTACTACTTCCCTTTAAAAGGCCTTTTTGCATAAATCCGAAATGTACTATATTTTTCAGTTTTTGTTAACCTAAACTTTTTTTCCCACCTGGTAGTTTACCACTTACATTTTTACCATTTCAGGTTATTCACTAGACTTAAACATTTTTGGACTTTAAATTTCAATACAAACTGGAAAAATGGGGGCAACCTAAACTTTTGACCAATCGTGTGTGTGTGTATATGTATGTATGTATTTGTGTGTGTGTATGTGTGTGTATGTATATATATATATATATATATATATATATATATATATATATATAATAAAATTATTTTTTCTTCTAATGCGCGATTATCAGTTTTTAAGGTGTAATGACCTGTTTTTACATGGGTGGGTAGGGCAACAAAGTAAAAAAAGGACTTGATTGTGGATACAAGGTCTACTTTTAAGGTTCCACAAATACATTTTTTAGTTTCAGGCAACTAATACGCATTAACAACAAAGCACATCATACATCTTGTTAAAATGTCATGCACTTTTACTTGCCATCTGCTGCACCTCTGGTTAAATATTAGATCACCAGATACAGTATTACATATTGGTTTGGGATGCATGTGAAGTAAGTATCATTAGGACTGTGACCAACCAAGATATGTCTTTCTTAAAAGATAACTGTACTTTTAGGTAGTGCATAAACTTATGACAAAAACCACATGCAATGCCAAGCTGCAGTTGGCAGAAGACACTTTCTTGTATAAAAAATTATAGATTAGAAAAGATATAATTTTTTCCCTGTACAAAACAATTATAAGATCTCGCAGAACTGGAGAGAGTGCAGAGAAGGGCAACTGAACTAATAAACTACGTAAAGGCCTCGGCTAGAAGTGATGATGATCTAAACTGATTTTTTCTGCCTTGAAAAGAGGCATTTAAGGGTTATACATTTCTGTTTTATTTATATATAAATGGTCTATAAAGAAACTATGTGCAAAGTCATTTACTTTAGGGTCATTGCAAATGGCAAGGGGGCCCTCTGCATCTAGATCAAAAGAAGTTTAACTTTCCATACAAAAAGACTTCTTTACAGCCAATGTTGTGAACATGTGAAATTAGATAGATCTAGCCTACACTGTAGTTTGTTAAAAAAAAAAAAGCTAGTTGTTTTTCAGGTCTCAGGGTACCCTTGATAATCCCAATTTACATGGGGTTAGTGAAAAAAATACATCTTACATTCGTGGTCAGTGGGATGGAAGGCCCCCCTGTTACAGTGGTGGTCAGAATGCCACCCTTCCTGATCACTAGATAGATCATGCTGCTGGCAAGTGGGGTTGGCCCCAGGAAGATAGGAGGTCAATTAGCTATAGCTCAAGGTTACCCCTAGCAACCTCTGGAAGAACCTTAGTTGAGAATGACTACTCTGTTATTGATTCAGGGGATATCTGATTCCCCTAGGGGATCAGGGTTTTTTTTCCTGTGGGAGAAAATTGGACCATATGGGTTGTTTGCCGCCTTCTGGAGTGTGAATTCAATTAAAAAATGTTTTCCATATTGGGTTATTTTCTATAATCATCACTTTTTGTTCTCCAGACACACAAGGATTGTGAATTTCCCCAGCAGAACACAGACAACAATATAAACCTAAGTCTCAGTTTTTTCCACACTAGCCAAAAAAGTTTTGGCTTTATACTGTATGTACTTAAATGATCTTTCTTGAAATAAATATTTGCAATTTTATAACTGTATGCGGCTGTTGATGTCATGCTACCCCAATTCCAAAAAAGTAGGGACTCTTATGTAAAATCTACATTAAAAGTGAATGCAATCATTTGCAATCTTATCAATTCAAGTTTTCTTCACAATAGAAAATACAAGACATAATATGTTTAACCTGGAAAAATGCACCATTTTAAGAAAAAAAAAAGGTAATTTTAAAATTGATGGCAGCAAAATGTCTTTAAAAAGTTGGGACATGGCCATGTTTACCAGGAGGCTGGATTTTTGTGAGAGGAATGTTGTCCCATTCTTGCCTGATACAGGATTCTAAGTTCTCAAAAGTCCTGTGTCGTCTTTGTCATGCTTTTCATTTCAGGATGTGCCAAATATTTTCAGTTGGTAAAAGGTCTGGACTGCAAGCAGTCCACCTAAGCACCTGGATTCTTCTATTATGAAGCAATGCTGTTACCATAGCTTCAGTATGCAGTTTAGCATTGTCCTGCTGATCTATGCAAGGCCTTCCCTGAAAAAGACATAGTCTGGATGGAGGATGGGAGATAGTTTCACTTTGCAACAGATCAGTTTAAGCTTTGACCCAGAGAAGACAGCAGTGTTTGTTTAGCTGTCATGTTTAGCTATGGCTTCTTCTTTGCATGATAGAGATTTACGTTGCATTTTTTGATGAAAGGGCGAGCTGTGTTCAGACAGTGATTTTTGGATGTATTACTGAACCCATGCTGTGATGTCCTTCACAGAATCATGCCCGTTTTTAATGTAGTGCCGCCTGAGGGCACAAAGATCATGGGCATCTACTTTTATGTTTTGGCCTTGTCCCTTGAGCATAAAGATTTCTCCAGAATCTCTGAATCCGTTGATTCAAGGGGGTGCTGATAAGTATTGAACTTTGCCCAGAAAAAAAATGAGTTAGGAAGCTCTAACTGCCACACTATTCTACATATTCCCCCAAGAAGTCAATGCATTTGTGACATCTGTCCTGCAGCGTATTAAGTCCCTGCAAATAAAATTCTTCCGACTGCTGGTGTAACCACTCATTTGCAGCATTAGTTACCTCCAGGACACTCCCAAATCATTGTCCCTTTAGGTGTTTTTTGAGATTGGGGAACAGATAGTCAGAAGGAGCCAGGTCGGGCGAATAGGGTGGATGGGGCATTACTTGATAACCTAAAGAGGTCAGTTTTGCCATTCTTTCACCTGCAGTGTGTGACTAGGCATTTGTCATGCAACAAAATAACACCTTTGGAGAGCTTTCCTCAATGTTTTTCCTTGATATTTTGCCTCAACTTCATAAATAAAGCACAGTAATCTGTTGCATTGATGGTTGAACCCTCTTGGAGGTAGTCCACCAGCAGAAATCCTTTCTTATCCCAAAAAACTGTTGCCATTTGCACGGAAATTCTTTGGCCTGGGGGAACCACTGTGCCTCTATTCCTTAGACTGTCCCTTTGTCTCAGGATCATAACAGTAGATCAATGTCTCATCACAAGTTACCAGCTAGTCCAGGAAATCTGAATAATTTCTTGCAAAATTTTCCAAAAGATGTCTCCACATGTTTCCGCTTTTGTTCGGTTGTCAAAAGTTTTGGGATCCACTTTGCTGCAAGCTTTCTTATTTCCAAGTCGTTGTGGGTAATGGCAACAACTCTCTCACGTGATCTTCCCAGATATGTAGCAATACTTTTGGCTGATATTCGGTGGTCCTCCATGATCATGTCATGGATGGCCAGTTTTAAAATTGACAACCCAACGTTTACCTGTTACGTATGAAGGAAGGGCCACTGTCACCCAAAGTGTGTGACATTTCATCATGGATCTGCTTCGCACTTCTCCCTTGGAGAAACAGAACGTGATTATGGTTCTATGCTCTTCCACATTGAATTTTTCTAGAGGTGCTGCCATGTTCACCTTGGACCTGAAAAGGAAAGATAAGGTAAGATTATAGGTAATTGATTTTTGCACCATTGAATATAGACAAATTGGCCAGTACACCCTGCAATTTACAGCTTCCTAACTCAGTTTTTTCTGCATAAGGCTCAATACTTATCAGCACCCCCTCGTATTATGTACTGTGCTGTACTGGATTATATATTTAATGTCTTCGCACTTTTTACGTTGAGGAACATTATTCTGAAATTGTTCGACAGCTTTTCACAGATTTGTGAATCTCTGCTCATCTTTACTTCTGAGACACTCTGACTCTCTAAGGTGCTCATGTTACTGACCTGTTGCCAATTAAGCAAATGATTTGTAAAATATTTTTCTAGCATTTTCTTGTTAGTACCACTTACTTTGCCAGCTTTTTGTTGCCCTATCCTAACTTTGAGACATGTTGCCATCAGTTTCAAAATTTACCTTATTTTTTTTTTTCTAAAAATGGTCTATTTTCTCAACAGTTTAAACAGTTTAATTTGATATGTTTTCCATTGTGAATAAAATACGGGTTTATGAGATTTCAAAATCATTGCATTCTGTTTTTATGTAGATTTTACATAGCGTTCCAACTTTTTTGGAATTGAAGTTGTATAATTTTTTTATCTTGTTCTCCAGAAGTGTTTCTGTGAGCTGTTCACAGAAAGTATGCATTATTTTCAAACTAAGAGTGCGAGAACACAAGTTTCTTTTTGCAGAGTCACACAGCTGTTCACTGGATACAGTGCTACTACTTGGGATCTGCCAGAACCCAAGGAAAATTCACACTTGGCAGATAGAACCAACTTCCTCCACTGTCAACAGGCACACTGCGGCTCTGGATGCTGTTTTATTTTTGTGTGGGAGTTTATGCTGCTATTTCAAGAAGTGGGTGCACAGAAATTCAAGCCAGGAAAAAAAAAAAGAAAAAGTGATACTTCATTAAAGCTGATGCTAAGAAAAATGCTTAGAATATGTAAACATTTGGTAATAAAGGATGTGAGTTGGCAGTCCTCTGTGAAAACGTTTTAAAATGACTTTAAATACATGACTGTACAAAAGAGCAGGAAAAGCAGACATGTTTAAGGATTAGCAAATGTGCACGAGTCCGTAGTTGCTGGAAGCATTGACGTATGCCATACCTATGCATGCTGAGATTTTTCAGTTGTAAACATTGTGTGTCAAGAAGTAAAAGAAGAAACAGTTATCTATTACAAAAAAATAAGTTTCTCTTAGTACTAACCTTTAGTGCCACATTTTGCTTTAGGAAAAGAACAAAGCTTTAAATGGATTTCCTACTTTAAATATTAGGTGGCCTTTTTCTTCAGAATTCTTTGTTCTGAAACCTCTGTTATTAACAGTATAACTTCATTTCATTTTTTATTTAGGCTACCTTGATAGATCAGGATAAAGTATATAAATAGACATGTGTGGATGAATTCAAGTCAAGGTTTTTTTTTAAATAATAACCATGTTATACTTACCTACTCTGTGCAGTGGTTTTGCACAGAGCAGCCTCGATCCTCCTTTTCTCGGGTCCCCTGCCGGTTCTCCTGGTCCCTCCTTCCTGCCAAGTGCCCCCACAGCCAACAGCTTGCTGTGGGGGCACCCGAGCATGCTTAGCCGCTACTCTTCTTGTCTATTCAGACACGGAGCCGTGGTTCGCGCCCCCCCCCCATTGGCTGACCCTGTTTTCTCAGCCAAAGAGGAGGGCGAGTCCCCGGAGAACCAAGACTTTTGTGCACATCGCTGGATCATGATGAAGCTCATGTAAGTATTCGGGGGGCTAATGCACACAGGAGTTTTTTTTACTTTCATGCATAGAATGCATGAAGGTAAAAAACCTTGAGCCTTTAGAACCACTTTAATCATTCTAGTAGAGATAAGGACGTGCCTCATGAAATGCCTTAACAAAATCTGAGAATATTCTTTGTAGACTACTAATGGTAATCATAGCAGGGTCTGCATAGCTTTCTATAGCTGGTAATTAATGAGATTAATGAGATTATTTTCTGCTAACTCTTAAGCCTGATTCAACCCAGTGGGTTGAACGAAAAAAACTGTTGTCTCCTATCGGAGCCGCTGTACTAATGATCCAACAGTACCGTGATCTCCCCTGCTGAACTGTTGTGTTCTGACAGGGGGACGCCCCCCTGCCAGAACACTTCGTTCAGCTATTGGCTATTGGTTTTCCAGCATGCTCATCCGACAGAAGCTGGAAATATAGCTGGCTTCTGTCGGATCGGCTGCCATACACACAGGCCAAATGTTGGCTGTTTTTTATTGAACCGGCCAATATCGCCAGGCATAATGTAAAAAAGTAACAGAAGAGAAGAAAGGATAAGCTACAAATAGATATTTAGTCTTTCATGAGAAGAGTCATACAAATGAACAGAACAGTTTATCAGGAGAGGATTTTAACATCAAATTCTTGCTGCTTGTTCATTCTGTGTCTCTCTTAGTTTTCTTTTTAGCATTTATATAAGCATATAGCAAGGTATAAAAGTGCATAATGATTAAGCTGCTAAGAACATTCCCATATTCTCTATATATGCTACAGTAATACTGAATATTGCTGACTATTCTAAGTTATTTGGAATCTCTGTAAAGTTTAAAATAAGATTTGCATTTGTACTATATAGGCACATTTCCAATGAAAACCTCCTACTTGACACAACTAATAGCAGCATCTAAAGATGCCTTTACACGTTACAATCTTATTGCACAGTATTGTCTGATATTTTTAGGTTTGAATAAAAAATGTAAAAACTGATAATCGAAAAATAGTTTTAGCACATCTGTCCATCTTCACAATCTGCTTAGATCAAATTAAAAATGTATACTGTATACGCTGGTTCACTTTTTTATGAACAGACAAGATATTCTGTAAGCCCAAAACACCTTTTGATGTTTGTATAATTGTATGTAAACAGTCATATTTTAACTTTGCTTGTAAAGATTTGGACAGTTTTAGAACTGAGTGTTGTGATCAGTGGTTAATCTTTAGCGTGCATAATATAAAATAGATATTCTTCATGAACTACCAGAGAAAATTGAGCACATAAAAACAGGTGCACAACCTGGAGTCATTTTTTTCAGCAGTTTAGTTTACGATGTATATGATCTATTTTGGCTGTGATTTGAAGGAAAATTAATCACTACCTAAAGGCAAGTACATGATTTGATATTTTACACTTGATTAACCATGAAGAAAACTTAAGTGATCACAAACTTTTCTGCCTGTAAAGATCTTAGTAATTCCAATAATGTTTCATCTTCAAGGTGGAGGGAGAACATGTAACAGGATTCTGCTCCTCCCTGGCATGCCTAAAATGTTTTATTTAAAGCTTTTAGCTGCATAGAAATAACCCTGGACACAATAAATTGGTTTCACTTCTCTGAATTGCCATAAATTTGTAAAGTCATTTGGTACATTTAGTACTTTTGCACAGAAGTCTTGCAGTTTGATTATGGATGAGTTACAGAATCATGTATATATGTTCTGGCTCTTTTTATGTATTGTAGTGTCACAATTACTGTAATACATACTTTTGTGCCAGCTCTTTTTATGTATTGTAGTGTCAGTTATTATAATATGTAGTTTTGCTGAACAATTAAAGTGGTTTTAAAGGCTGAAGTTTTTTTTTAATCTTTAGTGCATTAAGATAAAAAGCCTTTTGTGTGCAGCAGCCCCCTAATACTCACCTGAGCCCATCTCAATCCTGCATTGTTGCAGGAGAGTCTCGGCTGTCTGTGATTCTCCCTCCTCATTGGCTCCCACTGCTGTCAATCAAAGTCAGTGAGCCAAGGAGGAGAGAGAGGGGGCGGAGCCACGGCTCCCTGTCTGAATGGACATGGAGAAGCGTCTCAGGTGCCCCCATAGCAAGCTGTTTGCTGTGGGGGCACTTAATAGGAGGGAGGAGCCAGGAGAGCTGATGAGGAACCCGAGAAGAGGAAGATCTTGGCTGTTCTGTACAAAACCACTACACAGAGCAGGTTTCTAGCCAGGGTGGCATTATGTTGATCATACCCTACTTCACCCATGTAAAACAGCGATGGTGGGCACATAGATGTTTGATGTAGAACAATAGAAGACAAACAGACGATTTTATTAGATTTAGATTGACAGATATATCTGCAATATCTATGTGCAATCGGGCCCACATATTTTTATATTAAATGCAGGCCAAAACTGTCAATATCTGTCAGTATATGCAGATTGTTTTGGCTATTGTCAGACTGTGCTTGCTTGCCCATATTTATTCCACTTGTTGTACCTATAATCATAAGGATTGTGCATGTTTCTATTGATTGACACCTAGAAAAATACATCTTACAATATAAGGGCTGCTATAACAGAGTACAGTAGTACCTCATATCTGCCTCTACTTTTTTTATACTGATCGGCCATGGACAGGTTAAAGTGATACTAAACATACAATGTCTAATTCCCATCATCCCTTCTAGTTATGTACCGTATAAAGAGCGTGCCACTGTATTTAATCACTTCAATACATGGCACTTTCCCCCCTTTCTGCCCAGGACAATTTTCAGCTTTCAGTGCTGTCACACTTTGAATGACAATTGCGCGGTCGCGCTACACTGTACCCAAACAAAAGGTTTATCATTTTGTTCCCACAAATAGAGCTTTCTTTTGGTGGTATTTGATCACCTCTGGGATTTTTATTTTCTGCTAAACAAATTATAAAAAAAACACTTGTTACAAAAGTTTGTAAATAAGTAAGTTTTCTCCTAAACTGACGGGCACTGATGAGGCTGCACTGATAGGTGGCACTGATGTACACTGATAAATGGCATCAATTGTAGGCACTGAATGGCATACCTGGTGGTCATAAGTGGTGGGCATCCCTGGTGGTCCTGGGTAGGCATCTTTGGGGGGGCTGCGCTGATAATCAGACGCCCCCCCCCTTCAGAGGAGCAGCCAATCTGACCGACACAAGTGAGGGAAAGCCGGTACACCATGATCAGCTGTGATTGGACACAGTTGATCACGTGGTCAGAGACTTTTTACCTAGATCGGAGTTACAGGGTGCCAGACTGACACGCCGCACCACTGTTCGCCGCTAGTTTTCCTGATCACGTCATATGACGTCCAATCAGGATAATTATACCACTTTTCCGACGTCATTTTGCTATATGGCGGGCGGCAAGTGGTGGTTAATATATGAAAAAAAATCATATGCGTACCTTATTTATTCACTGTTGTTCAGAGGTCACATGACATTTCCAAGGTCTTTCCTGTCCTCGGGAAAAGTTCTGAGGGAGGAGTTTCTAGTACTCTGCTGATGTATGAATCTGTGTCTGCACAGTGCTGACTGGTGCTGAACCAGTCAAATTACATTAAAAAAAGGATTTCAGAACAGAGAATTAAAATAAGTAATAGCAACAAAATGTTTTAAAGCTTCATACAAATCTATATTTCAAAGCAAACATTTTTCATTTTTTGCAATACCATGGTGTAGGTAGAGTTGACTGAACATATGTTTTTCTTCACATTGTAAAGTGATCTGGAGGAGGTTCAGCCAATCACAGGCTGTGACATGCCCTTCCAGCCTGTGTCTATGGTGTGTATGTGTTGCGACCAATAGTGGGGTGAAGCCTCCAACAATTACCATCTTATATCCTGCCCCATAGTGTTTAGCAATATGAGGACATGGAGAAAGAGGGGGGGAGAGGGAGTTTAATTTACCACTGTGTACACGCCCACATGTGTGACTGGTCACATGGGCTGCACAGATAGGAAGAAGGAGCAAACGCTTAGGAGGGAACTGAAACTTGAGCATGCTCAGTAGAAGTCAACAGCTGGTCTACACAATCTCAGGCTGGAGCAGAAACACAGACAAAGGTGGGAGGGTCAGCGAACAGCAACATGAGCCAGGATTTTTGCAGTCTACAGAAAACAAATGCTCTAGTGGGTGTGTGAGTAGGAACACAATGTAATATAGTATATGTATTGTATTGACAGGCATGTATTGACAGTTTTTGATAATTAATGATTAACTCCTTGAATGTCTAGTCTACAACCGACTGAGCATCCACGTTGCTGATAATAGCCTTATTGATCCCCCTCAGTCTGGATTTCGTCCTCAACATTCCACAGAAACTGCTCTCCTAAAACTAACAAATGATCTACTAATGGCCAAAACTAAGGGACACTATTCTGTACTCCCAACTCCTGGACCTCTCTGCTGCCTTCGATACAGTTAACCACCCCCCCCCCTCCTCCTCAAAAAACTCAACGCCTTTGGTCTCCATGACTATACTCTTTGCTGGTTCTCTACCTACTTATTTAACAGCACCTTTAGCGTTATTTACAATTCTACTTCCTCCTCTCCTCTTCCTTTCTCTGTTGGGGTCCCCCAAGGTTCTGTTCTTGGACCTTTCCTATTTTTAATCTACACCTCCTCCCTGGGTCAGCTGATAGCTTCCCACGGCTTCCAATACCATCTCTACGCTGACGACACTCAAATCTATTTCTCTACCCCTCAACACACTCCTTCAGTCTCCTCATGTATCCCTATTTTACTATCAGATATATCAGTTTGGATGTTACATCACTTCCTCAAACGTAATCGATCCAAAACCGAACTTATCATTTTTCCTCCCCCACGTGCCCCTTCCCCTGATCTCTCTGTCAAAATTAATCGCAAAACTATCAGCCCATCCCCACATGCCAAGGTCCTAGGAGTAGTCCTGGACTCTGAACTCTCCTTTAAGCCCTGAGTCCAATCACTGTCTAAATCCGGAACATCTCCAAAATACGCTTCTTTCTAACCAATGACACAACAAAGCTCTTAATTCACTCCCTGGTCATCTCTCGCCTTGATTACTGCAACTCCCTCCTCATTGGCCTACCTCTGCATACTCTTTACTCCCTTCAGTCCATCATGAATGCTGCTGCCAGATTCATCCACCTTACCAACAGCTCTGTCTCTGCTATACCTCTCTGTCAATCTCTCCACTTGCTTCCGCTCACCCAAATAATTAAATTAAAAATACTAACAACTACCTACAAAGCAATCCATAACTCTGCCCCCAGCTACATCACTGACCTAGTCTCAAAATACCAACCTAATGTTTCTCTTTGTTCTTCTCAAGACCTCCTGCTCTCTAGCTCTCTCATCACCTCCTCCCATGCTCATCTCTAGGACTTTTCCAGAGCCTCTCCAAGCCTATGGAACTCCTTGTCCGTTTATATCCTACTCTATTAGCTTTTAGACGATCCCTGAAAACCCTCCTCTTCAGAGAACACTATCTTGCCCACATCTAACAACTGTATTTTCATTTTGTCCATCTGATCATCCCCCACAGCTACTACCCTTTTGTTCCACTTGACCCTCCCTTCTAGATTGTAAGCTCTAACGAGCAGGGCCCTCTGATCCCTCCTTTATTGTATTGTAATTGAACTGTCTTCCCCGATGTTGTAAAGCGATGCGCAAACTGTTGGCGCTATATAAATCCTGTATAATAATAATAATCTCATTATAATGGCAGTCGATGGGATATATTTGGCAACTAAAAACATGTTGTCCCTTAAGTTGATGTGTTGCAAGCAGAAAAAAGGGGCATCAGTTGTGTATGGGACTTGGTAGCTACAGATCTGTAAGGGTGCCCTTGCTGACCCGTAACCACAGCCAATTGCTCCTACATTGGGCATGTAAGAATTGGAACTGGACCACGTAGCAATGAAAGAAGATGAGCCTGGTCTGATGAATCACATTTTCTTTTACATCATGTGGATGGCCGGATGCGTGTGCATTGCTTACCTGGAAAAGAGATGGCACCAGGATGCAGTTTGGGAAGAAGGCAAGCCAACGAAGGCAGTGTGATGGTTTGGGCAATGTTCTGCTGGGAATCCTTGGGTCCTGCTATTCATGTGGATGTTACTGGACATATGTATCCCCTACCTAAACATTGTTGCTGACCAAGTACATCCCTTCATGGAAACGGTATTCTCTGATGGCAGTGGCCTCTTCAGCAGAAGAATGCACCCTGCTACTCTTCAAAAATTATTCAAGAATGGTTTAAGGCAGCGGTCCCCAACCTTTTTGTCACCGGGGACCGGCTGTGTGCAAGCGATTTTTCGTGGACAAATTGCCCAGGTGAGACCAAGAAAAGATGTTTTTCAGTGTTCTGTTTTTGCTCTTTACCTTTATTAATCAAGAGTAATGTGTTTAGTCCAGTGTGCTTAATTGCATGGAACTGCATTCATTTATTGATTTCATTTGATAACCTTTGCATTTTTTTCTTAGTTTTTCCTTGTCGGGATCTGTATGTGAAACTATGTGTCTCCTAGGCAACAACACATTCTCTACTATGTTTCAGTGCAGCAATTAGATTTGCCATTTAATGCAACATGCTTTACCAGTGTACCTGCAAGAACTAACATGGTAACTAAAACCTAACTAGAATGTCTGACTAGTGTTCCTGTCAGAATGGAGACAGGACTGGTAGAGGACATGCTCAGCGTTCTGTTATTCAGGACTGTGGAAAAGTAAAAGATTACTGGAAGAGAACCAGTGAATGGGCTTCTACAGGAATTAAAATATTTGTTTTTTAAACTTTTTAATGGTGCCAGCTTTATATGAAAGGGTCTTATTTCACCCCTCATGTAGCTTCACTGAATTATTCTGAACCTGACACTTTAAAGTGGTTGTAAACCTGAAAAATCAGAAATAAAATAAGCAGCTTCCCTAATACAGTAAAGTAGCAGAAGCCTTCTGTCCACAGTTTTGCCAAGAAAGCAGCATCCAGCAATCTTAAATCCTTTCCACTTTCCTGCAGTGTTAAAAAGCGACACACGAAAAAAAATTGTCGCCACACCCTCACTCTTGTAAATGACAGACTGCGTGGTTCACTCATGCATGAGGGAAGCAGGTGTGCGTTCAGCATTTCCTCACAGATCGTGCCACCTACAGCTCACCAAGGATTGGCTGCTGCGTGCCTGAGCATTATTCGACAAGATGAAGTCAGGTGGTGCCTTCCTGGACCTCCAATTGGTCGGTACTTGTCAGTATACATGCTAGTGTGAAAGCCGGGGGTGAGGTTACAGATGGGAGGAGTCCTGTGAGCTCTCGCCTCCTGAGCTCCAACATGCAGACACATCCACGGACCTGAGATTTTCTCAGGGCTGTGACAGGCACAGGGAGAGGTACAAGTACTGCGATTTGGATTTACACTGTAAAAGCATTAATATGGTATTTATTGAACTTGAGGTAACTACTTTTAGGCTAGCTTCACACTGCTGCAATATGATTATGTATTGCAACTTTGACAGGGTTTGTTTATTTTATGGGGCCAAAATCACACTGGAATAACCGCAACGTAGTACAGGAACCTTTTCCAAAATCGCTCCGTGCTGGGTTGCATTAATGTGAATGGACACTATTGAAAACAATTTGATTTCCCTTGTTATGCAAATCTGAAATCGCACTAGTGATCCAGGTCTAAATCAGAACTTTTACCCATAACAACTTGATAAAAAATTATGTTCTTTAGCATGGAACACACTCCCAAAATGTATGGAGGAAGGTGCTCTGGTCTGATGGGACTCAAATTGAACTTTTTGGCTATCAAAGAAAACGCTATGTCCAGCGCAAACCCAACACATCACATCACCCAAAGAACACCTCCCCACAGTGAAATGTGGTGGCAGCATCATGCTGTGGGGATGTTTTTCAGCAGTCGGTGACGGGGAAACTGGTCATGGTTGAGGGATGGTGCTAAATACAGGGATATTCTTGAGCAAAACCTTTACAATTCTGTGTGTGATTTGAGGCTAGGACGGAGGTTCACCTTCCAGCAGGACAATGACCCAAAACACACTGCTAAAGCAACACTTGAGTGGTTTAAGGGGAAACATGTAAATGTGTTGGAATGGCCTAGTCAAAGCCCAGACCTCAATCCGATATAAAATCTGTGGTCAGACTTAGATTGCTGTACACAAGCGCAAACCATCCAACTTGAAGGAGCTGGAGCAGTTTTGCAAGGAGGAATGGGCAAAAATCCCAGTGGTAAGATGTGGCAAGCTCATAGAGACCTATCCAAAGCGACTTGGAGCTGTGATAGCCGCAAAAGGTGGCTCTACAAGTATTGACTTTAGGGGGATGAATAGTTATGCACATTGACTTTTTCTGTTATTTTGTCCTATTTGCTTCACAATAAAAAGAAAACATCTTCAAAGATGTGGGAATGTTCTGTAAATTAAATGATGCAAATTCTCAAACATTCCACGTTAATTCCAAGTTGTGAGGCAACAAAACAGGAGAAATGCCAAGGGGGGTGAATACATTTGCAAGGCACTGTACATTCCGCATGAATAATTACTCTACCAAAATTAGAGTGTTGTAAATTGCCTCCAGCATTGCTCCTGTTTCTTCTTGCTGGAGGCCGCCATTTTTCTGAAGACCAGCGCAGTCACTTCCCTATTGAAAACTCTACCCCTTTTCTTAGTCTCAAAAACTGTCACTTTCTATTATTAAAATATGTGCATTTCCAGTCTTGATTTTACCACTTGGCTCAGCTAGGGGGGAAGACTGCAGTAACTGTACAATGTTCAGGCTCATAGCAATGCCTAGCCCAGAGAAAAAGAGAAATTGGGGACATAAGATAAGACACTATGCTTGTAAGTTGAACTTATTTGTCTCTCCCTAGCAGCAGAGTTTGTCCTATCACCTCTCCTGGTTTTCTTTTTCTTAACCTAATTTGGGGTTGTAGAAGAGCGCAGCCAACTGTCTCTTTAACATTTCTTTAGCCTAAATTGGTGGCTATCATAAAACAAAATGTGGATACAGTTTGGATACAGAATTTTCTATGTAATGTATCCTTATTTACAGTATCTCACAAAATGGAGTACACCCCTCACATTTTTGCAAATCTTCTATTATATTTTTTCATGTGACAACACTGAAGAAATGTCACTTTGCTACAATGTAAAGTAGTGAGTGTACAGCTTGTATAACAGTGTAAATTTGCTGTCCCCTCAAAATAACTCAGCACACAGCTATTTAATTTCTAAACCACTGGCAACAAAAGTGAGTAAACCCCTAAGTGAAAATATCCAAATTGGGTCTAAAGTGTCAATAGTTTGTGTGGCCACCATTATTTTCCAGCACTGCCTTAACCTTCTTGGGCATGGAGTTAACCAGAGCTTTACAGGTTGCCACTGGAGTCCTCTTCCACTCCTCCATGATGACATCACGGAGCTGGTGGATGTTGGAGACCTTGCGCTCCTCCACCTTTAGTTTGAGGATGCCCCACAGATGCTTGATAGGGTTTAGGTCTGGAGACATGCTTGGCCAGTACATCACCTTTACCCTCGCCGCCTTTAGCAAGGCAGTGGTCGTCTTTACGTGTGTTTGGGGTCGTTATTTTGGAATACTGCCTTGCGGCCCAGTCCCCGAGGGGAGGGGATCATGCTCTGCTTCAGTATGTCACATTATGTCACATGTTGGCATTCATGGTTCCCTCAATGAACTATAGCTCCCCAGTGCCGGCAGCACTTATGCAGCCCCAAACCATGACACTCCCACCACCATGCTTGACTGTAGGCAAAACATACTAGTCTTTGTACTTCTTACCTGGTTGCCGCCACACACGCTTGACACTATCTGAGCCAAATAAGTTTATTTTGATCTCATCAGACCACAGGACATGGTTCCAGTAATCTGTGTCCTTAGTCTGTGTGTCTTCAGCAAACTGTTTGCAGGCTTTCTTGTGCCTCACCTTTAGAAGAGGCTTCCAAGTGGGACGACAGCCATGCAGACCAGTTTTATGCGGTGTATGGTCTGAGCACTGACAGGCTGCCCCCCCCCCCCACTCCTTCAACCTCTGCAGCAATGCTGGCAGCACTCATACATCTGTTTCCCAAAGACAGCCTCTGGATAGGACGCTGAGCACGTGCACTCAAGTTCTTTAGGTCGACCATGGCGAGGGCTGTTCTGAGTGGAACCTGTCCTGTTAAACCGCTGTATGGTCTTGGCCACTGTGCTGCAGCCTAGTTTCAGGGTCTTGGCAATCTTCTTATAGCCTAGGCCATCTTTATGTAGAGCAACAATTCTTTTTTTCAGATCCTCAAAGTTCTTTGCCATGAGGTGCCATGTTGAACTTCCAGTGATCAGTATTAGAAAGTGAGAGCGATGACACCAAATTTAACACACCTGCTCCCCATTAACACCTGAGACCTTGTAACGCTAATGAGTCACATGACACCGGGGAGGGAAAATGGCTAATTGGGCCCAATTTGGGCATTCACTTAGGGGTGTACTCACTTTTGTTGCCAGCTGTTTAGACATTTAATGGCTGTGTTGAGTTATTTTGAGGAGACAGCAAATTGACAATGTTAAACAAGCTGTACACTCACCACTTTACATTGTAACAAAGCATCATTTCTTCAGTGCTGTCACATGAAAAGCTATAATAAAATATTCACAGAAATGTGAGAGGTGTACTCGCTTTTGTCAGATACTGTATGTTGCCAGAAGATTTGTTTTAATCCTTTGTATTCATT
Organism: Aquarana catesbeiana; assembly: GCF_042186555.1. NCBI lineage: Eukaryota > Metazoa > Chordata > Amphibia > Anura > Ranidae > Aquarana > Aquarana catesbeiana. The sequence goes on along the minus strand of NC_133327.1, from coordinate 258,509,058 downwards.
TAAAAAACATGATATGGCCTCTAGATAGACCCTTGCTTTAAAAAAAAAAAAAAAAAAAAAAAAAACACGCGCTGGACATTCATAAGATAAGCACTTTTCTTAACAAACATGCTTAGCACTTAGCAAAGCCTGATCACGTGATCTGTCAGTCATGTAATCAACCACACCTCCAACCACAGAGTTCTCTTTGTTGCATTAGGCAGAGAGAACTCTGTGACGTACCGTTGGCACCACAAAATAGAGGTCCCAGTGTGGACTAACCTAGCAGTTAGTCCAGATAGCCATGCCTGTTTATGAAAATGTGTTTTGTTTCAGTTTCAAAGAAATTGTATACTTTGTGTGGAATATACAGTTTATCTAAACTTGTGTATTTCTTATTTTGTTATCGTGTTTACAGTGGTGAAAATTAACTATGATCTGAATACTTCTCTCTACATACATTTTACTTGTGGCACTCATTTTAAATACATGCTGGCAAGTGGAACATTTAATATATTTTCCAAATGTCTCAGTCATTTTATTTTTCTGCCATTGGAGAATGATTTCTGGTCAGGAGCTTGTCTGCTTCTCAGTTGTAGAGGTGCTATTTTGGGGAACACAATTCCTCCCTACACTTCACAGTGTAATCTGATGATAGAGTGTTAATCTCTACATTTTACTTCATGCCAAAGCATACATACTGATGTTTTTTTTTAGAGGGTGTTACTAATTGACAAGATAACTGACACCATCCAGTTTGCATGTATGACATATTTATAAAATGTGTTATGAAATTGTAGTGGGTTTCGAGAGGGGTGTGTGTTGATATGCCTGCTATATGTTTCCTTCCCATATGTATATAATAAACACATTGACCATTATTATAGAAACCTGTGGTATGTGAACAAATTACCAAATTACCAAAAATGACCTTAAAGTGGAGTTCAACCCGTTTTTTAGTTTATTAACAGTCAGCAGCTACAAAAAGTGTAGCTGCTGACTTTTAATAAACAGACACTGACCCTCCTCTCAGCGGTGCCATCATAGCAACTGTGGGTGCCCGACCGTGACAGCTTACGGCTTCACAGCCAAGGGCGTACTGCGCTGCACTCTGCTATTGGCCAGGCAGTCTTCTGGGACCTCTTTGATTTTAACCAGTCAAATATCTCTTTTTTTACACCTTGACTTCAGAAGTGAGATTTGAAAGCCAATTGGTTTCCATGGTTAACATGTATTTGTGCTGTGTGTATGTGTATATACAGTTAGGTCCATATATATTTGGACACGGGCACATTTTTTTTCCAGGTATTTACCAAAACATTTTCAAGTTATAGTTATATAATTGATATGAGCTGAAAGTGCATACGCTCAGTTTTAATTTGAGGGTATGTACATCCAAATCGGAGGAAGGTTTTAGGAATTACAGCTCTTAAGAATAGACACACACCCCCTTTTTCAAGGGACCAAAAGACAGTTGAATCAAAAGCTGTTTCATGGCCAGGTGTGCGCTGCTACTTTGTTTTTCCTTCATCAATTAGGCAGGTAAAAGGTCTGGAGTTGATTTTAAGGGTGGTATTTGCATTTGAATCTATTGCTGTGAACCTACATCATGCTTTCAAAGGAGCTGTCCATGCAAGTGAAACAGGCCATTGTAGGGCTTCAAAAGCGAAACAAATCCATTAGGAGTGGCCAAATCAACAGTTTCGTACATTCTAAGGAAAAGAAGAATGCACTGGTAAATTCAGCAACATAAAAAGGCCTGGATGTCCACGGAAAACAGTGGTGGATGATCACAGGATCCTCTCTATGGTAAAGAAAAGCCCATTCTCAACATCCAGACAAGTGAAGGACAGTCACCAGGAGGTGGTCGTATCATTGTCAAAGTGTACAGTCAAGAGAAGAGAGGCTCATGATCCAAAGCACACAACGTCATCTTTAAAACATGGTGGAGGCAGTGAGATGGCATGGACATACATGGCTTCTGTTGGCACTGGGTCATTGGTGTTTATTTATGATGTGACAGAAGACAGAAGCAGCCGGATGAATTCTGCAGTGTTTATGGATACACTGTCAACCCAGATTAAGCCAAATGCAGCAAAATTGATTGGACTGTGTTTCACAGTACAGATGGACAATGATCCAAAACACATTGCAAAAGCAACCCAGGAGCTTTTGAAGGAAAAGTGGCATATACTGCAATGGCAAAGTCAATCACCTGATCTCAACCCTATTGAGCATGCATTTCACTTGCTGAAGGCAAAATTAAAGGCAGAAAGACCCACAAACAAAGAACTGAAGACAGCTGCAGTTAGAGCCTGGCAAAGCATCAGAAATGAAGAAACCCAGTCTTTGGCAATGTCAATGGGTTTCAGACTGGGGGACTATGTAAATGGTTGCCATTCCTAAAATCTGTACTTGATATTTATGTTCAACCCCTTGAACTAAAGCTGAAAGTCTGCAAATTCATTTGGATTGTTTCGTTTTACTTTTATTTTGGTGGCATACAGAGCCAAAAGTATGAAAACTGTGCCTGTGTCCACATGTATATGGACCTAACTATATGTGTGTGTGTGTGTGTGTGTATATATATATATATATATATATATATATATATATATATCTAACTGTGCAAAAGTCTTAGGCAGGTGTGGAAAAGTGCTGGGAATTAAGAATGCTTTCAGAAATAAAAGTGTTAATAGTTCTTTTTTTTTTTTTTATCAAATAACAAAATGAAAAGTAAATGAACAGAAGAGAAATCCAAACAAAATCAATATTTACTGTGACCATCCTTTGCCTTCAAAACATCATTAATTCTTCAGGTGCACTTGCACGCAGTTTATGAAGGAACTCTGCATATAGGTTTTTCCAAACATCTTTGAGAACTAACCACAGATCTTCTGTGGATGTAGGCTGTCTAAAATCCTTATGTCTCTTCATGTAATCCCAGACAGACTCCATGATGTTGATATCAAGGCTCTGTGGGGGCCAAACCACTTCTGTATGTTTGGGGTAGTTGTCCTGCTGCAGCATAAATTTGGAGCCAATCACACACCTCCCTGATGGTATGGCATGATGGATCAGTATCTTCCTGTATTTCCCAGCTTTGAGGACACCGTTGATCCTGACCAAATTCATTTGCAGAATTGCAGCTTCGAACTTGCAAGGAACTTCCACCATGCTTCATTGTTGCCTGCAGACACTTATAGTTGTACCGTTCTCCAGCCCTTCACGAACAAACTGAATTTTCCTACAGCCAAATATATCAGTCCAAAGCACCTTCTGCCATTTTTCTACACCCCAGTTCCTATGTTTTCATGCATAATTGAGTCATTTAGCCTTATTTCCATGTCGTATGCAGAAAAATGGCAGCAGTTGCTCTGGACTGATGAGTGAGTGTGTGTGTGTATATATATATATATATATATATATATATATATATATATATGTATCCCTTTTCCCTCTCATTGTTTTAATAATTCTTATTAAATCCAGATCATTGATTAGACTAAAAGTCATTTGTTTTACTGTAATTTGTTGTGGTCAAGAGAACTTTGAAAATGCAATCAGTCAGGGAAGTCTGCATTGACTAGTGTATAGTATTTTACATAGCTTCAAAAGGGCATTTAAGGTGCCTAATAAGGATCTAGTGATTGTACATTTTGTTTTTAAGCACAGTGTGTGCTGGAATTTAAATTACAGGGTGTTGCATAACTTAGCACAAGATGGAGGTGTCCCCATTGCACAAAAGGAGTGCCACTGGGGTTATCTGTCAGACTGATGTCTGACTGCATGCATGATCCTCACAGCTGGGAGGCAGCTCACATTCTGCTTGGCTTCCTCCCATGATAGAGGGATTGGACCATGAGTGCTATTTCATGAGTGACTCCTAGGAGCTTTAAGTGACATAGGTACAAGTATCACAGTGGTGCCATCAGCTTTCAGAAATGTGCTGTTAGATTCTATTTTACTATAACGTAGACCTTGCAGTACTTCCAGGCAGCTATAAATTAATTGCCCTTTAGTCTGGCTGTGTTCATTTAAAATCATTACATTTATTTTTAAGATGAAATCTATTGGAAAACAATGTGTGGCTTTTAAAGGTCATGCAACCCAAATTCTAATATCTCAGTCTTTGGTAGATGTTAGAGAGGTAAAACCTTTTACAGTGTATTTTTATAGCAGATTATATTGGAGACATCCATGCATTTGAGTTCCACAGGTGTGTACACCTGTTGAAATTTTTAGGTGTCCCACTCCTATTTGTTTTTTTTTTGTTAAAATCCAATTGAACCCTAAGTTTAAGTGAGTTAAATACATTCCAGGTGAATCAGAACAAAAGGTGTTCAGTGTTTTACAGCCAGAGTAGAATATCCTGTCCTCTGCCAGCAGCTGCAGAGTGGAACCCTTGCCTTCTGTAAGGGAAATAGAGATCTCTTTGCAATATAGCCCCTGCAGAGCCAGAGCTCTCTAAACAGCAGGGAGTGTGAACATTGTTAATTTAGAACTATATATCTGACTCCATAAGGGATATGGTGGACCTTTGCAGTAAGACCACTGCTTCTGCACAGACAGCAAGGCTCCCATGCTGCAGCTCCTAGCAGGTGTCTGGCTTTTGTGCATAGTTTGTGGCTGCTTTAAAAAGAAAAACTGTAAGGCATTGAACATTTTGTTTTGATGAACTTGGAATGTAATTATCTTATTTAAAGAAAGAGTGTATTTAGGCTTAATATTGTATTTTTTGTTAATGCACAAGAATGTGCTGGATCACAAAAAGGTGGATTGGAAACAACCAAAACTGAAGAGGAGTCAGGACTTATAGCCATATCATCTCACTATTGGAGTATCTTAGACATATAAGACGGGCTGACTAAAAATGTTTTGTCCTTGCTTATCAACTCAAACCAATGTGAAACTGTATTAAATTAAAGGAATGGCCGGCACTCAGGATGACATCCAAAATAGTATTTCTTTATTAAATGCATGTACAAAGCTGTAAAACAGCCTACGCGTTTCGGATATTTCCATGAATGTGAAAGTGTGCTAATCAGTAAAAAGAAATAAAAAGCTGCTAGCACTTTATTAGATACACATGGTTATAGTGTCAACAAAAAGCAACAAGCGCTGTGCCACTAAACAGAAGATCATAAACAACCCCCCAAAAAATACAAATAAGTGTAACCACTTCATCCAAGGTGTGTAATAAATAAACCATAAATTGAAACAAACAAAACTGGGAAAATAATGTCCACACTGTGTAAATCAATGTCCTTGGTAAATGTCAAATTTAGCTGTGAGTGTCAAACTTGTGCAGAAGTGCATATTGGATGGTGAGAATTCTCTTGTTATGCGCACCATCTATTTGCTCCTCCACGCAGTGCCACACACAGAGGTTTACTACAGAGTTATGACCCTCTAATCAAAGAAGTCACATAGTGCTTGAAAGTATCAGCAGTAAAGCCTACTACACAATAGTATTTTCTTTTCCGTTCTACCCAGCAGGGCTGAACGGAAAAAAAAAGAACTGACAGCTCAGAAGGAGCCACTGTACTAACTATCCAGTGTTAGTACAGCGACCTCCCCTTCTGTTCTATAGTGTTCTGACAGGGGGGCGGCCCCCCCGCCAAAACACTCCAGTCGGCTGGCTGAGAGCGCTGATCTTTTTCGGTCATGCCCCATGGCTTCTGTCTGGCCGACTGCAGTACACATGGGCCGAATATCAGCCAGCTTCTATTTGAACCATCCAATGCTGCCCGACATTCGGCCCCGTGTGTGTAGTAAGCTTAAGTCAGAAGTATCGCCTCTTACACCAACAATGTATGCCACCACCAGTTCAAAGAAGCATACATGGGAAGACAAAAGAGAGCCAGACATTCCACGTAGCGCAAAACCACTCATAAAAGTTTATTCAAATCGGTATACTGTATATCCATATCATAGTATCTTTCTATTGTTCTGTGTGCCTTAGAATTTTGAGTGGCACTTACCATCTTGAAGTATCACCATGCCTGTTGTATTCTCTGTTAAGGAATACTGTATAATATGACAGCTGTATTGTTCAAACCTGGGAGCTCAAGGGCATGGATCTAATCATTTTATTTCTCAAGAGAGCCAAGAAACCATTAGGTGATTTAAGTCACCAAAAACTGCAAAAATGTGAAATTGTTTTATATTTCCGAGAGCAAAGCATAATTCTTTTCCACAGGTAGCAAGTTTTGTTGCAAAAATATATTTTTTAAAGTTGCTATTTAAAAAAGAAATGAGATCTCTAACATAAGAAAAGGTTGACCTGTGAGTACCCCATACAGTCGTGATAGAAGACCCTGCTTATGCCCTTTAGCATCTAATAATGATATTTTTGTAGAATGACTACGTTTAAATTCAAAGGAACAGGCCTGAGCATGTATGGCGTACCTGAGTTGAAGATATTGAAAAAACCTTTGCTTTGGAATTCCATTTTCCTCCATTATTTGAGCAAAGGGTTTTAAACTGTCATTCTGAAACAACTGCTTCAAATATCTCAAACCATGTTTTTGCTATTCCAAACCCTTCCAGTTTTTGCAATTCCGCACAGATTACATTATTCCATATTGGGGAATAACATGTATAACCCGTAATATTACTAATACTTTTCATTTCTTGCCATATTTATCAAAAAGTTTACCTGTATAAAATCCTTTATCACAAGCTATTTGTCTTCAATAAGGAGATTAATGTATGTTCCCTACACAACAGCAATAGCGGACCTGTATGGGATCAGAATCAGCAATTTCTGTCCTTCCAAAAAATTGTTGGAATCGTGAGGCTAAGAAGTAAGTTTTAACATATGGGATGGCAAGTCCTCCTGCATCTTTAGCTAACATTAGACTAGTTAATTTTATACGGGATTGTTTTTTGCGCCAAAAAAGTTCTTATGAAAAGGGATTCAACCTTCCTAAACCAATACGATAGTGTCCAGATAGGAGAATTATGAAGGATATAGAGTAATTGTGGAGTCCAGATCATTTTAATGAGATTCGCTCTACCAATCACTGTTAGTGGGTGTTTCTCCCAATTGATCCGAAAACTGCCCAGACGTGGAAAAAAGTGTCATAAGTTCCACTAATGATTCTGCAATATCTCCCAAAAAGATGAGAGCATCATCTGCATACAACGCAGTTTTTTTCTACCCTTCCTGAACGGCGAAACCCAACTATCCCCTCTGACTGTCTTATGGCTATAGCCAAAGGTTCTATTGCCAGAGCAAACAGCAGAGGGGATAGAGGGCAGCCTTGTCTAGTCCCTCTAGATCATGAGAAAAATGGCGACATAGTATTATTGATTCTCTGCCTTGCCTTGGGATCCCTATACAGCAATTTCAGCCATGCTAGGAATTCCAGACCTATACTAAAAGCAGTAGGTACCGTCCAAAAATATTCCCACTCTACCATAACGAATGCCTTCTGGGCATCCAAGGATAATATGGCACTGGTAACTTCATAATCGATCGGTAACTGCATATTCTAAAAAAAGTCTGCAAATATTTGTTGACGCTGCTCTTGTGGGGATAAACCTGTTTGGTCCTTGTGGATAAGGGTATTGATATTCCTAGATAACCTATTTGCCAAAAACCTATTTTTTGGCAAAATATCTTTTTTGAAGTTGTCTATTTAAAAAGGAAATAAGATCTCTAACATAGAAAGGAAAAGGTTGACCTCTGAAATAGTTGAAAGTGTTTATTAAAGAAAAAAAAATTCTGTTTAACCACTCCCGGACCACCGCACGCCGATATATGTCCTAACTTTGAAGAGGGATATCTTTGTTATGAGACTAAAAATGTGGTGATATATATCTACATATATTAAATATCCATATCGAATGGGGGATAATAATTACTCCCAATCTATTATAACAAAACGCTAAAATTCATAAACCTATAGTATAATAATATAACCATATGCATCATAATGTTTGAACATAAATGCATTAAAAATTGGCCACATAATAGATGTCAAAAGTGTACTTAGAAAAAATTCATGTTAACAAATATTCTCTAAAAGAACATTGTTGCTGATCATGTAGTATTCACAATTTTATGAAATGTCCTCCTTTCCCTTCACTGCTCCTCCCTATGCCGTTTCGTCAAAGGTGACATCCAGTGCCCCTGAACGACGTCACCTTTGACGAAACGGCGATGCGATCTCCCTAAAAAGAAATCAGTGCAGCTGGTAAGCGGCAGTTATTTCCCAGGTGGAGGAATCTTTCTATCTCAAATCACTTCTTCTGCGGTGTTTTTCTGTTTTAAGTCACGAATCAACCAGTGAAGGGAGGACATTTCATAAAATTGTGAATACTACGTGGTCAGCAACAATGTTCTTTTAGAGAATTTTTGTTAACATGCAGGACCTATTTTTTATGTTACTATATTTTAGTAGAATGGCTCTCTAGAAAGCGCTGTATTTCCATTTTAAACATATCTTTGTTATGGCAGCAGCTAGCTGCTATAACCCTGGTATCCTCTTCTTCGGCCGGCGGTCCGGTTTCCGATAATAGTGGTCTCTGCGGCGGATTTGCAGCGAGATCACTTTTATCCGGGGCGGAAGAGGGCCCCCCCTCCCGGCACACTCCGGTGCCCTCCGCCGCTTACCGGAGCCATCAGCAGAGGCGATCGGGTCCTCTTCCGTGTGTGGTATGGAGACGAGTGAGGGGAAGTTGGCCCCCACCCGTGTCCATACCATTGCAGGGCGGAAGTGACGTCAAAATGTCACTTCCGCCCATAGCTCTTAAAGGGCCATTTTTTTATTTTCAAATGACAAATATTTTTATTTTTTATTGCATTTTAGTGTAAATATGAGATCTGAGGTCTTTTTGACCCCAGATCTCATGTTTAAGAGGTCCTGTTATGCTTTTTTTCTAATACAAGGGATGTTTAGTTTCCTTGTAATAGGAATAAAAGTGACACATTTTTTTTAAAAAAAACAACAGTGTATAAATAAAAGGTAAAATAAGTTAAAAAAAAAATTTTTAACGTGCCACGTCCCGCCGAGCTTGCGTGCAGAACGCATACGTGAGTAGCGCCCGCATATGAAAATGGTGTTCCAACCACATGTGATGTATCACCGTGATCGGTAGAGCGAGAGCAATAAGAGCAATAATTCTAGCCCTATTCCTCCTCTGTAACAAAACATGCAACCTGTAGAATTTTTTTAAACCTCGCCTATGGAGATTTTTATGGGTAAAAGTTTGTAGCCATTCCACGAGTGGGCACAATTTTGAAGCGTGACATTTTGGATATCAATTTACTCAGCGTAACATTATCTTTCACAATATAAAAATTGGGCTAACTTTACTGTTTTCTTATTTTTTAGTTCAAAAAAGTGTACTTTTTCCAAAAAAAGTGCGCTTGTAAGACCGCTGCGCAAATACGGTGTGACAGAAAGTATTGCAACAACCGCCATTTTATTCACTGGTTTTTAACTTGTAAACAACAAATCTCAGAAAGAGGATCGGTCCTTAAGTGGTTAAAAACATTAGGGTATATTTGGTAGCTATGACTGGTTGTTTTTTTTTTTTTTGGTTTTTTTTAAGGTTTAGCCTGGTAACATGAGGCATTTAGGTGTTCTGGCAAAAATAGGTGGCTTATTGTAGCGAATCTCTTTTTGGTAAGCGCTACCAGTACTATATAATTATACAGTAATTCTGTTCTTATTTTAAAGGAAAGCTCCAGGGAAAGAAAAGGCTAAATCCGCAGATAAAATACATGCATGTAAATGTTAGTATTCTGATTCACACACCTCTGTATAACTCGGCATCCATAAACTCCAACACCAATTCTTCTATTTTTTTTCTTCAACTTCAGAGCTTACTATACTTTTATACGCCTGTGCATTGAACATGAAATCTCCCATGTCAGACAGAAAGTTGACAGAAAAAGCTGAAATAGGAATTTGTGTACCTGTGTATTTAGCTGTGGAGTTTTGCTTTAAGACCTTTTGATTATCTAAAATGTAAGGACTTGTTCTGATAATTGCGGTATACAAGGTAGGCTTGTCTTTTGTAAAATGACTGATGACTGGGTCTAAACATAATTATAAAGCTTTATAACCGAATATTTTGGATGCTGTATATTACAACCTTCATTAACAAGATTTGCTCCATCTATTCGTGCAGCGCACTTTGGAGCAATGCAGCGTTTGTGCCAAGCCAATCATGGAGAGGATTCTGAGAGCTACCGGAAAGGCCTACCACCCTCAGTGCTTCATCTGTGTAGTGTGCTTTCGCAGCCTGGATGGAATCCCTTTCACTGTTGATGCATCAGGCCATATTCACTGCATTGAGGATTTCCACAAGTAAGTGTTCTGAAATTAAACTACTTTAACTACAGACATACACATGGTTTCCCCAATATTTTAGTTAATTAATTAAGTAATATTAGCAATTTAGGTTTACTACATTTGCCTAACCCAAATTGTGTTTTGAAGCATACATATTTTGGAGTGGTGGGGTTTTTGATATGTTTATCAGTAGGAACAAGTTGCATTGTCAGTTTTCTAATACATTTAAGTTCATGCATTTCCTATCATTTATAAGCCTTTACCATATTCTGAAGACTACTTTGGTATGACTGTAGTGCACCATTGCTTACATACATACAATTCTACAGGCATAAGGCTAATTAAAAATACACCAAAGGATTTCTGAGGTTGTTAGTGCACATTACACCCCTCAATTACTACAAGAAATCAATACTGACATCTGTAACTTCAAATTTTGTTGGTTTGTCTTGTAGTTGTAGAAAAAAGTAATTAGATAGCTGTGACATAAATGGCTTCAGACTGCTGCTGAAAACTATCTTTCCAAACTGACATCACAGAGAAAGCTTTCTGTACACAAACCAGATATATCGTACATATGTGTGGTGCACTGACAAGGATGAATCCTAATGAGCAGGGCTGCTCAGTATGACTCCTCCATAGGATGCCTGTGAGGTTGCATTTGTGCCAAGTAATACATGTTTCCTGTACATCTAACTGTAAAAGCAGTGCAGCCGCAGTTTGTCAGACCATAACATTTTCAAAATAGTTGTACAAAATTACGTTCTAAATTAGTAAAAAAAAAAAAAAAAAAAAACCTATTGATTTTCTGTTATCGGCAGTGATGTAATACATTGTTGATAGACCCACCCACAAAACACTGAAACCTTCTTTTGAAATATGCTAGTTTTGCCATACTGCTCTCTCATGTGTAATTTTAACCAGTCTATCACCATCATCTCTTTATACTGTATGTGTGTGTATGTATAGTATAGATTATTATTAATATTCAGGATTTATATAGCGCCAACAGTTTGTGCAGCGCTTTACAACATATAGGTAGACAGTACAGTTACAATAGAAGGGAATTTAGGGACTTTTAGGAAGCCTAAACCTGGTAAGGTTATGTATTTCCATCCCTATGGGACTTTAAATGAAATTGTGGCCCGGTAAGGTCACATATTTCCATCCCTATTAGTCAAAAGAGGGGACGAGGAGGGTGGGACTTTAATTGAAGCACATGAAAGCGAAGGCATGGTAATTAAGTGGAACAAAGGAATTTTATTGTTACAATATAAATGTACAAAGAATGTTGATACATGTTAACAGCATTAATAAGATAACAAGAATGTCTTGAATCATAACCACTGATGTCAAGGTACAGGTAATATACAATAGACAATAAAATGGTAACAGAATCTCAATTTAAGAGCCTAGTAATTCCATGAGAAATTCCAAAGTTCCACAAAAAACATAATTGGATAAATACAATATATAAGGTAAAATCTGCAGGGCCTATGGCCTCACTGAACCTGTAAAGGTGATAATTGTATAGAAAATTGAACCAGGTATAGAATAGATGGAAGCACGGCATCATGTAGCTCTACGCGTTTCGTGGCTGATACGCCACTCGTCAAGAGCATGCGCGTGATAGTCTAAAAAATGAATATGAGGATAATCAATGATCATAATACCGTAGATAAGGGTGGGATGACATCACCAGCAGCACTTCAGTGCATACTTACTGATTGAGGTCCGCAGCGTAATGGAGCAGCGTGAGACGCCAAGGCGAACAAGCCTCCAAACGGTAGCCGCAGTGGGCGGCCCAACGGAAACCCCCCACACAGGCCATCAATTGGGCAGGCGTGAAACCACGAGGATTCACTGTGAATAAGTGAAAATAATTGGATAGGAGTGAAGGAGTGACAACGAGGACTGAAAGTGGGAGAAAAGGAAGGAGGGGGAAAAAGACAGGAGGCTGTGCCAAAAGTGAAGATAGGGAGATAGGTTGGGACCGGCAGAAGGCTGCCAGAAGAAGGAATGTTGATAAGGAACCAAAGTGTGAAAAAAATAGTGAAAGAGGGAAACACAAAGCCAACCGTGGAAAGTGTGCATATACAAGTGAGCCAATGTAAGAAGCCACTGAGAACAATAATGGGGTGAAAACAAGGTGACTGGTAGTGAGGGGTATGAGTATGCACATATACCTGGATAAACAAGAAGCCCGCTACAGAGAAGAAGTTGGGTGTGAGGTAGAACATCCACAAAGCCTCGAGTGTCAAGACCGCCCGACAGGACGCCTATATAGGTGCCGTATAGGCTCCACCCACCACCGGGGGCCGTGACGCGCGTCACGGGCTTCCGCCCCTCCCTTGCTTCCTTGATGCCGGGAGGAGGCGGGCTCGCCGTCATGCGCGTTGGCGTCATACTTCAGTGGTCTCCAAACTGCAGCCCTTTGCTTGTCCTTATCTGGCCCTTGGGGGCATTATTCATCCCACTGCTACAAGACATTATTTATCCCACTGGACACCAAGAGTACTACCACTGACCCCAATTATTGTGCACTTTCCCTCTCATTGATTCAAATGATGGGACACTATTCCTCTAGCTAATACCAAAGATGGGCACTTTTCCTCCCACTGATGCCAATGATGGGGCACTATTCTTTCCACTGATGCCAATGATGGGGCACTATTCTTTCCACTGATGCCAATGATGGGGCACTATTCCTTCCACTGATGCCAATGATGGGACACTATTCCTTCCACTGATACCAATGAAGGGGCACTATTCCTCTTCCTATTTACCACAGGTGCTATTGTTTTACGCCCATTGATCACCAAGCTTATAAAGTGGTTGTAAACCTCAGACATGAAATATGAACAAAACATATCCTCCTATAGTATGTACTTGTCTCAATTAAAAGCACTAAATGTAATTTCTGTCTGTTGCTCCATTCCTCTGCTATTGGCATGAGTCAATTCTGACGAGTTTTCCTCACCCCAAGAGAAAAATGGTGACAGGGAATGGATCCCCAGCACACAGCCTGTGATTGACAGGGGTGTCTCTTCTCTCCAATCAGTTCTCAGCCCTATCCTCACTGAGCTCTGCAGAGTGCAACTTCAGCTCTCTGCCTCATTTTTTTTTTTCTGAACTCGCAGCCAAGCATATAAATTCCCGGACTTTGATTAGATTTAGAGAAGAAAATACTGCACATAAACAGGTACAATTTATGTAGAGGATTTGTTTCATCTGTGTATCACCTGAGGCCCGTCACTTCACTGGGTATAGGGAAGGTTTACAACTTTAAGGCATGGTTTACTTACACTAATGCTGAGACATTTTCTACTCCCACTGGCCCCCCTGAAGTCCAAAGGACAGTAAACTGGCCCTTTGTTTAGAAAGTTTGGAGGCCCCTGCTTTACTTGATCAGCGTATGTTCAGGTTCTGCCTGAACTGCAACCTGATCACACAAACTACACCCCACTTTTGCGCCCTCATCTTCAAGTGTTTGCAAAGCTGTATGTTTAGCCTATCTGACATAGCAAAGAGGATGGAATATGTAGCTAATTAAAGCCTGCCTAAATCAACAAAGGGATTGACATGTTGGTTTATAATTGGGAGATAGGTTTGACATTGTTTGGAATTATTATAATTTAGTGGAAATGCAATATAAAAGCATTGGCTACTCTCAATGGTGGAATATTGCATTTTAACAGCCAGGCTAATGTTTTCATATATACATAACTGTTAAACAATTAGGGAGACCAGCTGCTTCTGCTAGTTTAACACTTGAGCATTTTTTTCACAGGCAAGTGTTAGGTTTCTTGGATAAGTGAAATACATCTTTATTTGTGGCCAGGGAAATGAAAGCTTTTTTTTTTTTTCTCCCTAATCCACTTAATCCCTGGGTGGCGTGTTTAAATCCTGGGTAGCACGATAAGAATTTCCTAAGACTGACTTTCTTGCTTTGATCTCAATTTTATTTAAATGTCCTGAAGCCCTGTAGTCTCAGGGGATGTGTTTTGAGTGTGTTGTTTTGTATGCTGCCGCCAGTAAAATATATATATTTTTGCATGGCTCACTAAGTCATGCCAGCTTTATTGGAGTGTAATTGCCACTGCACTATGAACTTTTAGTGTCATGGTGAAGAAGCTATACTGGATATATCAGCCTAATTTTTACATGTTCACATAGGATCCCTGTATTCATAAAGTTGTCAGTCAATAATACATATAATGTTTATTAATACAATTAAGGAGCATGAAGCAACATGAGTAGAAATCGTGATCTTAACCACCTAAGTACCGAGCCTCTTTTTGAGATGTGTTGTTTACAAGTTAAAAACATTTTTTTTTTTTTTTTGCTAGAAATTTACTTAGAACCCCCAAACATTATACATTTTTTTTTCTAACATCCTAGAAAATAAAATGGCGGTCGTTGCAATACTTTCTGTCACACCATATTTGCGAAGCGGTCTTACAAGCGCATTTTTTTTGGAAAAAATACACTTTTTGAATAAAAAATAAGACAACAGTAAAGTTAGCCCAGTTTTTTTTTATATTGTTAAAAATAATGTTATGCCGAGTAAATTGATACCCAACATGTCACGCTTCAAAATTGCGCCCTCTCGCGGAATGGCGACAAACATTTACCCTTTAAAATCTCCATAGGCGACGTTTAAAATATTCTACAGGTTGCATGTTTTAAGTTACAGAGGAGGTCTAGTGCCAGAATTGTTGCTCTCATTCTATTGATCGTGTCGATACCCCACATGTGTGATTTGAACGCCGTTTTTCATATGCAGGCGCTACTAACGTATGCGTTCGCTTCTGCACGCAAGCTCGGCAGGACGAGATGCGTTTAAAAAAACATTTTTCTTATTTATTTTACCTTTTTATTTTTTATTTTTACACTGTTTTTAGAAAAAAAAATTGTGTCACTTATTCCTATTACAAGGAATGTAAACATCCCTTGTAATAGAAAAAAAGCTACGACAGGACCTCTTAAATATGAGATCTGGGGTCAAAAAGACCTCAGATCTCATATTTACACTTAAATGCAATTAAAAAAATATTTAAAAAAAATGGCCCTTTAAGAGCTATGGGCGAAAGTGATGTTTTGACGTCGCTTCCGCCCTGCATTTTTATGAGCCGGGTGGGGGTCATCTTCCCCTCACTCGTCTCCAAATCAAGCAAGGGGAAACATGCAATCGCCTCCGCCGCTGCCAAAAAGACCTCAGATCTCATATTTACACTAAAATGCAATTAGAAAAAAAAAAAATTGTCATTTGCTTGGCCTCCCGTCCTCCATACCATATTGCCTGTAAACCCTCCTTGTTTCCATCTGCTAATCTGCCAGCACCACCACATTTATTATGATACTAGTAGCAAGGGAGTGGCAACTGCACATTACAACTTTGTTGGGGTTGGACTGGGGCAGGTGATCACTAGGTGCCGTTAAGTGCACCAGAGTTAGTCTTCCAATGTGTATTGCACTGTGCCAGAAAGCTTAAGTAGACACACTCCCTCAACATCCAAGGCCCAGGGCATTTCAAGCTTCTCTTTTTTTTTTGTTTTTTTTTTTAAGTAAACCTGTTACCACAGGTCACTTGTAAAAGAAGAGTATGTATAGAGGGACCGTTTCTTCAAACATTAAACAGCTTTACTGCTGCAGGTATTCCACTCTTCTGTTGAATACCTGTTCTCCCCACTACATGCTGTTATTTCTTCTGACAGCTTCTATGTCCATTAGTGACATCCTAGCTGGCATGCAGAATCTTAGGATGTGGTGGTAGGAGCCAGTACTCGCACACCCAAATATGTGGTATATCTGCAGCAGCCAGAGAGCTGCAAAGCAGTGGTGTTTCAAGACATGGGCCACTGAAGGGTAAAATTTAGATGCTGTTTTTTTACAGCCCAGGCTTTGCCACATGATCTGTAGAGACAGGGTCACTTTAAGTTTAAAAGCTTATTTTTAGCCACAGAAGTGGGTTATCTTTATCAGGTCTGAGGCAATTACAACACTCCAGCCCCCAAAAAAGCTCATCATATCCATGAAAAGTCAGATTTGCATTAGACTTGCTCACGCCTGATCTCTCCTTTCCCCCCACTTTATCATTAGGAGTAATTTGTGAGTAGAAGAACTAACCCCTTGACGCCGACCGTACACAAATTTACATTCCTGGCTTGAAGGGGTTATACCGGGGTGATGGCTGCAGCATTACCCCGGTACCATTTTTTAGAGTGGGAGGTTGGCTCTTTAGTGATAACAACCGAGGTGGCTGAAAGTGTCTTTTTTCCTAAGAAAAATTTGTTTGAAAGACCGCTGCGTAAATATCGTGTGACATATTATTGCAACAATCACAACTTTATTCCCTAGGGTCCCTGCTAAAAATATATATATATAATGTTTGGGGGTTCCAAGTAATTTTCTAGCAAAAAATATGGATTTTAACTTGTAAGCAACAAATGTCAGAAATAGGCTTGGTCATGAAAGGGTTAAAAAAAAAAAACGTACGTTTTGCTTTTTGACAAACTGAAAAGCAACTTTAAAATATATAAAGAAAAAAAAATGAAAACACTATTGGATGGTAATGCAATTGCACATATTACAGGAATTTTTAACAACATTAAATATTAAGAAAAAAATAAGAAAAGCCTTTTTCTTCTTTCAGCAGCTTAGTAGATGCCCTCTACTTATTCTTAAGTGGTAGTGCAGTGTTAATTTTGACATCAAATTTCAATTTCGTTTTAGTCAGTCTTTTGACTAAAATGGCATTTCAGTTTTAGTCGTATTTTAGTCATCTGAATTGGTTTTTGTTTTAGTCGACTAAAATAATGTTCGTTTTGTTGACAAAATGAACACTAGTCCTGACACTGGGTACTTAGTTTAAAACTTACCATGACCTTATCTGCATGGAGTTACTGCATATATTTTCTGTACCTTACCATGTGTGTCTTCAATAATCCAGTCTAACTGCACTGCTCAAAGAGGCATTCAGGGAGGTAAAGGGGTTGTAAACCCTCTTGTTTTTTTTTTTTTTTTCTACCTTAATGCATCAAGGTGAAAAGACTTCTGACACTGAACGGCCCCCCAGCCCCCCCCCCCCCCCCCTTTTTTACTCACCCTCTGCCCTTAGTTCCCTCGAAGGCCATTGGCTCCCCGCTGCTGTCAATCAAATCCAATAACGAGGGCGCCAGGAGGCGGGGCCGAGTCTGGCATTCCGTGTCTATGCACGCAAATACTGGACTCAGGAGCGTACCTGCAAGGTAACCCCCAGGGCTTCTCCTAGGGGGTTTACCAATGTGAGGAGGAGCTGCGAGCCAGGGGACCCCAGAAGATGATCGGGGCTACACTGTGCAAAACAAACTGCACAGTGGAGGTAAGTATGATATATTTGTTATTTAAAAAAAAAAAAAAAAAAGCATAGGTTTACAATCACTTTAATGGGTCTTTAACCACTTCAATACATGGCACTTTCCCCCCTTCCTGCCCAGGCCAATTTTCAGCTTTCAGCGCTGTCGCACTTTGACAATTGTGCGGTCATGTAACACTGCAACCAAACAAAATTTTTATTTTTTTGTTCCCACAAATAGAGCTTTCTTTTGGTGGTATTTGATCACCACTGGGGTTTTTTCTGTTGCTAAACAAATTAAAAAAAAGGCAGAGAATTTTGGGGGAAAAAAGTTTTTCTTTGTTTCTGTTATAAAATTTTGTAAATAACTACGTTTTTTCCTTCCCTGATGGGCGCTGATGAGGCTGCACTAACGGGCACTGATAAGGTGGCACTGGTGATGTGGCACTAATAAGGCACTAATATGCAGAACTGATGGGCACTGATAGGCGGCACTGATTGTCATTGATAGGTGGCACTGGGCAATTATAGTGGGCACTGATAGCCGGCACTGCTGGGCAATGATAGGCGGCACTCATGGGTGGCACTGATGGGCAGAACTTGCAGGCATTATTGATAGGCACGGATTGGCACCTCTAATGGGCACTGATTGGCAACCCTGGTGGCCCTGGGTGGGCATCCTTTAGGGGGGGGGGATGCGCAGACACACACACCCCCCCACCCCCATCAGGAGAGCAGCCGATCAGCTCTCCTCTCTTCTACTTGTGCCTGTCAGCACAAGTGGAGGAAAAGCCGATACAGGACTCTTCCTGTTTACACTGTGATTGGACACAGCTGATCACGTGGTAAAGAGCCTACGATTGCCACGCTGCGTGCCCCCGTGGCATATCCTGCTGGACGTCATATGATGTCCAGTCAGGATAACTTAACCACTTTGTGCACGTCATTCTGCTATATGGCGGGCGGGAAGTGGTTATGCAAACTGGTCTTAGTGTTAGTGGGTGGGTGCTTACAGGAATGTAGCAGGGACCATAGACTGTAAACTCTGCTGGGCCAGGGACTGATTTTTATATTTTTATGTAGTTTGTAAAGTGTTTATAAAATGTTATGACTATATAAATACTGTAATCTCTTTTCTGCTTTGTCTGCAGGAAGTTTGCTCCAAGGTGTTCTGTGTGTAGAGAACCAATAATGCCTGCTCCTGGCCAGGAGGAGACTGTTCGTATTGTAGCTTTGGACCGTGATTTCCATGTGCAGTGTTACCGCTGTGAGGTATGTACTGTTTGGGTGAAAGCTGCATACATTGGATATAACAAATTTAGCAGTATGCCTGTAATATGGAACTAAAGGGTAATTATGGAAAAGGTCTGTTTTACTTGTAACTTAGATTACTGTTTTAAGGAATAAACTCTGTATTCCTTCATGTAAATAGTTTATTTCAACCTAATATTTTCTTCCTTGGTGTAAGATGATAAGATAGATGACTGTGTATTAGCTAGACTTTCAACTGCTTCCTAATAAATGTTGTTATATTTAAAGCTTTCACTCTTGGTCGAAAAGAACTCTTATTTAACCCACATCATATCTATGAGATATGAAAAATCTTAAATATAGATTTTTCAGGGTAACACAGTCAAAATTTAGAAACACTGAGATGCATGTCGGGAGCTTAGCTTCCATGGTTATAGTTTTTCATTAAGGCTGCATTCACATCTGGGCGTTTAGCTCATAAAACGCCAGAAAAACGCCCAACAAGCAAAATCTCATTCATTTCAATGGCACCTGTTCACATCTGAGCGTTTTTTCACCTGAAGCAAAACACCTGAAAAACGCCCTAAGCGTTTGGGGCAGATTACAGGTGTTTTTCTGCCTTTTACATTGGTGACCTGAACAAAATCACGGCAAAATCACAGTAAAAACATGGCAAAAACGCGCGACTTTGAAACAGGTGTGAATGCAGCCTAAGGCATTGCTGTACTGCACCAGTTTACTGCACCACTTCCTTTTTGTCTTTAATCTGGTTATCCTGAAAGACACCTGCTTCTAATACTGGAACACCCACTCAAAGATGAATTCCATGTTTACTGGACTTTAAATGGTTCCTTTCGGCTAAGCTGGCTCAAATAAACCCCTTCCTTAAAGTGGATGTAAACCCAATGTCATCCTTTCTAAACTACTGCCATAGGGGTTATCTATTAGGATATACATGTCTCCTGCATGTATCCTTACCTGTCAAATGTCTCCCCTCTGTCTGTTATTAGACCCGAAAAACTGCATATTCTGTAGGCGGGTCTGTTGTCCAGGGCTCGGTGGGTGGAGTCGTGATGTCAGTAGACTCCCCGCCACCTCTACACTCCCCTTGTCAATATGCATTTTCTCCTGTGTATTTCTTACACTGAACTTCTGCTATGATCTCTAACATCCAGTGAAAAGACAGGAAAGTAACCACATGACTTCAGCTTGCCAAATCATGCTGAGGTGTGGAACAGCCAATCCTTGCAGAGCTGCTGAAGAAAGGCGTGGGGGAGGGAATTAAAAAATAATGCATGTGTCTTAGGCTAGTGCACGAGATGTAAATCACCTGTCACTCACAGCAAGGGGGAGTATTTGACAAAGTTTTTCTCAGTTTGTCAAGATTTTTCTCACTGAACAATAAAAGAGGATTGCTCAGAGATGGATTAACTCTGTGGCAAGACTGGGCTCAAATGATAGGAAATCTTATACTCTACATTATGATATAAAAAAAAAAAATTCTGGTTTACATCCACTTTAACTAACAGATGCACCTGCTGGTAATGCTGTATAAACTGCATGTAGCATCAGCCTGTTCCTGGAACAAAATCAAGTCGGGCTGAGAGCCTCTCAGCCATTCATAGGAAGCCTTTTATTTTATGAATGAATACAGTGCTTCCTTTGATTGACTGAGGTGGAGATGCGGGCAAATGATGTCACAGTCTCCATCTTCACCAATCAGAGGAAACTTTGTATTCCTTTATAAAATACAAGGCTTCCTATGTTTGGCAGAGCAGCACTCAGCACAACTTGATTTTGTCCCGGTAAAGGGACGGCTGTCACTGTCCATCCCACTGCCGGCAAAGAGCGCTCCTAGAGGGCGCACCTGTTACTCAAGGAAATTGTTTGATTAGGCCAACTTGGTACCAACAAATTATTTAACGTTGTAGTAAACCTGGAGTTAGGCTTTAAAGCTTCTTGCTGGCTCTCCCATACAAAAGTCCAAACAGGAAAGAATGTCAGTGCTTGAAAGCTTTTCACTGCTCTCAATCAGATTTGTTAGATCTGTTTGAGTGAAATACCTGTTGATCCTGCCAGAAATAGTAAGCTTGCAACTTCCTGTAGTGAGCTGACAACACCTTGCCTATGTTGTGTTGAAGTCCCAAGGAGTGTTATCAGCCTAGCTTAGGTTATCTCTGTGAACTACAGTACATCTCCCTGTGTTATGGAGTACACATTTCCTATCCTAGGATCTCACTATTGTTCCTCTATAGATACAGTATATCTATATAGCATATTTTTAGGGTTGTCATCCTAGGACAGAAAGTGTGCTACTGGAAGGATCATCAGCTGAAAATTAAGGGGGGAAAAAAGCTGAAGTAAATAAATGTAACCAACACATCTAGGGCCTTATTTGCACAGGCAAATTGGCTGTGATGCAGCAAGTGTGTTGAAAAAACTGGGCCCAGAGCCCTGGTGTGTGCGGATAGCAACGGCCTGGGAAGCCTGTAAAAAGCAGTGTCAGCTGCCTTGGATGCAAGTTTCTTGGGACTTCCCAGCCATGTTTGTTTGTCCACGTACACCTAAACTCCTGGGCAGTTTTTTGCTACATTCTTGCTGCACTAAGGCTGATTTGGTCATGTGAATGAGCCCCAAGGACTGGTAAGCTACAATATATTACACTTTTGTTTTAGGGTTTAGATTTAGATGTTTAGGGAAAACTGATTTTGGCAAAGATTTTGTTTACTGCATAATTGTAGTACTTCACTGAATGCTTTAATTTATTTGAATTCATTCTTTAATGTGATTTTTTTTTTTTTTTTTTTTTTCAGGACTGTGGAAGTCTTTTGTCTGAAGGGGAAAATCAAGGCTGCTACCCATTGGATGGACACATCCTCTGCAAGTCCTGCAACTCTGCACGTATCCAAGCTCTCACTGCCAAGTCCAGCACCGACCTGTGAATGAATAGCACCTCATCCTTAACAATTTAGCTCCTATCATGCCAATCTGCTTTTGCCTCCATTGGTCAGAGGGATTTCCAGAACAGACCTATGTAGGATGTCTCATTTCATAGGCAATTTGAAAGGGAGTTATCACATTTTCTAGTTATTCCACTCACTCTTCATTTTAAAGCACTACATATTTTATTCTTCGTAATTTCTTTTTTCTTACAGCTGCAGAAGGAAAGTGTAATCCAGCGTGTGATAGATATATATATCTATCTCACAGTATGGTGATTGAACATTAGCAAACTTTAGTAAAACATATAGAAGCCAGAATAGATAATCTGTTTTTGGATAAGACCACCTTGAAGATCTTTACAAACCATGCCAAGTTATACATTTGAAAAGTACGTGTAGCGCTGTATTGCTCTGAGATTGGCTGGCATGAGCAGTACATAAACGCTCTGCATGCAGCAGTATTCACATATCCTGTGCCTGTATTAAGAGCACATCCACTGTTAAAGGGAGGGAGCGTTTTTCTCTGCAAGCTCCGCTGTTTCTTGCTCTTTTGTTTGTTTTCTTTCTTTAGCTTTGCTTTTCTATATAACACATATTTTGGCTGCTGCTGGTGATGGTGTTTTCTGTTTGTGATTGGATACATTTAAATATTCTTTATCAGTGGTACGTGGTCATAATTATGCAAGTACAGACCCGCACCTATTCACAGCAAACAGCAGTTTGTCACAGCATTTGGAGGTTGTTTTTATTTTTTGTTTAATCCATGGAACTTGTGCTGTCATCCAGTGATGTACAAACTAACACAGTGCCTTAAAAATTACATAGTTAGCATATCACAATATGAGGCTGGGTGCCAGGCAAGTATGTAGTATATATAGGAAGAAATTCTAATGATTGCAGCTGATGGAGTTATTATAGGGTCAAAATGCGGTGCATTGCTGAGCCCAATGCTGTAGATGATCGTTAGTATTTAACTTTTAGCTAGATGTTGCTACATGGTTCTAAAGGGCTTTAGTCATTCTCTTGATCCCTGACCCCTTAGCCCTTTTGACTTCCTATCATAACCAAGAAAGAAGTTGATTGCCTTTGAACTGTAGGTTACTTGGACATGTTATTTTGTCATTCCTTTTCTCTCGTTCCAGCAGGGATTCATGTTATAAATTATGACATGCTCCTAAAAGCAGACCATAAATAGCAAGTGTCTGTGGCCACTTTGCCTTATCAAACTGTGTTTTTTTTAGACTTGGGAGATTTATAGTTTATTGTAAGCTTCATGTAAGCTCCAGTAACAATGGATTATGGTTAGGCGAGCTGCATGTTTGTATCCTTATAAAGAGAAGTATAATATATACTGTATATTTTTTTTCTATTAGAACTTGCTTTAAAAATTGATATTTTGTATATTATACTTTATCAATCACATGTTACTTAGAAAAAAGTACGGTATGCCAATATAACTGTTCTGTTTTTCTAAAAAAAATATATTAATAATCATTCAACTGGGTTTCCTATAATATGGTCTAATGCAAATATGAAAATGCCTGTTTAACAAAGAATTATTGCCAAATTGCCTGGCTGCCAAGCTGATCTGATTTTTCTTTTAAGTTTTTGAGTCTCTGGAACAAGTATAAGAGTTATGGCTTTAACCCCCTTCCGCTCGCATCCCTTTAAAAAGTTCAGAACACCTAGATGACAGGAAAGATCAGCAATTATGTGACCACTGTCACAATGGTCACATGATTGCAAGCCGATCCTGCTGGCTACTCATCTGTAGCCTGGACCGAGAGCTGTCTGTGACGGCTCGGAAGCCCACCCTTTTGCCAACGTACATATGTGGTTGGGATCGTAAAGGTGTTAATTTGTACTTTCTTTTTGTCCCCAGGTCAGTGACTCAGAAGGTATTACATATCAAATGACTTGTTGTATTGCCACTGCATTTTAAGAAGGAGCTCAGCAATGGCAACCACCATATTTTTCTCAGCACATTTCCTTTAAAGTAGAAACCCTTGTGAAAAATTATTCCTGAAGTTGGGCAGTGCTTTGACTGCCTGCTGGGTCTTAATTGCTGGTGAACGTGCCAGAGCAGCTATACCGCTTTTATTGCAGGCAGAACAACTGCTGCACATTGAGAGCTGACCTTTGCAATGTTATTAACCAAAGTATATTTCCAGAACTACAAAACTATATTGTTTTTCTTTAGCCCACATGCTCAATGCCAAGTTAAAAGGGGTATGCAAGGGTTTTAAAACCTTATGCTGTTATTTAAACATCATTACTATAAAACTGTATTCACTGCCCAGTTATAAAAGGTGCCATACTACACTTACAGTCATTTAGACCATTTTAAATGGTAGCACAACACTAAACAGTAATTGCACAATTAGACTGCTGTGAAGCCATGAGACCTCCTACTCGAGTTTGAATGTCTTTTCTTGATAAGAGTGGAGCTGTAGGCTAGGTTCATTTCAGCTTTGAGGCTGCACTTATACATTTGAGTGATGTTCAACTGAAAAGAAAAGGCAGAGTTATAGTTAGTACAATAAACCACATTTAGAAAAATACTGTATATAAATGCATGGTCTATTCTGGTCTATTGCAGTCTAGACTCTGGCTTATTAATTAAAACTAAACTCGAAGTGCGGGACAAATAACCAGCTATAATCTGTGTTGGTACTGGTATGAATTGTTATACTGCTGGTATCTGCAGTTTTACTCCTTGTTCTGTTTACAGAATACAACCACATAACAAATGGACAAGTTAACATTACCCAGTACATGTTTGAAAGTATTTTTGTAATATATACCATTATATGAAAATGATCCAGGTTCTTGGTCTCCACACGGAAAAAAAATTATGTTCTCATCCCTTTACTCAAACTTACGTGCATAATAATGAAGTGAGCAGTACTTTCTACATGGTAACAACGTTTAGGTAATCTGATAGCTGTGTGATTATATACAGTAATATGTCTCAATAACAGATATGCATAGTGGTATAAGAATCATTGTAGTCATTACTGGATGTGAGCATTCTCTCGCATATGTTTTATGGTCTTCAGAAAGTAACATTTCATATACTGTATCTTTAGTTCTTCGCTTTCTAAACAACGTATTGTGTACCAGAAATGTGAAAATTTGGTACTATATAACTGCTATACTAGAGCCATCATTTGTATGTATCAATGTATACTCTTTGAATCCCATTGTCAACTTTACATCACAGCAACACTGAACACTATACCACCATCCAGTATTACATTTCTGCAACATTTCTGTGAAACACCGATATTTGTATTTCGTAGCTGAGAATTGCTTGTCAACATTTCCCCATTTGGGAAGTAATTTTCTTTAAGCCTGAGATAGGACCTATTGCACTAATGATAAGGTTGTATGTGTGCAGCTGAATTCTTTATACTCTGCTGCTGTGCATAGGAAATTTAGAGGTAACCCATGATCCTTCAAGGGTTACAGGCCTTGGTACAGTTGAGAAGTCTAAAATTTTACCTCTGGGAAGAGCCAATATTCAGATCTGCTTTTGAGTCCAGTAAACATTTTACATGAATTGTATTTTGCAGTTTTAACCTGCTACTTTGCGTAGTTTATTAAGTACATATGTCTGTATGTGTACAATTGCTGTCAGCAACTATGTATAATCAAGATTTATCTTGCTGTAAGTTTCAGATATAATAATTTGCAATTAGAAACATCACTGTGATATTACACTAGGTTGCTTTGACCAGCAGTAACCTATGCTTGTATTCTGGCAGTTAGGTTCACTGCCAATAGATGCATACTAGTATCTGAGAGTTCCCCATGTTATGAAATGAATATCCTATATTCAGGTAAGGCAGCACTAGAATAAACCTTGTGGGTTCTGTTTACACAGAAACTGGTAAATAGCATCATTTCAGTATATACTTAAAAAGGTCATAAGCTAGTGTAGCTCCCAAGTAACCTTTCCAGCCAATTATTTTATTAGTGCCATTTCTATTTCCCTATTTGTACACTAGGGGACATTGGGTAAAGTAATTCAGGTACAGTGGGATTATGCTTCTGCCTTCACTAGAAGGGAAGTCTTCTCTCCTCAGAGAGATGTAAACTCTACTTTTTAAGATTTCTTTTTTTTTTTTTTTTCTAGGAAGTTTGCTCAAGTGTTCCTCTCTTGATCAGTTTACACTTTGATACAAATTGGGTATGACAGACAATCTGGTCACACACGGACCACGGCTACATATTTACATGAGTGATTAAATTTTTCTATTGCTTCAGTATAATCCATAACTTCTTTGGTGTCAAACTTCCAGATCTGTAAGATGTGGACATGTACGTTGACGTTTGTGTTGGGTTGGGTGACCTAATAAATGTACTGCAGTCTGCAGCTTCTATTTCATTTCCATGTCTATTTCATTTCATTACAACTGGTATGCTGTGCAGCCAATAGGAGGCAGCTTTCCATCTTCCTTGTCTGCTCAATGGACTGTGAATCAGCAGTGGATTTATGCTGATTTATATTCCAGTGCATAGTCAAATGATATAGTAAACTGAAAGAGGTGGTATCTGCCTGGTGGTTAAACAGAACTACAAATACTTTGCCAGGTAAAATAATTCACATTTCAACTGTCGGTTTAGTGGTCTGTATGGTGTTCAATTTTATGTATTGACACAGGCCATAAAAGGGCCTCAGTTCTATGTGGCAACAGATTTGAACCAGAGAATCGGTTCGTCTATTGCAAAATTCCAAGATCATCCTAACAATAAAGATATAAAAAATGAGTACTTGCACAGTGCAAACCTTATAGTAGAGAGATTAACCCAAAGAAAACTCTAACACCAAAGATAAAGGAAACCTACTCTTGCCATTTTGTTATATTTGCACATCTTGTGATAAACTTGGCATTTGAACATCAACATAGGAAATAGACTTGAAATGTTACTATTTTTGTTATTAAACATTTTGGCACCCTTTTATAAGCTGGCTGGACAACAAGAAAGTATGGAATTGCCTAAGACTTGTTATACATTAGTATCATAATCAATGGAATTGTGATTACAATTTATTCTACCCTGTTCTAATCTGATTTTTTAAAGATTTTTTTGTACTGTACTTAGGAAGTTTTTTTTCTGATAATATACACGCTTCACATTAAAGTTTCTATTTGCATTTAAAATGTTTTGTGTGTTCATGGATAATCTGAATGTAAGAAAGATATATGCATAACTTACTTTAACAGCACAAGCAGTTGAAGTGCCACTATACATTCTGGTCAAGTATAGAGAGAGAATTCACATGTTCAAACAATTCAAAGGTACTCAGACTTGTGACTAAGGCATTTTCTTTTAAACAGCCGGCGGCACTGATCGAGCAAAACATTTCCAACAGGCAGTACTTTGATTTCTGTATAACCATCCTGTCGCTGGTGAACAAGCTGAATTTTGATCCATCATTGGCCAGCTTAAGTGCCACATTTGTCAAGTCATTGAATATACTGACGAGAATTTTCATATGACTGTTTATGTGAATATTCGCATGAATGTTTATTTGCAAACCAACTAGTGTATGGCCAGCTTTACACTAGTTGGTTTGCAAATAAACATTCATGCGAATATTCACATAAACAGTCATATGAAAATTCTCGTCAGTATATTCGATGACTTGACAAATGTCATTTAAAATCACTTGTTTTTAACATTCGATTTTGGAGTGGACTTTCTTGAACAAAAACCACATTCACTGTTACAAGTTTGTGAACAACTTTTCATCCTGCTCCTTTAAATTTTTTCGTCACTGTGGCCAAAAACAAATGACCCTACTATATGACCCTACTAACAATTATAAAATAAAACAAACATTCTTAAAATTAATGAATTTATTCAAACAATTCTACTAGTGTATGGCCAGCTTAAAGTGCTACTAAAGTCTTTGTTATTTTTATAAAAAAAAAAAAAAAACATGTATACTTACCTGCTCTGTTCTAGTGGTTTTGCTCAGAGCAGCCCAGATCCTCCTCTTCTCGGGTCCCTCTTCAGCACTCCTTGCCCCTCCCTCCTGCTGAGTGCCTCCACAGCGAGCAGCTTGCTATGGGGGCTCCTGAGCCGAGCCACAGCTCCGTGTGTCTATTCAGACACACGGAGTTGCGACTCGGCCCTGCCCCCCCCTCTCTCTCTCTCTCTCTCCTCTTTGGCTCACTGTGTCTCAGCCAATCAGGAAGGGGAGAGTGCCGGACAACCTAGTCTCTTGTACAACATCGCTAGATCGAGATGGACTCAGGTAAGTATGATGGGGTCTGCTGCACACAGAAGGTTTTTTATCTTCACGCCTAGAATGCATGAAGATAAAACTAAAACCTTCTGCCTTTACAACCACTTACAACCAAGTTAAACTGTAGCAAGATAGAAGTTAAATTTCACACCACTTGTTTGGCTTTGGACCACCAAACATCCTTTGTCTTGACCATATTAGATGTTCTACAGCTATGAGGTGATTGTAGCCATACTGCTTGGACCTTGATGAAGGGGTTTTCCCCCCGAACACTTGTTCTGAAAAATTTATGTTATACACATATTATATATATTTATTATACAGGAATATAACATTTTATTATTATTATACAGGATTTATATAGCGCCGACAGTTTACGCAGCGCTTTACAACATTAGGGCAGACTGTACAATTACAATACAATTCAATACGGGGGGGAATCAGAGGGCCCTGCCCTTTAGAGCTTACAATCTAGGAGGGACAGTCAAGTTATACAAAAGGGTAATATCTGTGGGAGATGAGCTAATGGAGAAAATAGTTCAGTTGTTAGATGGAGGCAGGATAGGCTTCTCTGAAGAGGAAAGTTTTCAGGGATCGCCTAAAAGTGGATAAATTTGATTGACCATCGGATTATATTATCATACAACATCATCTCCTGCGCTCCTCCACCTCTTTCTGCTGGGGTACCCCAAGGCTCCATCCTTGGGCCCCTCCAATTATCTCTCTATACTTCTTCCCTGGGCCAGTTGATAACCTTTTGTGGCTTCCAATACCACCTCTATGCTGACGACACCCAGATCTATCTCTCGAGTCCTCAACTCACCCCCTCAATCTCCTCGCATATCGTAAACGTACTAAGTGACATTAGTATGGATGTCACACCACTAACTCAAACTCAATCTTTATAAAATTGGGCTTGTAATATTTCCTCCTCCGCGATCCCCTCCCCATGACTTTACCATTGAGTTAAACGGGACAACCATTGTCCCCATTTCGCGCCTTCACGACGACACTGCACACTAACAACTTATTTACTCCTTGGTTAGTTCCCACCTTGACTACTGCAACTCCCTTCTCACTGGCCTACCTTTACTCAGGCTATTCCCCCTTCAGTCTATTATGAATGCTGCTGCTAGACTAATACACCTTTTTAACCAAATCGTGACTGCTGCCCTCTCTAATTCAGAATACTAACCACAACATACAAGGCCATCCACAACATCGCTACACCACCAACCTCATCTGCAGTTATCGTCCAAATTGTCCCCTCCGCTCCTCCCAGGAGCCCCCTGCTCTCTAGCTCCTTTGTTACCTCCTCCCATGCTCACCTCCAGGACTTCTCCAGAGCCTCTCCCATCCTCTGGAACTCCCTGCTCCAGTATGTCCGGTCAGCTCCTACCCTATCCATCTTTAGGTAATCCTTGAAAACTCACTTTTTCAGGCAAGCCTGCCCCACCTCCACCTAAGAATTGTACTTGAGTCACCTCCATCAAATCATTCCCTGCAGCTATTACCTTTTATACCACCACCCCCTCCCTTTAGATTGTAATCACCATGAACAGGGCCCTCCTCCTTGTACTGTATTGCAAAGTGCTGCGTAAACTGTTGGTGCTATATAAATCCTGTATTATAATAATAAAAATGAATAATAATATTGCAACATACAGTATACATAGATACATAATATAAAGGCAAAATAATAAATGTTCATGAACATGCCTCATATTACACAGCTGTCCTGTTGTTACACCAGGTAGGTTACTGCAGTAGGTTGCTTTGTAAGGACTTGTTCACACCATGTTCATTGAGCTACATATGTCTGCATACCACTGCACATGTATGGTGTGAACAGACCACATAGAAAACAATTGTGTGACATGGTGTGAACAAACCCTAATTCAAAATCATGGTATCTTGAATGATTTCACAGTAGTACTGCTTATCCTTGTCTCAGATTCTAAAGGTGGTTAAGTACTTGTACGGTAAGTATCCAGCTTCAGGGGTGAAAGGTTTATTTACTCTTAGTGTATGGCCCTTTTCACATGGGCGGATCCATTGGAAAGACTCCGCTAGCTCAGCAGAGGATCGCTCTGTTGATCCCCAAAGAGCAGGCAGGGGACAGGTCCGTCTCCGCTCACTGTGCTGAGACGGACCTGTCAGAGCCCTGCTGTCCTCTATGGGGAGATCGGATGAAAAGAGACAGTCTGTCCATTTTCATCCAATCCGCTGGACGGATGGCAAATGCCATCCTTCTGTTTTGAGCGGATCGGATGCCAGGCGAGTGTCAACGGACACATATCCGCTGACATCCGCCTGCCCATAGAAGTCAATGGGTGGCCCGCTCGGATTCACCTGAAAAACAGACAGGCGAATCCAAGCAGGCCGATCGTGTGAAAGGGGCCTAAGGATTATGGGGCATGAGTATTTTTTTCACATTTATTTTATGTAGAAAGTCCCCTTCCAAAATGAACTGCAATGAGCTTCTGACGATGAAAACCAACACACTGCAGAATGATGTTAGCCCCAGGTTCTAACACTTCTCTTTATGTGACATGCAGAAAGGTAGGCAATATATTTACAAACTCCAACTTTATAGTCTGACTTCCACTTTCTTTTAACAGCAGCTGTGCGGGAAGTTTAAATAAGACTGTGCAGGCCAGCATGTACTGGGATTTGACCACAATGCCCAGTGCATTTTGTAGGCTGACATACTAAGCCAAACACACTCCTTCTCGTCCTTTGCAATAAATATCTGTGTGAGCACACTTTTGCTCAGAGGTGTGGCTGTTACTCAGCTGTGCTAACAGAGAACTCGAGTGCTAGGGCAAGCAGCATTTCCACTGTAGGAAAAGGGAATATGACATTTCTTAGCAAAAAATCAATCAAAATTCTTTACATGTAGGCGTGCCCGGCTGCCCCCCATTGTAGTGTGTCCTGCTGACCCCTATGTAGTGCGTGCTCCTGCCCCTTTGTACACTACTTATCTCAATTTTGACCCAGAATTTAGCATCTGTGCAGAAAAAAAACAAGCACGTGTTTCACATAAAAAAGGTAAGTTTTAATATTGATTCTATTATTTAATGCTATTTCTAAAAATAATTGTTATAGCAACAGCTCGCTGATCATACCAATGTTCTGTGAGCTGTAGATGTGAACATTATTTCAGGGGTTCCCAGAGATCTCTAACTTTTTGCCAAAGGTTCCTCCAAGGTAAAAGGGTGAAGAACCCTGCTCTAAAGCCTCCAGAATATGAAACTGATCCATGAAAAGCGTTCTATACGTCTTGTGTTAAATATGGTCTGAAATAAAGCAAGGATTCTCTTTGGTTAACATGGACAGTGCTGAATTTACCTATTGGCACACTTTTCGTACATCAGTCCCATAGAAGTTAGCCAGCATGGAAAATTGAATGGACCATGAAAAAAAAAAAAGATCCTATTCAGGTGCGAAAGGAATGGTTCACATATTCTAAACCAGGAACTTTTGTCCCTAGAAATTAGATCCTTTTATATATAAAAAGGATTGCTGCACTTAAAATTTCTTTATTGAACCAAAGTTCAAACAAACATTACTTGATGTGTAAGCTCATTACATTTTGGGCTCACAAGCTTTATGCCCTTCTTCAGATCAAATGCACATCTAAAGTCAAAGTTACACACATGGCTTATA
Organism: Aquarana catesbeiana; assembly: GCF_042186555.1. Taxonomy (NCBI): domain Eukaryota; kingdom Metazoa; phylum Chordata; class Amphibia; order Anura; family Ranidae; genus Aquarana; species Aquarana catesbeiana. The sequence goes on along the minus strand of NC_133327.1, from coordinate 258,477,312 downwards.
TACCATCATTTTACACATTTGGAGTCAACTATGTGATTAGTAATCGATCAAATAGAAATTAGATCCTTTTCTTATACATCCTTATATCACAGGTGGGGAAATGGTTAGCAAAGCATAGAGCCCTCCCATATTTCAACAGAAGCCTTCAACTCGTTTAATCTGTCAAAACGAAACATGTACACAATATATCACTATCTGGCCATCACATCGAATTAATTATCACCTAAATAAACAAATATAAATCCATATCTGTATTCAACCCCTTAGGGGTAATGGTATCAAGAAAATTAATCCAATGTAACTCTCGCTTTTTTAGAATGGATTCTCGGTTACAAACCCTCTTATTCTTATTAATTCCCTCCAGTACCATGAATTTTAATTGGGAAATCGAATGTCCTTTCTCCAAAAAATGTCTCACTAACTGTACCAATTTGTCTCCGATTGAATATTTGTGCCTATCACCTAAATAAACAAATCCAGATCTGTATTCAACCCCATGTATCAAGGAGCAATTGTATCAATAAAAAAAAATTCCAATGTACTTCTCGCTTTTTAGAATGGATTCTCGGTTACCATCCCCTCCTTTTAATTGGGAAATTCCACATGATCTGGGTTTGGAAGCCTGCTGGCGGCTGCTGGTACAGTCACAGTGCTATAATGATAAAAAAAAAAAATTGATTTTCTGCTTGCATTGCTTAAAATTGTTCTTGAAGAGATCTATTTTTTATTTAAAGAGAACCATCATAACCATTATTTGCAGCTTAAAGAGGCAGCGATGGGTTCCAAAGTCGCACCCCCGAACGCAAATATATTTATGAATATGATTGAGACCTCATTTATTTATAATAATAAAATGTTTACTGAACACTGTAAGGGGTGGTTCAGATTTATTGATGTTTTTTTTGCAGTAATGCAGTGGTGACATCGGAACCCTTTTATTGTTTGATCAGTATATCAATAATTTAGTGTCAGGTCTGAAATGTAATGTCTTGTATAGCAATAGGGAGATTTCATTTTTGGATGCATTGCTGAAAATTAATGGTACGAACATAGAGAGCGATCTGTTTATAAAAATCATAATCAGTTATTACACTATTAAGAGTTTTCACCCCCATGGGGTGTTTAATTTGATACCTAGGATCCAGCTACATAGGGTTAAAAGAATAGGAAGTGACCCACAACAATGTGAAGTAAGACTGAATGAAATGGAAGCCAGGCTTGTTAAACGAGGTTATCCAGTTTCATTAGTAAAAAAGGAGCGAATACATTTAGCAGATAATAGGCATCTCCATAGAAATGATAGGAGAATTCCATTCACTTCATATCCGTAATATCCTTAAGAAACATTGCGGTTTATTAAGAGAGACTTATCCAAATATTAGTGAATTCCAAGCTCCCCCTTATCCTCATATAAAAAAGATAGAAGACTAAGGGGACCGATTGGTCAGATCTGACCAATATACCCCTCCCAGCCCATTAATAACTTTTTTAGGATCCCGTAATACAGGGTCATACCCATGTCTATCGTGTATACAATGTAACTCCGTGGTAATAGGCAAGAGTATATCCCAGCCACATAAGGGGTATGATATTAAAATCAAAGGTTATTACACTTGCCAATCGTCATATGTAATATATGCAATGAAATGTCCATGTGGGTTACTTTACATAGGAGAGACCATTCAGAAAGTTAATGATAGGATAGCAAGGCACACATATTCAATCAGAGACAAATTGGTACAGTTGCCTTCAGTGAGACATTTTTTAGAGAAAGGACTTTCGATTTCCCAATTAAAATTCATTGTACTGGAGGGAATTAATAAGAATAGGAGGGTTTGTAACCGAGAATCCATTCTAAAAAAAAGCGAGAGGTACATTGGATTAATTTTCTTGATACCTATTGCCCCTAAGGGGTTGAATACAGATATGGATTTATATTTGTTTACTTAGGTGATAATTCATTCGATGTGATGGCCAGATAGTGATATATTGTGTACATGTTTCTTTTTGACGCTTTGCTAACCATTTCCCCACCTGTGATATAAGGATGTATAAGAAAAGGATCTAATTTGTATTCGATCGATTACTAATCACATAGTTGATTCCAAATGTGTAAAATGATATTTAACCACAGCCCCGGAGGATTTGGCTGCTGAATGACCAGGCATTTTTTGCGATTTGGCACTGCGTCGCTTTAACTGACAATTGCGCGGTCGTGTGATGCTGCACCCAAACAAAATTGGCGTCCATTTTTTCCCACAAATGGAGCTTTCTTTTGGAGGTATTTGATCACCTCTGCGGTTTTTAATTTTTGCGCTGTAAACAAAAAAAAGCGACAATTTTGAAAAAAATACAATATTTTGTACTTTTTGCTATAATAAATATCCCCGTTTTTTTTTTTTTTTTTTTTTTTTTTAAAGCACATTTTTTCTCAGTTTAGGCCAATATGTATTCTTCATATGTTCGGTAAAAAAAAAAAAATCGCAATAAGCGTAGATTGATTGGTTAGCGCAAAAGTTATAGCATCTACAAGATAGGGGATAGTTTTATAGCATTTTTATATATTTTTTTTTTTTTTTTACTAGTAATGGCGGCGATCTGCGTTTTTTTTTTTTTTTTTATCGGGACTGCGACAGTATGGCAGACACATCAGACACTTTTGACATATATTTGGGACCATTGGCATTTATACAGCAATCAGTGCTATAAAAATGCACTGATTACTGTAAAAATGTCACTGGCAGGGAAGGGGTTAACACTAGAGGGCGATCAAGGGGTTAATTGTGTTCCCTGTGTGTGTTTCTAACTGTAGGGGGAGGGGACTGACCTAGAAGAAGTGACAGATCATGATTTCTAGCTATAAGGAACTCGCGATATGTCTCCCCTCACAGAACAGGAATTTGTGTGTTTTCACACACACGTCCCTGTTCTGCCTCTCATGCTTGTGGCTGGTGGTCATCGTGACCGTCGGCCACGAGCATCGGCACCCCTGCAGTGCAGCGGGCGTGTGCCTGCTATCCCACTTAAAGGAGCCGACGTATAGGTAGGACAGCTCGCGGCATCGTGCCGACCTGCCACAGTGTAATGACGGCGGCTGGTCGGCAAGCGGTTAAGCCATGTGTGTAACTTTGACTTTAGATGTGTGTTTGATCTGAAGAAGGGTGTAAGCTTGTCAGCCCAAAACATAATGGTCTTATACATCATGTAATGTTTGGTTCAATAAAGAAATTTTAAGTGCAGCGATCCTCTGGACTTTTTCTTATATTTGGTCAGTGGGATGACCAGATTGCATTGCACTAATTGAAGACTTGGTGCAGCTTTCCTCTACTTTGAGAAAAATAATAAAATATATATATATATATATATATATATATATATATATATATATATATATATATATATATATATATATATATAGGCACTGAGTAGCCTTAGGTTTGTAGAGAAGCAATGATTTGTATTCTACAGTGTATGCCTCCTCTGTGTATTACAGCCCTACTGAAAAGCTTTAGGAAGAAAGGAAAACATTACTGTCCATGGGGAAAATAAATATTCCAGTAAAGTCAAATCATGGGGAAGTCATTAAGCAATGATCACTCAGCTAACCAGGAGTGCAGGGCTGGAAGTCTCCCAGCGACCACAAGAACGTATTTTAATGCGTGTGGCCTGCTTTTCATCTTACGCTCACATCCAGTACTCTGCTTAATCAACACACTTTCGAGGCATTTCAAAATAAATAGTTTTTTTTGTTGAAAAAATATTAATGTAATGGATTGATCTAAAAACAAGAACCAAACAATGAATTCAGGCAGCACTCGGCAGGTGTGAGAAAAGTGTGCATGAGCTTTTATTGGGAAACCTTCCAAACTACCTATCCAAAACTCAAAGCAGTGCTTGATTTTGCTAGAACCAGAAAAGCCCCCTCTGTGATTATATGCTGTGTAGGCTTGACTTCTCAACTTGTGGCCTACGTATTGCAACCCTATGGTGCCAAGCCTTGCCCACCCATTAGATCATTGTCCAATAAAAGTTAGTGCCAATGAGTAGGAACGTAAAACAGAAAGTGGGCATGGTTTATACCCCAAGCCAAACAGCACAGGTCTACATTGTAAAAGAAAAGTCATTATACACAGGGCACAAAAGGTTTTTTTTTTTTTTATGGACAAGGTTAGTAGCTGGCATGTTTTCCATTTGGGGACACTTTTAGCTTTAGGTAAAGTGGACCTTCACCCTAACCTAACTTGCCCTGCCTCCTCCACCCTCCCTCTCACATTTGGATACTCATTTTATTTAATGAAATTGTGTGCTGCAAAGTAGCACTGCAGCATTTCTTACCTAGGTGAGAATGACTGTGTCGCCTCCACCCACCGCCAGATTTTGCATGTGTGCAGATGTGCCATGCCACAAGGCTTCAGGTCCCGACAGAGCCCTGCCGCACACCAGTGCATGCACGACTTTACTGTGCATGCCCAAAAGAGGGCTGTTCTGGAAATTCCAAAACTACCATGTATGCACATGTGCAGGAAACCTCTGGTTAATGTGCAGATGTGCTGCTAGGACCTGAAGGATAGGTAGAGCACTTTAGCACATCTGTGCAAGTGCCATAATAACAAAAAGGGGAAGGGGAGACCAAACAGAAGGAAACTAAAGTTCATCTTTAAAGTGAACCTAGCATTAGGACAGAAGCGTGGGATTTAAAAAAAAAAACAAAAAAAACAATCATACTCTCCTTGGTGGACGCAGTATTGGTCTTACTCTTCATCTGTCCCCTGCTGCCTCTAAAACTGAGAACTGAGCAATTAAAGACTGCTGACCGCTTAGTTAGTCGGTCTTCAGTGAGCAGAGAGCCGGTGACTGTCAGTTTACCAAGGAGGAAACCTTAAAATAATTTTCAGGTCTTGGGGAAACCCTGCTTAAAATACTGTGTATCTACAATACAGTAGTGTGATCGGTAATTTGTACATTGCTGGTCAGTAAGGAAATGTATCCTTAAATTAGTGGTCAGTGGAGAAGTGCTCTGATACTTTGCTGGTAATTGAAAAAGAAAAACCTTAGATTGGTGGTTAGCAATGTAAGGGCCTCCTTACAAACAGCTACTTACCCGAAAAGATAAAAAAAGGAAGGGATTTACTGGTCCCACACCATTTAATCAGACAAGTAAGATTGGTGACATAACTATACAGGAACCGTTAAGCTGGAGATCAGTCTACTACTGTTGATGGATCCCCTAGCCACCTCTGTAGGAAACCTAGGGTTCCATGGAACCTTGGTTGAGAAAGGCTGCTCTAAAATGTTAGACAAGGTGTTGTACGTTTTACATTGTTTAACATCACACCGGTAGTTGAGTGCTTATGATCAGCTTTTTTTTATCAGTTTTTTTTTTTTTTTGTTTGTATTGTAAATTTCCTAATTTCCTGATCAGAAGTAGCATTGCTGCAATCTGAGGGTCCAGGCTAGAAATCGAACATGTCAAACCGGAAGATAAATTGGTTACAGTTTAGACAATGGTTTATTTTCATTCTAACTTTATTCTAATTCAGAAGCAAAATGAATTTTGTTTGATATGGCAACTTTTCTATGTAATAAATATGGAATAGCACAAGTGCTTCAGGGTATCTCTCCAAAGAATCACGGCATATAGATGCAGTGGCTACAAATCAAGGAAAAATAAAGCATAGCCCTTAATAAATTGATTTGACATGGATAATATTATTTGCACTGCAGATGCCTTTATGGATAATAACATTTGCACTGCAGATGCCTTTATAAGTCCAACCAGGACATTTTCAACTGCCAACTATTGGGAACAGTGTAGCGGACCTCTGTTTTTTCCTCAATGAGGTAGTCCCACAGAATGAACCATTTTTGTACTTACCTGCTCCTTCCATTAGGAAGCAGCTCTTTAGTTTAAAAGTAGGGCAGGATTAAAATATTTTTTATAGCTGTCAGGGATTCCATTGGGGGGGACTGGGGTGACCTGAACCCAAAGACCGAGGCAGCAAAAAAAAAGAAACCTGTCACTGGGACAAGAAGAGAACTGACGTCTCTTCAATGGGGACACAGACCAGCAACCCTGTCTGCAAATTCTCTAATGTGAGAATGATCTTATGTTGAGTGGAATTTACTAGCAATTTATTATTTGCTACTTTCATTTTGATTTTCAGCTACGTTCAGTAAAAAAATGCTGGACTCAAGACGTTCCCTATGACCCGGCCATGCCCCATATTAACAACCTGTGGCCAGCCACTTGAAAACAACTCATATCAAGGCTGTTACGTAAAATGATACAAACAGAGCCATTTAATTCCTGCAGTCTTGGAGGACTCTGGGGAGTACTCACATTAATAAAGGCTTCCTGTTAGTTATGTTTTCAAAGACTGAGCTGACATGTGTGTCTCTGAAGCAGAGCCCACAGATACACACAACACAAACCCTGCTATGTGTGGCTGACTTTGTACAATGTAATTTTGGCATAGCTAGAAATGGGAAAAAAACAAGTCTGTTAGACTGCTCTCATGAAGGCCGTTCTGCGCTGTTTTCCATGTTTTCCGATGAATAATTTCTACATCTGACCCAATTCGAGCAGCTGCCAAAGGAAACTTTTCACATTTCTCCTGACACATTGTTCATGGGTTTAGCTGAATTTACTGAGAATTTGATGCCAAACAAAATCAGCAAAGGCGACTTCCAGAATGAGCAGCACATGCCCGAAGGTTTTGTGATTTCCCTGGCCTATAAGCTGACAAGTACAAACAACAACACCAGCTACAAGAATACTGAAAATATTAATACATATTCCTGGATTACAACTCCCATCAGGACAACCTCATCTTAATGATGCCACTGAAACCCTTTATAAGCATTCCTGGGAGCTGTGTAAACCTCTACTGAGTTTCATTTGACCCATTGTTATCAACTAAAACTGGAAGAAAAGCAACTTATACAACTACAGTGCCTTGAAAAAGTATTTATACCCCTTGAATTTTCCACATTTTGTCATATTACAACCGAAAAAAGGAAATGTATTTTATGTGATAGACCAACACAAAGTGGCACATAATTGTAAAGTGGAAGGAAAATGATTTTCCAATTTTTTATTACATATACATTTCTGAAAAGTGTGAGGTGCATTTGTATTCAGCCCCTATACTCTGATACCCCTAACTAAAATCTAGTAGAACCAATTGCCTTCAGAAGTCACCTAATTAGTAACTAGAGTCCACCTGTGTGTAATTTAATCTCAGTATAAATACAGATGTTCTGTGAAGCCCTCAGGTTTGTCAGAGAACCTTAGTGAACAAACAGCATCATAAAGGCCAATGAACACACCAGCCAGCTCAGGGATAAAGTCGTGGAGAAGTTCAAAGCAGAGTTAGGTTATCAAAAAAATATCCCAAACGTTGAGCATCTCACGGAGCACTGTTCAATCCATCATCCGAAAATGAAAAGAGTATGGATCAACTGCAAGCCTACCAAGACATGGCCATCCACCTAAACAGACAGGCCAGGCAAGGAGAGCATTCGGCTGGGTTCACACTATTAAATAGATGTCAGACATCGCATGTGATTTGCCGTGCATTGCTGTGCAGACCACATGCGATGTCTGTACGATGCAAATTCAGCCATACAGATTGTATGGCTGAATTTGCATCGCATTCGGACCAAAATGGTACAGGACCCTGTTTTTGGTCTGTGCTAGAATCGGGTCACATGGGTGATCACACCCATACGTTCTGATTCCTGTACCATTTCACAATTCACACTGCAATCTGCGAATGAATCTGGGGGTGTCATTAACTTTGCATTGACACCCGCAGCGGTTCGCATAGGGCAGTATGAACTGCCTGCGAGAGACATGCGATGCGAGAACCCACACAGGACTTGCGCATCGCATATGTGTGAATCCAGCCTTAATCAGAGAAGCAGCCAAGTGGCCCATGGTACCTCTGCAGGAACTGCAGAGATCCACAGGTGGGAGAATCTATCCCCAGGAGTATTAGTCATGAGCTCCACAAATCTGGCCTTTCCGGAAGAGTGGCAAGAAGAAAGCCATTGTTGAAAGAAAGCTATAAGAAGTCCTGTTTTCAGTTTGCAAAAAGCCATTTGGGAGACACAGCAAACATGTGGAAGAAGGTGCTCTGGTCAGATGAGACCAAAATTGAACTTTTTGGCCTAAAAGGAAAACGCTATGTGTGGTAGAATACTAACACTGCACATCACCCTGAACATCATCCCCAAAATGTTCCCTCTCTCCTCCTCCTGCCTAATCAGAATAAAAAAGTTCTGTATACTAACCTATTTTTAATCTGCTCCTGACCAATCACGTGATCCTGCAGCTCTGGCTTTCCTGTGTCAGTGAGCAGCTACTGCAGGGGATAGGAGGGGGCACTGACAATGGCTTCGGGAGATGTCATGGCTCCTGGAATTCAGAGTTGTTGTCAAGTGTTTCCATGCATAGAGCTGCAGGATCATGTGACTAGACTGGAGAGGATTGAAAGTAGGTATTGAAAGTATGGAAATCTTTTTGATAGAGTTTAGGTGGGATAGATAGGTGGAGGGGGAGAGAATATTTTTAAGAATGGATATATAGCTAGGGTTTTCTTGCATGATAATATTAAGGTTACGGATACCTTTTTATTTTTCATGACTATTTGGGGTGAACTTTTTCCCCATGTAGCTCAGAATCAGCCACTATACTCTATACTGCATGAGCATGACTAGCTATAGGACAGTCCTTTTGCAATGTTGGAAAATCTCATACAATATGTAGTCAGCCTTTGCATAGGATTTCCATGTTTCCAACATACAGTATCTCACAAAAGTGAGTACGCCCCTCACATTTTTGTAAATATTTTATTTTATTTTTTCATGCGACAACACTAAAGAAATGACGCTTTGCCACAATGTAAAGTAGTGAGTGTACAGCTTGTATAACAGTGTAAATTTGCTGTCCCCTCAAAATAACTCAACACACAGCCATTCATGTCTAAACCACTGGCAACAAAAGTGAGTACACCCCTAAGTGAAAATGTCCAAATTGGGCCCAAAGTGTCAATATTTTGTGTGGCCACCATTATTTTCCAGCACTGCCTTAACCCTCTTCGTCATGGAGTTCACCAGAGCTTCACAGTTTGCCACTGGAATCCTCTTCCACTCCTCCGTGACGACATCACAGAGCTGGTGGATGTTAGAGACCTTGCGCTCCTCCACCTTCCGTTTGAGGATGCCCCACATTTGCTAAATAGAGTTTAGGTCTGGAGACATGCTTGGCCAGTCCATCACCCTTACCCTCACCTTCTTTAGCAAGGCAGTGGTCGTCTTGGAGGTGTTTGGGGTCGTTATCATGTTGGAATACTGCCCTGCGACCCAGTCTCCAAAGGGAGGGGATAATGCTCCGCTTCAGTGTGTCACAGTACATGTTGGCATTCCTGGTTCGCTCAATGAACTGTAGCTCCCCAGTCCCAGCAGCACTCATGCAGCCCCAGACCATGACACTCCCACCACCACGCTTGACTGTAGGCAAGACACACTTGTCTTTGTACTCCTCACCTGGTTGCCGTCACACACACTTGACAAAACCGCACTATACATGCTCAGTACAATGCAATCTACAAGTAACATTATGTGTGTGAGTCAGCAAGCACAGAGTTAGAAGCAGAATACTGCAGCCCTACTCTAAAAGGTCTTCTGGAAACTCTGCTAAGTTTGGAAAAATAAACTGATATAGGTATACTTTTTGCAATTTCTATCTTTAGCAGTGTTTCTTGGATAGCTTAGGCTGTTCACTGAATGATTTTACTTGATGGCTTGAGCTAATTTCTCATTTGTACTTATACCATGAATAAAACTTTTTTGCATCTGTTTTTTCTTCATGTTTAATCCAATAATATTACCCTGTGACCTTCTGATCCTGTGTAGAGATACCCCCAAAGGAGCCGCTGGTTAAGACAGGTCATCTGTTCTTTGCTTCGACCTCCGCAAGGGCCTCGGATAGACCTCAGCCCCTCTGACACACCAGGTTGAGCAAAAGAGACAAGCAAACACAGCAAATAATTCTTAGCGCTCAATAACAGTACTATGAACCCAGCAGTTAGCAAGGGTAAACTCAATATATTATTACCCAGCAAAGTTCATACCCATGCAAGTACAAATAAGTTGAGTCCAGCATGCAGAGTGGCTAACAGTGAGGGTTAGGCATAAATGGCATCAACTGCCCAGATCAACATAAACTGTATTGGTGTCACCTAAAGTGCAGCAGCAGGCAGTAATGAGACTTGATCTAACAATCCAGGAGCTACAATATACTGCACTGATGCAGGCTGTACTAAGCTTAAACTACTGTCTGGGTAGACACAGTCAAGATTTAACAGCGTAAACAATGAAGAGAAATTGGGGAAAACTGCAAGATGGATGATGAGGCATGGATGGCAGGGGAAGGTGATCGTCTGCTGGCTTATGCTGGGGCCCTTTAAGTGAGAATTGGTGCATCTATGGTTGTCCTTTAAACCTGCATGCAGTAAGGTGACAACGAGTACAGTATAGTTCAGTGCAAGGTTAAAATAGGAGTGGGCGAGATATAATGATGGTGCAATACAGTCACGGTGCTCAGAGTTGGTAGTGGTGAGGTATGGATTTGAAGGTAATGAGGACAGGAATTGCTATGGGGGGGTGCGGATTGGGTGCTTGTCCTGCTCTCAGCAATATGGTGCTGCTAAACATTGCAAAGTGGGCCAGTGGTGTTCTCACACTGAGGTGGCAGTAGGTTTCTGTGGTGGAAGGGGCCCTTTCAGTCATGTCCTGGTGCAACTGCAATTCAAAATGTCAGTGAATATGGTAAACACTCCGGGCTCTCAGCAGCATTCCTGCAATGTTGACAAGACTGACAGTGCTGTTGATTCTCCAACAATCTATCCTTCAGGTTCTATGTCTTACACAGACAGGTCTGGGTACATGGACTCCCGTAACACCAAGAGATCAGGCTTTTTCCGGGTAATTCAATAAAAGCTCTCCCTAGGTCCTACTCACATAAAATCTGTTGGGACTCTTCAGAGAGTCAGTTGTACCAATACATGTCTGTGGCCTCAGACTGCACCTTCCAGATTTCTAGGTGCTCTGTATTGGTCTAAGAGGGATGTGCAGCAGTACATTAGCATCACAAAGGGTAAGGGGAAAGTAAATAAGAACAATGTTTCCTTCTCCGTGTTTTAGCCCAATACCTGGCTACAACTGTATCAGCTACATGAGTGGGATCTAATATACTGTAAATATTTCTGTGGATAAATCACTCCATTAGTTTCGAAAAGTTTCTCTTTCTGAACACCATTGGTAAAAATCCCATGCTTTGTGTGTCTGAAGTACAGAGAATTATGCTAAACTCCAGTTTTTGCCCTTGAGTGTGTTAGGCTACTTTCACACTGAGGCACTTTACAGGCGCCACAGCGCTAAAAATAGCACCTGCATAGCACCTGTAAAGAGCCTCTCCTGTCTCTCCAGTGTGAAAGCCAGAGGACATCACAGCTGCCCAGTTAAATTCCACTTGTACACACACAGGTCTTCTTCCTGTGGCAGACTAAGGCCGCTTACACACGGTCGGACTTTTCGACCGGACTTTTCCGACAGACTTTTCAGCGGACTTCTGATGGACTTTTTAACGAACAGACTTGCCTACACACGATCACACCAAAGTCCGACGGATTTGTATGTGATGACGTACACCGGACTAAAATAAGGAAGTTGATAGCCAGTAGCCAATAGCTGCCCTAGCGTCGGTTTTTGTCCATCGGACTACCATACAGACGAGCGGATTTCTGGGTCCGGCGGAGTTACGATGTAAAGATTTGAAGCATGTTCCAAATCTAAAGTCCGTCAGATTTGCAACTGGAAAAGTCCGCTGAAGCCCACACACGATCGAATTGTCCGCCGGATTTGGTCCGTCGGCAACCGTCGGACAAGTCCGGTCGAAAAGTCAGACCGTGTGTACGCTGCATAAAGGTAACCACTCCTGACCGTTCTCATCTTTCTATGGACCAAAAAGCATTTTCAACTGTGTTCATTTTACTTTTGTGCGTAAGCTTCTGTAGCCCTTTTTTGTTGCCATTCAGTAATTATTGTCCTTCAGCTAATTATAGACCACATTGTGGATGTCCTAAGCTCACTTACTTGGCAATAGGGTCCTAGGCACATTCATCACAGGTTGCAATTGTGTTATAAGGCTAAAATAAGGAATGAGTTCCTGTCACTTATGGATGAACTAGAATATATTTATTGTAGTACTGCATAGGGGGAGGGAAGAAGTGAGCACAAGATACATGAAGCTTTCTTGCCACAACACACACTGGTCTTCTGCACATCTTTTTTAGACTCTCCAGTTTCCCTCTCTTACATGCTATACTGGTTGGCATACACACACACACACACACAACATGGCTCCTTGGAGTTTAACCATTTCAGTTGTTGTACCGTCATACCCCTGAGCAATTTTTACAGTTTAAGACCTTTGTCAATAATTAGGTTAACAAAGTGTAAACATAAATAGTTTTTATTTCAGGACAAATTAGTATTACTTTTGGCAGTATTGTCTTGCAAAAATTTTTTATTTGCTATGCTTGAGGTGATTGTAGCCATATTAGTGCACTTGCGACATGTTATTTTCTATGTGATCTATAAAAAAAATACATGAAAAATGGCAGGTTTTTTTTTTTTTGGCCAGTGTTCATTTACACAAAAGTCGTTTTACTGTAAATAAACTGCATATACATTATCTTACTATTTGTCCCATTCAAAATGGCACCAAAATTAAATTTATGGTAAAAAAATGGCACAGGCATTTGCAAGTGAATTTTTTTTTTTTAATTTTGCATATTTGTTTCTGCAACTTTGAGAACAAACAAAATGAACTAAAATGAAAAAAAAAAAAAAAAAAAAAAAAGAAAATATTTGTCCTATGTCATATGCAGATCTAGTGAACTGAAATAGTAAATACAATGTAGAAATAAATTTAGAGTACATATAATACATAGAAACTCCTGTTGTTATTTTGACAGCCAGCAATAGTGACAGGTAACAGGGAACTGAATGTAGGAGATACTTCCTAGAAACTTTGTTAAAGTTTTTTTTTAGGACATACTGTAACCCTTACATTTAAAATCTTCAAGTGATTAAGGTTCTAGAGCAGGGACGTGCAGTCAGGGGAGATAGGTGAGGCAGACCTCACCTGCCATGAACATTAAAAAAAAAAAATTAATTTAAAAAACAAAATTGAGCTTTGAGAGTCGTAGCTCAGTGACCTGAGGGGTAGGTAGGTAAGTCCTACCCCACCACTGGTAGGAATTTGGGGCTGCCTCGACCTATGGTTCTGGAGATACAGGGCTCCTTGCGCAGCCTGACAGAATCTACATACAGAGTGGCCAGTTTAAATACAAGCTGGCACACTCTGTTTGCAGCAGACTGAGAGTTTGAGCTCACAGTGCCTCTCCTCACTTCTTGTCAGAGGCACTGAGCGCAATGGACAGCTTGGAGTCTTGGGCCAATGGTAAAGTGCCATTAGCCCCAGCTGTCCAATAAAAATGCTGCAGTGGAGGCACGCATCTCACTGCAGTGTCATATAATGAGCATGTGTCTAAAAGACACATGCTCCCTTCCAGCCCAGCCCTCTTAACTACAAGGAAATACATGGGTTTATAGGTATAAGATTTATCAAAAATCCCATGTTTTTTTTACACAGTTAAGAGGGAGAATGAGAATCTTCTGCTGTTGAAAAGGTACTGTTATAACCAAGCTAAATCATATATTATTATGCTATATGTTATAACATAATAATTTATTATTTATCTATTCACTGTGAAATTACTTAATTTGTTCTTTAAGCCACCTGCTTGAGTACAGTTTTTGAAAATATAGTAAAATTACCCTAAAAACATTATATAATAATTATTTGTACATTACTTATGGTAATTAACCCCTTGCCACCCAGGCCAATATAACACCTCTCCTACATGTAACAATCATAATTTTTTTGCTACAAAATTACTCAGAACCCTAAAACATTATATATATTGTTTTAGCAGACACCCTGGGGAATAAAATGGTGGCCGTTGCAACTTTTTATGTTACATTTGCACAGCAATTTTTCAAACACTTTTTTTTGGGGAAAAAACAGTTTCATGAATATATAAAAAACAAAACACTAAAGATAACCTGATTTTTTTTTTTTGTATAATGTGAAAGATGCTGTTACGCCAAGTAAATAGATACCTAATATGTCACGCTTTAAAATAGTATTTTTATGTCATACTTACCTGTAAAATTATTTTCTTTGAGTACATCATGGGACAGAGTCAGGCTAATATTCATTACCTGCTGGGTTATACTTCATCAGGTAAATGGACACTGGTAGATCAAAGGTCTTCTGACAGGAAGTGATCCCCTATATAACCCCTCCCATATAGGAAGTACTTTAGTTTTGTAGCCAGCACTAAATCCTCAAAAAAGAGGGGAGGGATCTCAGTGTCCCATATACTCAAAGATAAGCATCTTACAGGTAAGTATGACGTAAAAATCCTATTTTCTTTTTCATACATTATGGGACACAGTGTCAGGCTAATATTCATTACCTGCTGGGACGTCCAAGAGCAATAGCCTTGAAGGGAGGGAGACACCCTGCCAAACAATAGCCATCAGCACTTATATGGCAGCCCGCAGGCTGCTCGAACATCCACTTGATAAAATTTTGTGAACAAATGCACTGAAGACTAGGTGGCAACCTTACAAATCTGAGCCACAGATACCTGATGGCGAAAAGCCCAGGAAAAACAAAAAAAGGTCTGATCCTCGGATCTCCGCAGATCTAGACAAATAAACCTTGACTGCCCGTCGTCTCTCTTCCACCGAACGAGGCTGAGAGAAAAAAGAAGGCAAAATAATGTCCTTATTTAAATGAAAGGCCGACACCACTTTTGGAAAAAAGGATGGAACAGGTCGTAACACGACTGTCATGGTGAAGGATTAAGTACGGTTCCCTGCATGAAAAGGCCGCCAACTCCGACACCCTTCTAGCCGAGGTGATAGCCATCAGGAAGGCTAGCATGTGTGACAGCAAGTCTAATGGAATTTCCTTAATAGGTTCAAATGGTTGTTTCTGTAACACAGACAGCACCAAGTTCAAGTCCCAAGGACACATAGGTGACCTAATGGGGGGAAGCAAGTGAGTTGCCCCTTGCATAAAGGTTTGGATCAGTGAATGGGGGCTAAAGGCCTTTGGAAGAATACTGATAGGGCCGAAACTTGACCTCTGATTGTACTCAAAGCCAATTTGATTTCCACAGCTGACTGTAGAAAAGCGAGAATTCTCCCAATCACATATTTCCGAGGATACCATTTTCTGGCTTCACACCAAGCAATATAAGTCTTCAAGACCTTATGATAAATCTTCCTAGTGATAGCTTTTCTAGCATTCACTAGTGTAGACACCGCTGGTTCCGAAATGCCACGGTCCTTTAACACCCTGGCTTCAATAGCCATGCCGTCAAATTTAGAGACTGTAAATTGGGGTGGAATATAGGACCTTGAGACAGTAGATCTCGTCTATTGTCAGTCTCACAGTCTCCAGGAACCAGGTCCTTCTGGGCCATGCTGGTGCCACCAGAATGACTGGAATCCCCTCTCTCTGAATCCTGCGCAATAAATGTGGAAGGAGAGGGATCGGAGGGAAACCAGGGAGTACTGACTCCATGGAACTATCAGAGCATCTGCTTCAGTTGCCAGAGGATCTCTTGTTCGAGACACAAACTGCTGTAGCTTGTTGTTGAACCTGGATGCCAGTAGGTCGACCTCTGGTCATCCCCAACATTGGCAAATTTCCTAGAACACTTCTAGGTGTAGGGACCATTACCCCAGGCAGATCTGCTGGCGACTGGGATAATCTGCCTTCCAGTTCTCTACTCCCGGGATATGGACTGCCGATATTATTGGCACATGTCCCTCTGCCCAGGCTAGTGTGTAGTTCACCTCCTGCAGAGCTGAACAACTCCTGGTACCACCTTGGCGGTTTATATAGGGCACTGCCGTGGCATTGTTGGACTGAACCCTGATGGGGCAGTACTGAAGCTCCACCGTCCAGGATCATAGGGCCAGACATACTGCCTGTAATTCTGATGGGCAGGGTCTGCTCTGTCCCTGGCCATTTCCCCTGGGCTGTGATCCCATCTAGGGTCGCTCCCCAGCCTGAAAGACTGGCATCTGTAGTCAGTACTCTCCAAGATACTGGGAGAAAGGATTTTCCCTTATGCAGGTTCTGATCCTGCAACCACCAGTTTAGGCTTAAGCATGCCTGAGGAGATAAGCACATTGGATAATCCAGGGCTTTTTTCCTCTGTTCCAAGCCAACAAGATGCCTTGTTGTAAAAGCCTGGAATGGAATTGGGCATAGGGCACTGCCTCGAAGGAGGATCCCATCCTCCCTAGAAGACTCATACAGAGCCGAATGGAGGGTTGTCTGGTGCCCCTTATCTGACGCACCTGATCCTTCAGGGCACAGATCCTTACGGGTGGCAAGAATACTCTTGCTTGGATCATGTTTAGAATCAGACCTAAACATTTTAGACTTTGAGCTGGTCTCAAGGCTGACTTTTTAGTATTTATGATCCAGCCTAAGCTTTTCAAATACCTCACTGTGTATATTATGCTCTGTTTTAGAGCCTGTACTGAGTGATCTCTGAGCAGGAGGTCGTCCAGATATCCGGGCACCAGGATCCCTTGGGCCCTTAAAAGACCCAGTACTGGTGCTAGGAGCTGTAGCAAGCCCGAAGGGTAGAGCCACAAACCTAAAATGATGTTCCTCTACTACAAAACGTAGGAACCTCTGATGAGGCTGAATGGTAGGTACGTGTAAGTACGCGTCCTTTGTATCGATGGAGGCTAAAAAGTCTCCCCTCTAGAGTGAGGTTACTACTGAGCAGACAGACTCAACCCGAAAGGATTGTATCAATAGATACTTGTCCAGGGACCTTAGGCCCAAAACGGGCCTTGTGTCCCCGTTTGGTTTCTGAACCGTAAACAGGTTTGAGCAAAACCCTCGACCCCTTTTGGATACCGGAACCTCTACAATCACTCCTTGATACACTAGATGATGTAGTACCTGAAGCAATAAGTTTCTTTTTGGAGGATCCGAGGGAACGCTGTATCTTAGAAACCTCTGAGAGGGAACCCCCTGTAACTCCAGCTTGTAACTGCAAGATATAATTGAGGTGACCCACTCGTCCTGAATTGTTGTTTTCCAAATGTCCGGAAAGTGCAGCAGCCTTTCCCCTACCCAATGAAGTGGGGGCATCCCCTCAAAAGGAGGGCTTGGTGCTGGGTTTAGAAGAATTTTGGACCCAGCACTTTTTCTGGCCCTGGCCTTGCGGTTTGCCCCTGGCCCTAGCGCCCTGCTGGTGGCAGAACCGCCCTGACACTGAGACATTTGATGAAGCAGTCCCTGGGTTTTTAAACGAAGGACGTTTGGTGCTTTTCTTCACAGGAAGTAGAGAACTCTTCCCTCCGGAAATCTTTTGGATATATTTGTCCAAGTGATCACCGAATAAACATTCCCCATGCCAATAACTTTTTACAAGGAAGATCGGCTGACCAGTTTTTATGCCATAAAAGTCTGCGCATATGTACAGACAAGAGAGCCAGAGGAGAAACCTTTAAAGCATCAACAGCAAAACACCGCGCTCGAGGAATATCTGTCTTACTTTCAGGCAGATCATCCTCCTGGTTAGGCCTATCCAGCCGTTTGACTTGATTCTTTACGGACTGGCAAATACCAATTGCTGCAACAGCTGGCTGAATAGTTGAACTGACCAAAGAAAAGGAAGCCTTTAATAATAACTCCAATTTCTTGTCAACAGGGTCTTTCAAGCCCTGTGTGTTATCTACCAGAAAAGTTAAGTTCTTGTTTAAGAGACTGCTGCATCTACAGCTGACATGCTCCATTTTTTAACAAACTTTTCATCCATGGGATATAAAAGGGAAAACCTTTTTGGAGGCAAAATAGTCCTGTCGGGATGTTCCCAATTAGCATACACCGCCTGTTTCAACAGGGGGTGTAGCGAGAAGGTCTGTGTGACCTGAAAAGGTCTCAGAGATCCCAAAGAGGACCAGGGGGGCTCAGTCACCTCTGCAAGGGGCAACTTAAAGGCAGAACAAACTATTTCGGTCAGAGTCAGGATCAAAAACCTCTGCGACTGAGAGGCAGACATTGAGTGGATATCTTCTTGTCCAGATTGCTCGGAAGCAGACTCATCTGCCAGACACTCCACTGAATCCTGAGCTTTAAGCTCTTCCCCATCCTCAACCCATTCCTGCTCCAGACGAGGAGACTCCAGGAAGGGAATCTGTCATGCTTCCTGCCACCCTGCGGGATGGAAGCAATGATGCCGGCAATCCTGTGCTCTAACCCGGCTAGGGCTGAGGACAGTTCATCCTTAGTGATAAAGGGTGAAGCAGCAGCGTTGACTGTAGGCACAATACTAGATAGGCACAGCGGCTCAGATTGCCCGGGAGCCTCTGGTCTTTCAGGGGATACGACTAGGTTCATCAGGAACTACTGATGACGTAGGTGTGCCCTTCCCTGTGGTGTTAGTCCCACTCCTCTTTTTGGAAGACATTCAATTCCGCAAACAAAGAGTACTTGGGTGTAGTTAAAACACCTCAGAAGGGAGACCCTTTACTAGGGCTCACCAAGTCCCTATGCAGCAATCCTGCTAAGCACCTTTAGCCTGCCAAGCAACACCTGTTCACTCACGTGATCCGGGTAAGGAAAAATGAACCACTGCAAGTGTCTGTTTAGAGCCTGCTCTGTGTCCCACAGCTGCCTTCTGGAAGCACCACATGCTTGGCATACACAGCTTAAATAATCTGGGTGTCTGCCGGAGCATTCTATGCGTGCATGCGCACGCATGTGCACGGTCCAGGCGAGTGGGCGTGACTGTCTTCGCGTACGGCGCAAATCTTCATGCGCCCAGATAAAGGTTACGGCACATGTGCGCTGAATCCGCGTGCGCCATGGCCACCAAACAAACTGCTGAGCCCAGCGGCGCTCTTGCGAACGCACGTGTGCCATGGCGAACCAAGGCGAAGTGGCGCACCGCAGTGTGCCATTGTACAGGTAAAAAACAGCCAGACACAAGCAAAAAAGGGAAACTTTGCAAACACCCACAGCTAGCCCAGAACGCCCCCATATGGTCACCGCACACAGGTGTCCAGCCTTTAGCTAGCTTGACTGATTGTTACAATCACTGGGACACCCCACAATAATAAAATAAAGGGGTTTCACTTACCCATCCAGATGCAGGGCCACTTAGGAACTAAGGGCCCAATCTTCACCCTTCACGGTGGGTTCCTGTCACTTGGACCTTCAAGGACTGGGTACCCTTTCATGTTTACGGTCCACTCCCTTGGACCTGTACAGCACCCTGCAGGAAATGCTTTAACGCTGTAGTATCCATGATTTCCACTCTGCAGGGTCCAGCGCCCGGAGGCCACATTACAGGCAAAATCCATTACAGGATCTTGAGTCTTCTTTCCGAGGCTCAGGTACTATTTATGTAAACATAAAAGCCTGTGTCAAATGGATCTGATCTGTCAGTCCCTTGATTCATTTTTGGAACCGTTTGGGGGACTAGAGACCTGGAGATCAGAAAGCTCAAACAAACCATGCCATCCACCTTGCAGACACTGATAAAAAACTAAAAAACTTCCTGTATGGGAGGGGTTATATAGGGGATCACTTCCTGTCTGAAGACCTTTGGTCTACCAGTGTCCATTCACCTAATGATGAAGTATAACCCAGCAGGTAATGAATATTATTAGCCTGACTCTGTGTCCCATGATGTCTGAAAAAGAAATTGCACACACTCGTGGAATGGCGCCAAACTTCAGTACCTAAAAATCTCCATAGGCGACACTTTAAAATTTTTTACAGATTACATGTTGAGTTACAGAGGAGGTCTAATGCTAGAATTATTGCTCTCGCTCTAACGATCGTGGCATATGTAACCTGTGTGTATCTGGCTCTGATACTAGCCAGTGCCTCACCAGCCACTGACCTCCCTGGACATCCTTGGTCTAGAGGTAATTTAGGCCCGTTCACATCTGAGCGATACAGGAGTGTCACAGTTTTTGCAGTTTTTTGCATGTTTTTGAAGCAACGCCATCACTTGAATGGTCTGCCCTCTGCCTAAAAATTGTGCCAAAATAGTTCCTGTACCTATTTTTGGTGCTGAACTTGTTTTCAAATTACTAATTTTTTGCTCGTTTTTGGGCATTTTGGCATGTGACAAACTCCAGGTTTTTGGTTTGCTAATTAACAATCAATGGCACCGAAACAAGCATTGGCACATGGGCAGAAACATGCAAATTTGCTATGCTCAGATGTGAACAGGGCCTTAAGCTGGCCATATACTAGTGAAATTTTGTTCTTTTTTTATTTTAAGAACATTGGTTCACTTTTCTAATGGTTAGTGGGCTCAAATAGACATTCATTTTGATAATAGTAACAAGGAAATATGAAGGAGCAGGACAGAAAATTTTTAACACTATATATTTTTTAACATTGTAGGAAGTCCATTCTTTTAAAACAAAATGTTATAAACAAATGACATTAGGTACTTTTGAATGACATTTGTCAAATCATTAATTATACTTAGAATTTTATATAAATGTTTATATGAAAATCTGCTAGTGTATGGCCAGCTTTAATACTGGTGTTCCAAGGCAGGACAGCTGAAAAGGTGTGTGTTCTTCAAACTCAACAGGTCACTCACCTCCAGTGTTGTTGGGGACAGTTGTTCTTGTTTCCTGTTGGACAAACATGCTTTTTTCAAGGCAGCCAGCATCTTCAGGATTCCTTTCAGAAAAAGAAATTCCAATGGCATCCCAACCTCTAGGCAGCAAAGGCCTGGGGGGGCGATAGATCTCACAGGACAGAAGCCCAGGAGGCTTGACCATGTCCCAAGAGTCTCAAGTATTTAGGCTGGGTTCACACCACAGCACGGATCGGCTTATAACAGGGGACCGGTGCATCCCCATTCACCATTTCAGGTCTGATTTTAGCCCAAATTTTTGGCAGAATTCGGACCTTAAAACGGGCCAGAAAACACACACAAATCCTGTGAAATTCGCATCGGAGCCGCTCCGGAGATGTGTGAACTGGCTCAATAGAGAGCCAGACACACTCTCCTGACATGCGAATTGAATTCGCAGTAGTATGAACCCAGCCTTAAGGACAAAAGAGAATTTGGAAAAATACTATATCCCTACGCTTATTACTTTTTCTTGTAAATCTACCATAGTTCCATGGTGGGTAATATGATAAAATGTGGTCTAATAATTTCACATTCCAAATATTCTAGATTAAGGTTATGGTTGTAAACTCTTAAAAAAAAAAAAAAACTGTAAGACAAAGGCATAATGAGGTAGTATGCATCGCATACTGGCTCATTATGAAATACCTTAAAACAAAGCTTTCCAGGGGCGCCCACACACCGCTGAGATGGCTGACATTTTCCCCAGAGTTTCTTCCAGGTTTGCGGGCTCCGGCCACTCACAGCTTCATCACAAACTAGCTCATTATAAAATACTTACCTTAAAGCAAAGCCTTCCAGGGGCACCTGCACACCGATGAGACGGCTGACATTTTCCCCGGAGTTTCTTCTGGGTTCATGGGCTCCGGGCCTCTCACAGCTGCATCCCAAACTAGCTCATTATGAAATACCTTAAAACGAAGCCAGGGGCGCCTGCACACCAATGAGATGGCTCACATTTTCCCCGGAGTTTCTTCCGGGTTTGTGGACTCCGGCCACTCACAGCTGCATCCTAAACTAGCTCATTATTAAATACTTACCTTAAAGCGAAGCCTTCCAGGGGCGCCTGCACACCAATGAGACGGCTTACATTTTCCCCGGAGTTTCTTCCGGGTTTGTGGGCTCCGACCACTCACAGCTGCATCACAAACTAGCTCATTATGAAATACCTACCTTAGAACGAACCCTTCCAGTGGCACCCGCACACCGCTGAGACGGCTGACATCTTCCCCGGAGTTTCTTCCAGGTTCGCGGGCTTCGGCGCTGTGAGTGGCATGAGCCGCGATGACGTAATTCCCACGCATGCTCACAGGAACCACCGTTCACAACACAGAGCTCAGAAGGAACGACAGCAGTGGCTGTTCCTTCAGAGTGCATGCGCCAGTAAAGTCACTAGCTGCATGTAATGTAAATATCTCCTAAATGGTGCATGTTTAGGATGTTTAGGCGATATTTACACTTCCTATAGGTAAGCCTTATTTTAGGCTTCACTATAGGTAAATATCTGCAGAGGAAGTTTACTTCCTCTTTAAATACCAAGAAGATAAAATAAAAAGTTGGAGTCTGACAAACAATTATTTCATTGGGAAGATATTTAATGTTCAAGGCCATTATTTCCAAGGAGAAAACTTTTCTCCAATACCTGGGAATGTCCCTGGAAATCAAAGAAACAGGAACGGTTATAATAACTTTTTTGCTGTACGGGTACTTTTAGGTGACCACTAAAAAGACGCTCTCATACATCCTTTATCTGTTTTTTGTACCTGTGGTTTGCATTTACACTTTAATTATTTGCAGGCATGATGTAATAATGGGAACCAGTGTATCAAATCACTTGCACACTGTAACCTTTTCTAAAGCCATCAAACTTCCTTGCCAAGTTTGATCTACATGTTGCCAAGTAACAGATATTGTAGCATTTCATTTGTTTATTAAGGATTTAGTGAAATAATTGGAAGTGATAGTCCAGCATTTGCCGATGATCCACTATTAGGTAATGGATGTACTCAGGGGCGGACTGACAACTCATGGGGCCCCCGGGCAATAGGAGAAGATTATGGGGCCCCCAGGCAATAGATTATGGGGCCACACAGTATACACACACACATACAATACACACACACAGACACACAATATACACACACAGTATGCACATACACACACTGAAAAGGTACTGGAGAGGCGGGGCAGCTATAATCTTGGGATTTTTTAAAAAAACACAGATTTTTACATACTGTCCCTGGTTTTATTGAGGCTGGCAACTCTGATTGGGCCCCTTAGTGGCATGGGGCCCTTGGGCAGTGCCCGAATGCCCGAAGGGTCAGTCCGCCCCTGGATGTACTATAACATGCTGCATTTCTTGTGGAATAGGATTTGAAAGACTGTTTATTCTGCTGATGATTTCAGACAAGTGTTAAACCTTTAACATCAGAGGTGTGTGGACCTTTTCTTTGCTTTCCTCCCTTGGGGTTTAACTTAAAACAGGCTTATTAAGTATGGCAGCCAACAGAGCGAAGTCAATGTACAGAGTTAAGAAAAACATAGAGATCATTTAGATTTCTGCTTAGATAAGTCAGACCAGATTAGTTGTCATGGGGTATTCATACTTTTTTTCTGACCCACCAATTTCATCTGAAAGTACTAATATAGGTGGAAGTCTCTAACATATGCAATTTGTCTCCTTGAAGTAGTAAATTTGTTATAATGTTGGTGATCCGCTTCATCTTTACTGCATGGTTACATGCCTTGGGCTTTATTTTTTTACTTAAATCGGTATTAAACCCAAAGCCAAAAATGTAATATATTATTGCTTACCAGTTATTAGATGTAGTGGCTTCATTTGTTTTCTATTTTTTAGGTTTTTTTTCCCTCTGTTTTCACCAAGTGATCTGGTCAGTAACTCATCTCCTGTATTAGAGTGCCCCCACTGTGGATAAAGGAGCACATTGGCACCTTTGGACAGCAGCACTGTCAGTCTGGGGTGGGGTGTTAGATGGACTAGCAGATTTAAATACACTAACAAATTGAAGCCAAACTCCAGCTGGTACCTTACAGTTACAGCAAACAGTTTTTTCCTTTTGGGATACGAGTTTTACGTAAATAAATAAAAGCTAATCATTGTAAGTACCCCTGTCCGTGGTAAATGGTTTGTCTCATCTCTGTAACTGATAAAATCTATAAGAGAGCTTGATCTTTTGAAATACAACAGACTTTGTGGCTGGATCACCAGATAAAAATAGAAGAAAGAAAGGCAAAAAAAGAAAATGAATGCAGCCATTGCATTACTGATAAGTATTGAAATATAATAAATGTTTGTTTTTGGGTTTAATATTGCTTTAACTTTGATTCCAAATAATAAAATAACGCATTAAAAAATGTTTATCTCATATTATCATTGTGCTTGAAAGTTGGCTATATGGACTAAAATATGTTTTGCCAACAATCTCTAACCCTTCATTATTTCATTCCTTACTCAAATGATCTACCCTACTGGGGGAGGGGAGATTGCATATATTTGTGTTATACATGTATAGTGCTTACCTATATCGGGTTCTTTGTTCAGGTACCACGACTTTTCTAAACAGCTTAGTTTCTTCTGTCACCCCGGGCTGGGTAGAGGATTGCTGCAAACACCTTTACATGCACAAATATAAATACCCTGCACACAATTATGAGAAACAAGGAGTTGACACCAAACTGGATGGCTGCAAGTATGTTATACTTTACTATATAAAGTATACCGTCACAAGTTAGGTGTAAACAACTGAATGAATCAGTCCGTAAAAGAAAAACTATGGCTTCAAACTGAGTGGCAGTTATTAACATAGGGTTACATTGACTACAAAATAACTATTTCAGTCTCCTTTTCCTGCTGGGAAGCAACCTTTGCAGGTCCCAAAGTGCACTTTGTGTGTAGCCTATGGAGGATTTATTTCGCTGTGTATATATGAGAAACTCTGGAGGTTGATCACTCCAACTGCACTCAGTGATTAAACAGCTCTTTGCTCTCAATCATCTGCCGTCTCTGTGTTGGGGCTCAATTTTTAAGGTGGTGCACTTGAATATTTTCCCTATAGGATTCTGCAATGGTTAATGCTCCCTAGTAAAGATCAGTCTCCCTCTGCTAGCAGCGGTAAAGTGAACCCAGCAAACAGACACTCCTTAGTCCTGTGCGCTCGGCAGCTTCCAGTCTAGATGATTGACAAACAGAAACTCTCCTGACGCTGCCCTCCGTGTGAAGCTCTTCGCTGTGACTCTCTGCTCAAACTTCTTCAGCCATGGTCTTTGACCCAGGGATGAATTGTCTTGGCTGCCCCCACACTACAGAGAGATCATAAACTAACCTCCCTGCGGCAAAGAGAAAGCATTCTTTCGCACAGCATGGATAAAAAAAACTCCTTGCTCCCTTCCCCTTGTGTGTCTGCCCTCTGAAAATTAGTAGTAAATGATGGTTGCTGTCATGTGCACTACTAAAAATCCCATAGACCATGGTTCATAGTTCCTAGTTTATCTCAGGGGCGAGCAAGAGAAGGTCATGCTGCAGCCAACTATGAGGTTTGTGACTATCTTTTTATAGGTTTGGCAGCAATAAAACCTCTACTTCCCGGGGGCATGGCTTGCAGCGGATGGAATGGGCAGCACAGAGTGAGAGCTCCGCCGACATCCTGAGAATATATCCTGGAATTACTGACCCTGTCATACCTGCACCGCTTACCACCTATACCGGCGGGTCCCTCTCCCCCTCTGCAAGCCAGCGGTATAATTTATTCCACATTCGGTGGTGGACATGTCCTGCAAGAGCGGCAAGGACATTCAGCAGGCCGCAGAGCATGGAGGCCAAGATGGCACCTGGACCCAACGTTCGGCCAAGGAGGCGGCCATGAGGATGTTTGGCGGCGCTCTGGGGAAGGGGGGCTTACCGAAAGCACCCTCACAGCTCCTGGAAACATCTCATACAGACTCCCCAGCAGAAGCCCTGGAACAAGCGTGGATGGAGGATGATGCACAGGCTTCCTCATGGGACACAGTAAGTACACCTGCTCCTACACCTGCCCCTACACCTGCCCCTGACATGGCTCCCAGGGGCCTAACAGCACAAGACAATCCAACCCCTGAACCGACCCAGCGAGACATTTTTGCAGCAGTAACTTCCTGCAATACCTCTATCAATTCACTGACTATTAAGATCAAAGGAGTAAAACTGGAACTGAATATAGTTAGACAGGACATGCAGGAGCTGCATGATCGCACAGCTGCACTGGAGGACAGAGTGAGCAATGTAGAGGGTGACCCCCCTGCAAAGAGAAATCCGCCATATGCAATCTATTATCACTGGTCACACAGCCCGCTTAGAAGACATGGAAATTAGACAGAGACGCAATAATATCCGTGCAGTAGGCATACCAGAGTGGGCTGAGGGCAAAAACCCTGTGGCGTTTATTGAGAACTGGTTGGTTAACACATTTGGTAAAGACTCTTTTTCCCCCATGCTTGCGGTGGAGCGTGCCCACAGAGTTCCGCCCAGGCTGCCTAAACCTGGTGAACCTCCCAGACCGTTCCTGTTCAAAATGCTGAACTTTAAGGCTCAAGATGCCATCCTGTACCAAGCCAGGACCAGAGGTGCCCTCATGAAAATAGATAATGTTCGCATATCTTTCTACCCTGACTCTGCTGATCTGCAACGTCGCAGGACCAAGTTCACTGAAGTCCAGAAGCATCTCCGCAAATATGAGGTTGCATACGCCATGCTGTACCCTGCCAAACTTAGAATTGCTGCCAACGGCGAAACGCAGTTCTTTGACAACCCTGCCAACGCGTCTATGTGGCTGGATCATATGGAGCACACCCTCAAGAAAGCACAAGCACCTATGGCCTGATGGGGACATGCCCCCCTTCCCTTATCTCTTTTCTCCCCTTGCCCCCGGGCGAAGCGGATGCCATGCAAGAAGATTTGGACATACTTTCCCCCTTTTCATCAACCTCCCTGACAGGCGGAGAGGAAGATGAAAGCTAACTACACTATTCCTTACCCATGAGTTGCACCCGCAAGTCCCTTTAAAACGGAGTTGTACTGAGACGTTGGGCCCCCCCTATACTCGTCCTGTGTGGACATGTTTTTTTCTATACCGAGCTTCCTTACTGTTCACAGGATTCACGGACCTTTTTTTTCCTACTCCTATCCTTTTTTTTTTTTGTTTTTTTTGTCCCACATTATGTGGAGGTGTTTTTTTTATTATTCTGTTCATACTGACCTCTGCTGTTGGCAGAGTGAATAACTCACTAATTTTTTCTGTTCTTCCAACCAAAGATAGGTCTATGTGGCAGATTCCGTCACTATCATACATGTATTTTACCTGACACCCCAGGTTCTTTCTCAAAGCTGTCAGGTGGAGACGTGGACTGCCCCTGGGCGAACCTCTGCACCTGACATGGCTTCCTGTAAATGATTATTTGTATGCCTTACTATGTCTAGTGTATGCACTATAGTTTCATGGAATGTGAGGGGGCTGGTGATGGAGTGAAACGGGGGGCACTTTTCTCCATGGTTAAGGAGTACAAACCCTTAGTGATATGCCTGCAGGAAACACACCTGCAAAACAACTCTATATCTACACTTAAAAACCGTGGTTATCCCACTCAGTTCCACTCCAGCCACACTGCTTACTCGAGAGGCGTCAGTACACTTATATTGCGGGTGGCCAATTTTCAATTATTGCATTCCATGATAGACGATCAGAGACGATATATATTTTTACTGAGTAGGATAGCAGGATTGAAATGTATAATTGCTAATGTCTTTGTCCCTCCACCCTTCTCCTTTGATAGCCTGAAACAATTAGCTCAATTCATGGCCACATACCCCAACGTCCCTGTTTGGGTGTTGGAAGATTACAATAATGTATTAGATAAAACATTAGATAAATTCTCATCGAGACCTGGCAGTGCGCCCCAGACAGGTGGCCCCACCCCCTTTGCAAGATCCCTATTGGAGATTGGTCTGCGAGATGTGTGGAGGGACCGGAATCCTACTGTGCAGTGCTATTCATGTGTCTCGGCATCATACAAATGCTTATCCCGCATAGATCTATGTCTGACTAATGACATGCACTAACTAAATCTGTGAAATATGCTCCACGGAACATCTCTGATCACTCCCCTGTAAGTGCTACTATAATAACATCACCAACCCCGCATCATAAGCTATGGAAGGTAAACCCCTTCTGGTTCACAATATTCCCAAGTACAGATCCAATACCCAGAGCTCTGGTAGAGTTTGTGCGTCTTAACCAGGGCACGGCCGGACCGGCGGTGGACTGGGATACCCTAAAAGCTCACCTTAGTGGCTTAATCATTAAACAAATTAATGCAATCAAGACTAAAACTAAAGAGTGGGAGAATCTGGTGATGAACGAGGCTGCCAGGGCGGAGGAAAGGTGCATTGCGACCCCCTCTTTGGTCAGAGCGTAAATGGCAGGAAGCACAGGCCTTATATCAACAAGTTTCCACCACTGCTGCGGAGAACAAGAGGTTTTTCCTACAGCAAAAATATTTTAATGAGGGGGAAAACAGGTCATTTACTAGCTATGATAGTAAAAACCCAGCAGAACCCGACCCATATAGAGGCCATCCAAAATATAGACGGAGTAACAGTCACTGATCAGACCCACATACTTGATGTGTTTTAACAATTCTTTAAAGACCTTTACACATCTAAGGTACATCGCACACAAGAGGAATTGGCACATTTTCTGGACCAGTGCTCTCTCCCCCGGGTGTCACAGCAGGGTCTAGCTGCCCTTAATGCACCACTGCAGCTAGAGGAGTTATCACTGGCGGTGGCGCAGATGGCAAATAACAAAGCCCCAGGTGCTGACGGCCTGCCCACAGAAAAATATGGGAAATGGGGGGACATTCTCCTACCTAACCTGTTAAAGACCCTCAACAGCGCCCTTCAAGAAGGTAGCTTACCTGCCTCTATGAACGAGGCTATCATAGTGTTACCAAAGCCAGGCAAGGACCCACTACAACCGGATTCCTATAGGCCTATATCTCTGCTTAATGCAGACATCAAACTATTGGCACGTGTATTGGCCACTAGACTTTCGGGAGTGGTGGCAGGACTGGTCCACTCTGATCAGTCAGGCTTCATTCCGGCTAGATCTACGGCACTGAATATCCGAAGATTGTTTCTTAATACACAAATTCCAGTGGATAACCCGGGCAACAGAGCCATCTTCTCTCTCGATGCTGCCAAAGCTTTTGACAGCGTGGAGTGGAAGTATCTGTGGGAGGTTTTGCGACGATTTGGTCTGGGCGATGACTTTATCTCATGGGTGCAGCTTTTGTATGCAGCTCCTATGGCCAGGGTAAGGATAAATTACTCCCTTTCAGAACCCTTTCCTTTGTTTCGTGGCATGCGGCAGGGGTGTCCGTTGTCGCACCTGCTATTTGCCCTTGCACTGGAACCTCTGGCAGCTATGGTTCGGACCTCCCCTGACATCACAGGCTTCTGCAGAGGACAGGGGGAGGAAAAGATTTCCTTATATGTGGATGACACCCTACTGTACTTGGGAGATACCGACTGCTCTCTCAGAGCAGTAATGCACTTAATTGATCAGTTTGGACAATTATCGGGCTTTGCCATAAACAAGTCGGCTCTGTTGCCGCTGGATCCGTTATCGACACTTGTCGGAAGATGTATCCCACATACAAGTGGTATCAACATTCAAATACTTAAGAATAGTGGGGACTGGGGACACACAAGACTACATAGCCCTAAATCTAAAACCTATACTACAAAAGTTTCAGCAAAAGCAGGCTAGCTGAAGTTTCGGTGCATGGACTCACAATTTAGAGCTCACGGTGGCATGGCGGTCCCACATCCTCAAATGTACTACCTGGTGGCACAGCTGCAACATTTCATGGGTTGGGACCTCGGGATGGGATCAGACCCTTCCAGAGGTTACCTCCTGGGCCCTGACACGGACTACACTGCCCTGTCTCATATGGAGATGGGTTTCCCTAGAGTTCCCTCCACCTGCCCTACAGTTCGGTCACTGATGAAAATATGGAAAAGACCACATTGGGATTGACAGGCTATTTCTGCCAGACCCCTATCTGGCAGAACCATTTTTACAGTAAACTGACCAGGGTACCCAACCAGTCGATTTGGGAAAGGGCTGGGGTTAGATATCTCGCACAAATACTCACCAGACATGTATTAAAACCATTTGATCAATTAATTCCCTGCACTCAGAGGTCACCACTTCCAATATACTACAACACGCCATTAGGTATCAGAGTAGGCACTCTAATATGCAGCTAGAATACTCCACATTCCTTGAGTCTATATACTCTGACTCGGAGAAGAAGGGAATCATTTCCAGAATCTATGTCCATCTACTATCACATATACAAGCCCCAGACCTGATACCATGTAGAGAGGGGTGGGAACGAGATATTGGCCCCATCGATGTTGAGCAGTGGAACCAAATCCTGGGAGTGGGCCAGATGGTTTTCGGTGTCAGCGTCGCAGAGACTATCCCACCTGTTCTTATTACACAGAGAATATCATACCCCTGTACAACTGCATAAATGGGGCTGGCGTGATTCCCCCATATATCCCAAATGCCAAGCCCACCCGGGTGATCTCATTCACATGCTCTGGCATTGTCCCAAACTAGTGAGATACTAGAACTGTGTTGTCACTAGAATAAACTGTTTTCCAGGTTCAGCTTGAACTGGAGCCACTGGTGTGTTTACGTGGCCTGGATGAAGACCTGTAAATCCCCTCGGTATACATTGCACTCACAAGACTCCTATACTTAGCCACAAACGGGCAATTAATTTCCTAGCTATCGGCACGTATCCCAAAGGAGGCGCAATGGATCCAAATGGTCAATGCTACTCTCATCCGGGAAAAAAAACACATATCAACACAGAAAATCACCAAAGAAATTCTCCAATATATGGCAGAGCTGGTTAAACTCCCCAGAAGTGGCACCACCACAGCTGGCTCTGGATAGGCGGCTGTTGGGATAATTAGACACATAAAGATGCTAGAGAAGTCTTGTAGTGTGAAGCAAGCTGTGAAATATGTTGTGATTGATTTACATGATTGACGGATTTGCATCCCGGGTGATATGACAATGGCAATTTAATAATTTATTTTTATTTTCAATGTTTACACTAGGCCATTAAAATGCTTATATACATGGTTGTATGATAACAATACTGTCTTTCAAGTTAACAACACTTTTATACTGTTGAGAGAATTAAGGCCCCCAACACGATCTTTATATGCACTTATATGTCATGCGTGTGTAATATATACCTTGTACTGCCTTGTGTTCTCTTCAATAAAACTTTGTTTTTGTTGATCAAAAAAACATCCACTTCCCACTACAGTTCTGTTCCGTTGAGTGAATTGAAGTGAAATAGGTAGCCCTTACACTATCACTGCTTCCAAGTCTCTACAGAGCAGTGGTAACAGGTACGATTTTCATTCTCGGGAGCTGTTAAAAAAGTATGACTTCAGACCATTTATTTGTGTCATGGATAGAGTAGAGAAGGGTTTGAACCTTCTTCAGATTTCTATTACTGTCTGTGACTAAACTGGGGAAATTTGTGCTCACATTTTATCCCTTTGATGTCCTATGCCCTTACTTCTGATCCCAGCATCCACAATAGAAGTAGAAAAAAAATGACAATGACAGCAACAAAATCCTGACAACAAAATGCCCTGTACACACGACCGGTTTTGCCATCGGAATAAACTCCGAAGCTTTCTCCGACGGAACTCTGACGGAATTCCTCTTAAGCGGTCTTGCCTACACACGGTCACACCAAAATCCGACCGTCCAAAACGTGGTGACGTGCAACACATATGACGGGACTAGAAAAAGAAAATGCAGTAGCCAATAGCTTCCGTCTGTACTTGCTTCAGACCATGCGTCGTTTTTTGCCTCGTCGGAACAGCATACAGACGAGCGTGTTTCCCGATAGGAATTGGTTTCATCGGAAATATTTAGAACATGTTCCATTTCTAGGTCTGTCAGAATTTTCGAAAAAAAAAGTCAGATGAGGCATACACACGATCGGAATAGACGATGAAAAGCTTCAGTCTGACTTTTTCGGTCGGACATTCCGCTCGTGTGTACGCGTCATAAGACCCGGTTCAAACTGATCCAACATGGGATCCGACTTGTGAAATTCAATTTTTCCCTATGGGAGCTGTCTTACTGATCATACACAAGTCTGTGCGACTTTAGAAAAGGTTCCTGCACTACTTTGGTCCAACTTTGATATGACTTCAATGCCATAGAGTGTAAAAAGTCACATTAAGTCGGATCATAGTCAGAACCAGAAGTCGCACGACTTTCATGTTGGAGCAGTGTGAACTTGTGCTTGTGTCGTTAAAACGACTCTTCTCACCTCTTCCATGACAGGATGCTAGCCTGTACGCCCCCATAATTTTGTCTTGCATTGGGATTGGGTTTAAGTTAAACCAGTGAGGATTGCAAAGTTGACTATGCTTTTTTGTCATTAATGCTATCCAATATTTATATGGTCAGTGTAATGGAAATTTGTAAGTTCTGTATATAATTGTATTGTATTTTGTATGTATTGCACACTGCCCTCACTGTGCACACAGCACTAATAATGTTTTCAGTAAATGTTTACATTCTTTCGAGTCCTGATTAGAATTAGCCTGCCTATGTAACGCCCCTTGTTACCATAAACGTACAATTGTAATATTAATGTGATACCTACGTAATCATGTGCATAAAAACCTTCAATTGCGTCATAATAAAGCAGAACAGTTATTTGGAAAGATGCTGATCATATCTTTTGTGTCTGTTCCCTACTGCAGTAGTTATTATTAATTTGGAACCACTAATCAATATGAGGATAGGAGTTGCCTATCATCAATTTAACCAAGTCATCAGCATATGGCAAGTTGTATTTTTAATCTGTCTCAATACTGTATTATTTTTAATAAACATGCCCTGCACTAGCTATGAATTTTCATAATATTGAAATACAGGACACATGGTTCAGCTTTTTTTCTCTGGTACACTGAATAAAATATCTGTGATCTCTAAGGCACTTACTGTACAGATCGTCAGTGGTTTACAGTTACCCATAACAACTCATCAGGTTTCACCTTTCAACATCCTAGTGTAAACAGAATGATTAAACATTGCTAAATGACTGTTATGGCTTAAAATAAATCTGACACAAACCTGAGATTTAAAAGTTGAGCATGTGATGAAACAAACGCAAAAAGAGGTTTGCATAGTAAAAAGAGCCTATCGAATGCACAATTGATTCAAATATATATTCAGCAGTAATTATATCCATACATTTATATTTTTGCTTTAAAAGTCAAGTTTGGCCCACTCTTCCTCCACCCCAAGCATCCTTATTGGTCTCCTAATGTGGTGGCCAGTTGGAAGGCCTAGGATGAGGGAGGAGCAATGGCCAAGGTCAATTTTTTTTATATGCTCAACCTTGTTAGCTTAAAGTCTTAAAGTGGAGTTCCACCCAAAAAACAAAAATACCTGCAAAAATTCTAAAAAAAAAAACAAAAAACATTTGGATATTTTTTTTTTTTCACTTACCTCTAAATGCCTGTTGCTAGGTGGTCCCTCGTAGTCTGCCTGTTCCTTTGCCTGGGCTGGTGACATCACTTCCCCCCAGGCACAGGAAGGGCTCCGCTCTGCTCCCTCCCTCCTGTCAATCATCTGGGACCCATCACAGGTCCCAGGTGATTGAGCGCCCAATCACGGCGCGCGGCGCCGCTCGCGCATGCACAGTGGGTGCCAGGCTGTGAAGCCACAGCCCGGCGCCCACAGTTGAAATGCCGACGAGCGGAGGGGGGGGGACGAGCGGGGCTTCGATCCCCGCATCGCTGGACCCAGGGACAGGTAAGTGTCCAATTAAAAGTCAGCAGCTGCAGTATTTGTAGCTGCTGACTTTTAATTTTTTTTTTTTTTTGACGGCCCCCCTGGGTGGAACTCCTCTTTAAGTAGAAATCTTCCCACCACAATGTAACCCTTTGTTCCATAGCACAATTCAACACACTCACTCTAAAATAGCCATAAAAATATATTCAAGATAAACGTGTAATCTCACAAAACAAACTAGACAATCCTCCAGTGTGACAGGTTGTATTACAGAGACACAGTAGCTGATTTAATAATACAGTTGAGAATCTTCACACAATACATTGTGTGAATATTCGCTTTGATTACCCAATTGTGAAGAGCAAACTTCTGTTTACTTAGTGCACATAACAACTGAAGTGAATATACACATAATTCATTGTGTGAAGATTCTCAAATCCTTTAGCCCTATAATTTGCATAAACTTTTCCATACAGCAACCTGTGTCAAAAAAATTAGTATTCAGTGATCCTTATCAAGCTCCACTTTTGGAAATTTTAGATTGACATGATCACTTTGCAACAAATCAATTATGTAAATATAACATATGAAGCGCCTGTGTTGAATTTTTATTTTTAATGTAAAGCCATATCAGCAAGGTAAAATCTAATAGCAAAACACTTGGCTAGGATCCAATAGATGCAGATGATTCCTTGATATGTCATGCATGCTATGTCCAGAGCAATGACCCATTGGTTATGTTGGATTTATAAAGGACAGAGAAGGCGCTTCTCTTGGCTCCTCCTTGGGAGGAGCCAAGTGACATCATCCGGAGTGTTTTGCATTGACGTTACTTGGCTCCTCCCTTGGGAGGAGCCAAGTGACATCATCCGGAGTGTTTTGCATTGCTCTGATCCACACTCGCAGAATAGATCGAGGAGGTGATCGCGGTGGGTGGCTGACTGCTCTATGCACTCAAGATATGATACTGATACAGTGAGTGCATCTGATTTTGTGTTACCTTGAAGCCTCAATAGTAAAGTTCACTGCGCAATGAAAGTTTTTATATATTTTGTTTGCATGAACGAAAACTGAATTATTGGAGCCAAAACGTCAGTGGATTCCCAATATTCAGCGGGGTACTGTGGGTGAAATAGGAATGTAGGCTGATTACCATCCAATCAGGGAAAAAGGCAATCTACGAGTGAACACCAGCTGTCTTTTATGAACTCAAAGTTATACATACTGAGGACTTATGTAAATGCATTATAAGACACCTACATCTGCATGTTGATTTAGGAGCAACATAAGCGATCTTTTTTAATTGTAACTACCTGTGCAATATATTTAATTACGGATTTTGAATATTGACTAATATTTTCATTATTATATTTTGGAAAAGCTATTAGTGCACTATCTCACTTTATATAATCTTTATTGCCTGGAGTGGCACCGGAACATTTAAGCAGATGTGCAGCTTTATACACATTTGCAGATTGTTTTAGGAGTAACATAAGCGATCCTATTAATTGTAATTATTTGTGGCATATTTATTTATTTTTTTTTTTACGGAATTTAGTATTTGTTAATTTTTTCACCATGAAAAGTATTTAGCGCACTATCTCACTGAAATAATTCTTAGAGTTTGTATACAAGCCATTAGGTGCTTTGACAGTTTGGTTGAAGAAACAAGCCAATGTGGCAGTTAGCAATCCTGGCATTCCAGGAATGTATCTGTTTTTTGAAACTGTTAAATCAATGGGTTTAATTCTGCTTTATGATTTACTGATGTTCAGGGGCTCTGGGTTTCAGAAAAATGGCACCCTCCAGCAAGAAGAAACAGGAGCAATGCTGGAGGCAATTTGCAGCACACACTAATGTTGGTAGCATAATTATTAATGTGGAATGTATGTTCCTTGCTAAAGAACATATTTTTTTATCAAGTTGTAATGGGTAAAATGTTTCTTTAATAGTCCACTATTCATCAAGACTTTCTCTTGTTGTCTTCCTGCGGTATTGTTAAAATAGATGTAAACCCTAACTGAGATGGCATTTAGATTCCTAAAGAACCTTGCATTGTAAATATTTGGCATTTTTCTAAATAAATTACTTATTTTTGCATTTTTCTTCAACTTTTGTTATATTTCAGTGCATCTGGTCCCCTGCAGCCTTTTTACAGCCTGTCTACATGCACCTCAATGATGGCAGCATGCTTTTTATTTTCAGGCTGGGTCCTGATGGTGGTAACAGTGGGTAATGCCTACATAATGTTTATTGAAATAGCTACTTGTGGTCTCCAATGAAAGCCCATGTGACAGAGTGACGACACAGGAACATAGCGTCATCACCCATAACAGAAATTGCCTATGACAGCATCATTAGGTAATATATTATTAAAAGCTGGATATTTAAAATGTTTAAAAGCACTTTGAAATCACATTAACAATTAAAAGTTTAAATTAGATTTTAGGGATTGGGTTTACATTAAATGGAGCTACATAGTCATGGAAGCATTTAGCAACTTGATCAGCTCCACAAAGTTCCTAAAGGACAAAAGGCTGATCCACCTTATGTTCCTTCCTCTCTTATTTTTTGAACACATAGACATCCATGTAGTGGCCTGGAACATAAGTTTAAGTACATGGATGAAGCTCCTGGATCTGGTAGTTTTGGTTGCATACAGTATGTTTGGTGATGACTATAGGGCTAGCTGATATATCAGAACTATATCTAAGGCTGCAATTCATATCACCAGAAAATACTAGGGTCAAAAATGTTCTATTGGGTTGACAGCACATAATAAATGCTCAAGATTGAAAGTAGAATTCCAGCACATAATAACAAGATAAAAATGATTAGGCTAATTAAAGATAAATTAAACAAGCTTTTGTTATATATTCACCTTCAGTCCAGAAACTACCACTGCACTACTTTTTTATACCACTAGATGTCCTTAGTCTCATTTGCTAGCATCATTCAACCTATTCCCCTGAGCCCAGATCATTCTGGACCCTCCCCAGCCTGGGACTGGACAGTGAAGCAGCAGAATGGTGAGCTCATTTATCCCTTCACTCTGCTTTCCCTTCCTGTCAGCCTGCTTCTTGTCAGCACATGAACTAATTGGTTGCTTTTTGCTGGTTCTTCCTCTCACACTCCATCTCTGTTGATCAGGGACTGCAAAAAGCTCATGCTAGGTCAAAAACAGTTACTTACATTGCTCGCATTAAAAAAAATACAGCTAATGATGTATTAATGATTAGAGAGATGCATTTTTGTGTATTCTAACTCTGCTCAGCTTTAAACCATGGATATGCAGGAATGAGGCACACCATCCATGTGTCTATTTAAGAGTTAAACGTCATAGCCAATTAAACTGTTCACAGTCCCAAGTTATGAGATTTGTGTAAGCACATAGGTGGGCTGGTGGGTTCAGTCTGTCCCGTACGTCATTCGCAACTTGTTAACTTCTCACTTGTTTTCTACACAGGCAAGATCTAGGAAACTATATTTGTTAATGAGAAACAGTAGCAAAGAGCCAAGTGCAGAAAGAAAATACCAGCTAATCAGACGCTGCAAGGCTCTGGGATTAAGACACTTCTTATAGAAAGAGAAACGATGTTATAAATAATAGTAAATTATGTCCTTTTTAGTTTCCGGAACAATGTTTATTAGTTATAGAGGAAAAATGTGTTTCAGTACAAGTAATCCTCTCTTTGTGTTCCTGTCAAATTAAATGAGAGTAGTTAGAGCTTTCATTGCTGTACTCACAAGCCAAGTAGATGAAAACAAGTGTAAACTGAAGGCACAGCTTATTTGGATGTAGTATGATGCCAATTAGTCATGGCAGCAATAGACCATAAGTCTAGAGAATATTGATTAGTGGCCAAAAGAACGGCTTTAGTACATTTCAAAGGAAAGTGCTGTTCTTGGGTAAGGTCACACAAACGCATGCAATGTCCACAGTTGAGTTGTACAAAGGGGTGGAAGGGGTTTGGGACTTTAGATGAGGCACAACAAAGAACCAGATGTAGAAAAATGTATATATAATAAATAATATGATTTATTTAACTATAGACATGACATAGTGTAGCCAAAATAGGTATTCCATTGAAGGTTGTAATTACAGTGGGGACGGAAAGTATTCAGACCCCCTTAAATTTTTCACTCTTTGTTATATTGGAGCAATTTGCTAAAATCATTTAAGTTCATTTTTTTCCTCATTAATGTACACACAGAACCCCATATTGACAGAAAAACACAGAATTGTTGACATTTTTGCAGATTTATTAAAAAAGAAAAACTGAAATATCACATGGTCCTAAGTATTCAGACCCTATGCTCAGTATTTAGTAGAAGCACCCTTTTGATCTAAGACAGCCATGAGTCTTTTTGGGAAAGATGCAACAAGTTTATCACACCTGGATTTGGGGATCCTCTGCCATTCCTCCTTGCAGATCCTCTCCAGTTCTGTCAGGTTGGATGGTAAACGTTGGTGGACAGCCATTTTTAGGTCTCTCAAGAGATGCTCAATTGGGTTTAAGTCAGGGCTCTGGCTGGGCCATTCAAGAACAGTCACGGAGTCACTCATTCGTTATTTTAGCTGTGTGCTTAGGGTCATTGTCTTGTTGGAAGGTAAACCTTCGGCCCAGTCTGAGGTCCTGGGCACTTTGGAGAAGGCATTCGTCCAGGATATCCCTGTACTTGGCTGCATTCATCTTTCCCTCAATTGCAACCAGTTGTCCTGTCCCTGCAGCTGAAACACACCCCCGCAGCATGAAGCTGCCACCACCATGCTTCACTATTGGGACTGTATTGAACAGGTGATGAGCAGTGCCTGGTTTTCTCCACACATACCACTTAGAATTAAGGCTTAGACTAACTAATTAACTTAGAAAAAGTTTTATCTTGGTCTCATCAGACGTGAGAATCTTATTTCTCACCATCTTGGAGTCCTTCAGGTGTTTTTTTTAGCAAACTCCATGCGGGCTTTTATGTGTCTTGCACTGAGGAGAGGCATACGTCGGGCCACTCTGCCATAGGGCCCCGACTGGTGGAGGGCTGCAGTGATGGTTGACTTTCTACAACTTTCTCCCATCTCCCGACTGCATCTCTGGAGCTCAGCCACAGTGATCTTTGGGTTCTTCTTTACCTCCCTCACCAAGGCTCCTCTCCCCCGATAGTTCAGTTTGGCCAGACGGCCAGCTCTAGGAAGGGTTCTGGTCATCCCAAGTGTCTTCCATTTAAGGATTATGGAGGCTACTGTGCTCTTAGGAACCTTAAGTGCAGCAGAAATTTTTTGTAACCTTGGCCAGATCTGTGCCTTGCCACAATTCTGTCTCTGGGCTCTTCAGGCAGTTCCTTTGACCTCATGATTCTCATTTGCTCTGACATGCACTCTGAGCTGTAAGGTCTTATATAGACAGGTGCGTGGCTTTCCTAATCAAGTCCAATCAGTATAATCAAACACAGCTGAACTCAAATAAAGGTGTAGAACCATCTCAAGGATGATCAGAAGAAATGGACAGCACCTGAGTTAAATATATGAGTGTCACAGCAAAGGGTCTGAATACTTAGGACCATGTGATATTTCAGTTTTTCTTTTTTAATAAACCTGCAAAAATGTCAACAATTCTGTGTTTTTCTGTCAATATCGGGTGCAGTGTGTACATTAATGAGGAAAAAAATGAATTTAAATGATTTTAGCAAATGGCTGCAATATAACAAAGAGTGAAAAATTTAAGGGGGTCTGAATACTTTCCGTCCCCACTGTACATAAACTCAGATACAGCAAAGGATATACATGAACCATGGAAAGATATGTGATACTGTTACCGATATTGATCCATATACAAATTCAAATAAAACATATTAACAAGGAATAAATGTCCTCACAGATATAGTCATTGGGGTATGCATCTTTGTAAGCTCTATGCATTTCGGGGGGTAAGTACAGTACCACCTCATCAGGAGCTGATGCATATAACCGTTCTGTAGAAATAATGATATGAAACATTGAACGTATACTAACCCCAGCAACAGAGGGGGTCAAGGGGAAAGGAGCAATAAACGGGGGTGGGGGGACCATGGGAGGGGAAATGTTTATCCCCCTACTCACTTGAGGACTCAACATGGTACAGCAGGATAGTTAGAGGCCAGGGAGTATCACAAATGTGTCCACCGGGAGCCAGGAAGGACCCCCAGGACAGAGTACAACCACAACTCCCCACCGGAACAAGGAAATTAATGTTGTTGTGGCTGGTGATGTCTAATATAGACTTCAAGGCGTCTGTGAAAAATATAACTGAGGTCCTCCAATAGCACAAAGCTTAGCGTGACGCTGGTGGGTGGACCCCTGGTTGGACCGGCTACCTACAAATATCCCCTCTTGAATTGGTTGTCTCAGATGTTCGTGGTTGCTGGCTGTGGGTGGTTGCAGCTCTCTACACTCCTGTATTGGAATCACATAGGTACTTTTCTCATACTCTGTGGTGCTATAACTATTTTGGCTCCACAATGTCACTCTCTCCCGATTACCCTGGGAGGCTATATGCATTATTTTCCATCTTTCCAATCCCCCTGCACTTAGTTATGCTGCTCACCCTATGGCAATTATACACCCACCACTTTCCTTTAACACCTGTTTTCAAGTGGTTGTCTTTTTTCCCTTCCTATCAACACTTATATGGTTATCTACCATGTATTTACCTCAGTTATATTTTGCACAGAAACCTTGAAGTCTATATTAGACATCACCAGCCATGACAACATGAACTTCCTTGTTCCTTGTTCCTTGTTCCGGGGAGTGGTGGTTTTGCTATGTCCTGGGGATCCTTCACGCCTCAGCACCCGGTGGACACATTTGCGATACTCCCTGGCCTCTCACTATCCTGCTGTGACATGTCAAGTCCTCAAGTGAGTAGGGGGATAAACATTTCCCCTCCCATGGTCCCCCTCCCCCCGTTTTTTGCTCCTTTCCCCTTGACCTTTTCTGTTATTGGGGTTAGTATATGTTCAATGTTTCATATTATTCTTTCTACAGAACGGTCATATGCATCAGCTCCTGATGAGGTTGTACTCATCCCCCGAAACGTGTAGAGCTTACAAAGATGCATACCCCAATGACTATATCTGTGAGGACATTTATTCCTTGTTAATATTTTTTATTTGAATTTGTACATGGAGCAATATCGGTAACGATATCGCATATCTTTCCATGGTTCATGTATATCCTTTGCTGTATCTGAGTTTACGTAATTACAACCTTCAATGCAATACCTATTTTGGCTACACTATGTCATGTCTATGGTTGTTAAATTATTTTTCTATATCCTGTTCTTTGTTGTGCCTCATCTAAAGTCCCAAACCCCTTCCCCCCTTTGTACCGATTATAGGGATGGAGGCGCCTCTTTCCCCGAGGTACTTCATTCAAAGTCCCAACTTTGCTTTTATATACAGTTAAGTTGAAAGACGGGACCTCAGTTTCTTTCCACATGATCGGCATGCTCTAATCTGTCCCTCCTAATCATACAGGGTTTTAGGGCATCAAGGTATGTTCAGCCCAAACCACATACTGTTTACTTGCATGAATGTCAGTCCTAGACCTTTCTTCCACATCCTCCTGGTCACTGTATACATGCATCCTTTCGCACCTGGAGTACTGTTACATAGGCCTGTGCTTTACTAGTGGTCCAGATATAAGTTTCAGAAACCCAACAGACCACCAGGGCCCATGGGACATGGGAGCCTTAGCCACCTGATGTAAGATACATAAGGGAGTTCTCTCTCACCATCAGGCAGGTGATTCCTTTTCCTCCATCACTACCTACCCCAGAGCCAACCAGGTTCTCATTTACAGCAAAAACTGGTTACTTTTTTTTATGTGCAATACAATTCAAAGTTTTGACTAAATAATTTTCAAATAATGGCAACTCAATCAGTCACTTTTTAAATCACTGTTGAGTGGGAGGGAGCATGAATGTGCTCACACAGTCCATAGCTGATTCCTTAAGGCTTTCAGGCCTACGTTTCATTCTGAGGCCTACTTGTTAGAGTCCTTCCCCAGCCCCTAATGTCTATAGCTTCACCTGCAAGGAGTAGTAAGACTTAAAGGTAACTTGTACCTGCCTACAAAGTCATGTGACAGGATTCTGTCCAAAAAATGCTATATGTAGCCCTTCACTATTGGCTGCCATGCTGAGATGATACACACATTCGTCATTTCGATGAGTACTCTGCAAGCTGAGATAATAAATTAAAGCAGTATTAAACCCAACAGCAAACATTTATTATATTGCAGCTTACCAATTCTTAGATATGATGGCTGTATTAGTTCCTTTTCTAGGTTTTCTTTCTTCTATTGTTATCTGCTGATTCAGCCAGCAAGTCTGTAGTTTTTCACAAGCTCAAGCTCTCCAGCAGCATATATCAGGTTACATGGATGAGAGAAACCACTTATCACTGACAGGGGTGATTAAATGATCTGCTTTTATTTATTCATGCAAAACCTTTATCCCAAAAAGGGAAAAAAACTGTTTCTGTAACTGATTTTAAAGTGTGAGCTGGAGTTTGGCTTTGATTTGTTAGTGTGTCTAAATCTGCTAATACAGGTACCACTACCCTCCCCACAAGACTGACAATGCTGCTGTCTGCTGTGCCTCCTTTGCTCATTGCTCTGGAGTTGTGTGTTACTGGCCAGATCACCAGGTAAAGACAGAGGGAAAAAGAAAAGAAAATGAATGCAGCCATTACATCTAATGATTGGTAAGCTGCAATATAAAACATTTTTGGTTTTGGGTTTATTATCGCTCTACTGTAAGAGAGGCATGGAAATCTTTTTTAACCTTGTTATAAGTCAGTAGTTCACTTTAATGTGTTGCAGTAGCAGAGGTGATGTGTACTGGATATCCACCTGCATGCATCCTGTGTCACTAAAAGTACAGCTCCCAATTAGGATGCAAACCGTTGGAGAAAGTTTCTGGACACACAAAATATAATACAAATGCTTAGATCAATGTCTACAACTACAGTACCTAGTTTTGAGAGCCAGCATCGTAATTGAACACAGTACTTAACATGGCAAACTCACATTCCTACCTTATTCTGACACTGGGTGAATGAGTTAGGCAGAAAGCAATGTTTCATTGGACAAAACATATTACAGCTATTCAGCAGTCATTCAGATGTCATAGTGGTTTACCAATCATATGCCACGATTTTTCCACCAGGTGCCATGGGATGAGTCTCTGTTTTTCTTACAGGACACAGTGGTGATATGGGGCCAGCATAAGGAACCACAGTGCATCTGACACACCATGAAGTATGGACAATTGAGAACGACTGTGACCTGGCACACCTAGCAAAGGCATGCCTCCATCCCTAGTATATGGATAGAAAAGGAAATGTTGGGACTTTACATGAGGCATGTCAAAGCGAATAATATATATATATATATATATATATATATATACATACACATACAGTATTAAAATACATATGATTTAATTTAATTTGATGTCCCAATCACGTGAAAAACACAGTTGATGGACACATAATAAATCAATTCATAATGATAATAATAATAATATTGATAAACATAATAATAATAATGGAAGTAATAATAATGATAATAATAATTATATAATTTGTATTTAATAAATAATTAACATATCAATTAATGATCATAAAATATTTGATACAGGTAATCAATAAACATAATTGATAGGAATCTAAATCGCAATAATCATACTTGATAGATTAAATGCAGAAAGATAACATACATGATATTAGAAATTTAAAATTCAAAATTC
Organism: Aquarana catesbeiana; assembly: GCF_042186555.1. Taxonomy (NCBI): domain Eukaryota; kingdom Metazoa; phylum Chordata; class Amphibia; order Anura; family Ranidae; genus Aquarana; species Aquarana catesbeiana. The sequence continues at coordinate 258,433,776 of NC_133327.1, read as the reverse complement.
ATCATAAGAACCGGCTTGTCTTGACACCCTTTATTGGAAACTCTAGGCATTTCATGGCCTGTAGCCAATCATCAGGAGTGAATAATGCAAGACCATACTGAAAGATGAATTAATAAATATATAACTATTAATGTATAGTTCCCTCTAGAAAGGAGGAACATACAAACAACAGATAGCTGGTCAGTCACTTACGAATCAGCTCAGAGGCTGTGCCCAGCTTCTGAATGGGGATACGATGGGTCTGGGCAGTGTGTCTCACCCGGGGTTGAGATGGGATGGGAGATCCACCACTCCTACCCCCTCCGTACAAGAGGAAGAGGGGCCAATGAGAACAGCCAAGGGATGTACCAGACCACCACAGCACAGTCCCTGTGTATGTGTTGCATGCACTCAGCATATTGTCAATACCTAAAAAAACAACGGGGTTGATTTACTAAAGGGAAATCCACTCTGCACTACAAGTGCACTGCAAGTGCACTTGAAAGTGCACTTGTAAGTGTAGTCACTGTAGATCGCTGTAGATCTGAGGGGAAGCTTTTTGCGCATGATTACATGGATCAAATATTTTATGATCATTAATTGATATGTTAATTATTTATTGAATACAAATTATATAATTATTATTATATTAGTAGTATTATTATTATTACTTCCATTATTATTATGTTTATCAATATTATTAATATTATTATCATTGCGAATGGATTTATTATGTGTCCATCAACAGTGTTTTTCACGTGATTAGGACATCTAATTAAATTAAAGTAGATCATATGTATTTTAATACTGTTTATATATATATATATATATATATATATATATATATATATATATATATATATATATATATATAATTCACATCGACATGCATTTCCTTTTCTATCCATATCCACACCATGAACTATAATGGATGCTGAAGATTCTTCGGATAGCTTCTTCAAGAGAGTGAAGATTAGTAGTGTGGGCATCAGGACGGGTAATTGTGAAACAAAATATAATCAGCGCAATATTAATACTAAGTGCAAATTGAATATACTCAGTGCAACACAGTATTATGCAAAAAATAAGTGAATAGCCTACAGCTAGGCTTATCATGATTGCTGCCAACACCTCTGAGTGTATCCACATGTGACTCTCAAATCCATACTAATAAGCAAAACCTAGTGCAACCAATATGAAACAAAAACAAAGTCCCAATAATGTGAAAGTTCCACCGTTGTGCAACTCTAGGTGATAGTTCATAGAATTAATGATTCATATTATCCAGTGACTTCAGTGGCCACCACCTCTAGCTGGAATGAAGAAGTGGGCACAAATTAGTGCCCACAGCATGGGATTGTGGTGGCCACAAATTAGTTTAAAAAAAAAAAGGAAAAAAAAGTTTTTTTGGTTACTGTCTCTTTAAATTCATACCTTGCATGTCACGAGGATTCCAGGTGGCAAACACGTTTTTCTGGAAGTTTCTGCACGTGCTTGGGAGCTATATAAGGGCCCCATATCAAGGCTCCTGTCACAGTTGACCTGGATCGGCTTGGCGAGCTCCATAGGCTATAACACAGAGCTATAATATAGGCGCTTGCCTGCTGTGTCAGGTCATGAAGACACTCGTAAGAACCTCCTGCCAGAACGCCCTGTGTCCCCAGCAGCTTTGGGTCAGGAGTAAGAGACCCACCCATGGGAGGAGGAGGCTGGTGTCGTCACAGCAACACAGCATAGCGGCCGGCATATTCAGAAGAGGAGGAGGGCTTCCTCTTTGTCTCCCCTCCACGTCAACAAGGGGTGAGGGAGAGCGCGGCGATCCCCGCCTCTCGGAGGAGCTGCACCTCCTTCTCTGCCTGAAGATCATGGGCAAGCTTCCCTTGTTTCCAGGCCAACGGTGCCACGAGTGTCTAGGCTGTCCAGGCTGGACACTGCAATGGCTCCTCAGCTGTCAGAGTCTCCTGCGGGGCAGCTGCTACAGGGAACCCTTGAGGCTGGTGAGTCAGCACAACAGTTACCCAGTTGATTAACTCTTTATCTTAGTTTACTGAATCATTAAGTACTCCACAATTATTGTCTGTACCTGTCTTCTCTCCTGCTAACATTTGGTCTCCAGTTTCTAAAGTTGTAATGCCTTCTATCTCTCCTGCTTATGTTAATGCTCCTAATGTTCACACTGTGCAGAAATCTAATACAGTGGTTTCTAGTGTTTTATCTCATGTTCCGGAAACTTGTTATAAAGAGGTTCTGCTATGTGAAATATCACCCTTAGGTTTTCATTTAGCTACCTCAACAAAAGAGAAAATATGGAGAGGTGAGTTTATTGATTTGTTAACGTTGCTTCCTAGCACAAAAGATTTTTCTATTAAAAGTGATAAAAGATCTGAGGATGCTGTTGAAGACAGGCGTCGTCCGGCTCCTAGATCTTTTTATAATAGGTTACAAGCCTTCTGCATATTTTCTGCAGTCATGGGTGAGAAATTCCCAGAAAAATGTAGCGGTTTATTTCAACATTTGGAACATCTACTTGAAGCTTATAAAGATTTGGCGGGTTTGGTTGGTACAGCTATGATGAATCATTCCGCCAGAAGATGGCCGTTTACCCTAACCTCAAACGGGGGATAAAAGATGTGGGTTTATGGTTAAACCTCATCCTCCCGCAAAAAACAGTCTTTGCAACACAACCACCATTGAATCCGAACATTTCTTCAGTATATAAGAAGGGTGTATGTTATGCTTATAACGAATCACAATGCAAATGGTGGACATCATGCCGTTATAGGCATAAGTGTTCTTTTTGTTTCGGAACCCACCCTTTATCTAAGTGTTTTAAAAGGACCTACTCTCACACAAGCTAGGGACAATTCAAAAAGCTTACACGCCAGTGAAGTTGGAAAAAATATACCCTTGGCTAATTCTCTAACCAGACAAGGAGAAAGTGGAAATTTTAATTGAGGGGTTTTCTTTAGTTTTTAAGCTTCCTTTTTTCTGGTTCCGGTTGCAATATGGTAAAAAAAAACTAAAATCAATTATAATGCACAGTCAGGTGGTTAGAAAAAAATTGATCAAAGAAATCTCAGCTGGTCGAGTGGCTGGTCTTTTTATCTTTCCTCCTTTCAAGAACTTTCGTGTATCCCCATTAGGATTGGTGCCTAAAAAGGAACCAGACTCCTATCGACTTATACATCATCTTTCTTTCCCAAAAGGTAGCTCATTGAATGATGAAATTGACAATTCATTGTCTTCTGCAACATATGCTACCTTTGATGATGCAATTCAACTTATAAGGAAATTTGGTTGAGGTGCCCTATTAGCAAAATCCGACACTCCGTCTGCTTTTAGGTTGCTACCTATTGCCCCGGAGTCCTTTAATTCTTTGGGTTTTTTGCTTTGAAGTTTTTTTTTTCTACGACATGTGTCTACCTATGGGTTGTTCCCTATCGTGTCAGTATTTTGAAACATTTACTTTTTTTACAGTGGCTTGAATATGAATCGGATTGTGAAGGAATAATCCACTATTTGGATGACTTCCTTTTTATTGGCCCTCCAGACAGAGCCGATCCGCCCTATACGCGCACTACGCAAGCTGCGTAGGGCCCCGCAAATTACTCGAGGCCCCGCCTCCCCCTCGTGTCATAGCGCGCTAATTAATGTTTACAACATCCAGTGGCGGAACTTTAGGGGTTGCTGCAGTCGCATTTGCAACTGAGCCCTTCTGTTATACCGCTGTGGGGGGCCCTCTAGACCCAGCATCCCCCCCTGCACCTCTGGCTGGCCGTTTAGAGTGCAGTGGGGAGAGGTGGGAGGAGGGGGAAGGCTGCGATTGGCAGCTCTATGGTGCCTGTGTGGGAAGCAGGATCTCCCTGGGGCTTGTAGTACTCTCTCGAGTGTCAGTGTATACAGTGGAGAGGAGAAGGGAGGGACCTCTGACCTGGGCAGGTATCAGTTTCACTTTCACTCTGCTTGAACACTGTTGCTGATGCCCAGGTCAGAGGCCCCTCCCCTCTCCGCTGTATACATTCGGAGATAGAACTACTAACCCCAGGGAGATCCCCCTGCTTGTGGACACCATAGAGCTGCCGATTGTCACCTCCCACCTCCACCAGCCAGGTACAGGGGAACCTCTGCAAGGGGGGGAGTCAGCTGTTTGGGGACCCTGATGTAAGAGGGGGGCTTTTTGGGGACACTAATGTAAGGAAGGGGCCCTCTGGGGACACTGATGTAAGAGGGGGGCCTCTAGGGACACTAATGTAAAGACGAGCCCCTCTGGGGACACTGATGTAAGAGGGGGGCCTTTAGAGACACTAATGTAAGGACGGGGCCCTCTGGGGACACTAATGTAAGAGTGGGCCCTCTGGGGACACTAATGTAAGAGGGGGCCCTCTGGGGACACTAATGTAAGGGGGGGCTCTCTGGGGACCCTGTGTAAGGAGGGGCTCTCTGGGGATCCTGTGTAAGGAGGGGCTCTCTGGGGACACTAATGTAAGAGGGAAGGCTCTCTGGGGACACTAATGTGAAGGGGAGGCTCTCTTAGGACCCTGGTGTAAGGTGGGCTCTCTGGGGACCCTGGTATAAGGGGGGGCTCTCTGGGGACCCTGATGTAAAGGGAGGCTCTCTGGGGACCCTGATGTAGTGGGAGACTCTCTGGGGACCCTGATGTAAGTAGGGAGGCTCTCTGGGGACCCTGATGTAAGGAGGGGTTCTCTGAGGACACTGATGTAGGGGAGGGCTCTCTGGGGACCCTGATGTAAGGAGGGGCTTTTTTGGGACCCTGATGTAAGGGGAGGCTCTCTGGGGACCCTGATGTAAGGGGAAGCTCTCTGGGGACCCTAATGTAGGGGGAGGCTCTCTGGGGACCCTGATATAGGGGAAGGCTCTCTGAGGACACTGATTTAAGGAGGTTCTCTCTGGGGACCCTGATGTAAGGGGAGGCTCTCTGGGGATCCTGATATAAGGGGAGGTTTTCTAGGGACCCTGATGTAATGGGGGCTCTCTGGGGACCCTAATGTAGGGGGAGGCTCTCTGGGGACCCTGATGTAAGGGGGGCTCTCTAGGGATCCTGATGTAAGGGGGCTCTCTGGGGACTTATTCTTTGACTGTTTTGTTTAGGAGGGAGGATTGTATTGGGAGCACTGAAGTGTCAGGTGTGACTGTGTGGCAATGGCAAATGGTTTACATAGCTCACGGCATCACGGGTCAGGTAGAGGGCCCTTTAGCAGAATTTTGCTTAGGGCCCCAAGGAGGTCAGGATCAGCACTGCTTCCAGATTCCCTGCTGTGTGCTTTATTGTTGCATTTATTTTTACTTATTGCAAAATTCTTTGCATTCCTATTACTTTTGAAAAAACAGTTTTTCCTGCTCCAGTTATCGTATTTTTAGGAATCAGCATTGATACCGTATTGTTTCAGTATCAGCTTCCTCTGATAAAAATTTCAAGGCTTCAATCCGTAATATGCTTTTTTCTGCGGAAGAAAAAAGGTGTTTTTAAAGTAACTTCAGTCTTTTTTAGGTTTACTGGCATTTGCATCTCAGATCATGCCTGTTGGCAGAATCTTCTCCAGAAGAAAATCATTAGCTATGTCCGGGTTTAAATCTCCTTTCTCGCATAACCACCTTACTTCCGATCATCAGGGGCGTGTCCAAGATGGCCACCAGAGCAGACGTGCACTGAGAGAACTCCGCTCAGCCTCCACCTTTCACTCCTGCTACCCTGCAGTCCGAAACTTGTAACCGGCCGAAAATGAGAGGGGAAGCGGCGGCGACCGGTATGACTAAAGGGAAAGGCACCCTGTCTGCCCGCAAGTCCCAGAAAACAGCTTCAAACTCCGCTGCACGGACCGTCCGTCCCGCCAGAGGTCTCAATATGGCGTCTCAGGCAGAGAGCGATGTCCTGGACCCAGCAGAGAAGGAACAGTCCAACTTTGAGGCACTTATGCAAGGAATCAACAACTGCCAATCGACCCTGACGGGTAAGATTGAACAAATGCAGCTGGATATAAGTTTAATACGCAGAGATATGAACAGCTTTTGCTCCCGCCTCACTGAGGCTGAACGCAGGGTGGGGGATACAGAGGACACGCTGCAGGATCACACAGTCTCACTCCGCACGCTGCAAACCAAGATCAAAACCCTGGAGACACGTGCGGAGGAGGCTGAGAACCGTAATAGACGGAATAATCTCCGCATAGTGGGGTTGCCTGAAGGGGCGGAGGGCAAAGATCCCACAGCGTTCACAGAACACCTGCTGAGAACCCTTCTACCAAATGCGGCCTTCTCTAATTTCTTTGTGGTGGAGAGGGCACACAGAATGCCTGCTACCCAGGGGCCCCTGGGAGCTCCTCCATGCACTTTCATCCTAAAACTGCTCAATTTTAAAGATCGTGACCTGGTCCTGCGTGAAGCTAGACAAGTTGAGCAGTTGCGTTATGAAGGAGCCAAATTGATGATATTTCCTGATTTCTCAGTAGACACTCAGAAATTTCACCGATCCTTTGACCATGTGAAGCTCAACCTGCGCAACAAAAAAATCAAATACAGCATGCTATTTCCGGCGAGGCTCCGAGTACAGGATGGGGAAGCTGTTCGTTTCTTTACATCACCTGAAGACGCATCACAATGGCTGGAGTCTCTGCCCAGAAGATAATGAGCTACTTGTTGGCACTGATATGGTTTAGTTATCCTCTCCACTCCTATGGTAAATAACTTTATAGGTAAGCGTATCTTTTGTATGCACAGACTGGTAGTATCCTTCACTGTAAATGCTGCAGGAAATGCAACCTGGACATGACATGCTGGTACAGCCCACAGTGAGGCCGGCATGTCTGCTAAACCAGTGCGCTAGACTGCTACTCCCCGATGTTGCATGTATACGCTACCCCTCCATTGGAGCGGGATATTAGTTACCTCTTCTCTCTCTACCTGTTAAGGTTTGCAATGGTTTTGTTTTCCCCTTTTTTTCCCTTTTTTTGAAGCTTTGTACCCCCGGAGTAAGGCGGAAGGAAGGGTTTTTTGTTTCTCTCTCTTTTCCGGGTGCCCATATGATCTGCAGGGTCCGTCTATCCGTCACATACTATTGGAGGACTCAGAATACGTACTGTGACACTCTGGTGTCCCTCTGTTCATTTCCCCAGTGGCTGTTGCCATGACTGTTTTCGGGAAGGAGGCACACCGAAGTTTGGGGGGTGGTGCGGGGAGGGGTTGTTTTTTGCTCCCTTTTTGTTTTGTTTGTTTTATGTTGTACTGTGGTACTCTATATATATATATATATATATATATATATATATATATATATATATATATATATATGGTCTTCTCCCTAGGTATATCTGTGGTTCTAATTTCTCCTCACCAGGTGACACGGGGGATCCCCCTGGTGAGGTTCTTATACAAGTGAATGTTGTGTTGTTATATATATGCATGTTGACAACTTCTTTACTAAGTTTGCTGCTTAATTGTCCCCTGGGATAAGTGGAGCTCACGGGATGGCTCCCTTAACTATATTATCTTGGAACGTCCGAGGACTAAATTCCTAGATTAAACGGTCCTTGGTGTTCAACTATTTGAAAAAATATAACCCTCATATATGTATTTTGCAGGAGATACATTTGGTGGGGAGCAGGACACTGGCCCTCAGGAAACCCTGGGTAGGGGTGTGTTACCATGCTACTCATTCCTCATTCTCCAGGGGTGTCAATCTCCTGGTCCGCAAGTCTCTTGGGTTTACCCTCCTGGACCTCCACCTTGACCCAGAGGGGAGATATGTAGTTATACATGCTATCTGCGATAAGCTAGAACTACTGATTGTGGGGCTCTATATACCCCCCCTGCCACACTGGACGTCCTCCGTAGGCTTACCCCACTGCTGGCACAGTATCCCTCGGTGGGTGTTATATTAGCCGGAGACTTTAACATGACCCCCAACCCTACCCTGGATAGGCTCAGTGCTGGACCCCTGGATACCTCCCCACTATCGCAATGGGCGGAAAACTATGGGTTTACTGACGTATGGAGACTAAGACATCAGACAAGGAGGCAGTATACGTGTCACTCAGCCACGTTTGCTTCTTTTTCTAGAATTGACCTGATTTATACCAGTGACTCCCTGCTCTCGCGGATTCAGGAGGTGGAGATCTTGCCCCGGGGCATTTCAGATCATGCGCCACTTCTACTAAAGTTACAAACTGACTTGCCAGTGGGGTCGGCACTATGGAGGTTGTCCGGTATGTGGATAACTGATGAGCGGGTGGCCCCTCTTGTTGAGGGAGAGCTGGGAGTCTACTGGGAGCATAATGCGGACACTGCTCCCCCCCCCCCCAATGCTCTGGGATGCCTTTAAGGCATACACTAGAGGGCAATATAAAACGTTCCATTGGGAGGGTCAGGAAAGACACAGGTCTGGCATTGGAGGAAGCGGAAAGGAAAGTTGAGGAGTTGGAGGATAGATATGTAACCAATAAGGACGCTCTGACGTATGCAGCTTCTTCACAGGGAGATTTCCTTGCTGAGGGTGGAGACAACTAAGAAACAATTGCTTTCTCAGACACAAAGAATTTTTGAGCAGGGGGAAAGGACGGGTAGACTGTTGGCGTGGTTGGCTAGAGAGCGCTCATCTACACCCCATATTGCACATATTAAGGATGAAAACAAATATATGATGACCATGCTGGTATTAATGTCCAGTTTGCCAAGTTCTATGAGAATCTCTATACAGCCAGAGCTGACTTTACCCCTGATAATCTACATAACTTTTTGGACAAGATAGAGTTTCCACAACTTTCGGAAGAGGCTCGCAATACATTAGACGCCCTCATCACGATCAAGGAGGTACAGCTTGCGGTAGCGTCACTCCAATCAGGTAAAACGCCTGGACTGGATGGCCTTCCGTTGGAGTTTTACAAAGCTAATTCTGAACTTCTTGTTCCTAAATTCCATGGCCTGCTACTAAACATGCTGGGGAAGGGGTGTCTTCCCCCCTCTATGTCGGAGGCAATAATTGTGGTCTTGCCTGAACCCAACAAGGACCCTGCAAGCTGTGCCTCGTATCGCCCTATATCGCTCTTGAATGTAGATGCCAAGATCACCACTAAAATTCTTGCTACTAGACTAAATTCAGTCATCTTATCATTGGTGAATGGTGATCAAACAGGATTTATGCTGGGCAAGGGTACCGACATAATCTTAGACATCTATACACAAATATGTCACGGGCTAGCGGGGGTGGACTCTCCGGGTGTGGTGGCCTCATTGGACGCCGAGAAGGCCTTCGACTCGGTGGAGTGGGAGTTCCTATGGCAAGTACTTGACAAATTTAACTTTGGCCCCAAATTTATTTCCTGAGTTAAATTAATCTATAGACAACCCTCTGCAAGGGTCTGAACAAATGGTATGCTCTCTCCCTCCTTCTCCCTAGGCAGGGGCACAAGGCAGAGGTACCCACTCTCTCCAGGGCTCTTTGCGCTAGCCCTGGAGCCATTGGCCATCCTCCTCAGATCCTCACCCACGGTTAGAGGGATTGAAATAGGTCCTCTAACTGAGAAACTCTCACTATATGCTGACGATACACTCCTATACCTACCAGACGCCTCATCATCCCTGTCAGCTGCACTGGAAATTATAGATTCTTACGGCTCCTTCTCAGGAATCAAAATTAATTGGTCTAAGTCTACCCTTTTTTCACTTTCTCAGACTACCCCCCTCATAGATCCACAAATACCATTGACTATAGTATTCAAATTCAAATATCTTGAGATTGAGGTACAGAGGGACCCCTCTCTGTACCTTATAGATAATGTATACCCCATTCTACATAAACTGACAATTAAATGCCAGGCCTGGAAATCACTCCCTCTCTCCCCGGTAGGAAGCATCAATCTCCTTAAAATGACATTCCTACCTAAATTCCTTTACGTTTTTCGCAATACTCCTGTCCCCATCCCTAACTCCTTTTTCCTGAAACTAGATCGGGTGGTTATGGCTTTTGTCTTGGGGGGATGGCTCCTAGAGTCGCAAAGTCAACCTTGCAGCTCCCTCTTTCGTTGGGTGGTCTGGCACTTCCCTGCTTTAAACGGTACTATTGGGCAGCGGTCATGGTTACGGTCAGATGGTGGTTCACTCAGGCAAGATCTAACCCCGCGGTTAATTTAGAGGCAGCTATCCTGGGGTCGTACTCGGCGCTAAGCAATCTGGTATTCAGGGGCCCCAAGGCACACTCTGACATCACGACCCCTATGAGAACGACTGTAAGAGTCTGAGAGCAAATGTTGGTTAAACTTGGAGGTTCAGGGATAATTTCTCCATACACTCCATTATGGGGCAACCCCAAGCTACATCACTTACTGACGGTTCCTGATCCAGCACTGTGGGCTAGTTATGAAATCAAGGTGGTACAGCAGGTCATGTTGGAGGGTAGGATAGTTTCCTATGACACACTCAGAGATACTTTCCAGCTCCCCTCCAAGATGTTCTTCAGATATTTACAACTACGACATGCAATGCAGGCACAATTTCCAGAAGGAGTCATAGTGAAATCGCATGGGGTAGAGAAACTCCTGATCTCAAAAAACGTTGACCGTACTCTCTCCTCCCTTTATTTTGCAATATCAGGTGCGGGCACTGATGGAGGGGGTAGACTGTATGCCAAATGGAAGGGGGATGTGCCTGACCTAGCTGATGACGACTGGGAAGAAGGGATCCAGCAGTACATCCCACTAATGATCTCGGCAAGGAATAGATACATCCAGCTTAAATTTCTACATGGGGCATATTACACACCGCAGAAACTTTCCAGAATATATCCGACACAATCGTATAGATGCCCTAAATGTAATACTGAGCTAGGCACCTTTATGCATGTTGTCTGGTCCTGCCCTGTCATACAACATTTCTGGTCGCAGGTGGTGGACACTATTAACACAGTGAGCCATTTGCAGATAGGGATGAATCCGATCATTCTTCTTTTAGGAATTTGTGACAATATCACATCCAGTATACACAAGAGACTATTTGTATTTTTTTTTTTTGTTTTCAAACGTTTTTATTGTAGGAAAATATAACATCTGGGTGTACAGGCACTGTGGTGACATGAATCAAGATGGCTAGAAAGCCCACAACAGAGAAATGTTATATCACACACAGTGTAAACCATAGTTCTCATAATTGTACTAAATAAGCCCATAAAACAGAGGTAGTAAAACAAAAAGGAAATAAAAAGACAGACAGAGAAAGAAAAAAGAAAAGAAAACAGGAGGCATACAATTGTGATAAATGTGCACATCTAATAAATTGAGTTTACTGTCAGGGAACAAAAAATGATGTTTCTATTATCATAAAGATCAAATATGCTGTGAAGGCCCAGGAGTATCCCATCGGCATGTTCTAACAAGTAGAATTAAGATTTGCATTAATGAGGGTCAGCCGTGGGTACCGAGGGGTCCTCCAGACTGTTACTAAGCAGATGGGCTGTCCAGATGCTCCACTTTCGGTCAAATATATGCATGGAGTCTAAGAGAGTATGCTGTATTCTCTCCATAGACCTGATGGACTCCATACAAGAAATCACCTGTGACCAGGATACTTGGGGGCGCTTCCAGTTCAATGCTATTGCCCATTGAATCGCACTAAAAAGTGTGTGGATTAATTTTTGTAGGGGGAGGGGAACATCTGGAAGCTCCGCAAACAGCAGACACATTTGACATGTCAGAGTAAGCGATATTCCGGAGAGAAGCCTAATGAGAGATGTAGTCTTGTGCCAAACGGTGTCTAAGGCTTTGCATCTCTAGAACGTGTGCAGCAATGTACCCCTGTCCTGGCATCCTCTAAAACATGTGCCAGAGACCAGGGGATACATTCTATGAAGACGGTCTGGAGTGTAGTACCATCTAGTGTGAAGTTTGAGTACCGTTTCCTTAATTGACACCGAGCGTGTGCATTTGTGCATGTTGTCTATCATGTCTTGCCACTCTCCGTCAGGGACCTCTTGGGCCATCTCTACCTCCCATGCCACCATTGCTAAGGATTTTTGAGGGGAGTTATAGTCATTAAGGTATCTATAAAGTACGGAGATGGTCCCCTTATCCCTCGCCGCCTCTCCACATAAAAGTTCAAATGGAGTTTTCGACATCTCCACCCCGCCCATCATAAGAGTCGAGTAGAAGTGTCGAATTTGCAGGTATTTGTGAAACTCGGATCTGCCCATATTATATGTCTGCTGCAGGTGAGTGTAGGAACAAAAGGAGGCGTTCTGCAGCAGAGACGCGAGGTTCACCAAGCCCAGCTCAATCCATTTAAGATAGGGCAAACAGGAGGAAAAGGCTGGGGGGAATGAGGGTTCTCCCAAAAAAGAGGATAAGAGGGGCACATCTGATTGTAACTTAAATTTTTTGCGGTAGAGAGACCATAAATAAAGTGATTGGCCTACAATATTGTTTAATGGGGTGATATCTTTGGGGGAGATTGAGCGGGACCAGAGAAGACCGGGGAGGTAGTATGGGGTCACCGAGACCCGCTCAAATTGTAGCCATAGTATAGAGGCAGGGATGGAATGCCACTGTGCCAATTGGATAAGCCGAGATGCCAGGAAGTACTTCCATAGATCCGGGCATCCCAAGCCACCCCTTCTCTGGGTTCTATACATCAGTCCACGTCCCATTCGTGGCTTTTTGTTTTGCCATATAAACCTAAGCAGGTCCATCTGAACCTTCTGTAGGACTGATCGAGAAACATATAGGGGTAGGGATCTGAAGAGGAATAGAAGTTTGGGGAGGATGTTCATTTTCACTGCCTGAATTCTCCCTAGAAATGATATGTGATATGAGGACCATTGATTTAAAAGGTATTTAACATTTGAAAAAGCTGGAGGATAATTCAATGAATATAGCTGTTTCAATGAGGGGGCTAGTTTAACACCTAGATATTGTAGGGAGATATGGTTCCATGAGAATTTAAATTTATCTGTAAGAGTGGTCAATAGAAGTTGCAGGAGGTGAATTGGTAGAGCCGAACACTTGGAGGGGTTGACGCCCAGGCCTGATAATTTGTAGAAAGAGTCAAGGGAGGACATGAGGTTAGGGAGGGAGAGTAGGGGGTCTGAAATGAATAGCAGTACGTTGTCCGCGTAGAGGCTAAGTTTAAATTCCTGATCCCCCTTTCTGTAGCCTTTGATGTTTGGGTCATTAGAGATGGATCTAGACAGGGGCTCCATAGCCAGCGCAAACAGAAGCGGGGATAAAGGACACCCCTGCCTAGTGCCACACCTCAGAGAAAAATAATCTGAGTAACATCCTGGAAGCTTAATTCGGGTTTTCGGGTTATTGTAAAGGGCTTTGAAGCCATGTATAAATGCCCCACGAAAAACCAAACTTAGATAAGACTGTATCCAAATATGTCCAGAGGACACTGTCGAATGCTTTGTTTATGTCTAGACTCAAAAGCAATACTGAGTTTGAGTTCATATGGGCGTCCTGTAGGATATTAGTGGCTAAACGGATATTATCTGTGATCTGCCTCGATGGGATAAATCCAGTTTGATCGGGTGATATCAAGGTTATAATAACTTTGGCCAATCTGTCAGCCAGAATCCTCCCAAATATTTTTAGATCATTATTTATAACCGAGATGGGGCGAAAATTTTGGGGGAGGGTATGATCTTTGCTGGGTTTGGGAATGAGGGACATGTTGGCTAGCAGCATTTCTTCAGGGAAACACTGTCCTTTAAGTATTTGATTGTACATATTAGTAAGTGTGGGGAGTAGGGATTCAGCGAATTTTTTGTAATAAACAGGAGAGAAGCCATCAGGGCCTGGGGCTTTGGAGGGTTTGAGAGAGGAGATAATAGAGGCAACTTCCACAGATGAGCAGGGGGCATTTAGGATACCCAATTGCTCCTCCGAAAGTCGAGGAAGCGAGAGGGCATCCAACCAGGACTACACGGGGGGAGGGTGCGAAGGGTCTGGGCCAGAAAAAAGTTTTTGATAGAAGGAGGAGAAAATCTGCAGCACATGTTTTGGATGGGAGGTGAGGTTGCCGTGGCAATCTTTTAATTTGTAAAGGTGGGTCGGTTGGGTGGACTGTTTAAGCTTTCGCGCAAACATCGTGGAAGCGGAGTTACTGTAAAGGAGGAAGCGAGCTTTAGACCATCTAAGGGATTTCTCTATGTGACCTGACAGTATATCATCCAGGGCTCTCCTTTTTTCGGTGATTTGGAGAAGCAACTCCTGCGTAGGGGTCTGAGTGTGTCTATGATATAGTTGTTCCAATTCTAGGGTGAGTTTGTGAGTGTCCTGTTGTTTTTGACGTTTTTGGGTCAAGGAAATCTCGATCAGGTGGCCCCTCATCACAGCCTTATGGGCTGCCCAAAGAGAGATAGGAGAAATGTTCTCTACATTATTAAGCCTAAAATATTCTTTGAGACGTTCCATCAACTGAGCCATAATCACAGGATCAGTGAGTAGTGCGTCATTAAGGCGCCAAGACTTGGCTATATGTGGGAGGCCTAAACAAGAGATATGGGTGGATACAAGGTGATGGTCCGACCAGGGGCAAACATGTATGTTGGCTGTAGTAGAGTTCACTGTCAGGGAGGGGGTGCCAAAAATATAATCTAGGCGGGAATAACTGTCATGGGGGTGGGAATAGAACGTATATTCCCTAGAGCCGATATTGTGAGCTCTCCAAATATCTATGAGTTGAGAGGATTTTAGAGAATGTTGAAGGGATTTAGGAAAGGCCTTAGATGTCGGGCATGTTCGGCTTCTATCAAGTCCTGAATGGGCTACTAAATTAAAATCCCCTCCGATTAACATATGGGGGGAGTGGAACCTATCCAAGGTCTGAAAAAATTCTTTAAAGAATGTAGCCTGTGAGGCGTTTGGGGCATAGACTGAAGCCATAGTTAGAAGTTTGTTCTGGATGGTACCCTGAACTATCACAAAACGACTGTTGGGATCTTTATAAATCTGTTGAGCCTGAAACATCACTGAGTTTTTAATGAAAATGGCCGCCCCTCTAGACCTGGACCCATACGTGGTGAAATAGCTTTGATTGAAAGATTTATCAAAGTATGATGGGTGATTATCTCTGGAGAAATGAGTCTCCTGGAGCAAGATAACATCTGCGCCAAGAGATTTATACATTTTGAACGCTTTTCTTCTTTTTTGAGGGGTATTAAACCCTTTTACATTATGGGAAATTATTTTAATACCCATGATTTTTAATAGTGAATCTGCTAGGATCAATAAGGGGTCCAGGCCGAGAGGGAGCAGCCAAACAGCAACCCGGCCTCTTCAGAGGCATGACACAGCTATGGCGCACAGTCCCGTGGGGCTGCACGCATCCATACTCTGAGTTAGTAACACATAAATCACTATGATAGAGCCATCTGATATGAATAACACAAAAAAAAAAAAAAAAACGAAAGCATAGGATCATAAACATAGAAAAATAAAAAAACTAGAAACCTGAAAACTAGGCCAAAAAATGGCCGAACATAGCTCCGGGGGGTCATGGGGAAAAACATCCCATGGACCCAAAAAAAAATGTCCATTCGGACCAAAAGGTCCGACACTCTGCGTGATAGTGTTCGTGTCATCCGTACAGACTTAAATTCGTCTGAGGAATTTACCTGTGGGGAATCAACCAGCTCTGACGTCACTAACCAGACGGGGAGCCAGTCAGTTCTCTTCAATAAAGAGTGTAGGGACAATCATGCGGATGCAACCGGGAGTCCGTAATGAGCCGGGAGAGTCCAATTTTCTCTAAGCATGTTGGGAGATGTTCATATCTCGATACCTTGAAGGGAGAAAAACAAAGAGAAAAACAAGGGTAGGGGGAAAAAGTAAATACAAAAAAAAAGAGAAAAAAGAAAAGTGTGTCTTGTTGTCAGTCACGGCGTTGATCTCGGCGGTCTCTTCTAGGTGGAGGAGTAGCCCAAATAGCTGAGTGACGTGGAGTGGAGGGTAGTCTGGGCAGGGAAGCCGCATCAAGGAGGCCCATCTTCACCAGTAATTCCTTTCCCTCTGCTAGCGTGGTTACGGTGTAGGTTGTGCCATTGTGGGGCACCTGCAGCTTGAAGGGGAAGCCCCAGCGGTAGCGAATACTGGCAGTTTGAAGAACAGATGTAACCTCTTTCATCCTCCTGCGCTTATCCAGGGTGGTAGGGGAGATATCCGGGTAAATTTGAATCGGGGTGCCTTCCAGACGGATATTAGGGGTGTTCCTTGAGGCTCTAAGTATTTCCTCTTTGATCAGGAAGTCTTTAAGGCAGAGCACTATATCCCTTGGTGGTTTCTCTGGGGGAGGGGGGGGGGGCGAAGGGCCCTATGAATCCTATTACAGGAGAAGGCCGACAGTGGGGAGTCTGGTAAGAGGGATTGGAAAATCTTCTGCACCGTGGGTAGCAGATCGGTGACCGATTCAGGCACTCCGCGCACCCTAAGATTGTTGCGGCGGTTCCTGTTGTCGAGGTCCTCAATGTGGGCTTGGAGTTGCAGGACCGTTTCAGATAGGGACTCATGCTCCTTTCTTAGGTCAGAATACACCAAGGTGAGCTCATCATGTTTTGTCTCTTGTAAATCAGTTCTACTACCCAGGGCCGCAATCTCCAGGGACAGTGTGTTAGTAGATTTGTGGAGCTCTGATTGAAATTTCTGTGCAATCTTGTCATACATTAAGGTTAGACTCTCATCCAGATCAGCCTTAGTAAGTTGAAATGTGTACTCACTGTCTCCCTGGGAGTGTGGTGGTGAGGAGGCTGCTGTAGGAGAATGTGCCTGTGACTGTGCTTTCCGGGCGCCATCTTGGGCCTGCATTTTTCTCTCCTTCTCTCTTAACAAATAGGACGTTAAGGATCTTTGGGCTGGTTTTCCACTGCGATTTTTAGTGCCCGTCATGCGCTGAGTGTTCCGCCGGGGGTGCGGGGATGAGTTGGGTGAAATACCTGTGTTGATCGCCCCGGGGAAGTGCCGTTAGTCTCCGCGGCTCACGGAGCTCTCAGCCCTTGCTTCCTCCTCGGTTCGCGCCGCGCATGCGCCCCTGACTATTTGTATTTTATGCCTCCTTCTTTGCTAGGAAGTCTATCCTGCTTAAGTGGAAACAATCTGACCCTCCCACGGTTTCCCAGTGGAGGGCCCTGGTGAACTCCACACTCCCGTTATATAAGCTAACTTATATGAATCGTAAGTGTCCCAAGAAGTTTGCAAAAATATGGGGAGAATGGACCAAGCAATTATATCAGAGGCAACTTTACCAGAGGCAACTTGATGGTGTTTTTGGTGCCCCCCCCTTCTTCCCACTATACCCCCCCTTGTTAGGCCCTTGCCTATTCTCCTGCTCTCCCGCCCCCCCCCCCCCCCCCCCAAATATAAATAATACGTTGGAAGTAAACTGAGTAAATAAAAAATCAACATAACACTGTAAGAAAGAACAATTTATTCAAGTGATGTAACCATATCAATTATATGATACATGCATAATTCTATATGTAATGTTTCCTCTTTTCACTTCTGAAAATATGCAATATACCTTTGCTTACCATGCATGACCACAGTATGTTTTTTATTGTATGCCTAAATTTCTCCGTCTGGAGACAAATAAAATCTTTTCTGTTAAAAAAAAAAAAAAAGACGATCATCGATTATAACGGTCGTTTTTTTTTCCAGGAAGATTTAGTTTTTTCCGCAGATACCAAATTATTTACAGGCACTGCAGGTTCTTTTGGTTTTGCAGCAATCTGGCGCACTCACTGGTACTGTGGTTCCTGGCCTCCTTTTTGGGTTTCCAGCAAAGCTATCAAGAACATAGTTTTATTAGAGCTTGTTCCTATAGTAGTGGCTTTCATGATCTGGCGTGAAATTTTTGCTAATAAAAGGATAACATTTCCTTAGAGATTTTAACAAAGATTTGTTTAACGACTTCCATTGTGTGCCATTACGAAGCGTTGTTACTTCATTCGGCTTTTGTTCTAATGTTCTTTGCTGCCTTTCGTATTTCTGAAATGGATCCAAATGATAAATAAGGTGATTCGGGTTTAAAATTTGATGAGGTATTTATTTCACATGGTAATGTACAGGTTTTCATCAAAGACGGATCTTGCTAATAAGGGGCACTGGCTCACTTTACATGCTTGTGGTGACTCCATTATCTGTCCTTATGCGGGCTTTCAAAAAATCTTTCTGCTACGCCTTCCTGTTTAGGTAATTTCTTGGTTCATTTGGATTATTCCCCCCCACTAAGGCTACTATCCCACTGAGGCACTTAGCATGCGCTATAGCGCTAAAAATAACGCCTGCAAAGCGCCCTGAAAGAGCCGCTCAATTCACTCCAATGTGAAAGCCCGAGGGCTTTCACACTGGAGCGGTGTGCTTGCAGGACGGTCAAAAAAGTCCTGCAAGCTGCATCTTTGCAGCACCTAAAGCGCCCCTTCCCATTGAAAACAATGGGGCAGCGCCGCAAACCCGCTGGCGCTTTGCGGGTGGTTTTTACCTCTTTTTCGGCCGCTACCCCGCTAGGGGCCGAATAGCGCCGCTAATATGACGGTAAAGCGGCGCTAAATATACGACGTCTGCCCGCCCCAGTCTGAAAGCAGCCTAAATTTAAATTTTCTGCCTTATTTCAGTGCTGCCTTTCCCATTTAGGTCTGTGTCACCTCACATTTTCTACCCACTCATTCTGCATTGAAGCCACCACAGAAATAGCTAGATTGGGCCTCAACGATGCTATTATTATGAGGTTGGGGAGGTGGGAATCTCAGAGATTTAATTTTTATGTTCGACCTAATTTATCTCTCTAATTTTCTTAGGTTCCAAGTCTTACATTTGGATTATTGGACATTCGTTTGTTCATTGGGCTCACAAAAGAGCATGCCAATGCTGTTATACTTCCAACTTATCTTTACCTACTGATCCTTTTCAAGTGCTTTGGAAGGGCATTCGTGGTCTTCAATGGACTAATCTTTTCTTTCACCTTTCAAGTTAGCTCAGCTGTGGCCATCTCCATCTATATTAATAACTAAAACTTTGGATTTGATATTCATGATCAAACGTGATTTACATTGCATAAAACTTTCTTTTCCAGGTACTTGTGTGATTTTTTCGGAGATGGTACTACGTCTTACTTGGTTATCTTCTTTGGAGGGGAAACCTCTGGAAAAGATTAGGAGGCGTGTGAACCAGTCTATTGAAAAATTCATGCCCTTACTAGATAGTTTCTCCTTCCGTCATATAGATTTAGAAGGAGGTTTACCTGGCCTTTACAGACAAGATGGTGATCACTTGTCTGATGTAGGCCTGGACATTTTTAATCTGGGTCTTTAACCCCTTCCCGCCGACCGTACGCAGGCTTTCCGGGGTTATACCGGGATGATGCCCGCAGCTGCAGGCATCATCCCGGTACCGTTGTTTACAGCGGGCGACCGGCTACCCGTGTATAACAACCGATGCAGCTAAAAGCTGCTCGGCTGTTATACCGGAGGAGCGGGAGGGGACCTCCCACCACCTCCCGCCGCTGTTACCGGGCCTCCCGTGCGATCGGGAGGCCCGGTGTCCATTCGGCTGCCTTCAGCGGCTGGGGGCGGGCTGAAATTAAGCTGCGAGCGGCTTTGTTCCAGCCTTCTCGTTGTAAACGCGGAAGCGACGTCATGACGTCACTTCCCGTTTACTCGGCTGCCAATGGCGCCGAATTTAAAAAAGTACACAGTATTCAGAATCGCCGTTTTCGGCGATTCTGAATACTTTGAAGTGTAAAGGAGGGATGGGGGCTCTTTTAGACCCCCGATCCCTCCATAAAGAGTACCTGTCACCACCTATTACTGTCACAAGGGATGTTTACATTGCTTGTGACAGCAATAAAAGTAAAAAAAAAAAAAAATTTTTAAACACAATTTATAAAGTACAAATAAAATAAAAAAAAAAAAAAAAATTTTTTAAAGTGCCCCTGTCCCCGCGAGCTCGCGCAGCGAAGAAAACGCATACCGAAGTCGCGACCGCATATGTAAACGGTGTTCAAACCACACATGTGAGGTATCGCCGCGATCGTCAGAGCGAGAGCAATAATTCTAGCCCTAGACCTCCTCTGTAGCTCAAACCTGGTAACCATAAAAATTTTTTAAAGCGTCGCCTATGGAAATTCATAGGTACCGTAGTTCGTCGCCATTCCACGAGTGCGTGCAATTATAAAGGGTGACATGTTTGGTATCTATTTACTCGGCATAACATCATCTTTCACATTATACAAAAAAATTGGGGTAACTTTACTGTTTGGATTTTTTAAAATTCATGAAAGTGTCACTTTTCCAAAAATTTGCGTTTAAAACACCGCTGCACAAATACCGTGTGATAAAAAATATTGCAACAATCGCCATTTTATTCTCTAGATTCTCTGCTAAAAAAATATATATAATGTTTGGGGGTTCTAAGTCATTTTCTAGCAAAAAATACGGATTTTAACTTGTAAACACCAAATTTCAAAAATAGGCTTAGTCATGAAAGGGTTAAAATAGCATAGAAATGGCCACGATGTTGGGGTAGGCTGTTTTTATTTGGTAACAAAATCGGCTGGTGGGGGACTTTTGCTGAATGTTTTTTTTTTATGGTACTCGCTCGAGTTCTATGACTGAGTGAGATATTGATATATAATTTAAAGTTTTAAAAGATTTATTTATTGATGAATTTAATAAAAATGAAAATTTTATTTTTGCTTCAGTTTATATACCAATAAAGGTGCCGCGACCATTTTATCACCAATAAAGAATTTTGTATGTTTGGTTTATTTCTTCATAATATCAGTATTTATTTGTTGTAAGTGTGCAGCCTACATTCCCATGTCTGCTCACCTCCAGATAATGACCCCACTACAGAGTCCCAAACGCCTGATAGTATGTCTCTCAGAATGTGACGGGGAAAGAAATCCTGACCTCCTCCTGGAATCTTGTTCAATCGTATGTGGCCATAAAATGACAAAGGCAAACCATAGTGTTCTCTACTTCAAATATTTATTAAAACTGTACACAGGGATTAAAATAATCACATAGGTATGTGAAAAACATGCATATCATCAACTCTCCAAGTTGACATAAAAACAGAAAAAACGTCCTGAATGGCGGCACCTCACACCTATACGCGTTATGCTCTCTGTTGAACTTCTTCAGCATATGGGGAGCCGTCAGTGATTAGAGGGTTATATAGGTGTCTACCTTATCAGCGATCTTCCTACAAGTGTGGACACTTGTACGCTCAGCAAGGCGACTCTTGAATCTGTGTCACCATACCCAATTTCCTCTTCCTCCCTGCTCAGTATCTAAAATATGGGCACTTACACCCTACTTGTGGACCGGAAGTGATGTATCGACACAAGGACCTATCACCCGAGGCTAGTAAAGGGCCGGAAGTGACAAAATCAGAAACAACGTTCCGGACTCGGCTCAAACATACCATTGTATTTACTTCCGCCCTTAATGGTTTGCCTTTGTCATTTTATGGCCACAAGATTGATCGCGATCCCAGGAGGGGGTCAGCATGGTTCAGGGACGCCAGGAGGAGGATTTCTTTCCCCGCAGCATTCTGAGAGACATAATATCAGGCGTTTGGGACTCTGTAGTGGGGTCATTATCTGGAGGCGAGCAGACATTCCAGCTGGAGGTGGTGGTCACTGAAGTCACTGGATATTATGAATAATTAATTATATGAACTATCACCTAGAGTTGCACAACGGTGGAACTTTCACATATTGGTTGCGCTACATTATTTTTTGCTTATTCGTTTTAATCAGGACGAGTAAGTCTTCTTTTCTTTGCATGTATTTTTTTTTTCATTTGATGGTTGCTGTGTCAGTGTTCTAGCAACCAAAGGGAAGAGAGGAGGCAAAAATAGAGTGCCATGAAGGGCAGGGGGTGTTTAGGTTGGGGTGGGAGGGCAGCCTGGTGAGAAGTCAAAAACCACCACATCAGGTGGCAATTAACCTTATGGCCTTACCAGCTGGTTGATACTTAATTATAGTCCATTTAGATGGGTGGCAGAGGACAGTTGAAACAAGAACCTACCAACCCAGGCTGTCACCCTTTGGATATATACTGTGGCAGCTATGTATAAACGAGAACAATGACTGGGCAGAATTGTGTTATTTTGACAGTTTAAAAATTCACATACAGTTGCAATAAAAAGTATGTGAACCCTTTTGGATTTATATGGATTTCTGCACAAATACGTCATAAAATGTGATCTGATCACAACAATAGACAATCACAGTCTGCTTAAACTAATAACACAAAGAATTAAATGTTACCATGTTTTTATTGAACACACCATGTAAACATTCACAGTGCAGGTGGAAAAAGTATGTGAACCCCTAGACTAATGAGATCTCCAAGAGCTAATTGGAGTGAGGTGTCAGCCAACTGGAGTCCAATCAATGAGATGAGATTGGAGGTGTTGCTTACAGCTGCTCTGCCCTATAAAAAACACACACCAGTTCTGGGTTTGCTTTTCACAAGAAGCATTGCCTGATGTGAATGATGCCTTGCACAAAAGAGCTCTCAGAAGACATACGATTAAGAATTGTTGACTTGCATAAAGCTGGAAAGGGTTGTAAAAGTATCTCCAAAAGCCTTGCTGTTCATCAGTCCATGGTTAGACAAATTGTCTATAAATGGAGAAAGTTCAGCACTGCTGCTACTCTCCCTAGGAGTGGGCGTCCTGTAAAGATGACTGTAAGAGCACAGTGCAGGCTGCTCAGTGAGGTGAAGAAGAATCCTAGAGTGTCAGCTAAAGACTTACAAAAGTCTCTGGCATATGCTAACATCACTGTTAGCGAATCTACGATATGTAAAACACTAAACAAGAATGGATTTCATGGGAGGATACCACATAGGAAGCCACTGCTGTCCAAAAAAAACATTGCTGCACGTTTACAGTTTGCACAGGAGCACCTGGATGATCCACAGCAGTACTGGCAAAATATTCTGTGGACAGATGAAACCAAAGTTGAGTTGTTTGGAAGAAACACACAACACTATGTGTGGAGAAAAAGAGGCACAGCACATCAACATCAAAACCTCATCCCAACTGTGAAGTATGGTGGTGGGGGCATCATGGTTTGGGGCTGCTTTGCTGCGTCAGGGCCTGGACAGATTGCTATCAAAGGAAAAATGAATTCCCAAGTTTATCAAGACATTTTGCAGGAGAACTTAAGGCCATCTGTCCACCAGCTGAAGCTCAACAGAAGATGGGTGTTGCAACAGGACAACGACCCAAAGCATAGAAGTAAATCAACAACAGAATGGCTTAAACAGAAAAAAATACGCCTTCTGGAGTGGCCCAGTGAGAGTCCTGACCTCAACCCGATTGAGATGATGTGGCATGATGTGTTCAATAAAAACATGGTAACATTTAATTCTTTGTGTGACTTAGATGAAGATCAGATCATATTTTATGACCAATTTGTGCAGAAATCCATATCATTCCAAAAGGGTTCACATACTTTTTATTGCAACTGTACATACAGTATCTCACAAAAATAAGTACACTCCTCATATTTTTGTAAATATTTTATTATATCTTTTTCTTTAATGACATCACTAAAGAAATGACACTTTGCTACAATGTAAAGTAGTAAGTGTACAGCTTGTATAGAAGTGTAAATTTGCTGTTCCCTCAAAATAACTCAACGCACAGCCATTCCGTCTAAACCATTGGCAACAAAAGTGAGTATACCCCTAAGTGAAAAATGTTCAAATTGGGCCTAAAGTGTCAATATTATGTGTGGCCACCATTATTTTCCAGCACTGCCTTAACCCTCTTGGGAATGGAGTTCACCAGAGCTTCACAGGTTGCCACTGGAACAACAATTTTTTCCCCTTAGGGGCGGGACTTTTTAGGCATAGACTGTGAGACAGTCAATTTAGTACCAATCGAGATTGGGATGTTGGCTGCTGTATAGCAGATTTATTCCATAACCTCCATTTTTTTGATAACCAGGTTGCCATCGGAGTCCTCCTCCATGACGACATCACAGAGCTGGTGGATGTTAGAGACCTTGCGCTCCTCCACCTTCCGTTTGAGGATGCCCCACAGATGCTAAATAGAGTTTAGGTCTGGAGACATGCTTGGCCAGTCCATCACCTTTACCCTCACCTTCTTTAGCAAGGCAGTGGTCATCTAGGAGTTGTGTTTGGGGTCATTATCATGATGGAATACTGCCCTGCGGCCCAGTCTCCAATGGGAGGGATCATGCTCTGATTCAGTATGTCACAATACATGTTGGCATCCATGGTTCCCTCAATAAACTGTAGCTCCCCAGTGCCAGCAGTACTCATGCAGCCCCAGACCACGACACTCCCACCACCGTGCTTGACTGTAGGCAAGACACACTTGTCTTTGTACTCCTCACCTGGTTGCTGCCACACACGCTTGTGCATCATCTTTAGAAGAGGCTTCCTTCTGGGATAACAGCCATGCAGACCAATTTGAAGCAGTGTGCGGCGTATGGTCTAAGCACTGACAGGCTGACCCCCCACCCCTTCTACCTCTGCAGCAATGCTGGCAGCACTCATATGTCTATTTCCCAAAGACAACCTCTGGATAAGACGCTGAGCACATGCACTCAACTTCTTTGTCGACCATGACGAGGCCTGTTCTGAGTGGAGCCTGTCCTGTTAAACCGATGTATGGTCTTGGCCATCGTGCTGCAGCTCAGTTCCAGGGTCTTGGCAATCTTCTTATAGCCTAGGCCATCTTTATGTAGGGCAACAATTCTTTTATTCAGATCCACAGAGAGTTCTTTGCCATGAGGTGCCATGTTTAACTTCCAGTGACCAGTATTAGAAAGTGAGAGCGATAACACCAGATTTAAAACACTTGCTCCCCATTCATACCTGAGACTTTGTAACACTAATGAGTCACTTGACATCGGGGAGGGAAAATGGCTAATTTGGCCCAATTTGGACATTTTCACTTAGAGGTGTACTCACTTTTGTTGCCAACAGTTTAGACATTTTTAGCTGTGTTGAGTTATTTTGAGGGGACAGCAAATTTACACTGTTATACAAGTTGTGCATTCATTACTTTACATTGTAGCAAAGTGTAATTTCTTCAGTGTTGTCACATGAAAAGATTTAATAAAATATATACAAATATTTACAAAAATGTGAGAGGTGTACTGAGTTCTACTTTAAGACCCAACTCCAGATATTTTTTTTTTTAAATTTATGAAAAATATGTGACTCTCTTGTAGAGATTACCCCCTCATGTCTTATGGCTGCTACCCGGAGACAAGAAAGGAGGACACATTAAAATCTTGCAATAAATGTATTTTCCCAACAGAAACAGGGCGATCATATACAGGAAACCAAAAGAGTTAGTAGCTTACATGCCTTTCTAAACTGCTCTAAAAAATAACACATGGAATCCTCTTAATGGCTAAAGACATTACTGTCACTTTTCTTTGATCACATTTTCATACACTCATCCTGCTAATGTTATAATTCACCTGAATTTATTTTTGCATTTTTTTTAGATTGGCAAAAAAGTCTAAACCTATATATGTATTCCACGTAATATTAATCTTTGGGCATATCTACAAGGAAGGCATACATCTCTTCTGAGAGCTTGTACATTGCAGCAGTAAATCAAACCCACAAGCTGAAAAATAAAGACAAAAAAATAAATATTAATAGAATCATTTTGAAATTATTCAGTACTTCTTAGTTTCTCTTGATTTTTCATTCCTGTATATTTTAGTTCACAGTAAGAAATAGCACATTTTAATCTCTAAACTGTCACTTCTCTTTCAGCCTGAAAGAAGCCCCATTACCATGTGATTCAATGGTTCCAAGATTCCGTGTGTTCATGAAAAGCTACCATATCATAGACTAAATGTTGATGATCATAATGGGCCAGAGTTCTGAGAGTATGCCAAAATACTTGCATCTCCTACAACATTCTTATGTTGAACACCGGGCAGATATAACATAAACTCCAATAAAGGTGTGTATGTATTCAATTAAAAATAATTTGATGTATGTTTCAATGAAACAAATGTAAGAACCTGAATTTGATGTAGCACCAGCCTATTGTACTCTCTGTACAGCAGCACTGGGGGAGGCACAACACTAGACGTCAATCTATTGTTGTACATGCACATACTGTATGCTGATAAGGAATATGCTGACAGTAGGAGAGCACTTAATGATTATAGGGGTGAGCTGCTCCTGCTTCTTCACTGCCCAGTCACAAGCTGGGGGACTACAGCAGAGAAAAGTCAGGCCAGCAGCCTGGCTGCACAGTCTGTCAGGACTTTGTAAATCTTAAGCCTGGATGGAGAGAAATACATTTAATTCGGGACAGTCATGATATACAATATGTATTTCAATTGTGTTTTTAGCTTGTTGCCTGAAGTTCAGTCTTACAGAAAATCTAAATATAAAGGTTGCTATTTCTGATTTGCTGTTAGTGTCTTGGCTCTCTTATTTTCAGAGTCACAAAATCTCAAAAGACAGAGAAAAGTCATGACTCCCAAATTGCATAATTAAATCAGATCAGTGACTGGGGAAGTATTGAAGAAGCAGATCATCATGACAGCAGGAGTCTGCATTGTCAGAAAGGAAGGTCAATAATAGCAACATTCATGTTTTTTCCCTTCCTATCTATGTGGTAGGAAAATTATTCAGTGTAAGCATTTCTAAACTCATCAGGCCAATTATCCCTTACATAGCAGCAAGGGTGCCCAACCTTGCTTTACTAAAGCCAAATACAGTGCATGTGAAAGTTGTGTCTATGTGCAAATTCACTAAACTTAACCACTTCCCACCCGCATGACCTCATATGATGTTGTAGACTTTAAGTGGAAATGGACTGCAGCTACAGGCATCATCAAGATATCTTTTTTGTTTAGCCAGTGATTCCCTGCAATGTAAAAGCCATCCTAGTGGCTTATTAGCTGCTGTAATACTTTTATAGGCAACGGGAGGGGATTGTCCCCCCCCATCCTGCCGTTCATCGGCGACTCTCCCGTGCGATGGGGAAACCAGAGATCTGATCAAGTGGTGGCGTGGCTTACTACAGAGCTGGCCGAGGATCGGATGGTCCCTGGCCATTTCTATTACCCTGGGAGGCTCGAAGCGATGTCATGACATCACTTCCGCCTCTGGCAGATGTAAAACACTGCCATCTAAATCTCTCCATAAAGAGAACCTGTCATGCCTTATTTCTATCACAAGGGATGTTAACATTTCTTGTGATAGGAATAAAAGTGATTGTAGCACCCTGATGTTTAGGCAGGGTTGCTATTAAATTTATTTGCCAAGTGATAGTTGCCTTGGTCAATTGCTAGGGGGTCAACTGATTTCGCCCTAATTCTGGAATTCCTGCACTTTTCTCTTCTGTCACTAGATGGCTGGGTATCTGTAGATGAGACAAGGGCAGATTAGGAATGCATGGGGTGTCTTAGCCAATGGGCAGGGATTTTCTTGGGTCCCTTGGCTAGCTGGAAGAACCTATTTATTTGGGTGGAGTCAGGTGATCGGGGTTCTGTGCCACCTGGGCGGCTGTTTGGGTGGACGTGTGTCATATTGCCTCGGGCTGCTAGGCCAGAAACCTAAGACCTATCCCGGGGACATCTGGCTGCTAGGCTATCTGAGAGCCTATCCAGAAGTAGTGCAGGGTTGGGACTGTGGGCCTGTAGTCCAACCAGAAGTAACGGTTCAGCCGGCCAGGGAACCAGTCGTGGTTGGAGGTAGAGTCGAAGCTGTCCCCACAAAGGGACCATCCACCTTGCTACCGGAGACCCCAGTGAGTGAGCTGAGGCCAGTACCAGAGCAGATTTCTCGCCAGCCGGGGACGGTGAAGAAGTGGGAAAGCATCAGCAAGTGCCAAATCAGGGACCCAGCAGGACAGCAGAAGTGACACTTGTGGAGTGCCAAGCCAGGGACCTAATGTGTCAGCAGGGGTGAAGCTTGAGGAGAATCTGTGAGTGCCAAGCCAGGGACCCAGCAGTGAAGCTGGAGTGATGCTTGAGGAAGATACCGAGTGCTACAGTGAAAGAGCTCAGGGGATTAAGTGGCTAGTGGATCCGAAGTCTAGTGAGAGAGACTGGGAACTCGTTGAGTGAAGACTCACAGTGAGTGAGTGTGGGGTAAAGAGAACTGTTCATGTTGCAGTTAGTTGAATACCTTTACCATTAGTAACAGCTACAAGATTGTTGCCATAGGAGACAGCGGTCCTACCTATACAGAAGTGGTGTCCGGCCGGAGGCTTTCACGTGTATAGCTATCTACCTATAGAAGTCTCAGAGTCTGCCAATTAACATTGCATCTACCTAAGGGTGTCCTGGCCCTAATCCTCTCTCTCTTACAGTTCTGTTTAAGAGACAATAAATCTTATTGCATTCAAAAAGTGTCTGGCGCCCACCTGTTCATCTTACATTACACCCACCATGCCTTGTAACCCGCTCTACACTGAAGGATGTCAACTGTCCCTAACTCTGGAGGTCACCATTGGGCTTCAGGGGCCCCGGGACTTTGTTACATGTTAAAAAAAATGAAAGGGACAGTGTAGAAGTGCAGAAGAGAACAAAATATTACAGCACACACATGCAAAAAAGACATTTACCTCCTGCAAGGCTTATTTAAAACACCTAGACATTTTCAAAAAACATTATCAAAAAATATGGGGATTTGGTCATACCATAAGATCCTGCTTCTCAGAACCATGGGAGCAATATACTCTTCTATATGGGAGAACTGGAGGTCTCCACCCATGACACAGGTGGACACTAATGAGAGGCACTGATGAAGAAGTGGGGTGCTCCTCGATCAAAAGGATTTGGTCAAAATCCATACAATAGACAAACAAGATATTGGGGGGCACACCCTAAAAGATGCATTAAAGATGGTGCAGCCATAAGACCTTACAACAGAACAAAATATTACAGCGCACACATGCAAAAAAGACATTTACCTCCTGCAAGGCTTATTTAAAACAACTAGACATTTTTAAAAAACATTATCAAAAAATATGGGGATTTGGTCACCCCATATTGCTATATGGTGCTTAAGCTCACTTACTGCGACAAAGTACACCATGAATAGTGGGTCCTACATTATCCATAGACTGGGAGATCATATCCCCATATTTTTTGATAATGTTTTTTGAAAATGTTCAGGTGTTTTAAATAAGCCTTGCAGGAGGTAAATGTCTTTTTTGCATGTGTGCGCTGTAATATTTTGTTCTGTTGTATGGTCTTATGGCTGCACCATCTTTAATGCATCTTTTAGGGTGTGCCCCCAAATATCTTGTTTGAAGTGCAGAAGAGAGCGCATACATAGGTCATGCTCGCATATATAAACCGTGTTCGCACCACACATGTGAGATATCCCTGTGAACGTCAGAGCAAGAGCAATAATTCTAGCAGTAGCCCTCCTCTAACTGATAATCTGTAAACATTTGTGTCGCCTATGGAGGTTTTTAAGTACCATTTAAAAGTGTGTGCAATTTTAAAGCGTGACATGTTATAGTTACATAGTAGGTGAGGTTGAAAAAAGACACAAGTCCATCAAGTCCAACCTATGTGTGTGTGATTATATGTCAGTATTTCATTGTATATCCCTGTATGTTGCGGTCATTCAGGTGCTTATCTAATAGTTTTTTAAACTATCGATGCTCCCCGCTTCCACCATCTGTGGAAGGGAATTCCACATCCTTGCCGCTCTTACAGTAAAAACCCTCTACGCAGTTTAAGGTTAAACCTCTTGTCTTCTAATTTTAATGAGTGGCCACGTGTCTTATTAAACTCCCTTCCGCAGAAAAGTTTTATCCCTATTGTGGGGTCACCAGTATGGTATTTGTAAATTGAAATCATATCCCCTCTTAAGCGTCTCTTCTCCAGAGAGATTAGGTTCAGTGCTCGTAACCTTTCTTTATAACCAATATCCTCCAGAACCTTCATTAGCTTTGTTGCCCTTCTTTTTACTTGCTCCATTTCCAGTACATCCTTACTGAGAACTGGTGCCCAGAACTGGTATCTATGTTAGGTATCTATGTACTCAGTGTAACATTATCTTTTATATTTTACAATAAAAAAATGGGTTAAATATTGTGTTTTTTGCATTAAAGCTCATTAAAGTGTATTTTTTCCCAAAAAATTGCATTTGAAATTTCGCTGCGCAAATAGCGTGTGCCATAAATTGCAACAATCACTATTTTATTCTCTAGGGTCTCTGGTAAAAAAAAAAACTTGTATAATGTTTGGGGGTTCTGAGTAATTTTCTAGCAAAAAAATACAGATTTTTACATGTAGTAAAGAAATGTCAGAATTGGCCTGGGTGGGAGCTCCACTGCCACATTTGGCACTTCTTGGGGAACTGTAGCGATCTGAGCTGGAGATTTGCCACTCCTCCTTCCCCCGCAGTCTTCTGGGACACATCGCAGGTTCCAGAAGACTACGGGACCATTCACAAGGCGCAGCACAGCTCGCACATGCGTAGTAGGAAACCGGCTGTGAAGCAGCAAGGCTTCACTTCCTGTTTCTCTTACTAGAGATGCTGGCACTTGCACAGAAGCCGATTGAAGGAGTGGCTTGGATGACGACATTGCAGGATCCCTGGACAGGCAAGTGTCCTTATATTAAGGAATGAATCAAAGAAAAGACTAGACGGCCACACTCTGTTGACACCCTTATTGAAAACAATATAACAATTCTTCTGGTACAAAGACATTAGAGGCACAGGATCAATGAAAAGCTGACATGTTTCACACCACTATGCGGTGCTTAGTCATAGCTGTTGGAAGATGGAATGATCGTTCATATATATGGGGATGAGAAAAAGGTCGATCAAACAGGACTTATATTAAGGCCTCATGCGCACTGGACATTTTTACAGCTGCTGTTTTTGGCTTCAGATATTTTTTTCTGCAGCTAGTAAAGTCCCCAGCATGTTATCATCTGTGTCCATGCACACATAGGCTGTTATCAGCAGTTTTTGTAGCTTTTATAGGAGTATAGTTTTGCTAAAAAAAAAAAAAGCTTAGAAATGCTACAGCTGAAAAACGCTACTGCAAAAACGCTACTGCAAAAACTCACTCTACAGCTACAGCTTTCTACAGCTAACATTACTGGCTTGTTTTTTATAACATCCAGTGTGTAAATCAGCAGCTACAGTATTTGTAGCTGCTGACTTTTAATTTTTTTGGGGAAGCCTGAAGCTCCTCTTTAAGCATACATCCCCATCATCATAGCCTATTTTGTAGCATCTCCTCCCCTCACAGGAGCAGGCACCTAGAGATTTTACAACCAAACAAAAAGTATTATTTTTAAAATGCACTATTAATGTAGGTAAGTTGTTCCTAATTATGGTAAATTATTTAAGCTTAGGAATGCACCATTACATTGAATTATAAGAGAAATATAGCTTAATATTCTGTGTTTAATCTTAATTAACTCCTGTTATCATCTACTTAAAAAATAAATAACTATATTAATAACATTTAGAAAGTCCATTATGATGCTCAGAATCTGATATTAGCAATCCTACATAAGTGAAAGCTAGCACTTAACTGTATTTACTAAGCCACCAGGGAGCCACATATTCTGTTTTTATTGTGACATATGTTTTTTATTTTCTTTAACTTGAATGTGTGGGGCACTAAATACTAGGTGACAGTTTTGCAGCATAGCGTCGAGATGCATGAACGTTTGAATCGGTGATCCTATGCCATGTACTGTATGCATGTTCTACAGCATGACATTAGATAAACATTTTCCACTTTGCTTTGCCTTTATAGAGCAAAGGCTTGGCAGTTAGAACCGGTCTCTCAATTTGTCAGATTACGAGCAAAAGTTATATGATAAAAAACATGGTCTTTTAGAAACCCTCCAAAGAAAACTAAAAGTAAATGTTTAATACAACTGTTTTATTTTTTTACGTCTTGTCTACAAAAATACTTTAATTTTCCTTGACAGTAAATGTCAAGGTGTTTTTTCAAGAATAATTTTCTCAGAATGCACTTTAATAATCCAAAACCAAAATATATAGTTTGTATTTTTGAGCATAGGAAAATCATAACTTTGGGTTAGAAGCACGATGCCCTTCCAATGTTATGTACCCCCCTGGCCCTAAACTGGAGCTATAATGCAAATTTCATTTTTGGCTGAGCTGTAGACAGCTCAGACTGATTGTACAGTTTATTTCTGGTCTTTCCCTAATCTCAATTAGGTTGTGCATTTCTCACTGTAGCCAGTATGAGATAGTACAACTAGGTTGAGTTATGCATATTTATTTTTCTTCCAGCCAGCCCAGTAGGAGGTTCTGGTGCACTCTGGGAGAGGATATATTTTTGGGCTGGGCCATGTGCTCTTGCCTCAGGCCCCTCTGGTGAGGAGGTGCTGCTGAAGTGAGCTCTGCATTTAGTCCCAGGAGCCTATCTGGGGCCTACTAATTCCTGAGGTGGTCCTTAGGCTGTCTCGCCCGGTGTGGAAGAAGTCAAGCCAAATTGAAAAGGGGAGGACCCTTGCTGGAGAGAGACAAAATGAAGGCTGGTCTCTCAGGAGGGCCTGGTGACTCGTTTGGAGGATGCACCTGAAAGTAACAAATGTCCTTACAGTGTTGCCGAATCAGCTTAAAGGTTCTGACACTGTGCAGATGGATCTTGTTCTACAATCTGAAACATGTTTGCAGTATTGCAGGGTCGGCTTAAAGGTTCTAGTACTGTGTGGTACTAAAGTACTTAAAGTGGTTGTAAACCCTTACAAACCACTTTTCACTATAGGTAAGCCTATAATAAGGCTTACCTGTAGGTACCATGGATATCTCCTAAACCTGCATGGTTTACGAGGTATCCACTGTATCAGCATGTGCCGACGTCATCAGCGCCCCGAAGAAACGGCTCAT
Organism: Aquarana catesbeiana; assembly: GCF_042186555.1. NCBI lineage: Eukaryota > Metazoa > Chordata > Amphibia > Anura > Ranidae > Aquarana > Aquarana catesbeiana. The sequence goes on along the minus strand of NC_133327.1, from coordinate 258,400,931 downwards.
TCGTGCCATTGCTTCAGCTGATGTGCTGTGACCGGCGGCTCCCGCATGCATGTGCGGGAGTGACGTCATCGTGGCTCCGACCAGTCACAGTGCCGGAGCTCGCTAACTCGGAAGTAACATTCCGGAGACATGTCTCTGGCCACAGCGGTGTATGGGGACCACTGCACCAGCTTCAATCTAAGGTAAGTATTTCATAATAAGCTAGTATGCGATACATACTAGCTCATTATGCCTTTGTCTTGCAGGGTTTTTTTTTATTGTTTTGGATGGGTTTACAACCACTTTAACATTCATGCTTTGGGAGGGTAAACCATTTTCTGTGGACCTCTCTGGAGGGTTTATTACTACTTTAACCTTCTATGTGCATCACAATTAAAAAGTCAACATCCTGTTTATTTGGCTGCATTCTAAATTACTTAAACAAATTAAACCTATGTTTAATATGGGTATTTATGAGGATTTTTTTCAAACTTTACCTACTATAAATATCAGGAACATATGGTGTGAAACCATGTAGTAGTGCATTTTAATTGTGACAAGTAATGCCGCGTACACACGGTCGGACTTTCCGGCAGGAAAAGTCCGACAGAATCTTTTCATGGGACATTCCGATCGTGTGTGGGCCTCATCTGACTTTTTTTTTCAAAAATTCTGATGGACCTAGAAATAGAACATGTTTTAAATCTTTCCAACGGAATGAATTCCTATCGGGAAAACCGCTCGTCTGTATGCTGTTCCGATGGACCAAAAACGACACATGCTCTGAAGCAAGTACGAGACGGCAGCTATTGACTAGTCGCTATTGAACTTCCTTTTTCTAGTTCCATTGTACGTGTTGTACGTCACCACGTTCTAGATGGTCGGACGTTGGTGTGATTGTGTGTAGGCAAGACAGTTTCAGCGGAACTCCGTCAGAACTCCGTTGGAAAAACCTTCAGAGTTTATTCCCGACGGAAAAAACGGTCCTGTGTACACCGCATTGGAATTTAAAAAAACATCCCCAGAGAATTTGCAAAAAAAGATAGACACAGCTGAATTAAAAAAAGAAAAAAAAAAGTATTATCGGTCTTACCTGTTAAAAAATGTATAATTCTGCCAATTTCCTAATTTAGACACCTCTATCAGACTACACCATAATTTTCTGATCCCACTGTTCTTTAGTGCATTTAAAGCAATATACCTAGGGTGCGTGGCCTGAACGGCATGTGAGAAGCAGCTTCCTTGCAGAGCTTCCGTTTGTAACCCTGCATCGATCCTGTTCCCGGCATCCATACTGACTTTGAAAGCTACCAGCAGACTGCTGAACAGTGAGGGATCCCGTGGAGGTACCTGTCTGGCCAGAACCCATGATAGTTTTGAGAGGAAAGGGCAAGGAAGACAGACACCGCTCAGAAATCCAAGATGGCGCCGCTGGGGGGTCAGCAGCAGCGTGGACAGCGCGGTGCTGACAAACCTAAGGACACTGTGAGTAAACCCCCTAAAACTTCAAAGCACACTGGCGGTGACCCCCTCACTAAAGACATTAGATATTATGCCAAAAAACTGGCAGGCTCACTGACTCTGGAGGAGCCGACAGAGGGAGGGAGTGAGATTGAGGGTGAACCCACTGCACAGGGCAATATGGAGGACGCTGTTCCAGGGTGCACAACCCACAGCGCCACAGCAGCTCCTGCAGAGGGGACAGAGGAGAACAGTGAGGAAGAAGAGGAAAAGCAGGCACAACCTATACTGGCTAAGATCGTGAGGGCTGTCAATAAATGTGCTGCTTCAGTGAATACCCTGCAGGAACACTTTGGTGGTCTGAAAGAGGAAGTGTCCATAATCAGGCAGGACATTCAAAAAAATCAGGGAGAGAACCACCGTGGCTGAAAGTAGGATCAGTGATGTGGAGGACAAACTTTCCCCTCTGTAAGAGACTCACAACACCAGAATGGTAGCTGCGGTAGACCAACGCGCATATGACCTCGCGAACAAAATGAGAAGGAATAACGTCAGAATAGTAGGTTTCCCTGAGAAGATTGAGGGTAGAGACCCCACCGACTTCATTGAAAAATGGCTACCAGAGGTGTTTGGGAAAGATGCGTTTACACCCCTCTATGCTGTGCAGAGGGCCCATAGGGTCCCGCTGAGACCCTTTCCACCGGGTCATCCTCCCCGCCCTATCCTTGCACGCTTGCTACACTACAGGGATAGAGAAATCATTCTGCGCCTGGCAAGGGAGAAGCAAGACATAAGGTTTAATGGTGCACGTATCTCATTCTACCCTGACTTTTTTATCTGATGTACAGAAGAGGAGAGCCCGGTTCACAGAGGTAAAAAAAGAGCTACAAAAATTACAGGCTTGCCATGCTTTATCCGGCACAACTTTGTATTACTGCAAGAGGCCAGGCCCACTTCTTTGAACAGGCGGCAGAAACATCAGCCTGGCTGGACATGAATGAAAGTGCTTTTTACCCGGCCAGAAGAATGGCGGCAGAAGAGGATTGACTTGCCCCAGGTTTACAGGGTTGAACGCCCTAACGTAGTCTGGAAGACACAGCTGACCAATAGTTGCCCTGTTTGTTTCCCCTTTCACATATAGGGGCAATAACTGTCCATTATATCGGGAACAAGAGTTGATTTTTTGCTCTCTGTTCCCCCACAGAGAGAAAGCGTGATGCCACCAGCAAAACCCTCAAAAAAAAAAAAAAAGGTACACAAAGTGCTAAATGCATTTTACTACCAGATGTGACTCTCAGGCTGGTGGTTGTGATGCCAGTGGAGAATAGGACCTGTTGTCCTAAAGTTATGCCAGTTGTACAATCCCTCAAAATACATTTTAGCTTGGGCGCCCACGGGGTTGCGGATGCAACTGGGGCCACACACCACGCAAGGGTCATGGTTTTGGCCACTATCTAATGGTATGTACATGGCAAAGTTGGAGTGCAGTTGCGCTCAAAGGTTTGGAAAATTTAGAACTGTCTATGCAGTACGGTACAATATTTACAACACCAACAGAAAAGAAACACTAAACCTAACCTACAAATTGCATGATCTTTGCTGTTGGATGTGGAGAGGTGCGGGGGAAAAAAACGGGGAAGCCCGGACTGAGTTTTATTGTCATTCACGGGAGATGCTTCTAATATGGCAAGGGGGCTGAATAGGCTCAAAGTGCTGTCCTGGAATGTTAGGGCCTGGGTGAGCCTCTTAAGCACACAATGGTCTCCACATCGCTGAGAAAATATCTCCCGGCCATTTGCGCTCTACAGGGAGACTCATCTTACTCCCGATTCCCTGACATGCCTCAATTTCATATGGGTGGGTAAGGCCTATCACTCCACTCACACCTCCTTTTCCAGGGGTGTGAGTGTATTGATACATAGCGCACTGGACTACCATGAATTGAGTACTGAGATTGATAGCGAGGGGAGGTATGTTATTTTGCACTTCCGTTTGTTCTCATTGGAATGTATACTTGCTTTTGTGTACATCCCGCCCCCATACAGCCATCAGGTCCTGAGGGCGATCTTGGATTTTCAACTGGGTCGTCCGGAGGTGCCGATCTATATTACCTGAGACTTCAATTGTTTCCTCGATCCACTGCTGGATGAACATCCCCCGGTCCTTGCGGACGAGGTTCGTGCCGCACGGCCCTGAGGAAATTGGTGGAGGAGGTGGGATGAATAGACCTATGCAGGAGTAGGAATCCTGGGAAATGCCAGTTCTCATGTTTTTCAAAGTCATATATGTCCCTTTCATGCATTGATTTTTGTTTATGTTCTGAAACAGCGGCACGACTGGTTACAGATATTACCTATACTCTGAGGGGAATGTCGGACCATTCCACTCTGATCATGGATCTGGAGGTGTGCCCCCCATCCACACTGAATAAAGCCCCGTGGAAATGAAATGCTTTTTGGCTTAATTACCGTCAACACCTCAGTTTATACAAGACATAGCCAACTTCTGGGAAGAGCAAGTAGACAACCGAGATACAGGGATGAGATGGGAGACGTTAAAGGCCTACCTTTAAGGGCTATTCATAAGGGAAATAAATATATTTAAAAAGAAATCAAGTGCACAAAGCAAGGGCGTGGAGTGCCCGGTTCATGACCTGGAGACCCAGTTGTAGTGAGGAACGTAGGGACGCCTGGCTGTCAGCACAGGAGGCGTTAAATACGCTCACATCCTCCACGGCAAAGCGGAAACGCTTCTTCAGCAAACTTGCCTTCTACAAGGAAGGGGAACATACTGGTCGCCTCCTGGCAAAAATTTCCTGAGCTCAACAGGCATCGCCATCCATTGGAGCCCTGAGGGCCCCTGATGGCAAGACTACTAATTCTACAGATAACATTATGGCGATTCTTAAATCATTTTAATCAGACCTATACTGCTCCCGACAAATTTATACTGAATCTTCTCTGCAGGACTACCTCGAGGGAATAGAACTGCCTGTATTGACAGAAACAGACCATCAACTTCTTGACACCCCTCTGACTTTGGAGGAGCTTCAATCAGCGATCGTTATGTTCCCTGACTCCAAGGCACCAGGAGAAGATGGTATACCTATAGAGGTGTATAAGAATTATGGGAAATACTTGCTACCCAGGCTACTGGAAGTATTCAATAAAGCAAAAATGTCGGGGTGTCTCCCTCTATCTATGTCCAAAGGCATAATAGTGCTACTCTTGAAAAGACCCCTTAGATCCAGGCTCCTATAGGCCAATCTCCCTGTTACAGTCAGACGTGAAATACTGGCTAAAGTACTAGCCCTTAGCCTGAACAAAGCCATTTCATCCATAATCCAGTCAGACCAGGCAGGGTTCATGCCCCAAAAATCCACGGCAACCAACCTACGCCGACTGTTTATTAATATACAATCTATGGCTGATAACATGGGGGACAGGGCACTGCTATCTCTCAACGCCCATAAGGCCTTTGATAGCATAGAATGGTCCTACTTATGGGTTTGGGTTTGGGACGCATTACATAGCATGAGTCCAACTTTTGTACAGTTCCTCGAAGGCAGCCATATGGGAATTTGGGAGGGTGTCTCACTATTTCCCTCTGTTTAGGGGGACAGGGCAGGGCTGCCCTCTATCACCCTTATTGTTTGCCCTGGCTATTGAACCTCTGGCTGCTGCTATACGGGCCAATGGGGTTTACAGAATGGAGAGTGCCAAGAAAAATGCATGTTATATGCAGATGACACCATGCTCTTGCTGAGTGACACGAACACGTCCCTGCGAGAAGCTATGACGATGATCTGCAAAGTCCTAATTTTATGGGTTCCTTCCCACCACACACAAAACTTTTACATAAACAAGTAAAAATTGATCATTGTAAGCACTTCTGTTAGTGTTAAATGGTTTGTCTAATTTCTGTAAATGACACATTTTGCCGGAGAGCATTGGATCACCAGATGCAAAAAAAGAAAGAAAGAAAGCCTGAAAATGAATGCAGCCGTCACATCTAAGTATCAGTAAGCTGCAATATAACAAATGTTTGGTTTTTGGGTTTAATACCAATTTAACATTAAAAAAAAAGGAAAGATTAACTAAATATGTTCCTTTCCTGTAACCTACCACACTCCTCTTCTTGCTGGGGAGCCAAAAGCTGTGTGTAGTCCCAAGTGGTAACCAGTGGTGCTGAAATATACTGGTTACTAGGGAAGGAACTTGCTGATCTGAATAAGTCTCAGTCCTGCAACACTTTACTAGTTTTGATGATTGAATTTGGTTAAAAATGCAGTGAGTTTTAAATTTATCTTTTTAGACTTGAGCATTTGGAGGAGTGCATAGTCTGTGCAGTATCATAGAATTTATGTTTCCTGATTGCCTGGTTCTTCATGGACCAAATCTGAATGCATGTATTGCTGCAAATTAAAAAGTGCTATTTTGGAAAAAGTTATGAAATGTGCTGAATTTGCCTGATTTGCCTGATTCACAGGTTGATCCTCTTATTCCAACTTTCTGGAAGCCAGTTAATCTCGAGCATGGCTGCTTACAGAGTGGGTCTGAATTCATACTAGTCCTTCGCTCCACCTAAAAGTTAAAGCTACCCATTGGTGGTAAGTGCAGCAATATTCCTTTTGCATGGATGAGCACTATTTGTTTTATTAAAAAAGAGCATATCTTTAAATACATTCCAAATACGGTCATTTGTTTACTCCATTAGTGTAATTTCTTAGTATGACATGTTTGTGTAAACTCTGTGTTTCAAATTTAGAATGCATAAATTGCACAACGTTAAAATAAGTCTCTCCTATATAATTGGAAATCTGTTAGTCCACAAGAACAGTAATTAAAGTGAACTATTACTATTATACTGAAAACTTCAGAGCTGCTGATTTGTGAACTCCAAGCCAAGAGAAGTGAAGTGCATCTTTTTGTGACGGCTGTGCTGAAGTTTCCTTCCGAGTGACAGGCTGAGTGTTCTTCATCTGAACTGAGGCAGCATATTGAACTTTTAATCATATCATACTGTCCTCTTGCATACACATCAATGTCACATGAGAAATAGGCACAGTATCGACATGGTATTTGCAGCTCCAATTCTGTATGGAATAACTTAGTTACCAAGGATGAATATGTCACATCAATTTGATTCCACCAGTCTACAATGATTCACATAATATCAAGATTTGTCCTTTCGGTTTATGTAAATAAACATACGTGATGTATACATACATGTGATAGGCACACATTGTCATGCATTTTTTGCCAATTTCAAGGGACAGCCTCTCCTTTTGTGGACCCATGTGTTTCAAAACATGTCAAAATACATACAGTGCCTTGAAAAAGTATTCATACTCCTTGAAATTTTCCACATTTTGTCATGTTACAACCAAAAACGTAAATGTATTTTATTGGGATTTTATGATATAGACCAACACAAAGTGGCATATAATTGTGAAGTGGATAGAAAATGATAAATTGTTTTCAAAATTTTTTTACAAATAAATATCTGAAAAGTGTGGCGTGCATTTGTATTCAGCTCCCTTTACTCTGATACCCCTAACTAAAATCTAGTGGAACCAATTGCCTTCAGAAGTCACCTAATTAGTAAACAGAGTCCACCTGTGTGTAATTTAATCTCAGTAATCTCAGCTGTTCTGTGAAGCCCTCAAAGGTTTGCTAGAGAACCTTCGTGAACAAACAGCATCATGAAGGCCAAGGAATGCATCAGACAGGCCAGGGATAAAGCGGAGAAGTTTAAAGCAGGGTTAGGCAATAAAAAAATATCCCAAACTTTGAACATCTCACGGAGCCCTGTTCAATCCATCTTCTGAAAATGGAAAGAGTATGGCACAACTGCAAACCTACCAAAACATGGCCGTCCACCTAAACTGACAGGCCGGTGCAAGGAGAGCATTAATCAGAGATGCAGCCAAGAGGCCCATGGTAACTCTGAAGGAGGAGCTGCAGAGATCCACAGCTCAGGTGGGAGAATCTGTCCACAGGGCAACTATCAGTCATGCACTCCACAAATCTGGACTTTATGGAAGTGTGGCAAGAAGAAAGCCATTGTTGAAAGGAAGCCATAAAAAGTCCTGTTTGTAGTTTGCGAGAAGCCATGTGGGGGACACAGAAAACATGTGGAAGAAGGTACTCTGGTCAGAGGAGACCAAAATTGAACTTTTTGGAGTAAAAGCAAAACTCAAGCTGGACAACGACCCTAAACATACAGTCAGAGCTACAATGGAATGGTTTAGATCAAAGCATATACAGTCAGGTCCATAAATATTGGGACATTGACACAATTCTAATCTTTTTGACTCTATACACCACCACAATGGATTTGAAATTAAATGAACAAGATGTGCTTTAACTGCAGACTTTCAGATTTCATTTGAGGGTATTTACATCCAAATCGGGTGAATGGTGTAGGAATTACAACAGTTTGTATATGTGCCTCCCACTTTTTAAGGGACCAAAAGTAATGGGACAGATTAACAAAGATCTGCACTGTGAAGCGCCGTCCAGTGAGTTCTGAAGCATTTTGCTGAATATGAGCAGATAATATTGCCCGAAAAACTTCAGAATTCATCCTGCTGCTTTTGTCAGCAGTCACATCATCAATAAATACAAGAGAACCAGTTCCACTGGCAGCCATACATGCCCACGCCATGACACTAACCACCACCATGCTTCACTGATGAGGTGGTATGCTTTGGATCATGAGCAGTTCCTTTCCTTCTCCATACTCTTCTCTTCCCATCACTCTGGTAAAAGTTGATCTTGGTCTCATCTGTCCATAGGATGTTGTTCTAGAACTGTGAAGGCTTTTTTAGATGTTGTTTGGCAAACTCTAATCTGGCCTTCCTGTTTTTGAGGCTCACCAATGGTTTACATCTTGTGGTGAACCCTCTGTATTCACTCTGGTTAAGTCTTCTCTTGATTGTTGACTTTTACACACATACACCTACCTCCTGGAGAGTGTTCTTGATCTGGCCAACTGTTGTGAAGGGTGTTTTCTTCACCAGGGAAAGAATTCTTCAGTCATCCACCACAGTTGTTTTCCGTGGTCTTTTGATGTTGCTGAGCTCACCGGTGCGTTCTTTCTTTTCAAGGATGTTCCAAACAGTTGATTTGGCCACATCTAATGTATTTTCTACCTCTCTGATGGGTTTGTTTTGTTTTTTCAGCCTAATGATGGCTTGCTTCACTGATAGTGACAGCTCTTTGGATCTCATATTGAGAGTTGACAGCAACAGATTCCAAATGCAAACAGCACACTTGAAATGAACTCTGGACCTTTTATCTGCTCCTTGTAAATGGGATAATGAGGGAATAACACACACCTGGCCATGGAACAGCTGAGCAGCCAATTGTCCCATTACTTTTGGTCCCTTAAAAGGTGGGAGGCATATATACAAACTGTTGTAATTCCTACACCGTTCACCTTATTTGGATGTAAATACCCTCAAATTAAAGCTGAAAGTCTGCAGTTAAAGCACATCTTGTTTGTTTCATTTCTAATCCATTGCAGTGGTGTATAGAGCCAAAAAGATTAGAATTGTGTCGATGTCCCAATATTTATGGACCTGACTGTACATGTGTTAGAATGGCCCAGTCAAAGTGCAGACCTAAATCCAATTAAGAATCTGTGGCAAGAAAACTGCTGTTTACAGATGCTCTCCATCCAATCTGACAGAGCTTGAGCTATTTTGCAAAGAAGAATGGGCAAACATTTCACTCTCTAGATGTGCAAAGCTGGTAGAGACATACCCCAAAAAACTTGCAGCTGTAATTGCAGTGAAAGGTGGTTCTACAAAGTATTGACTCGGGGGGCTGAATACAAATGCACACCACACTTTTCAGATATTTGTCAAAAATGTTGAAAACCAATAATCATTTTCCTTCCACTTCACAATTGTGTGCCACTTTGTGTTGGTCTATCACATAAAATTCCAATAAAATACATTTAAGTTTTTGGTTTTAAAATGGCAAAATGTGGAAAATTTCAAGGGGTATGAAAACTTTCGGAACCAAGTAAATTTATCTTGATCTCATCATAGGACGTCTATTACACACTATTAGGTGGAAAGGGAATTCCATTGTTGCCTCTCTTCCACTACTGAATATGTCAATTTAACAAGCAAATTGATTATTCATTAGTGAGGATGAAGGTCAGACATTGATTGTTGGAAGAGATTGATCCTATCTTATCTTCTTGCTTACCTTGCCTTTTTATAGATATAATTAGATCATTTAAATGATCAATACAAGTGTTGATCAGTGAAACACCAGAAGAATGAATAATATGCAAAATAAAAGATCTGCAGATCTTTTGGGTTTAAAGTGACACTAAAGTCTGTGTCTTTAGTGTCACTTTAACTATTACAGTATCTCACAAAAGTGAGTACATCCCTCACATTTTTGGTGTGTCATAACCTGGGGCTGCATGAGTGCTGCTGACACTGGGAAGCTACAGTTCATTTAGGGAACCATGAATGCCAACATGTACTGTGACATACCCAAGCAGAGCATAATCCTCTCCCTTTGGAGACTGGGCCGCAGGACAGTATTCCAATATTATAACGACAACAAAACCAACCTCCTAGACGACCACTACCTTACTAAAGAAGCTGAAGGTAAAGGTGATGGACTGGCCAAGCATGTCTCCAGACCTAAACCCTACTGAGCATCTGTGGGACATCCTCAAATGGAAGGTGGCAGAGCACAAGGTCTCTAACATCCACCAGCTGCGTGATGTCTTCATAGAGGAGTGTAAGAGGATTCCAGTGGAAACCTGTGAAGCTCTGGTGAACTCCATGCCCAAGAGGGTTAAGGCTAACCTGGAATATAATGATGGCCACACAAAATTTGGACACTTTGGGACCAATTTGGACATTTTCACTTTTGTACTCAATTTTGTTGCCAGCGGTTTAGACATTAATGGTCAGTCCATCACCTTTACCCTCAGCTTCTTTAACTAGGCAATGGTCATCTTGGAGGTGTGTTTGGGGTCGTTATGATGGAATACTGCCCTGTGGCCCAGTCTCTGAAGGGAGTGGATCATGCTCTGCTTCAGTATGTCACAGTAGATGTTGGCATTTATAAGCTGTAGCTCCCCAGTTCCAGCAGCACTCATGCAGCCCCAGACCATGACACTCTCACCACCATGTTTTACAGTAGGCAAGACACACTTGTCTTTGTACTTCTCACCTGGTTGCAGCCAAACACGCTTGACATCATCAGAACCAAGTAAATTTATCTTGATCTCATCAGACCACAGGACATGGTTCCAGTAATTCATGTCCTTAGTCTGCTTGTCTTCAGCAAACTGTTTGCAGGCTTTCTTGTGCATCATCTTTAGAAGAGGCTTCTTTCTGGTACGACAGCCATGCAGACCAATTTGATGCAGTGTGCGGCCTATGGTCTGAGCACTGACAGGCTGACCACCCACCCCTTCTACCTCTGTGGCAATGTTGGCAGCACTAATACGTCTATTTCCCAAAGTCAACCTCTGGATATGACGCTGAGCACGTGCACTCAACTTCTTTGGTTGACCATGGGGAGGCCTGTGCTGAGTGGAACCTGTCCTGTTAAACTGCTTTATGGTCTTGGCCACCATGCTGCAGCTCAGTTCCAGGGTCTTGGCAATGTTCTTATAGCCTATGCCATCTTTGTGTAGAGCAACAATTCTTTTTTTTTAAGATCCTCAGAGAGTTCTTTGGCATGAGGTGATATGTTGAACTTCCAGCGACCAGTATCAGAGAGTTAGAGTGATAACAAAAAATATTTTTTTTTTTAATCCAGAAAAAAGTTTATTGAATTCGACATAAACAAACATAACCAGGCTTTGACAATACACAGTTACATTGCATACATTGTTACATTCTCATCACCAATTGGCAGAATTCCCTGCCTAAGTGAGGTCTTTCGTACAAAACAATAAACTATATAAGTGTAGTTAATCAGCACTTATACCCAACAGTCTCCCCATCACCAGATCCACCGGAGCTGGTCCAGGTACATCCAACCACGGGCCCCAGAGTTTCTCAAATTTTCGAGTGCATCCCCTGTGCTGATATACCACTCTCTCCATTCTGATCATGTTCCCAACTGCGGAAATCCATTCCTTGACTGTGGGAGGGTCCTCTGATATCCAGTGGAGCATTAGCATCTTACGTGCTAATAATAGGGTCCTGGTAACTGCTATTCTAATGCTTTCCTCCCATTCAAAGACCTCCAGCACATTTAATAAGCATTGTCTTGGGTCAGTGGGCATAGAGATCTGAAATACCCTGTTTATGGTATCCACCACTCCACCCCAATAGGAGTGAAGCTTCGGGCACCTCCACAGTAGATGGATCAGATCCCCATGGTCCCTTTTGCAGCTGGTACACATTGGAGTAGATCTAAGACCCATTCTGTGTAATATATGTGGAGTATAGTACACTCTCAGAATTAAGTACAGTTGTGTTAGCCTTTGTGACACATTCAATGAGCTTATGGGCACCGCTTGTAGAATCTCCTCCCACTGGTCTCCATCTATCTGCCCCACATCTTTTTCCCACTTTTCCATCATTCTCAAGGGATGTTTAGTCAAGAAGCTCTGCAAGAGCATATTATAACATTGAGAAATGAAACCTTTAGTGTTTGTGGCTCTCATAACTAGGTTAAATAATGATGTTGGTGAAGGGGACCATTCTGAAGCATTGCTCTGAGCCTTCACAGCATGTTTCAATTGCATATAGTGGAATCGCATATGGGACGGCAAACCGTTCCTTTCCTGCAGAGTCTCAAAGGGTAATAGAATACCATTCTAAAAAATGTCTCTAATGTATATCACTCCAAATCTTTTCCATAAGGCCCCATGCTGTAACTGCGCTATTTCAGGGTAAGTCCCATTGGACCATATCGGACTGAATTCCGTGTATCCTGTCACTCCCTGTAAGTATCTAATTTTGTTCCAGGTTTTCTGGAGAAGATTATAGGTTGGGTATTTCTTATTTGGTTTCCCAAAGGCTACAGCTTCAAGTGCCGCTGGCACTGAATCTCGTTTTACTGTTTGTAGCATCACAGTCTCTGCAGAGCTACATGTAATACTCTTCCTATCTGTCTCCCCACCCATAATCACTATTAGGTGTTGGAGCTGCGCTGCTAAATAGTATAACCAAGGGTTTGGTAGGGCTAGTCCCCCCTCATCTTTAGGGCGCTGTAAGTGTTCAAGTTTGATCCTGTGGGGATGATACTTCCAAATTAACAGACGGAATAAGGAGTTTACTATTCTAAACGTTTTTAGAGGAACCACTACTGGAGAACTATTGAGTACGTATAAGGGCTGAGACATGAGGATCATCTTGATCAGATTCACCCTACCAGCTATCGACAGGCACAATGAATTCCATGTCTTAATTCGGTCTCGGAATTTCTGCAGTAGTGGGGAGATGTTCAATCTCCCATAGTGGAGGACACCCCATAAATACTCCCATTCGATGCTATTGAAGGCCTTCATGGCATCTAACGAAAGCAGCGCCCTTTGTCTCCTGTTGTCTGCCTGGGACTGGATGTTCAAATATAGTCTCCTGAGATTTACTGCCATGGACTTATTTGGCATAAACCCTGCTTGGTCTGGGCGTATAATAGATGTGATTACCTTATTAAGTCTAATCGCTAAGATTTTAGCTAGGAGCTTGATATCGCTCTGTAGCAGGGAAATGGGTCGATATGAACCGGGGTCGACAGGATCTTTCCCAGAGATCCAAGGAAAATGCGGATGCATTGAAACGCGTCATCTGACACGTCCATACGACACTTCTGCTGCTTTCCCTCCAGTGTCAGGTGCGCTCCACGCTGGTCCTCATCAGGTTTCTGCTTCCTGTTCCTGGTTTGGTGCTCGATCACACGCCGGTTCCACCTTGCGGACATTTGGGTCTTATCCTTCCTCCCATAGCTCAGCACCCACCAGCCGAGGATCACGTACTGTGGACAGCCTCCCCCTAGCGCCTTGGAACACCTTTGGATCCTGCACTGGGAGCAGCTGACATGACGTCTCTGGGCTATCTACTTGCTTTTCTGTGCCTGATTTTACTGAACCATTGTGAGTAGCCATTTGGCCGTTGTTTTTACCATTTACATTAAAATCACATTTTTTTGATACTGCACTTAGATTGCCACACCTTGTCCTTTTCCACTAGGATCTTTCCCAGGCTTTAAGATTAGCACAATATTAGCTGTAGACATAGAAGGGGGCAGAGCCCCTTGTTCCCTGGCTGCATTAAAGACCACTAAGAGTTTGGGGAGAAGGATTGTTTCATATTGCTTATAGATTTCCATGGGAAGCCCTTCCGACCCCGGGGCCTTACAGTTAGGAAATTTCGCCAGCGCTATTTGTAGCTCCTCCACTGTAAGTGGAGCATCCAAGTCCCTCCTTTGCTCATTAGTAAGTTGTGGGTAGTTAATACCCTGCAGGTATCCCATTAGTTCCTCCACAGAATGTTCCCCAGTAGGGAGATGCAATCTCTCATAGAATCCTGCTAGTTCCTGAAAAATCAGATCAGGGGAGCTCACTAACCTGCCCTCCGATGTTCTAATTGCCCCTATTACAGGGGACCGTTGCTGCGAGTTTGCTATCTTAGCCAAAAGACGGCCAGTGGTCTCCCCTTCTTCAAAAAATGCAGCCTTTGAGAAGAATCTTTTCTTCTCTGCCGCTCGTAAGCAGATTGAGCCGACTGCCATGACTCCCTGGCAGAGTCTCTGGGGTCCTGAACAAATCATTCCTCCAACTCCTGCACTAGCTTCTCCAGTTCCTCCCTCTGCCCAGAGAAGTGCCTCTTAACCTTCATTATTTCTGCAATTAATAGACCCCTCAAGTGGGTCTTAAAAGCTTCCCATTGGGTCAATGGAGAATCAGGAAAATCCTGTCTGGCTAGAAATTCCCGCATGCTCCCCTCCAGCTCCGTCGGAGACAGAAACAATTTTAGCCAGAAAGCATTAAATTTCCAGGGTGCCCTGGGCAACCCGGACAGCGGAGCCACAATTAGCTTAAGCACCATTTGGGAGTGGTCAGACACACTACGCGGTTTGTACATCACCTCCGAGATGGATGGGAGCATGGTAGGGTCACATATTGCCAAATCAATCCTGGACAACGTCCCATGCGTCTTGGAGAAACAGGAGAACTGCTTCTGCAGAGGATTCCTGTGTCTCCAAATGTCCACCCAGCCCACCTCATTAATCAACCTCAGCAATGGCGACTCCCTCAACGAAGCAGACCCCCGCAAACTGGGGTGTCTGTCCATGGAGGGACTCTGCCAGCAGTTAAAATCTCCAACTATCAGCAATGGCAAGTCAGGTCTACCCGCCAAGTAGGTCAACAGAGTCCTGAGCACCTCCGCTGTGAACGGGGGAGGAACATATATACATGCCTAAACACAATGTAGAGACCCAATGCGCAATGCAAGAAAATATATCGCCCCTCAGAATCTATGGCATTGTGCACCAGTACACTCACTCCCCTAGAAAAGGAGGTGTGTGTAGAATGGTACACCTTCCCCGCCCAAGAATATTTTAAACAGATCTGTGTCTCTGAAGTTAGGTGTGTTTCCTGAAAACACAATATTTCTGGATGCAGCTTTTTCAGGCAAGTAGAGATCATCATACGTTTAAGTGGGGAACCTAACCCCCTAACGTTCCAAGACACCACGTGTACCTCAGCCATTTGGGACCATGATATCTGGGAACATCAGGGTGCATACAAACCAATAATATATATAGAAGTTAATCAATAAGAAAAGTGAGACTAGATGACCCCTAGCGGGGACGATGGCCAACCCATCATCTGCCAGGGTAAGCCCCAGCACACGGTAGTTACTGTAAGCCATAGGACAAATGTAATCAATATACCAAAATTTGCATAGCGACAGTTCCATAATTTAATATCTTTAAAGTGCCACACATGCTCAGAATAAATAAAGAGATGAAAGCTATTGGCCACTGCCCCGTTTATAGTCCTGACGTACGTATTTTACGTCACCGCGTTTAGAACGATCGGATTTTTCAACAACTTTGTGTGACCGTGTGTATGCAAGACAAGTTTGAGCCAACATCCGTCGGAAAAAATCATAGGATTTCGTTGTCGGAATGTCCGAACAAAGTCCAACCGTGTGTACGGGGCATTAGAGTTAAACATAAAAAACAAGTCCAGGCCGTCAACAGGACACGCCAGATTAATCCAACTCGGAACAAAAGCATATTCAGCACTGCTTTTCTACAACGCATGTAGATAGAATGCATTTTTCTTGCAACTTCACAAGATAGCTCAAGGTTCACATGTTAATATAATTCCTCCCAGCAGAACAAGGTATAGGTTTCCCCTCTCAAAAATATAAAAGAAAAAAATGGGGGGGGGAAAGGATACCAAAAAAGGGGGGGTAAAACAAAGGGGCAAAAAGTGAACGAAAAATGAGCTCTCCTTGTATAATCAGCCAGCATTTCTAGGACATCCAGCTTTCATTATGTTGCCTTTCCACAGATTTTAACAAATCAATCGCCTTCCACCTCTTCACCTCGATGTCGTAGGGCCTGTTCATTATGATCTAGCCATAATGCAGCATCTTGAGCTGATTAAAAAAATGGGTTTGACGGTTGGCAGTAACCCTCAACTTGGCAGGGTACAGCACGGCGTAGGGGAGTTGCAATGATTGCAGATGCCTTTTCACATCCGAGAACTTGGCCCGGCGTCGCTGCACCTCCGCAGAAAAGTCCGGGTAGAAGGACACCCGGACACCATTCACTTGCCTTTTCTCTGGCTTGTCTCAGCACAGCCTCCCTGTCTCTGTAATGTAGGAGACGAGCAAGGATGGGCCTGGGGGGGGGCGCCCAGTTGTGGTGGGCGTCCTGGTGTACGATGGGCCCTCTCCACAGTAAACAACGGGGAGAAAGCCTCTCTTCCAAATAACTCCTGCAACCATCCCTCTACGAAGGTGGTAGGGTCTTTCCCCGCAGTCTTTTCCGGTAACCCCACAATGCTTATATTATTCCATCTCAGACGGTTTTCGAAGGCATCTGCTCTATTGTTGGTATCTTTGGCCAGCTAATGTGCGACATGGGCCTCCCAAGCAACAGTGGGGAGTTTGTCTTCAACCTCGCTCACCCTGCTTTCCACTGCTGTCGTGCATTCACAAATTTTTTGCAGGTCCTGTCTCAGTAGGGAATCATCTTCTCTTAGACCCCCAAACTGCTCCTTGAGGGTATTCACTGAGGCAGTGCAGACATGCACCGCTCTAAGTATCTCTGCCAGGGTTGGTTGCTCAGTGTCATATGCTTCCGTTTCTGTGTGCAGGGGATGAGGTTGCTCAATTATATAGTCCTGCTCCCCCTGTCCCTCTGTCTCTCCTGCAGATTGCCTCATGGCGCCCATTGCTGCTGGGCCCTGTGGTGCCACAAGAGTTTGTACAGTGCCCCCCTCTGCTATCTGCTCCAGGGAACCCCCCGGCTTTTGTGCATAGTAAAGCATGTCCCTCGGGTACTCCTTACCCTGAGTCTTTTGTAGACTTTTGCTGGGATCCCCCTTGAGTTTGTCTGCTCCTCTCGGTGTGCGCTGAGCCAGGGCCGCGGCGGCGCCATCTTGGATTTCGGAGCTCATGGAATCTTCCTTCTTTTTAGCTTCTCCTCTGGTACAGAGGGCCGGCGGGTGGTCTGGGAGGTTGCCCTGTTCGGTAGCCAGCTGGATAGCCGTTTCTCACCGATGGATTGCTGCTGGGAGAGGATCAATAGACTGTGTAGGAGCTGTGAGACACACGTCTTCTCACATCCCTGTCCTGGCCACGCCCCACACCAAATTTAACACACCTGCTGCCCATTCACACCTGAGACCTTGTAACACTAACGAGTCACATGTTGATGGGGACAAGGGCCTCTTCCCCACAACCATGGTGGTTGTGGGGGTCTGCGGACAGTGGGCTAACCTAAATCTGGAAGCACCCAGATCTCAGATTTAAGCAATGCTTAAAGTGAAACAATAAAAATGAAAAATTCCTTTAAATATAGTGCATGGGGGGGTCCCCTTAGTCTGCCTGTAAAGTGGAGCATCTGTACCATGTATAGAACCTGCTATGGCAAAACTGACATTTATAAAGAAAAAACAAAAAGACATTAAAATTGCCGGAAATACAATACCATTGCCAGCAATACAAAGATGTTAGAAAAAACCTTCGTGGTGGTTCGCACCAATCCATACCAGGCCCTTTGGGTCTGGTATGGATTTTAAGGGGAACAAGGCTACATGCTTTCAACATAGGGTGGTGCTTGGGGGCAGGGGGGGCCCATTTTGATGGGTACAAAGGCCTCTTTCCCACAACCCTGGCTGTTAAGGGGGGGGGCGGGTCCCTTGTTATGTTAATGTGTGTGGGGTACACAGTACCCCTACCCATTCACCAAAAAAAGGGTCAAAAAGAAATAAAAACACACACACAGTTTTTCACAATTCCTTTATTAAAAATAAAAAAGTACCTTGATGTAGATCCATTGTCATTTCCGACGATGATGCCTCCACCACACCTGAAAAAAAAGCTCCGCCCGCAATAAGGGCTAACTGCCATCTGCCTGCTCTGCCATCTGACAGTTCTTAAATAGGTAAGAGGTGTGCCTACCTGATGATATCAACTGGTGACACCACTCCAACATGACTTCACTGACCCAGCATGCCCCGAACAGTGACGTCACATGGGGCAGTGTCACCAGGTGATGTTGCCAGGTGGCCCCGCCCCTTACCTACATCAAGAACTGTCAGATGGCGGAACAGGCAGACTGTGGTTAGCCTTCATCGTGGACAGAGCTTCTTTTTTCCGGGTCCGGCGGCAGTGTGATTGATGATGGATCTTCATTGGGGGGGACACTTTTTTTTTTTTAAAAAGGAATTGTCAAAAACGGTGTGTTTTTATTTCTTTTTGACACTTTTTTGGTAAATGGGTACCATACTCCTTCACATGGGGGCGGGGCGGATCTGGGGGGCTTAAAGGGTTAAAGGGGCTTCCAGATTCCGAAAAAGCCCCCTACTTGCAGACCCCCATGACCACAGCCCAGGTTTGTAGGAAAGAGGCCATTGTGCCCATCAACATGGGGACAAGGTGCTTTTGGGTGGGGGGGGGCAGAGCCTCCCTGCCCCAAAGCACCCCCCTCCAAGTTGAGGTAATGTGCCCTGGTATGGTTTCCTGACCTGCCCGGCTGCATGCTTGGATAAGGGTCTGTTATGTATTTTGGAGGGACCCCCGTGTTTTTTTTTTTTTACATTTTGGTACGCCGTTTTTTTTAACATTTTTCTATTGCCGGCAATTTAAATGTCATTTTTTCTTTATAAATGTCAGTTTTGCTGCAGCAGGCTCTATACATGGTACAGATGCACCACTTTACAGGCAGACTAAGGGGACCCCCTAGACACTATATTGAATGGAATTTTTCATTTTTATTGTTTCACTTTAAGCATCATTAAAATCACTGCTCCTTTAAAAACAATCTTTTTAAAAATTCTTTCTTTTGCATTGGTACATGCAAAAACCATGCCCCCATACCCTTTTTATGGCCAATACCTTGCATATAAGCCTTCAAAATGGGTATTTTTCAAATTTGGGTCCTATAGACTTCAGTGGGGTTCGGCTCCAATCTTTTGCAATGTTCGAGAGTTCTGGCGTGAATTGAACCGGGGGGGGGTGTTTGGCCCATCTCTACCCAATGGTAGAGGGGTTCCACTGTCATTTACCTCCCTGTCAGTTGTGTTTTTTGACACAGTAGGACAGGAGTTTGTTATGCTAGAACATCCATATTTCCAATTGGATGAGGAACAGCCTGTGGTGATGGACCCAAAGTGATCGGTTAAAGCCTTCAACCTGGATAATAATTGCCATAATTGCCAGTGACAAAGTTTGGGGAGCCCACCGCCTGGGCTACCAGGAATAATAAACATGGGATATCCAGGGTGTGGGAGTGGTATCCAATGTCTTTGAACTGCAAATAGTGTACAGAGCTCTGTAATTTTGTCTCAATATGACTTCTGTTTCCAGACGGGAAACACCTACAGTCAGAAAATGGCTCCTATCCTAGTTTGGTCAGAGAAGAACCTGTTCAACTTGAAAGCGGTTCACATCCTAACGTTTCAGAATGTCCAGGCAGATGCACTTTCTAGGAAGTTCCTCATGAACAATACATGGTCTCTGGACCAGGAGGTATTACACTTGATCCGCAAAAAGTGGTAGATACCAACGATAAACCTTTTTGATTCACTGTATAATCGCAGGATGACAAGTTTTCTGGCAAAGTATCCCAGAAGGCATGGCACTCCAAAAGGTATAGAAGCCCTGATCCAGCCAAGCTGGCATATGCTGTGTCCTCGTTCCCATTAATAATTAGACTCCTTTCTAGCTAATGAATGAACCAGTAACAGTCTTGGCAACAATTCAATACTGGCCTTGAAAAGCATAATATCCACTCCTTCTCCAGCTCGGCTCCTGCAAAGACCTGCCGGTTCTCATCTTCTCTCACAGGCAGACATTTTTCATTCCAGCCCAGAGCACTTGGTGTATGGAAACTGAAAGGAAAAGACTGCAAGCTCTAGTCTAAACTATACTTTCTATGTCATAAACATATTACTAAATGCAAGGAAGGCCTCCAGAAATACCATTTATCATCACAGCTGCTCTAAGTATCTGAAGTTTGCTGCAGAGAGCGGATGTGACCCACTTCATCCTGAGAATGCTCATGTATTGGGCTTTTTTTCAGTCAGGTGTTGCTCTTAGCTTAAGCCTTAGCTCTAAAAAATGTACAGGTTTTGTCTCTCTTGACACTTTTGGTAAGAGATGGGCTCATGTTCCTCTTCAAGTTCTTAAGGTGGCATTAAATATCTGGTCTCCTCATAGAAACCTATTTCCTCAGTGGAACTTGTCGTCATTCCTTCCATGAACTTGCTAGCCAACATTTTGTCCCAGGTGAGTGAGTGGGCAGCACTCTGGCAGTTTACATTAAACACTGATTTCCTGGTGCACATCAGAAGGGACTCTGGACTTTAAGCACTTGGATGTGCCCTGCAAAACTTCCTATTCAGGTAGTCCTATACCCTACCATGTGTTTTGTGTCCAAGGTAGTCTCTTTTTACTGTCTTAATCAAGAATTGGCGCAGATCATTGGAAGCATACTTACATAGTTATGGAGTCTTTTAGAAAATCAGAAATATTGTTTATATTCCATTCTGGAGCTTAGAAAGCAAAGGGAATCTGCATATCATCTTTCTTTGTCTAGTGTATGGATTCTGACCAAATCCCTTTGGGCTGGAGCACCCCACCCCCCATCATTGCCTCTTATTAGTGTCCACCTGTGTTATAGGAGGAGTCCTTTTAGTTCTCCGATATAGAGGAGTGTATTTCTCCCATGGTTCAGAGAAGCAAGATCTTCCATTCTATGGATAATGTAGGACCCACTGATATTGGGGTACTTTGACGTAATAGTGGGCTTAGCACTATATGGCCATATGGTGTAATTAAATCCCCATATTTTCTGAATATGCTCAGGTGTTTTTAAATAGCCTTGCAGGAGTTAAATGTCATTTTTGTATGTGTGCACTGTAATCTTTTTTCTAGGCATCTGCATATACCACAGCTTCTTGGATTGTCACATTCATACTAAGAATGAAACGGATTTGGAGGACAACCAACTGGTCTTTCCCTGAGACCTTCTTTCAGCATTACAATATTGATCCAGCTATTCTTTCTAAAGGCCCATACACATGATATGAAAATCGGAAGTCAAATTTCGTCCGACAAACAATCTGCCGATTTTTTGATGGTTAGTATGGTGCTTTCGACAGCTGATTCCAGTTTTTTGTCTGACAAAAGCTGGAGGTGCAGACTATAAAAAAAAATTCAGATGTGAACCCGGAGTCGGCTTTTCGTACAATTAGTACAGTTTTCGTACAAAAAAGAAAACAAAAACGTAAGAGCAAGACTACGCATGCTCAGAAACGAAAGAATACATACAAAACTAGTCAACACATTTCGTCACTTCTTAAGTTGTATTCTGTCATCTGTGAATTTTTGTATGGTGAGTAACAGTGACAGCCGGTGGGGTTTTTTTTGGGGGGGCGGCAAACAACCCCCCCCGGCCGTCGGCACCAACACCCCCCCTTCACCACCAGCTGTCCTTACCCTGGATATGGGTGGTGAGAGCAGTGGTCGAAGCTGCTGTGGCCATCTCCCAGCGTGGTGGGCTCCGGTGTCCTCTCCTCTCTGCTCCTCCAATAGGATTACCTGACATTTTGGCTAATCGGGAAACGGGTTTCATACCTGCATCCCGACTGGCCGGGAGGAGGATCAGTGTTGCAACAGCCAATATTAATTTGCTGTTTCAACAAACCTAGGTGGCCTCCGGACGCATCCTCTGCGACTCGAGGCCCCTATTTTGAAGCCTATTAGAGCCTCTGGCTCTAATCAGGTTCTTAAAAAAAAAAAAAACCCTGGCCACTGTAATTCACGTGCCTGGTGCCCCAAAAGGGGCCGGAGGCATGGATAGGGGGGTGGCCGTGGATAGATTCATGCTATGCATATAGGGGTTGGAGAGGAGAGAGGGGGAGGCACCCCTAATGGACAGGCCGCCACTGGTGAGTAACCTCTTCACTTTCGACATGAGACTAGCATGCAACATAAAACGGATGAACGGTCATCCGAAAATCTGATCGTGTGTACAAGGCTTTAGGCAGACTTTGGCAGGAAAGCTTCAACTCTTTCATTGTGTGTTTTTATTGTGTGTTAAAAAGGTTGAGTATGGCTGGGCTAGAGCCTCTGCTGAGTTTTTTTTTTTTGCTACGATGGAAAAATTATTTAACTGTTGTCCTTGCCTTCAATGCACCACCCATGCATGTATGGGTGTCATAGGAGTAGAAATCGAGGAAAGATCTACCTGGCATCAAAGGCAGAAAAAAAAAACCTGCCATAAATGTTAACTCTTCCCCATTCTGTCCATAAAAAAAATAAATAAATAAAAAAAAAATGGTTGGCAAAGCAGGTATCTGCGCTAAAAATTTCATTTGCCTGCATCCTGAAACAATGCTAATATTATTGCATTGCTTCTTGTTTTTCTGTTACCTGTTACAGCTATACATTTCCAAGAATAACTGTAGCTGTCAGGTTTTTGTACCCGACCTAATGATTTCTTGTTTGCTCTTGCACTATTAATTGCTCATAATTTATTATCACTGTCCCATTTGCTCACAGCATGCACATCAGTTAGTGTTCTGCACTGTTACTGAATTAGCAAAAAATGGGTTTGATTTGTGACTATACATTAGAAAATGGATCCATGCTGGAAAAAAAAAAAAAAAAAAAAAAAAAAAAAAGAGTATCACATAGCTATCACAGGCTGTTCAAGCAATCATTACTCGGAAATGAGTGAGATTTTCACTTATCCATGCAGTCTGCATATCAAAGACCATCCTGTGCAGTCACAGCTACTGTAGTACTGTATATGAATGTTAATTAGGCTTTAGAGTTTGTAACCTGAGTTAGCAAATGGTAATCCTAAATCTCAGAGATACCTACACAGATGCAATTTATGCACTTGTAATGTTTGATGACCTGTAGCTTTTTGTGATACAACTTGTCTGTGATGCCCTCTAGTGGTTCAGTCATAATATTTTTTTTTCCCTGTTGCAAATTCATGATCATTAGCTCAGTACAACAGAATGTGCCTGAAGATTATGACTTATTGCCCAAAAATCACAGAGTCCTGCTGCAAAAATAAAAGTAAACCTGTCATTAGAGAAAACAAAAACCAAGGACTGCAATTGCTGCTCCACCAGCTTTTACTCTTTGTCACTCACTGATGCATACTTTTATCAACTTGAGGCACAATCCCTGCACCTCTTCTACTTACTTAATTGGCCCGACGGCACCTGCTGCTTGGCTGCAGATATTGCTAAATAGCAGTGGCCTCTTGTGCAAAGCTGCAAGAAATGAAGAGGCAACAAAACAGACAATGGACGTGATTAAGTGCCCATTCACATCATACTGCTGCAGTAAAGCGCTTTACCTAGGGTTGCCCCCTCATCCCTTTAAACCTGAATTACACAGGTTCTGAGGCTAATTTAATGCAGAGAAGGCACCAAATGAGTTTAATTGCCACCTTAATCAGCCACATAACCTGTGTGATTAAAATGTGTTCGGTTTTAAAGGGACGATGTGGCAACCCTAGCTTTACCACACATTATGTTTTTTGAGTGGCACACCAACACACGGTATGATGGACATGGATTGCAGTGCAATGTGCACATAGGATTGCCACCTCATCCCTTTAAAACCAAACACATAATACATTACACAGATTCTGGGATTCATTCAATGCAGGTAAGGTACTAAGTGAATTAATTATCACCTTAATCAGCCACAGAACCTGTCTACCGTAATTAACATGTGTTTGGTTTTAAAGGGATGAGGTGGCAACACACTATGTGCAGCCCTACACTAACGTATGTTGCAGTACACTGCCAAAAAATAGCGCATGCACTATTTTTGGAACTGCACCACATGTTAGTGTGTTGTTCAGTATTGTGCTTTGCTGCTAAGCATGTCTGTCACAAGGTGCCCTGGGGTTCTATACAGAATAAATGGCACTCCATCATACCAATGCAATTAACATGGATGATTGCAATAACATGGTGTGAACGGGCCCTTAAAGTGTGAAGATATATGAAAAGTATCTTTGTTCATTATCCAGTCACGGTAAATAAGATATTATTTTTTTTGTTCTCCTGAACACGACTGGACATTTTATAAAAGAAGGGAGATTTGTTTCTCTTAACTTCATTGCACTTCGCTATACTAATTTAGTAAATCACATCCATTTTTTATTTTTTTTTGTACTGGACTAGAAAAGTATTAGTGTCTGGAACCAACTGTTTACTTTGTGCAACAGTTTCCACTTGAATTTTTATAATATCATTTTATTGGCCTGTATTTATTACAGGTACTTATATAGCGATGTCAATCTACACAGCGGTTTTACATATGTTGCGCATTCACATCAGTCCCTGCCCTCAAGGTGCTTACAAGCCTAAGGTCCCTACTCACATTCATACATTCTGGGGCCAAATTAGACCAGGCACAATTAACCTACCAGTATGTCTTTGGAGTATGGGAGGAAATCCACACAGGCACAAGGAGAACATGCAAACTTTGTGCAGGTAGTGCTTTGGTTGCAGGGCTGGTGCTACTGCTAGGTAAACTAGGCAGCCACCTAAGTCGCACTGCCACGTGGAGTGCAGCCACGGCCCCTGGTTTCCCTACTTTCCGCCGGCTTCCTAACACTCTGCTGACTTCCCCACAAACTGCACTGACATTCCGCAAACAGCTGCAGGATTGGATGATATTAGCTGAAGATGAAGCTGTCTCCTGCAAACTTCAGCCAATCTGTGAAGAAGAGGTATCCAGCCATTAAGGTTCCGCGCAAGCCATGCTGCAGAACCTTAATTCCTTAAAATCCACTTCCTTTCCAGGAGATGAGAAAGTATCCCTGCACAGGCTGCATTCACCGATATGTTAAGAAATGTATCAGTAGTTGAATGTGGACTTGTTTAATATAATGGTAATTTTTTTTTTTTTTTTTTTTATAATGGCACACAGTGAAATAATAAAAAAATGGAATTATAAAAAAAAACAAAAAAACAAAAAAAAAACACTGGTGACAGATAGATCACCCTACCCTATTGTCTACTGTTTTTAAAAACATTGAAGTTTTCTTTCTTTTTTTTTTTTTTTTGTGGGAGGGGGTGGGGTGGGGGGTGGGGGGTGGAAGTGTCTGATCTTGCCTAGGGCGCAAAATAGTCTAGCACCGGCCCTGCGTGGTTGGGATTCAAACTGACAACCTTACTCCTGGTAGGTGGAAGGGCTAACCACGTAGCCACATGTACAGTATATTATATTATTTGTCTTTTTCAACATGGGTTGCAATGAAATCAAATGTTATATACAAATCCCTGTACTATGAGGAGAGACAAATCGTGTGTTCCTACTAGCTAGGAACATCGATCTGTCTCCTCTAGTCAGTTCCTTCCCCATACATTTAGAACACACTTGAGGGAACACAATTAACCCCTTGATCGCCCCCTAGTGTTAACCCCTTCCATGCCAGTGACATTTACACAGTAATCAGAGCATTTTTATAGCCCTGATCACTGTATAAACGTCAATGATCCCAAAAATGTGTCAAAAGTGTCCGATCTGACCGCCAGAATGTCGCAGTACTGCTAAAAATCGCAGACCACCGCCATTGCTAGTAAAAAAAAAAAAAGTAATAAATCTTTACTATAGTTTGTAGACGCTATAACTTTTGCGCAGAGCAGTCAATATCAGCTTATTACGATTTTTTATTACCAAAAATATGTAAAAGAATATATTTTGGCCAAAACTGATGAAGAAATGTGATTTTAAAAAACATTTTTGAGGATATTTATTATAGCAAAAAGTAAAAAATACTTTTTTTTTTTCAAAATTGTCACTCTTTTCTTGTTTATAGCACAAAAAATAAAAACCGCAGAGGTGATCAAATACCACCAAAAGAAAGCTCTATTTGTGGGAAAAAAAAATGACATCAATTTTGTTTGGGTACAGCATCGCATGACTGCACAATTGTCAGTTAAAACGACGCAGTACCATATCGCAAAAAATGGCCTGGTCATCAAGCAGGCAAATCTTCTGGTCTGTAAGTGAATAATATAATTTTGGCCATTCTGACTTTTTGTTGCTACAGCATATACATACTTATAATATGCATGATGTAGATTCCAATATGACATTTTTTTTAAATGCCTACATGCAAAGCATCGTGCACAGCTAAAATCACGTAGCAGCTTGTAGCATTGGACATTGATCTGTGATTGGTTGCCATGAGTTAATGCACCGTACATAATACAGTAGCTGATTGCAGCTCTTTATTAAACAATACAAATGCAGCTCTCTTGCAGCAGATTCATATGAGCTTGATATGGGATCGGTGTCACAGAGTGGAAGTCTTTGTGGTATTTATGTGGCCCTGCTGCTTCACAGACACTTCCCCTGTTTCTAAGAATAATGAGATGTTCTCTGTATTTTATAGTGGCTGGATTCCTGTGTTATCCAGCTCTTTAACCTCTCATGTGCTGAAAGCCTAAGCAGGTAGTCTTGGCAGCTAAGGGCTTGGATATGAGCTCTCTTCTCTTTCTGTCTCTGGCTGGTCCCTAGCCCTCCTCCCCTTTTTGTCGCATTACACAGTAATAGGAGAGGGTTTGGATAAGCTCCAGGGAACAGGATGTACTTGGCAGGCAGACACGGCCTTGATGTCTGCAAAATGTCGGGAAATGCAGCCAAGAGCTGCTAACTGGGTCATTAACCTCTAGAAGAAGAGCAAGTACTCAGGTCCTGTCTCTCTTCATTTCACCAATAAAAATGCCTGTTAGTGGGGAGGGGAGAAATCAACCTGGGTTTCTAGGATCTGAATGATAACCAAAAACTCAGCTCTTGCCCCCTCCCTTGTATACCAGAAATAAGCTTACAAGTGATCCTATTAACAGCCGCCGAGCCCCAGAGGCGTTAATACTTTTTCTTTGAGGGAAGTTTCCAGGAAATACACACACGGTGAATCCCATAGCAAGCACAATCTATAACATAATTCCTGGTCCTTTTACTAGCGCTGAAAGAAAGCCATTCTTCCAGTTCTTCTGCTTCTTTCTGTTATCTGTTAAGGATTTGGTTTCAATTATTTTCAGACTTTTCTGTTCAGAAGCCATCAGCTTCGGAGAATAAAAGCAACTACTTTAATAAAGCTATAGTGTTGATGCAATTTAAAGAAGGTTCATATCGCTGGACGCACACATAGAAAGTTTTAGTGATTTTCGACAAACTTATTTCAAAGAATAATGTTCATTTTTTATTTTCAACATTATTTTAATTTTAATTACAAATGAACCCCAGACTTGTAAAATTTTAGCACCTCTTGTTCCCAGTCGCTACACAGAACATCATTAACGGGACAGATGTATGAAAGTGTCACGTCATGCAAGTCATGCTTTAATTGCTTTCATTGTTGTTTCTTTAATACCACAGCCATGGGCCAGCCAAATGGAACAACTTTACTCGACATATTCCATACATAGCTCTAAGGGGCTATTTAGGCTATATTCACACCTGAGTGTTCTCAGCTTGTAAAATGCCAGGAAAAACGCCCAAAAAAACACCCAACCAGCAAAATCCCATTAATTTAAACAGCCCCCGTTCACATCTGAACGTTTTGTAGTCTGAAGGAAAACGCCTGAAGCGCAAAAAAGTACAGGAGCTTCTTTTTGGGCAAATTACAGGCGGTTTTCTGCTTTTTTACATTGGTGACCTTTTGACCTGTACAAAATCGTGGCAAAAATGTGAGACTTTCTGCCTGAAAATGAAACGCTCAGGTGTGAATGCAGCCTAATAGTGGATACCACTATCCACTGGATGCCCAATTTACACTGTCCTTTAGGCATTGAACAACAGGGATCTGACTGAAGAATTCACATGATGTCTCCCTGAAGTCTTTCAGCTATCTTCTTCCAGAAGCTTCTACTCCTGAACTCTTTCCAGTCTCTGCCGAACACCCCTTCTCCTAATGTCACACTTTTGAAAAACAAGGTAACCAAATAGAAAAACAAATAGTGACCTCTGACCTCTTTGTCTGTTTGGTAGATCAGCTACAACCAGCAGTTATATACCTTTGCTTTTCCAAATAGTGCTGGGGTTCCATGTTGCTGGGTCTTATGGAGGTGAGCAGATTCTCTTCTTTTGCTTTATGCAACCTTAGAGTATATACCATCTATGGTAACAAACATATGGCTTTCTAGCACTAGCCTACAGCAAGGGCTAATATATTGATGTTTCTGTCAATCCATTACTGGATTCACACACATTTTTGAATCTCAACATTGGAGTGTATATATCACAATATCATCTACATGTGAAGTACAATTTAAGTAATCCCGTGATTATTAATTCCAGTGTTATTCACATACAAAAATAGCTTTTTTTCTCCGTATGCATGATTATATGACGTTAGGCTGGGCATAGACATATATTATTTTTTCTATTGTAGATCCTGGGTGCTGGGTACCTGGGGGTACTCCTCCCATGGGCTGGTAGGCTTTATCCAATCAGCAGCAACTTTCTTTATCATCTCATTGGTCTTTCCCCCAGTTTCTTCTGAGGGTAAGATCTTTCTTACACAATAGGGTGGTACTGGCGCAAAGTCGTGGTCACCAACAATAGAACCATCAGTCTATAAGGAAAAGATGATTGAAGATTGGACAGAGTGGCAAGAGTCTCATGGGGGATACAGACAGATGGTGATCCTGCTGTAGGGAAAGACAATTCAATGCTCAGGAAAAGCCTCTTGTGGGAAGTAGAAGCACACTCCATGGACATGTAGAAAAGAACAGAACAGGGGCGTGTTTTAAGTATAAAACTGTGTAGGATTTAATAACAAAACATAAAAACACTCACATTTGAGTATAAGAAAACCGGCACTTCAGGGGTGTCCTGCAAGGGTACGTCTCTAAACACACTGGTGAGCTGGTAGATGTAAAGTGCAGTGTGCAAGCAATAAAAATGCAGTGAGCCTGTCACTTACATCGGCAGAGCACACGCTTTCGGAAATGCATTTTCTAAGATCTTTCTCACTACTAGTGTTGTATCTATATTTGATGTCACACGAGTGGGATAATATATGTAAAGACATATTGTTTTTGTATATGGCTAATTGTTGTCATTGACTTTAATTTATTTAATGATTGAATATATAATTCCTTATTGGTCCTGAGTAAGCGGTGATACTGCAAAACTCTTAGACCTCTTCTAAGGATATACATCAAGACTGCAACGGTTCTGCGAGAGCTAAACCATGATGTTATACTAAACATTTTAATCTACATACAAAATAATTGATATATTTTATATATGTTGATTTTTAATATATATTTGGTGGTCAACAGTGGTATATAGAAAGTCCCACTTAAGCAGGTACAACAATATATATATATATATATATATATATATATATATATTACCCTGTTAGACCAGATGTAGGTGAAGCTGTGTAACACTCCACCCCACAACATTTTGATGGATCCAGCGATCCATCAGTGGCTCTCTCGGCTCTCTCCCTCCTCATTTGCTCAGACACAACAGTGGATGCTATCAGACACACAGAGTGAGTATGCACAAGTACCCCTATAACAAGCGGCTTGCAATGGGGGCATGTGGTGGTGGTGAGGGGGGGGGGGGTGTGGAGACAGGAGCGCCAGCAGGGGACCCAATAAGAGGAGGATTGAAGCTGCTCTGTGTGAAACCATAGCACAGAGCAGGTACGCATAACATGTTTGTTATTTTAAATTAAAAAAAATCAGAAGCTTTACAATCAATTTCAAGGTCCACAGAAATAGGCTTCTAAATGCACAAAGGAGCCAGTGGGCATGAAAGAGGTTCCTACCCGCCATTATTTTTTTCATGGGGACCCAGAGTTCGGAGGAGGTGTGGAAGTGTCAGTTCAGGATTATCTGAAGTGCAAAATCTTTGTAATACTGTTGATCATTGGGTACACTCAAACCCCTGTAACTCTTTGCTCATTTGAGTATAGTCATGGCTATTTGTGGTCTGTAGTCATCCCATATAAATCTATGTTCTTCCCTGAGTAAAATATGCATCTTAAGGTGGGTTTAAGTCTAAACCTACATCATAAAAACTATCAGTAAATTCTGTATTTTTAATGCTGTTCATATTCACTCAGTTACTATGGGTTTTGTTTTCTGTAAAAAACCTGGTTGATCCTGCTGTTCTCTATCTCCGCCTTCTGTTCATGTGCCCAATTCAGCTAGGAATTTTGCAGAACAGTGGTGGCAGCTCTGCAAATGCTTAGTTTTTAGTGAATTTCTATGCTGACCATTTCCTCCCTTTCACATCTGAGCAGCCCATGTGACTATAGAGTCACACAAGTGGGTGTAAACACACCTCCTCCTCCGTGCTCACTAACCAGCTAAACACAATGGGGGCAAGATATTACATATACAGTGCCTTGAAAACGTATTCATACCCCTTGAAATTTTCCACATTTTGTCATGTTACAACCAAAAATGTAAATGTATTTTTCGGGAATTTTATGTGATAGACCAACACAAAGGGGCACATCATTTTGAAGTGGAAGGAAAATGTTAAGTGATGTCTGAAAAGTGTGGCATGCATTTGTATTCAGCCCCCTTTACTCTGCTACCCCTAACTAAAATCTAGTTGAACCAATAGCCTGTGTGTAATTTAATCTCAGTAGAAATACAGATGTTCTTTGAAACCCTCAGAGGTTTGTTAGAGAATCTTAGTGAGCAAACAGCATCATGAAGGCCAAGGAACATACCAGACAGCTGAGGGATAAAGCTGGAGAGTTTAAAGCAAGGATAGGTTGTAAAAAAATATCCCAAGCTTTGAACATCTCACAGAGCACTGATCAATCCATCATCTGAAAAAGGAAAGAGTATGGCACAACTGCAAACCTACCAAGACATGGCCGTCCACCTAAACTGACAGGCCGGACAAGGAGAACATTCATCAGAGAAGCAGCCAGGGGGCCTATGGTAACTCTGGAGGAGCTGCAGAGATCCACAGCTCAGGTGGGAGAATTTGTCCAAAGGACACCTATTAGTCTTGCACTCCACAAATCTGGCCTTTATGGAAGAGTGGCAAGAAGAAAGCCACTGCCGAAAGAAAACCATAAGATGTCCCATTTAGACATGTGCACACTGAAATATTTCGTTTCGGAATTTCGTTTTCGTCTGAAAAATAAATTTATTTAGTTACTCCCGAAATTCGTTTTTATTTATTTCGTTTTTCGTTAAAAATTGCATTCGTCCGAAAATCCAAATTAAGGTCGAATCTGTCATTGAAGGCTTATGGTGTCTGTCGAATGTTCAAAGAAGATTCGACGGAGCAGCTAAACTGTACAATGCTGTATAGTTTACCTGCTCCGTCGAATCTTCTTAGAACTTTCAACAGACACCATAAGCCAAAGTACGTGTGTACTTAGTTCTAGCTATTTTACTGCTCCACCTCTTTGGTTACAATCAGCCAATAACATTCATCATCATCATTATTTTTATTTATCTTTCCTCCCCTACGTCGAATCTTTCCTCCCCTACGTCGAATCTTTCCTCCCCTACGTCGAATCTTTCCTCCCCTACGTCGAATCTTTCCTCCCCTACGTCGAATCTTTTCTCCCCTACGTCGAATCTTTTCTCCCCTACGTCGAATCTTTTCTCCCCTACGTCGAATCTTTTCTCTCTACGTCGAATCTTTTCTCTCTATGTAGAATAATCTTGGACTAATAGAGCTAAGGTTAGGCACATTCGACCACAGGTTTGATGGACACAGATTGTTATTGTCATCATCATGTCGAATCTCCTATCTATATCGAACTGTTGTAGCAACGAAAACGAAAATAAAGCATTTGTTTATGTCGGATCTTTCGTTTTTCGGATTCTGCACTTTCGTTATCGTTTGTTAAAATGATAACGAAAATACCTGAAATTCGGACGAAAATGCATTCGGACGAAAACGAATGCACATGTCTAGTCCCATTTGCAGTTTGCAAGAAGCCATGTGGGGGACACAGAAAACATATGGAAGAAGGTGATCTGATCAGATGAGACCAAAATTTAACTTTTGGGCCTAAAAGCATAATGCTATGTGTGGCAGAAAACGAACACTGCACATCACCCTGAACACACCATCCCCACCGTGAAACATGGTGGTGGCAGCATCATGTTGTGGGGATGCTTTTCTTCAGCAGGGGCAGGGAAGATGGATGGAGCCAAATACAGGGCAATCCTGGAAGAAAACCTGTTATAGTCTGCAAAAGACTTGACTGGGGTGGAGGTTCACCTTCCAGCAGGACAACAACCCTAAACATACAGCCAGAGCTACAATGGTTTAGACGAAAGCATATTCATGTGTTAATATAGCCGAAAATATCGAGAATCTGTGGCAAGACTTGAAAATTGCTGTTCACAAACGCTCTCTATCCAATCTGACAGAGCTTGAGCTATTTTGCAAAGAAGAATGGGCAAAAAAATCACTCTCTAGACGTGCAAAGCTGGTAGAGACATCCCCAAAAAGACTTGCAGCTATAATTTCAGCGAAAGGTTGTTCTACAAAGTATTGACTCAGGGGGGCTGAATACAAATGCACGCCACACTTTTCACATATACTGTATTTTTGTAATACATTTTGAAAACCATTTATCATTTTCCTTCCACTTCACAATTATGGGCCACTTTGTGTTGGTCTATCACATAAAATCCCATTAAAATACATTTATGTTTTTATTTGTAACATGACATAGTGTGGAAAATTTCAAGGGGTATGAATACATTTTCAAGGCACTGTAAATGTTTATTTTTTTTGTAAACCCATACTTCTTTTAATGAAAAGGCTAAAAAAATAATCATGTATAGAAACATTCTGTATTTAATCTTCACAAACAATCCCTTTCATAATGTAGCACCCTCTAGGATTAGTTAGTCAGACTGCTGTGAGAGATCTTAGAGACTTTTGGGATGCCGCCACCCTTCTTGTACTAGAGAGTCAGCTGTGTGTTTGTTAAAGGAAATATTGGCTGATGCCCTGAAGAGCTTAGGCTATCTAGGTCTCTGTGAAGGGACTCTGCTTTTGGTGCTCTAAAGAAGGAAGATGGTGTGTATTTAACTGCTTCTTCTACAAGGCTAAGCCCACAGTTTGCTATAAGGAAGGTCATCTGCTTCAGCTTTTCAGAAAGAAATCTATTGCCCTCAAATCTGTACATAGTTCTGTTTCTGGAGTATCCTACTCAATTCCCTTAACCCTATGCAATTCTCAAAAAATAAAAACAACACCCCTAGACTGGTTATTGAGGAAAAGTATGGCTGAGATCATGTGCCTGGTTGCCGGGCACTCCGATGGGGAAGATCCTGGGCAAAATTCCAGCGGCTTATATGGGAGTAGGCACTACAATAACACTCTCAGATAGTTCACAAGTTATTATCACATTGTATCTTTCATGCACACTTCTTTCTTTCCCTTCTCTTTGTACTGGCACTGACTCTTTTGGAGTCTACAAAATACTCCTTTACTTGGTATACAAACCTTTTAATCAACTAGCCTTATGCCCTGTACACACGGTCAGACTTTCTGACAGAATATGTGCGATCGGAGCTTGTCGGAAATTCCGACCGTGTGTGGGCTCCATTAGACTTTTTCCATCGGAATTTCCGTCACACAAAGTTTGAGAGCAGGCTATAAAATTTTCTGACAACAAAATCCGTTCGCGTAAATTCCGACCATGTGTGGACAATTCCGACGCACAAAGTGCAACGCATGCTCAGAATAAATTTAGAGACGAAAGCTATTGGCTACTGCCCCGTTTATAGTCCCGACGTACATGTTTTACGTCACCGCGTTCAGAACGATCGGATTTTCTGACAGCTTTGTGCAACCGTGTGTATGCAAGACAAGTTTGAGCCAACATCCGTCAGAAAAAATCCATGGATTTTGTTGTTGGAATGTCCGATCAATATCCGATCGTGTGTATAGGGCATAAGAGTAATATACTAAATTGTTCAGCCTGTACTACCTTTCTACACTCGAATGTTGACACCTGTGTGCTAGTGAAGAAAATATGGCAGATCCCTGTTCTTAACACAGGAATTATATAGGGCCTTGCTGCCAGTACAGAATTTGACTTTCACTCCATTAAAATGTTCTTCTCTCCAGTCTCCTCCCCTTCCCTATAACACAATTGCATTAAAGAAAATTCAAAAGTAAACAACTTTTTTTATCCTAAAGTCCAGTTCCTTATATCTTGCCTAGGCAAGGATGACATACGTTGCAGGTCACTCCAGGCCCCTTGCAGTGTTTCTGCACATTTGCACTGTCTCACGAACTTCCTCATGGCAATTATACTTCACGAATCTCAGGATGCAGCTTGTGGGCTCTTATGCATGCACAGACACAGTATAAGTATAATGGCAGCGCCCAGGGCGTGTTTACACATGCGTAGGGGAGTCTGGTGCATATCAAAATACTCAGGGAGGATCTGCCAGATCCCATAGACGTGACAAAGATCCCAGTCTATGTGTAGAGAGCTTGTGGTGGCAAAATCTGTGGCCGTGTGTTACCCATCACTGTACCGGGCCACTGTGAGCAGCCCTGGTACGATGTGATCGCTGTTACCAATCACAGTAGTCATAGGTACAGTACAGTGCTTAAAACTGAAATTAGGTATGGCTTTTTTGCTAGCTTCTATTGCCATGCAGAGAACACTTTGTATTTTTATCAGTTATGCCCCATACACACGGTCGGAATTTCCGACAGAAAAAGTCTGATGGGAGCTCTTGGTCGGATATTCCGACCGTGTGTATGCCCCATCGGACTTTTTCTGTCGGCATTTCTAAAGGACTTAGAGAACATGTTCTAAATTTTTCCGTCAGGAATGCCGACGGAGGTTATCCCATTGGCATTTCGACCATGTGTATGCGACATAAGGGTGATTTTACACTGAGGCGTTCGGCGGTAAATTTTTAGCGACGCTTTACCAATGTTTTAGCGACACTATTCAGCTGTTAGCGGGGCGCTTTTAACTCCCACTAGCGGGCGAAAAAGGGTTAAAACCGCTCACAAAGCGCCTCTGCAGCAGCGCTTTGCCGGCGGTTCGACAGCACTGCCCCATTGATTTCAATGGGCAGGGGCGCTTTAGTAGCGGTGTATACACCACTCCTATAGCGCTGCAAAGATCCTGCTTGCAGGACTTTTTTTATTGTCCTGCAAGCGCACCACTCCAGTGTGAAAGCACTTGGGCTCTCACACTGGAGAGACAGGAGAGGCTCTTTACAGGCGCTATGCAGGCACTATTTTTAGCACTGTAGCGCCTGAGTGTGAAAGTAGTCTAAGTGCAATGCATTCTCTGATTGGAGGAGGTGGAACGGCAGGGGAATGACATCATAATCTCCACCTCATCCAATCAGAGAACACTTTGCGTTTACTGAGAGAATGCAAAATGTTCTGTGAATGGCACCTGTACCAAACAAGTGGCCCCTTGTGTTCACTATGCAGCTGCTTAGTATAGGACCCAGAAGCTAGTGGAGATCACTGTAGTAGTGGTGTCTACTTCCATGAGCTTCCACAGGGATTGGAATTTGGAATTAACCACTAGCCGACCAGCCCGCGACGATGTACGTCGGCACAATGGCAAGGCTGGGCAAATGGGCGTACAGGTACATCCCCTTTAAATTGCGGCATTGTGTGTGTGCTGCGTACTCAGTGACCGTGCCCATGGGTCCCGCGGACTCGATGTCCGCCAGGGGCCCGCAATCGTGTCATGGAGCGGAAGAACGGGAAGGTGCCTTTGTAAACAAGGCATTTCCCCATTCTGCCTAGTGACATGACAGAGATCCACTCCTCCCTGTCATCAGGAGCAGTGATCGCTGTCATGTCAGTAGTAGCCCACCCCCTAGGACACACTTAACCCCTTGATCGCCCCCTAGTGTTTAACCCCTTCCCTGCCAGTGTCATTTACACAGTAATCAGTGCATTTTTATAGCACTGATCACTGTATAAATGACAATGGTCCCAAAATGGTGTCAAAAGTGTCCGATGTGTCTGCCATAATGTCACAGTCACGATAAAAATCGCAGATCATCGCCATTACTAATAAAAAAAATGAATACAAATGCCATAAATCTATCCCCTATTTTGTAGACGCTATAACTTTTGCGCAAACCAAATATACACTTATTGCATTTTTTTTTACCAAAAATATGTAGAAGAATACATAGCGGCCTAAACTGAGAAAGAAATTCGTTTTTTTTTTAACATATTTTTGGGGATATTTATTATAGCAAAAAGTAAAAAACATTGCTTTTTTTTCAAAATTGTCGCTCTTTTTTGTTTATAGCGCAAAAAATAAAAACCAGAGGTTGTCAAATACCACCAAAAGAAAGCTCTATTTGTGGGCAAAAAAGGACGTCAATTTTGTTTGGGTGCAACGTCGTACGACTGCAGAATTGTCAGTTAAAGCGACACAGTGCCGAATCGCAAAAAAGTGCTCTGGTCAGGAAGGGGGTAAATCCTTCTGGGGCTGAAGTGGTTAAATATACATCTGAGCAGACTGTCAAATGTTTTCCTAAAGAAAAGAATGCAGACATAGGTAGAAACTCCCAATGGGATCTGAATTGCACTGGTGTGTGTCAGGTGGTTGCTAATGTATCCAGGTACTTGGTTTTAAACATCTAAAATTTCAGCATTCAGTCTATAAAATGACAAATTTATTTTCTGCACTTGTTTTCATCCTGAGCCAGAATCAAAGTTTCCTGTTGGTTAACATTTGGAAATCAGGTTGCCATGGCGAGCACAAACATTCTGCTGTTGCTTAGAGCTTAAAGACTGCACCTTCTACAGAATTTCAGCTTCTTTTTTGATGCTCAGCCACAAACAGCAAGTAAAAGGCAAGATTACTTTTCTATATAAACTATATTATGAGAAGTCAAATGCAAAGTCCCTTCCGCCCTCAAAGCCTAGCAGGTCACAGAAATATGACTTCATCTAGTTTCATTTTTATTATCTGCTTATTAAGTATCAATTAACTTTATCATTTAGTCCTTGTTCACATTGGAGAGACTTATCATGCGATCTGACAGGTCAATGACAGTTCACCCCCTATTCTCAGCAATGTTGGTGCAACGTTGACTTTGCGGTGCCACGTCAATTTGAAAAAGTAGTTCCTGCACTATTTTGGGCATTTTTTGGATGTGACTTGCATAAACATCTGTGCATGAAGCCGCAGAAATGTCTTCAAAGTCGCACTGACATGCAGCTTTGAAAATGTGCGATTTCAGATGAAGTCGTATGATTTCAAAGCGCATTCAATGTGAACGAGGGCTACAAACATATA
This sequence comes from Aquarana catesbeiana, assembly GCF_042186555.1. Lineage (NCBI taxonomy): Eukaryota > Metazoa > Chordata > Amphibia > Anura > Ranidae > Aquarana > Aquarana catesbeiana. The sequence goes on along the minus strand of NC_133327.1, from coordinate 258,363,501 downwards.
GCCACAGTCATTTAATTTATATATATATATATATATATATATATATATATATATATATATAAATATATATAAAAAAACAGGGGGGCAAGTGAAGGGAGGGGGGAGAGTGGGGGATAAGGTTATCTCTACACCGCTTCACATCATAAAAGAATCATAATGAATTATAAAGAGTTTCCCGCCTCTGCGGCCTCGGCCCAGACCCTGTCTTCTCTCTGCCCCCCACCTATGCACTGGGGGGCTAGATTCGGCCTCAAGGCCAACGAAGACCCGGTAGGTGGGACCCCCGGGAGGGGGGCCATAAGCCTCCAACTAACCTCCGTCAAGGGGGAGCACCCCCGGGCCTCCCCTGCGGCCAACTCTACCGCTGGTTTCACTAGGGTACTGAGGCCGCCAGGCGGGACCCTTAACTAACGCACACAAACAAGTAACAACATGGAGATAACTAGAATGAGAAACGGATGAACATGCCATTAACCACAAGTGGCGCGTAGCGCCTCAAATTAACCTTCAGCTGTAGACACAAAGGAAAAGGAAGAGTACAGGTCACTGCGCTACCAGTAAGGCAGTGAGACATGATAATCAGGTACGCACATCACCATTCACAGGCCTCCTCAACTTCAAGGAGGGCTCCGCTAGCTCCAGCAGCGCAACGTCCAGACTAGATGACACAGGATTAGCTTCAGTAGTATACTTCCGCCACTGGGCCAAAACGCCATTGAAACGCTCACTCCCGTCTCTGCACCTCGCCACCCATTCCTCCGCCTCTCTAATATCGCCCACCCTCTGTAGCCATTCTGCTAAAGTGGGGATCTGTGGGCGTTTCCAGTAGAGAGGCACAAGCCATTTAGCAGCATTTAGTAAATGGGGGAGAGCGCTTTTTTTGTAATGGCTCAAAGGAAGGGCAGGGAGGTGCAAGAGGAAGTGTGTTGGGGAGAACGGGATTTTGATCTGCAATGCATTTTTTATAGAAGTATGTATTTCCATCCAAAAAGGCTTGATTGCTGAACAATCCCACCAAATATGGAGAAGGGTGCCTTTCTGACCACAGCCCCGCCAGCAACGGTCGGAAACCAAGGGATAAATACGTGATATGACAGCTGGTACGCGATACCAGCGAGTCAAAAGCTTGTAGTTAGTTTCTTGTGTCCTAGACTCTATGGAGCTGGAGTGTGCTAGTCTATATAAGTGCGAACGTTGTTCCGGTGTGAACTCTACCCCTAGGTCCCGCTCCCATTCCCGTATAAAAGCAGGCTTTTATACCAGCGGTCACAGATCCCAGAAGCCGATATAATTCAGAAATAAGATGGGGAGTGGGTTCTCCCTCTATGAACAATCGTTCCAGTGTGGTGATAGTGTCTAACCCTCTCATCGAAGCACCCTGGGTCGCAATGAAGTGTTGGAGCTGTTGGTGTCTCCACCAATCCATTGGGAATCTGCTTTGAGTATTCCGCAAAGCGTCTAGGGGTATCAACTTGCCCTTATATACACTTTTGCCACAGCTATAATTACCGTCCTTCACCCAGGATCCAAAGAAGGCCACCTGCTCCCCAGGAAGGAACCACCTGAATCCCCCCCAGCGGTGCCAGTGGGGACCCCAGGTGGATCTAGGGCATACAGAGCATTAGCAAGATCCCAGACCCGTAGGGTGTGGGTGGTCATCGGGGAAGACGTCTGTGAGAGTCCCCTGTGTTCCCAGGGTAACCAGGGAGCGTATGATAAGTCGTGACCAGCTAGGCTCTTCTCCAAAGAGACCCACATTTTTGAGCCACCATGGTGGCGCCAGTTAAGGATGTGTTGGATCGCAATGGCTCTGTAGTATCGCCGTACCTCTGGGAGGCCTAAGCCGCCCATCTCTTTGGGTCGCTGCAATAAGGACACAGCTAGTCTTGGTTTTTTACCATTCCAAATTAAATTAATCATTAGGCTTTGGAGCTGTGTGAAGAAGCTTTTGGGGAGGGGAATGGGCAACATCTGCAGGTAGAAGAACACTCTAGGGAGGATGTTCATCTTAAGTATGCTGAGTTTGCCTAGCCATGTGAAGGAGGTCTTGGCCCAGTTTTGTAAGTCCCTACGCACCATGCTCAAAAGGGTAGGGAAGTTAGCAGAGTATATAGTGTCAAACTGGTTTGTAAGTTGGATACCCAGATATTTAATAGAGGTTTTAGCCCAGCTAAATGGGAAAGCTTGCTGTAAGTCAGTGGCCATCTCCACGGGAATGGTAATGGGCAGAATTTCGGATTTGGAGAAATTAATCTTAAAATTGGATATGTGTCCGAAAATTTTGAGTTCCCTCATAAGGTTTTGCAGCAATACAAGAGGTTGGGTCAAGTGAAAGAGCACGTCAGCGGCATAAGCCAACAGTTTGTGTTCCATAGATCCCACCATCACCCCTCTGATATCAGCACTAACCCATATTGTTCTAAGCAGGGGCTCCATAGCTAGAGCGAACAAAAGGGGGGAGAGGGGGCACCCCTGCCTCATGCCATTCCATATGGGGAACTCCAAGGACAAGTGGCCATTTACCTTGACCTTCGCACTGGGGGTCGTGTAGAGTGCCATGATCCATCGGAGCATATGGGGGCCTAGTCCTAAAGTTTCCAAGACCGCCTTAAGGTATGACCAATCTATTCTGTCAAAAGCCTTTTCGGCGTCTGTGGACAGAATGAGGTAGGGGGTGGACTCCCTGTGGGAACATGCCCACTGAATGAGCTGCATGGCCCGGATGAAGTTATCCCTAGCTTCTCTACCCAAAATGAATCCTGTTTGATTGGGGTGAATAAAGGATGGTATGATATGTTTAAGTCTCTTTGCCATAATTTTAGCGAAAATTTTAATATCGACATTAAGTAGCGATATTGGTTGATAGATTTGTGGAAGAGTAGGATCTTTATCTTCCTTAGGAAGTACGGTGATATGGGCCAGCAAGGCCTCAGGGGGAATCTGGTGGCTTGTGGCGAGAGAGTTAAAATACCTGCACATATGGTTTTGTAGCAGGGGGAGAAATTTTACGTAATAAGCTTTGGTATATCCATCCGGGCCAGGGCTCTTCCCGTTAGGTAGGGCCTTCACTGTCGTGATAATCTCCTGAGGGAAGACGGGGGAGTCGAGGTCTAGCTGTTGTTCATGTGTCAGAGAGGGGAGTCCAGCTGAGGCGAGGTAGTCGCCAATAGTTCTCAGTTTAGCCGTCCACTCAGTTTGGGAGATATCTTTATCTAAATGATAGAGGTCTGCATAATAATCTCTGAATATGGAAGCAATCCCAGAGGAGTGTAAAGTTGCCGTACCGTCGGGGGATTGAAGCGAGTGTACATGAGCAGTTATTCGTCGCTTTTGAAGCGCTCTAGCTAGCATTCTGCTGCACTTATTACCCTGTTCATAATATTTATGGGATAAGTAGCGTAGTTGTCCATGTGCGCGACGGTCAAGGAGGCGTGAAAACAGCTCGCGAGCCTTAGCATCCCCCTGACATTTATGTCTAAGTTCTTCCTCTTGTAAAGCTGCCAGCACCCTCTGGAAGTCTATCTGTCTTTCTCTTTTGAGTCTAGCGCCCAATGAGATTAGCTCACCCCTGAGTACCGCCTTATGACTTTCCCACACAACTCCCTCCGTCATGTCCTCAGACACATTTTCTGCGAAATAGTGCGTGATGGTTTCTGAGGCCCTAGCTACCACAGAAGCATTGTCCAGGAGACTTTCATTGAGTCTCCAAGACCAAGCCTTCGGTGATCCATCTGGTATCCTGAGCATAGCCCACACAGGGGCATGATCTGATATAGTGATGTTTCCAATTTCAGCTGACTGCAGTAGGTCGAGGGTATCATGATCCACACACATGAGATCACTGCGCGTATATATGTCATGTACCCTCGAGTAGTAGCTATAGTCCCTATCCGACGCATGGAGTGCTCTCCATGTGTCCATAAGGAAGTTATTTTGCAGTGATTTGCGAAAATGCTTGAGGAAGGCTTGGGAATGTGTAGGGCGACCGCGGGACGTGTCTACTAGCGCATCGGGGCTCACGTTAAAATCCCCTCCGAGAATTAGATGGCCCTCCCTAAATTCAGACAGCTTGTCTAACACGGAGTCTATGAAGGAGAGTTGTTGGGCGTTGGGTGCGTAGAGAGTCGCAAGTGTAAATTTTGTGTTGGCCAAGACCCCATTCACGAAGACATACCTGCCCTGTGGGACAACCTGACTCTCCGAAATTTGGAATGGGCAGGATTTATGAAATGCAATGGCGGTACCATGTGATTTAGCCATCGGGGAGTTGCTAAAGAACCACTGGGTGTAAAGGTGTGTGGGTATCTTGGGGAGGGATTGTTGTCTGAAGTGGCTCTCCTGCAAGAAAACCACCTGGACCCCCAGACGCTTTAATTCTAGCCAAAGCCTGTTGCGCTTGTGTGGAGAGCAGAGCCCCCTGACATTATAGGACAGTACCTTTAGTGATGGCGTACCTGAGGCCGATGATAACTGGTCCGTCACACCCCCTCTAGGTCCTCTGTGCATGTTTCAGTTGAAAAAGAGGCAACCTGAAGGTCAAAGCAACAAATATTAGCTCTTTGAAGCAATATAAGGAACAGTAGTGAGATAAGAGGGAGAAGAGGGGAAGGAAAGAGGGAGAGGGGAGATAGGGTAGGAAGGGGGGATTAGAAAAGGATAGGGAAGGGGGTAGGGGGGAGAAAGGAGGGAAAGAAGGAGAGAAGAGGAGAATAAGATGACAGCACCACAGGGGCCGGACCGTGTTTAACAGGCCAGGTATATTGCACAGCGGTGAACTACAGAGCTCACCCCGGGGGGGGGGAATCAACCCAAAAACCGCCCGGGTGCAGACTCGGAGTCCCTCTAGGGACTATCACCTAGTAAGGTGAGGTCTAAGTGGGGTACGCGGGCAACCACCAAGGGGACGCGGAGCACAGTGCCCCGTCCAGTCCAATATAACATGTAAACAGGGTGAAAAAAAAATGAAGTATATAAAACTTTAACTTCCAAAAAGTGCAAAACAGGGCAGCCAAACAGAGGGCCAAGTAACAGACCCCCCAGTCCATCACACATCATGAGGCATAGCTTGAAGCAGGGTAATAATAGAGAGGACCCAAGGTTCAGTGTCCTGTAAGAGGAGGGTAGTGTTTACAGCATTGCGTCCATTGAGTCCTGTGCCCCAACCGAGATAACAATAGTGGAGAGGGGGTGAACTGTGGTCTTTTCAGGAAATTAGAGAAAAGTTAGCAGTAGTGTATTCAGTCTCTAGTCGCAGAAGTGCCCGGGTGGGGCCCATCCATCTGCCTGTTACGGCCACGGGAGCGTCTGCCTCCAACCGCCGGGATCCACGGCTGAGGAAGCTGGGGAATCAGGATGTCCGGTGTGGTACGCCAATCCGGGAAATCCACAGGGTTAAGCTCCAAGGTGTGCAGGAAGCGGGGGAGGTCATCTTTCGTACGCAATACAGCCCAGCGCCCGTTTTTGGATGCCTAGAGGCTGAATGGGAAGCCCCAGCGGTATGTCAGGCCTGCCGCTTGAATTTCTGCCAGGAGTGGGCGTAGGGCCCGTCGCTGCATTAAGGTGCGTCTAGAGAGGTCCTGATAGAAGGACAGCTGGGCTCCATCAAAGTCAAAGACCGGTCTGTTGCGCATCTTTTGTATGATGCGATCCTTTAGGGTAAATTTATGGAGCTTGCAAATAACATCCCTGGGGTTTTCCGGATCTTCAGATGGGGGCCTGGGTGCCCTGTGAGCCCTATCTATCTCAATCAGCACCGACGGAGGCAGACTCAGGATTTCACAGAACACTCCCTGCAGCGTGGGAACAATATCTTTAGGCGCAGTGGCTTCTGGAAGGCCTCGTATGCGAATGTTCACTCGCCTGCTGCGGTTCTCCATATCATCTAATTGGCACAGGAGGGCCTCAATTTGGTGACTGTGGGCTACAGTCTATTCTCTGAGCTGGGAGATGGCGGGCACAGTATCATCAAATTTCTGCTCCAAAGTCTCTACCCTGTGACCCAGCTCAGTGGTATCTGCTTGCAGTTGTTCAATATCCTGCTTGAAAGCCCTTTCAATCCTGCTAGTAAAACGCTCCAGGTCTTCTTTAGTGGGGAGAGACCATAGGTGCTGCCTGATATCCCTGTCTTCAGTCAGTTCTGCTAAATCTGTACCCCTGTCTTGTGGTGATGTGGAGCGGGGGGATGCTGGGGGGATGGAATCGCTTACCAGCCTGGGAGAAGACATAGGAGACAGTGCTGGTGGTGCAGGCTGAGTCTCATGTTGCTGCTGCGTGGCCGTTCTTTCCGGCGCCATCTTGGATTTTCCCCTCTGCTGATGAGGGGTGTCTGAGAGGAAAGAATCCAGCGATCCCTGGCCGAAAGAGTGGGCTTTTTTCGGCTGTGATGAAGCCCGGCGTCGCTGTGGCATGCCCTGGGTGTAAATCTGGGGGTAATCACCCCTGTAGCTGCTGATATAGCTGCGGACTGGACGGAGCTCGGGCACAGCACATCCTCACTCCTCCATAGTCAAGCCACGCCCCTATTTTTTTTTTATTTTTTTATTGATTTAACAAAATTGGGTGCCAAACCAAACAGTGGAAACATATGGTATAAAGCATGCATCTACTGTATCTATCTAGTAATATGGGGGATGTTTGGTAGATGCGTTTGTAAAGTGAGTCCACGTCAGACTGTTTACGTACTCTGCAGGCACTGTGGCAAGTGACATCCCCATCTGGTAGCAGGCAATGTGGCAAGTGACATCCCCATCTGGTGGCAGGCAACGTGGCAAGTGACATCCCCATCTGGTGACAGGCAGCGTGACAAGCGACATTCCCATCTGGTGGCAGGCAGTGTGGCAAGTGACATCCTCATCACGTACTTTAGGTGACTTCTTCCTTATCTTTCCTCTATGGTCACAATACGTTCCACGAGGTTCGACTGATCCGTCAAGTCCTGTCTTTTAAGCATCTGGTAGGCCTGTCCTTTGAATTCAATATATAGACATATATGTAAAACTATATAAAATGTTAAAAAAGTTAAAAAAAGTTAAAAAGAACTGGAATGTAATGTATATATTAATACACAATATTTGTAAATTTTCATAGATGTTTGTCTTTTTCACTTATAGCACCAACTATATGCAGCACTTTTAAAACTCCTGATGAAGCTCTTCTGGGCTAAACATGTAGAGCAGAAGTGGCTGCACTGTTGTATGAATGGCATGTTGATGTGATACATTTTTAGATTTTTTTAAAAAATTAGTTATGAAATAAAATTCTGAATATATTTTATCATGTGAGATAAGTTATAATTTTTGTTTGGCACCTTAAAAGTCCCGTCTTTTTGTCTCCTTAATTGTATCCAATTAGGGTTGTGATGCCTAATTTGGCCCTTCACTGCCCAAAATTTCCAATGATTTTTTAAAATTGCACCTTGAGCCAACATCCATTCATTTTTTTATAGAGTGGGAAGGGTTAAAGCCTCTGTCAACTGTTTTCTGCCTATTTGAAGGGAATGAGACAGAACAGGAAGCTAGTGGGGAGCTCCCCAACAGGTTTTGGTATAAAGGGGAAGGGTTAAAACTTTTGTTTGTGTAATGCTTAAAAAGTTGCATATCAGTTTTTAAACTTAAGCTACACTGCAACTGGAAATTGAATTTACAGAAAAAGTGTTAAAGCTGGCTATGGAGAAACAAAATGAGAAGCTGCTGTTCAGCTGAAAACTGTGTTATATTAAGCATCTCTATTGCTTCTTATTTTGGAATGTGCACTGATAAGCTGTTGTTTTTAACACAATAACACCAAACTCAACCCTGATGCTGGAGGGTGAGATCTCTGGAAGCGAAGCCATCATGATCACCAAAACTCATACTTGGAGACCTATAGTGCAAGAGGTGAATGCAGTTTTGGTCTTGCTATGGTTTGGACAGGACCTATATAGTATATTGGACTAGAGACTGATATTTTTGCAACTAAGTTAAGTAACTGTTACTTTTCATTATTTTTAATTAGATGAACCTGTGTGAAATATTTGTTGCATATAACATCACAGTGGGACAGCCCAGCTATTTATATACCTCCACCACATGACAGTTGAGTTTTCATTGCTAGAGTCCAAGAAGTAGTGGTAGAGGGGTACTGGACGTTATTTTTACAGGTTATTAAAATGTGGATAAAGTCATTACTTGAGCCCAAATGGTCTGTATCCAGCAGCTCACTTCAAAAACAGGGAAACAGGGACACCCCAGGAGAGGAGTTTCACCCGAGTTGAGAAATCCAAGTATAATAGGTCAAAGAGAGTGCCAAATAAACAATCCTTAGTTCAAAGTCCTTGTTGTTTAACTAAATTTGACAAACACAGCAAAAGACAGCCAACACATTTCAGGGGGCCACACATTTGTCCTTCTTCAGGGCTGGGTGAACTGGTAAGTGGCAAGACAAAACATTGGCTGCCTTTTACCCTGTATGTCGTAACCAGTTGAACAATAAAGAATTTGGACTCCTAAAGATTTTTTATCTGGTGCTCTTTTTGGCCTATTAGTGCCGGTTCACACAGAGGCGACTTGTCAGGCGACCTAGCCACCTGACAAGTCGCCTCCCGTTCTGTACAATGGAACCGTTCTAATAGGAGCGACGCAAGTCGCTCCGACTTAGAAAAAGGTTCCTGTACTACTTTGGGGGCGACTTGGGGCGACTTGCATAGACTTCTATACAGAAGTCGTTTTGCAAGACGCCGTGGAAGTCGTGTGCAGGTCGCCTCGGTGAGGTGACCTGCAAGTCGTGCCGCCCCTGTGTGAACCGGGGCTAACAGTTGTGTTTTTTTTGCTGTTTGTATCTCTATTGCAAAGATTTATCCTTACTTCCTGTCCAGGTGACAAGTGTCAAACAGAGCAGAACTCTTTAGCCAAACCAAAAAATATTGTATTTTTACTGGCTTAAGCTGGCCATACAAAATGTGTTTTTCTTCACTCAGCCAGTGGGTTGAATGAAAAAAACTGATTACTCCGTCTACACAAATGAGATGCATAGAGGAATCCCCTCTGCTGGGAAATCGTATCCTGACAGCTGATTGACAGAACTTTTCCAACATGTCCCTTTAACAGAAGATGATTAATCACTCAACTTCTGTCAAACAGCGACACAGCGACAGCCACACACCCATTGAAATTTGGCAAGACAAATTTCGATCAGCATCAATTTTTCTGTTTCTATTGTTTTATTTACCATTTTGAAAAGAGCAAAAAGTAAGTGAATACTTTACAGAGCAGCAAACAATCCTTGCATGCTCTGAACATACAACAAGAAATGGTACATAAATGGGGGGGGGGGGGAGAAGAAAAAAAAAACAAAAGAAGATTTTGGTAGACAGGTTAGGTCTTCCATAAGGCGCCAGGTAAACACATGGACACCAACAGAAAAAAACAAAGAAAATAAGCATTGAGCTATGATTAGAGTATAAAACAACAAGAACATTGTTAACACCGGGAGGTAGCCATCCAGGCGACTGCCCTTTAAATGAGAGGATCGGCATACATTTTTTATCAAAATAATATATTAATATGCTTACCGGGCTCTGTGCAATGGTTTTGCTATGGGGGCACTCGTGCGTGCCCGCTTCCAAGCCCAATTCAGTGTGTCCATTGACACACAGAGTGCGGCTCGACCTCCTGCTCCTTCCTCATTGGCTGCTAATGGCTCCAGCTGCAGTGTCTAATCCAGTGAGGACAGAGAGAGCCGAAAGAGTCTCTGCTCTTGTTCACATCACTGGATCAAGATCAGGCTCAGGTAAGTATAAGGGGGGGGGGCTAAGCTGAATGTGGGTTTTTTGTATTAAAGTAAAAAACCTTCTGCCTTTTAGAACCATTTTAAGTAAAAAAAACCATAAAAATGTAGGTCCATTGATTCCTTGGATTTTAGATGTGGACAAAGATTTGCACTACCTTAGCTGGGTATATTACCATAAAACGTTCCACATAAAAAAAAAGTAAATAAATAAAAATCACATTTCATTTTAAATGGGCGATGTGCCTATCTAATGTGTAATTTCTGTTTTATTTCTGCTGTCAGACTGGTATATTTAGGTACTGTATTGACTTATAACACGCACTTTTTCATCCTGAAAATCAGGTGCAATTAGCGTGTGTGTGTTATACGCCAATACTTCAATTTTAGCTGCCTCAGAGGGGACAGGGAGGGGGGCGGAATGAGCGCTGTCAGATTACATACAGTGAGAATCTCCTGTTTACTTGTAATAGGAAGTCCCGTCTCCTCGGCCGTCAATGAACCACTGTTCTTTCTATCATAGGAGAGTCTCACTGTATGTATTCTGTCAGTGCTCTTACCGCCCCCCCCCCCCCCCCGTCCCCTCTAGGCTGCAGATGGGCATCGACCAGGCTGCACTGATGGCAATGGTGAGGCTGCTGCATTGATGGCAATTGTGAGGCTGCACTGATGTAGACTGATGAGGCTGCATTGATGGCACTTATGAGGCTGCAGATGGGCATTGATCAGGCTGCACTGATGGCAATGGTGAGGCTGCAGATGGGCACTGACCCTTATTTTGCTTCAAAGTTCCTTATTTAAAATGTAAGTTTTTTTCTCGAAACCTCCTTCTTAAAATGAATGTGCGTTATACGCCTGTGCGTGTTATACGTAGATAAATACAGTAATTACACAGGATGTATGTACATGTCTTGCATCTTATATTTCTACATGGGAACGTATCTGCTGTGTTCTGTTACCCTACTTAGGTGTTCATTCTTGACATCTGTGGAACAAACCGCCTAACATCATTAACATTGAAGTAACGTAGCTCATGGTACTTAAAGGGAAACAAATGATGAATGGAGGTTTTGATGGCTGCACTGCACTCTTAATTTATTTGCTATTGACCCTCATTGACAATGACTCCCTGTGGCCTTGTTAATAATAAGGAATACAGTGTGTAATTTAACCACTATAAACAACTCTCTTTATAAAAATGATTTCTAGGAAAGGAAATTATAGAAACAGCATCTCTACTCTGCAGGTGAAGCTGTCATGTATTAGGGAAAATTAAAGATGCTGTTAAAGATAGCTTTATTAAATAAAATTAAGTAAATGTCTGTGAAGACAAATTGTAAATATTTCCTTGCTATTAATGTACACAGTTGGGAGCTAGATCTTACTTATAAAAGATCCAGCATTGATGTTTACTTGTGTTCATCTGTTGTTTCCTGTTAGTATACTAAACATTTTTTAAACTATGACCCTCAATATATAGAAAGTATTATTTTTATATTATCTCAGATCATAATCCTGTTTCCCAAATCATTGTTTTTTTAATTTTTATTAATTAATTAATTAATTAATATTTTATTATTTATGGCCATAGGCCATACACAGAGAGTGGTTGAGGTATGTAATTTTCCAAGCATATTTTTAAGCAAAATGATTACATAAACAGTTACACTCAAACACTGTTAACCAACATTACCTAACTAACCATTATCTATCTAAAAAAAAAAGGAAAAAAATCTTATGGTGCAGTATTTATTGGTGAACTGGACCATGAGGTTTTTTTTCTTTTTATCATTGGTGACTTGCTTTTATGGATGGGATGTGCAGAGTATGCATGTTCATGAGAAGGAGAGCCTTTTAGGTTGCTATTTTTACATTCTAATGCCCCGTACACACAGTAGGAAATTCGGCCAGCAAAAGACCGATGAGAGCTTTTGGTTGGAAAATGCGACCGTGTGTATGCTCCATCGGACTTTTGCTGGTGGAATTCCAGCCAGCAAAGGATTGAGCGCATGTTCTCAATTTTTCGGTCGGAAAAAGTTCCGATCGTAAATTCCGATCGTCTCTAGCAATTCCGACGTGCAAAATTCCTACGCATGCTCGGAAAGAATTCAATGCATGCTCGGAAGCATTGAACTTCATTTTCTCGGCTCGGCGTAGTGTTGTACGGCACTGCGTTCTTGACGGTCAAAAGTTCAGCGAACTTTCGTGTGACTGTGTATATGCAAGCCAAGCTTGAGCGGAATTACATCGGAAAAAACATCCAAGATTTTTCTGACGGAAATTCCTCTCGTGTGTACGCGGCATAACACATTTAAAGAAGTAACTTCCTGGTTTGGAAAACATTTCAAGATCTGCGGAAAGATAACCACTTACCTCTTATAGTCTGGATTTGAACCCTGTAATATGCAAGGCTGTTCCATTTCTTAGACAGCAACTACATCTGGTGAGTGCGACTTTCTACTTTTGGTGGAGGTGACACTGGGTGAAGGAATCCAGTTTGGTTGGAAGATCACCTTATGCATATTATCTTTATTATTGTGCACAGAGACTTTCTTTGGACTTTTTATTTGTATGTTTGTTTCATTTTAGAACACTTCCTGTGTTCATTTACATATTTTCAGCACTGCAATTTTCCCATGTTATTTCTATTTTAGTGCCTTTTGTATATCTGCATTAATTGCATGTGGCTGGTTAGACCATCAAGTGCTGATATAATACTTCTTTATACCACTATTACATCTGTTTGAATCTCATCCCTTAGAATGCCAAGATAGTTATCAACGACCTAGCTTTGTTAATATGTCCATTTCCCTTTTTACCCAGATAAGGGGTCCCACTAATAAAGTCTTTGTTCTGAGTCCTATAATGTCATAACTATGCCCCAATGGGTATCCACCTGCTTGCAAAAGTATACACTTATAATCAAACCAAACACTTCAACTTCTTTTTGCATTTCCTAGGCACCTGCATACATAGAGAAATTTGCAATACTGTATAAAAGGTGGCATTTTCACCTTTTTTTTAGTACTTTATAAAAGGCCAGCCAGTCTCTTCACTGCTAGTGGTGGATCATGTTAATAAAAAAGTGACATAAAAAATACATTTATATAAACAGGAACTACAATGTCTTTCTTATACCTTCAATCCTGTTATTGATATTATTACAGGCATCTTTTTTGAACAAACATATCCATTGCAAATATTTGGAAAAATCCATGTAGTCCAGATATGAATTACTTAAAAAAATTAAATGTTTTTTAGAATTGGCACAAATTCCTAAATCTGTCCTGATATCAATCTCCTGCAATCCCCTGCACAGGGACACAGGGGGGTCAGTACTCTGTGCTAATCAGAGCTCTATTGTTTTGTACAGTGCTATCAGCAGTGGAATATCCAAGGTATGGCAGCCATGGCAAGTGCCATGGGTGCCATGCGGGGGAGGGGGGGGCGACAAAAATGCTGCCCCCCACACAAAAAAAATGTCCCATCCGTGCTCTCACGGCCGCCTCCTGCACTAATCTAGCCCCCGGTGCCACGGCTGGCCTGCTGGAGCGAGGCTCCAGCACGGCACTTCACCTACCATTGCAAGTAGTTACTTGGCCTGCCACTGGCAGTGGGGAGTGGAGGGGAATGACAGGCGCCCCCATGAAGGCCGATGACTGGCCAGACAGACCGAGTCTACGTAGGGTAGGGTAACTGGCAGAGGCGGAGCCTAATGCTCTGCCTACCCTCCTCTGCGCAGCTGCATCATCTTCTCCCCGGAGCGGGGTCTTCCGTGTCTGTGACATGACTGTGACGTGAGGACTCTGGAGGGGAGGCTGGAGAAGAGACCAGAATGGCCAGGGAGAAAAAATTGGATAACAGGGAACCCCTAGGTAGCAGCAATTGCAAGGATTAGCACTGCAGCCAAGCAGGTACTAGTACTTAAGTCATCATGCTCTTGATCATCATCATCATCATCTGCATGTGTACCAGTGCCAACTGCCAAGAAGTGAAGCAAGCAGCCAATCAAATATAGTGCTCAAACAATATGGATTAAATAAATATGCTTAGCCATAGATATAATAAATAAAGTGTAATAAACTGATTTGTGCAAGTAGTACCTGCTGTTGCACAAATCACTTTGTTACACTTTATTTATGATATCTATGACTAAGCATATTTATTTAATCCATATTGAGCACTATATTTGATTGGCTGCTTGCTTTTGCTTGAGCCTGGCACACACGCACGATCGCACATGATGATGACTTAAAGCGGAGTTCCACCCATATAAAAGTCAGCAACTACAAAAAGTGTAGCTGCTGACTTTTATTAATCGGACACTCACCCGTCCCACAGTCCAGCGATGCGGACGAATGAAGCCCCGCTCCTCTCCCCCTCTTCTCTGCGGCGCCGGCATTGTCACTGTGGGCGCTCGGCCTTGGCTTCACGGCCGGGCAGGCACTGTGCATGCGCGAGCCGCGCTGCGCACTGTGACTGGCCGGGCAATCATCTGGGACCTGTGACATGTCCCAGATGGTTGCCAAGAGGGAGGGGGGAGAGGTGAACTTCCTTCCGGCGCCCTATGACAACGTCCATTAGGACGAAACGTACGTCGGAAGGCAGAGGCGCTGACGTCATCGTTTCCATCCCACTGTGAACGGGTGCATGCAGGCCGGCCGGCTGTTTTGTATACATGCTTTTAAATCGTACTTCCTTATGTAAGTGCAATCTTTCTTTATTTTAATAAATTGATTATGCGGATTCACACTATGGAGAATGTATTTTTCATTTCTTTGGGCTCCCCTTGCTGACCATTCACTTTCCCTGGATGGTGAGTTCCGGTCATCCGTTTGCCTGAGATGTTACAGATGGTGGTGTCCCCGCTGAGTGGATTTGCAATATAAGCTGTTTTAAAGCTTACTTTTGGTAAGCGTACATCTTTATAGGTGGTGGATCTCACTGGGTGTCTATTGATGAACTTCTAATCACCATTTGTGGATTTCATTGATCTCAAAGACTTTTTTTCATTAAGACACTATTGTATTTATTTTTTACCACCATTCACTTACTTATTTTATTTAGTTTTTTTATTTATGTCACGTGTGGTATCCAGGCATCTTAATCTGGGTCGGATTATACACTGTGTTTTTGATTTTTTTATTTATTCAATTTATGGAATTAATTTTTCATATTGTTTAGATCACTGTTTTTCTCACATTCCGTTTATCTGTTAGCGCGGTTCTGTTGATTACCTTGACTTGTAGTTTTGTTAGCTGTTTTTTTGTTAGGGTTATCTGAAAGATGGGTTTCAAATGTTTTGACAGGGGCACAATTTCAGTGCTTGCCATAGGCGCCATTTTCACTAGATACGCCTCTGGCTATCAGCCCACAGTATGTAAATACATGAAAGGGATGAACTCATCCGTGAGCTGCTTCTCCCTTATTGTCCAATAACAAGCAAAGTGGTGACAAGCAAAATAGCAAAGTGGTGACCAAGCTGTAGTTCATAAACGCAAAAGAGAAAAGTAAAGTCACTGACCTGACTTTTTGGTCAGGCAAGAGTGCCTGGATCAAAAAACTGGCTGATAAAAATTGCAAAGCCTTTAAGAGATAACTATATATTTAAACTATGTATTGTATTTGCTTGCCTTAAATTCTGTTTTAAATGGAACCTATAAAGTCAGACTAGTAAATTTATGATTTATTGCAAAGGATTACTGCAGTTAAAATGATCATTTAAGTATTAGCACTCTTCTTTAAATGAGGTCTAAAATTAGCTAAGTGAATGGCATGCTTGCCTTTAGCTGTAGGGTCTTGAGTTTGATACTTATGAACTATGCTGTGACTGATTCATAAAACTGTTTTTATCCACAAACCCTATTATCGGATATGGATATTCTGCCTGTGTTTTCATGGTTTTACTTCTGGTGCTCAAAATCCAAAAACAAGTGTGATGGTTAACTGACTTCCTCCCAACCTTGTCTAATGCTGCGTACACACGGTCGTATTTTCCAACGGGAAATGTTTGATGGGAGCCTGTTGTCGGAAATTCCAACCGTGTGTAGGCTCCATCGGACATTTTCCCTCTGAATTTCCGACAAACAAAATTTGAGATCTGGATCTCAAATTTTCCGACAACAAAATCCGTTGTCGGAAATTCCGATCGTGTGTAAACAATTCCGATGCACAAAATTCCATGCATGCTCGGAATCAAGCAGAAGAGCCACACTGGCTATTAAACTTCATTTTTCTCGGCTCGTCTTACGTGTTGTACGTCACCCCGTTCTGGACGATCAGAATTTCCGACAACATTTGTGTGACCGTGTGTATGCAAGACAAGCTTGAGCCAACATCCGTCAGAAAATAACCATGGATTTTGATGTCAGAATGTCTGATCGTGTGTACGGGGCATTACTGTGTGTATGCTTGGGTAATAATATTACATTGTAAACTTCTTCAGGGACAAGGCCTAATCTGTATAGTTCTTTGTAAAAGTGATACAGAAATAGTGTCAACATTATATAATTGAATATAACAAATGAAAGCTAATTAGGGTTTTAGCTACTTGTCAGGGGTTACTATAAGGACAGATTTGACCTCTTAGAAGCTCTAGGCACCATTCTTTACTCAGGCCTCATTCTAGTCATAGTCCTGACTAGAACTTCTCCACCACCTCTCTTACATGAGTAACTCTGTCCCTCTTTTCTCCTCCTGCAGCCAGCTGCCACTATTGGACAGCAGATGACATTTCATTCTTGTCGAACAATGTTTTTTAGTTTGCCCTCCTTCATAAGTGCTAAATGTTCTGTGGGCCCTTTTCTCATTGCATGCAATGTTCATACAACACCAAAAATCCAGCCCTGGGTTGCTGCTTAAAAACTTTGAATAATAATTGCATCTCTTTTGGACAGTAAAAATTTTGAATTGTGATGTGAAGACATAACAAGGAAATAACTAGACTGTAAAATTGAAATATAAGTGAGAGAAACTGGCCTACCTACCTTACTGGAATGCATAGTAACTCATTCATAGGCGTGCGCACGGGGTGTGCCGGGTGTGCCTAGGCACACCCTAATGCCCAGACACACCCCAGGGTCAGAATGTGTTTGCGATAACTCCATTTTTGCACCCCTGCTAACCTGTAGTGCTGCGAGTGGGACTATCTCTCAGTTGGATGCCAAATTCCTGGGAGAACTGCAGCTACTGGCTGCAGAGTAAGCAGTCAGGCAGCCGCATTTTCTGATACTGACTCTATAGTTCCAGCTACAGCATCCCTGACAGCTGCATATCACTCCACCACCAACTCTCAGTTGAGATGCTGAGATGCTGTGGCCGGGACTTTAGAGGCAGCATCGGATAACTCCTGACTGCTTACTCCACAGCTGGTGGCTGCAGTACTGACAGGAGTGAGGGGTTACTGGAGCCCGCCACATCCTATGCTTCATGTTGCCACAAAAAGCTTGAAAAGGGAAGACTGTCTCTCATTCTCTGGACAAGTCGGGGGGTTCACAGCTCCAGTACAAGTGGGCGGAGCAGGAAGAGATGATCACAGTGCAGTCCCAGCACTGCTTCCTGCCCAGCACACAGCACAGCTCTCCCTGGGGCCGACTGAAGATCTCAGAGGATGGATGGCAGCCTGAATCTTCTCCACATATGAGTCCTGACCTTCTCCTTCTATACAATGCTGTGCTGTACACCTGCCGTGCACCTTGCAGTAGACAATTTACTGAAAGGAAAGTGACTTTCTAGAATAGAATAAGAAACACTGGGACTTCTGTTACATAGATGTATTCAACATTCACACTGTATCTTATTAAAATCATTCTTTTTTAATAAGATATAGTATATATATATATATATATATATATATATATATATATATATATATATATATATATATATGTGGAATACATTTATTTAGCACTTTAGAAGTCCTATCAAAAAATGTTAGCATAAACAGCAAGCAATGTGATTTTATAATACAGCCCCAACTTCAGGAAAGCTAGCGGGGCGTTTTTAACCCCCGCTAGCGGCCAAAAAAGGTTTAAAAGTGCCGCTGCCAAATCGCTTTGCAGGCGCTTCAGCAACGTTGGCTATTGATTTCAATAGCAGGGGCATTTTGTGAGCGGTGTATTCACCGCTCCTAAATCGCCCCAGAGATGCTGCTTGCAAGACTTTTTCTAACGTTCTGCCACTGCACCGCTCCAGTGTGAAAGCATTAGGGCTTGACAAAGCCTTGACATCATCTCATACCATACAGGGTAGGGACATTAACCCTGTATGGTATGATGGGGAGGCTGGAGTGTGACCACAACCGGTAATTTACATAGGAGCTGAAGGGGACAAGTCACAGCAGTGGAGATCGCCTGCTGGAGAAAGCAAAGCTGGGTACAAACAGATTGAGTTTTCTCCAGTTCAGCAGGAACTGGCTAAATTTCAATGTATCCCTGTAAGACAGAAGCCAATCATTAGATAAGCTTCTCTTAAACAGGATTGCCTAAGGCTGGGTTCACACTATTGTCGCATGCGGCTCACAGCAGGAGTCCGGTGCATCTCTATTCACCGTTCCAGGTCCGATTTCAGCCTGGACTTTTGGGCTGAATTCCGACCTGAAATGGACCAAAAGATGCTGAGGACCCCTGTGCAGTTTGCACCGGAGCCGCAGCAGAGATATGTGAACTGGCTCCATAGAAAGCTGGTCACAATCTCCTACCATGCAAATTTGATGTGGCGAAATCTGCATCCAATTCGCATAAGTGTGAACCCAGCCTGAAACCTTGTTCAATTAGCAGCTTGCAGCAAATCAGCTGCAGCACCAATCATTGTATACCGACAGTGGAGAGTCCCCGCTGTCAGAATACAATGTCTCCGCAAGGGGGATCCTTGCATCCACATCGCTTGTATAGAAGCAAGAACCTGTCAGCTAGCAAACTGAACAAAAAAACCCGTGCACATGTATCAACTTAAAGCAGATGTAAACCGCGGCAGTTAAAAACAAAAAAAAACCCCTTTCCCCTGGAAGGCAATTGTATATTGTGCTAGTATGCATCGCATACTAGCACATTATGAAATGCTAGCCTTAGAAAAAAGCACTCTAACAGGGCTTACCTCCTCCCCTGGCCTTCCTTCCAGGTTCACAGGCTTCGGCTCTCCCACGCATGCAGAGAGCATTTGAGAGGGGGTGAGGAGACGTTGTATTGGCCAACCTGCTTTAACCCTTTGAACTCCATGCTGCACACAGTTATGGGCTGCTTGCAGAATGCCACCTTTCATTTGAATAGGTCACAGTCAGTGGGTGTTATACCTGCTAAAAGCAACAAGGAGTATAATTGCAGCCGTGGCATGTGAACATGCCCAGCTGCTGCCTCTACAGCTAAAACATGGCAGTAAAAGCACAGCTCAATAGCGGGGTTTTACTGCACCTCAACCGGTAGTGTGAACAATTAAATGATTTAACCACTTGACATCCGGCCATAGCCGAATGACGGCTACAGCGCGGATGTCAATTCCCGGGAGGCCGTCATATGACGGCCTCCCCTTTCCTCGCTCCCCGTGCGCGCTCACGAGCGTGCATCGGGGAAATTCTGTGTTGGCCGTGTCCCTTGGACACAGCCAATCCCAGATCGCTGTAAATGGCCAATCACAGCGGCCATTTACAGCGCGATCGCGATGGCCAGTGAGCGATGATCTCAAATGTAAACAATTGAGATCATCTCTCATTGCCGACTCTCTCTTCTCACACAGAGACAGCATGTGAGGAGAGAGAGAATCTGTCGGCGATCTGTGAGTTTTCAAAAACCTTTTTACAGTGCCCCATCAGTGCAGTGCTCCATCAGTACAGTGCCCACCTGTGCCAATCGGTGCCCACCTGTCTGCCATCGGTGATCAGTGTTCCACCTCATCAGTGCCCACCTGTGCCACCTCATCAGTGCCCACCTGTGCCAATCAGTGCCCATCTGTGCTGCCTTAGTGCACATCTGTGCAATCAATCAGTGCACATCTGTGCCACCTCATCAGTGCCCATCTGTGCCACCAGAAAATATCCGATCAGATGTTCTAAGTCGACTCTCCGAATGCCACTTTCCTGATAAAATCCCTCCCAAACCAACAGGCCAACGAAGGCAAAAAAAATGTAAAGTGTGTACCAGAGCAGAATTTAGAAGAGACCCATCTTTTTATTGTGCACAATGTCCTTCCGAACCAGGCCTCTGCATAGGTGAATGTTTTAGCCGTTACCATACTTCAGTAAATTATTAGTGAAGTATGGTAAACTAAGCCTCAGTTCTTGCAATTTACCCTCACACCCCTTATGCCACTGCCTGCTCTGTAACTGACCCTGGCTTGTTATTCGACCACGCTTCTGCCTAACGATTCTGCACATATCTCTGCCTGATCTGGAACTGACCCTGGACTGTTATTCAACAATGCTTCTGCCTAACGATTCTGTACATACCTCTGCCTGATCTGGAACTGACCTTGGATTGTTTGACCATGTTTTTTGCCTCCCTCATGGACTGATCTTGTACCCTGCTACTGGACTAGTGGGATTCAACACAGGGGTCTCACATATGTGAGGGGCTCCAGAATTGTTTTTCTGGATGAAGAAAACAATTTGTTTTGTTTTTTCAATCCTAGATTAGGGTCTGGAGACTCGGAGGCTTCAAAGAGATTTGGGTGGGAGAAGCCTCTACCCCTGTCCCCATTCTGTCCCAACGAGGCCCTACTTCTGCCTGTAGGACTTACTGCCGTCATGCCTCTGCCTGTCACACTGACCACACCACATGGACCTGCCTACTACCAGTACTAATATTTTTGGCACTGCCAATATTTCTGCCTGCACTGACCCTGGACTTTATATGGACAGTAACCCTACCTGCTGCCTGGACAATTGTGTTCGCCGTTGCTGACCAAGTCCCTGCCTGTTGCCTGGACCAGTGCTATCCTCCTGTGTACAACTGCGCTACTACAACCACAGGTAATCTTTTGTTTACGCTTTGCTCAGCATAATGTATTTTGAGGTGTAATTCTTGGTATGTACATGTTATGTGTCCCTGGAACACCTGACGGTGTTCCTTGCATGTTGGATCTCTGTATGTGGCCAGGCTGTGTAGAAGTCTCACACATGTGGTATCGCCATACTCAGGAGGAGTAGCAGAATGTATTTTGGGGTGTCATTTTTGCTATCTAAATGCTATGTGTTGGAAATATCTTATAAACAACTTTGTGTAAAAAAAAATGCGTTTTCATTTTTTTCCCACATTTTCCAAAAACTTCTGGAAAAAAATGAACCGTTCAAAAGACTCATTATGCCTCATAAATTATACGTTGGGGTGTTAGCTTTCCAAAATGGGGTCATTTTGTGGGTGTTTCCATTGTCCTGGTGCTCCAGGGCCTTCAAAAGTGTAATTGGTGGTTGAAAAATGTGATGTGTAATTTATGCTCCTAGAACACCTGATGGTGCTCCCTGCATGTTGGGCCTCTCTATGTGGCCAGGCAGTGAAAAAGTCCCACACATGTGGTATTGCTATACTCAGGAGGAGTATCAGAATTTATTTTGGGATTTCATTTGTGGTATACACATGCCATGTGAGAGAAATAAGCTATTACAATGACAATTTTGTGGGGAAAAAAAAAATCTCAATTTTGCAAAGAATTGTGGGAAAAAATTACAACTTCAAATAACTCACCATGCCTCTAACTAAATACATTGAAATGTCTACTTTACAAAAAGGGGTTATTTGGGGGGCATTTGTACTTTCCTGGGTGTCAAGAAGTGACACCCAGGAAAGTGACACTTTGTTAGGGTGTCAAGAAGTTAGATAGGCCACCCGTACATCAGATGTGATAATTTTATATGATTTGCACCATAGCTTGTAGACTCTAAAACTTTCACACAGACCAAATAATTTCCACTAATTTTTGGTTATTTTTACCAAAGATATGTAACATTATAAATTGTGGCCAAAATTTATGAAGAAAAATTACTAATTTGCAAAATTTTATCACAGAAATTAAGAAAAATTAGTTTTTATTTTTTCAAAACTTTCAGTCTTTTTTCATTTATAGCGCAAAAAATAAAAAACCCAGAGGTGATCAAATACCATCAAAAGAAAGCTCTATTTGTATGAAAAAAAGGACAAAAAAAACATTTGGGTACAGTGTTGTATGACTGAGTAATTGTCATTCAAAGTGTGAGAGCACTGAAAGCTGAAAATTGGTCTGGATAGGAGGGGGGTTTAAGTGCCCAGTAAGCAAGTGATTAATAAATGTAAAAAATATATATATATATATATTTTTTTTTTTTACTTTGATACGTGCTTATTTAATTAAAACATGTTTTAATACATTTTAAAATGTTTGTTTACATTTACTTATTTCTAAAAGTGTGCATGTATGTATGTATATATATAATATATATACACATACATGTGTGTTTGAGCTTTGGGGTGCAAACCCTAATGTAATTAACTCATCATAAGCTTCAAAGTGATGTCACACAGCATGATAGATGTAGTTACCATGGTTCTGTAAAATGTTCTCTTGGATAACAAGGAAAAGTATTAATTGACATTTCTAAAACACTGAAAAAAGGAGAAAGAATCCACTGCTTTTAGTATTACCAGACAATGATTGTCAGTAAACAATGCAGTTCAGTATGGAGTATTTCTTCAAAGCAAATTAGGTTTTTATTGTTTTATGTTGCATTACCTAGCTTGTAACCTGAGAAATGTGTTAGAATGTACCCCTTATGTCCTTGTTCAGTTGTCCATTTTATCATGCAGCCACTGGTCAGCAAACACTTATCTCTTGGTATCTTTGTTGTATAGCAGGAAATTAATCCAGTATCTCAGAGTGGAATGTGCTTTGGAGTGACTTTTTTTGAGTGTTTTCTGTGCAAACCATTTAAAAACATCTCAGTCAACATGTGAGCATAGCACGTAGGGTGGTGCCCGGCACATTTATACGTGGCCGCAGTAGATAGCCAGGCGCCAGCCTCTACGTTTAGGTTGCAGGGTGTCATCAATTGATCAGCCCAAACCAATACTGTCCCTTGCACGAATAGTATCCTGATGCCTATACTTCCCATCAACCTGGTTCACCCACAGTTAACCCTCACCTCCCCGGGGTACCCACATGCCTGGTCCACACGTAAGATTCTAGGGCCTGGATGGCGAGTTTTGCACCAGTAAACACACCTCTTACCCCACATCTCAGGCTTTGGCTGTGTTGGATACTTCTCTCATTAGGTTATCACACAGAGGCTTCTTGTTAAGGCAAATTCTTATACCTAAGTATTTATTCACCAAACAAACTAAATCATAGCAATAGCAAAGTCCAAAAGAGAAGAAAAAGAGAATCCCAAATTTTTGGTTGTCCCCATGAAAGTAATAGAGGGAAAATCGTAAACACTAGTTCTAGTGGCCTGGGGAGTTCCAAGGGATTCCCTTAATTTGCAGGGATTTCCTCTCACTTTCTGTTTTGGCTATGGGACAAGAAATGAACATAAATCTCCCCAATGGGGTACAGATGACAAAAAATAATCCAACAGGGGTTATAACCCAACCTTACTCCATTCAAAATTTTAAAAAAAGTTTTGCCTATGGTTCTACTTTAAGATCATGTACTCATTCTCTTTCCAGTGAGCTCCAAAGATTGGGAACAGACACACTGAAGGGGAGAGCACAATCCCTGGAACAGGACCTCTTCTCCCTGTGTCTCTTAGCTAGATGTTCCTAGGCTGAACTCCACCCACCTCATATAGGGACACCCAGAATCCCCTTTCCAAATAGGAGAAGCCACCCTTTTTTGTATGTTTTTGCTTAACAAAACACCACAGATCCATTTACTTTAGTTCAGCCTGTCCGTCCAACTCTCTATTTAAAACACAACTCCAGCAAAAATAACATGAAAAATATGAAGAGAAAATAAAAGATTAAACAAAATCAGTTTTTGCTGCAATTTTATCCCACAATCTCCAATCCAGAGATTACATTTTTCTGCAGTACGGATATCATCTGATGGCCAGCAAAACTCAACCCATTTCCATTGAGCCCAGGTCATCTTGGACCCACCCCAGTCTGTAACTGAACACTGGAAGGAACGGCAGCACATTAATGAGTTTGTCTCTCTGTCCCTCTGCTTTATCTTCCTATTAGCATGTTTCTTGTCAGCACATGAACTGGTTGTCTCCTTGTGCTGCTTTTTGCTCCTACACTTTAGCTCTTCTGTACAGGAAATTCACCGTATCAGCCAATACCAGGTGAAATTCAGGTACAAAGACTGTTTGCATTGAAAAACATAAATTAATGATGTATTAATAGTTACAGAGTTGCATTAAATTGTGTGCTTTATATTTGTCTGGAGTTCTGCTTTAACTATTTTACTGCCACCCCCATATGTATTAAGAGCTGACATTAACAGGATGTAAACAGGCAATGGTGCCACCAACGTTTTTATATAATCCCCTATTGACAATTTTGGGTATACAATTTTTTTATTTATACATATTAATGGTAAAGCACTTCCCCTGACAATATTTGTGTGCTAAACAAGAATCCAAAAAGGCAAAAAAATCAATACATCTTATTTGCCACAAAGTGATTTGCATAAATAACCCAGAAAAATACAGAAATTAATATATATAAAACCATGTGTTCAAATGCATGTTGCCCCCATGCAAAGTTCAAATTAAAAAATGCCCAAATCCTTTTAAAATAACATTTAAAAAACCCATAAAATAAAAATATACTATATATAAAGTCCTGAATCCAAATTGCCCATGTGCAGAATTTAAGTGCATAAATGCCCAAGTCCTTCCTAAATACACCACCGTGCAAATAATATAATTTTCCTCCTATAATGTGCCACTTTAGACTTCCCCAGGTGTCCCCTTCACTCACAAATCCACCACGTAATATGTATCGGCTTCTGGATAAGGAACACAGATTTGCAGCTATTTACAGCTCACTCTCCTGTCACTCACCAGCTCACAGGGAGTTCCCCCAGCATGATGGTGTCACAGCCCCACCTTCTATTTTATTTTTATAAAATGTTGTTGTTTTGCAGGCACATATTATAGATCTTGCCATATTTGGTATCTTTGTAATCAAGTCAGTCTCATCTTTTATATTTTACAGAAAATTTGCAAACATTATTGCACAGATGATTTTGAGTGTATTTTTGAAAATATGTTTGAAATGTGTTTGATACACAGTTACGCTAATATTGTGTAACATAAATTGCAACTATTGATATTTGATCTCATGGTTCCTCTGCTTTCAAAAAATGGAAAATAAATGTTTTGGGGTTTTAAATTTATTTTATGCACAAAATGAGCTTTTAAGTATGTCTGTGCAAGAAAAGAAAAAAAAAAACAGAAAAAGAAAAAAGGCTCTGCAGCCAAAGTGGTAAATCTGTATTATAACGCCTCACATTTTCCTGGCACCTTTTTCCTCCATCAATTTCTGCACCTTCTCCAGCAGTAAAGGGGATTTATAATTTTATGGACTAAATGACCAACTTTTCTCTTTGCTGTACAATTAGTGAAAGTATTTCTATTATAATCCTAACCCAAACACATTTACATTGCAATACAAGTGCTTTGACTAAGCCTTAATGTTATTCTGTCCCACAACACAGCACACACTGTGATCTGTAACAAGCTATTTGGTTCACATGCATTTGTAAACTGCTCATACAGTAAGCCCCATGACATTTTCCATTCCATGCCTACCACGTAAGCCAAGCAAAGTTTTCTTCAGCTTCTTTAACATATGTGAAAAGTAAACAAAGTCAACACAAGGTTGATCTGTCAAAGGCATAAACATTTCCATCTCATGGCAAAAATAAAATAGTCTTTGAGCCAATCAAACATCAGCTGATTCATGTAACAGTAAACCAAAAAAAGTAAATAAAATTCACCCCTAAGCAGCACTCCTAAAACTAAAATATATCATCCAGTAATTATAGTGAGAATTAAAGAATTAATAGTCCACCTCTGTAGTGATTAATCACACTCCAACTATTGTATTAAATCCAAATGTCTCTTGAATTTATAAATCACTCTTTGTGTGTTCTAATCCCAAATTTAATCTTGACCAACAGATTACTTTCACCACAATGCATCAAATGATTTCCACTCCCCACAAGACTCAACACTCGCCAACTCTCTTTGCCTCTTATTTTACTGATCAGCAAAAAGCGCATAAACCAATCCTTCACCGTTGTTTCTCCTCCCAAGGCCAGCAGACCCCACAATAGCATTTAATACACACTAGAACTCAAAAATAGCCCACATAGCATATTCCCATTTAAATTCCCATTTAAATTCTTTATTCAATCTCAACTCTCACTTAAAAACACACTCACAAAAATAAAAGGATATTATGCCCATCAATATGCTTAAGTCACCAACCAAATGCTCAGACTGTGCGGCTGGTGTTACCAGCTTCTCACCAAGCTCGCCCTGCGTGATTCTCTTGCATGATTCTCTTGGACCGTGTCACTTTTGGTCAGCGTTTTGACATTACTCCCATAAAGCCATGGTCTGATGCGTTTCTCCATCATAAATTCTTCCAAGATGTGTGGCTATACGGCACGACAAAGCTGAATTTATAAGCATCCCAAAAGGCAAAACAGCAGTCAATTAAAGGTGCAAATCACAAACCTCATCTGCACTATTTGCAAATTACTTCAAAACAATCAAAACATTTACCAGGCCAGGATCCCGAAATTTTTTAAAATTTGCATAAAACAATTTTTAAATCTTCAAGATCATGTTCTGATGACAATATCTAATAATAGCCTATTCATATTCCAAATAAAATTAAAATTGAAAGAACTAAAAATTTGAAATTGGCCACTAAATATTATCTAACACTAGTCATAAAAACACCAATAAAAACATGACATATTTGACAAATTTCCTCTACTCAATGAAGGTTCAAAACTACAGATAATACATGTTACTTCTTAAAACAGTAACAAAAAACTGGCCACCGCCCACACCCATAACTGACCTTCACGGTAAGGAGCACATGGAGGGCATATACATGTAAGACAAAAACAATTCCATAGCTCAACTCACCAACCAGTCTGCTGACCAACCAAATTAGCCTGTCTTCTTAAAACACCCTAATTGATATCTAACAAAATCTCAACCACATCTTTCTTAGTAATCACTGATGAAACAATTAATATCTATTTAAACATTTAATCCTTTTGGAACCAGTGTATCGATCATATAAATTCATTTAGTTTCCCTCTTTTATAAAACCCGAATCCGGTTAGAGCCCCTCCAAGAGGAATGGATTCTCTCCACCTGCCAAAATTTCAAACTAGAGGAATCCCTCCCAAGGCATTGCCTAAAATGAAGGGATACATTATGTTGCTTGTAACCTATTGAAATGTTATGTTTATGCTTGGATATTCTTTTCTTTACATGAGCCTGCACGGGCATTCAAAAACATATACCACGTGTTGTACTACATGTGATAGATTCAGTACCAACATTAGTGCTAAAAATGTTAAAGTGAATAACACCAGGCTACAGTTTAGCAGGTTACTGGGCTCTATTAAGTAATTAACATTTTGTTAAAGCTTTTTTTTTCCCTATAGATTGAGGAATAGTTAAAATCTCAGTCAACAAGAAGTGAAAGGAAATTCCCCAATGCAAATGACCAAGAAACCACCAGAAAATAAGCCAAATAGAAATGTGCATGTACAATCACAAACAATCAAAGTAATAACAGCTAAATACCCCAGTAACCCCAAAAAGTGCTTACCACTGGTCTTTGATGTCCTAATAAAACACTATCCACATATATATCCCTATTTTTTTTTTTGGGGGGGGGGGGGGTTATAAGAAATGGCCTTCACCAAAAAGGAAATTGTTATAAACCTGTAGGTAGGTAAGAGAACAAGAACCTTCGCTAAGTGTAAGAGTGAGTTTGATAATAAAGTTGACAGCACTCCCACCTAGGACAGGACCTCCGTGAACAGCCAGGAATTCCTTTCTGGGAAATTAACCAATGATCTAATTAAAGTAATTTGGAGCTGAGGAACTGCTGCAACCCGCATATAACATTACCACAAATATATACATGCACACCAGTATGAAAATTATATACAAGCTTTATATAAGAAAAGATTAATAATAGTACATATATCTAATATACAAACAGATAATATTAGCAAGGGGCCCATTAGGAGGCTTAGTGGAATTGTGCACATATACTCGGGTATATATAGTTTTTAATAAAGATACCAGATGAATGTTACAGCAAAGTTAATTTGCAGGGGCCCCTTGGATGATCTTGATGTGGTGTTCTTGTTGGTGTCACAGACCTGAAGACATGATCTGCTGTGATGGGGAGATTCTCCAACTGTTGTCCAACCAGACTGCAGTGCAGCTTCTTACCGGCAGAAACTGTGGTATGGCACTGGAACTCAGAGTCAGCCTATCTACTCTGCCCTTTAGTTCCACCCTAGTAGTTTCTAATCTGACATGCAACCAGACCTTTGACTACCAGATGTGGCTCTAGCCTATGCTGGTTATTCAGCCATAAGCTAAAACTAGCTTTAGAGTCCCATACCAGAAGGGAAAGGATTAACTAAAATAACAAGAACTAATATATAAACTCTATTGCAATATACATGTTCACCTACTACTATACTGGAAGGTGATCACTACACACATACAATAGCACAGACCTAGCTATCTGGCATTGTGTGAAATAATAAGGAATATAGATGCATCTGTCACAAGGATTCAGATCAAGTATTTATGAGCAACTACAGTTAAACAGCCAGGACACAAGAACAATTAACTAATTACCCTTTCTGGTCTGGTTAGCAACATCTCTTCCACAGGAACATGTGATCTCAAAAACCTTCTCTCTTCATTTTAACCTTCCAGGGGTTTTACCCAACAACCCAGAGACAGGGAGTGACAGACACAATTAACTCTGTGGAAATTTACAAATAAAAGCTATTTACAAATTCAGACAGTAGTGGGCAGCAGATCTCTACAGATACATAAAGAGACTAACACATTTCTAGGAATCTCACTTCCACTTCAAACTTCAAGTGTAATTCCAGTCAAAACCTGACTAAGCTTAAATCTACTCCCACCCCCACTCTAAGCTTATCCCCTGTACCCTGGAAAAAGTAAAGATGCCTAATCATACCTATTTTGAAGTAGCTCAGGTCCGATCACATGATCTCTCCAGTGGCTGTTTACTGAAGAGGAGAGATTGCCGACAATGGCTGAAAAGCCTGGACAATGATGTAACCTTTAGACTTACTATAGGGCATCTGTTGTTGGCTGTCTCTCCTCTACACTGAAGCCGGTGCTGAGACCTGATCATGGGATCAGACCGGAATGACTTCAGAATAGATAAGTATAGACCTCTTTCCTTTCACAGGGTAGATAGAATAGGTTTAGAATGAGGGTGGGAGTCGATGTTAGTTTAGTTTTGACAGGAATTACACTTTCACTTCTCCCCTCTGCTTGCCAAGATAGAACTTACTTTTGGAAGTGTATTGTACATGCTTACAGGCTATTCATGTGCAAACTTAATTTCCCCTCTAAACTGCCTTCTGCTAGTCACACTACACTAACAGGATAACACGATCCACAGGTTCATAAAAACCACTACAGATTCTTCCCTCCCTTATCTCAAGGATCTCAGAATTCTGTCACCATTTATATGCATTTTTTGTACCACCAGCCCAATGGCCAGCATTGTTATCACTCTCTTCCAGTCTATATTAATGTCTTCCAAAGCGTCTAAGTGATCCAACAGCAAGCAATCCCTAATCCACCCACAACAAGAGCATGGAGGTTCAGTTAATGGGAAACTTTTACGATGAAGACGAAGTTGGCATGGTAACAGCTGCACCAGCCAATCACTCACACAGGAATTACCATTAGTGGAGGAAGCTACAGACATTTAAACTGGTCATACAGTAAAAAAGAATTCTGTTTAGCTTGTGGCCTTAACAAAAGGAATCAAACAAATTTCTCCATCTGAGCTAAGTATGAATTCATATACATGGCGCTTAGCAGCAAAAGGAAGGTGTTAGATTGTTTAGGAAAGTAATATATTTGTACAATTTATGCAAGGAAGCTGACTAACTTACGAAGTACCCTTCATGTAATCCTTGACTTTCAAAGCTTTGTGGATTTTCAGAAGACAGTCCCATAAAAGGCAATGGTAGCAGCACATTTGAATGTATTCCAAAGTCTTTAATAACACATTGAGAGAGATGTGATGAGAAGTGAGACCTCCCATATCAGGAGAAGTCCTCACACTTCCCCCCTAGGGTGAAGCTCATGTAAAATAGTTTGTGTACATCCTGATTCTTGAAGGCCCCAAAGAAGAGAATCCTTTTCCCAGACCAAAGAGTCACTGCCTGACAGTCTGACACTTTATGTAGCACAGCCCTGCAGTACCTACTGACTAGCAGGATATGATTGCCATCAGGGCTGCTGATTAGGGGGTGCCACCGGTCTTCGTGCATGGGGCCTGGGCCAGCAGGGTATAGGCAGGTGCAGTCTACCTTCTCCACTGCAGGTGGCACTCAAGTGCAGTGACATAGCAGGGAGAGAGGAAGTCAGGAGGAACATGGTCCTTCTATGGTTTCCAGGGTTACTAGGGAAACTATCTGATTGGATGCTGCCACCCTATGTGACTCCAACAGCCATCTTGGGTCAGGAATAGCCTATTTAAGGCCATGGCTCCCAGGTTTGGTGCACATTTCACATGTGGGTAGTGTGGGGACAAGTCACCTGTCTGACAGGGACGGTGATTAGCAGCAGGGAGAGATTCCAGACGAGTAAGGAAAGCATAGGGACACGCCACCCTACCTTAAGACCTCCTCATATGGATGCGGACCAGCCAGGCCACATTCCACCCCTCAAGGCAGAGGCTGTCGGAACATCTGAGACCTGCTCTGCTACACACTGCTGTTACTTGCCGTGAATGTTCCCGTTCAGGTGCCCCTCCGCTGGGTTTGTTTTGAATTACTGGATTCTGCACTAATATAAGTTCTGTTCTTTACAACTGGAGTCTGTGTGGTTACTGCCACTGTAGTACCCTGAACCTCCCCACAAGGAAGCCATGTGGGTGGGGGGGGCAATTACCATTCCTCTGTATGGATTTCTATGAAGCAGATGAAAGCCAGCTTCTCTTTCTCTCCCTCCAGCTGGCTTTTTACTTGCTGCAGAAAGATCTATACAGGGAATCAGTTCCAGCAATTGGCCCCCGCTTATCCTCCCTGTACACCCTCCTTTTCCCCCTGCATGGCACTGCCGGTAACCCTACTCTCCCTTCCGCTGGCTGCTGCGGGGACACAGGGGGATGTTTCAGCAAGGAGAGCAGGGAAAGGGGCCAGTAAATATGTCATATTTACTGGCCCCTTTTCTGGTCTGAATAAAAACAATGAGTGATTGTTCACTCACTGAGGGGTTGATTTACTAAAACTGGAGAGTGCAAAATCTCGTGCAGCTCTGTATAGAAACCAGCTTCCTGTTTTGTTTTTTTTTGGTAAAGCTTAATTGAGGAGGCTGAAGTTAGAAGCTTTCTGTTCCTTCACTGCTCAATGCAGCTGAGACCGCAGAGAAAGGGACTGAGGAATTTATATTCTCAGACCCTTTCTCTCTCAAAAGTGAGACATCAGGGGTCTGTTTAGACCCCAGATATTTCACTAAATCAACACTACACGCCCCCTCCCAACAACATTGTAAAAATATAAATACAAATTTGTAAAAAAATCTTTACATTTAAAAAAAAATAATAAAAAAAGAATAAGGGCTCATTCATGTGGGTTCTCTGGCCCATGTAAATGAGTGGTTTGTTTGTACAGCTGGAGCTGCCTGTTATTCTATGCGGATGCAGTGGCTGTATGAACACAGCCACAGGTCCCAATTTGAAAGGTGTGCAGGTGTGAGTGGCCCCAAATGGGGAGGTACGAGGTACACCTGCATCCAAACGCCTTTCAAATTAGGACCTGAGGCTGTGTTCGTACAGGTGCTGCATCTCCATAGCATAACATAGCCTACCTACACACAGCTCCAACCACATAAAAAAAAAAAAAAACACAGTTTCACACTGTACAGGCCATAGCACCCATGTGAATGAGCCCCAAGACTTAATTTACACATCTATTATTACAGCTTCCTAACACAGTCCTCCAAGCATTAGGACATGAAGCAGGCAGCACTGGTACACCATTAGCAATGTTCCAGGCCAGGCAATCCTTAAACTGAGTGTAGCAGGGGTTAACAACAGCAATAGTCAATGAGATCCTTTTACCCCTGGGTCTGTACTCCCTGGACTTGAGTGTCTCTGTCAGAAACCATGAATCAAATTGAGACAGAAGTACAGTTAAATCACACTTGCTTAATAATAAAAGTAAATAGAACAAACATAGTCAAAACATAGCCAAAGTTCGGTAACCGGAATGGATAGTCAGACAAGCCAGAAAGTCAGGAAGCCAGGGAACAGCGTAATGGAACAGCAAGCAGGATCTGGAGCAAGAAGGAATGTCAGCCAAGCAAGGAAAAAGGAACGCAGGAGATAGTTTCTGTGATGTTGACCAAGGCGAAGGCAGAGATCATCTGGGCTGGACAGCTTAAGTAGGCAGGACTGACGAGCAGGATATCATCAACAGGTGAGTCACTGTGGAGATATAGGAGCTGGCAATTAGCCAACAGCTG
This sequence comes from Aquarana catesbeiana, assembly GCF_042186555.1. Taxonomy (NCBI): domain Eukaryota; kingdom Metazoa; phylum Chordata; class Amphibia; order Anura; family Ranidae; genus Aquarana; species Aquarana catesbeiana. The sequence goes on along the minus strand of NC_133327.1, from coordinate 258,331,034 downwards.
AGCGGGCCAGCTCAGAGAAGGAAGGGCTGAGCCCAGCTCTGACAGTACCCCCTCCTCAATGACCCCTCCCCCTCAGAGGACCACCAGGCTTGAAGGGAAAACGTATATGGAAATCACGGAGGAGGACAGCGGCATGTGCATCCAAGGATGAGGCCCAAGAGCGTTCCTCCAGACCGTACCCTTTCCAATGCACCAGGTACTGTATGCGCCAACGGCACCTACAGGAGTCAACAATGGACTGTACTTCATTCTCCACATGGTTCTCAACCTGTACAGGGTGAGGACGAGGCACCGAGGTGGTAAAGCTGTTGCAGACCAACGTTTTTAATAAGGAGACATGAAATACATTTGAGATACGCATATTAGAAGGAAGGTCTAATGCGTAAGCCATTAGACATTCTGTGAAGAATACGGAAAGGCCCAATAGACTGAGGTGGGAACTTCAGAGAGGGAACATGAAGTCGGAGGCTGCGAGACGACAGCCAGATCCTCAGCATTGAGTCTGTACCTATCATTAGCATGTCGCAAAGCCTCCTTGTACCCAACGAAGACCATGGAGATGCTCCTCTAACGCAGGAATACTCTGTGGAACAAATGAGTCAGGCAACATGGAAGGTTGGAAACCATAGTTCGCCATAAATGGGGACAATCGGGAAGCAGAATTCAAGGCACTATTGTGAGCAAACTCCGCCCACGGTAAGAGGTCTGAACAGTTGTTATGATGGTCAGAAATTTAGCAATGTAAGAATTGCTCCAAGGACTGATTTGCTCGTTCTTCGGCCCCATTAGACTGCGGGTGATACGCAGAGGAGAAAGCAAGCTGAATTCCCAACTGTGCACAAAAGGCTCACCAGAACCGGGACACAAACTGACTACCCCTGTCCGAGACAATCATCTTGGGTAGCCCTTGTAAGTTAAAGATATCCCAAGCAAAAATGGAAGCCAGTTCCTTAGAAGTGGGCAACTTCTTACGTGGAATACAATGAGATATTTTCGAGAAACGGTCAACCACCATAAGGATAACTGTGTTACCCTGGGAGTTGGGTAACTTCACAATAAAATCCATAGACAGGTGGGTCCAGGGCCTCTCTCCATTGGGTTTGGGATGTAGGATGCCCACTGGAAGGTGAGGGGACTCTTACTCTGAGCACACACGGAACAGGCAGCTACAAAGACGGTTACATCAGCATGTAGACTGGGCCACCAGAATTGTTGGTAAATGGCCCAAAAGAGTTAATTCTTCCCAGGGTGACCAGCAGCCTAGGGAGAATAGTAAGTCTGGAGCAAGGCAATATGGAGACTCTCTGGGATGAAGCAGCGGTCACAAGGTTTCTCAGGAGTAGCATGGACCTGAGTAGCAAGAATTTTGTCACCCAAAGGAGAAGTGAGACTGGTGCGAACCGTAGCCAGAATACGATCAGGAGGAATCACAGGAACCCGAACTGACCCCATCTTGGAAGTGGAGGAAAATTGTCATGACAAAGCATCAGCCCTTACATTCTTAGTACTGGGTAAGAATGAGACAATGTAATTGAAACTAGACAAGAAAAGAGCCCATCGTGCCCTTCTGGGAAAGAGGCGTTTGGCCTCAGACAAGAATGTGAGATTCTTCTGGTCAGTAAGAATGAGGACCGGCACAGTGGTACCTCTGACAAGATGTCTCTATTCTTTCAGGGCTAAAATGATCACTAACAGCTTTCTGTCACCAATCTTGTAATTGCACTCCGCAGGTGACAATTGCTTGGAAAAGTAGCCACAAGGATGCATAGCGCTCTTAGAGGTAGGACGTTGAGACAGAAGGGTGCCAACTCCAGTCTCAGAAGCATCAACCTCAAGGATAAAAAGTAAAGTAGGATCAGGATGTGCCAACACAGAAGCAGAAACAAAGGCAGCCTTGAGACTCTCAAAGGCCTTAATGGACTCTGGAGACCAACTCTATGGGTTACCGTCCTTTCTGGTCATATTAGTCAGGGGCTTGACCAGAGACGAGAAGTTATGAATAAACTTCCGATAATAGTTGGCAAAGCCAAGAAAATGCTGCAGAGGAAGTAAACCCACGGGTCAGGGCCACTGTAGGACTGCTGAAAGTTTCTCTGGGTCCATCAAAAAAAACAGCAGTGGAAATAACCCAGGAGTTTAACCTGTTCACAATGGAATCCACACTTCTCCAATTTACAATAGAGATTGTTCTTATGCCGCGTACACACGGTCGGACTTTTCGTCTACAAAAGTCCAACGGACGCCGACAGACTAAAGCTGGCTGGTAATCCGATCGTGTGTGGGCTTCTCCGGACTTTCAGCAGACTTTTTCAGCCTCAAATCCGACGGGCTTTAGATTTGAAACATGCTTCAAATCTTTACGTCGTAACTACGACGGACCCCGAAATCCGCTCGTCTGTGTGCTAGTCCGACGGACAAAAACCCATGCTAGGGCAGCTATTGGCTACTGGCTATGAACTTCCTTATTTTAGTCCGGTGTACGTCATCACGTACGAATCCGTCGGACTTTTGTGTGGTCGTGTGTAGGCAAGTCCGTTCGTTAGAAAGTCTGCTGCAAGTCCGCCGAAAGTCCGCCGGAAGTCTGTCGGACAGGCTGTCGGACTTTTGTAGACGAAAAGTCCGACCGTGTGTACGCGGCATTAGTTTCTGAAGCACACGACAGATATCTGTGTGGTGGCTCTCTAGGGACTTGGAAAATATGAGGATATCGTCGAGATAAACCACCACACATAACTGCAACAAATCTCAGAGGACTGAGATTTGCTAGGAACCTAACATTTAGCTACATTTTCGATCAAGATCGGAAAAAGTTTAAGCTGGAGAAAGAGTTGGCAGAAAAAACAAAACATTTTTCCATGGCGAATTTCGAGCATTATGGGATTTAATGCTTTTGTATGACGAGGGAGCAGTAGACCCACAGGATGCCGATACTGACAATGATTTTTCTGAAGTAAATCTAAGTAACACTAATCCTTGCCTCACTCAAAAAGATCCCCCCACTGGTTTCAAACCTAAATCCCGAGTTTTCCCTGACCTACCAGGCCGCCCAATCGTTTCGGGCAAAGGATCACTCACAGAAAATGCGAGTAAGCTAGTAGATACATTCCTAATGCCACATGTACAAAGCTTACCTTCGTTTATTCGCGACACTACGGATTTACTAAAACACATCGAGGGGATTCAAGTCCCTCCGGACGCCCTGCTCATGGCTGTTGATGTCGAGGCTCTTTACTCGAGCATCCCCCACGAGCAGGGCGTCCGGATGGCTGGATCTTTTCTCATGGAGCAAGACCATAATACTAGGCCAGTTAATAATTTCATCCTTAGGTTACTGGATTTTATTCTTACTAAAAACTATTTCACCTTTATGGATCAACTCTACCTCCAAACACAAGATGTCGCAAGGGGCACATCATGTGCCCCGTCTTATGCTAATCTATATCTTGGCAGCTGGGAACGTACCATTTTTGTGGATGAACAATTAGAACCCCTTTTAGACCATACCCTATGTTGGTATAGGTACATTGACGATCTTTTGATCATCTGGACAGGTACTGTAGAACTTCTCAATTCCTTCATAGAAAGGCTGAATAACAATCAATTCAACCTGCATTTCACGTATACGTATGATCTTCAAAGTGTATCATTCCTTGACGTACAGATCATCAAGAACCCTTCAGGGAAATTGATTATGAACTTATTCCGTAAACCTACGGCGGTCAACACGCTACTGCATGCGTCTAGCTCACATCCCCGTCCTCTCATCCGCAGTATCCCTTACGCTCAATATTTGAGATTAAGGAGAAACTGCACTGAGGACGGGGACTTCCATCGACAGGCTGACGCATTACGTACACGTTTATTAGCACGCGGCTATTGCCGCACTAATTTGAGAAAAGCTTTTAATAAAGCCTTTGCTCTGGATCGTCAGACATTGCTGTATGGTCCTCCCCGTACCAAACGACCTTTCAATGCGGCAATCATTACCAGATATTCCATCCACCATCACCAGCTGCGTAACATACTTTCCAAACATTGGCACCTGCTGACTGACCATCATATCGTTAAAAAATACATTAAATCCACCCCTGAATTAGTATTCAGAAAGGCTACCTCACTGAGAGACAGACTTACCCACAGTCACTACAGAACCCTTAGGATTACATCTAAAGAGCCCCGAGGCACTTACAAATGCGGCAATTGCCCGCACTGTCCATGGATCTTAGAGGGACAACAATTGGTGCTCCCCAATGGTGAATTATTTTCTCCAAGTCGTTCGGCTAATTGTGGCACGAGAGGTATTATCTATTTAATGACCTGCGACTGTGGGGCGTTTTACGTGGGGAAGACCATCAGGGAGCTGAGGCAACGACTGGGAGATCATTTATATGCATCAACAAATGGCAAACTCACCACTGTGGGGTGCCATATTGGGATTCACCACAGATTTAACCCGGATCATGTGAAATTTACTATATTGGAAGTCATCCCAGAGGACCCCAGAGGGGGTGACTGGGATCGAGAAATTCTAAAACGGGAATCGTTCTGGATAGAACGGTTGAACGCTCTCACTCCCCCTGGCCTCAATGAGGCACATACATATAAGTATTTTTTATAGTAAAAAGTTGATGCCTATGATCTGCCCGGCCTTGCGACTGCTCCCTGATGGTATCTTTCGGGCGGGCATGTGGCTTTCCAGGCAGAGGAGGGGCCCCTCCTCCGGATCAGGCTCTCTTCCTCCGCCTCCTCTGGCGGTGTCAACCACCGCCAATCTAACGGGCTAGGCGCAGGCGCGGATTAGTGTCCGCGCTTGCGCTCTAGGTGAAAGCCTGACCCGGAAGCGGTGCTGCGGATGCCCAAGAGCCGCACTTCTTCTGGGTTGGGGGTATATAAGGCCGCCGCTATGGCGGCCTTGTATCTACGACGGACACCTGGCAGGCTACCCATGCAGGGACGCACCACAAGTAAGTTTATATCCAAATCTTCAGTATATCCCCTCCTCCTCTCCTCACCTACCTGCTATCTTTTGGCAAAATATTGCTTATTTTCAAGAATATGATGGTGTTTCTCTGTTTTTTGCAGTGTGATTCTACAGGTCCGCTGTGACCACTGACACCTGCATAGTCTATTGATTACTCTATTTACCTCCACAAGCTGCAATGCATTAATCCGCAAGAACTATCATATTATATGGTCCTAAAGAAATAATCCTATCCATAGGTGCAATTTATTGGACCCTCATTGGTACTAAAACAATGGTGGGTGTTTTTTGGGTTTAGACACATCATAGGTGGAGGGCTGTTCCTGCTTCACTTCCTCCCCCCCCTTCCCTCCTTTCCCCCTCTTTCCCCCCCTTTTTTCCCCTCCTTCCCCCCCTTCCACCTTACCCGTCCCCCTCTCTTTGGCCCCCCTCCCCTCTTTTCCTTCTCTCCATTTTTCCTTTTCCTCTCCACCCCCTCTTTCCTGCCCCCATCCCCGCATTTTCTCTTCCTTTCCCCCCTCCTCCCCCCTTCCCCTTCCGTTTTCCCTTCCTTTTTTCCCCCTCCTTTCCCCCTCCCCCCCCTTCCTTCCCTCCTCTCCCCCCCCTTTTCTTCCCTAACCCCCCTTCCCCTTCTTTTCCCAATTCCTCCCCCTTCCCTTCCCCCCTTCTCTTCCCCCTCCCCCCTTTTTCCCTGTCCTTTCCCCCCCCCTTTTTCCCTGTCCTTTCCCCCCCTTTCTTCCTCCCTCCTCCCCTTCCCCCTCCCTTCCCCTACCCCTTCCCTTTCCCCCTCCCTTTCCCCTTCCCTTCCCTCCCTTCCTTTTGTCCCCTCCTTTCCCCCCTCCTCCCCAGCCCCCCTCCCCAGCCCCCCTCCTCCCCCTGGCCATTTCACCATAATTTCTATTCTACCTGGTTGGTTCTCATTTACCAATAATCGTCCCATACTTTTATCATCTAATATGTTCCCTATTCTTTTTACATATTCAGTGTGCTCTGCCGTAAAAAACCCTCCGTGCTCGCCCCCGGGGGAACGCCCAATTTTGGGCGTCTCACAGTGCCGCTCAAGCCCGGTTTGGGCATTGGTTGGTGAGTTTATATACATTTATCTCAAATGAATTATCACTCCAATGCTCATGTTATTGTCAATGCATTCATTGTTTATTTACCACATATGTTATTTATCACTTATGTAACTGTAGTTATTTGATCCTTAGAGAATTCACCTGGACGCCTCCTGAAGAAGCGGTCAATCCGCGAAACTGTTAAGGTTACGTTCTCAAGTATTCTAAATAACAGCCTCCAACTACCTTTGTTGGCATTTTTTAATGTCACTGTAATTTTTGTACTGTAAACAATTGCCATGTATGAAATCTATATTGTATGTATATACAATCAGGTCCATAAATATTGTGACATCGACACAATTGTAATCTTTTTGGCTCTATACACCACCACAATGGATTGTTAATAAAACAAACAAGATGTGCTTTAACTGCAGACTTTCAGCTTTAATTTGAGGGTATTTACATCCAAATCAGGTGAACGGTGTAGGAATTACGACAGTTTGTATATGTGCCTCCCACTTTTTAAGGGACCAAAAGTAATGGGACAGATTAACAGTCATCCATCAAACTTTCGCTTTTTAATACTTGGTTGCAAATCCTTTGCAGTCAATTACAGCCTGAAGTCTGGAATGCATAGACATCACCAGACGCTGGGCTTCATCCCTGGTGATGCTCTGCCAGGCCTCTACTGCAACTGTCTTCAGTTCCTGCTTGTTCTTGGGGCATTTTCCCTTCAGTTTTGTCTTCAGCAAGTAAAATGCATGCTCAATCGGATTCAGGTCAGGTGATTGACTTGGCCATTGCATAAAATTCCACTTCTTTCCCTTAAAAAACTCTTTGGTTGCTTTCGCAGTATGCTTCGGGTCATTGTCCATCTGCACTGTGAAGCGCCGTCCAATGAATTATCTGAATATGAGCAGATAATATTGCCAGAAACACTTAAGAATTAATCCTGCTGCTTTTGTCAGCAGTCACATCATCAATAAATACAAGAGAACCAGTTCCATTGGCAGCCATACATGCCCACGCCATGACACTACCACCACCATGCTTCACTGATGAGGTGGTATGCTTTGGATCATGAGCAGTTCCTTTCCTTCTCCATACTCTTCTCTTCCCATCACTCTGGTACAAGTTGATCTTGGTCTCATCTGTCTATAGGATGTTGTTCCAGAACTGTGAAGGCTTTTTTAGATGTTGTTTGGCAAACTCTAATCTGGCCTTCCTGTTTTTGAGGCTCACCAATGGTTTACATCTTGTGGTGAACCCTCTGTATTCACTCTGGTGGTCTTCTCTTGATTGTTGACTTTGACACACATACACCTACCTCCTGGAGAGTGTTCTTCATCTGGCCAACTGTTGTGAAGGGTGTTTTCTTCACCAGGGAAAGAATTCTTTGGTCATCCACCACAGCTGTTTTCTGTGGTCTTCTGGGTCTTTTGGTGTTGCTGAGCTCAACGGTGCATTCTTTCTTTTTAAGGATGTTCCAAACAGTTGATTTGGCCACACCTAATGTTTTTGCTATCTCTGAGATGGGTTTGTTTTGTTTTTTTCAGCCTAATGATGGCTTGCTTCACTGATAGTGACAGCTCTTTGGATCTCATATTGAGAGTTGACAGCAACAGATTCCAAATGCAAATAGCACACTTGAAATGAACTCTGGACCTTTTATCTGCTCCTTTTAAATGGGATAATGAGGGAATAACACACACCTTTCCATGGAATAGCTGAGCAGCCAATTGTCCCATTACTTTTGGTCCCTTAAAAAGTGGGAGGCACATATACAAACTGTTGTAATTCCTACACCGTTCACCTGATTTGGATGTAAATACCCTCAAATTAAAGCTGAAAGTCTGCAGTTAACGCACATCTTGTTCGTTTCATTTTAAATCCATTGTGGTGGTGTATAGAGCCAAAAAGATTACAATTGTGTCCATGTCCCAATATTAATGGACCTGGCTGTAGATGTTTTAAATTTGCTGTAATTTGAATAAATCAGAAATTTTACCTATAATTGTATCATTGTATGAGGTACCGGTATAGTCCAATTAGTTGTGGGGTGGCGAGGCGGGACTCAATTGGAGTAGTCCCTCTGAACTTTTTCTTCTTCTCCCCCCATTTTTCCCCATTCAAATATTTATGAAGGATGAAGGTACCCAAATTTAACTTACTAATTATCATTTGTGTGGCAACCATCTCATAAAATCTCAGAGGACATTGTTAATAAATTCCTGGAAAACTGGCTAAAAGGCATTACGAGGTACTCATAATGGCCTGTTCTGGTATTAAACGCAGTTTTCCACTCGTCATCTTCCTTAATTCTCCAGTACTCTGAGACATGCCCCTTCACATAAATCACATTCCCACATGACCTCCCTCACCCTCTGCTTCTCCTAATCTCTGGTGACATATCCCCAAACCCTGGGCCACCATCATCTGTCTTTGCCCAACGCTCCCATCCCCCTACACCTTCTGGCAGGAGCCGCAACCCACAGAACTTGGTCTCTATTCCTCTTTCCAAAACCAGCCCCCCTTTTCCTGTGCCCTTTGGAATGCACGTTCTGTCTTCAACAAACTCACCGCCCTTCACGACCTCTTTATCACAAATTCCTTTAACCTACTTGCCATTACTGAAACCTGGCTTCATGAATCAGATACTACATCTCCTGCTTCCCTCTCCTATGGGGGCCTTCTCTGGGCCCACTCCCCTAGGCCAAGTGGACGGAAGGGAGGTGGAGTGGGAATCCTTCTAGCCCCATGCAGCACCTATCAGGTACTTCACCCACCTCCCTCTCTGACACTCTCCTCTTTTGAGGCACATTGCATTCGTCTATTCTCTCCCATTTCTCTAAGAATTGCTGTCATCTACCGGCCCCCTGGACCAGTATCAGCCTTCCTTGATGACTTCTCTGCCTGGCTACCCTACTTTCTCTCTTCTGAAATCCCCACAATTATTCTCGGGGACTTTAACATCCCTGTTAACACTAACACTACTATTACTTCTAAACTTCTCAGTCTAACCTCATCGATTGACCTGAAGCAATGGATACAGGCTCCTACCCACTCCAACGGCAACACCCTTGACCTTGTCTTCTCCTATCTGTGCACTCCGTGCAACCTTTCCAACAATCCACTCCCACTCTCTGATTACCACCTTATTAGCTTTGCTCTCTCCCTGTCTTCCACCTGTTCTCCCTCCAACCGCCTAACAGTTACACGTAGAAACCTTCGCCACCTCAACCCTTCTCTTCTCTACTCTGCTACTGATCACCTCTATGACAAAATCTCACCTCTGTCCTGCCCCAACCTAGCCACTTTCATCTACAACAGCTCACTGTCTTCCTCCCTAGACAAACTTGCCCCCTCACTACACGCAGAATTAGGCCCCCGACTGCTACAACCCTGGCAAACAGATGACACCAGAAGTCTCAGAAAACGTAGCAGCGCTCTTAAGCGCCTGTGGCATAAGACTAAGATCCAGGAAAACTTCACACAATATAAATCTGCCCTCCTAAAATACTATTCCTGCCTTCACACTGCCAAACAGACCTACTTTATCACACTCATTAACTCATCCAGTCCACGTCAACTCTTCTCTACCTTCAACACTCTACTCTGTCCTCCACTACCTCCACCCACCAACTCACTCACTGCCCAGGAGATTGCCAATCACTACAATTCATGAGGAGATCGCCAATGCGCAAAAACCTCCCCCATACAACACCCCATGTCCACAGATACAATCATTACTTCCCTCATTCAACCCTGCTACTATTACTGAGGTTGCTAAACTTTATCTAACACTCATCTAACCACCTTCCCCCTGGATCCTGCTCCCTCGCAAATGCTACGCTCACCCTCTGATTCGATTCTACACTCTCTAACTCACATTTTCAACCTCTCCCTCTCTTGTGGCATCTTCCCAAACTCTCTAAAACATGCGCTAGTCACCCCCATACTTAAAAAGCCCTCACTGGACCCCACCAATCTCAACAACTTGCGTCCCACCTCCTTACTCTCCTTCTCCTCCAAACTTCTTGAAAGACTGGTCTACAACCGACTAAGCGACCATCTGACCATGAATAAACTTCTTGATCCCCTTCAGTCCGGTTTTCGCTCTCAACACTCCACGGAAACTGCTCTCCTTAAACTCTCAAATGACCTACTAATGGCTAAAACCAGTGGACACTATTCTGTACTACTTCTCCTGGATCTCTCTGCTGCCTTTGACACAGTGGACCACTCACTCCTCCTCAAAAAACTCCACTACTTTGGTCTCCGTGACTGTACTCTTCGCTGGTTCTCATCCTACCTATCCCACCGCTCCTTCAGTGTCACTTACAACTCTACTTCCTCCTCTCCTCTTCCTTTCTCCATTGGGGTCCTCCAAGGTTCTGTTCTTGGACCTCTCCTTTTCTCAATCTACACCACCTCCTTGGGTCAGTAGATTGCCTCCCACGGCTTTAAATATCATCTCTATGCTGATGACACCCAAATCTATCTCTCCACCCCCCAGCTCTCTCCATCTGTCTCCTCACGCATTACCAACTTACTAGCAGATATATCAGCCTGGATGTCACATCACTTCCTCAAACTCAACCTATCCAAAACTGAGCTCATGATATTTCCTCCCTCAGGTGCCACTTCCCCTGATTTCTCTGTCAATATCAACGGCTCAACTATTAACCCATCTCCCCACACCAAGGTCCTAGGTGTAATCCTGGACTCTGAACTAACCTTTCGACCCCACATTCTATCACTATCTAAAACTTGCCGCCTCAATCTCCGCAACATCTCCAAGATACGCCCCTTCCTAACCAATGTCTCCACAAAGCTTCTAATCCACTCCCTGGTCATCTCCTGCCTCGACTACTGCAACTTCCTCCTCATTGGTTTACCTCTAAATAGGCTATCCCCACTTCAGTTCATCATGAACGCTGCTGCCAGGCTCATCCACCTCACAAACCGCTCAGCGTCTGCTACACCCCTCTGCCAATCCCTCCATTTGCTGCTCAGTCACCGAATTAAATTCAAGATACTAACTATAACTTACAAAGCCATCCACAACCTGGCCCCCAGCTACATCTCTAACCTAGTCACATACCAACACCAACCTAATCGTTCTCTTCGCTTCTCCCAAGACCTCCTGCTCTCGAACTCCCTTGTCACCTCTGTTGTAATATGTTCACCGATTTATGTGGGACATTGTTGTGTGTATGTACACATGCAGTCAATGTTGACCGAATGGTTGATTTGTCCAACTGAATTTTAACAGCTGAAGACTCTTTGATGTGTTAATCTTATGCAAGTTTATTTGAACATTTCAAAGGGTATTCAGGTGGTATGTTAATCTAATCTAATTACATATATCTAAAGGGGACTTGTTGATGTTGATATGCGGGAGTGCAAATTGGGGCGGTTTATGACTGCAACTGTTCACGGCTGGGAGTTGTTGTCTGTTTGAAAGACAAAAGCTAATCAAAGTCCTAAATTGGAACGGCCAATCAAATTGCTCAGCCATTCAATATTTAGTGAATATAACACGGCATTCAGTCTATAGTTGGGGGGGAGTGAGGCTCGTCTGTGTATGAGTGAGGCTCGTCTGTGTATGAGTGAGGCTTGTCTGTGTATGCACACTCGGATCTAAGACATGGGGTTCTGAATTATATCTCCTCTGTCGGATTTCTTTGTCATCTGTGGACTTTGGACTTTGTTCTGTGTTGGAAGTCAATAAAGTGCATCTCTCTGGAAGAATTGGGTTGCTGCGGAAGAGTACTTACATCATCATTATATAATAACCTAAATATTAATTATCATACCCACTCTACATCTATACACCCAGTATATATTAATATAGACCCGATCACTACACTGGTGCCGTTCAAGCGACCAGAAGAGCATTTTCGGACTTAGTAACAGAAGTCGGTGGTGACAACAATCCTGTGAGGTGGACAGAAGTCTGATGAAGAACCAAGAGCTGTGCTGTGACTCTAATGTCTGGTTGTGACATAAGAGAGTCTGATCTACAAATTTAAACAAGTTGGGAACCCCCAGAATTATTCTCTGGAGACTGGAAACAACAACAAAAAAAAAAAAAAGGACTGTGTCGTGTACCAGAAGACCTGAAGTGGAAGCTGAAGGAGTAACTAATGCGGTGAGTAAAATATTTCCTTTTTTAATTATTAGTAATATAGTCAAAATGCTTACTCAGTGTGAAGCCAGTGTCAGTTCTGATAAAGTTAACAGATGGGTATTAAAATGTATTAAGCGCCATGGCGGTCCTTATGAAATTCCAGAAAAATGTAAGCAGACATGGACGATGATGAAGGAATTTTTAGAGAAAAATGTTTTTGATAGCAAAATTTCAGAAAGTAAAAGAAAAGGTTGCATTATACAGGGCTTGTTATCTTGCTGTTTAACAATGGAAAGTTCTTTGAATGGTAAGGTTGAGGAAATGACCCAGTTACAGAAGGCAGTTGATAATAGCAACAATGTTTGTGAGAGGTTACAAAACCAATCAGACACTGAGACAGTAAATTTAAAGTTGCATGCAGTTACCATTGGTGAAGCCTTAATTGAGAAATCTAAACGTTGTGATGAATTATCAGAGGAAAATGAGAGATTAAAATTAAGAATTATGGAGTTAGAGAAGAGATCTCAGGAATGCAGATATGCATCAAATCTTGGATTCAGCAATCTGCAGCAAACAGAACCTCATATTAAATCTGATAATTCATTACCAGCTGCCCCCACTGTGACTACCACAGTTTATAACAATAATAATAATACAGGTGAAGTTCAGCTGGTAATGAAGCCATTGAAACCAAAATTATTAGACGCAATTCTTAAAGAAATAGGAATGGTTCCTTACCATGATTTAAACAGATTTTTAAAATGGTTTTGTGACGTGCAGCAAGTCAGAGATATGTACAATCTCAACCCATCTGACTTAGAAAGAGTTTTGCAACATTCTGTAGGAAGTGGTCTTTGGATGAGAATTAAACAAATCTGTATTCAGCCTCTGAGGACAAGGGACATATTACTGGAATTATTATGTGTTTTGTATGGTGTACGTTCTGATGTTACTATTCATGGAAAGATCCAACAAATGCAAAATGAATCTCCCTATGAATTGTCACACAGGATAGCAACTATTATGGAATTATTGGTCGGTAATAATCTTGCATTTGAGCGTGGTGGCTCGATACATATGAGTATGTTTCTAGATGCTTTGCATGAAGATATCAAACAAAATATTTTATTAGTTACCCCAAATCCTCATGATTTAAAAGACATATTGTTGAGAGCAGACCATTTATGGAGAAAGTCAAATGAGCAGGCTGTCAAAATTGATTTAGCCACATTGTTTAGGACAAATACTGAACATAAAGATCAGAAGATAATATCCTATGATAACCCCCAGAGAGGACACTCCGGGTCATACATAGGTGATATTAATATGAAAAACAGAGCTGAACAAAATAATAATAAGAAAAGGTCCAAGACTTGGATACCGTTTTCTCAGTTAAAACAGAAATATGACCACCTGAAAATTGAGTATGACAAGATGAGAGGGGAACGTGATAAATTATTACAGCAGTTGAAGGGGGTACAGGGTGTCATGAATGTACAAGATGTACATTCTCCAGATCTGTCTTTGAATGCAGATGACACTTGTCTAGCAGTGGGGGTGAATTAGCTCCAAACTGTAAATAGTGTTTTGTTTTAACTTCAAACAATGTTTAAGGACCTTGCTAATTAGTTTTGTTGGAGAGTTTTTTTGTCTTTCAGATATTGAAATTTAAATGACGGTGAATAGCAGAAGCACAGTCTGAAATTGCTGGCTAAGTGGGGGGGAATTATGGAAGAAATGCTGAATTGACAACAAGGAATTATAAAGCATTCATGGACTCTCTCGAAATTCATCAAGCAATGGACCTTTTTTTTCTTTTTTCTTCAACGCCCTAATTTTTAATTTTTCTCCCTTTTCCTGATATATTTTGCTTTTCATTTTTTATTTTCTTTATGTTTTATTTCTTGAACTTTTATCTTAAAACCAAAGAGAAGCATTTTAACCTAAAATAATTTTCATAACATCTGTACATATTACATAATGCGTATTGATCAATATATTTGACATCTAAGGTGAGATGCTGCACAATGGTTTGGCATAGCATAAATTTTAGTATGTTGGGTGGTTTTCCTAAATTTATAAGAGGGATGAGTGAAATTCATCACTCTAGTCATGATTTGAAACTTTGTTGACTCAGTTGTTTATAATATGCTAAAGGATATGACATATATGGATGAAAAAGACCTTTCTACCTTTCATGGTGAAGATACTAGCAAGAATTTCCACTGCCGCTTTGTCTGGATAGAAGATCTGATAAACACTGATGTCAAGCTGATTCTATCTGAACCATCGTGTGGGGGTATATCTATATGTATATGTTGGTATACCGTTCAAGTGTAATTGTGGACTGAATGATCCAAGTAACTGCTCTATTGAAGGCAATGAGGGGTCGGCCTACAGCAAATTACAAAAGCAAATTTTGACTGGCAATCAACAAAGATGGACTCATGAATGTCAAGTGCAAGGAAATAGTTTTACTGCCATATCCAAACCTTTTTGACCTTGAAAGTGAGTGCTGGTACATTGATGGTTCTTCTTACTATAAAGATGAAAGTAGAGTGTTTGCGTAAAAGCATCTTTAAAAATGAAAAGCTTGAGCCTGGAGATGAGAGAATCCTGGACTTGTGGATTGGAGTTCCCAGAGCAGAGCATACCAAGTTTACTTTCAGTGAGATGGTGAGAGATGTGATGAAGTCAGACCAAAGGATGGACTGTGACATCAGCTCGTCTTTGAGCAATATTCAAGATCTTGATGTGATATAATAAGGCCTAACAGCTATATGGGCCACTGATGTTTACCAAATCCTTTTCTAGTCATGGTCTAAAAGTTATATTATCTAATAACTGTTTCATGGGGATATTTTAGAGCCTGGTGAAGAGAGATGTAACCAGTTTCAACTTCATATTTTATATGAGCCATTGTAAAGCATCCAGTACCTTAAATCATAATGATATTTTTTGTTGTTTGATTTATGGGTCAGTTCTAGTAGTTAGAACCGACCCAAGTGGGGGTATATGTTGTAATATGTTCACCGATTTATGTGGGACATTGTTGTGTGTATGTACACATGCAGTCAATGTTGACCGAATGGTTGATTTGTCCAACTGAATTTTAACAGCTGAAGACTCTTTGATGTGTTAATCTTATGCAAGTCTATTTGAACATTTCAAAGGGTATTCAGGTGGTATGTTAATCTAATCTAATTACATATATCTAAAGGGGACTTGTTGATGTTGATATGCGGGAGTGCAAATTGGGGCGGTTTATGACTGCAACTGTTCACGGCTGGGAGTTGTTGTCTGTTTGAAAGACAAAAGCTAATCAAAGTCCTAAATTGGAACGGCCAATCAAATTGCTCAGCCATTCAATATTTAGTGAATATAACACGGCATTCAGTCTATAGTTGGGGGGGAGTGAGGCTCGTCTGTGTATGAGTGAGGCTCGTCTGTGTATGAGTGAGGCTTGTCTGTGTATGCACACTCGGACCTAAGACATGGGGTTCTGAATTATATCTCCTCTGTCGGATTTCTTTGTCATCTGTGGACTTTGAACTTTGTTCTGTGTTGGAAGTCAATAAAGTGCATCTCTCTGGAAGAATTGGGTTGCTGCGGAAGAGTACTTACATCATCATTATATAATAACCTAAATATTAATTATCATACCCACTCTACATCTATACACCCAGTATATATTAATATAGACCCGATCACTACAACCTCATCCCATGCTCGCCTTCAGGACTTCTCCAAAGCCTCTCCCATCCTCTGGAATGCTCTACCCCAATCCGTCCGATTTTCTCCTACTTTATCCACTTTCAGACGATCCCTGAAAACCCATCTCTTCAGAGAAGCCTATCTGGCCCCAACCTAACAACTGTACATTTATCTTCTCAATCAGCACATCACCCACAGTTATTACCTCTTGTAGCTCTTGACCTTCCCTCTTAGATTGTAAGCTCTAAGGAGCAGGGCCCTCTGATTCCTACTGTATTAAAGCGTATTGTATTTGTACTGTCTAACCTCAAGTTGTAAAGCGCTACGTAAACTGTTGGTGCTATATAAATCCCATATAATAATAATAATAATAATCCTCATGAGATTGTATGCCCCTCTCAAATCAAGCTTTGTGAAAACCGTTGCTCGCTTGAGGCGGTCAAATAACTCCATAATCAACGGAATCAAATAGACATTCTTAATCATGAAATGACTGAGACCCCTATAATCAATACAAGGTCTCAGTGCACCACTCCTCTTCTTCACAAAGAAGAAACCAGCGCCAGCAGGAGATGAGGATTTGTGACTGAAACCTCGAAAAAGTGTGTCTGCAACATACTCCTCCATGGCCTTATCCTCCAAGACCGAGAAAGGGTAAACCCGGCCACGAGGGGTATGGCACCAGGTTGAAGGTCAATGGCACAATCATACGACCGGTGTGGAGGCAAACTTCCGGCTTGACCTTTGTCAAAGACATCGCTAAAATCACGGTACTCCTCCGGCAGGGAGGAGAGTGAAAAGGTGCACAGGACCTTGACTACCTTCTGGAAGCATGTCTTACTGCATTGTGGCGACCAGGAGAGAACGTCAGCATGGAGCCATCAAAAAGGGGTTGTCCCTCTGTAACCAAGTATAACCAATAACCAGTGGAAACTTAGGTAAGGAAATAACTTGGAATTGGATTATCTCATGGTGAAGAGCCCCACGGCCATGGGTAAGAGAACAGTCTTATGAGTCACATGGGCAGGCTCTAGAGGTCTCTCCTCAAGAGCCTCAGTGGCAAGTGGAGTGTCACACAGCTGCAGCGGAATTGAGTGCTTTGATACAAAGGCAACGTTAATGAGTCGATTAGAGCCTGTATCTCAATGGACGACTTCTGGATAACTGAGGACGAAACAACGCCACCTAAGGTCTGTCCGTGACAAGACCTCAAGGTTCGGGCATTCCCTGGATGGGTAGGACAAGACTTCAAAAAGTGACTTACCTGGCCACAATAAAGGCACAATCTCTCCCTCCTCCTAAGAGTTCTCTCATCTGCAGAGATGCGTGAAGCCCAAGAGAAAAATGTACAGGAGGCTTCCGCAAGCGCCCCTTTAAAAGAGAGTCTTTCTCTGAGTCCGGAGTCAATGAGGATGGCAAACGTGATCAACTTCTCCAGCTCAGTGGGTATATCTCGGGCTGCTATCTCATCCTTGATGGTATCCGAGAGACCATGAACATCAAATACCCTTTTAAAAGAAGCCACAAACTCAGGGTAACTCAAGACAACAGGTTTTTGCGTCTCCCATAGAGGGTTTGCCCAGGCCAAGGCTCTCTCAGAAAGCAAAGATATCATGAAACCTACTTTGCTTCTGTCCGTGGGAAACACTTGGGGCAGCATCTCAAAGTATATCTCAACCTGGTTGAGAAACCCTCCTCATTGGACTGGATCACCCCCAAATCACTGGGGAAGCGGAGCGGAACCAGACATACCTCTTATAGAGATACTTGAGGCGGGTGCCTGCACAGAGACTGGAGCAGCAGCAGGGATGGCCTGCAACACAGATTGTACTGGAGCAGCCACAATGGGAGATTCCAGGTGAGCCGTGCGACTCAGGAGAGCTTGTAACGCCATCGCAAACTGATCCATGCGGTGATCCTGCTCATCCAAACTGGAAAAAATATTGCCAACAAGTGGATTGACTGCATCTTCTGAATTTATGGCCTTCGCCTACTGTCAGAAACTGTGGATCAGACTGAGACAGAAATACAGTTAAATTACACTTGTTTAATAATATAAGTAAATAGAACAAACGTAGTCAAAACATAGCTAAAGTTCAGTAACCGGAACAGATAGTCAGACAAGCCAGAAAGTCAGGAAGCTAGAGAACAGCGTAATGGAACAGCAAGCAGGATCTGGAGCAAGAAGGAATGCCAGCCAAGCAAGTCTTTAACAGGAACGCAGGAGATAGTCTCTGCGATGTTGACCAAGGCGAAGGCAGAGATCATCTGGGCTGGACGGCTTAAGTAGGCAGGACTGACGAGCAGGATATCATCAACAGGTGAGTCACTGTGGAGAGATAGGAGCTGGCAATTAGCCGACAGCTGAGCGACTAGCTCAGAGAAGGAAGGGCTGAGCCCAGCCCTGACAGTCTCCCTCTGACTCAGGCAGGCAGATTCCTCTGTAGAGCACCCAGATAAGATCTTCAGTGGCACTCCTCTTTTGGCTCCCAAAGGTCTTGAAGCCCAGCTGGGACCTCGTTGAGACAGGCAAAACCTTCAGTAGGGCGGGCAGGAAGGACTGGCAGGCCATCAGGCTTGGAACCTCTCCTCCTGGAAAATAACACTGCTCTCTGGTACTCCAAATTATGTATGCACTCTTCAACAACGATCTGGGCAACCCTCCCCAGGGATTGGCTGGAGCTGCATAAATATTCAGGCTGATTGGCTGACTCTTCCACCCACCATATTCTGGAAAACAGGGTTAATCAATCAAACTTGCAGCCTTAAGCAATTACACTCTGCTCCACTGATTACAGCAGAGCCATAAAGCTAAATTTGCCTACTCTTCTCAGGCAGCCTATCTGGGAGGGTGCCACACCAGCATCAGTGGAATGCTTAGCAGTGGTAAAGAACATGCAAGAGGTACCCCTTTTGAGCCAACAGGAATACTGATCCATATTATTTCTAGAAAGTAAAAAAACACAAATCCCAACTAAGATTCTTTTTGTCATTTTGTGCACTGGTAGACCTGTAAGTCCTGCAAGATGTAGAGCTGCTCTCAGGCTGGATGGTATCCAAATTATGACCTCTATTGGATACCATTATGGGACTTATATTGTGCTTCCTGTGATGCCTAGCATGATCTTTCTAGGTCTTTGTAATCCTCTCTATGCATAAGTGAACAGGTTCCCAATGGCCATGTAAACATATACACCTGATACAGTTGTTTCAAAATCACACAAACCACAATAACAACGTTCTTTTGATTACTGCAAAGCACAGTATATATTTTAAAATGTATGAGCTGTATTAGTCACACCATCACATAGTCCTTTGGGATCTGCATCAACCCTTTCACCAAAGCACACCCAAATCTCTTTGAACAGAACTGCATGTCACACAGACACATAAAACCAACAATAAAAAATGTTCAGTAGCATAGCACATTCTTCTAGCTAAAAGCTCTTATCACTGATGTCTGGACACAAAAGAATCCACACATCATTGACAGTAAAGAGAGGTATTCTAAGCCTTAGCAGCGCCTGGAGCCATTAGGCTGCCAGATTTATGACCTTGACGGTATGATACGCTCATGTATACTCCCACTAAATTAATACCAATATACTGAATAAGTCACCTATTTGTTGACAACATGAATTCAGTCTATTGTGTCCAGAAGTATTTTGTAAAAAATGAACCTACAATGCGCACACACTGCTAGAACATCCCGTTGCTTACATTATTTCAGAAAAATATCTTTTAGCAGCTCAAAATAGCTGCATGTTCATGATGTTTCATTTAAAGTACTTTAGTAAAACTTTTATTTCATGTTCTTTTCATGGCATGGAATGGCTTTAAAATCAGGGCCTCAGTCTTTCATCATTGTTTTCCAAGTAGTGCTAGCAAGACTGGATTTGGATTCTTGTGGGCCCTATACACTACCACCCCCTTCTAGCTGCCCCCACTGTCCTTATTTAAAGTGGGGTTCCACCCAAAAAACAAAAATACCTGGAAAAATTCTAAAAAAAAAACATTTGGATAGTTATTTTTTTTCACTTACCTCTAAATGCCTGTTGCTAGGTGGTCCCTCGTAGTCTGCCTGTTCCTTTGCCTGGGCTGGTGACATCACTTCCCCCCCAGGCACAGGAAGGGCTCCACTCTGCTCCCTCCCTCCTGTCAATCATCTGGGACCCATTACAGGTCCCAGGTGATTGAGCAGCCAATCACGGCGCGCGGCGCTGCTCGCACATGCGCAGTGGGTGCCAGGCTGTGAAGACACAGCCCGGCGCCCACAGTTGAAATGCCGGCGCCGACGAGCGGAGGGGGGGACGAGCGGGGCTTCGATTCCCCGCATCGCTGGACCCAGGGACAGGTAAGTGTCCAATTAAAAGTCAGCAGCTGCAGTATTTGTAGCTGCTGACTTTTAATTTTTTTTTTTTTTGACGGCCCCCCTGGGTGGAACACCTCTTTAAGCAACTTCACACCTCATTCCCATATGCTTCTCCAAGCAGCTAATGGCTACAGTGGGATTAGGCAGTGGCTTTAGTGGAGTGCCCATTTATTCCTCAAGTTCAGGTACAGGTGCAGGCCCCTTTTCCAATAACTCCCTGGGCTTCTGGACACACCTAGGGAAGATACATTTCTCAGCTTCCCTGTTTCAAAATCTCAAGAAGGCCACACCTGAGGCAAAGGCAACTGAACAGGTGAGTGGCCTTCTGATGTCAGAACTGGCATGCAGGCACAGCCTAATAGCACGCAACTTCCCCAAAAGACCCACCTTCTGTGGGGGAACCTCCCTGATTGCACAGAATACTCCAATTCAATTGGGGTGGCTCTTTGTCCTTGGGCCTTGGATTCCTCCAACTGTACATCTGTGTTACCAAAGCTACACTGAACTTCACTATGAGGGACACTGTCCATTATAATAATCACAAGTATCTGTGTTCTATACTGTTTTACCCAATTTGGACCATGCATAGAAGCACCTAAGCGCTGACAGCGCAGCACTGGAGGATTTCGTTTGACAGGTAGGTCTGTCATAATGTGCTAATATGCATAGCTTTTGATGAAGCCTCTTTTTTCCCCTCTTGACGTACCATAGGTAGAAGATCATGTAAGGAGTCAAATCTTGATCCAATGTTTAAGGTAAAAAAAAAAACACATGTAATGTACCATATTCATTCTCAGCTCTGAAGACCACCCGTCTGCTAGCAGCCAATGAGTGGAAAAGGAGGAGTATTTTCAAAAAGCTACATTTACAACACATTTAATGGACTATATGAACAGCTATTTCATTTGTTCTAACAATGTACTGTCTGTTACAATATTAATGAAACTTTAGGGACTTATGGAAACAAATTCCACAAGCATGCTGTTAAAATGAGTTAAACTTTATTCTCAGAAGGAAAAGCAGCCAAAACAGCTCTTGGCATGTTCCATTTTCTCCCTACGGACTGAAAGAATTTAGGAACATTCTAATGTAAAAAGAAGTGTGCATCAATGAATAACGGTACAATTTAACCCCATCTCACTAATCACACTACTTCTATGCTCCAACTAGGCCAGAAATAGCTGATGACAGATGTAATTGCTACTTTATCCCAAGTTCTTCTACTGCATGCAAGAAACCAGAATATTAACCACTTCAGCCCCGGAGGATTTTACCCCCTTCCTGACCAGAGCACTTTTTGGGATTCGGCACTGCGTCGCTTTAACTGACAATTGCGCAGTCATGCAACGTTATACCCCAACAAAATTGACGTCCTTTTTTTTACCACAAATAGAGCTTTCTTTTGGTGGTATTTGATCACCTCTGCGGTTTTTATTTTTTGCGCTATAAACAAAAAAAGAGCAACCATTTTGAAAAAAAAGCAATATTTTTTACTTTTTGCTATATTAAATATCCCCCAAAAATATATACAAAAACAATTTTTTTCCTCAGTTTAGGCCGATATGTATTCTTCTACATATTTTGGGTAAAAAAATCGCAATAAGCGTATATTGATTGGTTTGCGCAAAATTTATAGCGTCTACAAAATAGGGGATAGTTTTATGGCATTTTTGTTTTTAATTTTTTTTTAACTAGTAATGGCGGCGATCTGCGATTTCTATCGGGACTGCAACATTATGGTGGACACATCGGACATTTTTGACACTATTTTGGGACCATTGTCATTTATACAGAAATCAAAGCTATAAAAATGCATTTATTACTGTGTAAATGACACTGGCAGTGAAGGGGTTAACCACTAGGGGGCAGTGAAGGGGTTAAGTGTGTCCTAGGGAGTAATTCTAACTGTTAGGGGGCTGGACTTCAACACACAGGACAGTGATCACAGCTTTCGATGAGAGAGAGCTGTGATCACTGTCCTATTACTAGGCAGAATGGGGAAATGCTTTGTTTACAAAAGCATCTCCCCTTCTTCCTCTCTGTGACACGATCACGGGCACCCGGCAGACATCGAGTCGGCAGGACCCACGGTTACAGAGACCGTGGTGGGCGCACACCCTCAACTCCGCTTCTTAATGGGGACAATTTCCTGCTCCCAACTTTGTGGGAACAGTTTGGGGATGGTCCCTTTCTGTTCCAACATGACTACGCACCAGTACACAAACAAGGTCCATAAAGTATATATAATAAAAGAGAAGAAGCTACACAAAAAAAAAAATGTAGAAAAGGAGGGAGATGGCATCAGAACCAACTGGGCAATGGTTATAATAAAATCCCAAATGAAATGCAAGAATTATGAGGGAAGGGGAGAGGTGTGGGAAGATAATTATAAATATAATTATAAGAGAAAAGTTCAGTTCAAAAAACAGTTCTAGTATAAAGTCAGTTCTAGTATAAGTTTCAAATTATACTAGCGGCTGCAACCTTGAGAGTGGAAGTACAACTCTGGAAAACAAAGGTTAAGAAGGACAAGGTGCACCAGACTAAGTGTAGTATTAAAGTAATCATTTAATCAACAGAATAAGCCAAATGGCTACTCACAAAGGGAAAATGGTATCAAGCACATAAGTGGGGGGTCCAGGGTGCAGGATGCGAGGTCATCTGGCGGTCCGAGATGCAGTCCGTACGATGGGAAGCTGACTGGGTCACAGTGGTACAGATGGTAAGCCGCTGGATTGGCAGTGAAGCCTCTGTGGATATCAGAAGGTATAGGATGTCCAGCACGCTGTGATTCTCTGTGTCTGTATGAAAAACGGAAACCGGAACCGGAAATGTGTATCAGCATGGAGCGCAAGCTACGAGGACTGGAAGTGACGTCTTTAAAGCAACCAATCAGATGACGCGTTTCACAGCCTCCGCTGTTTCTTCAGATCTAACTGGCCAACCAAGAGGTCAGACATATATAGCATAAGGGGGAGGGAACAAAGGAGCGTCCAAAGCGGATGTACACTGTATTTAGACATAGGCAGAGGTACATACATTACATGGACCAGAGATCGCCAGACATAAAAACAATTAGAGTGGAATTAATATAGTAAAATAAAAGCTATGTAGAAACCCATGCATTTCTAAAGGTATGAGTGGGTTATATGTAGGCAATTATTGTATTTAGACATGCAGGAGCGAACCTATAAAAATACCATTAGAGTTTTTTTTAAAAACAATTAGTATAATGGTTTCCGTATATAAATGAGTTAATAAAGAATGGCATGTTGTAATTACTGCAACAGCCTCTGGAAAAAATTATTTCCTCAATAAAATTCATAAGATCATATTAAATCATCATAAAAAATTATCATAAAAAATTGTCATCAAAATTATTATCATAGAGAATCCTCAGCAATTTGATTTCCTTCAATGAAATTAAATTAAATATGCTAAATCAAAGCAACAAAATTAATATTAAGCACAAAGTGATTACCAACACAAATGGGGGGGGGGGGGAGGGAATTGGGACTGCCAGTAACTTAGTATATATAATATAATACAAGCCATAAAAAAAGGATAATATCAAAAATGGGATATGATATATCAATAAATGCATGTAAATATCTTTCTAAGAACAAGCATGTATATTACGGTAAATATAACCATTATACATTATCCGCATTAGTATATATTGGAGGAAAGTAGATAAATATATATATAATTACTACATAATAATAGGACGGTATGTAGGACAGTCACAAGACTGTAACATACTGGCCTATGGAAAGGGAATTTTATTAAGGGAAAAGGAAAAGACTAAGGGTGTGACAACATTGTTAGCACATTTACTTACCACCCACAAAAAGGTATATATTATGGAACTTCAAAGAAAACAAAGTAGATAGATGGATAAAAAACCTAAAACAATGCAAGTGGAAAATGGACAGTTAAAAGGTATATAAAGCTGATTGAACAATGTTTTGCAATTATATAATTGTGTTAATTTCTATTTCCTCGTTCAAACCGTGGGGCGACAAGCGGTTTAAAGCATATATCCAATAAGTCTCTTGTTTACATAGATGTGAAAATCTCTCAGTTGGGGGTATATTGGTCAGAAATCGATTCAATAACCCAGACTTGGAGATCAGCAATATTTTTCTGGTGGTGAGCAGCAAAGTGGCGCGCAACACTATATGCGGCATTGCCAGCTTGAACAGCTCGACGGTGCTCTCCAAATCTGGCATGCAGGGCCCTAATTGTTCTACCAATGTATATAGAAGTCCACAAAGATATACAGTAGACTACATGTGTAGTGGAACAGTTATAAAAGGAACTTAAAGTAAAAGTCTTGCCATTAGTGGTAAACGATTTCTTGCCATGAGTGACATGGGAACAAGTAAGTCATAATGCCTTTTTACAACGAAACATACTTATAAGTGGAATTAGCGTGCGTTGTTTGAGCATGTGGTTTATTGTTACCCTGAAATTTAATTTTGCTTGGAGCAATTTTACTCTTGATGTTAGGTGCCCTTCAGTAGGCAAACTTGGGTTTATCGGGTAGGGACACAGATAGATGCAGATCTTGAGTTAGGATGGACCAGTGTTTTTTAAAAATATTCTCTATTTTTTGTGACAAGCATGATACTGTGTAATGTATCGAGTTGTGGGTTCTGAGGATTGCTTTTTGGAGATGGGTGAGTTTTCAGTTTGGTACGAAGTGCAAGCATCTTCAATGAGGTTAGTGGGATAACCTTTATCATGGAACTTTTTCTTAAGTGGAATACACTGGGATGTGTAATCATCCAACTTCGTGCAGTTACGCCTAAAGCGATGGCGTTGGCTTTTTGGCACAATGTTTACCCACCTGGGGTGGTGGCAGCTGGAATAATGTAAAAATGAATTTCCAGCTGTCGGTTTAGTGTAATTCTTTGCTGTAATAATACTCTCAGTTCTAAATCTAAAAAGCATATAGAGTCAGGGTCCATGACTGAGGTTAATGTGAGGACAAAACTATTGCTATTACAATATGTGACAAATTCATTGACAGAGCTCGCTGGACCATCCCAGATAATAATGTCATCAATGTATCGGCCGTAGAAAACTAGGTGTGTGGAAAAGGGGTTATCAGCCCCAACACACCTGGTCTCCCACAGCCCCGTGGTTAGGTTGGCATAGCTCGGGGCAAAGTTGGCCCCCATGGCTGTGCCCTGTTTTTGTAAAAAGAAGTCACCATCAAAAGAAATATAATTATGCTCCAAACAGAACTGGGTGGCCAAAAGAATTAATTCAATCTGTTGTGTGTTGAGTGTGGAGTCTAGATTAAGAAAATATGCTACAGCCTGCAGACCCACTTCGTGTGGTATCGAGGTGTATAAGGAGCATACATCCAAAGATACCCACAAATTGGATGGTTCCCAAGTGTATGGACATAACTGTTCTATCAGATGAGTTCCATCTTGAATATATGAAGGGAGTGCCTGGGCCAGAAGCTGGAGAAAATGGTCTATATATAATGACTGGCTGATGGTAATACTATCCATTGAAGCGACTATTGGGCGACCTGGCAGATTATTGATATCCTTATGAATTTTGGGTAGATGGTATCGATATGGTACTTGGAAAAAGGGTTTCTTAAAAAAGGCAGCCTCAGTTTTGCTCAAAATACCCTCTGTCAGGGCTTGTACCACTATGGAATTGAATTCTTCAATACATTTGGGTAAAGGGTCTTTAGTAAGTTTTTCATAGGTACTAATTTCTGAGAGAAGTCGTCTTGCTTCTCTCAGATAATCAGTCATATTTTGTAACACTATACACCCGCCTTTATCGACTTGTTTAATAATAATATCAGTATTATTACTCAAGGATTTAAGGGCTGAATGTTCCAAGGGACTAAGATTATTCATGGGGTAGTGTGACCCGGGAAGACTCAGATAAACAAAGGTCAGTTAGTTCTTTATAGACTACCTAATAGAGGGTAGAAAATAGGGTCCTTTTGACTGGGTGGGATTAATGATGGATTTGGGTCTGAACAAGGTATGTATAATGGATGGAGTAGGTTGAGAATATTGGGACCAAACTACCATTTCATCTTCTTCATCTGCATTCCAAAGATCGCAAAGATCTTGGATGGCTTGTTGGTCAGTGGAGTCATCTATCAAACATGATTGGTCATCTGGGGGGATAGTATCATTAATGGTAGTGTTTTGGGCCTTCATATTAAAATGCCTTTTCAAAGTCAAATTCCTAATAAATTTGTTAAGGTCTTTGAACATGGTGAATGAATTAGGATAAGTCGTAGGAACAAAATGAAGACCCCTGCATAATAATAATAGTTCTTACGTGTTAAGTTTCAGGGAGGACAAGTTATAGATTTTTATAGTTTCCGCAGCTTGTCCAAACGGGATGGATCTGGATTTGTGTTTCCCCCATCTCCTTCCTCTTCTACTTCTAAGGACGCATCTGGAAGAATGGGTCCCAGCTGGGCCTGATGCGGGGAGACTGATCTAGATGCATTATGCTGGGCTCTAGAGACAACTGGGTCAGAAGTGGGAGACGATGTGAGGTGTTGTTGATTGCAGGAACAGAAAAAGGTTTAACAGTTTTATTTTTCTTGGGCTGAATGAGTGACACTCTAAGGGATGCTGAAGTGATACGGGATTGAATAGGAACTGATGGGCAGGGAGTAGGGGAATATAACAGTATCTGGAGAATTTTTCAACTGAGAGTGAGGAAGCAGTGGGATAAGTGGGGAAGGGGAAGGGTGGGTGGAGTTCCTTTTCCAATTGAAAACTCTCTTGTAGGTATAATTATCTAAGTCTCTTCTTATGCCGCGTACACACGAGCGGACTTTACGGCAGACTTTGCCCAGCGGACGGGATTTCATCGGACAATTCGATCGTGTGTGGGCTCCAGCAGACTTTATTTTCTCAAAAGACTTGAAACATGTTTTAAATTAATCCGTCGAAATCGAGTCCGGTCGAAAAGTCCGCTCGTCTGTATGCTAGTTAGACGGACAAAAAGCCATGCTAGGGCAGCTATTGGCTACTGGCTATGAACTTCCTTGTTTTATTCCAGTCGTATGTCATCACGTACGAATTCAACGGACTTTGGTGCATTGTGTGTAGGCAAGTCCGTTCATTCAGAAAGTCCGTCGTAAAGTCCGCCGAAAAGTCCGCCGAAAAGTCCGCCGGGCAAAGTCTGCCGTAAAGTCCGACCGTGTGTATGCGACAATAGACTTTGTGGGAACAGTTTGGGGATGGTCCCTTCCTGTTCCAACATGACTGTGCACCAGTGCACAAACAAGGTCCATAAAGTATATATAATATAAGAGAAGAAGCTACGCAAAAAAAAAAAATAATAATAATATATGATAAAAATAATATTAGAATGAAATGAATGAATGTGATATAACACAAACAAATACGAATACCACTAAAACAACAGGTGAAAAGTCCTCAAATAATTAAAACAAAAACAGTCCAGTGATGTAAGTGAAGATGAAATGAATTCCTCCATGCAAAAACACCAAATACTGTGAGCCTCCACCACACACAATGCACGCTTACCAGAAGGCAAGCTTAAACAAGCCCATGTAATTAGTCAGCGTCCGGACATCAATCCAGCAGAAGCAGCAACTCTCTATGGACATACTGAAGGCAAGCCAGAAACCACAACTCAATGGGTATAACCAGCAAGGCAGCGATCAGGAAAGTGAAGAGAAGCTCACCATAGTGTAAATCGGTAAAAATGCCAGTTTATTGCAAATTAAAAGTTGCACTTACATCAATACAGAAGATAAAATGTTTGTGGAATTAAGCCGGCCGGCTTGCAGACACCTGTCTGCACACAAGGGTACACCACGATGATGTCAGCACATCTACCTCGTCATCGCGGTGTACTCTTGTACGGGTGCCTGCAAGCCGGCTGGCTTACGGTAATTCTTTCTGGTAAGTGTGCATTGTGTGTGGTGGAGGCTCACAGTATTTGTTTTTTTTGCACAGAGGAATTCATTTCATCTTCACTCACATCACTGGACTGTTTTTGTTTTAATTATTTGAGGACTTTTCACCTGTTGTTTTAGTGGTATTCATATTTGTTTGTGTTATATCACATTCATTCATTCACTTTATTCTAATATTATTTTTATTATAAATTAATTATTTTATTTTATTTTTTTTTTGCGCAGCTTCTTCTCTTTTATTATATATACTGTGTTTGTGCATATCTCACAAATTTGAGCTGCAGCTATTTATTTACTTTTTCCTTAGTTATTATTAGGTTAGCGCGGTATTCAATTTTTACTACATTATAAGGTCCATAAAGACATGGATGAGCAAGTTTGAGGTGGAGGAACTTGAATGGCTTGCACAGAGTCCTCACCTCAACCCAATAGAAAACCTTTGGGATGAATTAGAGCAGAGACTGCGAGCCAGGCCTTCTCGTCCAACATCAGTGCCTGAATGGTCAAACATTCCCATAGACACACTCCTAAACCTTGTGGACAGCCTTCCCAGAAGAGTTGAAGCTGTTATAGCTGCAAAGGGTGTGCCAACTCAATGTTGACCTCTACGGACTAAGACTGGGATGCCATTAAAGTTCATGTGCGTGTAAAGGCAGGTGTCCCAATACTTTTGACAACATAGTGTATATAGATATATGGACAAAGCAGAGTAATTTGAAGTTAATATCCATACACAATGTACACAGATACTATATACCTGACTAAAATAGAAAATCATGTTATAAAGTATGATTATATTAATAAGAAGAAAGGCAGACAAGTAAGCTTTAGGAAAACACAATGGTGCTAAACTATTGTAAAGGATCTATAGTAAAACTGCATACAGAAAACAGGCTGATTTGATTTTCTAATCTGACCTTTGGAAATCTGTTTAGTAGCTGGGACCAAAATGTTCCCTTTTCTTTATTCTAGTGTAGGGATCTATTTTCCACTACTGTCTGTATTTGTAAATAGTTGTTGCTTGTTAATGTCACAGAAATAATTATGTACATCACTTCCTGTCTTTGTGTGACTGGGTCAGAAACCCCAGAGGGAGGAAGTAGAAAGGGAGAGTCTAATGCCACATATCCTTCTATGGAAGGGCTGCTGCTGAATCCAAACTAGAAGCAGGAATTATAAAGCAATTGTTCCTATATTAATTAGTTTACTTTTGTTGCCAATAGCTTCTAAGTGTGTATATATAGTAGATATATATACATACAGTGCTCAGCATAAAGTAATACATACCTTTTTGAAAAGTAAGATTTTAATCAATATCTCAATGAACACAAGAACAATTTTCAAAAACTGAGTTTTATAGAACATTTGTTTATCTCCATTACATGAAAGTAGGGTTAATAATATAACTTAGATTACAATATCTTCAGTTTTACTCAAATTAGTTGATGCAAAAATGAATATACCCCACAACAAAAACTACTACAGTACATCTAGTATTTTGTATGACCTCCATGATTTGTAAAGACAGCACCAAGTCTTCTAGTCATGGAATAAACAAGTTGGCGACATATTGCAATATCTATCTTTTTCCATTCTTCAAGAACAACTTCTTTTAGAACCTGGATGCTGGATGGAGGGTGAGTCTCAACTTGTCTCTTCAAAATTCCCCATAGGTGTCCGATTGTGTTCAGATTAGGAGACATACTTGGCCACTGAATCACTTTCACCCTGTTCTTCTTCAGAAATGCAACAGTGGCCTTAGATGTGTGTTTTGGATTACAGTCATGTTGGAAAAGTGCACGACACGATGGTAGCATCTTCTCTTTCAATATAGAGCAGTGCATCTGTGAATTCATGATACCATCAATGAAATGCAGCTCTCCAACACCAGCAGCACTCATGCAGCCCCACATAAGAACACTGCCACCACCATGTTTCACTGTAGGCACCATGCATTCTTTGTACTCCTCACCTTTGTGAAGCTATCAGTTCCAAAAACATTTATCTTGAATTCATCACTCCAGAGTTCAGAGCCCCAGTAGTCTTCTTTTTCAGCATGGGCCCTGGCAAATTTCTAGGCAGGCTTTTTTGTGCATGGGCTTTAGGAGAGGCTTCCTTCATGGACCACACCCACATATGCCATTCCTCTGCAGTGTACACCGTATTGTGTCATGGGAAACAATCACCACAGTTTGGCTTTCTACTTCTTTAGCTAACTGCAGTGAACTTGCATGGGGATTTTCTTCAACCTTTCTCATCAGAAGACGCCCCTGTCCAGGTGTTAACTTCCGTGGACGGCCTGGACATCTTTGTGAGATGGTTGCAGTTCCATCTTACATGGAACTGCATGTAAGATGGTTGCAGTATCTTTGTGAGATGGTTGCAGTTCCAGTTACATTTTTGTATCACTTTTGCTACAGTATTCGGACTGATAAGTAAGGCTTTGCTGATCTTCTTGTAGCACTCACCTTTCTTGTGTAAAGAAATTATTTTCTTTCTCGGGCCTTGTGAAATTTCTCTTCCATGTGGTGCCATTTCTGACAGCATGAAATGGCAAGAGCTTTTCTTTGTTAAGTAACAGCCTTTTAGAATCAACTGTCTGCTGGACACCTATTTAATAAATAATTCAACTCACCTGTAGTTGAATAGCTTTGCTCCTAAGACTTTCATTGGGGTGTATTCATTTTTGCAACATGGTCTTGAATGAATTTGTTAGGAAAAATACTTGTTTGTGTTTGCCAATTAACAAATCTTAGTTAGGCATCCAACGGGCACTTGGTAGTTAAAGGTCCGGTTGCATGACAGATTAGAAACTACTAGGGACCAAAACGAAGAGTAGATAGGCTGACTCTGAGTTCCAGTATCACACCATAGTTTCTGTTAGAGAGAAGCTACTTTCCAGGAGGGTTGGACAAGGGTTACAGGATCTCCCCATTGTTGCTAATATTGTCTTCTGTTTTTCGAAAATCAAAGCTTACGCCCCATTGTGATCGACTTCAGGGGCCCCTGCAACTGGACTTTGCTGCAACATTAATCTAGAGGTATATTTATTAATAAATATATATACCTGTGTATGCGTGTAAAGTTCCACCTGTGATACCTGTTGGGCCCTTTGCTGATTTTCCGTTTGTATATTGGATATACGTATATGTACTATTAATCTTCATTATATAAAGTTCATATTATTTCTATGCTGGTGTGCATCTATATACTTATGGTAATGTTATATGCTGGCTACAGTAGTTCCCCTGTGCCCAAATACTTGGATTAGGTTTCCAGAAAGGAAATTCCCTCTATTCACAGAGGCCCTGTTTTGGGTGGAGGCACTGCCAACTTTATTATCAGACCCATTTACCAAAGCTTCTGGTTCTCTTATTTATCTACAGGTTGAGTGCACTATCATGTATGTGGAGGGTCAATTCTCATAACCCCCAAAAGAGGGCTTCACTAATTTTCATAAGTTTTTAGGTTTCACAGGTTTAAGCTGGCGACACACGGAAAGATTTATCTTGATAGCTAGTACAGCCAGCTGAAAGAGAGAAATAAATAGATTTCTATCTGGGGTCAGGCAGATTTGCACCCTGGCTCCCAGGCTTTTGTATGTGAGTAGTGCAGGAACAGGTGACCCGTCTGTCAGGGACAGTAATTAGCAGTAGGAAGAGGTTCCAATCCAGTAGGGAAATACCTTCCTGGAGACCCCTCTTTTTGGGCACAGACCGTCCAGGCCGCATTCTACTCTACTACACATCCCTGTTGCATTCTGTGAGTTTTCCCGGTCCGGTGCCTTCCCGCCAGCTTATCCCATCCACTTATCTTTTTGATATTTCTGGGACCTGCATATAGGATTGTATATGTTATAAATAAAAATCTGTTCTTGGTAAATCTGTATCTATGTATATCCCTAATACAATGGCCTCGGTAAGGTGACCATAACTTAGAGGAAGCCCCTTGTTTCCTAACCTTATTACTTTCATCTTACTTAAAAATATGAAACAAAAGCAATGATTCAATTTTAAAGAAATTACACATATTTTTACACAGTGCATAGAATAGAAAAGCCAAAACATTTTTTGATTGGGGGGGCTCTTTTCTGTCTTGAGGGGTCATATAATTGAAACTCACCCATAATAAATATTAACATATTAAGACAGACAGAAAAATACGGCAACGAGGTATGGATTTTTACAATGGTGTATTAATTATGGTACTCATAATTTAAAGCACTGCTTGTTTTTCACTCAATACATCAAGATTGGTATGTGGCGTTCACATAAAACTGTACATGTGTAAAACTGAGACTGAGAGTAGAATAATTAAATTATTTAAACTCTTTTACTTACTAGCAGGACTGAGTGTTATATAATTATAATTCATAAGCTTGCAGTGTATTAATCTTTTTATAGGCACCTCCCATGTTGATTAAACATTAAATGGGGTTTTGCTATTTTCTTTTTTAATATAACATTTAAAGCCCAAATGCTAGTTTAAACAATTATAACATGACAATCCCAAATGTAATCCGCCCTGAGAGAGTTAAAGACATAAAAGAATTAATTTGAAGTATCATGCTTTGTTTTTCATTTGACCGCATTATAGCATTCCAGATACGACCTAAGATCTAGACTGGGCCACACAAGGAATGTAAATAAAGTGAGATGAATTAAACATACAGCTAGGACATATCTGGCCTATGGCAATGTTACCTCAGACTACCTGTCATGTGAACACTCACCTTGTTTGACCTAAACACAACAAAAGCTGGGCCACTCATTTTACAGTTGGAAACTTCCAACAAAGGAAGCGATTATAAACTTTTGCAAGTTAGTTTGTGATTTCTTATTATTTTCGCTACTGTTTAAGAATATCTAGATAAAAATGAAAGCGGGTAAAACTGTGTAATGCACTAGCAGCATAATGGAAAAACTTCAATTAGGTAGGCATTGCTATATCACTGCAAAATAGAAAACAACGGGAAAAATGTAAAGGATCTGTCAGACCTCTCCTTTGCAGTGCTTAAAGTTATTATTTAAAGTTGGAGTTTATTCCACTTATATTTTTCCTTCCCTGGTCTCTACTTCCTCCTTATCAACTTGCTAATGGCATTTAAAAAAAAAAAACGTTTCAGTATTTATTAGAAACCTTACTTTAGAGTCAGCAATGTCTTCTCTGTGCTTCTAAATGCAATGCAGGCAAATCATGGCTTGTGAGAGGGGCAGACAGACTGCTGTAGATAACTTCCGGAAAACATAAAGGCATCCTGCCAGTACAATTCTGTACTAAGAGAAAATAAGACTGGATTTCAGTTTCAAGATCAATTGTACCATATATATTGCTAGACAATCTTAGGACCAGTGGCATAACAAGGAGGGTGTGGATGGAACATCAGACCAATATCAATGTCATTTTGGGCAGCACCATATCATGTGAATAAAATCACTTCTATTACTGTTATGCCCCGTACACACGGTCGGATTTTCCGATGGAAAATGTGTGATAGGACCTTGTTGTCGGAAATTCCGACCGTGTGTAGGCTCCATCACACATTTTCCATCGGATTTTCCGACACACAAAATTTGAGAGCAGGATATAAAATTTTCCGACAACAAAATCCGTTGTCGGAAATTCCGATCGTGTGTGCACAAATCCGACGCACAAAGTGCCACGCATGCTCAGAATAAATAAAGAGATGAAAGCTATTGGCCACTGCCCCGTTTATAGTCCCGACGTACGTGTTTTACGTCACCGCATTCAGAACGATCGGATTTTCCGACAACTTTGTGTGACCGTGTGTATGCAAGACAAGTTTGAGACAACATCCATCGGAAAAAATCCTAGGATTTTGTTGTCGGAATGTCCAAACAAAGTCCGACCGTGTGTACGGGACATTACACTTAGGCAGAGGGGGGAAGCTGTTTTACCTCATTAAAATAATTTATTTGGAGTTCTATATGCCGATGGAATATGAAAAGGTGACTAAGTCTCTGTGAAGCAGATAATGACACTAAATGTATAGAACTTAATGCCGCTTCCCACTTATCGCCATCAATGGCGCCCACATCAGCCTCCCATTTTCTCCTATATGGCAATTTATCTGGAGAGTGAAAACTAAGCATTAGATTGGTGTAGATACAGCTAATCATTCTCTTTTTAAGTGTGGACTGGGTTATATCCCCAACCAAGGAATGGTCATCTAAGTTTAAAGCTGTAAGGTGGGTTTAAGCCTCTAGTGCAGGGGTCTGCAAACTATGGCCCTTCAGTTGTTCAGAAACTACAATTCCCATAATGCCTTGTCATGTCTGTGAATGTCAGAGCGTTACAATGCCTCATGGGATGTGTAGTTCCACAACAGCTGGAGGGCAGTAGTTGGAAGATCCCCGCTATTAGTGCATGTCATAGTTGTAAATATCTGTAGAATTGGTCTTTATCCCTTTCATGACTAAGCCTATTTTTGACATTTGGTGTTTACAAGTTAAAATCCGTATTTTTTTGCTAGAAAATTACTAAGAGCCCCCAAACATTATATATATATTTTTAGCAGAGAATCTAGAGAATAAAATGGTGATTGTTGCAATATTTTTTATCACACGGTATTTGTGCAGTGGTGTTTTAAACGCAAATTTTTGGGAAAAGGGACACTTTCATGAATTTAAAAAAAAACAAACAGTAAATTTAGCCAAATTTTTTTGTATAATGTGAAAGATGATGTTACGCTGAGTAAATAGATACCAAACATGTCACGCTTTATAATTGCATGCTCTTGTGGAATGGCGACAAACTACGGTGCCTAAAAATCTCCATAGGCGACATTTTAAATTTTTTTTACGGTTACCAGGTTAGAGTTACAGAGGAGGTCTAGTGCTAGAATTATTGCTCTCACTCTGACGATTGTGGCGATACCTCACATGTGTGATTTGAACACCGTTTACATATTCGGGCGCGACTTCCATATGCGTTTTCTTTGCTGAGCAAGCTCACGGGGACGGGGGCGCTTTAAAAACATTTTTTTTTTCTTATTTATTTTATTTATTTTTATTTTTAGAAATTGTGTTTTAAAAAAAAAAAATTTGATCACTTTTATTGCTGTCACAAGGAATGTAAACATCCCTTGTGACAGTAATAGGTGGTGACAGGTATGGTACTCTTTATGGAGGGATCGGGGGTCTAAAAGACCCCCGATCCCTCCTTTGCACTTCACAGTATTCAGATCGCCGAAAACAGCGATTCTGAACACTGTATATTTTTTTAAAACCGGCGCCATTGGCAGCCGAGTAAACGGGAAGTGACGTCATGATGTCGCTTCCGCGTTTACAATTAGAAGGCTGGAACGAAGCTGTACGCAGCTTCGTTCCAGACTGTCAGCAGCCGCCGGAGTCGGCAGATCATCGATCGGGCCTCCCGGTGGATCGGGAGGCCCAGTAAGAGCGGCGGGAGGCGGCGGGAGGGGGGGCGTCCCCTCCCGCTCCCCCCGGTATAACAGCCGAGCGGCTTTTAGCCACATCGGTTGTTATACATGGATAGCCGATCGCCCGCTCTACAACATGGTACCGGGATGATGCCTGCAGCTGCATATCTGTGTACGCTCGGCAGGAAGGGGTTATCTAGGCCAAATTCCTGTTGGAGCTTGTCAAAGGGTCTCAATATATTAATATCAAACAACAACAAAGAAAAATTCCCAACTCAAATTACCAGCCAGCCTACAACAAATGGAATTGTCCTGTCTAACAGTTCACGTTAAAAACAGGGGTTTAGTTTTCATACATTTGCAAATACACGCATAAGCTGCAGAGGCCGCGACAAGGCCCCCCCCCCGTATTATATACATTTTGAGAGCCTCCATAGGAAAAGCACATATAATAATGGATAGATATAGGGCAGGTAAGCCTAGAGGGAGCCCACCCCTCCTTAAAGGCACAGGGGCTTATAGCATATAGCACAATGACAGTGTCCTGTGCACCTCCTCGCCAATTAGTTATCATAAAGCCATATCGGTCGATTGGAGATACGGCTGTGACTACCGCTGGTGATTTCAGCGCATTTGAGTAGGAGACAACGTGAACGATTCTCTGGTGCCTTTTCTGACCGAATGTTATACATGCCTGCTTATGTTTGCAATCTTGTAAGTGCAATCCCTAAAGGGGGAAGTGTTGTTTTTTTTGTTTAATACATTTTATCAACAGGATTACGCTATGTTGTCTCCTCCTCCTTGTTTTCTGAATGATCGTTTGAGTGAGAGACACGTCCTCTGGCACTAACGAGACCTGGAGAGGGAGTATCCGAAGATTTCTTGTCCAAACCATATTCCGCTGTTTATGCGCTATTTTCCAGCTATTTCTGGTAAGAGTTTTATCTGTAGGGGGAATCTGCACATCCCCCTTCTTCGCTGCACGTTTGGAGGTGTTGGTGAAAGTATTTCCGGTTAACGGAATTGGAAAGAACATTGGACTCTTTTATTCACTTTTTGTGTGTTTAATTAACACAGCAACTCTTCTTAAACTGTTTATGGACTATATTAATGTTTAAGTGTATATTTATGCACTTTAAATAGCACACTGAGAGCATTATTGTGTGCCGTGTATAGCGCTACCTTCTCTGTGTAGTGGTGTATGATATATATATATATATATATATATATATATATATATATATATTGTATATAACGTAAATATACAAAATGTACATAAATCACCAAACACATATATTGAGTATACACTTAAAGTGTTATTAAAATCTTAGTTTTTTATGTTAAAAGATAACAAACATGTTATACTTAACTGCTCTTTGCAGTGGCTTTGCACAGAGCAGCACGGAACCTCCTCTTCTTGGGGTCCCATGCTGGTGCTCCTGGCTCCTCCCTCCTGCCGAGTGCCCCCACAGCAAGCAGCTTGTTGTGGGGGCACCCAAGCAGGCGCACTCTCGAGCCATGTCTCTGTGTGTCTATTCACACACGGAGTTGTGGCTCGGACCGTCCCCTCCATCTCCTGATTGGCCCACTGGCTGTGCCTTTACAACCACTTTAATCAAAATAAAAGTCCATATAACATCCCTAAATAAAAGTGAATAAATCACATCCCAACACTGTGCTGAAAAAGGGTGTGCACCACCATGTGGGGTAAAAGTGCAAACTCACCAAACATAAATTACCAATAATGCCCAAATAGGCATGAATACAAATGATTCCACCAAGGCAGCAATGGGAGAGCTTCATCAACTTCCAATAGCTCTCGATTTGTCAGTATTACCTCTCCCTTTTAGATCACATCACACTGTGCAGACTCTGCATGTCCCTCCTATGTCTGTCCTTGATGAGGTCTCACTCTCTTGTGTCTTTTTTTTTTAATGCAGGGTACACCACCGCACATGTATGGTGTGAACAAGACACTTAGGGAACAATTGTGTTGTGTCCTTGCAATAATCATTGTCGATCAACGCAGCTCTACACACTTGATGTGAACGAGCCCTCATTGCAAAGCTCTTGGCACATGCACAGTGAATATGACCAAGCTATCCTGGGTTTGGTCACATGCTTTCCCAGAAAAGTTGTCAACAATGAAGCTAGAATCAGGCTGATCAATCTGGAATTGCATAGTGTATGGTGACACACAGGAGTGCAATTATAGCATTGTGTGGTGCCAGGTTAGCTCTACTCTTCTGATTGATTTTTTTTGTATAATTGAATAAACAATCATACAATTTTAAAAAATGTTCTATTTCAGACTAATTCTATCAGGTACATTGTGTGGCTGCCAAGTGATCAAGCACAAACAATTTACTGTGTATGGTTACCCTTACTTGTATCACAGTAAGGCTTTCCTAAAAGTATGACCCAGTACATTTCCATAAAGGCAAGCTTAGATATCAACTGTATCAGTCCACACAACAAGGGCATTATAACATATTTACAATGCCGTCTATATTGAGTAGCTTGTTTTTCCAGAGCTATCGGATTATCCCTTGACACTGAGAGAATGCTGTTGCTTCTGAAATCTTTTATTCTTTCACAGGCATCTATAGCTAGCAAGGGAAAATACAATACTACATGTTATAAAATTCACAGCAGCTGCCACATTCAAGGAACCTGATATTAAATATGAAGTGTTCTATGTACCCCGCTCAGTGCAATAAATACATGTAATGTACTTAAGGTGAAGAGTTTAATGGATCTCGGATGTGCAAACCAATCTAAGGGTATAAAAATGAATTATGTAGCGAAGGTAAAAAAAAAATGTTCAGAATCCTTCCAGCACACAGTCATTTTTTAACAGTAATAAACAATTCCTAAGGCATCACTATTTTTGTTTTTAATTTAGTTCATATTTTTTAATAAACCGGGAACACAGACATCAAACCGGCTTTTATTCTGATGGATAAATGCTCGTTAGAAAAAAAAGAGAGACAGTTTCAATAATTCAGGATAAGGGGAACACCATACAGGCATAATCTGTTTAATCTTCTTAATTGTTTATTCTTTGGATTCATTTCAACGTTATGGATGACAGTTTCTAAAATCTGCTGAACATATGCTATTCATTTCATAATTAAATCTGAGCGAAAGTGGGAAAAAAATGTCAGTGCAGTACCTTCCATTGTCAGACTCATTGACTCTTTGGGGTTTATTTACTAAAGGCAAATCCACTTTTCACTGCAAGTGCACTTGGAAGTACAGTCACTGTAGATCTGAGGGGAAGATCTGAAATGAGTGGAAGCTCTGCTGATTTATCATCCAATCATGTACAAGCAAAAATGCTGTTTTTTTATTTTCCTTGCATGTCCCCCTAAGATCTACAGCGACTGCAGTTCCAAGTGCACTTGTAGTGCAATGTGGATTTACCTTTAGTAAATAAATCCCTTTGTGTTGGAGATGATTAGCAGGGAGTGAAAAGATATGTTGTATGTTTGTCTATAGAATTGCTAGGTCTACCAAAAAGTGATGTTTTAGGTATGGGAGAGTCTGACTTGGCTGAGTCAGCCCCCGGTTTCTTATACAGTATGGCTTGGATAGATCAGCAGCGCAATCTTACCATCATATTTCCTGATCATGTTCCTGACCACCTGGGCATTTTGGTTATTCCAGCACCTCCTGGTGCAGCATGCTCTATAACACATAAGCAGAAAATTCAACAGGTAGAGTGGGACGCCCATGAAATAACCACAACAGCTGTGCAGACCCAGGAACATCAAGCGCAAATGTGACCCTCAGAGATCTAAGAAACTGACAGGTGGTTTAACTGTCTAAAAAAACTGAAATATCACTTCTGGTCAGCTGATCTTTAATTACACTCTTCTACTGTTTTTTACATTTGTGGTAAATAACTGAACCTAAAAAAAAAGTGATCATTACACTTTCAAAGCTTTATGGAATTCTGGGACAGCCAGTTTATATGTGAACTATAAATGTAAAAGGATAGAAGAAGTTTGACACTGCAAGAATTGTTTCTTTTGCCTCACAGGAGCCCGTCTCTCTCACAGGGCTGCTCCATTTTGCAATCAGCCTAAGGCCATGTTCACACTGGTACGACATACTAGTACGACCTTGGGAGCACATGTGGCATGACGTGTGTAAATCAATGGTTCCCTATGAGAGCTGTCTTAGGCTGGATTCACACTGGTCCGACAAACACTCTGACTTTGGGAGCACTTCGCATTACGTGTGAAAATCAATGTTTCCCTATGAGAGCCATCTAAGAGGAGGGAATAAAATATAGGTGTCTTGCGAGCCACAGATGGACTAATGCCTCTAAGGAGTAAACTATTTAAGCTGCAAGCACTGAACCACGTTTCATTGCGTGTAGATAGATAAAAAATATATAATAAATGTGCCCGCGCTAGTATAGTGTCACATATAAAATATATAAAAAATATTTTCACATATAAAACTCATGTAATGTGATAAATAAAACCATACAGGTAAAATATAATGCAAATAACTATAAATGATAAACCACCAAGTGCATATAAAGGTGCAATCATGGTAGTAACTAATAAAAGTGCAACGTGCTAAAATATAAATATCAAAACACTTTCCAGTGACAAATGAGTGTATATCCCAATTAATAAATACAAATCACAAAAAACGTGAATAAATAGTGTCCACAAAATGAATAAACATCATGCTTCTTCTGATGGGTGTATAAATCACAACACGTGAAAACTCTGCTCTCCCGTGACACCCCACATGTGCTTGCGCTCACCTTCAGTCCTGTGACACAGTAATTAAACGGTGTCAAAATAAGCATTGGGGCCACTCCTAGGCTCACTCAGGATACAATGATGCAAAGACACTCCTCCCAGGTGAAACTGCTAGGCTCACTCAGGTTACAATGGTGCAAAAACACTCCTCTCAGGTAAAACCAAGATCCAAAATCATAGAAAAAACAAACAGAGGGACTCCATAGTGCAATATAGCCAGGACATTTATTAAAGAATAAGCCCTCCAAGAGGGTACTCACATTGGATGGGTGCTAGAGTGCACCAGACTGTACAGGTAAGATAATAAGCAGCTGATCGTATGGCGTGCGGTATGGCATGTGCAATCCTCCTCCTCTGCTGACAGCTCCGTCCTACCCCTCCCAGACGCGTATTCGGCACAGGGGTTTCGTGCCTTCCTCTGGGACAGCAGACAGAGGGAGAAGAACCAGAGAGGGCTAGAAGACCCAGAGAGGGGAGAAGAACCAGTAGAGGCAGAAGACATCAGTGAAGGAGGCAGAAAAGCCAGAGAGGGGAAAAGAGATCGGAAGAGACGCTGGAGTTGCCTTAATAAATTACTTTAAAAACACGTGTAATGTGTTTTATTTTTGACACTTTTTTAGGTGACTGTACCCCATAATCATTCACATAGTGTGGGGGGGCCGGGATCGGGGGGACCCCAACAACCAACGGTTGGGGTTTTCAGGAAGAGGCCCTTCTCCTCATCAACATGGGCACAAGGTGCTTTGGGGTGGGGGCGTGCGGCCTGGTACAGTTCAGGAGGGGGGCGCTGGCTTGTCCCCACCCCCTTTTCTGACCTGCTGGGCTGTGTGCTCGGATAAGGATCTGGTATGGATTTTGGGGGGACCCCACACCATTTTTTTGCCAGGGGGTTTCCTTTAAAATCCATACCAGACCGAAGGGCCTGGTATGTTCTTTGAGGGGGAGCCCATGTCGTTTTTTTTCAAATTTGGCGTGCAGTTCACTGTAAAGATTCATACCAGACACAAAGTGCCTGGCATTGTTGGGATCAAAGTCAGATTCCTGTTCATTGAAGTTGGACGGATGTCGGACTTCAAGTCACAGGGCAAAGTCAGATCGACAGTCGTACGACTGTCGTGTCATACCAGTCTGAACCCGGCCTTAAGGCTGGGTTCACACTGGTACAACACGACTGTTGTACGACTGTCATCCTACTTTGCCCTGTGACATCGGTCCTACTTTCATCTGATTTGAATGAACATGATAAGATTTTGCTCCGACTTTGAGATAGTACGACTTGTCCTTTGTCATAAATTCCTTTTACTCCTGCTGTAATCACCATGTCAGATTTCGGATGGTTAGGACAAGGATCCTACTTTGATCCGACTTCTCAAAGTCGGACCGACTTGTGTCGGAACAGTTAAGACTGCTCTCTTAGGGAACTATTGATTTGTACACGCCATACGACATGTGCTCCCAGGCTGGGTTCACAGTGGTACGACATACGCTCCGACTTTGGCAGCACATGTCGCATGACGTGTGTAAATTAATGATTCCCAATGAGAGCTGTCTTAACTGGTCTAACACAAATCGGTCTGACTTTGAAAAAGGTTCCTGCACTATTTTGGTCGACTTTGGTCCTACTTCAGCCCATTGAATATCATTGAAGTAGGATCAAAGTCAGATCCTTGTCCTAACCATCCAACTTGTAACATCCGACATGGCAATTAAGGTCTGGTTCACACTGGTACGACAAACGCTCCGACATTGGCAGCACATGTCGCATGACGTGTGAAAATCAATGTTTCCTATGAGAGCCATCTTAACTGGTCCGACACAAGTCGGTCCGACTTTGAAAATGCTCCCTGCACTACTTTGGTCTGACTTTGATCCTACTTCAGCCCGTTGAATATCACTGAAGTCAGATCAAAGTCGGATCGCGGTCTTAACTGATCCGACTTTGGTATGCGACTTATGCTCTGATGATCTTGAAGGGCAACTCTACGCCAAATTAAAAAAAAAATTGGCATGGGTTCCCCCCCAAGAGCATACCAGACCCTTTGGTCTGGTATGGATTTTAAGGGGGATCCCCATGCCGAAAAGACGGCGTGGGGTCCCCCCCAAAATCCATACCAGACCATTATCTGAGCACGCAGCCCGACAGGTCAGGAAAGGGGGTGAGGACAAGTGAGCGCCCCACTCCCTGAACTGTACCAGGTCGCATGACCTCAACATGCGGGGGTGGGTGCTTTGGGGCAGGGGAGCCCTGCGCCCTCCACCCCAAAGCACCTTGTCCCCATGTTGATGAGGACAAGGGCCTCTTCCCGACAACCCTGGCCGTTGGTTGTCGGGTTGCTTATCGGAATCTGGGAGCCCCCTTTAACAAGGGAGCCCCCAGATGCCGGCCCCCTCCCTATGTGAATGAGTATTGGGTACCCATTCACCTAAAAAAAGTGTCAAAAATAAAACACAGTACACAGGTTTTTAAAGTAATTTATTAAGGCAGCTCTGGCATCGCTTCTTCTCCCCTCTCCGGCTCTACTGCCTCCTCCGCTGATGTATTTTGTCTCTGCCGGTTCTTCTCCCCTCTCCGGGTCTTCTCCGCTCTCCACTGATGTCTTTTAGCCCTCTCCGGTTCTTTTCCCTCTGTCTTCTGCCTCTGCTGGGTCTTGTCCGCTGTCTTCTCGCTTTTTTGCCGGGTCTTCTCCGCTGTCTTCTCCTTCTGTTCTTCTTCCAATGTGGACTCGGCACTCTCCCACTCTAATGCTGGGTGAGCGGTATGCCACTACTTATATTGGCATGGGGCGGGGGGTCACCGGGTGATGTCATTCGGAGGCCCTGTCCCTTATGACATTCCTTCCCTGGGCATGATGGGGCGGTGATGTCAGAAGGGGCGGGGCCTCTGAATGATGTCAATCGGTGACCCCCCGCCTCATCCAAGAAATTGAAAGAGACACCGGAGCTGCCTTAAAAAATACTTAAAAAATCTGTGCACTGCATTTTATTTTTGACACTTTTTTTTAGGTGAATGGGTAGGGGTACAATGTACTCCATACTCATTCACATAGGGTGGGGGGGCCGGGATTTGGGGGCCCCCTTGTTAAAGGGGGATTCCAGATTCCGATAAAGATCCATGCCAGACACAGTGTTTGGTATTGTCGCGGATCAAAGTCGGATCCCTGTTCATTGAAGTCGGATGCATGTCGGACTTCAAGTCGCAGGGCAAAGTCGGATCCACAGTCGTATGACTGTCGTGTCATACCAGTGTGAACCTAGTCTTATACACAACATTTGGCATGTGCTCCCAACGTCAGATCGTATGTCATACCAGTGTGAACCCAGCTTCACCCTCAGGTTGATGCTGCTTCCCTGCTGTTCAACCCTCAAGTCCGGGTCACTACTCTGCATAAAAACATAAGGGGACAGAGCATTCTCTCTTGGACTTTCTCTAGAATCTTAGTGCCTCTGAAAGACTGCAAGGCACAACAGTCCTTCTCCATATGGCTCACAGCATGTACCATCATGAGCGGTCAAACATGATAGGGGATCATTTTTGCTGAGTATGTGTATACCCCATACGGTCTACCTCGGTCAGAGGGGGCAGTTAGGAGGCAGTAAAAACACCTGTTATGCCCCAATACTGCTGAACAGCAAGTGTAAAAAAGGCATTAGGGTTTGTTCAGATAGGCGGATTAAGGGTTATAAAAGCAAACTGTTTTTGCTGCCCCCCTCCCTTCCCAACCACCCACCTGAACAAGGAGGTACAGCTGCTCAGGGCTGTACACATGCCAAGGCCCGAAGCTTTGCTTAATGGCCACAAGTTCACAACAAAATTAAATGGAATAGGGCCATGCTGCAACTGCATGCAATGCATATGGCTGCGGCGCAGCGGGTCAGTGGGTTAAAACAGGAAGAGGTGGCAAATTGGCTCCTCATTGCGTATCAAACATTCTCATAAAAATGGATCTGCCACTAATTGTTTTTCAGAGGGGCAACAATGATAGCTGCATATCTGATCGAGCCCTTAGAGACCTTTCAGCACGCCTTCCTCCCCCAGAGCCCCCTAGATCCCCTTGGTTCTATAAAACCTCAGAGCCCACCTCCCCTTCCCTCCTTTATCCCCCTGACAGTCCTCCTCAGACTGACTCCAGCAATGCAGCAGCAGTTTTTTCCCACTGACACTGATGCAGCACCATTGTTCCTGTTAGAAACACCACCGACATCGACATTTTTTCCTTCCAGTGACACCACGACACAGGTACATTTTTTTTCGCCACCGTTAGCCCCTTATTTGTGCACTGATTTTAAACTCTTTAGTTTGCTGCAGTGTACCATAACTATTGGTTCTATTTTGTGCACACCAC
Organism: Aquarana catesbeiana; assembly: GCF_042186555.1. Classification (NCBI taxonomy): domain Eukaryota; kingdom Metazoa; phylum Chordata; class Amphibia; order Anura; family Ranidae; genus Aquarana; species Aquarana catesbeiana. The sequence goes on along the minus strand of NC_133327.1, from coordinate 258,286,296 downwards.
AAACATTACATGCATTTTGCTCTGCATGCTGCTATTAGCGCTACCCCCTCTGCTGGGGGAGGGGGGGCACAATTTGCCATCTTCGCCCTGGATGCTGGATGCCCTTGTCCTGACATTGGCCAGAATGTCACCCATACAGTCAGCTAAAAAGATCATTGGATCTGGAACTATGGAAATCACCATCAAATGAGAGTTGAATTAGCTACAGCTCAAGGAGCAACCTCTACAGGAAGTTCCACAGAACCCTGATTGAGAATGGCTGGTTTTGAGTTTGGAACCCTTTTCTTGTCTAAATAACACATATGGCTTTCTATATCTTGTCTACACGTATGTAGCTGGGTGCTTTTCCAGCTGTGTGCCTGCTCTCCCTGCTCACCCTCCTGCTGCTGTGAGCAAGTACAGAGTGACTGGATGAGTAGCCTGGGTTCCTATCTCCCCTCACTCCCACCCCTGTGCAGTAACACAGCGAGAGAGAGTTAAAGGCTTGTACTACTGCTCCCACCAAGCCTTGCAGGGAGAAGGAGAGAGCAAGATGGTTTCTGGGTAAATTGAGAAAATTCAAGTGAGAAGCAGTGCAGACAGAGGGACTGAGAGGGCCATGTTGTGTGGACCATCCCAGAGGAAAGAGAAAGGTAGATTGAGCCACCAGAAAGCCATTTGCTGTGTTGAGGACCAAAGATTGCAGAGCTGTGACCTGTGTGCTGAGGGACTGAGCCTTAACCAGAATACAGTCATGCTGTGCTGAGTACTAGAATCACTCCAGATAACCCAGAGTGAGCAAACATCTAACTAGAGGGACCACTGCTGCTGTGTCTCTGGTGAGAGGACATTGCAGCCATGACTTGTTGTTACCACTAGAGACTGAGCCCCTAGGAAATAACTCAACGTCTGTTTTATAGCTATATTATTACATGCAGGCCTTATTGACTGTTCTCATGCATGCCATTGGTACCATTGGGCCCCAGCATTAGCCGGCTGAGGATTCAGGACTAAAGACTGCCGATTACAGCTGTTGCACAGAGACCCTTGCCTTTTACTTAGTTTAGAGGTTCCTCTCAGGAGACATTGCAAATGACTTAACCATTCTTTTAGCATTCCCTCTACTTGCAGTATTGTTATTCACATTGCCGTTACTTTGGCATAGCAATTACACTGTCTAGCAGATTATGTCCGAATCTGCCTTCTGTGTGGCCATTTATGCTCAAACCACCCTTTATATTAACTCGTACCAATATATTGAGTTAATCTACAATTAAAAGATCTTGTCTATTTTTTAGTAGTAATTCACAGCGAAGCTAAAAGTATTTATACGCATGTCCTTATATGTGCTTGCAGTGACTGTCATTCAACCAGGTGTGTCAGAGAGGCTAAGGTACTTGGAGCAGAATGGAGAACCCCAAATTATCAAGTGGCTCATTCATGGGTATACAATGTGTATACAACACACAAATCTGTCTTTCAGTTCCTGATCTTACTTCAGTACTGTTTTTCATTCCAGACTCATTTTCATCAGCCATCTCTGCTACCATGTTCTCTTATTTCCTTACACTTAGTATTGATAAAACAGCTTATTGATTTCCCTTCTCCCTATTCAGTTGGCACCCATAAAGTTCCATTATTTATAATGAGTTATTTCTATATTTACCATATTGGGGATGTGGTGCCCAAGAGAGTGCTCATTAACCTTTACTGTACATATCAATATTTGATTTCCATTACCTCTTGTTTCAACTCTGTATCCCTCCAGATTGTAAACTCTTAGGGACAGAGTCCTTTCTCCTATTGTTATTAAATTTCTATATTCTGTTGAAAACTCCTGTGTACTAGTTCTTGAAACTTTGTTTTGTATTGCATTACCTGTGCTACCCTCCTTTGTTTTATCCTATATATATATATATATATATATATATATATATATATATATATATATATATGATAAAAAATAAAAGTAATCCTTTCAATTTTAAAACATTTTTCAAGTCAACCAGATTAGTCTTATTTCAATTTTAAAGCTGCACACTGGACACAGCGGCTTTCATTTAAATATATTTCTCAATAACCATGAAGGATAAAAATCCACTTTTGTGAATATCAAATGTCGTTGCAAGCCCAGTACTTACATTATAAGTAGCATTGTCATCATCACTGTGCTGCACATAACCTGTACAAATAGCATACCTGCTGAAGAGACCCAGTAAATCCACCCCAAATAAGCAGCCTGCACAAAACTACAGGAGGGGGACAGATGCGACAGAGCGAGCAGCAGTGATTGGCCTTGATTACAGAAAACCCCTACACAGAGGCAAACTTTCAAAATGGATTTCAAGACAGATCTGGAAGAAATACACAAAGAAATACATAAAGCACACCAGATTTAAAGCGTAACTCCACTTTTGTTGAGAAAAAAAATTCCCCCCTGGGTGATCTATGTACATTGCAAGGATTATAACAACCTTTGTTGCAGATTCCTACCTTTTGTTATTCTGAAGAAATCCATGTGTGTTTATCTGTGCCTCTGTGCCGAGTAGGTCTAATGGGAGGAGTTTCATAATTAACTGTCAGCTGTGGCAGCTAATGAGGAAAGCTGCTAGGCCTGCATCCCTTTAGATGTGTTCCTATTGAAAATATCTCACCAGTAATGACATTTTTTGTTGCAGGGGATGCCTGAAATCTGACTTGTATCTTAGGCAGACTTCTGGGAAAATTGGTGAGCCAATCACACAAGCAGGAAATTATGTTTCTGTGGAGTTGTCAGTACACACTCTGTGTACAGAACAACTCCATGTAGCCATATTGCATTGCATTTATAGAAAATTACAGCGGCTGCAGATTGAAAAGGAAAGGTAATTTTTAATAACATTCAATTACAATATGACTTGTATCGCAATTGTACACGCTATATTATTTTTTCTTTATTTGCTATTTTTTCCCCAGAAAGTGGAGTTACCCTTTAAGTAAGTTAATGTACTGCTGTAATGTACCTGGTGGTGGAGCTTGACGTAGGGGGGGGCAGGGGTTACGTTTCTCTTACACCTCTGGCTTAGGTACCTGGTAACCCTGGTAAAGTGATAGGAGCGCCTGAGCACGAGTGCCTGACCGATCTTCTGTTGCAGGGTGCTGAAGTGCAGTGCATGCATTGCTGAAGAGCAGCACCTGCACTCACACGTGTGCACCTATTTGTTCATGTGCGCGCACTCATGTGCACAAATTGGCCACGGACCGATCTTCTGTGCACAAGAATGAGACTTTCTTGACAAATGCGTGTGCTTCTTGTACTGAGGCTACATTTGCTTATCTCAGGGAGATCAGCTGAAGGGTCTATAATTTTTATCATAGGTGTATCTTAAATGCTAGATACAGAATATCAAAAAATCCAGAAAAAACACATAAAACAAATAGAACGTAATCTAATTTGGATAGATCATCACAGATCCTAAGCACCTCATCCCTGGATTTGTTTAGAAGAAGGAACAATTTGAATAGGTCTGTGTGGGTGCAATATGAACAACAACCCAAAAAATAAAGTTAAAATCTTCAATATTTATTAACAAAGGTCTAAAACATCAAATTCATAAAACCATGTGCTTATCCCAGCTTATTGTTTTCCATATTTTTTATAGCGGTATAGAAGTGGATCCCAATATGTTTTGCCCTATTGGACTTCCTCAGGGGATGCTATCTGCTTGGGGTCTCAGCATTCTAATGAACAAAAAGATATGAGGAATATACCATAAGTATCATATAATCGCAGAAAAAAAAAAAAAAAAAAAAAAAAAAATATATATATATATATATATATATATATATATATATATATATATATATATATATATATATATATATACAAAATATTAAAACATTTCCCTTTAAACAATATCATTTTTAAGACTTATATACATGTGTAATGGTACCAGCCATCCCACATGCTTACCCCGGGTCTCTGAAATATCACTTAGAAGTATAGTCACCAGTTTATTCAATGGATATGAAGTGCTATATCCACTGCAGAGCTGCAGGTAGCCACAGGAGAAAGACAAGAAACAGACTATAAAACAACATAGTCCCATACAAATTGTTCCTTCTTCTACATAAAACAAATGCTGAAAAATTAAGTTTCAATTCAGTGAGTAAAATAAGTACTTGGTGGAGAAACCCTTTTTGGCAAGCACAGAGGTAAGACCTTTCTTGTAGTTGGTGACCAGGTTTGCACACATCTTAGGAGGGATTTTGGTCCACTCTTCTTTACAGATCCGCATTTTTCTTCCTCTAAACATGGCGAATCGAGTTAATGCCAAACAGCTCAATTTTGGGCTCATCTGACCACAGCACTTTCTCCCAATCTTTTTCTGAATCATTTAGATGTTCATTGGCGTGACTGTACATGTGCCTTCTTGAGGAGGGGGACTCGCTGTGTTTGGAGGAAGAAAAATGCTGACTATGACCCTAAGAATACCATCCCTACAGTCAAGCACGGAGGTGGAAACATTATGCTTTGGAGTTGTTTCTCTGCTAAAGGTACAGGCCGACTTTGCCGCATTGAGGGGCCAATGGACGGGGCTATGTATTGTAAAATCTTGGATGAGAACCTTCTTCCCCTCCAGAACACTAAAGATGGGTCACGGATGGGTCTTCCAGCATGACAATGACCCAAAACATACCGCCAAGGCATCAAAGGAGTGGTTTAAGAAGAAGCACATTAAGGTCATGGAGTGACCTAGCCAGTCTCCAGACCTTTATCCTATAGAAAATTTATGGAGGGAACTGAAACTTCGAGTTGCCAAGCAACAGCCAAGAAACCTTAAGGATTTAGAGAAGATCCGTAAAGAGGAGTGGACCAAAATCCCTCCTGACATGCAAACCTGGTCACCACCTGCAAGAAACATCTTACCTTTGTGCTTGCCAACTAGGGATGAGCCGAACACCCCCTGGTTCAGTTCGCAGCAGAACATACGAAAAGGCAAAAAATTTGTTTGAACGCGAACACCGTTAAAGTCTATGGGACACGAACGTGAAAAATCAAAAGTGCTAATTTTAAAGGCTTATATGCAAGCTATTGCCATAAAAAGTTTTTGGGGACCCAGGTCCTGCCCCAGGGGACATGTATCAATGCAAAAAAGTTTTAAAAATGGCCGTTTTTTCGGGAGCAGTAATTTTAATAATGCTTAAAGTGAAATAATAAAAATGAAATATTCCTTTAAATATTGTGCCTGGGGGGTGTCCTTAGTATGCCTGTAAAGAAGCGCATTTTTCCTGTGTTTTGAACAATACCACAGCAAAATGACATTTCTAAAGGAAAAAATGTAATTTAAAACTACTCGCGGCTGTAATGTATTGTCGGGTCCTGGCAATATAGATGAAAATCATTGAAAAAAATGCCATGGGTCCCCCCCCAGTCCATTACCAGGTCTTTGGGTCTGGTATGGATATCAAGGGGAACCCTGCACCTAAGTTTTAAAAAAAATTGGCGTGGGGGTCCCCCAGGCACTATATTCTCTGAGCAGCAGTATATATACTATACGGCCTGCCCTATGTACTCTGCAGAAAATTGGGCCTAGGTGTTGGTGGTACCAGAACACTGTAAGCCCTTACAGTTACTCTTGGTGGGCGCAGGAAATATTATGTCAAGAATTGTAATTACATGCTACTGTGAAACAAGGGCAGAAAAATTGGGCCTTTGGTGGTGGTGGTGGCACAACACTGTAACCCCTCACAGATACACTTGTTGGGCACAGGAATGGGGCCTGCTGTGAAATATTATATCAAGAATTGTAATTACATGCCCCTGTTAAACAGGGGCAGAAAAATTGGGCTGTGGGTGGTGGTGGTGCCACAACACTGTAAGCCCTCAAAGATACTCTTGTTGGGTGCAGGAACGGGCCCTGCTGTGAAATGTTAGATCAAAAATTGTAATTACATGCCTCTGTTAAACTGGGGCAGAAAAATTGGGCCTTGGGTGGTGGTGGTGGTGCCCTTCAAGGGATCCCACATCCATAGCAAATTAAATCAGTTACATCAGCATCAGATGCTTGATAGCTGCTGATCCAAGACTCATTCATTTTTATGAATGTGTGCCTATCAACGGAGTCTGTGAACAGGCGCACTCTTTGATTTGTTACAAACCCTCCAGGAGCACTGAATGTGCATTCAGAAAGCACACTGGATGCAGGACAGGCCAGTAGCTCAATTGCATATTGAGCAAGTTCTGGCCAATGGTCCATCCTCAAGACCCACTAACCCAGTGGATGCTCTGTTGGAAAGGTCTCCAAGTCTGCTCTTGCTCCTAGATATTCCTGCACCATGTAATGTAGACGCTGGCAATGGTTGCTTGAACCAATCAGACCTTGGCGCTGAGGACTTAAAAATCGTTTAAAGGCATTGGTCAACCTAACGCCCTTCCATCACTCTTCCTCTGACTGAATGAAGCCTCAGCAACATGTTGTCCAGTTCCAGAAAATTGTAACCTCTCAGGGTCTGGAAATGCGTTGCACAAACCTTTCTTCAGGGGTTCCTGAAGATGTTTTATCCTCTGTTCCCTCTGCGAAGGCAGGATGAGTTCTGCAACCTTACCCTTGTAATGTGGATCAAGAAGGGTTGCCAGCCAGTAATTATCCCTCTCATTGATACCACGAATCCTAGAGTCCTTTCGCAGGCTATTCAGAATCAGGGAGGCCATGCAGGGTTAGTTTGCAGAGGCATTTGATTCTGAGTCCTCTGGGTCACTAAGGATCACATGATCTGTACCTACCTCCTCCCAGCCACGTACAACTCCTTGGGTTTCTGGGGACTGAAAACCATCCCTTGAAGACTGCTGCTGAGTGTTATCCTCTACATCCATGCTGACACAATCCTCCTCCTCCTCTTCTTCCTGTGTGTTTGGCAGGCCGCCAGGAATGTTATCTGGATAAAGGGGGCCTTGAGAGGCAAGGAAGTCTTCCTCTTCCTCCTGCTGTTCTGCTTCAAGTGCCCTGGCCATGATTCCATGAAGTGTGTACTCCAACAGGAAGACTAGAGGGACAGTGTCATTGATGCATGAATTGTCGCTGCTCACCATCCTAGTGGCCTCCTCAAATGGTGACAGGACAGTGCATGGATCCTTGATCAGTAGCCACTGGCGTTGTGAAAAGAGGCCAAGCTTCCCTGACCCTGTCCTGGTGCCATATTTGCACAGGTACTCATTGATGGCCCTCTGCTGTGTATGCAGCCGCTGCAGCATTGCAAACATTGAGTTCCACCTGGTGGGCATGTCACAAATGAGGCGGCCAGCCAGCCAGCCGAACACTGGCATTGTATGACTGGTGGAAATGACCACAGACTTTTCTGGCCTACCTCAGGAGATCCTGTAAGCCTGGGTACCTGCTCAAGAACTGCTGCACCACCAAATTCAGGACGTGTGTCAAACATGGAACATAGGTCAAGTGTCCCTGTCAGAGGGCAGAGAGAAGGTTGGTGCCACTGTCGCATACAACCATTCCTGGCTGAAGCTGGTGTGGTGTCAACCACCTCTGAGCCTGCCCCGGCAGAACTGACAGAATCTCTGCCCCACTGTGGCCCCTGTCACCTAGGCAGACCAACTCAAGCACTGCATGGCATCTTTTAGCCTGACTGCTTGCGTAGCTCTTTGAATGCTTACGGAGCACTGCTGGTTCAGAGGACAAATCTGCAGAAGAGGCCATAGAGGAAGAAGAAGAGGAGGGGGTGGAGGAGAGAGCTGTGGCAGAATCACCACTAGCATTTTGGAGGCATGGTGGCAGAACAAGCTCCAGCAACACTGAACCCTGTCCTGCATCCTTCCCTGCTACCAGCCTAGTTGCCCAGTGCGCTGTGAAGGACTGAAGGTATAGTAGGGTTGGAGATCCCAGATGAGGAGCAAGAAGAAGTCCACCTTTTTCTTTGATGTGTGTCTTTCAAGTGCTGTTGCCAACAGACTGCATGGCAGGTCGTCATATGTCTGCATGTAGTGCCCAAGCGGCTGTTCTGGCCACGTTTGATCCACTTCAGACATAGGTTGCAAACAAGAACGGTGCAATCTGCTGCACACGTGTCAAAAAAGGCCCACATCAAGGAACTTTTAAAAGTCAGCGGGGAGTTAGCAGTGCCCTCCACCTGCGGAGCTCTGCAGTGTGATGCAATAGGGTGGTTGCCCTTAAGATACCCCCTAGAGGACATCCTGCCTTGTTGGAGTTGTACCTCCTCCTCCCCCTGTCTTCTCTCAGGCACCCAAGTACAGTCAGTGACCTCATCATCCCCTCCCTCCTCGTCACTGGAGCAAACTTGGCAGTATTCTGCAGCTGGGGGAACATGACCGCCAGTTTCTTGTCCTTCTTGGGCACCCCTCTCTCTAGGCTCACTTTACTCCCTTCCTCAACCTGGGAACCAACATCGGAGCCTTCGCTGCACATTACGAGGAGACTACATACTTTCAATACTTTAGGTGAGAAATTTGATATACCATCACACCTTTTCCATTTCTATCTACAGGTTAGACACTTCTTCCACTCTAAATCCCCAACCCTGACCCTAGATAAGCCAACCACCTTTAAATACTTATGTGCTCAGGGCCCCCACCAACTGCATTTAATTTCATATATTTACCGTATCTTCCATGAGTCGACTCCTCTCACAGAAACCATGCATCATTGTATGAGCAGGTGGTCCCATTTGGTGGGCCGACCTATCACAATACAGATGTGGGATAGGATCTGGTCCTCTACTTTTAAATCTTCCAAATGTGTGACTCAGAGGGAGACTTCCATTAAGATTCTCATGTTTTGGTATAGAACCCCTGATGTAATCCATAAGTATGAGCCCTCAGTCTCGCCGCGCTGCTGGCGGTGCGGGACTGAGGTAGGTTCTCTATTTCATATCTTTTGGCAATGCTCCCTGATTCAAACCTTTTGGCGTGATGTGCATCTACTTATACAAAAGGTGGTTGGGGTGTCCCCTCCATTGGATCCTTTAAATTATCTGTTGGGCCTCCCTTCTTCAGGTGTATCTAAAAAGGCAAATCGACTAATATCCTATATTTTGCTAGCCGCCAAGAGGCTTATCCCATTGTCCTGGCTATCCAATACGCCTCCTTCATGGTCCAGATTTCTGCACCTGGTGGCTGAGTTTGGGACGATGGTGTTTCTGACGGCCTCGGTGCATGACTGCATCTCCCAATTTAATAAAGTATGGGAGCCATGGGATCTTTTGGATTGCGGGACTTATGTTATTTTCTATTCTGTTTTTTCCTTTTTATTATGTCTGTTTATATTACACTTTCATTAATAGTGTATTGTACATTATGTTACAAATTTATACATGTTATTTGATAACCCAATAAAAATACAATTTTGAAAAAAAAAAAACGCTGCACATCCTCTAGCAGTGGTCGAATATTTCTGGGGAATCCTCCGTGCATGATGGTGGGGCTATGAAGAGTGACTGTGGACAAGGAGCTGGTGGAATAGGCCGCTTTGGCAGCTGCGTTGGAAGGCAAACTACTCTAAACCTGGGTGACAGAGAATGAGGAGGATGAGGACAGCTTTGTTATCCACTCCACCAACTCATCTGCATGTTCTGGCTCAATAACACAGCCAGCAGCAGAAAAAAAGGGCAAGCATGCCCCACGGACACCTGCAGAGGGTGCACCATGTCCACGACCAGCACTGTTGACTGTAGACACAGAGGCTGCTTGCCCTCTTTTAGTGGCCTGTGAGTGTCTGCCTCTCCTTGGTGGCCTTCCGGACATGATGTATATTTTGTTTTGCAACACCACATTACACTGTATTAGATACTGTGTACACCACCAGAAGTGTAGTAGAAACTGTACACACTGTATTAGTACTGTGTACACCGCCTGCACTGTATTAGAAACTGTACAATGGCTGCACTCTATTTTATACTGTGTGTACCACCAAAAGTGTAGTACAAACTGTACACACTGTATTAGATACTGTGTACACCACCTGTACTGTATTAGAAACTGTACTATGGCTGCACTGTATTAGTAACTGTACTAGGGCTGCACTGTATTGTGTACTGTGTACACCACCAGAAGTGTAGAAACTGTACACACTGTATTAGATACTGTGTATACCGGAATGTACTGTAGATTTAGGCTACACTGGATGCAGAGTATATATAATATATATATATATTACACCGCCTGAAGTGTATTAGAAACAGTACACCACAGAATGCACTGTCATACGATCTCGCAGTGCATTATGGGGCATTCCGCGGCACTCGAATTTGGCGCGTTCTCCAAATAATGTTCGTTTTTCGGTGAACAGGCGAACACCCGATGTTCGAGTCAAACTTGTGTTCGAACCCGAACATCAAGCTCATCCCTATTGCCAACAAGAGTTTCTCCACTAAGTACTAAATCATGTTTTGCTTGGGGATCAAATACTTATTTTACTCATTGAACTGCAACTCAATTTATAACATTTGTTATGGTTTGGTTGATATTCTGTCTCTATCATTTAAAATACCTATGATAAAAAATATTGACCCTTCATTTCTTTTTAAGTGGGCAAACTTACAAAATCTGCAGGGGATCAAATTATAATTTTCCCCACTGTGTATGTATATACACAGTGGGGAAGAGGCATTCATGGGTCTTGCAGAGGAGGAAAATCAAAAGCAGCAGTGTGTTTATTGTCAACGTTTTGATGAAGCTCAGTCCATCTTTCTCAAGACTTGATCTTCCTCCTTTACAAGATCCGTGAGTGTCTCTAAACAAGTTTTGGATTTATATAGATTTCTTTGTGGGTGAGCACCTGGGCATTTACCTCAAGTATAGAGTGTCGTGGCTACCCTTGGAAATAAATATATATGTATGTATATATATATATATATATATATATATATATATATATATATATATATATATATATATATAGCAAAGTTCTGAGAGATGTGCACGTCAGTTATAAGTGTAAGTGCAAAACAATCAGGACTTCCCAAGGGCCATAATATAGAAAAAAGAGATGGGATTGTTGCACAAAAAATCTTTAATGAAAAGATTAAAATCCAAAGGTTACATTAAAGTTACATTGTAATCCAGGTTGACAGTTTCAGGCTCAACAGATAACACCCTTCTTCTAAAACCGAATACCTACAAATAGCAATGTGTGTAGATATATATACAGTATCTCACAAAAGTGAATACACCCCTCACATTTTTGTAAATATTTTATTACACCCTTTTCTGTGACAACACTGAAGAAATGGCACTTTGCTACAATCTAAAATAGTGAGTGTACAGTTTGTATAACAGTGTAAATTTGCTCTCCCCTCAAAATGTCTCAACACACAGCCATTAATGTCTAAACCACTGGCAACAAAAGTGTGTAAACTTGCCCCCCCGGGACTTGACCAAATCTATCCCACTCACTATGGGACGTCCCGGGTGGGCAAGTATATTGATCACTATCTGCAACCCTTGGTTTGAAAAATTCTATCTTATATTAAAGATACTAAACAGGTGATCAATCTACTTTCTAATATTACCCCCAAAAAAGGACTCTGGATGGTTACTGCGGACGTAGCTTCACTTTACACCATCATCCCCCACCATTTGGGCCTTGAGGCAGTTAAGCTATTTCTGGTTAGATACTCTGGTTTAGCTTTTGCCCAAAAAGATTTCATTATGGAATTATTACAATACGCGGCCAGTCACAATTATTTCTGGTTCAAACATCAATTCTATCGCCAGGACAGGGGGGTTGCTATGGGGGCTAAATATGCCCCCAGTCTGGCCAACTTGTTTATGGCCAAGTGGGAGGAGGACGTCGTGGATGCCCCCAGGAGACCAGAAATGGTCCTTTGGGCTAGGTATACCAACGACGTCCTCCTCCTATGGAATGGCTAGGAGTCTGACTTACGTAGTTTTATGACAACTCTCAACAACAACAATAGAGGCGTCAAACTGAACTTTGAAGCTAGACTAGATGAAATCAACTTTCTTGATTTAAAGATCAAGATTGTTGAGGACAGATTTGTGACATCTACGTTTTTTAAATCAACTGACAGGAATTCATATATTTCGTTAGATAGTTGTCACTATGAGCCGTGGCTGAAAGCAGTCCCTCAGGGCCAGTTTTTACGCCTTAGACGTAACTGCACAGAGATAAACACTTTTGAGGAACAGGCGCCCATTCTCTCCAGCAGATTTGTTGAGAAGGGCTATGATCAAGGCTTCCTGTCCCAGGCTGTTAAAACAGCCTGGGACAGGGATAGATCTTCACTTCTGTTGGATGTTCCGCTTAAGAGGGAAGATAATTCCAATGTTGCACTGTTTATTACAACTTTTTTGGTGCAGCATCGGACTATCAAGAGACTGATCCAGAAGCACTGGCATGTCTTAACTAGTGACCAAGTACTTAATATTATTTTACCTGCTAGGCCCAGGATTGTTTTTAAGGGGGTATCCTCTTTGGGCAGCAGGATTGCTCCTTCTGTTCAGGATCCCCCGAAGGAAAACAAATGTTTTCTTCAGAACCTTATGGGTTATTATAGATGTGGGAAGTGCCAGGTCTGTTTTCTTAATAAATGCAAAGAGAGAAGGATTCGCAATTTTGTGTCTTCCAGCAGTTCACAAGTTTATGAGGTCAAACCCTTCATTATGTGTACAACCAAAGGTGTAGTCTACCTCATATGCCCCGTACACACGGTCAGATTTTCCGATGGAAAATATGTGATAGGACCTTGTTGTTGGAAATTCCTACTGTGTGTAGGCTCCATCACACATTTTCCATCGGATTTTCCGACACACAAAGTTTGAGAGCAGGCTATAAAATTTTCCGACAAAATCCGTTGTCGGAATTTCCAATCGTGCGTACACAAATCCGATGCACAAAGTGCCACGCATGCTCAGAATAAATAAAGAGATGAAAGCTATTGGCTACTGCCCCGTTTATAGTCCCGACGTACGTGTTTTATGTCACCGCATTCAGAACGATCGGATTTTCCGACAACTTTGTGTGACCGTGTGTATGCAAGACAAGTTTGAACCAACATCTGTCGGAAAAAATTCTAGGATTTTGTTGTCGGAATGTCCGATCAATGTCCGACCGTGTGTACGGGGCAATACAGTGCCCTTGCGGGCTACAATATGTTGGGAGGACTAAAAGGGCACTTCATGTTCGATTGAATGAACACATTGGTAACATAAGGAGAGGCTATGACAAACATCCAGTATCGAGACACTATGACCAGGTACACAAGAGAGATCCATCTAATACATTATTTATAGGGATACAGACCTCACTGGCGGGGTAGTCTGTTAGTCAGAGAAATTTCAAAACAAGAAATGGCCTGGATTCATAGACTTAAAACTTATGTCCCCTTTGGCTTGAATGTCAACACAGACGTCAATGCCTTCATTAACAATTCTTGACTTGGGGTTTACTATGTATCATATACAATCATTTTTTCTTGGTTTCTTAGTCTGTAGGTCGATACAGATGTTAACGCCTTCATTAACAACTTCTGAGATGGGGTTTACTATGCAATATATACAATCATTCCTTCTCTTTAGTGATTAGGTTATCTATTTTGAAATCGTCTGTTTGTAAGACTGTGCAATTATATATGGACCTAGTTTCAAATGTATCTTTCAAAATAGACTATGGTCTATAATAATATTTTGAATTTTTTCTGTCCCCCATTACAATGGTGATTTGTCTGGAGAATTAAATGTTCAGCCTGCAAAGCTCTGAGCCTTTATCCATCTGGATGTTTTTTATTTATCTTTTCATATATTTTTCACATTTTTTACATTGTCCTTTTTTATGTTATATTTCTTTTAAATAGTTTTTATTTGATGGGTGATTGTGAACTTGTAATTCATAATTGATCCACTGGGGGTCTCTTACAATATACCCACATGTACCCTATATATTTTTTGGTGGCATTTCCGGCCTTCTAACTTATACTTTGACGGCCACGAGCAATTTATTTTTTTATTACTGTCAATGTGCTATTACATTCAGACACTTGTATTGAGACAGTGGTTTCTAGTTCCATGCTCATATTTTTATATCCTGCCATGGATTTTAGCCTTGTAGTTTTGTATTCTATTCCTAGTCCGGCCATTGGGGGCGCGTGATCTGGTGACACGGGTGTGCACATTCATCCCACTTCCGCCCATGATGGATGACGGTGGACAGTTTGAAGGTTCAGTTATAATGCGTTTTTATGCCTTTTTATGTTCTGGCCTTCATGGTTCGCCATTTAACCAGTTGCCTGTTCATTATGCAGTCTACGGACGCTTCAGCTGGCTTGAACATTACTGCGCATGTCCGTCAACGGACTGAGGCTCAGAGTGAGGCCTGGCTAGGTTACTATGGTATAAAGGGAGGTGACGCAGCACGCCGCCCGTGCCCCTGGACCACGTAATTCTATTACGAAACAAGTAGGACGGAGCAACACGCTTGTGTCACCTCGTATCATTGTTGCTGTTTCCAGTAGGACGGGCTTTTCTGAGTGCTCGCTGGCTGGCACACCTGACATACAGGCGCTTTTTCTTATGTCTTATGGTTTTACATTATTGGAGCCCCTTTATGTATTTCATGCTATACCTATCCACTTGCGAGTTGGGGAAGGTACGATGAGATCTGAAGCTCCGGTGGGCGTGTTTTGAATACCATACTTTACCATCAAACAATCTAGGTTTTGGCTGCATCTGCTATGTCCCGGAGGACAGTTTCCAATACAGGTCTTCCCTGATCCTCTGTAATGGGGGATCATGGTTTTCTGGTAAGTGGCAAACCTATATTCTTTGGTGGTGGACCAGGCACTATACTTTTCTCCATACTATCGAGGCCTCCATAAAATACAGATGGACTCTTTAGAATAATTTATCATACAATTGCAATTTCACGGGTGATATTGTCACTATATGTTTTGGACTTATTCTACACGTTTTCAATTGTTGTTTTTTTCAGTTTTGGTGTTATTTTTCACAATTTGCTCACATCAGATGTGATATGTTTATGGGCACATCGCTATCAATTAGTGTATGTATTTATACACAATCACTTTACATATTTAGCGCAATTCCATTTTTATTTACTCTTATATGCTGTGTTTATGTTGTGCAGGAGAATCTCTGCTTCACAAATTTAAGATATTTCACTAGTACCCTTAGGGTTTGGGTATACATTTTTACCAGAGCGCAGTTTCTTTTTTCTTTTTTCAACCAAAATGTGTACACCCCTGAGTGAAAATATCCAAATTGGGCCCAATTTGACATTTTCTCTCACCGGCGTCATGTGACTCATTCGTTTTACAGTCCTAGGTGTGAATGGGGAGCAGGTGTGTTAATGTATGTCTCATACTGGTCACTGTAAGTTCAACATGGCACCTCATGGCAAAGAACTCTCTGAGGATCTGAAAAAAGATGGCCTAGGCTGTAAGAAGATTGCCAAGACCCTGAAACTGAGCTGCAGCACGGTGGCCAAGACCATACAGCGGTTTAACAGGACAGGTTCCACTCAGAACAGGCCTCGCAATGGTCGACCAAAGAGGTTGAATGCACATGCTCAGCGTCATATCCAGAGGTTGCCTTTGGGAAATACGTATGAGTGCTGCCAGCATTGCTGCAGAGGTTGAAGGGGTGGGGGACTATTCTGTCAGTGCTCAGACCATACGCTGCACACTGCATCAAATTTATCTGCATTGCTGTTGTCCCAGAAGGAAGCCTCTTCTAAAGATGATGCACAAGAAACCCCGCAAACAGTTTGCTGAAGACAAGCAGACTAAGGACATGGATTACTGGAACAATGTCCTGTGGTCTAATGAGACCAAGATAAACTTATTTGGTTAAGATGGTGTCAAGCGTGTGTTGCGGAAACCAGGTGAGGAGTAGAAAGACAAGTGTGTCATGCCTACAGTAAAGTATGGTGGTGGGAGTGTCATGGTCTGGGGTTGCATGAGTGCTGCACTGGGGAGCTACAGATCATTGAGGGAACCATGAATGCCAACATGTACTGTGACATACTGAAGCAGACCATGATCCCGTCCCTTTGGAGACTGGGCCGCAGGGCAGTATTCCAACATGATAACGACGCCAAACACACCTCCAAGATGACCACTGCCTTGCTAAAGAAGCTGAGGGTAAAGGTAATGGACACAGGCTTGGCCAATCCATCACCTTTACCCACAATTGCAGTTGGGTGGTTCAGGTGCCCCAGGAAAGGATCAGTTCCATAAAGGAACTGATTCAGTTGGTAAAAACAAAGAAAAATTCTATTATTCGACTTTGCATGAAATTGTTGGGAAAGATGGTGGCTTCTTTCAAGGCTGTTCCTTATGTGCAGTTTCATTCAAGACTGCTACAAAACAGTATCCTGTCAAATTGGAACAAGAAGGTCCAAGCTCTGGACTTCCCAATGCACAATGCATTTATCCCCCGATGTGCATCAGAGCCTCAATTGGTGGTTGATATCCAAGAATCTTCAAAAAGGGAAATCCTTTCTATCAGTTATCTGGAAGGTGGTAACAACAGATGCCAGCCTTCTGGGCTCGGGAGCAGTCCTGAAAGAAGCGTCTGTCCAAGGGAAATGGTCCAAATCAGAGAGGACCTTGCCCATCAATATTCTAGAGATTCGGGCAGTACGCCTGGCCCTGGAGGCCTGGACGCTCAGACTACGGAATTGTCCTGTCAGAATTCAATCCGACAATGCCACAGCAGTGGCCTTTATCAATCACCAAGGGGGCATGAGAAGTCGTGCGGTCCAGAGAGAGGTGAATCATATTCTTTCTTGGGCAGAAAGCAACATTCCTTGCCTATCAGCAATTTTCATTCCAGGGATAGAGAATTGGCAGGCGGATTACTTGAGTCGCCAACAATTGTTCCCGGGAGAATGGTCCCTTCATCCCGACATCTTCCTGTCAATATGTCAGAAATGGGGAGTTCCAGACGTGGATCTGTTTGCGTCCAGGTTCAACAACAAAATCAACAACTTTGTGTCAAGGACAAGGGATCCGATGGCATGCGGAACAGATGCCTTGGTCTTTCCGTGGGATCAGTTTTCACTGATCTATGTGTTCCCTCCTGTTCTGCTTCTTCCGCATCTCCTTCGCAGGATCAAGCAAGAAGGGAAGGAGGTGATTCTTATGGCCCCAGCATGGCCCAGGAGATCTTGGTTTGCCGAGATCATAAAAATGGTGGTAGGGGACCCTTGGACCCTACCACTGTGGCCAGACCTTCTCTCGCAAGGTCCGGTATTCCATCCTACCTTACAAATACTAAATGTAATGGTTTGGCTATTTAGACCCACATTCTAAAGGACCGTGGGACATCAACTTCAGTAGTTTCTACTTTGGTTAATGCCAGGAAGCCGGCCTCCAGAATCATATACTATAGAGTCTGGAGGGCATATGTCTCCTGGTGTGAATCCAGGGGTTGGCACCCTAGAAAATATGTCATAGGTAGGATCCTTGAATTCCTACAGATGGGATTAGAGATGAAGCTGGCCTTGAGTACTATCAAAGGCCAGGTGTCGGCCTTATCAGTATTTTTTCAACGCTCACTTGCTTCACACTCGCTGGTTCGTAACTTTATTCAGGGGCTAACGCGGATTAATCCTCCAATTAAATCACCCCTGAACCCTTGGGACTTAAATTTAGTCCTGTCGGGTTTACAAAAACAGCCTTTTGAGCCTATTCGAAAAATTCCCTTGGTCCTTTTGACGAGGAAAATAATTTTCTTGGTTGCCATATCTTCTGCAAGAAGAGTATGAGAGTTGGCTGCTCTTTCTTGTAACGAGCCATATTTGATTATTCATAAGGATAAGGTTGTATTGTGGCCTCATCCTAATTTCCTACCGAAGGTAGTGTCAGGTTTTCATTTAAACCAGGATATTGTTCTGCCTTCATTTTTTACAGAACCCCGTTGTGTGGAAGAAAAGTCACTATATTCTCTTGATGTGGTGAGAGCGGTCAAGGTCTATTTGAAAGTGACCGCTCAGATTCGTAAAACAGATGTTTTGTTTGTATTGCCAGATGGTCCTAAAAGAGGACAGGCAGCGTTGAAATCTACTATTTCTAAATGGATGCGTCAAGTGATTGTTCAAGCTTATGGTTTAAAAAGGAAAATTCCTCTTTTCATATTAAAGCGCACTCCACCAGGGCTGTTAGTGCTTCTTGGGCAGTGCATCACCAAGCCTCCATGGCTCAGATCAGCAAGGCCGCAACTTGGTCTTCAGTCCATACATTTAGCAGATTCTATCAAGTAGTAAAAGGTCATGAGGATATCGCCTTTGGGCACAGTGTACTGCAGGCTGCAGTATAAGTCCTCTAGTCTCTTGGTGCCCTACTTTTGTTGTGTCTCTCTCCCTTCAGTTGCCATTGCTATGGGACATCCCACATAGTAACTACTATGTCTCTGTGTCCCGTGATGTACAATAAGAAAATAGGATTTTTATAACAGCTTACCTGTAAAATCCTTTTCTTTGAAGTACATCACGGACTAAGAGGTCCCTCCCTTCTTTGGTAGACACGTGTATTGCTTTGTTACAAAACTGAGTTACTCCCAGTAGTGGGAGGGGTTATATAGGGAGTGCACTTTTTGTCTTAGGGCATGCCAGTCTCCATCACCTGAAGGTGGCCTATAACCCATATAGTAACTACTATGGCTCTGTGTCATGTGATGTACTTCAAAGAAAAGGATTTTACAGGTAAGCTGTTATAAAAATCCTTTTGTTTGCACACTGCTTAATATTTCAAAAATAACAAAAAGTTTTTTGGTGAATTTAAAGCCAGGATGTACTCTTCAGCTACCTTTCTGAAACTGTTATTTTTCTTTTAATGCCAAACTCTAATGACGAACATTATCCAGACGACACCGAGCTCCTGTATAGGTATAATGTGCCAATGGGTGGTAATGATGCTTAACAGCTGATTCAGAGAACATTTCTACCATTCAGAGTGCATAGGAAAAAGTGACATCCTCTGAGATAATAGAATTGAGAGCCATTTATTGCTAAAAGATGCTCAGAAAATAACCCACTCTGACACCCTTATTTGACTTCCAAAAAAACAACATGACAGGAGAAAGCTATAT
Organism: Aquarana catesbeiana; assembly: GCF_042186555.1. Taxonomy (NCBI): domain Eukaryota; kingdom Metazoa; phylum Chordata; class Amphibia; order Anura; family Ranidae; genus Aquarana; species Aquarana catesbeiana. Next base: position 258,267,239 of record NC_133327.1, on the reverse strand, counting down.
TTAAGAAATAGGAGAAAACAACACTTGGCTGACTATTAGTCATTTCCAACACAAAGAAAACATAAAGGCATTTCATAACTGAACACGAAGAGAACAATGTACATTTCTTTAGAAATATATTTGTTTGTTGAACAGACAATAATCACTTTCTAAAAAAGCAAAGACAAAAAACAAGTTAATATTTTAAAAATAATTACTTCATGTAAACAAATATATTAACTGGTATGTAGCTGGCTAAATCAACTAGTGGCTATTGTCTGCGATGATACTAGGTGGTGAGACAGTGTGGCTGCGGGCATAAAAGTGGGCAATAGATAATCAATGTTAGTCCATTCGTCCATAGAGGTCAATTCCTAAAATGGAATAAAAGGCAGCAGCTAGGGATGAGCTTCGAGTTCGAGTCAAACTCATATTCAACTCGAACATTGGCTGTTTGCCCGTTCGCCGAACAGCGAACAATTTGGGGTGTTCGCGGCAAATTTGAAAGCCGCGGAGCACCCTTTAAAAGTCTATGGGAGAAATCAAAAGTGCTCATTTTAAAGGCTTATATGCAAGTTATTGTCATAAAAAGTGTTTGGGGACCTGGGTCCTGCTCCAGGGGACAAGGATCAGTGCAAAAAAAAGTTTTAAAAACGGCCGTTTTTTGGGAGCAGTGATTTTTATAATGCTTAACCACTTCAGCCCCGGAAGGATTTACCCCCTTCCTGACCAGAGCACTTTTTACAAATTGGCACTGCGTCGCTTTAACTGCTAATTGCGCGGTCATGCAATGCTGTAACCAAACGAAATTTGCGTCCTTTTCTTCCCACAAATAGAGCTTTCTTTTGATGGTATTTGATCACCTCTGCTGTTTTTATTTTTTGCGCTATACACGGAAAAAGACCGAAAATTTTGAAAAAAAATGATATTTTCTACTTTTTGTTCTAAAAAAAATCCAATAAACTCAATTTTAGTCATACATTTAGGCCAAAATGTATTTGGCCACATGTCTTTGGTAAAAAAAATGTCAATAAGTGTATATTTATTGGTTTGCGCAAAAGTTATAGCGCCTACAATCTAGGGTACATTTTCTGGAATTTACACAGCCTTTAATTTATGACTGCCTATGTCGTTTCTTGAGGTGCTAAAATGGCAGGGCAGTACAAAACCCCCACAAATGACCCCATTTTGGAAAGTAGACACCCCAAGGAAATTGCTGAGAGGCATGTTGAGCCCATTGAATATTCATTTTTTTTGTCCCAAGTGATTGAATAATGACAAAAAAAAAAAAAAAAAATTACAAAAAGTTGTCACTAAATGATATATTGCTCACACAGGCCATGGGCATATGTGGAATTGCACCCCAAAATACATTTAGCTGCTTCTCCTGAGTATGGGGATACCACATGTGTGGGACTTTTTGGGAGCCTAGCCGCATACGGGGCCCCGAAAACCAATCACTGCCTTCAGGATTTCTAAGGGCGTACATTTTTGATTTTACTCCTCACTACCTATCACAGTTTTGAAGGCCATAAAATGCCCAGATGGCACAAACCCCCCCCAAATGACCCCATTTTGGAAAGTAGACACCCCAAGCTATTTGCTGAGAGGCATGTTGAGTCCATGGAATATTTTATATTTTGACACAAGTTGCGGGAATGTGACAATTTATTTATTTATTTTTTTTTTTTTTTGCACAAAGTTGTCACTAAATGATATATTGCTCACACAGGTCATGGGCATATGTGGAATTGCACCCCAAAATACATTCTGCTGCTTCTCCTGAGTATGGGGATACCACATGTGTGGGACTTTTTAGGAGCCTAGCCGCGTACGGGACCCCGAAAACCAATCACCGCCTTCAGGATTTCTAAGGGTGTACATTTTTGATTTCACTCTTCACTGCCTATCACAGTTTCGGAGGTCATGGAATGCCCAGGTGGCACAAACCCCCCCCAAATGACCCCATTTTGGAAAGTAGACACCCCAAGCTATTTGCTGAGAGGCATGGTGAGTATTTTGCAGCTCTCATTTGTTTTTGAAAATGAAGAAAGACAAAAAAAAAAATTTTTTTTTTTCTTTTTTTAATTTTCAAAACTTTGTGACAAAAAGTGAGGTCTGCAAAATACTCACTATACCGCTCAGCAAATAGCTTTGGGTGTCTACTTTCCAAAATGGGGTCATTTGGGGGGGGTTTGTGCCACCTGGGCATTCCATGGCCTCCGAGACTGTGATAGGCAGTGAAGAGTGAAATCAAAAATTTACGCCCTTAGAAAGCCTGAAGGCGGTGCTTGGTTTTCGGGGTCCCATACGCGGCTAGGCTCCCAAAAAGTCTCACACATGTGGTATCCCCGTACTCAGGAGAAGCAACAGAATGTATTTTGGGGTGTAATTTCACATATTCCCATGGCATGTTTGAGCAATATATCATTTAGTGACAACTTTGTGCAAAAAAAAAAAAAAAAAAAAAAAAAATTTGTCTCTTTCCCGCAACTTGTGTCACAATATAAAATATTCCATGGACTCGACATGCCTCTCAGCAAATAGCTTGGGGTGTCTACTTTCCAAAATGGGGTCATTTGGGGGGGGGGTTTGAACTGTCCTGGCATTTTATGCACAACATTTAGAAGCTTATGTCACACATCACCCACTCTTCTAACCACTTGAAGACAAAGCCCTTTCTGACACTTTTTGATTACATGAAAAAATTATTTTTTTTTGCAAGAAAATTACTTTGAACCCCCACACATTATATATTTTTTTAAAGCAAATGCCCTACAGATTAAAATGGTGGGTGTTTAATTTTTTTTTTTCACACAGTATTTGCGCAGCGATTTTTCAAACGCATTTTTTGGGGAAAAAACACACTTTTTTACATTTTAATGCACTAAAACACACTATATTGCCCAAATGTTTGATGAAATAAAAAAGATGATCTTAGGCCGAGTACATGGATACCAAACATGACATGCTTTACAATTGCGCACAAACGTGCAGTGGCAACAAAATAAATACATTTTTAAAAGCCTTTAAAAGCCTTTACAGGTTACCACTTTAGATTTACAGAGGAGGTCTACTGCTAAAATTACTGCCCTCGATCTGACCGTCGCGGTGATACCTCACATGCATGGTGCAATTGCTGTTTACATTTGACGCCAGACCGACGCTTGCGTTCGCCTTAGCGCGAGAGCAGGGGGGACAGGGGTGCTTTTTTTTTTTTTTTTTTTTTTTCTTTATTATTTTTTTGCTTTTTTATCTTATTTTAAAACTGTTCCTTTCATTTTTTTTTTTTTTTAATCATTTTTACTGTTATCTCAGGGAATGTAAATATCCCCTATGATAGCAATAGGTAGTGACAGGTACTCTTTTTTGAAAAAATTGGGGTCTATTAGACCCTAGATTTCTCCTCTGCCCTCAAAGCATCTGACCACACCAAGATCGGTGTGATAAAATGCTTCCCCAATTTCCCAATGGCGCTATTTACATCCGGCGAAATCTAAGTCATAAAATGCTCGTAGCTTCCGGTTTCTTAGGCCATAGAGATGTTTGGAGCCACTCTCGTCTCTGATCAGCTCTATGGTCAGCTGGCTGAATCACCGGCTGCATTCTCAGGTTCCCTGTTGAGACAGGAGAGCCAGAGAAAAACACGGAAGACGATGGGGGGGGGGGGCATTCTCTCTGCTTGTAAAAGCAGTCTAGAGGCTAATTAGCCGCTAGGATTGCTTTTACATGAAAGCCGACCGCTGGCTGAAAAGAATGATACCAAGATGATACCTAAACCTGCAAGCATCATTCTGGTATAACCACTCAAAGTCGTGAATGCTGTACCTGAAGACAAAAATATGGCTAACAATAAAGCACAGTAAACGGTAAAGTATAAAAAACTGCATACCTGAAAAGCAAACATGATAAAACATAATAACAATAAAACATTGCAGAATAGAATACAGTAAAAAAGAGCAGAACAATAGAGAGAATAGAGAGAGAGAGAATAGAGAGAGAACAATAAAACGACAACTATTATTTTTTATTTTATATTTTTGTTTGTGTTTTTTTTTTTTTACACTTTTTTTGTAACTGTACCTTTTGTAACTGTAACCGGTTCCAGGTTCGGGTCTCTCAAAATGCGATGGCATCTTGGGAGACCCTGTGAAAGTGTGTCCTAGTCTGTGCAATGCTGTACCCTACGCTAATACTCAGCTAGTGAATGGTAGCGTTCAAAACATTCACCAATGCAAAGACCAGGATTGTCAGGACAGGAGGGACAATAATAGCGGGTGTCACGCCTATATCCGCGCTTACTGCAGACACGACATCTTTTTTGGGGGGTTCGCTGGGTAGGGGTACTCGGGAGGACATAAAAATGCCTCTCATGCAGCCGACTGCATTTGGTTGGGGATGTGAATGGGGGAAGTACGGGCGCTGCAGAAGTGGTGGGTTCCCAATTAGGATTGGCGAATGCAGCAGGAAGGGCATTATGGGCACGACGGGCCTGTGTTTGTCTTCTTGGTGGCAGCGGGACACTATTTGTGCTTGCCACCTCACCAGCTTGAACTGCACTTATGGGACTCGCCACGTCACCAAGTGTTACTGCAGTGCTGGTTTGACTACGACCGGGGTGTACTAGGCCGCTGGCGCTTGCCAGTTCACCAAAACGCTACCAAAAAAACTGTTAACGATCGCAGGGATCAGGCCTGACTCTGCGAACGCTGCAGTTATGCGTTTAGTGTTTTGTAAGTGACAGTGATCGATCGATACTGCACTTGGGTGGGCTGGGCTGGGCCGGGCGGAGGGGCAAAACGCAGGTGCTAGCAGGTATCTGGGCTGATCGCACTAACACTGCGTTTTTGGGAACCCTAAACTGCTGGGGATGCCAGTATAGATCTGATCGGATCAGATATTGATCAGTTCAGATACTATACCACTAAGGGAGGTGTACGGTGCGTGCGTGGGTGTTAGCGCTACTGGCACTAACCTGACGCTGCCTGGGGCTGGTGCTTGCCAGTTCACCAAAACGCTACCAAAAAAACTGTTAGCGATCGCAGGGATCAGGCCTGACTCTGCGAACGCTGCAGTTATGCGTTTAGTGTTTTTTTAAGTGACAGTGATCGATCGATACTGCACTTGGGTGGGCTGGGCTGGGCCAGGCGGAGGGGCAAAACGCAGGTGCTAGCAGGTATCTGGGCTGATCCCGCTAACACTGCGTTTTTGGGAATCCTAAACTGCTGGGGACGCTAGTATAGATCTGATCGGATCAGATATTGATGCGTTCAGATACTATACCACTAAGGGAGGTGTACGGTGCGTGGGTGTTAGCGCTACTGGCACTAACCTGACGCTGCCTGGGGCTGGTGCTTGCCATTTCACCAAAACGCTACCAAAAAAACTGTTAGCGATCGCAGGGATCAGGCCTGACTCTGCGAACGCTGCAGTTATGCGTTTAGTGTTTTGTAAGTGACCGTGATCGATCGATACTGCACTTGGGTGGGCTGGGCCGAGCCGGGCGGAGGGGCAAAACGCAGGTGCTAGCAGGTATCTGGGCTGATCCCGCTAACACTGTGTTTTTGGGAACCCTAAACTGCTGGGGACGCTAGTATAGATCTGATCGGATCAGATATTGATCCGTACAGATACTATACCACTAAGGGAGGCGTATGCTGCGTGCGTGGGTGTTAGCAGTACTGGCGCTAATCTGACGCTGCCTGGGGCGACGCATATCACCGCCGGGCGATCAGGGGGCTAAATCTTTATTCGGTAATAAACGGCGGGTGCCCTGACACTATAAAAAATAAACAAACTAACCAGCGTCACCCGTAACGGTTATACAGTGATCAGTGGTGAAAGGGTTAACTAGGGGGCAATCAAGGGGTTAAAACATTTATTAGGTAGTATATGGGGGTCCCTGTCGCTATAAAACGCTGACGGCGAACCTAAATATTTACCTCACTAACTAGCATCACCAGCGACACTAATACAGCGATCAGAAAAATGATCGCTTAGCGACACTGGTGACGGGGGGTGATCAAGGGGTTAAAACTTTATTAGGGGGGGTTAGGGGGGTACCCTAGACCTACAGGGGGCCTAACACTCACTGCCCTGACACTGTAACTGTCACAAACTGACACAATACAGTAATCAGAAAAAAAAAAAAAAAAAAAACCTGCTGGTGTCAGTTTGTGACAGGGGGGGGGTGATTGGGGGGGGATCGGGGGGGCGATCGGGGGGGGGATCGGGGTGTAATGTGTGCCTGGCATGTTCTACTGTGTGTGTGTGTGTTGTGCACTCACATTTCAGTCTTCTCTCCTCGGCCCGGAACGGAAAATACCGAGCCGAGGAGAGATGACATCATTTCCTCTGCCTCTGTGTACAATACAGAGGCAGGGAAATGATCCCATTGGCTGGGAGCGATCGCGAGGGGGGGGCCACGAATGGATGGCCTCCCCCTCACCACCGATTGCCGGGGGACATTTGCCGACCGCCGCAGGCACCGGGGGGGGGGTCCGATCGGACCCCCCACCCGCGGGCAGGCAAGGACGTACATGTAAGTCCTTTTGCCTGCCCGTGCCATTCTGCCGACGTATATAGTCGTGCGGCGGTCGGCAAGTGGTTAAAGTGAAAAAACAAAAGTGTAATATTCCTTAAAATTTCGTACCTGGGGGGTGTCTATAGTATGCCTGTAAAGGGGCGCATGTTTCCTGTGTTTAGAACAGTCTGACAGCAAAATTAAATTTCAAAGGAAAAAAAGTCATTTAAAACTACTCGCTGCTATTAATGAATTGCCGGTCCGACAATACACATAAAAGTTCATTGATAAAGACTGCATGGGAATTCCCCACAGGGGAACCCCGAACCAAAATGTAAAAAAAAAAAATGACGTGGCCTTTCAGGTCTGGTATGGATTTTAAGGGGAACCCCGCGCCAAATTTTTTTTAAAAAATGGCGTGGGGTCCCCCCAAAAATCCATACCAGACCCTTATCCGAGCACGCAACCTGGCAGGCCGCAGGAAAAGAGGGGGGGATGAGAGAGCAGCCCCCCCTCCTGAACCGTACCAGGCCACATGTCCTCAACATTGGGAGGGTGCTTTGGGGTAGCCCCCCAAAACACCTTGTCCCCATGTTGATGGGGACAAGGGCCTCATCCCCACAACCCTTGCCCGGTGGTTGTGGGGGTCTGCGGGCGAGGGGCTTATTGGAATCTGGAAGCCCCCTTTAACAAGGGGACCCCCAGATCCCGGCCCTCCCACCTGTGTGAAATGGTAAGGGGGTACAAAAGTACCCCTACCATTTCACAAAAACACTGTCAAAAATGTTAAAAATGACAAGAGACAGTTTTTGACAATTCCTTTATTTAAATGCATGTTCGAACAAATTTTTTGCCTGTTCGCAAGTTCTGGTGCGACCCGAACAGGGGGGTGTTCGGCTCATCCCTAGCGGCAGCTGTCCTCAGAGAAAAGCCAGCTCTGTAACTAGGATGAAAAGAAGAGGAGGGGATTTCTTCCCCTCTTTTACTGTTGGGACAAGGTCATTTTAGAGCCCAGGGCGAACATGTCAAACTGTGCCCCCCCCCAAAAAAAGCATTATGCGATAGGAAAAATCCCCCCCTCCCAAAAAATAAATATATAAATTGAGCACTAATCTTCATGCTTATCCCCTAAGCATAAATCCCCCCCCCCCATTTCCCCACCCAGCTCAAATACTCTCTCTCCCCAAATCCTCCCAGCACAAATCCCCCCCAAAAAAATCACTACTCTTAGCACAAATCCCCTACCCCCACATTTCCCCTCCTAGAACAATTCTTACCCCCGTTGCCCCCAAAATTCCCCCACCCAACACAAATCCCCCTCTCCCCAATCTCCTTATGGCACCCCCTGCACCTCACATGATACTACAGTGCCCAGGGCAGCTTCCCCTCCTGCCCACCCCTTGTCCCGGCCTTGGCTGTTAGCATGCATGGAGGAGTGATTGCATGCTGCAGGACCCCTCTACTTACAGCACATGGTGAATGGAGCGGGCACACTGTCCAGCACACACCCAGTCAGGGCAGACATATATAACCAGCCAAAGTACACACAGTCAGAGCAGACACATCCAGTCATTACTGACATACCCACCCAGTCACACAGACACAGTCGAAACAGACAGACACACACACACACAGAGACAGTGCAAACACACAAGACACACAATCAGGACAAACAACCCCACAGTCAGGAAAAACACACACAAGCCCCCAGATAGACAAAGTTGAAATGATAATATACAAATTACTTTTCATTGGCTTAATATATATTTTACAGTGCTACATCTTGAAAACCCTGCATTCAAAAAAGTGTAAACTATAAAATTCGTATAAAGTATTGCCTATATTTTCACTTTCCTCCTGCTATCTATAGCTAACACGATGAATCACTTTACTACCTGTAACATGAAGTAATGACATAAAAATCATCTGTTGTGAAAAGCTGTACAAATAACTCAGCATAATTAAATACTCAAGTAATTATCTAATTATTAAATCAAATACTATGAAGCACCGCTGCTTGTGTGATAAGGGAATTGCATTGAAATAATAATCAAAACAAAATTTTGTACTCAAATAAAGATGTCATAGAGGTGATGCCCTTTAATATCTACCTCTAAAAATGTCATATATATAAACAGCAATAATGGGCATATTTAAGTACAGAATTTAAACAACGCAAAGCGAAACTTTAAAAAATGTTAAGTTCTTTAATGTTAAGGCCTCATTCACACAGGACATTTTGCAAACTCTCTTAGAAGCCTTTGCACCTGGCAGCAGCGTTTTGACAGAAAAAAAATGCCTGATGTTTGTAAAAGTATGTAACGTGTTTTGGCAACAATAATAATTGATTCTGGTCATTGATATGAATGAATGCTCAAGTGCTAAAGGTGCCCAGCATTAAGGCACGTTTACAAGCCTCAAACGCTTTTCTGACAAAACTCTGCTGCTCTTGGGTGCACTGGCAGTGGGTTTTTTTTCCTTCCTCTAAATGCCTCCGCCACTAAACTCATCTAAAAGCCTATGTGTGCATGGATGCAGGGGAGTTTAGAGGCAGGAAAAAAAATGCCAGGTGCCCCTATGAGCTGAAAAAAAGCCCAGTGTGCTTGAGGCCTAAGACTGAACGCAGCCGTGGGAAAATGCAAAACATGGCAAAAACGCTGAATATGTTTTTTCCCAGATTTTGCCATGATTTGCATTTTCCCAGGGCCAGCAGTCAAAACGCTCCTATCCTGAACGCAATTCTTCCACGTTCAGGAGAGGGAGGTCTAACCTCACCTAAACTCTGCTAAAAGTCTATGTGTACATGGACACATAGGCTTTCATGGAGTTAAATTTAGGGACTTTGGCAAAATAAATGCCAAAAGCTCCTAAACTCAAGTTTATGAGCTGCCAGTGAACATGAAGCCTAAAACAGAAAGCATGGTTAAGAGAAAATACATAATAACAAATGGAATACAAGTTTATAGTCTTTTACTGCTTCTGCAGTCAGTATTACGGTGGAAGTACCAGCATGTAAACAATCTCCCAGCCTCCATAGCAGTTGGGAGTTTGTTTAATGTTTTTTATCCCGATTGCTATGTAGTAGAAGTGCTATTTGGTCGTTCCTCTATATAAACTATACGTATATATGAACCATGACAAACTATGTGTTGGATGTAACGATTCAGAGCCAACTTAAAAGTATCAAAGTGATTGTAAATTATCATCTTGTAAAACAACATTTTTGTATAGATATATAAAAAAAAATTATAAACACCCTTTTTCCCTTTTTTATAAGTGATCACATTCCCTCTGTTCTCAGCTGCACGAGAACTGGGGGGGAGAAGCAGCAGTAAACTGAGCTTGACAGTGAATGACTGTGAGGTGGGGGCATGTCAGGACAAGTCTGATCATTGGAGGAGAGTACACTGAGCTCCCAGATAGCTAGAGAACTGACCACGGTGTGCTCTCCTGCTTAGTGTAGTCCGTTTTTAATAGGAAACTGGCAGAAACACCAGGGATTTTACACAACGGAAGCAATACAAAGAGAATAGGATACTTTTTCATACACGTACATGGTACAGCAGACACATATCAGGAATATGAAGTGTTGGAGTAACAAACACTTTAACCACTTAAGGACTGAGCCTCTTTCTGAGATTTGTTGTTTACAAGTTAAAACGTTTTTTTTTTTGCTAGAAAATTACTTAGAACCCCCAAACATTATACATTTTTTTTCTAACACCCTAGAGAATAAAATGGTGTTCGTTGCAATACTTTCTGTTGCACCGTATTTGCACAGCGGTCTTACAAGCGCACTTTTTTTTTTTTAAAAATACGCTTTTTTTAATTAAAAAATAAGATAACAGTAAAGTTAGCCCAATTTTTTTTATATTGTGAAAGATAATGTTACGCTGAGTAAATTGATACCCAACATGTCATGCTTCAAAATTGTGCCCACTCGTGGAATGGCGACAAACTTTTATCCTTAAAAATCTCCATAGGCAATGTTTAAAAAATTCTACAGGTTGCATGTTTTGAGTTACAGAGGAGGTCTAGGGCTAGAATTATTGCTCTTGCTCTACCGATCGTGGCAATACCTCACATGTGTGGTTTGATATGTGGGCGCTACTCAAGTATGCGTTTGCTTCTGCACGCAAGCTCGGCAGGACGGGGTGGTTTAACATTTTTTTTTCCTTATTTATTTTACTTGTTATTTTTTATTTTTACACTGTTCTTTTTTTTAAAAAAATGTGTCACTTTTATTCCTATTCCTGTAAACATCCCTTGTAATAGAAAAAAAGCATGATAGGACCTCTTAAATATGAGATCTGAGGTCAAAAAGACCTCAGATCTCATATTTACACTAAAATACAATTAAAAAAATGTAATTTAACATTTTTTTTTTTTTTTAAATGGTCCTTTAAGGACTATGGGTGAAAGTAACGTTTTGACGTTGCTTCCGCCCTGCAATTGTATGGAGACGGGTTGGGGCCCTCTTCCCCTCACTCATCTCCATACCCAGCATGAAACAGCATCCGATCGCTTCCACTGCTGCCGACAGCTCTGGTAAGCGGCGGAGGGCACCGGAGCGCGGTGGGAGGGGGGCCCCTCTCCCGCCGCAGATAAAAGTGATCCGCCGCAGAGACCACTATTATTGGAAACCGGACCGCTGGCCAAAGAAGCGGATACTGGGGTTATAGCAGCTAGCTGCTGCCATAACAATGATATTCCTCTTCAAAGTAAGGACGTATATAGGCATGCAGCGCTCTGGAAGTGGTTAAGCATAATTACCACCCAGAAATGGACCTGCAAGATGATGATAACTCCATTATGATATGTAAAAATGTTAGAAAAAATAATATATATATAGATGCTGTACCTCATAATCCTATTGTAGGGTGGTCCATTTATTCTGGAATTCAATATTCCAAAAAACAACTAATTACAAAGATTGCCACATATTAAAAATAAAACAGTTTCCATTAATGATATGTGTTTGACCAATAGAGTGTTTTCTAACATAAAATTTAGAGTGTAACAGCAAAAGCAACACAACCTGCTAAACTTGACACGGACAAGAAATATGGGAAACATCTGTTCCTAACTGGGTTAGCAGGAAGAAATGGGTCTGAAATCATTCAAGGATCGTTCCAAGAAATGTTGGATGCATTAGTATGAAAATAAAGGATACAGCTCTGGGATTTTCTGGCCGTTACATTTGCACATACAAAAGAAAATTCCGCAAACCAAGAAAAAGTTCCTGTTATTCTCAGGTGGGAATTAAAATGCCTGAAATAAGATTTCATTTTCTCTGTAGAACTTAAGTTTTAAACCATTTTACATAGTACCAGTGCTGTTTTAACATTAAATCAACCTGAATTAGAAATTCACACTCTGTTATGGATAAATATTTTTCACCACTGAACAAAGTGTTATATCTTAGTTGGAAGGGAAATGTTAAGGGCTAATTTTAAATATGAGTGTGGCGTTACTCCTGTAAGAACCACTAGAAATTTGCCCAGGTTTTCCCAGTAATTGCCTGGCAGCCAGGCACATGGTCACAGTCACTCTTCGGTTTAATAATCGGTTCAAGGGTGTTCTTTTTGGTGTTTTTATTTTTGTGGGCTTTTTAGTAGTAGCAACTAGAGGCAAAAAAGCCTCCTCTTTTGAGCAATTAGAGCAAGAATTGCTTCACAAAGAAATTAGATAGATTGAGTTCTTCAGGACACCAGCCAATGTCCCCTTTACACTCACGTAGCTGACTCTCTAGCACCAGAGGGGTGACAGCAGCTCAAAAATCTGTAAGATCTCTCACAGTAGTCGGTACTCACAAAAGGTCCTAGGAAAGTTTTTTTTTCAATCTAATAATGTTTTAATTTTTATCATTAAACATACATACAAACAAATAACCATATTTAAATCATATAGGGATAAATACCCCCCCACACACACACACACACAAAAAAGAAGAAAATACATTGAATTACATATATTATGTCAAATTAATCCATAAGGTATTGAAAATAGGAAAACACACAAAACAAACAAACCTTGCACCTTTCGGACTAAAATAGCTTAGCATATAGTAAACAAAACATAATATTATATAGAGACATGGATACATTTTACACGTCTAATTGTTCACCCCTAGTATCAAGAATCTGACTATGGCAACTTTCTCTATGCAGCATCAAATTATCTTTCTTTTACATGCTTATTTATTTTCTACTCCTCACCCCTCCACCCCTGCTCTTTGCTCCCATCTATCGCCTCTACCTTCACTCCTCTCCATTGGGTAAACCATCAAATACAGTAGTTGATTACTAGGTTCTATCCAACGTGACCATATTTTACCAAACCTTTGGGGTGTACCTCTATGTTTATATGTTAATTTTTCTCTTTTAATTACCGTATTTATTGGCGTATAACACGCACTTTTTTTCCCCTGAAAATAGGGGGAAAATTGCTGGTGCGTGTTATACGCCGACAGCGTACCTCGGAGGGAAAGGAGGGGGACGAGTGCCGCCGGAAATCACCAAGCCGTCATCTCCTCTCCACTTGGCTCTCCGTTCCGCTCTCACTCGGCTCTAACTCGGTTCGCACGTCACACACACAGTCCCGCCTCCGCCAGCGACATTGGCCCAGTGTTCTGTCTATCACAGGAGCTGGTCCAATGCCGATGGCGGAGGCGGGACTGTGTGTGTCACTGCTGACTGAGAGTTGGGGAAACAGATGACGGCTCGGTGATTTCATATGAGATGGTGAGCTGCATTGATGGGGGAGATGTGCACAGAGCAGGCTGCAGATGGGCACAGAACAGGCTGCACTGAAGTGGCAGATGGGTACAGATTAGGCTGCATTGAGGCTGTAGATGGGCACTTATCAGGCTGCATTGATTCTCACTGACCATTATTTTGCTTCAAAGTGGTTTATTTAAAAAAAAAAGTTTTTCTTTTCCTGAAACTTCCCTCTTAAATTGGGGTGCGTGTTATACACCGGCTCATGTTATACGCTGGCTCATGTTATATGCCGATAAATACGGTATATAGTTACGTTTCTCAACCCATTGTTTATGGGTTGGAGGATCAGCAGATGACCATTTTTGTAAAATAACTTTACGTGCTAAATATAAGGATGCATCTCTACTGGTAATGCTCCACTGGGGATTATTCCCAGTAGGGCAAGTTTGGGCATCCCTGTTATCTCAGTGGAGCATAATAAATTTAGGGTTATAAATATTTTTCCCAGTAACAATGAAGCTTTGGACATCACTAGAGTATGTGGATAAGAGATCCATTAAATAGAGAGAATCGCGGGCATAACGGTGTTATATATTTTTCCCAAGCATAGAGTTTTTGTGGGCTGTAATGATCCCTATGTATGATAAAGAGCTGAGATAACATTTGGGAGGGCGAGAGAGATGTCCTGGAAAGTATTTCCAGGGCACGTGTTTGGTCCTCCTCATCTAGATCCTCTATGTTTCCTTGCCACCGGGCAAAACAATTTTTTGTTTTCCAGTATTCTCTATTATTTGTAAATTAGAATAAAGGTCTCCTATTAATCCTCGCTTCATGCAGGTAACTGAAATTGCCTTTGATAGAATTTTAGAGTGTTTATACTGTAATTGGATTTTTGAGCTTTGGATTTGTGGCGTAATTGGAGGTATTGGTAGAAATTATTGTTCTTTAACTGATAGCGGTCTTTTAATATATTAAAAGGAAGTAAAACATCCCCTTCATATAACTGATATAAAAATATTATGCCCGCTTTTTTCCAATCTGAAAATTCCGAAAGTCTATTCAATTCATAAAGGTAGTGGTTATCCTATATAGGCATATGTTTCGTATAACCCTTATGCTGAGTAATATTTTGCACTGCTTCCCATACCCTATGAATCAAGTAAAAATTAGGGAATTTTCTTTTATTATAAAAGTGGTGAGCTACTATTAATTGAACTAAAGGGTATTTTTTGAATTGGGTTATTATTATATTCTGTATGGGGTCCTGAATGTCCATTACCTCCCAGCCATGCCAATGTTGTAATTGTGATGCAATAAAGTATAATCTTGCATTAGGTATCACAATTCCTCCCTTATCTGTGGCCTGTTGTAATGTTTCAAATCTAATTCTAGGTTTTCCACCCTTCCACGCAAAATCCCTAAAAACCGAGTCAATAGTCCTAAATAATCGTAACGTCAACCATATGGGGCAATTATGCAATACATATAGCATTTGGGGCATCCACACCATCTTCACCAAATTTGCTCTTCCTACCATGGACAATGAGAATTTACTCCATGTGTTGCTCAGTTGTCTAAATTTCACAATAAGAGGGAGCATATTCTTATCTGTATATTCTGTAATATTTGGTGTAATTACCACTCCCAGTGTAGCTCTGTTTCCCATGTTGTCTGTTGGAAGTTGTAGATTTAAAAATAGACGCCAGATATTATTCGCTGTAGGTCTGTTAGGAATAAAGCCTGATTGATTACAATGAATTAATTTTGAAATGCATCTTGATAATATAATTGCCAGTACCTTTGCCAGCAACTTGATGTCTGACATTAACAAAGATATTGGACGAGTCAGGATTACTTGAGTCCTTACCAGGTTTCAATAAGACAATAATTACTGCTTCAGTCATAGAGGGGGGTAATGAACCCACCTCCATGGCATAACTAAAGACATCGAGCAATTCAGGTAACAACACATCCTCATATTTTTTATATATTTCCCCTGGAAGACCATCTGGTCCTGGTGCTTTATTATTAGATAACTTAGATGGTGCATTTGTTAGCTCGTCCAATGTTAATGGGCCTTCCAAAGCCACCCTTTCATCATTTGAAATGCTTGGTAAATCAATAGTATCAAAGAATCTATTCAGGGACTCCTCCGAGTAAGATACCCTACTCTTATATAGTGCATGGTAAAATTCCCTGAATACCTCCAATATCTCTGGGGTAGTAACAGCCCTCTTATTTGAAGATGATTGTATTTCAATTATATATGATGCCGGCCGCTGAGCTTTTACAATAGTTGCCAATAGGTGTTCCGTCCCTTCTCCCTCCTCAAAATATGGTTGTTGTAGGAAGAATCTTTTATTTTCTGCCTTCTTCTTGGCCACTGCTGCATAATGTAGTTGGCTTTGAAGCCATTCTTTTTTAGTATCTTCATTTGGATTAGTTATATATAGGAATTCGGCATTCATCATGTTATCAGATAGAGTTTTTTCCCACTTCTTAATTTTTGATATCTGAGCAATGCGGAGACCTCGGAGATACGCTTTCAATGCATCCCAATATATTAGAAGTGAGACTGAGGTTCTGTTTATATTCTGGTAAGTACCGTATTTATCGGCGTATAACACGCACTTTTTTCCCCATAAAATCATGGGAAAATCATGGGTGCGTGTTATATGCCGATCCCTGCCGATCTCCGCTCTGCTGAGGGGAGAGGAGCGAGCGCTGCCGATATACACATAGCCAAGTATACTCGGCTAGGCTCGGCTCCTCTCGGCTCCTCTCACAGTCACGTCCAGTCCCGCCATTGGACCTGTGTTATGTCCATCATAGGGGCGGGACTGGGCGGGACTGAGAAAGTAGCCGAGAGGAGCCAAGCCTAGCCGAGTACAGTCGGCTTTGTGTATGTCGGCGGCGCTCGCTCCTCTCCTCTTGCAATCAGCGGGAATCTGCGTCAATTTTAAATAATCAGACTGCCTGGGCAAAGCTGCAATGACATAAAGCTGCAATGACACAAGGTTGCAATGACACAAGGCTACAAAGACACTGGGCAAGGCTGCTATGACACAAGGCTGCAAAGACACTGGGCAAGGCTGCAATGACAGTGGGCAAGACTGCAGATGGACACTGGGCAAGGCTGCAATGATGGACAAGGCTGAAGATGGACACTGATAAGGCTGCATTGATGGGCATTTAAATGTAAGTCTTTTTCCTTTAATTCCCCTCCTAAAAGTTTTTTTCCTTAAAATTCCCTACTAAACTTGGGGTGCATGTTATACGCCGGCGCATGTTATACGCCGATAAATACGGTAATATCACAAAGATATGGGAGCAAGGAATATGTTCCCAATGCTAAGTCTATTCTGGAGAGAGTTTTATAGCTGCTAGAAAAGCATGAACATTGCCTATTTGTTGGATTACGCTGTCTCCAGAGATCTATCAAATGGAATTCCGCTACATAGCTGGCAAAGCCGTAAGCCCCAATGAAGTTTGCTTATCCGTTATATTGTATTTATCTATTGCAGAATCCATATAGTTGTTAAAGTCACCAACCAATAGGCACTAATCTAATACATCTAATTTATCAGATACAAACTGAATATATTCTTTAAATACTTATGTTGAATATTGCGGGGGAATATATATATTTCCAATCACATATGGTTGGCCTGATAATGTACATTACAAAAAAATAAATCAGCCTTTACTGTCCTTCTTAATGTGTCTACATATAAAATCCACTTGGATGGTTTTTCCGACGGAATTCCGCTCAAGCTTGCCTTGCATACACATAGTCACACAAAAGTTCTCTGAACTTTCGACCGTCAAGAACACGGTGACGTACAACACTACAACAAGCCGAGAAAATGAAGTTCAATGCTTCCGAGCATGCGTGTTTTTTTGCACATCCGAGACTAAAGCATTTTCGGATAGGAACTTTTTCCAACCGAAAAATAGAGAACCTGCTCTCAATCTTTTGCTGGCTGGAATTTTGCCAGCAAAAGTCCGATGAAGCATACACATGGTCAGAATTTCTGACCAAAAGCTCACATCCGACTTTTGCTGGCGTGATTTCTGTTCATGTGTATGGGGCATTAAACTGATTCAGTTTTAATTAATGCAACGTGTCAGAGTTTAAATGGGTTTCCTGGAGACATATTAATGAAGGTGAAAATCTCTCTCTAGTGAAGTAAACACTGCTTGCTGCTTAGAAAGGCTACCAAGACCTCTAACATTCCATGAGATTAGCACTTCACTCAAAGGAGCCATGTCAAACTAATCTCAAATAAACTGACCAAAATAATCAAACCAAATACTGCAAATCCAAAATTTGTCACTCCAACCCATGCCTCCCTACTTCCTTTACCTCCTCCCCCCCCCCCCAATCCGCCATCTCCATCACCCAATCCCTCATAGTTACCCCCCATGAAGGTGAGGGAAAAGGCATGAACAGGGGAGGAGAGAAAAGGGGAGGCAAAAATATATTCCAAGAAGTGCACATACAGTGGGGATGGAAAGTATTGAGATCCCCTTACATTTTTCACTCTTTGTTATATTGCAGCCATTTGCTAAAATCATTTAAGTTCATTTTTTTTCCTCATTAATGTACACACAGCACCCCATATTGACAGAAAAACACAGAATTGTTGACATTTTTGCAGAATTATTAAAAAAGAAAAATCTGAAATATCACATGGTCCTAAGTATTCAGACCCTTTGGTGTGACACTCATATATTTAACTCAGGTGTTGTCCATTTCTTCTGATCATCCTTGAGATGGTTCTACACCTTCATTTGAGTCCAGCTGTGTTTGATTATACTGATTGGACTTGATTAGGAAAGCCACGCACCTATCTATATAAGACCTTACAGCTCACAGTGCATGTCAGAGCAAATGAGAATCATGAGGTCAAAGGAACTGCCTGAAGTGCTCAGAGACAGAATTGTGGCAAGGCACAGATCTGGCCAAGGTTACAAAAAAAATTCTGCTGCACTTAAGGTTCCCAAGAGCACAGTGGCCTCCATAATGCATGAGTGAAAAATTTAAGGGGGTCTCAATACTTTCCGTCCCCACTGTAAATCAACATACAAGACAAACATACACAGACAAGGACATGATTAACATAACAAATCAATGACATTTACACAGACATAGGGGCTATCTGATTGAGAGGGCCACAGAAATAAATAGTGATCTCTCCGGGCCTTTTTCCTTTCCCAAAATATCTATTCAGTCTCCCCCAAAAAAGATTTTAAAAAAAATTCCTTTTGGGGAGTTAATTTGGAAAGTTGGTTGCCTCCTTCCAACATCCATGCAATACCTTTTTCCTGTGATACCAGACTAGATCTTTAAACGACAGCCCCTCTTTGTGTTTTCTTTGCAGCCCCCTTTAGGTTGTATCCCTCTTCTACAGGAAAATATCTGAAAGCTCTGTTTCCCAGAGTATTTATACAGACTCCCAGCAACCATCTAGGCCAACCCCCCTTTCCCCCCAAGGGTTGGCCAGGGCTGTATAAATATTCATGCTGCCCATTTGCTCTGCTCCACATCTATTTTCCAGAGAGATCCACGGTTCTTTAGAAATCAGACCCACGGTTCTTTAGAAATCAGACAAGGAATCCAATATGAGTAGGGTCTATAAAGGTGTGCTTTAGTTTGAGATTTTAGTGCACAGAAAGCACAGAAGATATTTTAAAAGTCAGTTAATTCATGGAAATTTCTAACTGGCTGAAGCAAATGACAAACATGAGCACATCACAAAATATTAAAGCGGAGTTCCAACTGTTATTTTTTCCAACATTTTTTTTTTTTTGCTGAATATCATTGGTTTATAGCACTCACCTTTCTGCCATCACAATGGGTAGTGTCGTCAGGAGTGCCCGCCACATTGTGATGGCAACGAAGCCCTCGGAAATGATGACAAGAATCTCCCAGGAGCACTAGCGAGCACAGACGACGAAGGAAATGACGTCAGGCGACATGGAGAGGAAGTGGCAGAATAAAAAGGACCCCATAGCAACAGTGCTGAAGGGGTGAGTAAAAAAAAAAAATCCCAAATGCTTTTGCTGATGCATAATGCTATTGTTTTCTGCAAAGTTGATTTTATGGGTGGAACTCCGCTTTAAGTTGGTAAATAACTGGCAATATGTTGATCTGTTCGAATTGTGATATTTATCGCACCATGAGCAGTCAGTACATGGTGAAGATATGTCTATGATAATGTAACATAATAGCTGCTCCTGTCTTTTGAGGGCAAAGCTATCGGAATTTTTAAAGTACATCAGTAAACAGTTCAAACACAGTAAAATAATAATAATAATTGTTATTCACCAATTTTCTATGCATTATGACTTCAGAAGCAGTTTATGTACACATTGATCGCTTGATTACTATTACTTCAGATCGGTGACTTTGGATAATCATGCCCTGTACACACGACCGGTTTTGCCGTCGTAATAAACTCTGAAGGTTTTTCCGACGCAATTCCAACGGAATTCCGCTCAGGCTGTCTTGCATATACATGGTCACACCAAATTCCGACCGCTAAGAACGCGGTGACGTACAACAGGTACGATGGGACAACATGTACGACGTCTCATACTTGCTTCAGAGCATGCGTCATTTTTGGTACGTCGGAACAGCATACAGACGAGCGGTTTTCCCGATAGGAATTTGTTCCATCTGAAAAATATAGAACATGTTCTCTATCTAAGTCTGTCTGAATTTTCGATGTAAAAAGTTGGGACATACACACGGTCGGAATATACGATGAAAAGCTCCCATCTGACTTTTTCTGTCGGAAATTCAGACCGTGTGTACGGGGCATTAGCCTTAGTTCATTATTGAGCTGGTCAAAGAAAGAAGTATAAATCAAGTCATGCAAAACAGAATCTGGTACAGCTGTGCATGGTAACCAATCAGCTTTTAATCTCAGCTTGTTCAATTACACTTTGACAATAAAACCTGAAAGCTGATGGTTTCTAGGCAGAGCTGCACCAGATTTTGCACTCTCCAGTTTTAGTAAATCAACCCCAGTGCATAATTGCACATCCCAGTATGCTCTGTCAGTACACACGGGGAGTTCAGTTTGGAAACAGCTGGGCATACATTGGTTGTTTCAGGTTTGCTTCTGTATTCTTATACCATGTACAGTATAATGTCATAAAAAGGTACTGTCTCCAAAGTGAGAGGAACATTGTTCCATCAACTTCCGTTTGCTTCACTAATATCACTTATTAAAAGATTAGTTATTTATTGACATGTGGATACAATTACACAACCTTTCTACTCCATGTATCTCACATTATACTGGTCATGTCAAAATGTAATATCTTTTATTGTTAATTTCCCAAATATGTGGTGATACGCCCATTGCTTTTTTCCCTTGATTATGAGTAAACTGACTGGCATGCACATATCAGATGGAGGAAATGAAAGACAGGAAAGGAACAATGGAAGGAATAACTTTACAGCCCTGTCCAATATTTATTTCCAGAAAAACAATCCTTTCTAGGAAAACATCTTAGTGATTCTACAAAAAACTGCTACTGCTATTTTAACCTATGTTTTACATACAGATATGGGAGTAAAAACAAGTGTTCATTGCAAGTGTTCTAAACAGATTAGGGTATGTTCATGGAGGTAAGGCTTATTATCAGGGTAACATAAGGAGCACCAAAGCCGGGAACAATGTATTCCACTTGTTGTGCCACAAATTACATTGTTATAATTGTATCCATTATATAAAGTGCCCCACATTTACAGGAATAGTCCTTCTTGAGCCAACTCCTTCTGTTCCTCATTCCTCTTTAAAGGGCAAGTCCAGTTTTATGAAATAAATCCAGGGCGTAGGGGGATCCCACATCAGCTTCTTATCTTCTGGGACCCAATGCAGAACCACACAAGGTTCTTTTTTTTTAGTATTATGGAGATAATAGGAAAAGTCATAGAATGAATTTCTGCAGCACAGGCTCTGCGCCAAAACCACAACCCAATGTGGAGGGGAGCAAGGCAGTAAATGCAAGTCCATGCAAAGTGGGCAGTGGGCAATCAGATGAGATTGCTCTGCTCTAAAGTGCTGACACAGAACCAGTCAAAAAAATTAAACTGCCCAATTTTCAATATTATAATTCCATTATTTTGATGATATCTTATGTCCAAATATCCTGCTTATCACCAAATACAATCTTTTATCGGCATTGCCTTCCTGTAAGCATTTTATAAATTAATTACTGCTGCCCCGTACACACGGTCGGAATTTCCGACAGAAAAACTCCAATGGGAGCTTTTCATCGTATATTCCGACCGTGTGTATGCCCCATTGGACTTTTTCCGTCGAAAATTCAGACGGACTTAGATAGAAAACATGTTCTATATTTTTCCAACGGAACAAATTCCTATAGGGAAAACCGCTCGTCTGTATGCTGTTCCGACATACCAAAAATGACGCATGCTCTGAAGCAAGTACAAGACGTCATACGTGTTGTCCCATCATAAGTGTTGTACGTCACCGCATTCTTGACGGTTGGAATTTGGTGTGACCGTGTGTATGCAAGACAGCTTGAGCAGAATTCCATCAGAAAAACCTTCAGATTTTATTCCAACGGCAAAACTTGTCGTGTGTACAGGGCATGACTGTCAGGAAGGTCAAACCAGTATTGGAAATGGCACTTTCGTACAAACATATGCGCATAACTGCAGGTTGACTTGTGCATGAATGTGTACACATGGATGAACACGTTCTACTATTCTTGGAACCATGAAGACTATTTAAACTGGATACCTGATGTGTCTTCAGCAGTACCTGTTAACCTATGCCCAGTATTTCCTGATTAACTTCCTGATATCAACCTGGCTTGTTCTAACTTGCTCTTGCTGTCCGCCTGTACCAACCTTAGTTTGGAACATGACCACACTTCCGCCTGTTTGTCTTGCTCTAGATCTGCTTTTCTGATACCAACCCCAACTTTGAACCTGACCTTGCACCCGCTATCGGTTCTGTACCTGATCTGCCCACTAGCTGCTGACCCAGCCTGCCCGACCTCAAACCAAACCATAACTCCTGCATCTCTTCTATCTGCTTACAACTCTACCTACTACACATCTGTCTGCTTACCAGGCTATTGATTTGGCCAATGCATCTGCTGTTCCAGTGACCGGTCTCCAGCCGGTCATTCTCCAAGGGAAGTCCCACATCATGAGCCAACCAGTAGCTTCCATTCACCTGTACCAGCATGAAGCACACCACTGAGGCACTGATACCACTAATTGCCTTCGTACTTCTTGTTCACTCTATCAGGGGCCTTGAGCTGGAGGTGAAAGGGAGGCCATCCTCCTCTCATCAGGCTCCTTTTGCAAGGTGTGCGACACTAATGCCCCGTACACACGGTCGGATTTTCCGATGGAAAATGTCCGATCGGAGCGTGTTGTCGGAAATTCCGACCGTGTGTGGGCTCCATCGGACATTTTCCATCGGATTTTCCGACACACAAAGTTGGAGAGCAGGAGATAAAATTTTCAGACGACAAAATCCGTTGTCGGAAATTCCGATCGTGTGTACACAAATCCGACGGACAAAGTGCCACGCATGCTCAGAATAAATAAAGAGATGAAAGCTATTGGCCACTGCCCCGTTTATAGTCCCGACATACGTGTTTTACGTCACCGCGTTTAGAACGATCGGCTTTTCCGACAACTTTGTGCGACCGTGTGTAGACAAAACAAGTTTGAGCCAACATCCGTCGGAAAAAATCCTAGGATTTTGTTGTTGGAACTTCCGAACAAAGTCCGACCGTGTGTACGCCCTATAACATTGTTTGCTGACCTGTAATAATTTTGTGCAATACAAACAACACCGACCTTTTTGTTTATTGGCGTGCGCACAGGGTGTGCCAGGTGTGCCTGGGAACACCCTAATCACTGTGTGGCGCATATTCCTCCTGTTTAGACCACTGATATTTCACCAAATTAAAAAAGAATTCAGCTTTTTTTTGCTTAAAAAATAAAATCGTAAAAAATAATAAAAATAAAAACCACTGACACAGTCCACTGCCCTACTGACACCCATCCACTGCTCTTCTGACACCATCCACTGCTCTGACACCGTCCACTGCTCTAAAGATCAGTATATCTACACATGCGCACACACACACACACACACACACACACACACACACACACACACACGCATATGTTTGAAATTTGGGGTGCACACACTAATGCAATAGGCTGTGCACACCTATGCTTTTGATGTATTTGTTTAGGAAAACTAAGTAAGGCCTCTTTCACACTACCGTGACTTCAAAGTCTTTTGCCATGATTTTACCGCAATTTCGCGGCTGTGATTTTGCCGCGATTTCAGGGAATGCCTGTGTAAACTTGAGGTCTATGGACCTCAACTCGCATCAAAGTCGGACCAAGGTAGTACACAGACTACTTTAAAGTCAGTGCTTAAAGTCGCACAGATATGCATTGGTACTCATTGAAAATCATGGGGTACGACTTGTCATGCGACTTTGTAGTCCCAAGTCGCAGGACAAGTCACGCAAGTGTGAAAGGGGCCTACATCAACTCAGCTAACAACCGCTTCTGAGGTGATAATCTTGGGCCCTATTGCCTTTGGACACTCATATCGTCTGTATGCTGTGTATTTTGGTTAACATTTTTTATCTGTGTACATTTATAAGGCCACGTACAGAAATACAGGCAAATATATATTTATGGTAAGATATGAAGCAGATGTGCACAGTAATTGAGGAAAATACTAAGAAAATAAATACTTGTGCTCGCTGCTTATTCTCAGCACAAAGACAGAGTTGTGAAAGACAGCTCTCAGTCCAGTGTAAAGATCAGTAGTTGTGATGCAGAGTTTACTAAGTTTGCATCAATGTGAATTGATGCTGGATTTTTCAAGCACAAGCAAACTTTTTTTTTAGTTTTTTATTTTAATTACAACTTTTCCAGATGCTGTCATTAAAGTGAACCTGTGCTTTGTCAATACAGGTATTAAAGTATGAGATGTCGATGAAATAGGAAAGTGCTGATGGTCCATTTTGTATACAACTCTTGAGAGGTATACACGGATCAGCCATAACATTATGACTGCCTGCCATAACAAAATGACCACCCATCTAATTTTGAGTAGGTCCCCCTTTTGCCATAAAAACAGTCCAGCCCATGGAGACATGGGCACCACTAGACAAAGTGTCACACTGCCTTGACTGGCTTTTCTTCTTCCCATAGTGCATTCTGGTGCCATATCTTCTCCAGGTAAGTGGCACACATGCACCCGGCCATCCACATGATGTACAAAAAAAAATAAAAAGTGATTCATTAGACCAGGCCACCTTGTTCCATTGCTCTGTGGTCCAATTGTGATGCTCACGTGCCCATTGCAGGTACTGTTAGCTGTGTACAAGGGTCAGCAAAGGCACCCTGACTGATCTGTGACTATGCAGCCCCATACACAACAAACTGCAATGCACTGTGCATTCTGACACCTTTCTATCACAACTAGAATTACCTATTTTCAGCAATTTCAGCTACAGTAATTCTACTGGATCGCACTACACAGGCTAGCCTATGCTTCCCATGTGCATCAATGAGCATTGGCCACCTGTGGGTAGGTGCAGTGTGATGCGGTGAACAGAAAACACATGGAGTCCAAGTGCAGTAATGGGAATATATTGTAACAGAAGTCCTGGAACACACAACAGACCCAATGGGATGGCTACCCGGCCAGGAACACTCACGAGTTGTACAGCGATGGAACAGTAGACTGAAGACTCTGAGTGTCTGTCTTGAGGAGTAGAATGCAGCCTGACTGGTCCATACCCAAATGGGGAGGCATCCAGGAAGGATGGCATGTCCCTGCATTTTCCCTTTTCCTCTGGAACCTTTCCCTGACGCTAAGTACTGTCCCTGACAGACAGGTAGCCTGTCCCTACACTGCCACTCACAAAAATATGTGGCAAGCCCGGGAGCCAGGGTCCTAAATAGACTCTGCCTGACCCAAGATGGGCACCAAAGTCACATGGGGAGCCAGAATCCAATTGTGACTGAGGAAACTATAGAGGAACTAGGTTCCTACTGACTTCCTCCCCCATCTGCATTGCCACTGCAGATGAGCATCACCTGCAGTGGAGAATATAGACTGCACCTGCCTACACACCCCTGTTGCTTATTAACTGGTTTTCCTTACTTGGAACACTTTTGGTAAGTCCTGACCACTGCAGACTGGGAACATCCCACAAGAGCTACAGTTTTGGAGTTAGTTTGACCCGGTCGTTTTGCCATTCGAATTTAGCCCTTATCAAATATGCCCCGCTGGGATGGAAAAAACAACCAGCGTCGCTAGCTCTTGCTCTGGGCATACACTGGAAGCCGTGACAGGTGAAAGGAGGCAGGCTGCAATGTGTTTCTGAGGCCATCCTCCTTTGTCAGGCTGTTTTTTTGTCCATGCTCCTGCAGCCGATCATTGGTCTTCTTTGACTGCTGTTCTATGCTGTCCTTTATGTATCCTCTGCCCTGGCTATCTGAGCTGTTATACACATTTTTACATGTACGGGTGCTACACATTAAAACTGGCGATTTTATCTGTTTGTACCCTGGCACCCTGCTGTTTTCTTTCTTTGCATGCCTATGAGGGACCTTTTTCCAGATCTACCAGGAGCTACTGGAGTCTGTAATCCACTTGTTCTCGATTTTTTTAGTCAACATATGAACACTATGGGGTTAATTTATCAAAGGCAAATAGTCTGTGCACTGCAAGTGCAGTTGCTCTAGATCTGAAGGGGACATGCAAGCAAAATAAAAAAACAACATATTTGCTTGCACATGATTGGATAATAGAAATCATCAGAGCTTCTCCTGATTTCAGATCTCCCCCTCAGATCTAGCGCAACTGCACTTGTAGTGCACAGTATATTTGCCTTTAGTAAATCAAGCTCTATGGATTTTTGTTTTCTTTATTGTGAATTTGAGAGCTGATGGTTTTTGTATGTTTTGCAAGCTGTTGACTGTGTTTATTGCCTTGCTGAATGAAAGTGCAGGACAAACTTGAATGGACTGCTCCTGGGTGACCCTATCTTTTGCCTGGCTTACAGCTACCAATACCAATTGAGTCTGTCCCTTTTACAATATAAGGACTGTAGCATTTTATAAGATAAACTTGAGATAGATTTAGGTTTGCCTAGCAGTAGACAGGGGGTTAAGCGCAGACAGCACCCTTTTCCCCACCTGGGGGAAATTTAAGCTTTCTCTGGGATAAGCAGTGTGTGGTTTGTGCTGGAGAGAGAGACTATATGCAGGCTGTGCTGGAACAGTCTGCAGGTCTCAGCTGACCCAAAAATGTCTCAGAACTAACCAGGAGGCTGAATGTGTTGTTGTGTATACTGGATTGTGCTGACACAGACCCCTATGAGGGAAACACTTTTGCTATGTGTTTGAGACAACAGAGATGAATATACATGGGCAATAAGCCCTTAAACTCACTTTGGAGTCTGGACTACCTCTCTGCAAGCTCTACGTTATATACACAAACACATGCACACACATATACAAATACATGCATACACACACAGTAAATATTTCACATACCTGAACATTGCATGTTTTGTTTGGATACATTCAGCATAGTCTCAATTAATTAGCACTAGTATGAGCTGGACCCGCAATTAATGGTTTCTACAGTTGAAAAAATTGGCCATCAATCTGCACACTAGAAAACGTATTTAAAAAGCAGAGGAGCTAGCTTTAAAAATAACATGTCAGGTTATAAATATGGGAATTTCCATTGCAGATGTAGTTTTGAAGGTGCTTCACTGCTTGGTGAGTCATTGATAGCCCCGAATCTTGTGCCTCTGTACAACATCTTCATTTCAAGTGCTCATGGCTACATTGCAAATTTTCTTTCACATGTGCATGTCAGGGTTAAATATTGCTGAATACCGGTTAAAACCACACGGCCCAGCTGCTATTTGCATACTGGGGTTTTGTATAAATAATGTCCTACATAGAGAATCAAATGTTCCTCAGACAAACTTCCTGTTTCTTGCCTTCTGTCCTCAATGTTTAAACTCCTCAGCAGGCTAATAAATCACAAATAATGCTAACATAATGTAATATCCACACACAAGACAAAAAATAGAATTTTGTTTAAACAACACAAAAGGTATATTTAAGTCATCTTGTAATGTATTGATAATGATGGTAACCTTATGCTTTGTCCTTTCAAGGTGCTTTTGGCTGAAGGTTAAACTCCTCCTGTAGCATCTGCGAGATAACAAAGTAAAAATCCTTTTAGACCCACATAGCACCTTTCAAGTACTTCACCCGCCTCCCTCTCTGTCACTCTCCTCATTTGAGGTGCACTGCATTCAGCTCTTCTCCCCAGTTTCTCTAAGGATAGCTGTGATCTACCGGCCCCCTGGTTCAGTATCATCCTTTCTTGATGACTTCTCTGCCTGGCTACCCTACTTTCTTTCTTCTGAAATCCCCACAATCATTTTTGGGGACTTCAACATCCCTACTAATACTAATGCCGCGTACACACGGTCGGACTTTTCAGCTACAAAAGTCCGACAGCCTGTCCGACAGACTTTCGACGGACTTTCGACGGACTTGCGGCGGACTTTCTAACGAACAGACTTGCCTACACACGATCACACAAAAGTCCGTCGAATTCTTACGTGATGACGTACACCGGACTAAAATAAGGAAGTTGATAGCCAGTAGCCAATAGCTGCCCTAGCGTGGGTTTTTGTCCGTCAGACTAGCATACAGACGAGCGGATTTTTCGACCGGACTCGAGTCCGTCGGAAAGATTTGAAGCATGTTTCAAATCTAAAGTCCGTCGGATTTGAGGCTGAAAAAGTCAGTTGAAAGTCCGGAGAAGCCCACACACGATCGGATTACCAGCCAGCTTTAGTCCGTCAGCGTCCGTTGGACTTTTGTAGACGAAAAGTCCGACCGTGTGTACGCGGCATTACATTCCTACAACTTCCAAACTTCTCAGTCTAACCTCCTCCTTTGAGCTGAAGCAATTGATACATGCTCCTACTCACTCTGAAGGCAACACCCTTGACCTCGTATTTTCCCACCTATGCACTCCATGCAACCTCTCCAACTATCCTTACCCTCTCTCTGATCACTACCTTATTAAATTCACTCTCTCCCTCACCTCTGCCTCCTCACCCTCCATACACCTAACTGTAAACTTTCGCCCATCTCAACCCTTCTCTTCTCTACTCTGCTACTGACCGCCTCTATGACAAAATCGCACCTCTGTCCTGCACCAACCTAGCCACTTCTGTCTACAACACTTCACTTCTAGCCTCACTGGACACACTGGCCCCCCACACTACACAAATAATCAAGCCCCATCCCCTTCAACCCTGGCAAACAGATCACACTAGAAAGTCTGAAAAACACAGCCGTGCTCTCGAATGCGTGTGGCATAAGATGAGGTCCCAGAAAGATTTCAGCCAGTATAAATCTGCCCTCCAAAAATACAATTCCAGCCTCCTCACTGCCAAGGAGATCTATTTCATCACCCTCATTAAAAACTTATCATCCCATCCCCATTAATTCTTCTCTACCTTCAACTCTCTACTTCGCCCTCCACTGCCTCCACCCACTAACTCACTCACTGCCCAGGAGATCGCCAATCACTTCAAACAGAAGATTGATATAATTCGCAAGCAGAT
Organism: Aquarana catesbeiana; assembly: GCF_042186555.1. NCBI lineage: Eukaryota > Metazoa > Chordata > Amphibia > Anura > Ranidae > Aquarana > Aquarana catesbeiana. Next base: position 258,238,310 of record NC_133327.1, on the reverse strand, counting down.
CTCTACTGTTCAGACCTTTAGCGTTACCTACAATGCCTTACACCTCATGTCCACAGGTACAATCATTACCTCTTTCAACCCCTCCACTATAGAAGAGGTTGTTAAATTACTTGCTAACGTCCATCTTACCACCTGCCTTCTGGAACCTGTTCCCTCGCAAATGCTACAATCACCCTCTAGCTCTATTCTACACTCTCTAACCCACATCTTCAATCTCTCCCTCTCTTCTGGTATCTTTCCCAACTCCTTAAAACATGCACTTGCTTGCTCCATACTTAAAAAGCCCTCACTGGACCCATCCAATCTTAACAACCTACACCCCATCTCCTTCCTCCCCTATTTATCCAAACTCCTTGAACGTCTAGTCTACAACCGACTGAGCGTCCATCTTGCTGAAAATAGCCTTCTTGATCCCCTTCAGTCTGGATTTCCTCCTCAACATTCCACAGAAACTGCTCTCCTAAAACTAACAAACAATCTACTAACGGCCAAAACTAAGGGACACTCCTACTTCTGGACCTCTCTGCTGCCTTCGATACGGTTAACCACTCCCTCCTCCTCATAAAACTCCATGCCTTTGGTCTCCGTAACTATACTCTTCGCTGGTTTTCTACCTACTTATTTAACTGAACCTTTAGCGTTACCTACAATTCTATTTCCTCCTCTCCTCTTCCTTTCTCTGTTGGGGTCCTCCAAGGTTCTGTTCTTGGACCTCTCCTATTTTTAATCTACACCTCCTCCCTGGGTCAGCTGATAGCCTCCCCACTCAAATCTATTTCTCTACCCCTCAACCCACTCCTTCAGTCTCCTCATGTATCACTATTTTACTATCAGATATATTAGTCTGGATGTCACACCACTTCCTCAAACTTAATCTATCCAAAACCGAACTTATCATTTTTCCTCCCCCACGTGCCTCTTCCCCTGATCTCTCTGTCAAAATTGATGGCACAACTATCAGCCCATCCCCACATGCCAAGGTACTAGGAGCAGTCCTGGACTCTGAACTCTCCTTTAAGCCCCATGTCTAATCACTGTCCAAACCTTGCCGCCTCAACCTCTGGAACATCTCCAGAATACGCCCCTTTCTAACCAATGACACAACAAATTAATTCACTCCCTGGTCATCTCTCGCCTCGATTACTGCAACTCCCTCCTCATTGGCCTACCTCTGCATACTCTATCCCCCCTTCAGTCCATCATGAATGCTGCTGCCAGACTCATCCACCTTACCAACCGCTCTGTCTCTGCTACTCCTCTCTGTCAATCCCTCCACTGGCTTCCGCTCACCCAACGAATTAAATTCAAAATACTAACAATTACCTACAATGCAATCCACAACTCTTCCCCCAGCTACATGATGGACCTAGTCTCAAAATACCAACCTAATCATTCTCTTTGTTCTTCTCAAGACCTCCTGCTCTCTCATCACCTCCTCCCATGCTCGTCTCCAAGACTTTTCCAGAGCCTCTCCAAGCCTATGGAACTCCTTATGCCAATCTGTCCGTCTATCTCCTACTCTATTAGCTTTTAGTTGATCCCTGAAAACCCTCCTCTTCAGAGAAGCCTATTCTACCCACACCTAACAACTGTATTTTCATTTTGTCCATCTGATCATCCCCCACAGCTACTACCCTTTGTTCCACTTGACCCTCCCTTCTAGAATGTAAGCTCTAACAAGCAGGGCCCTCTGATCCCGCCTGTATTGAATTGTATTGTAATTTTACTGTCTTCCCTGATGTTGTAAAGCACTGTGCAAACTGTTGGAGCTATATAAATCCTGTATAATAATAATAATAATAATAAAAATCTGTAGAAAAGTCAGACAGGCCAGGGCCTAAAGCTGGTCATACACAGATTTAATTTCTGCTGTTTCCTGCTGAATCAGATGAAATTCGGTCTGTGGGTGACCTTGTCGGGAACCACCTGGCTCAATAATAGTCCAATTTGCAATTGACTTTTGTCAAAGAAGCCAGGTGGAAAATTCTTGGCCAAACAGCACCTGCATCCAGTCAGATTGGCTCCCCTGCGCGAGCCGTCGTAGCTATACGACGGCTCACGGGGTCGGGATAGCAGGTGCGCGTGTGCACCCGCTGCACAGCGATCGTGTGCAGGAGAGACAGAACAAGGACGAGTGTGTGTAAACACATACTTCCCTATTCTGTTCTGACAGGAGTGACAGATCGTATGTTCCTTTTAGCCAGGAAGCACAATCTGTCACTTCCTGTAGTCAGTCCCCTCCCCCTTCAGTTAGAATCACCTCCCAGGGAACACAGTTAACCCCTCAATCGCCCCCCAGTGTCTAACCCTTCACTGCCAGTGACATTTTTACAGTAATCAATGCAATTTTATAGCCTTAAACGCTGTATTAATGTCAATGGTCCCAAAAATGTGTCAAAATTGCCCGATGTGTCCGACATAATGACGCAGTCCCAATAAAAATCGCAAATTGCCGCCATTATTAGTAAGAAAAAAAAAAATAAAAAAATGCTATAAATCTATCCCCTATTTTTGCGCAAACCAATCAATATACGCTTATTGTGATTTTTTTTTTTTTTTTTACCAAAAATATGTAGAAGAATACATATCGGCCTAAACTGAGGAAAAAAAATTGTTTTTTTATATATTTTTGGGGGATATTTATTATAGCAAAAAGTAAAAAATAATGCGTTTTTAAAAAAATTGTTGCTCTTTTTTTGTTTATAGTGCAAAAAATAAAAACCGCAGAGGCGATCAAATACCACCAAAAGAAAGCTCTATTTGTGGGGAAAAAAGGACGTCAATTTTGTTTGGGTACAACGTCGCACGACCGCGCAATTGTCAGTTAAAGTGACGCAGTGCCGAATCGCAAAAAGTGCTCTGGTCAGGAAGGGGGAAATTCTTCCTGGGCTGCAGTGGTTAAAATCCCCTGAGCAACTATTCTGTTTTTGTGTCAGAATAGAATAGCTAGCACTGTAGATTTGTCCATCTACGCTGCTTAGAGTAGAAGGGGAATTCAGGTGGTTTATGTCATTCAGGCCTTGGGGTTGAATAAGAAAAGTAATGTGTATGGCCAGCTGAAGGCTGTTTTTTAGACTTTACAAACAAAAACTGTAATTAACTTTTAATCACCTAAAAATGTATATGGTCACCAAGATAAATGATTATATAGGTCAGAACAATAACATTTGTCCACTGGCACAGAACCGAATCGCAGACCTAGAATCAAGGGATGAATGCTAAATTACAACAGGCTGCAACTGTGGCTAAAAAGCTTTTCCTTTTCAGGCAGCACTAGATCTGCATGAATGAATGACGCTGCCATTAAATGCAGCTATGCATTGCAATAAATAGAAAACACATTCTTCACTGCTTTTTCACTTCAAGGACTCAAAGGGGGTGTAGCATAACTAACAGGATATGTTATTGTCTAGATAAACTAGAGCAGGTTTATAGATGTGAAGTATGTATAAAAGGGACACCGTCATAAAGCAGACACCTGTGTGGCTAGGCTTTTTTTATGGAAGAAAATTCATAATCAGAAGGCACAGAGCTGCTCAAAATTAAAGTATATACAAACACCAACAGTTCCCACTCATCGTACACAGCCAGACATTCCCCCATTAACAGCAAATCCATTATTTAATAACAAATTTGATAACAAATGTCTGAACAAGACTGATCTCCAGTAAAATATATTTTTTTAAGGCCCATGTTAAATGGAAGATCCTGTTGCTGGTGATAGCTTGCCAGTGGTAGAGTCATTGAATTCAACTTTTATAATCCATAATCACTCTGTGGCTGCTCAGACTCTTCTGTTGTTGCCCCATTTCTGCTTTTTTTTTTTTTATTTAGCAACTGAGTTTTTGCTTTTGGGTAGCAAAGTAGTAACCTTTGACTAGCAGTAATGTTTATGTCACTTGTGAAACATTTTTAGAATCACTAAATATCACTAATGCAATCCACTCCATTTGGCATGACCCTAATACAAAGGACACATAAACAAGTGCTTCTCCTGGTCTTGGGGGTAACTATAGGCAAGCCGAAATATCCCTAAGAACATTAAGGAGATGTTTGCCTCTCCTTGAGCGAGTCAGAATCAGGGAGTCAGGAGTTCCAGGATCCAGCATGCTAGAGACAGCCAAGAAACATAGATTAAAAATCAGGCATGGTTGCAATAATTAGCATCTCTGACCACCAATGGTACTTGTTATTACTCTCTTAAAGTGGAACTTCAGTCTCCCAATCAACAATGATTATTTTTAATCCTCATGCTGCTAGCATTAGTAAAGAGATGGGAAAGTATATCATATTTACTTGTTTTAAACTTTTTTTTTACATTTCATCAGTTACTTCCTGGTTTCCAGGCCTAGGCAGATGATGTCATACATCCCAGGAAGCTTCGGGGGGTAGGAGGGGTTTTCTCAGCTAAGCACACCCTCCTGTATGCATGGCTGAGCTAAGGGCAGATGGATTCCAGGGGGTAAATGCTACATTAATTATTCGCTCTTATTCAAGATGGCCTTGGCTACAAATACTAGGGCAGTGTTTCTCAACTCCAGTCCTCAGGGCGCGCCAACAGGTCATGTTTTCAGGATTTCACTCAGATGAAACGGCTGTGGTAATTACTAAGGCAGTGAAACTGATCAAATCACCTATGCAAAATAGTGAAAAGCCTTAAAACATGACCTGTTGGTGCGCCTTGAGGACTGGAGTTGAGAAACACTGTACTAGGGGGTGTTTTCAAAGTGATTTCTCAGCAAAATAAAGCATGGATCAATGGTTTGCTTGATTATTAAAAATAAATTAAATTAAATTTTTGGTTTGTGGTGCTCAGATGCAGTGTAGATCCACTTTAAGTAGTATAACTATATCCAGAGATACTTACAACTGTAAATATTAGGCCATTTATGCAACAGCTAAAAAAAAGCAATATTTGACACCTACAGTATACAATAGTTACAGGACAGGTTTTGTATATTTAATACAGAACTGGCATATGGCGCCTGAGTCATGGAATGGCAGATTTTCCACAGCTTAATCACACAGGTCCTCAGCTTTGTGACAGATTCCCTTTAAATGTTACAATACTGACAATCCCTCACCTCACCTCCTGAGAGGAAGAGCAATGGAGACATGATGACTTTTACATATCAGTACACAATCACATGCTGACTAGGCTGGCCTGTATATGCTGACAGCCCAATTTATGGCAAGTGCAAGATATTTTAAATATCAAATTAAACTAGCATGAGATAAGATCACGCTTCTCAAATAATGGGGTTAGAGCGGCTCTGGGCAGAACACGATTAGAGAGTCAGAACAGTAATCAAGGGAAATGTTAAAAATAGAACGATCTGCGTATGGCAAGGCAATGCCACCTGGTATTAGAACAAACAGACACACAGCTGGTAAAATGTGCTTTATTACACCAAAGTTCCCAACAAGAGGAAATCTGCTACAGCACATTGAAAATAGATTTCTGAACTGTGCAGGTGCCAAAAGCCAAACTATAAACCAGGTGTACTTTTTTTTTCTAATCTCATAGGAACCCACTCAGCTGTAAAATACATAGTCACAGACTAAATTCAGGACTGGAAACTCTTTATTTTCTTCTGACATAAAAACGGCAATATACTAAGGTGCGATATTAACACGGAAAAATGTACTTGATAAATTATTACTATTATTGAATAATTAAACACCATGCAATTTGGTTGTACATAGGTATAGCATAATTAATATACCCTCCTCGGGGAAGTAGGGAAAATTAGGGCAGGCAATCGCATTATTTTATAAAAAAAAAAAAAAAAATGTAATTACCAACTAAGTTGATATATGTAGTTTGAGGCTAGCTTCACATATTAACCGCATGCGGCTCACAGCAGGATTCCGGTGCATCCTGGTTCATCGTTTCAGGTCCGATTTCAGCCTGAATTTTGGGCTGAATTCGGACCTGAAACAGACCAAAAGACGCAAAAACGCAAAACGCACCTGATCTGCTGTGGAGATATGTGAATCGGCTCCATAGAGAGCTGGTCAAAATCTCCTGCTATTGCGAATTGGAGGCAGGGAACCCGATCCATCTGATTTTCGTATCGTGTGTATGAGTCTTAAGACTGGGATGCCATTAAAGTTTTTGTGCAATTAAAGGCAGGTGTCCCAAAACTTTTGGTAATATAGTGTATGTTCATTGTTAAAATTATTCCGTTTCCATTATATGGCATATATTGGTCTTTTTTTCAATTCCAAAATGGAGCTCCCTATAGCAACCAATCTGAATTACCCTTTTTCAGTGTTGCATAAATTAGAATCTTTCTTTTAGGAAGAAAATACAGAAAGAGTCACAATCCAAGTAAACGATGGTGTACTTTAATTTATCAACCTGCATTGAAAAAAAACACACAAGAAGACTGATGGGTTTCTATAGATCACACCTCCTCTTTGATGTATTATCCTTACTATATATAGACTATGATTTATTTTCCTGAAACATAGGGCTTGATTTAATAAAGTGTGAGGCCTGTAGAAGGAGCTGAACCCTCCGAGCGCGTAGCCTATTCTATCCACAGCATTTTCCCATTCAGTCTGGCCTCATCTCGTTCCAATGACGTCACTTCCGGTTTCTTGGTCCACATTCCAAGCTGGTTGCACTTACGATCTCCTGGTGGCCACAGGACTCTTAGGACAGAAAATATCCATCCATCCACACAGCCTTGAAAGTGACGACCACATCCCCACGGAAGCAGGAAGTCCACACTTCTTCCCCATCTTGATACTCCTACTGATGACAAGCACCATGCCCTGGAGATCTATTTACAGATGAGCCCATTTTAATCCTTTCTCTTGTAAGTGTTCTTAATCTTACTTTTGTATTAAAACTCTTGGGATACTGCACTTAGATTGGCGTGTCCTTCTCTTTATTTTGCTTGTACCATACAGAGCCTTCACAACTCTGAGGTCAGCAGCCATAAGTGATCCCTGAACTTTCCCAGTTTACCATCTACTCATCACAGCCCTGTGATCACAGAAGACTGCCTCCCATCCCATATTATTGTATTGCTTATAAGAAACATTGTTGTCTTAAGCTGGCTGGACTTTGTTTTTGAACATTCCCCCTATGCGCCAGTTGTTCTCCTTGAAGCTCACAAAACCACCCCTGTTCAGTATCCAATCGTGTGAAGGAGAATGTCAACTTTTTAAATTCTCCTGCACCTGATTGGATATTTGAAGAGAACACATTACACAGTAAATGAGAGACAATTACCTCTTCACATAGGAAGGTTTGATTTATCTCTGCAAATGAGCCAAGTGTTTAATAGCAGGTCAGGAACAGTGGTCAGCACACTGGCTTGTGCAACAGAATGCTGCACCTTGTGTTCTTCTGTTCCATCTGTTACAATGGCCTGTTACCTACATTTTAGTGTTATTCTTCAGTTTAATTTGGGCTAGAAAAAAAAAGAAATGTCCAGCTACCACTGCATTTATCCTGATGTTGCCCCAGGAAGATTTATAAATCTATATGCAGCTCATAAAATCTGCCTATTGGCATGGTTCCCGCGACGTTATGCTCTGCGATGTGAATACAGTAGATTCTTTTATTGACCACTAGATTGACTGCAAAGGTCATTCACACAGACACAGTGCAATTCAAAATACATCTTGCATGGCTTTTGCATGTTTGCGTTTCTATTCCAGCTGAGTTTTGCCCAGAATGTTTTGCATGCTTCTTATAGGGGTTGAAAAGCAACATGTTGGCAACATTTCATTATTTTGGTTAGAGGTGCAAAATGAATTAAAAGGCTCCTAAGGGTTACAGAAGCCCCTTTGTCATGTACCTGGTAGGAGCCTGAATTGACAAGGTTGGCCTCTTATATCTCCAGCCCAGGCCCCACTGAAGGTGGAACAGATGGTGCCAAGAGACAGGAGGTGCACAAGTGCCAGCAGGTAATGACAGCAGAACTTGCAGCAGGGGATGTAAACTCAGTGGGTCAGGCAGGGCATCAGGTCAGGAACAGAGGCAATGCAGGGTAGACCAGCTGAGGTTAAAGGGGCACTCCACTGGCATTGCAGGTTCTGGATGTGTGGCTTGTAGGAGCTCCCAGCAGGCTTGAAGCAAGAACACACTGTGACAACTGGAGCTGGGATGAAAGCCAGCCAGAGCAGGCACTCAGTAATAAGGTGGAGCCAAACCGAGCAGGCAATGAAGTACTGAAGCATTAGACAGCAACGTGGTCAAGGGTAAGCAGAGGTCAGGAACACATAAGCAGAAGCATATACAGCATCCAAGGTTAGGTCAATAACAAGCTAGGTCAGCAACGGATAGAATACATGGTACAAGCAGGGCACAAAGGAACAGCTGAAGACCAGTCAGCACTGAGCATGAATCTGAGCATCCTTTAAATAGGCCATCTGACGCCAATGGACACTGTGGACATGCTTCCGTGTGTGCATACATTCCTGTGCACATGCACATTCTTGTGCACATGTGCATGCCTGGATACCATTCCATAGGAAATAAGTTTGTGCTCCCGACGTGTCACCATAGCTTCCTGACACTTGTCAACTATCCTTGGCCTGTTCTGCCAAAAAACGATCCCCCATTAACCTAATTTTTCTCGTTTTCTTTTAAACAAAGAAATTAGAATCACATAGACAAAAAGTGAAAAACCCAAAAACATGCAACCCCCCCCCCCCCCCCAAAAAAAAGTGTTTCACCAAAAAAAAAAAAAAATTTAAAAATGGGTTTAAATCAAAGGGAGTACCATTGCACCCAACCACATAGTCTAGCGTGGGCCAGAATTGTTTACCCAACACCATCTCTCTATGCTCTGTAACAAATATTTGTAGGCGTTTAATCCCTTTATCTCACTTTCAATTAGGCACAAAATTAGAAACCTCAAGGCCAATTTTTTTGATATACTGTACAGACTACTTCTCATAATGGCTTCTTTCGAATGTAGCTGTAATTTGAACCACGATAAATATGTCTTGTTTCAGAGTAAATGAATAATACATTTTTTTTCGTTCTTGTTGTAATCTGTGTGTACCAGAAATAGCTTTATGTGAGAAAACAGCATGCTTTCCCAACAAATCCATAGGCTGCCTATAGAATTATTATGTCTGTCATAAGTCTATTGAGAACAGAAGCGGCACAATGAATGTTTTGCAGTAGAATCCCCGTTACCTCATTTCACCTCTCACATACTGTACGATCTGGGCCCCCTGCGGCTTTCTTTAAGTTGGATGAGCCGTTCTGATCTCCGCAGAAGTAGGTCAGCATGTCATATAAGGTAGCGGAGCATTAATGCACAGCCAGCAGAGAACAGAAAACCTGGCAGATTATGGATGATAAGCAACCAGCTGTCTAAGATGTGCAGACATAAAATATCATTTATTATGAAGAGCACAGCAGTCAGTTCCTCGTATAAAGGATTAGTTAACTATTTCCTAGCAAATTGTTATTATACTACTTTGCCAGAAGGGGAAAGGGCTTTGTTTTCACTCAGGTATATCTTCTATATATCCACATTTTCAGGCAAACATATTTGGGGGTTTATGATGCTATTTCTAGCCCTGTACTTTCTAGTGAGTGCAAACATGCAGAAAACATGTGTATTCTTTTCAAAGCTCTAAGCACAAGGGAGAGGACAAAATACATTCAAGACTATAGAAATATGTGATGTAGAACAGTGCACCCTGGTGGCAGTTTTCTATATTACAACTAGATCCACTTTTAAATTCAATCCATTTCATAATCTATATGTTTCTAAAGAGGATGACATTTGAGCTACTCAATTTAACAACGCCACAAGTATATACAAAATACAATGTTCTGTGTTTCAAATAAGGTGGATGGTATTTTAATGGCCCGCCAGTGAACAATTTTTACACTGAAAGTTAAATTATTATTTTCTGTTTTTAAAGTAGAACGTCAAGTTTTTTTTCTTAATCTTTAAATTCCTGTTCCCTACCAAACCATCCTGTAAAAAGAGAAAAAAAAATATTGCCAGGCTTCCCCTGCCCTCTCCACATTCCCGACTTCCTGCTCAGCCTAGTGCTGGAGGTCATCTTCAGGGCAGAGGGACGTTATGTCATTCTGCCCATTTCCTGTGAGCCCAGTCTGTAGGCAGGTGCCTAAAATGCTGCTGGTATTTTGCATTAAGGGTTAATGTTTGGTAACTCAGGGGTTAATGGTGTGCTGTGCTGTGCCTTCCCACAGCATGTGTCACTTCCTTTCCAGAGGTTATACAGTGCCTTGCAAAAGTATTCACCCCCCTTGGCTTTTTACCTATTTTGTTACATTACAGCCTTTAGTTCAATGTTTTTTTTAATCTGAATTATATGTGATGGATCCAAACACAATAGTCTAAGTTGGTGAAGTTAAATTAGAAAAATATATACATAAAACTATTTTTCAGAAATAAAAAACTGATAATTGGCATGTGCGTATGTATTCACCCCCTTTGTTATGAAGCCCATAAAAAGCTCTGGTGCAACCAATTACCTTCAGAAGTCACATAATTAGTGAAAATTAAAAGTATAGGGCGCACAAGACTAGAGTAGTCTAAACAAAGTCTCTATATGAGGGGGTAGTCCAAAGGGTGCTGGTAATGATGATGATGTGGTAATATCTTCAGCACAAAGGGCTGCAGCTTTAAGAGACTGAAGCAGGATCTATAGGAACATAAATAAAAAAAAACAAAGGCGCCTCTAAGTGCAGAAGAAAAGCACATTTTAATGCCCCAACTGGGTTCATATCTTCCATCCTGTAAGTGTTTTTGAACCCAGTTGGGGCATTAAAATTTGCTTTTCTTCTGCACTTAGAGGCGCCTTTGTTTTTTATTTATGTTCACATAATTAGTGAAATGATGTCCACCTGTGTGCAATCTAAGTGTCACATGATCTGTCATTACATATACACACCTTTTTGAAAGGCCCCAGAGGCTGCAACACCTAACTAAGTAAGAGGCACCACTAACCAAACACTGCCATGAAGACCAAGAAACTCTCCAAACAAGTAAGGGACAATGTTGTTGAGAAGTACAAGTCAGGGTTAGGTTATAAAAAAATATCCAAATCTTTGATGATCCCTAGGAGCACCATCAAATCTATCATAACCAAATGGAAAGAACATGGCACAACAGCAAACCTGCCAAGAGACGGCCGCACACCAAAACTCACGGACCTGGCAAGAAGGGCATTAATCAGAGAGGCAGCACAGAGACCTAAGGTAACCCTGGAGGAGCTGCAGAGTTCCACAGCAAAGACTGGAGTATCTGTACATAGGACGACAATAAGCCGTACGCTCCATAGAGTTGGGCTTTATGGCAGAGTGGCCAGAAGAAAGTCATTACTTTCAGCAAAAACCAAAATGGCACGTTTTGAGTTTATGAAAAGGCATGTGGGAGACTCCCAAAATGTATGGAGAAATGTGCTCTGGTCTGATGAGACTAAAATTTACCTTTTTGGCCATCAAAGAAAATGCTATGTCTGGCGCAAACCGAACACATCACATCATCCAAAGAACACCATCCCCACAGTGAAACATGGTGGTGGCAGCATCATGCTGTGGAGATGTTTTTCAGCAGTTGGGACTGGGAAACTGGTCAGACTTGAGGGAAAGATGGATGGTGCTAAATACAGGGATATTCTTGAGCAAAACCTGTACCACTCTGTGTGTGATTTGAGGCTAGGATGGAGGTTCACCTTCCAGCAGGACAATGACCCCAAACACACTACTAAAGCAATGCTTGAGTGGTTTAAGGGGAAACATGTAAATGTGTTGGAATGGCCCAGTCAAAGCCCAGACCTCTGCTGTTCACAAGCCCTAACCATCCAACTTGAAGGAGCTGGAGCAGTTTTGCAAGGAGGAATGGGCAAAAATCCCAGTGGTAAGATGTGGCAAGCTCATAGAGACTTATTCAAAGCGACTTGGAGCTGTAATAGCCGCAAAAGGTGGCTATACAAAGTATTGACTTTAGGGAGGTGAATAGTTATGCACATTGACTTTTTCTGTTATTTTGTGCTATTTGTTTTTTGATTTACAATAAAAAAAAACATCTTCAAAGTTGTGGGCAAGTTCTGTAAATTAAATGATGCAAATTCTCAAACAATCCATGTTAATTCCAGGTTGTGTGGTAACAAAACAAGAAAAATGCCAAGGGGGTGAATACTTTTGCAAGGCACTGTACCCTGCACTCTGTACATAGGGCACCCTTGAACCCTGCACTCTATATATAACGCACTCCTGAACTCTGTACTCTGTACATAGCATAATCCTTAACTCTGCACCTTGTAAGTAACACACTTCTTATATAACAGAGGGTGAATTCCCAGAGGAGGATGCATCAGAGGAATGCGTCAGAGGAAGGGGTCACCGGGTGGCCCCATCCTCCGTTATATAAGAAGTGTCAGGAGAAGCGAAGCGTCACATGGCTGAAGACTCCCACTGAGGCGGATCGTGGCAGACGTAGCGGAAAAGAAGCCTGGAGGAAGATGCGGGACGAGAAGAGCGGAGGAAGAAGAAGATGGAGAAGAAGAAGATGAAGAAGAAGATGGAGGAAGAAGAAGAACACCGAAAGAACACCAGAGGAAAGAAGATGGAAGAAGAAGCTGAAAGAAGAAAAAATTAATAAAGGACTTGTCAAAAACTGTCTCTTGTGTTTTTTAAACTTTTTGACACTTTTTTTGTGAAATGGTAGGGGTACATTTGTACTAGAGGTCGACCGATATATCGGCCGATATTTGGCGTTTTTTAATTAATCGGTATCAGCCGATTGTGCTGATAAAAAAGTGCGATTATAACTTCAGCGCGACTTGCAAATGACTTCTGTAATAGAAGTCAATGCAAGTTGCCTGAAGTCTTCTGTGGAGCGACTTCTATCCTCTCTGGGCAGCCTGCCAAGTCTGATAAAATAAACTAAAAAGATACAATGTTTCCACTTGTCAATGAACTGAACTCTGTGTGGAGGAGTTCTCAGTTTAACCATTTAAAGACTAAATCTTTTCTGACATTTGTAAAAATCCTGTATTTTCTGCTAGAAAATCACTTAGAACCCCCAAAAATTATATATATATTTTTTAGCAGAGACCCTAGGGAATAAAATAGCGGTTGCTGCAATATATGTCACACGGTATTTGTGCAGTGGTCTTTCAAACGCAGTTTTTTTTGGAAAAAATACACTAATGAATTAAAAAAAAAAACTAAGCAGTAAAGTTAGCCCATTTTTTTTTTCGTCCAAAAGTTTTGATTACCTGTTTAAGTGTAAGAAATTTTCTGTATCACTTATTACTTGGCTAGTTTTAGCAGCGCTTTACCGTCATTTTAGCAGCGCTATTCGGCTGCTAGCGGGGCGCTTATAACCCAGCTAGCGCCCGAGGAAGGGGTTGAGTGCGCCGTGAAGCGCCGCCGCCGAATTGCTTTGCAGGCGCTTCGGCAGAAGTGCGCATTTGATGAAGGGAAAAAAAAATCGGCTTAACGTATCGGCCCAAAAAAAAATCAGCATCATATATCGGCCACCGCAATTTCTAAATATCGACATCGGCCAGAGAAAAACCCATATCGGTCGACCTCTAATTTGTGCCCCATTACCAATTCACACGGGGGGGCCGGGATCTTGGGGTCACCTTGTTAAAGGGGGCTTCCAGATTCCGATAAGCCCCCTGCCCGCAGACCCCCACAACCACCGGCCAAGGGTTGTGGGGATGAGGCCCTTCTCCCCATCAGCATGGGGACAAGGTGCTTTGGGGGGCTACCTCAAAGCACCCTCCCACTGTTGAGGGCATGTGGCCTGGTACGGTTCAGGAGGGGGGGCGCTCTCTCGTCTGCCCCTCTTTTCCTGTGGCCTGCCAGGTTGCGTGCTCGGATAAAGGTCTGGTATGGATTATTGAGGGGACCCCACGCCATTTTTTTTAAAAATTTTGGCGCAGGGTTCCCCTTAAAATCCATACCAGACCTGAAGGGTCTGGTATGGATTTGGAGGGGAACCCCCGTGCCATTTTTTCTTTAACTTTGACGCGGGGTTTCCCTTAATATCCATACCAGACCTGAAGGGCCTGGTATGGAATTTAGGGGGACCCCCCACGCATTTTTTTTAAATTTTGGTTTGGGGTTCCCCTATGGCGAAATCCCATGCAGTTTTTATCAACGAACTTTTATGTGTATTGTTGGACCGACAATTCATTAATAGCCACGAGTAGTTTTAAATGACTTTTTTTCCTGTGAAACATAATTTTGCTGTCAGACTGTTCTAAAAACGGGAAACATGCGCCCCTTTACAGGCATACTATAGACACCCCCCCAGGTATGAAATTTAAAAGAATATTACACTTTTATTGTTTCACTTTAAGCATTATTAAAATCACTGCTCACAAAAAAACGGCCGTTTTTAAAAATTCTTTTTGCATTGATATATGTCCCCTGGGGCAGGACCCAGGTCCCCAAACACTTTTTATGACAATAACTTGCATATAAGCCTTTAAAATGAGCACTTTTGATTATTCATGTTCGTGTCCCATAGACTTTAATGGTGTTCGCGTGTTCGAACAAATTTTTTGCCTGTTCGCAAGTTCTGCTGCGAACCGAACCAGGGGGGTGTTCGGCTCATCCCTACACAATACATACAGTGCACCCATAGTTGTTATTACATTTCTGTTGGTGTACACAGTACCGTGCACCCTAGTGCACTTGCTACTACTTTTCTGGTAGTGTACACAGTACACAATACATACAGTACGCCCATAGTTGTTATTACACTTCTGTGCACAGTACCGTGCACCCCTAGTGCAGTTGCTACTACTTTTCTGGTGGTGTACACAGTACACAATACAGTGTAGTGTGGTTTTGCTAAAACAAAATTTACAGCATGTCCGGAAGGTCACCAAGGAGAGGCAGACGCTCACAGGCCACTAAAAGAGGGCAAGCAGGCTCTGTTTCTACAGTCGACAGTGCTGGTCGTGGACACGGTGCTTCCTCAGCACGTGGCCATGGGGCACACTTGTCCTTTTTTGCTGCAGCTGGCAGTGTTATTGAGCCACAACATGCAGAAGAGTTGGTGGAGTGGATAACAAAGCCCTCCTCATCCTCCTCATCCTCTGTCACCCAGGCTCAAAGAAGTTTGCCTGCCAATGCAGCTGCCAAAGCGACCTATTCCATCGGCCCTATGTCAACAGTCACTCCTTCCCTAGCCCCACCATCATGCACGGAGGAGTCCCCCAAACTATTTGACCACAGTGTCGGGTACATGCTGCAGGAGGATGTGTAGCGATTTGAAGGCTCCGATGATGGTACCCAGGTTGAGGAAGGGAGAAACGTGAGCCTAGAGAGAGGGGGTGCCCAAGAAGGTCAAGAAGCTGGCAGTTGTGTTCCCCAAGCTGCTGCATACTGCCAAGTTTGCTCCAGTGACGAGGAGAGAGGGGATGATGAGGTCACTGACTCTACTTGGGTGTCTGATAGAAGAGAGGAGGAAGAGGAGGCACATCTCCAACGAAGGTACAGGGCGCTGCTGACCCCCCCATATATTTTGAAAAGTTCTTTGGTGTGGGCCTTTTTTGACACATGTGCAGCAGATCGCATCGTTGCTGTTTACAACATATGACTGAAGCTTATCAAGCGTGGCCAATACAGCAGATGCTTGGGCACCACATGCTTGACCAGACATATGATGACCTCCCATGCAGTCCATTGGCAACAGCACTTAAAAGACCCACATCAAAGAACAAGGCGGACCTCTCCTTGCTCCTCATCAGCTGGGATCTCCAACCCCGTTATACCTCCAGTCCTCTCAGAAACCTGCACTGAGAGGAATGAAGGTATAGAAATAGGTGTCCCAAGTACTTGCGGCCAATTTGCTAGCGGTACACCAACATCGGATTTTAGCAGGCAAATTTCCCTACCCCAGTTGCTAAACCGTCAAAAAAAATTCGGTCCCATCCATCCACATGCTCAGCGTCTGAATACTAGCTTGACCAAATTGCTAGCACTGCAACTTCTGCTTTTTCAGCTTGTAGACTTTGCCCCCTTTCGTGAATTTGTTGAATGTGCGGTACCTCAGTGGCAGGTTCCTAAACGCCATTTCTTTTCACGGAAGGCCATTCCGGCTCTCTACCAGCATGTGGAAGGCAATGTCTTGGCCTCGTTGGACAGGGCGGTCAGCAGTAAGGTGCCTTTACTGCTGACTCATGGTCCAGCAGGCATGGACAGGGACATTGCCTTTCTTTCACAGCATACTGCGTAACTCTGCTGGCAGCTGGGAAGGATGCAGGACAGGGTTCAGTATTGTTGTAGCTTGTTCCGCTACCACGCCCCCAAAAAGCTAGTGGTGATTCTGCTACAGCTCTCTCCTCCACCCCCTCCTCTTCTTCTTTCTCTATGGCCTCTTCCTCTGCAGATTTCTCCTCTGAACCAGCGGTGCTCCGTAGGTGTTCAAGGGGCTACAGCACCTGGGGCAAAAAGATGGCATGCGGTGCTTGAGTTGGTCTGCTTAGGGGACAGGAGCCACACTGAGGCAGAGAGATTCTGTCAGCTCTGCAGGGGCAGGCTCAGAGGTGGTTGACGCCAAGCCAGCTTCAGCCAGGAATGGTTGTATGCGACAATGGCACCAACCTCCTCTCCGCCCTCTGACAGGGACACTTGACCCATGTTCCCTGTTTGGCTCACATCCTGAATTTGGTGGTGCACGGTTCTTGAGCAGGTACCCTGGTTTACAGGATCTCCTGAGGCAGGCCAGGAAAGTCTGTGGTCATTTCCGCGGGTCATATAATGCCAGTGCTCGGCTGGCTGACATTCAAAGAAAACTGCCTCATTTGTGACATGCCCACCAGGTGGAAATCAACGTTGGCAATGCTGCAGTGGCTGCACACACAGCAGAGGGCCATCAATGAGTACATGTGTAAGTATGGCACCAGGACAGGGTTAGGGGAGCTTGGATTTTTTTTGCTTCACCAGTGGCTACTGATCAAGGATGCATGCACTGTCCTGTCACCATTTGAGGAGATCACGAGGATGGTGAGCAGTGACAGTGCATGCATCAGTGATACTGTCCCTCTTGTCTTCCTGTTGGAGCACACGCTTCATGGAATAATGGACAGGGCACTTGAGACAGAACAGCGGGAGGAAGAGGAGGACTTCCTTACCTCTCAAGGCCCCCTTTATCCAGATAATAGTATTCCTGCAGGCCCGCCGATCACACAGGAAGAAGAAGAGGAGGAGGATTGTGTCAGCATGGAGGTGGAGGATAACACTCAGCATCAGCAGCAGTCTTCAAGGGATTGTTTGCAGTCCCCAGGAACCCATGGAGTTGTGGTGTGGCTGTTGTGGCTGGGAGGAGGTGGTTGAGGATCATGTGATGCTTAGTGACCCAGAGGACTCAGGATCAAATGCCTCTGCAAACTTACACTGCATGGCCTCTCTGATCCTGCAAAGTCTGCAAAAGGACAATAGGATTCATGGTATCAAGGAGAGGGATCATTACTGGCTGGCAACCCTTCCTGATCCACGTTAGGGTAAGGTTGCAGAACTTATCCAGCCTTCGCAGAGGGAGCAGAGGATGAAATATCTTTGGGAGGCTTTGCAGAAAGGTTTGTGCAATGAGTTTCCTGAGCCTGGGAGGTTACAATTTTCTTGTGCTGGACAACGTGTTGCTGAAGCTTTGTTCAGTCACAGAAAGAGCGGTGGAGAAGGTGGCCGGCTGACAGATGCCTTCAGACAATTCTTCAGTCCTCCGTGCCCAGGTCTGATTGGTTCCAGCAACCATCGCCAGTGTCTGAATTACATGGTGCAGGAATATTTAGGGGCAAGATCAGACTTGGAGACCTTTCCACCAGAACATCCACTAGGTTACTGAGTCTTGAGGATGGACCACTGGCCAGAGCTTGCTCAATATGCAATTGAGCTACTGTCCTGTTCTGCATCCAGCGTTCTTTCTGAACGCACATTCAGTGCTGCTGGAGGCTTTGTAACCGATCACAGAGTGCGCCAGGCCACAGACTCTGTTGATCGGCTCACATTCATAAAAATGAATCCATCTTGGATCACCAGCTACCAAGCACCTGATGCTGATGTAACCGATTGATTTTTCTATGGCTGTGGGATCCCTTGAAGGCTGCATATGCTGAGTGACTATCCTATTATGCTGAGTGACTATCCTATTCCTCCTCAATCTTCATGATGATAGCTTCTAGGAATATTTTCGTTTCAGAGCACCACCACCACTGCCTAAGGCTCAATTTTCCTGCCCCTGTTTAACAGGGGCTTGTAATTACATTTTTTGATCTAATATTTCACAGCAGGGTGTGTTCCTGCACTCAACAGAAGTATCTGTGAGGCTTTACAGTGTGCCACCACCACCACCACCGCCTAAGGCCCAATTTTTATGCCCCTGTTTAACAGGGGCACGTAATTACAATTTTTTATCTAATATTTCACAGCAGGGCCTGTTCCTGCGCTCAACAAAAGTATCTGTGAGGCTTTACAGTGTTGTGCCACCACTACCACCACCACCACCGCCTAAGACCCAATTTTTTTGCCCCTGTTTAACAGGGTTGCGTAATTACAATTTTTGATCTAATATTTGACAGCAGGGCCTATTCCTGCGCTCAACAAAAGTATCTGTGAGGCTTTACAGTGTTGTACCACCACCACCGCCTAAGACCCAATTTTTTTTGCCCATGTTTAACAGGGTTGCGTAATTACAATTTTTGATCTAATATTTCACAGCAGGGCCTATTCCTGCGCTCAACAAAAGTATCTGTGAGGCTTTACAGTATTGTGCCACCACCACCGTCTAAGGCCCAATTTTTATGCCTCTGTTTAACAGGGGCACATAATTACAATATTTGATCCAATATTTCACAGCAGTGCCTGTTCCTGCGCTCAAAAAAAGTATCAGTGAGGCTTTACAGTGTTGTGCCGCCACCACCACAGGCCCAATTTTTATGCCCCTGTTTAACAGGGGCGCGTAATTACAATTCTTGATATAATATTTCACATCAGGGCCCGTTCCAGCGCCCACCAAGAGTAACTATGAGGGCTTACAGTGTTCTGGTACCACCAACACCTAAGGTCCAATTTTCTTCAGAGTGTATAGGGCAGGCCGTATAGTATATACAGGCAGTCCCCTATTTTCAAACATCTGACTTACAAACGACTCCTACTTAGAAACGGAGGGAGACAATAGGAAGTGAGAGGAAATCTATGCCTAGGAAGGGAAATTCTCTCCTGTAAGAGTTAATATGGGAAAAAGGTGTCTCTGCTGATGCTTTGTCACCAATCCTTGTTTCCCTAATAACCCAAAATGTTCTAAATCCAATTGTCTTTGGTACAGAAAGTGAGGTGAAATCTTCTGAAAAGGGGCAAAGACAGCAAAGCAAATGTTACAGGGGTGATGATAAAAATAGATTTTTTGGCTAGCGCTACACTTACAAAACGTACCTGTTCCAAATTACAAACAGACTCAACTTAAGAACAAACCTACAGTCCCTATCTTGTTTGTAACCCAGGGACCGCCTGTATACTGCTGTTGCTCAGAGTATATAGGGCCTGGGGGCTTTTATTTTTTAATTTGGGTGCGGGGTTCCCCTTAATATCCATACCAGACCCAAAGGCCCCAGTAATGGGCTGGGGGGGCAACATTACATTACAGCCGCAAGCAGTTTTAAATTATTTTTATTCCTTTAGAAATGTCATTTTGTGCAGAGACTGTTCTAAACACGGGCAAAATGTGCCACTTTACAGACATACTATTGTCACCCCCCTGGGATGATATTTAAAGGAATATTTCACTTTTATTGTCTCACTTTAAGCATTATTAACCACTTAAGGACCAGCCTCGTTTTGGATTTTAAGTGTTTACATGTTTAAAACAGGTTTTTAAAATTACTTAGAACCCCCAAACATTATATATGGTTTTTCTTCTAACACCCTAGAGAATAAAATGGCGGTTGTTGCAATACTTTTTTTTGCACCGTATTTGCGCAGCGGTCTTAAAAGCGCACTTTTTTTTTTTTAAAAATTCACTTTTTTTAATAAAAAAATAAGACAACAGTAAAGTTAGTCCAATTTTTTTTATATTGTAAAATATAATATTACGCCAAGTAAATTGATACCCAACATGTCACGCTTGAAAATTGCGCCCGCTCGTGGAATGGCGTCAAACTTTTACCCTCAAAAATCTCCATAGGCGACGTTTAAAAAATTCTACAGGTTGCATATTTTGCGGTACAGAGGAGGTAGAATTATTGCTCTCGCTCTACCGGTCGCGGCGATACCTCACATGTGTGGTTTGACCACCGTTTTCATATGCGGGCACTTCTGCGCGTGAGCTCGTCGGGACGGGGTGGTTTTAAAAGTTTTTTTTTATTTTTATTATTTATTTTACAATATTTTATTTATTTTTGCACTGTTTTAAAAAAAAAAATGTGTCACTTTTATTCCTATTACAAGAAATGTAAACATCCCTTGTAATAGAAAAAAGCTACCAACCACTGGTGATGGGCACTCCCTCATTTCTTAAGGACACTAAACACGTCCTTAATATATTGAAGGAGGTAGAATGGAAAGATACTTATATGTTGGGGACAGCGGATGTCGCATCACTTTATACTTCAATATCCCATCAATTAGGATATGAGGCGGTGCTGCATTTCCTCTATCGAGACTCCAATATCTCCACCACACAATGTAATTTTGTGATGGAGCTATTGGACTTCTCAATGGAGCATAATTATTTTTGGCACAATGGTGCACACTATTTGCAAGTGAAGGGGGTGGCCATGGGGGCTAAATTTGCCCCCAGTATGGCCAACCTCTTCATGGCTAAATGGGAGGAAGATGAGGTTCTGCATGACAGGCCTAACCAGCTTGTCATGTGGAAAAGATTTATAGACGACGTCCTTTTTATATGGGACGGGGACGCAGTATCGGTTGCATCTTACCTTTCGAACCTTAATAACAATGATAGGGGTATAGTGCTTAGCTATGAAACCAGTCCAACTCAGATCCATTTTTTGGATCTGGTCATCAATGTTGTTAATGAAAGAATTACCACCTCTACATTTTTCAAACCAACCGACAGAAACAGCTTCATTCCCCTTGACTCTTGTCATCACCGCTCTTGGCTGGCTGCTGTCCCTAAGGGACAGTTTTTGCGATTGAGGCGTAACTGTTCGAACATGGAACAATTCCACAAGGAAGCATCCACCCTAAAATCTAAATTTCTGAGTAAGGGCTATGATGAAATGACCCTCGATTCATTAATTTTAGAAGTAGGAAATAGGGACTGTAGGGACTTATTAATGGACAAACCTCCCCGTACTGAGGATAGAGAGGACTTTGGACTTGCTTTTATTACCACCTATTCGAGCCAACATTGGGCCATAAAAAGGATCATAAAAAAACATTGGCCAGTTATTAAAAATGACCGGATCCTTGGGCCCTTATTGTCGGATAAACCTCGGATCCTATTTAGAGGAGCCACTAGTTTTAGGCATATGTTGACACCCAATGTCCCTGATCCACCTGCACGCTTGAGCTTCTTTGGAGATCTCAAGGGGTTTTCACCTTGTAGAAAATGTACAGTATGTAGGGTTAACACACTAAAGGACAGAAGATTGACTGAATTTTATTCAGTTAACACGGGTCTAACATACCCTATCAAAACGCTAATTACATGCACCACCAAATGTGTTGTATATCTTCTCAGGTGCCCCTGTGGGCTTGAATATGTTGGACGCACTATTAGAAAATTGCATGTGAGACTGGGTGAACATATCGCCAATATCAAACAAGGTTTTGACAAGCACAGTGTCTCAAAACATTACGACCTTGTACACAACCGGGATCCAACGGGCACTACCTTTATTGGCATTGAGAAATATGTTCCTCATTGGCGTGGCAGCAATGGCAGGAGAACCATCTCTAGATCCGAGACCAACTGGATCTACAGATTGGGGTCTCATGCCCCCAATGGCTTGAACATAGAGTGGGACATTAACTGTTTTATTAATAACAGTTGATGTCCCATTCGGGGTTTTTTGTCCTGCCGTTGCTATCTGCTGTCCATTTCGAGGCATTTTGGCCTTCCTATTACTGCCTTCCTTCCTTCCCCCCTTTTTTTCCCCCTTGTGTATTTTTTCCCCCTTATGTATTTTTTGTATTTTTAATTTTTAATTTTGATTTTATTTATCTTTACTTCTTATTGAGGTTATTTCAAGATATTTTTAAGGTCTTTATTTTTATATTATCATGATTAGGACCTATTACATATTATAAGGATGATGCAGGTTGTGAGTATCAATCAACACATTACCTGGATTCCATTTATTTTATCCTTAATTTCATGCTCTTATTTTATTTTATTTATTTATTCTTATGTGGTTTCCCTTTTTACATTAATTTAGGGGAGATTTGGTATTGTTTATATATTTTATTGTGCCTTTGCAGTTATATGTCTGTATTGCATAGAAAAATTGTTTATATATATTTCATTAATTTTAATTACCAATAGATTTTGTAAATGTCCATTAGATGGCGCTGTTGTGATCAGCCTTTTGCTATGTATGAATTCAGCTGCTTACCAACTTGTATCAGGTGTATTTTAATGATCGGAAGTTTGGATTACTTAAATGAAATATCCAGCCGAACTTGAACTAAGCAATAGCGCTGCTTTTGGCAGCGCTGCTGGGTTATATAATGCGCGTACGCGATTACGTACCCCTGATGACGTCAGTTGTGACGAAACGGCCGTAGGGTCACAACGTTGTCACGCATCGCGCATGCGCGAACCGCTTTTAAAACAACTTAGGGATTTTTTACTGTCATTTTGCTGTAAGTGCTGCTTTGGCATATTAAGTTTAATAAATTGAATCTCCGTTTTCAATCTGCACTATTGGAGTTCCCTCTTGTGTTTTTTTGGAACCCGTGGCTTTGGCCTCCTGGGATGGAGAGTTGAAGGAACCCCAGGTTTTTTTCACACTGGAGCCCTTATCGCTGTGGACTACCGGTCGGATGAACAAAGTGTGTTGTGAGTCCAGAGGTCTACCATCCCTGGTTACCTTCCACTACTAAGCCTGACCTGACCCCCCTGAGTAAGGGTGGTCGCTGGCTTTCTGGTAAGCCTTTAATTCTTACATCTGGTGGCGGGCCGCACTCGAGGTGTACTAAACAATCCTGAACCCTGTGGATCTTCTGGATTTTTTTTGGAATTATCACTTATTCTTTATTTGGGACACCTTTGAACTTAATATCAATTCCACAACATTTTTTCACATATTTTGTGTTTCTTTTCATATATACCCTGTGGGTATAATTTCACAATTATTGGTCATTATTGATAAAAACGGGGGCTATTCCTGCGCTACCAGATAAGGAAAAAAGATACAGCAATCGTGCGAAATGTAGAACTGGTTTTTAGAACTGTATAAGACGTATATCGCCGGGCAGCTGCATGCACCGAACACAGGGCTGACATAAGCCCAAAATAAATATAAAAAGAGAAGTGGGGGGGGGAGGGGGTGGTGCTGCGCTATCCGAAAGGTCTCTGTTTATTTGTATGTATATGATCCCTACTGGTCAATATGATTGATGTCAATATAAATGATTATACACAATCCATGTAAATAAATTAAAAGGTGATAAATATAAGTGAAACCGATTCAATATATGTTGAAATTATTCAATCCAATAATAAAATAAATGAAAAGTGCTCGTGCTCTTGTGCCATGTAGAAATCGTAAAATAATCCAAACTCATACATATGCTAAAGTGCAGAAATGTAACAATATTATCACACAAACTCAATGTATCAAATATATTCAACAAAAAAACGCATGGTTGCCTAATCCTGGTGTTGCGACCAGTGCAACAGTGCAAAACGCAGTTAAAGTGATCACGTGAATAAATAAATAATTGATCCAAAGATTGCTGGTGTCCTACAAAATCAATTGATAAGTAATCCAATATCTAAAAAAGTCCGTGCAGTCTAAAACAAAATTACTCAATGGTGCACAGAGGAACAGTGCTCAAACAGAGCAGGATAAATGACAGTGAGGTGGTGATATGCAAATGAACCACTCTGTGTCCTCTTCATGCAGCATGCACTGGTGTGGGTAATAGCCTCTTACCTAGCGGTGCTAGGTCAACCGCATATAAGATATAAGATCTCGGGGTCCAGGGTCTCTCCTACGTCTCTGTATCCAAGTTGGCTGGCTCTGCAGGGTCCTATTGGGGGCTGGGTATATCTGGTTGTGGTCCTAATTGAGGTCCTGGGGCACTGCGACTCCTAGCTCCTCCTCCATATCACATCTCCAGTGTATGTAAAATATAGGACAGAGTACCCAAATAGTGAAGTAGGTTTTTCTTAGGGTCACTTTATTCACATATACAATGCACCGATAGTGCATTGTATATGTGAATAAAGTGACCCTAAGAAAAACCTACTTCACTATTTGGGTACTCTGTCCTATATTTTACATACACTGGAGATGTGATATGGAGGAGGAGCTAGGAGTCGCAGTGCCCCAGGACCTCAATTAGGACCACAACCAGATATACCCAGCCCCCAATAGGACCCTGCAGAGCCAGCCAACTTGGATACAGAGACGTAGGAGAGACCCTGGACCCCGAGATCTTATATCTTATATGCGGTTGACCTAGCACCGCTAGGTAAGAGGCTATTACCCACACCAGTGCATGCTGCATGAAGAGGACACAGAGTGGTTCATTTGCATATCACCACCTCACTGTCATTTATCCTGCTGTGTTTGAGCACTGTTCCTCTGTGCACCATTGAGTAATTTTGTTTTAGACTGCACGGACTTTTTTAGATATTGGATTACTTATCAATTGATTTTGTAGGACACCAGCAATCTTTGGATTAATTATCTATTTATTTATTCACGTGATCACTTTAACTGCGTTTTGCACTGTTGCACTGGTCGCAACACCAGGATTAGGCAACCATGTGTTTTTTTGTTGAATATATTTAATACATTGAGTTTGTGTGATAATATTGTTACATTTCTGCACTTTAGCATATGTATGAGTTTGGATTATTTTACGATTTCTACATGGCACAAGAGCACGAGCACTTTTCATTTATTTTATTATTGGATTGAATAATTTCAACATATATTGAATCGGTTTCACTTATATTTATCACCTTTTAATTTATTTACATGGATTGTGTATAATCATTTATATTGACATCAATCATATTGACCAGTAGGGATCATATACATACAAATAAACAGAGACCTTTCGGATAGCGCAGCACCCCCCCCCCCCCCACTTCTCTTTTTATATTGGTCATTATTGCTTATATGGATTTTATTTTAAGTTTACATAGTTTTTGATGAGTAAACCAGGTGTGCTTATATTGTTTATCTGCACTGTTTTATTTATTTATTTATTTATTTATTTAATGTCACGTTGTTTATTCACTGTGTATTTATCATCATTTTCCATTGCCGATACCCAACTCACTAGGCATCTGGTGATATTAGGGGTTGAGCTTAACACATTTTTAGAGTAACTCTTATTTTTATCCAGCGCTACACTGTTTTTTATCCACTTTGTTTTTTGTCTTATATCGAGGTTTAGTGTTTAGCAGCAGGACGTTTCATTACATTGTCATTTCACATTTCACTCATTCTTTTATGCACTTAGCGCAGTTCTTTTTTCTATTAATAGAAAAAAGCATGACAGGACCTCTTAAGTATGAGATCTGGGGTCAAAAAGACCTCAGATCTCATATTTACACTAAAATGCAATAAAAAAAAAAAAAAAGTCATTTAAAAAAATGACATTTGAAAAAATGTGCCTTTAAGAGGCGTGGACGGAAGTGACGTTTTGACGTCGCTTCCGCCCACCAGTGTCATGGAGATGAGTGGGCGCCATCTTAGCCTCACTCGTCTCCAGACACAGGACGGGGACGGATGCGATCACCTCCGCCACTACCAACGGCTCCGGTAAGCGGCGGAGGGCACCGGATCGCGGCGGGAGGGGGGGGGCCCTCTCCCGCCACCGATAAAAGTGATCTCGCGGCGAATCCGCCACAGGGACCACTTTTATCTGAAAGCCGGCCGCCACACGAAAACGGGGATACCGAGGTTATGGCAGCTAGCTGCTGCCATAACAACGATATCCCCGTTCAAAGTTTGGATGTACATCGTCATGCGGCGGTCAGTAAGTGGTTAAAATCACTGCTCCCGAAAAAACTGCCGTTTTTAAAACTTTATTTTTAGCATTGATACATGTCCCCTGAGGCAGGACCCAGGTCCCAAAACACTTTTTATGACAATGACTTGCCTTTAAAATTAGCACTTTAGATTTTTCAGGTTTGAGTCCCATAGACTTTAATGGTGTTTGCACAAATTTTTTGCCTGTTCGCATGTTCTGCCGCAAACTGAACCAGGGGGTGTTCGGCTCATCCCTTCTCCCAAACAAGTGTATGTATGCTTGGAATGGACATTCTGGATGGCACCTTGACATCCGACCCTCTATGTTTTACACATTGCCACCACCTGCTGAATGCACAAGGGATTGACTTGGGCATTCTTGCTTTCTGGAGGAGTTTACAGTTTTTCCTTGTTTGTTTTGTTTTTATAAATCCCATACCATGTGGTCCAGGTTTTAGGCAGTCCTTTTTTCCGATAATGCTTGCTAGCATGCTTTATGTAAATCTTGGATCACCGTACGTGCAGAATAACAATACTATTTCTGTTCAGTCCTGAAGAAGACTCTACCTGGAAACCCGTCTTCTGATTACAGTGTCTTGAAAAAGTATTCATACCCCTTGAAATTTTCCACATTTTGTCATGTTACAACCAAAAACGTAAATGTATTTTATTGGGATTTTAAGTGATCACAACACAAAGTGGCATATAATTGTGAAGAGGAAGGGAAATAATATATGGTTTTCCATTTTTTTTTACAAATAAATATCTGAAAAGTGTGGCGTGCATTTCTATTCAACCCCCCTTTACTCTGATACCCCTAACTAAACTCTAATGGTACCAATTGCCTTCAGAAGTCACCTAATTAGTTAACAGAGTCCACTTGTGTGTAATTTATTCTTAGTATAAGTACAGCTGTTGAAGCTGTGAAGCCCTCAGAGGTTTGTTAGAGAACCTTAGTGAACAAACAGCATCATGGAGGCCAAGGAACACACCAGACAGGTCAGGGATAAAGTTGTGGAGAAGTTTAAATCAGGGTTAGTTTATAAGAAAAATCCCAAAGCTTTGAACATCTCATGGAGCACTGTTTAATCAATCATCTGAAAATGGAAAGAGTTTGGCACAACTGAAAACCTAACAAGACATGGCCGTCCATCTAAATTGACAGGTCGGGCAAGGAGAGCATTAATCAGAGAAGTGGCCAAGAGGCCCATGGTAACTCTGGAGGAACTGCAGAGATCCACAGCTTAGGTGGGATAATCTGTCCACAGGACAACTATTAGTTGTATATTCCACAAATCTGGCGTTTATGGAAGAGTGGCAAGAAGAAAGCCATTGTTGAAAGAAAGTCATCCCATTTGCAGTTTGCAAGAAGCCATGTGGGGGACACAGCAAACATGTGGAAGAAGGTGCTCTGATCAGATGAGGCCAAAACTGAACTTTTTGGTCTAAAAGCAAAGCGCTATGTGTGGCAGAAACCTAACACTGCACATCACCGTGAAACATGGTGGTGGCAGCATCATGTTGTGGAGATGCTTTTCTCCAGCAGGGACAGGAAAGCTGGTCAGAGTTGATGGGAAGTTGGTAGAGCCAAAAACAGGGCATTCTTAGAAGAAAACCTGTTAATGTCTTCAAAAGACTTGAGACTGGGGCAGAGGTTCACCTTCTAGCAGGACAACGACCCTAAACGTACAGCCAGAGCTAAAATGGAATGGTTCCAATTAAAGCATATTCATGTGTTAGAATGGCCCAGTCAATGTTCAGACCTAAATCACATTGAGAATCTGTGGCAGGACTCAAATTGCTGTCCACAGACGCTCTCCATCCAATCTGACAGAGCTTGAGCTATTTTGCAAAGAACACTGAGCAAAAATTTCACTCTAGATGTGCAAAGGTGGTAGAGACATCCCCAAAAAGACTTGCAGCTGTAATTGCAGTGAAAGGTGGTTCTACAAAGTATTGACTCGGGGGGCTGAATACAAATGCCCGCCACACTTTATAGATATTTCTAATAATTTTTAAATCCATTTATCATTTTCCTTCTTCTTCATAATTATGTAGAAAAAAGTGAAGAAACTGCGCTAAGAAAAAAAAAAAATTCTAAGGAATGTCGGAAGCTACAATTCTCCTGTATAACATAAACACAGTGGGAGTAAATCAAAAGAAAAATAGAATTGCGCTAAATCATAAAATCATAAATATTTAATAGTTATAAAAATTCCAGTTCAATATAAAGTCCACCAGTGCTCAAATAATACAGTCCATCCACATATGTGATGGCGTCTCCCAGCGCTGTCAAAAAGTTGTGCTGAATCCACCACCAATTAGAAGAAATCACTTCTTACCAGATTGCCATGATCCCCCATTACAGAGGATCAGTGTAAGCATTTGTAGTTAAACACAGCTTGGTTTCAATACACAGTGAGCACGCTCAAAAGTCCTCAAGCCGCCTCTTATAAGCTCAAACCGATGGGTGGGTGGGCATGGTACATAAAAGATAAAGGCTCCAAATAGTGTAAAACCTTTTACATTTGTTAAAACTTTAAAATACAAAGTATTGCACTTACAATGGTATCATCAATATGAGCCTTAATTCTGATGTGCCAGTTGGCGCACAAACAGACAAACTTGTCCTTCCGGGAAACGAATAGTAGACACGAGGTGATGTCAGCACGTCGCTCCGCCCTACGCTTTTCGTCAGAGATGATGTCGTCCAGGGGCACGGGCGGCATGGTGTGTCACCCCCTTTATAAAAAACTTAACTAACCAGGCTCAGCTCTGAGCCGTGACTCGCCCAGTGGACATGCGCGGTAGCGTGAACACAATCTCTAATGAGAATATCCATCACGCTATTGAGCCCAGTCAAAAAAGATTTCTGCAGTTTAAACAACCCTGCATATAGATGCATAAAAAACAACTGCTTATTTTAAGCTCCCAAATATTTATTATGTGACCCATCCATAATAGATGGGACACAATAAGGAGATAACGAATTTGGTATGATCCTCCTTCCCGCAAAAGTAAAACGGAAGTGGATCCAATGTGTGTACTGGTGCCATACTCAGCGCTTAAAGCAAAGTGACACCTAGTGAACAAAACGCAAATTACCACTTATCTGCAGAATCAATTTACAAAATACCTATTGTAAAATTTTTTTTTATAGTGTCAGCCCGGGAACATAAGCAAGTATTCCAATCTTCCCTGCACTGCTGTCCGGCACTAATGCAACAATTTTATGCCAAAATTAATTGCTACAGATTATTAGTCCTTCACAAATAGAGGCTCAGAACAGGGTGCTGAGAATATCCTAACTATTAATGCATAAGAATACTAAAATTCATTAATAATTAAAAATAATTAGAAAACTAGATTCATCTCTAAAAAAAAACAATCTAGCTTATATAATTTTACATCTTCACTCAATAATCCAATCATGTATGTGGTACACCCAAAAATGGGTGTATAAAGACCACTCATACAGAAATAAAATATTTGTGATGTTAAATACCAATACATAGGTCATAACGGCCATATCGGGGATATCCAAAATATTCTATAAGCCACATCTAAAAAAAAAACTGTAAAATACAACTTAAGAATTATTAATAAATGCGTTCACGTCAGTGTCAACATTTAGGCCATAGGGGACATACATCTTAAGTCTGTATATCCAGGCTATTTCTTGTTTAGAGATCTCTCTAACCAGTAAACTACCTCTCCATTGGGGCCTATATGTATCAATCCCCATATAGAGTGTATTTGCAGGGTTTCTATTGTGTACCAAGTCGTAGTGTCTAGACACTGAATGATTTTTGAAGCCCTTTCTTATATTGCTAATGTGCTCATATAATCTTACTTGAAGAGCCCTTTTTGTTCTCCCTACATACTGTAGCCTGCAAGGGCACTGGATAAGATAGACTACGCCCTCAGATGAACAAATGATAAATGGCTCTATGTCAAAAGCCCGAGAAGCACTTATAGACACAAAACTACAAATTTTACTGTCTTTGCATTTATTGAGGGAGAAGACCTGGCATTTTTTTACAGCAATAAAAACCTGTGAGGTTCTGAAAAAAAACATCTACTAGCCTGAATACTAGGGGCAATCTTATCCCTCAGTGAGGGCGCTCCTTTGAAAACTACCTGTGGTCTATCGGGTAAGATGGTACTTAAAACTTGATCGCTACCCAATAGATGCTAGTGTTTTTGGATCAGTTTTCTGATGTTTTGATGTTGCACAGAAAACGTTGTGATAAAAGGTATTTTTCGTATCTACTGTGTTACTGTCATATACCAGATAAGACCAGAACTGTGTGGACTGCAACAGAGTGAACCAGACATACATAGGTGAAGGTAAGTTTATTAAGGTAAATGCATATACATGTGAACACACCACCAATACAGAGTGAACAACCCTAACAGCCAAACAGTGATAATACACAACCAGTATATGTAGCAAAAGGGAGTACCAGAATCGTAGTCAAGCCAGGCCAGGGTCATAAACAGGAGATCAGTAGCTGGGAAGGGAAACAAACAGGACAAGAGAGGATGGATGGATCACAGGAGGGACGGGTCAGGTACAAGGCTCAGGGTCCAGGGTACAGGTAACAGACAGGAAACAGGATCAACTGGTTCCAGGAATCAGGCTTCAGGTTCAGGTTCAGGAATCAGGTTTCAGGATCAGAGGAGCAGGCTGCAGATCAGGGCTCAAGGACAATACCAGGGCAACATGAGTGTGCACATGCCGGGTATTTATACTGCAGCTCTGCTAATTAAGGTCAGGTGACACCTGTCTGCAGAGGGGAATACCTGCTCCATGCTCCATACTGCCAAGATTCCTCCGCTGGTGGATGCCAGTACTGTGGCCCAAAGGTGACAGAATACCAGCAGGAAAAATCTCTTCTGACAGCTCCAAACTGCCAGGAGACACCTGCTGGTGGACCTCAGTACTGCATGCCAAATGATTGATATTACCAGAGGAGGAGACCTTTCCTGACAGTTACGTTGCTTTTCTAATAGTAGCGACATTCTATCCACCTCATGTGTGGATTTTACAGCTGCAGCTAACAGTCTTGGGTCATATCCCTTTTCCACAAACCTACTACAAAGGACAGCTGCTTGGTTGTCAAAAGCATCCACTCCAGCACTGTTGCGCCTCAGGCGCATAAATTGGCCCTGGGGGACAGTTTTTAGCCAGGGTTCAGAGTGACAAGTGTCTAGAGGGATGTATACGTTTCTGTCAGTCGGCTTGAAAAAAGTGGACGTGACAAACCTCTCCTCCTTCACTGTGATTTTAGGATCAAGGAAATGAATTTCCTCCAAGCTGGACTCAAAGTTGAGTTTGATGCCCCTACTGTTCTCATTGAGAAGTGCCATAATTATGTGCCACTTTGTGTTGATAATCACATAAAATCCCAATAAAATACATTTACGTTTTTGGTTGTAACATGAGAAAATGTGGAAAGCTTCAATGGATATGAATACTTTTTCAAGGCACTGTAAAATCAGACAGGTAGCTGTGATAGGCTTACATGTTGGGGTAATTTGTGGCGATATATACAGGCTGATATACTGTGCTATAAACTGTGAGACATTTTAAATGTCATATAATATTAAAGGTACTATATTGAAAAAAAAAAATTGAATCCTATCTTTGATGTTGATAGTCTCTCAATGCTATTTTCTGTTTCATTAGAATCCCTTTTTAAATGTGGATGATAGCACTTAGTCATAACTGTTGGCATTTTATGTTTTATGTCTAAAAACTTAAACAAAAGAGCATTACGCACACATGACTAGAAGAACAGATGAAAGCCCTGTTTCCCACTGGACTCTGACCTGGAACAAGTATGCTGAAAAGCCCTGAATACTGCGCATTGTTTATGTTTTCCAAAAGCTTCTTAAATAAAACAAAAAATACTTTTCTGATCTGAATATTTGTGTCAGGTCAGCGACCTAAAAAATACTGAAGCTACAGTGTTAGGTCATCATAACATCCAGACAACCAAGTCAGGATAAGGAACTTTAACACACACAGCAAAGATGCCAAAATATAGTGGAGTAATCTTTATTGTTTATTTATAAGCAACATTTTCAACGACTGTTTGCAAGCTTTTTTCTTACAGGAGCCGTTGTCATCTTTCTTTACACTCACAGTGGGACACAGCTATCAAACTGACAGCTGGGCCCTGCAGATTTCAGTTGGTCATCTGTCCTTTTGGTGTTGTCTTTTCAAACTCTGGGGCTATAGCCTTAGCTATGCACCTACAAATTAAAGTGACTGAGGCACAAGCCTCTCCTGCCTCAAAAGTACTTTGTGTAGGCAGGGGTCTCTTTGTTGCCCCTTTAAAATAGCTGCTCCTTTAAAATCCTTCCAGCAAGGAAAATTAGTTTATTTCCTCTTGGCAGGATCAGGTAAATACCCGGGGTGGAGCTTTATTGAGGGGATTGAACTAGGATGGGGTAAGGGAAGTATGGGATGCCCATTAGAATTTGTAGAACTTGCTTGGGACAACTATATACAGTCCTATGTTCACACTTAATTTCTCTTCTTGCACATCACTTCCTCTCTAATCTTCGGGCACAGCTAGCACATAGTGGTTAGGCCTGACACTGGCTTAGCCAGGTGGGCCCCTTTAATGTAGCAAAATAGAAAGTTCCTGGTGCTAGCTGTCCTACATGCGGCTACTGAGCCCAGTAACCCATCTTCAGGCCCTGCCAGCCCTCCTGGCTGCAGCTGCCCTTCTCCACTGCCCATGACACCACAGTCCACTCCTCTGGTTCTGCACCCATCCCAGACTGTGTGCTCCCAGTCCTCCCAGGCGTGCCTCCCCAGTCCTCTACTACTGTGCATGTCACTCACCAGCCCTCTTGGCTGCGACCAGTTGTTCCTCTCCCTGGAGACTTGTCTGACAATGCTCTCTCCCACTGTCCTCTCTTGCTCCTCCTGTGCCACCTGTTCAGGACACCATCACAATTTCTTGGAGGTCCCCGTCCGCAGCCGAGCCCAGGCCCAAGGTCACCCCCCCAGGCTGGGGAGCTCCCTCAAAGACCTTGACAGCCTAGCACCCCATCTCCAGGTCTTCCACTCGAACAGCTCCTCCCCAGCTGGGCTGACCCTGGGTATTTAAGGAAGCCTGCCCCCTGCCAATCCAGGTTGGGGATTGGTCAGGGCTTCTTAAACACCCCAGGCAGCTCCACCTCTCCTCTCCTCTCTTTCCAGATCTTTCTAGCATACTCTGGAAAGAAGAGGGAGGTCTCAGTGATGCTGCCTGTGAGTCACCAGCTGCTACCCTGAGCCACTCCCAGCCCAGATAAGATCAAAACAAACAGCCAGGCCTGCCTAATTTTACCTGTCCTAACAAAAATCCTACCTCTAGCACCTACCTAGAGGTATAACTAAAAAGTTTTACCTTTAGTTATACTTTAAGTTTCTCCTGTACCCAGGACACAAAGTGCATGTAGCACCTGGTCCCATTTTTCTAGGTGGTATAGATACACTTGTCTCTGGCTCCAGATGCTTGACCAAGGTATGCAGCAGGAGGGAACATGTCAATGAGACTGCCAGGAAAAAAAAATCTCTCTCAAAGACAGGCAGACTCACAGCAAATTGGACAGAAGCTCTGTCTTTGCTCCAAACTCATGTGCAGTCACTACTCATAGCTCCCAACTGTCCCTGATTTCGAGGGACTGTCCCTCATTCAGAAAAAAAGTATCTCTGTCCCTCTTTCCTCCTCATTTACCCCTCATTTTGGTCTCATCTATATAATTGTATATAAAATGCACTATTTATCTTTGAAAAAGTGTTTCCTGGGGCTAAACTGTTCATCCAATTTCTAAATTGCAGCAGTTGTAAATCCTAAAAGACAATAAAGGAATAGTAGTCATAAAAAAGCACATGTGGGTTTAACCAATACTTTTTTGTATGTATAGTTCTCCCTTAAAATGGGTGTGGCAGGGTGTGTGTCCTATGCCTACATAATTTGAAGGCATACTGTGACCCAGATGTCACAGTAAGGCTCGGTTCACACTGCCACTGTTGGATAGCAACATGGTTTAATATCATACTTCTGGTATTTCATTTCCTGGTTGATACAGGCAGGTGACCTAAGTTGGAATGAAACACATCAAAGCTTTGTAGCATATCAGAATAACAATGGCTTGGCTCAAGCCCACCTGCTGTGATACGTGTGATTACAGGCTTCAAAGAGAATAAGAGCTAGCTAAGATGGCCCAGGGCTAATAGAGATGATTCATGGACAAACACTGCCCCCAGAGGCCAATTACAGCAAGACAGTCAGCAATATAATCTATTGAGGAAGACTGCCCTGTGAACACTCTGATTCGTCCAAGACTGAGTGGGGCTGGCAATGGGGAGGTTGGGTTTGGATGAGGTGTGACTGAGGTTTGTAAAAAGGGCTTTTTCAAGCAAAGAGCTCTCTCTTTTTCGATGCTGGCCTTTGCTGGAGCCACATTGGCTCTTTTTCTCTCTCTCTCTTTTGCTGCAGGTCTTTACTGGAGCCTGCTGGCTCTGCTATCTTGAGACCTTGCTCTGAATGCTGGCTTGGGCCTAAGTCAGGGGTACTGAATTAAAATTCACGGGGGTCCGGTCAGTAAAATTTTCTTCCAAGGTCCGAGTGTCATATTGGTGATGACTCGTCGCGTCATGATTGTTTTCTGTTATAGATCTCTGCACAAGTGTGAAGAAACCCTTACATCAGTGCCCCCTTCACAGCACATCTCTCCCTTTTACATCACAGTCCCCCATCATAGACCGACCCATTAGAGACCCGCCAACCCATTACAGACCATCCCATCACAGCGTGTCCCTTTAAAGACGCCCTCCATCACAGATCCCTCCCACCCCAATTACAGACCCCTCCACCCCATCACAGATCCCCCAATCACAGATTCTCTCCAGCACAGACCCCCTCCATCACAGATCCCCCCCCATTACAGACCCCACTCCATCACAGACCCCCCCATTACAGACCCTACTCCATCACAGATCCCCCCCATTACAGACCCCACTCCATCACAGATCCCCTCCCATCACAGACCCCACTCCATCACAGATCCCCTCCCATTACAGACCCCACTCCATCACAGATCCCCCCCATTACAGACCCCACTTCATCACAAATCCCCCCCATTACAGACCCCACTTCATCACAGATCCCCCCCATTACAGACCCCACTCCATCACAGATCCCCTCCCATTACAGACCCCACTCCATCACAGATCCCCCCATTTCAGACCCCACTTCATCACAAATTCCCCCCATTACAGACCCCACTATTACAGATCCCCCCCATTACAGACCCCACTATTACAGATCCCCCCCATTACAGACCCCACTCCATCACAGATCCCCCCATTACAGACCCCACTCCGTCACAGACCCCACAGACCCCACTCCGACACAGACCCCACTCTGTCACAAACCCCACTCCATCACAGATCCCCCCATTACAGACCCCACTATCACAGATCCCCCATTACAGACCCCACTATCACAGATCCCTCCATTACAGACCCCACTCCCTCACAGACCCCACTATTACAGATCCCCCCATTACAGACCCCACTATTACAGATCCCCCATTACAGACCCCCCATTACAGACCCCACTATCACAGATCCCCCCCATTACAGACCCCACTATCACAGATCCCGCCATTACAAACCCCGATATCACAGATCCCCCCATTACAGACCCCACTATTACAGATCCCCCCATTACAGACCCCACTATTACAGATCCCCCCATTACAGACCCCGCTATTACAGATCCCCCCCATTACAGACCCCGCTATTGCAGATCCCCCATTACAGACCCCGCTATTACAGATCCCCCATTACAGACCCCGCTATTACAGATCCCCCCATTACAGACCCCACTATTACAGATCTCCCCCATCACAGACCCCACTATCACAGATCCCCCCCATTACAGACCCCACCCCATCACAGATCCCCCCATCACAGACCCCCCCAGACTCCCTCCATCACAGTCCTCCCTCGAGATTACAGAGTCTGTCCCTTTCATCAACACAGCATTCCCCGCTCCTCCCCCTCCCCCTCCCCACACTGCCCTACCTTAGTCACATGAGCCAGGAAGCACGCATGGCAGATCCAGACAAAGGGCGGGACTTTTCAAGTTAAAGGCGGGTGATTGGTTGCTTGGGACCGCCCCACTGTCTAGCAATCAATCACCTGCTTTGTAACTTGAAAAGTCCCGCCCTTTGTCCGGACCTGCAGCGCTTCCAGGCTTGTGTGAATAAGGTAGGGTAGTGTGTGTGGAGGGGGAGGAAGGGGGGAGTGATGCGATGATGTAAAGGAGAGACCCACCACGCCTCCCATGTAAATCAAGGATGTGAGCGGCAGCGGCGGGCGGGCGAGCCAGCAGAGGGGAGAGAACACTCAGCCAACCATCTGGCGAGGCTGCGGGCCGCATAGGGCTGCTACTGGGTCCGGATCTGGCCCGCGGTCCGCCATTTAGTGATGCCTGGCCTAAGCCATGTGGCCCAGAGCTCTCTTTCAACATCTTGAGACCAGCTGATGAGTCCAGTCTAGAGAATGTGATAAGTATATTCTTGTATTGTGTTCTGATTGTAAGCTTTGTAACATTGTAATTTCTCTTAATACCTTTTATGTTAGTTTTCCTAATTCTGCTGTTTAGTATATCAGGTGTTTTGAGATTGCAAGTCCTAGTTGCAATCTCGAAACACCCATTACGAGGACAATATGCAACCGGTCTAAACTATGTGGCATGTTCACCAATGCCAGGAGCATGGCGGACAAGATGGGTAAAATAGAGATACTGTTGTACGAGGAGGATTTGGATTTTGTGGGAATTTCAGAGACCTGGTTCAACAGCTCTCATGATTGGCTGGCAAACATTCAAGGGTATACCCTTTACCGCAAGGATAGAGAGGGTAAAAAGAGGGGAGGGGTATGCCTATATATCAAGAATAATGTACAAGTGAATGTGAGAGATTACATCACTGAGGGAGCTAGGAAGGAGGTGGAAACCTTCTGGGTAGAGCTCCAAAGGGATGAAGCTAAGGGGAAAATAATACTGGGAGTATGCTATAGGCCCCCTAACCTGAGGGAGGAAGTGGAGACAGATCTCCTATCACAATTTGGATTAGCAGCAAGGATGGGAAGTGTTATCATAATGGGGGATTTTAATTATCCAGACAAAGACTGGGCGGAGGGAACCGCGCATTCATTTAAGGCTCGCCAGTTCCTTAATGTCTTGCAGGACAATTTTATGGGTCAGATGGTAGACGCACCAACTAGAAATAAAACATTACTGGATCTACTGATTACCAACAATACAGACCTGATCACGGATGTGGAAATACGGGGCAATTTAGGTAACAGCGATCACAGGTCAATTAGTTTCAGTATAAATCACACAAATAGGAAACATAAAGGGAATACAAAGACACCGAATTTCAAAAGAGCCAACTTCCCTAAACTACAAATCTTGCTAAAAGGCATAAATTGAGATAAAATATTTTGAACAAAGAATACAGAGGAGAGATGGGTTTGCTTTAAGAGCATATTAAATAACAGCATTAGCCAATGTATCCCATTGGGTAATAAATTAAAAAAGGGCGTACAAAAGTCCTGGATGGCTTAACTCCAATGTAAAAATGCATATAAAAGCAAAGGAGAAGGCCTTCAAAAAATACAAGGTTGAGCATTCAGACTTTATAAAGAATGCAACAAGAAATGTAAGGGTGCAATTAGGACGGCTAAGATAGAACATGAAAGACACATAGCGGAGGCGAGCAAAAAAAATCCCAAGAAATTCTTTAAGTATGTAAACAGTAAAAAAGGGAGGACAGACCATATTGGCCCCATAAAGAATGAGGAAGGACATCTGGTTACAAAGGATGGGGAGATGGCAAAGGTATTGAATTTATTCTTCTCCTCAGTCTTCACAAGTGAATCGGGGGCTTCAGTAACCAAAACTGCAGTGTTTATCCTCATGACACAACACAGGAAGCACCTCCATTGTTAACAGAGGACAGAATTAAAATTAGAATTGAGAAACTTAACATTAATAAATCACAGGGACCAAATGGCTTGCACCCGAGGGTACTTAGGGAACTTAGTCAAGTTATTTCCAGACCATTGTTCCTAATTTTTACAGACAGTCTACTAACTGGAATGGTACCAGCTGATTGGAAAAAAGCCAATGTAGCACCAATATTTAAAAAGGGCCCAAAATACATCCCTGGGAATTACAGACCAGTTAGCCTAACATCAATAGTATGTAAACTCTTGGAGGGGATGATAAGGGACTATATACAAGATTTTAGTAATGAGAACGGTATAATTAGCAGTAATCAGCATGGGTTCATGAAGAATTGTTCTTGCCAAACCAATCTACTAACCTTCTATGAGGAGGTGAGTTGCCATCTAGATAAAGGAAGGCCCGTAGACGTGGTGTATCTGGATTTTGCAAAAGCATTTGACACAGTTCCCCATAAACATTTACTGTACACTCTACAAAATAAGGTCCGTTGGCATGGACCATAGGGTGAGTACATGGATTGAAAACTGGCTACAAGGGCGAGTTCAGAGGGTGGTGATAAATGGGGAGTACTCGGAATGGTCAGGGGTGGGCAGTGGGGTTCTCCAGGGTTCTGTACTGGGACCAATCCTATTTAATTTGTTCATAAACGAACTGGAGGATGGGATAAACAGTTCAATCTCTGTATTTGCAGACGATACTAAGCTAAGCAGGGCAATAACTTCTCCGCAGGATGTGGAAAAATTGCAAAAAGATCTGAACAAATTAATGAGGTGGGCAACTACAATGGCAAATGTAAAATAATGCATTTGGGTGGCAAAAATATGAATGCAATCTATACACTGGGGGAGAACCTCTGGGGGAATCTAGGATGGAAAAGGACCTGGGGGTCCTAGTAGATGATAGGCTCAACAATGGCAAGCAATGCCAAGCTGCTGCTAACAAAGCAAACAGAATATTGGCATGCATTAAAAAGGGGATCAACTCCAGAGATAAAACGATAATTCTCCCACTCTACAAGACTCTGGTCCGGCCGCACCTAAAGTATGGTGTCCAGTTCTGGGCACCAGTCCTCAGGAAGGATATACTGGAAATGGAGCGAGTACAAAGAAGGGCAACAAAGCTAATAAAGGGTCTGGAGGATCTTAGTTATGAGGAAAGGTTGCGAGCATGGAACTTATTCTCTCTGGAGAAGAGACGCTTGAGAGGGGATATGATTTCAATATACAAATACTGTACTGGTGACCCTACAATAGAAATAAAACTTTTTCGCAGAAGAGAGTTTAACAAGACTCGTGGCCACTCATTAAAATTAGAAGAAAAGAGGTTTAACCTTAAACTATGTAGAGGGTTCTTTACTGTAAGAGCGGCAAGGATGTGGAATTCCCTTCCACAGGCGATGGTCTCAGCGGGGAGCATCAATAGCTTCAAGAAACTATTAGATAAGCACCTGAATAACCACAACATACAGGGATATACAATGTAATACTGACACATAATCACACATAGGTTGGACTTGTGTCTTTTTTCAACCTCACCTACTACGTAACTATGTAACTATATATTCCTATTTTCTTGGGAAATAAATGTAACAATGTTTACTAAGCAGATGTGTTTGTTATATCATTGTGCTTATCAGACTCTTATAATCTAGCTAATTTATAGGGATAGGCAAGTTAATACATGTATGCAATAGTTATATAGGATATTTTAGATTGTATAATATTGCATAGATTACTTCATTTGGCACCCCAGAAAGCGTGTGAGATTTATTTTTACACAGAATCCACAAAACCTAATGTATTTATTTCCTAAGTCCCCATAACTAGAACTGAAGGCTGTCTTTACCGTGGATAAAGATTTGCGCTGGTCATGAAGTCGGAAACCCTGCTTGGATGGTCCTGGAAGTTCTATGAAATATTTCATCAGTGAGTGGATGTGCAAAACCTGGTGAGATTTTTGGCTGCTATATGTTTATGTGTAACGTTTTTTGTATTGCAAATGCAAAAGGCCTGTGTAGCTGGTCAAGTGGCCTGGTGAGTAAAGGGCTGATCACCCTTTGTTAGAAATTGACAGGATTACCATACATCTTTGAGGAAAAAGTGGGAGAAATATAGATTTTTATCGATTTTTTTTTTTTTTATTATTTTTTTATTTTTTACCCACCTGAGAGTGAAATAGCTCTCTGTTCCAATAGAAGTTAAATGTGACCTGCAATTTAACAAGAGAGCATTGATTAAGAGTGTGCTCTGTTTTATAGGCTGTAGAACTACAAGTAATAAGTCAGTTTTAAACGGCTTTGTATTTGTTTTTGCTTTTTTTTTGTCTGTGTGCATTGTAAGCAACTGTTGTAAAAACAGGATAAACAGGTTTCAGTATAGCTAGTTGCGAATTAGCATATCAATGGAAATTATTGAAGGTTTCATTAACAAGCACGGCTGTGTTAGATTTGAGACTATACAAAATAATGCCTTAACACACCAATTCAATGACCTCTGGAAACAATGTAATAATCATAATGATACTGCAAAATATAAAAAGTCTTCAAAAAAAGGCAAGAAGGAGAGAATGGCTAATGTTGTATGCATGTTGTTGAAGATGAAAGACATCGCTGAAAAAAAAGAATTAGAATGGTATGCTGAGAGAAAACAATTATTGGAACAGATAAAAAGTGTAACTAAGAATATATTAGTTATGGTTGAAAAGGCAGATGCAAATGCTCATGATCACATTGAACAATTAGTGACTGAAAAATGTGTATTGGATAAGAAAGTTAATATGTTAGAGGAAACTTGTAAACAGAGAGAAAGTTGCATTGCCTCTTTGAATCATAGAGGGTCGGAGAATGAGCGTATTATAATACTGCTTAGGAAGGAATTAGATAAAGCCGAATGTGCAATGGTGGAGGTACCCTCCGCACATGCTCAGTGCACAACAAAGATAGAAGTGAAACAACATGCAGAAAAACCAGATGCTATTGTTACTGCAAATGATGTTACTATGATAGGAATCAATGTTGGAGATTTAAATAAAAGTGCAGTAACTGCACTTGAAATTGATTCAGGAGTTGAAACAATGGAAACTTCTGATGACTCCTCAGACGATGAAAGTGTAAAGTCTGTTCATTCCAATCATAGTAATGTTGTCCAGCAATGTGAGTTTCCAGCGCCATATGCTCAGAGAAGGGCCTATGCAGGGAAACCAGCTCTAAAATGTTTTTTGTGTAAAAGGGGGGTCACGTTGTTTGATGGCTAAGAATGATATGCAAAGGAAATACCCTAAAACTACACCAAGGCCTTATGAAGTTTATTCTGCCAGATGGGGTAGCAATCCAAAGCATGGAGGCCATAGTAATCAAACCCATTTCCCTTTTAAGACCCAAATGCGGAGACTACAAACTGAAAATAATCAATATGTAGAACAGTTGCGTAAAGTCAAAATGGAGGTAGCCGCATGGCTATTCAAATATAGCACTGGGGGAAACAATGTTAGCAGCACTTAGTGAGCTGCATGGATGCTAAGAGTTTTCTGGTCAATGTTTCCTTGCTATGAAAAGGTTTAGATGTGAGTTTTGCCCTTTATGTTTTGAATATACAGTGGGGACGGAAAGTATTCGGACCCCCTTACATTTTTCAGTCTTTGTTATATTGCAGCCATTTGCTAAAATCATTTAAGTTAATTTTTTTCCTAATTAATGTACACACAGCACCCCACATTGACAGAAAAACACAGAATTGTTGACATTTTTGCAGATTTATTAAAAAAGAAAAACTGAAATATCACATGGGCCTAAGTATTCGGACCCTTTGCTGTGACACTCATATATTTAACTCAGGTGCTGTCCATTTCTTCTGATCA
This sequence comes from Aquarana catesbeiana, assembly GCF_042186555.1. Classification (NCBI taxonomy): domain Eukaryota; kingdom Metazoa; phylum Chordata; class Amphibia; order Anura; family Ranidae; genus Aquarana; species Aquarana catesbeiana. Next base: position 258,196,251 of record NC_133327.1, on the reverse strand, counting down.
TCCTTGAGATGGTTCTACACCTTAATTTCACTCCAGCTGTGTTTGATTATACTGATTGGACTTGATTAGGAAAGACACACACATGTCTATATAAGACCTTACAACTCACAGTGCATGTCAGAGCAAATGAGAATCATGAGGTCAAAGGAACAGCCTGAAGAGCTCAGAGACAGAATTGTGGCAAGGCACAGATCTAGCCAAGGTTACAAATAAATTTCTGCTGCACTTAAGGTTCCTAAGAGCACAGTGGCCTCCATAATCCTTACATGGAAGATGTTTGGGACGACCAAAACCCTTCCTAGAGCTGGCCGTCCGGCCAAACTGAGCTATCGGGGGAGAAGAGCCTTGGGGAGAGAGGTAAAGAAGAACCCAAAGATCACTGTGTCTGAGCTCCAGAGATGCAGTCGTGAGATGGGAGAAAGTTGTAGAAGGTCAACCATCACTGCAGCCCTCCACCAGTCGGGGCTTTATGGCAGAGTGGCCCTACGGAAGCCTCTCCTCAGTGCAAGACACATGAAAGCCCGCATGGAGTTTGCTAAAAAACACCTGAAAGACTCCAAGATGGTGAGAAATAAGATTCTCTGGTCTGATGAGACCAAGATAGGACTTTTTGGCCTTAATTCTAAGAGGTGTGTGTGGAGAAAACCATGCACTGCTCATCACCTGTCCAATACAGTCCCAACAGTGAAGCATGGTGGTGGCAGCATCATGCTGTGGGGGTGTTTTTCAACTGCAGGGACAGGACGACTGGTTGCAATCGAGAAAAAGATGAATGCCATCAAGCACAGGGATATCCTGGATGAAAACCTTCTCCGGAGTGCTCAGGACCTCAGACTGGGCCGGAGGTTTACCTTCCAACAAAACAATGACCCTAAGCACACAGCTAAAATAACGAAGGAGTGGCTTCACAACAACTCAGTGACTGTTCTTGAATGGCCCAGCCAGTGTCCTGACTTAAACCCAATTGAGCATCTCTGGAGAGACCTAAAAATGGCTGTCCACCAACGTTTACCATCCAACCTGACAGAACTGGAGAGGATCTGCAAGGAGGAATGGCAGAGGATCCTCAAATCCAGGTGTGAAAAACTTGTTGCACCTTTCCCAAAAAGTTTCATGGCTGTATTAGATCAAAAGGGTGCTTCCACTAAATACTGAGCAAAGGGTCTGAATACTTAGGACCATGTAATATTTCAGTTTTTCTTTTTTAATAAATCTGCAAAAATGTCAACAATTCTGTGTTTTTCTGTCAATATGGGGTGCTGTGTATACATTAATGAGGAAAAAAATGAACTTAAATGTTAGCAAATGGCTGCAATATAACAGAGTGAAAAATTTAAGGGGGTCTGAATACTTTCCGTCCCCACCGTAATAGAGGACCTTGATAGGTTTTTAGTATTTTCAAGGATAAGCCTCTAAATTGTTATTTGTTTTAAAAAAAAAAAAATTTCTGTTATGATTATTATGTTTTTTTTTTCTCTTCTCTTATTTTTTATTTTTTGTATTAAATTTTTGTTTTTATTTTTTTTAATTTGTGATATTTTTTTTAATTTTTATTTTTTTTAAAAGAATTTTTTTTTTTTAATTTTTCAATTTTTTCTTTTTATTCATTTTTAATGTTTTTCTTTTTCAAATTCTTTATTTATGAAATTAGATAGAAGAATAACAGAACATAACATAACATAACTGCCACAGCACGTGTTAGCAGAGAAAGAGACAAAAGGATATATATGGTGCTATGCCGGAAGAGCCATAACTTAGTTTGAGGATGAGTTGCTCAATAGCAGGTTAGTGTGACAGTGCTAACAGTCAAGTACCTTTCTCCCTTAGATCAATTAGATGGTACCTATGTACATGTTGCTCGTGATGAGCGAGCCGATGTTTCTGTTTAGTATAGGGGAGAACTATAATATAAAGACATATAGTCACCCCTTAGGGTGTCTCAGTGTGGAAATAGTGGGGCAGATGAGAAAAGGAGAGCAAACAGAAGTAAAGGAGGAGAGGGAAAGCGGTAGGGCAATGAGATGCGTGGGCGCAACAGTACAATTAATAGGAGGACCTCAATCCTCGGAGCAATTCTCCAGGAGGGACTTCCCTGAATATGAACATATTCAGGTGTGTCCAAGTCTTTGAATATCATTCTCTTTGATTTTGGGCAGTAAGCACCAGATCCTCCAGGGTATTGATATTCCTAACCCTGTTAAGCCATATAGCAATGGAAGGGGGGTTGGAGTCTTTCCAACACAAGGCGACACAGGCTTTGGTGGCGTTAGTTAAGTGACGGAGGATAGATTTTTTGTATGTTCTAATTGGCATTTGCGAGCAGTGGAGCAAGAAGAAGGCTGGGTCTCTCGGGATAGGGAACTCCGTGAATTGTTGGGAGATCCTCTGTACCTCTGACCAGTATTGTTGGAGCTTCGAACAGGACCAGAAAATATGAAGGAGGGTTCCCCTCTCATCTCCGCATCTCCAACAGCGTTCTGAGGACCCTGGAAAGCATTTACTCAAGGTCGACGGGGTAAGGTACCAGCGCATCAATATTTTATAGTTGGATTCCTGTGTGCGCGTGCAGATGAATGACTTCAGGGATAGGTAGGTGATGTTTTGGCGTTGTGTAGCAGTAAAGGTCCTATCCAGGTCCTCCTCCCATTTTCCAAAGCTCGGCAAGATAAAGTCATCGGGAGGGGAGACGAGCAGGGCATACATCTTTGATAGGGTGTGAGGGAGGGGGTCCTTGTCTTCACAGTACGATTCAAACAGAGTCCGCCGATCACGGAATTGAGTCAGGGGGCCCAGGGTGGAGGAAGTGATGGAGTTGCAGCGTTTGCCAGAAGGGCAGTTTATACTGACCACCTTGCAGCATCAACATGGAAAGTGTGGGCCAGTCATTCGTACGCAAAAAATGAGAAGCTTGGAAGCAGTCCCCTTCTCGGAGGTCCTGGAATGGGCCGTGCGCCATTCCTGGCAGGAATATAGGGTTTCCCAATATGGGGAATAGTGGAGAATGGGCGGAGGAGAGTCCCAGTTTCGTGCAGGCCATGTGTCTGACCCGGAGAGTAGGGCCTATTGTAGGGTGGTACTTGAGGGAGGCAGGTAAGGAGATATAGCACCATGGCGCTCTATTCAAAGGAATAGGGCTAAATTGCTGTTCTAGGTGTGTCTATAATTTAAGGTCTCTATGCCTGCACCAATCTATTATTCTGCCCAAATTGGCCGCTCGGTAGTATTTGAAAGCGTCTGGTGCAGCTATTCTTCCATAGATTTTAGGTAGTGTCAGGAGGTGTCTGCTGATTCTAGGTCGCTTGCGTGCCTGGATGAACTTGGTAAAGAGGGAATTAATTTGCCGAAAGAAGGATGGAGGGATTGAGATGGGCAGGGTCTGAAATAGATACAAAAATTTAGGCAGGATGCTCATTTTGATGATGTTACAACGCCCAAACCAGGAATGCAATCTCCAATTCCATTTGTCCAGAAGGGAGCGGACTTAGGGGCAGAAAGTTCATTTTAAATGTGTCCATTAGGTTCGGTGGGATGTGGGTCCCCAAGTATTTCAATGCAAAGGGAGTCCATTTAGAGTTAAAGTCAAGTTTGAGGAAGTGATGCAAGGGGATGGGCAAAGCGACTCCTATTGCTTCCAATTTGGAGTAGTTAATTTTCATATTCGATAGTGTTGCGTACCGATCAAATTCTTTCAGTAGATTCAGCAAAGAGATATGAGGGTTGGTCAGGGAGAATAATAGGTCATCCGCATAGGCGGAAACGTTATGGGAGACGTCGTCCACCTGAATGCCCGAGATGTCCAGATTTAATCTAATCCTGTTTAGGAAGGGTTCCAGCGAGAGGGCGAAAAGGAGGGGTGAGAGCGGGCCTTCCTGTCGGGTGCCGTTGGAAATAGGAAACGGTTCTGAAAACACCCCATTCGCCTTGACCGCTGCTCTAGGCGCAGAATACACGCTAGACACCCAGCAGAGCATCTGTTCCCCAAAACCCATGTGCCTCAGAACCGCGAACATGTAGGCCCAGTGCACCCTATCGAAGGCCTCCGCGTCGGTGCTAAGGAAGATGCAGGGGGAACCCTTTTGATTGGCGAAGTGAACTAAATTGAGCATTTTGATTGTGTTATCTCTGGCTTCGCGGTTAGAAATAAAGCCCACTTGATCTAGATGGATTAGTTGGGGTAGCAAGGATTGCAACTGGGATGCAAGTATTTTGGTGAAGTCCACATTAAGTAGGGAAATTGGCCGGTAGCTTCCGCAAACCGAGGGATCCTTCCCCTCCTTTGGGATAACTGATATGTGTGCTAAGAGTGATTCTGGCGGGAATGAAGTAGTCTGACCTAGGCCACTGAATACTTTTACCATATGTGGACCTAATAAGGGGAGGAGGGTCTAATAATACTGTATTGTGAACCCGTCTGGGCCGGGTGCTTTGCCGTGTTTAGCTAACTTCACAGCCCCGCTCAGCTCCTCCATGGAGATGGGGACTTCAAGCGCGCTCCGAAACTGGGTCGGAAGGCGCGATATATGCGCCGATCAGAGATACTCCTCATTGGAGGAGGAGGTAGGAGAGGATGAGAGGTTGTAGAAGGAGGTATAGAATTCCCCAAACCTATGGGCGATGTCTTTGGGCATAGAGAGTTTCTGCTCATCTGAGCCCTTAATATATGGGATATAAGAGGCCTTACGTTGGTCTCTGATGGCTCAGGCTAGCCATTTGCCACACTTGTCTCTAGATTCATACCCTATCGTCCTACACGACTGGAGCGCCGCCTTGGCTCTGTAGCGGAGGAGGTCTGAGACCTGCCAACGTAGATGGGCAAGTTCAGTCCCCACCACTGGGTCAGGAGACCTCTTATACGAGATCCTGGATAGCAGTCAGCAGTTTCGTCAGTTGCGCTTCTCTTGCTTTCTTAATACGGGATCCATGTTTGATCAGGATTCCCCGGATCGCTTTTCCCGGGATCGCATTCGTTTGAAAGTAGGCTTTGGTTTCTCGGACAACCTCATTCAGAACCTCCAGGATCTGCAACAGACTTTCGTTTAGTCTCCATCGCCAATCCGTGGCGGCGTTAGAGCTAGTCAAAGAGAGTCGCAGCATAACAGGTGCATGATCTGTCCAGGTTATGTGGCCAATAGAAACGTCTTGGATGAAAGATAATAGTTGGTGTGGTACTAGAAAGAGGTCTATTCGGGAGTACGACTGATGAGGGGCAGAGAAGAAAGAGTAATCTTGTTCACTTGCATGTAGAATGTGCCATGCATCCACCAACTGCAGATCATGGAGTTTTTGTTGTATACGTTTCCTAGAGCTGAGGGGGACAGAGGAAGAACCAGAGGAGGTATCCACACTGGGGTCGAGCTGAACATTGAAGTCCCCCCAAGAATCAATTTTCCCTCTGCAAACTCACCCAGCTTTGTTAGGGTTTTACAAAGAAACGAGTCTTGACGGGTATTAGGTGCATAGATGGTCGCCAATGTTACTTTAATGCCGCCAATATGTCCTTTAAGAAAAAGGTAGTGACCCTCTGTGTCAAAGCAACTGTTGGAAAGAGTTCAAGGGATACGACTGAAGATCAAGATAGAGACGCCCTTAGATTTTGCTTCCCGATTGGTAGTATGGTAGACACAGGGAAAGGATCTATTTTGAAGAAAGGGAAGTCCCCCCGTCCTAAAATGAGTTTCCTGCACAAACGCTATGTCCGTACGAGAGCATTTTAGAGCGTTAAGAAGCATACGTTGCTTCTCTGGGACATTAAGTCCTTTAGCATTCAGGGAGGTAATTTGCACAGCATCCATTACCGCAGGGGGAATGGGAGAGATGGGGTGGGGGTGTGAAGAAAGGTTGAGGGAAAGGAGAAAAAAAAAAAGAACAACAGGAGGCAGTGGAGGTTCTACAAGATACAAATAGCACTTGTTACAGAACACATATGTTCATGCAAGTGCAGGCCTATGTGGGGAGGTGGGTGGCAACAGCTAGGAGTATGGAGCCCATGCCAGGGCCCTTCAGCAGTGAAGTAAATACAAATATGAATATAAAGCAGCAGAAAATAATGCAGTAATAGAACTTTAAGGAAGTAAGGCAAACTATTAACAAACAATTATTAGGCAATAGATAACAAATAACAACCCGTAAGGTCAAATGCGGAGCCCCCTTAGTGGGGTGCAAACTAATCCTTCCCTGTCTATCGGCCCATAGTTTGGGAACCTAGTCAAACCCAGTATTAAACTTAGTTGGAGCTCTGCTCCACATAGGGGGAGGTGAGGACCAACCCCATGAGGCCACCCCTTCACCTTGCAGTGTCGCCATAGGGAGTGTGCCCGCTCATCCCTCCCAGGGAGGCAGTGACGTTCCCTGAATTTCCCCACTTAGACCTATAACCCGCCCTTGGAGGGAGCCCTCTGCTGACATCTGAATTTGTTGCCTACTCAACCCCCCCACACCCCCCAGCCTGGCCTGAGTCCCACCGACCCCTCCTGACCTCTACTGGCCTGGGGGGGGGGAAGGGCTGCCACAGGCCTACATTCCCCATCGTTTGACTACCTTCTCTACTACATGAGTAATAAAAATATATACACTTCTTTCTTCAAAATCAACCCAACCTGAACCTTTTACTAACAAACCTATTTAGTGCTGTTGATCATACCTACACAGGTTAGACATATTACATATAAATCATAGCTTATGCAGTAAAGGCATGTATAGGCATATGCAAGAATATATAAAAAATTGAAAAAAATAAATAAATAATGGGGGGGGGTACTGTCTCATGAGGACCACCAAGGGCAGCAGTGTCAGTCTTCAAAACAGAGCATAGGAGAGGGGTAGGGTCAGAGCAGACCCACAATAGTTTAGGGCCAAAAAAAAGAAAAAAATTGAGGCGCAATGTCCTCCAGAGCACAATCATACTGGCCCAGGAGTGGCAACCAGGCATCAAGTCTGGCCGGTTTAGTCCACTGTGGAGGATGGACTAGAAAAATTCAGGAGCAGAGCCTGTGTCAGCAACATTCAAGGTTTGATGGCGAATTCACTGGGCATAGCTGAGGCTGTCAGGCCACATCTCACCTTACAGGTAACTTCAATGATAACGGTTTCTGGTGCAGGGTAAGTGATCTTGTGAAGTCTTGGGATGATTTAAGACTCACGATCACCAGCCATTGAGGTGTTTTGGGATCTGTGTCGTCCCCTGCTTGCACGGGGGGAGGCCAGACAGTGTAGAGGAGGATGCCGAGCGGCGTGGCGGTCTCCACAGCAGTTGCAGTCAATTGGGAACCGGGAAAGCATCCGTCTCCAGAAATGCAAAAAGACATGGCAGGTCAGCCGGAGCAAATAGAGCAAAAGATGCCTGGCCCTTCCGCACAGTCAGCGACATAGGGAAGCCCCATCTGTAGGTACACCCCAGTTGCCACAGCCTGTCCAGGAGGGGAGATTTTAACAGGGGCCCCATCAAAGTCTATGTCACCTACCTCCCAGGCCTTGCGGAGGATCAGATCCTTATGGGCATAGCAATGCAGGCGACAGATGACATCCCTGGGTCTGTTTGGATCCGGGGAGCACGGACCAAGAGCCCTGTGTATTCTGTCGAATTCCAGGTCTTGGGGTGCGATGGAAGTAGCCAGTCGTCGGAAGATATCCAAGACCGTTGGTTGCAGGGACTCCCGACCTGTGGCTTCTGGTATGCCCCGCAGTCTCAGATTGTTGTGGCGGCTTCTGTCTTCGAGTTCCTCAGTTCGTAGCTGCAGCGCGGTAATCTGAGAGGCATGTGAGGACTGTTCCCTCTCCAGCTGAGACACCCAGCTCTCCAGGGATGTCCTGGACACTTTGCCTGAGGAGACCCGATCCGACAGCTGGTGGACGTCTGCTCTGACCGCGTGGAGGTCTCTGTGATGTGCCTCCTCCATCCGGCTGATCAGTGACTCCATGTCCGCTTGTGTGGGCAGAGCCTGCAGGAGAGCCCTGAGATCCTGTTCTCCCATCACGGAAGGCAGGGGGGTTGAGGGGCCCGGGGTGGCTGCAGGCTGGGATATCAGGTCTCCAGGGAAGCCCAAGAGAGAGAGTCCGAGGCTGTTGGCGAGGCAGGGAGAGCCACCATTCATGGGCTTGGTGAGGTCTCTCCACGTGTCTCGGTGGTGCATGCCCACAATGTGTAATTTCGGGACCCGGGGTAGTAGTGTGGTATTTCCGAACGGGGAGAGTTTGCGTAGGTGCCCTTCACCTTCCACTTCTTTTTTGAGCTCATTCTGGGGTGAGAAGCTGCATTAGTAGTTGGTTTAGCTGAAGGGATGGACGGAGCTCAGTTAAAACACTTCTCTACTCCGCCATGTCCAGACCACGCACTCCTTTTAATTTTTTTTAAATACATTTTTAATTTTTTTTTTATAATTCATTTTTTATCTTTGTTATTTGTTTATTAATTTATTTTATTTTTACTTTGTTCAGGTGGAAAAATTATTATGTTTAGTCCACCTGAAAGGGGGGTAATGGGCTATGCCCTCAATTAGCAGCTGAATAGATGGTCATGGGATATGTCCTCCAGGTAGATACATTTTGTTTAAGATAAGAGTTGGTAGAAAGCCATTCTAGCTGCGGGAGTTTTTTTTTCCCTTTGTTTTTATTTTCATTCAAGTGGAAAGAGTTCCAAAAGGTTTACGCTTTGTCCACCTGAAAGGGGAGTTAGTGCATAGGTCTTAAGATACAGATAACTGCATTGTTTTTTCAAGTGTTTAAATTGAGAATTTTTGAGAAACAACATTGACCTTTGTTTGTTTTTAAATTTTTGATCATGGGGATCCATTTTAGAGTGGGTTCAGCCTAAAGAAGTCATGGTTGTTTGATGAGTTGGTTAGAGTTGTAGAAGCCAGGAATACTAAGTTCCTGGGTTCCAAGGAAGGAACTATAAATAAACGTAGCAAGCGAGCAGATATTATGGATAAGAATTTGATTCTGCTCTTGTTTTTCACTTCCAGAGTCCCGGTGGAGCGAGATTGGAGAGGTCTCTGGAACATGGATGACAGATGTTCATCTGGTTGGCAGTTTGTCTGTGCCATACCACACCACAAATTTGTTCTGATAAACATTCAGGAAAGAAGGCACAAACGAAAAGATTCGGTTTAATACTTGTTCTTTTCTTATGGACAATTTAGTGCTAATGCTGAATCTGAAAGACTGTGCCTATCAACAAGACTTGTGAAACATTTTTGCCGGAGTCTCTCCTGATGAATGCAAATGTGCTATTAATACATGTGCAATGGGTTGGAGGTTGGGGAAGGAATATAACATATCCAATCCGTCAGAACATTGGAGGGAGGAATTGAAAGAAGAAAAGGTTTTTAATGTATGACATGTATTGACGTTATGGAATTATTATGGTGCAGGTACCCAGGAGGCTGGCACTTATACATAATAAGGTGTTGGTTGGCTAGACTAGAAGGTGCCAGGTGACACATCAATGGGGTGAAAACTTCCTTGTAGGGGTGGTGTATCAATCTTAGCAGTCCTGTAGAGAAGCTCTCGGTTACTGGACAATCTGGACACCAGAACTGGACATGGGGGAGATACGCCTGGTTGATGTCTCACCTGAGAGGTTGAAACCCTGCACAGTTAATGCCAGTGAATACACACAGGAGCAAGCTCCGTTAAATAAAGGGAACAAGCGCTGGCAACCAGGGTACAATATGCCTTCACCACATGGCACTTCAGCATCTCACCATAGTTGAGAAAAGCCTATTGCCCTGTATGTGCTGAGTATACACTGAATCAAATGCAGTCATTGTACCAGTGGCTTACTCCCAGAGATGTGCGGACACAGGATGAGGTTCACACAGGACGCTTATTTTTGAGGAGTAACCGGAAGAGGAGGGATGTATTCAGCACTATATTGGGGGGAATAGGAGCTGGGATGGGTGTTGTTAATGGAGTGGACATCGGTATCCTGAGGAACAAACTCTCAGCCACAGCTTAAGCAGGGCTTTGTTACTCAGAGAGATTGGTGGCATCCTTAATAACATTCAACGAAGTCACATAAACACCCAGGTTAAAGTGGCTCCAGATTTTGCCAACCATGTTGAGAGGTTGGTAGAGAGTGTGATGGTACAGGACAGAAAGCTGTCATGGGCTCTGGCGTGCACACAGCGACAGGCAGGAGTATCAACCAACATCAAGCTGATTGTACAGTCTCTGTATGAGGGGCAGTGGCCTGATGAGTTAGCATCACTGCTCAGTAAGAATTTAACAAAGCAACATGGTTTAATATCATACTTCTGGTATTTCATCTCCTGGTTGATACAGCCAGGTGGCCTAAGTTGGAATGAAACACATCAAAGCTTTGTAGCATATCAGAATAACAATGGCTTGGCTCAAGCCCACCTGTTGTGATATGTGTGATCACAGGCTTCAAAGAGAATAAGAGCTAGCTAAGATGGCCCAGGACTAATAGAGATGATTCGTAGACAAACACTGTCCTCAGAGGTCAATTACGGCAAGACAGTCAGTAATATAATCTATTGAGGAAGACTGCCCTGTGAACACTCTGATTCATCCAAGACCGAGTGGGGCTGGCAATGGGGGAGTTTGGATTAGGTGTGACTGAGGTTTGTAAAAAGGGCTTTTTCAAGCAAAGAGCTCTCTCTTTTTCGATGCTGGCCTTTGCCGGAGCCACAATGGTTCTTTCTCTCTCTCTCTTTCGCTGCAGGTCTTTACTGGAGCCTGCTGGCTCTGCCATCTTGAGACCTTGCTCTGAATGCTGGCTTGGGCCTAAGCCATGTGGCCCAGAGCTCTCTTTCAGCATCTTGAGACCAGCTGATGAGTCCAGACTAGAGGATGTGATAAGTATATTCTTGTATTGTGTTCTGATTGTAAGCCTTGTAACATTGTAATTTCTTTTAATGCCTTTATGTTAGTTTTCCTAATTCTGCTGTTTAGTATATTCCTATTTTCTTGGGAAATAAATGTAACATTGTTTACTAAGCACATGTGTTTGTTATATTATTGTGCTTATCAGATTCTTATAGACTAGCTAATTTATAGGGATAGTCAAGTTAATATATGTATGCAATAGTTATATAGGATATATTAGATTGTATAATATTGCATAGATTACTTCAGCCATGACTTGGGGTCTCACAAGTCCGATCCCAAGTCGCGGCAGTGTGAACCGAACCTTGACATGTGAAATCCTATGTAAGTCAATGAGAGCTGTCTTGAAGGGGAGGTCCAGCCTGGGTGAAAAAAATTTAAAGTCAGCAGCTACAAATACTGTAGCTGCTGACTTTTAATATTAGGACACTTACCTGTCCAGGGAGCCTGTGATGATCTTTGGATCGACTCCTAGGTGCTGCCGCCGCCATTCCTGGTAAGGGAAACAGGCAGTGAAGCCTTTCGGCTTCACTGCTGGTTCCCTACTGCGCAAGGCACGCTGCGCTTTCTAATTGGCTTGGCAGCGGGCGAAGGAGGAGGGGGCCGAACTTCCGGGAGATCGGGCCACAGCCTGTCTCTCGGAAGTGGGGAAGAGGACCTGTCAAAAACAGGTCCCCTGTTCCCCCCTCCCCCCTGAAAGGTGCCAAATGTGACACCGGGGGGGGGGGGGGGAGCATATAAGCGGAAGTACCACTTTTGGGTGGAACTCCACTTTAAGTAGCACTACTAAAGTCGCTCAGATTTTAGAAAAGGTTCCTGTACTACTTCAAAGCGACTTCTATCTGACTTGTGCCCATAGACTTTAATGGAATTCACCTCCAAGTCAGATTCTCATCTATATTGATGTGATTTGGATCTCACATTACAGAATGATTACCCAGGCATTCCCTGAAAGTTGCTTCAAAGTTGCTTAAAAGTCGCTTCAAAGTCACATCAAGTTTCATCAAGTAGTACTCAAGTTGCCAGCAAATCTCCAGGAAGTCGCCTGGCAAAGTCACACTGTAAGTCACACGACTTTCAGGTCGTGGCAATGTGAACCGAGCCTAAAGGGGGCAGGAGTAATAGAGCTCTGCTTCAGCTAAGCTATCTAACAGGAATGCCCAACTATTCGAGCAGGGTAGGGGCTGACAGGCATGAATGGAAGAGAAACAGAATGCACAATCGTTCAGTAGGGGGCATTGTGATATTTATTAGTGGTACTAACGATAGACTAGTTTTAAACTATATGACTTATTCATGGGACTGATCATGGTTACAGGCCTGATTTCACAGCCACATAATAAATGAGACATAACAGATACTGGCACACGTAGGTCTGATTTTGTAATTCTGTGTTTTACCATTCCATACAGAGAGGATTAACATGATCTTCAGCAGCAAGCTTATGCTATTTTTCCTCTGTGCCTAGTCTTATTGCAGATCTGTCTGCATGACTCATCCCTCGGCCTAGCGTTTGTTCACTGACATTATGAACAGAGTGTTTTTCTCTTTTTAGCTATCCAACCAGGCTTTTGCAGGCACACACAGGAATTCCTTGGTCGTGCTCCAAGTGTTTACTTATATTCTGCCACTTACTAGGAACAAAGGAAAAAAATAGGACAGTGCTTTTGTAGAATGTGCAAATTAGTTAAAGGAACAATAATCTTTTCGTTTGAATATCCACATCAGACAAACATTTCCAAGCATGACAGAGCTTCTTGCAACACAATGAAAATGTTAGTAGTATACACCATCACAGCATGGTAAACATTATCCACCAAGCGGAGTTTCAACGCATGCCTTGATATTAGCATCAAATAGCGAGGATGTTAGCGTAGCATTCTGAGCACATATGAATATATAGAAAAGACAGGTTAGTCCAAAAGCAAAGTCAGGTAAACGGTTTCTAAACTACTTTATGCTACAGGAGATGGTAAAAACAAAACTTATCTCAAGGGGTGCATCAAAAGGCAAACATAAAAATCTTGCTGTGTACCCATTCACACAGTAATCATGGAGCTTTCAATACATTTACAGATTTATACATGATGTTGCATGCTGGGATCTGAATATGCTGCATCACTTATTTAAAGCCAATGGATATGTTGGCAGGGGCTAAAATAATAAAGCAGACTGAGCTGCTATACTCAACGGATCTCTGATGCTGTCCCCTGCAGACTCACCAAGCCACCAAAGCAGGTTGATGGTTGAAGAGAATGGTGGTATCCAGGTATACCCTATATTACCAAAAGTATTGCGACAACTGCCTTTGCATGCACATGAACTTTAATGGCATCCCAGTCTTAGTCCATAGGGTTCAATACTGAGTTGGCATACCCTTTGCAGCTATAACAGCTTCAACTCTTCTGGGAAGGCTGTCCATAAGGTTTAGGATTGTGTCTATGGGAACAATTGACCATTCCTCCAGAAGCGCATTTATGAGCCACAGTCTCCGCTCTAATTCATACCAAAGGGGTCCTATCGGGTTGAGGTCAGGACTCTGTGCAGCCCAGTCAAGTTCCTCCACCCCAAACTCGCACATCCATGTCTTTATTGACCTTACTTTGTGCACTGGTGCGCTGTCATGTTGGAACAGAAATGGGCCATCCCCAAACTGTTCCTACAAAGTTGGGAGCATGAAATTGTCCAAAATGTCTTGGTATCCTGACGCCTTAAGAGTTCTCTTCACTGGAACTAAGGGGCCAAGCCCAACCCCTGAAAAACAACCCCACACCATAATACCTCCTCCACCAAATGATTTGGACCAGTGCACAAAGCAAGGTCCATAAAGACATAGATGAGCGAGTTTGGTATGGAAGAACTTGACTGGCCTGCACAGAGTCCTGACCTCAACCTGATCGAACAACTTTGGGATGAATTAGAGCAGAGACTGTGAGCCAGGCCTTCTCGTCCAAGCTTAGTACCTGACTTCACATATGCGTTTCTGGAAGAATGGTCAAACATTCCCATAGACACACTCCTACACCTTGTGGACATTCTTCCCAGAAGAGTTGAAGCTGTTATAGCTGCAAAGGGTGGGCCAACTCTAAATTGAACCCTATGGACTAAGACTGGGATGCTATTAAAGTTCATGTGCGTGTAAAGGCAGGCGCCCCAATACTTTTGGTAATATAGTGTATTTACAAGTCCTGATTCCACTTGCATTTATCAATCACCCACTGCTGTTTTCTCTCATACACACAGGACTTATATTGCTTTGTGGTGCTAGGTTCAGGGGTGGAATGACAGCACGTGCAAATTAGGGTTTTAGGCATAAATCCTGAAGTGTGCTGTGTGTTGAGTAAATATGGATTTGATGGTAGTGGGTCCTTGTAAGAAAAATGGTGAATGATTTATAAAACAAGTTGATCTCCATTTAAAAGGGTTAAGTGTTGGGTGGTGGATTGAACAATGGTCATTGTGGAATGGAAAATTGCAAAATTCAGATGATGGGCAAATGTTGGGAAACTTGTTCAATCAGATGAATGTGTATGGTAAATGTTTACACATTTTTTTTCTGCCATATCAGATATATGTAAAACTTGACTATCTGGGACTCTGAAGACTTTTTTTATAGGTAATTTTGATTGTGCCCATATTGTTCACTCTTCACAGTGGGGAGATGTCTTTGTTAAATCTTCAGAGCAACAGAAAGGCAAGTCCCCAGGGGGAGGCTTCAACAGACAACTAAAGGGGAAAAAAAAAACAAAGTTCCTTCTAAACCTTTTATGCCCCGTACACACGGTCGGATTTTCCGATGGAAAATGTCCGATCGGAGCGTGTTGTCGGAAATTCCGACCGTGTGTGGGCTCCATCAGACATTTTCCATCGGATTTTCCGACACACAAAGCTTGAGAGCAGGAGATAAAATTTTCCGACAACAAAATCCGTTGTCAGAAATTCCGATCGTGTGTACACAAATCCGACGGACAAAGTGCCACGCATGCTCAGAATAAATAAAGAGATGAAAGCTATTGGCCACTGCCCCGTTTATAGTCCCGACGTACGTGTTTTACGTCACCGCGTTCAGAACGATCGGATTTTCCGACAACTTTGTGTGACCGTGTGTATGCAAGACAAGTTTGAGCCAACATCCGTCGGAAAAAATCCTAGGATTTTGTTGTCGGAATGTCCGAACAAAGTCCGACCGTGTGTACGGGGCATTACAGCGTATTTCCACTTTTGCAGTCAAATTGGGAAAACCCCATTCTATGTTTATGTATTCCCATTCACGCAGCATGCCTACATTTTTTTTTCTTTTAAATATTTCTTTAGATGTTTCTCAGGAGGAGGTGTTATGACTGCAAGGTTTTTTTGAACAATATTTCAGTGAGCCTGTCCCAGGTCTGTCCTCATAAACATACAATACAAGAAGACTAGCCTCAACACCTTTAACCCTTTGTTAGGACAGTTTAAATCTAGGTACAATTAATAATAAAGATCTGCATGCACAGTACAGACAGGGTTAGATATGGCAAGCACTGCTGCCCAGCCCCCTCATAAACAAAGAGAACTACCTAGGTAGTTTTTTGAACAATGTTTTAGTGAGCCTGTCCCAGGTCTGTCTTCTTCATAAACATACAATACAAGGAGACCAGCCTCAACACCTTTAACCCTTTGTTAGGACAGTTTAAATTTAGTTACAATGAATAATGTCATGCACAGTACAGACAGGGTTAATTATGGCAAGCACACTTGCCCAGCCTCCCCATAAACAAAGGGAACTACCTAGGATTTTTGTTGCTAGAGGGTCCAGAATAGACAATCTAAAAAAGGTAAACTGAAATTGTAATTTCTCTTAAGTTATGCTATGTGAATAGGGGCATGTAACAAATATAAAGTATGTGTTATCCCAATTTAGAAGTGGAAATACACTTTAAAGTCACTTATGGTTTGTACTAGGGTCAACATACTCATCAAGTGTAGAATGCAGCATAGACTAACTGTACCTTAAAAAGACACTGCCCTTTCAGGGTAAAGTGACAGCATGACTGTGAAGCCACCCCGACACAGGGCACTAGGCTCCGACATGGATATTTTGATGGCTGTGAGCTAGACATGTGCGGTTCATTTCGTACGAATTTCTGAAAATTTGTTAATTTGGAAGCATCCGAAATATGAATTTCTATGCTTCCGAATTGTATACGAAATACAAAATTCCGTTGACGAATTTCGGATCCAAATTCCCTTACAACAGAAACGTGACTGGTGTTTTGTTGACCAATCAGAGGTTTTCTTCTGCTGCTGAGTGAGGGTTGGGAAAATTACCTTTTTTAATATTGGAGTGGGAGACTGGTACTGGTAGTCGATGGGAGATTCAGAATCGGACAAAATAAGAATGTTCGTTAATATCGTTTTCTTATTGTCGTAATAATTACGATTGTTCGTTATGATGAAGTTAAAAACCCAGGAAGTCAGCACAGCACAGGGTGGTGGGAGCCCCTCATATTGAGCACAGCAGGGGTACAGCCCCAGGAGGAAGTCAGCACAGCACAGGGATGGTGGGAGCCCCTCATAATGAGCACAGCAGGGGTACAAACTCAGGAAGTCAGCACAGCACAGGGATGGTGGGAGTTCCTCATGAGCACAGCAGGGGTACAAACCCAGGAAGTCAGCACAGCACAGGGATGGTGGGAGCCCTTCATAATGAGCACAGCAGGGATACAAACCCAAGAAGTCAGCACAGCACAGGGATGGTGGGAGCCCTTCATAATGAGCACAGCAGGGGTACAAACCCAAGAAGTCAGCACAGCACAGGGATGGTGGAAGTCCCCTCATAATGAGCACAGCAGGGGTACAAACCCAGGAAGTCAGCACAGCACAGGGATGGTGGGAACCCCTCATAATGAGCACAGCAGGGGTACAAACTCAAGAAGTCAGCACAGCACAGGGATGGTGGGAGCTCCTCATAATGAGCACAGCAGGGGTACAAACCCAGGAAGTCAGCACAGCACAGGGATGGTGGGAGCCCTTCATAATGAGCACAGCAGGGGTACAAACCCAAGAAGTCAGCACAGCACAGGGATGGTGGAAGTCCCCTCATAATGAGCACAGCAGGGGTACAAACCCAGGAAGTCAGCACAGCACAGGGATGGTGGGAACCCCTCATAATGAGCACAGCAGGGGTACAAACTCAAGAAGTCAGCACAGCACAGGGATGGTGGGAGCTCCTCATAATGAGCACAGCAGGGGTACAAACCCAGGAAGTCAGCACAGCACAGGGATGGTGGGAGCCCCCTCATAATGAGCACAGCAGGGGTACAAACTCAGGAAGTCAGCACAGCACAGGGATGGTGGGAGCCCCACATAATGAGCACAGCAGGGGTACAGCCCCAGGAGGAAGTCAGCACAGCACATCACAGGGATGGTGGGAGCCCCTCATAATGAGCACAGCAGGGGTACAGCCCCAGGAGGAAGTCAGCACAGCACAGGGATGGTGGGAGCCCCTCATAATGAGCATAATGAGTCCGATGACTGCCATATTGAGAAAGGTATTTTTTGCTTTTTAAATGAATCATAACGAACGTTCGTAATTGTTACGAAAAGTTAACGAACCTAACAAAAATTCATATTTCGTATGAATCCAAATTGAATTTTGGACACGAATTACGAATTATCGGCTAATACGAAACGGAACGGAATGAAACTGAACAAATTTATTGACATGTCTACTTTGAGCATGGGGGACACCACTGAGCCCTTCCACGTTACTTGTTTTTCATTTATTTTTAGAATCATACCCAGTTTTGGATTGTTTCCCCTAAAAATTTTAACCGTGGAAGTGTCTTATGATTGTAATGCTGACCACGTGCACAATACCATTTAAAAAAAAAAAAAAATATTATTGGATATTGAATATTGGAATATTACAGTCCTACTCACCGGTATTGTTTTATGAATTTTTAAAGCAATCATTTTTTATAAATCAACATCTAAGGTTCACACATGTCCGGCTGCACTTGTGCAGTCAATTTTTAAAAGGAGTCAAGTTCATAGTCTCAGAATACATTTAATCTGACTAGTAAATCTGAATGTCTAGTTGCTATGATTTACTGCTCTTTGTCCATTTCTATTGCTTTTTTCACTGTTTATTACACAGCATCTTAGTCCAATTTGCAGGAAATACTGCAGCATTTAGTAAACAGATGGTTACCATGGGAATGTAACCGACAGATATTACACCAAAAGGTGGGCTGTGGGGACTATAGCAAATCCTAAAGTGGTGATCAAAGATTTTTTAACAAACTAGAAATAAATGTTCATGCATCTTAACATTACAAACACAAAATGCTTACTAGAATTTTACAGCAATCATTCTGAAGTGTGGTAAACTAGCAAGGGAAATGCTTAAGAGCTGCATTCAGTGTGATGTATCCACCACTCTATTAAACCTGTACTTTATTTTATACTTTTAAACAGCTTGCCTAAGAGCAGATGCCGTAATATGTCTGCTTATACAGTGCCTTAAAAAGTATTCATACCCCTTGAAATCTTCCACATTTTGTCATGTTACAACCAAAAAGGTAAATGTATTTTATTGGAATTTTATGTGATAGACCAATACAAGGTGGCACATAATTGTGAAGTGGAAGGAAAATGATCAATGATTTTCACATTTTTTTTACAAATAATTATCTGAAACGTGTGGTGTGCATTTGTATCTAGCCTCCTTTACTCTGATACCCCTAACTAAAATCTAGAGGAACCAATTGCCTTCAGAAATCACATACCATATTTATCGGCGTATAACACGCACCGGCGTATAACACGCACCCCAATTTAGGAGGGAATTTTAAGGAAAAAAAAACTTTTAGGAGGGAAGTTGAAGGGAAAAAAACTTACATTTAAATGCCCATCATTGCAGCCTTCTCAGTGCAGCCTTGCCCCAGTGCAGCCATGTCAGTGCAGCCTTGTCAGTGCAGCCTTCCCCAGTGCAGCCTTCCCCAGTGCAGCCTTCTCAGTGCAGCCATGTCAGTGCAGCCATGTCAGTGCAGCCTTCTCAGTGCAGCCTTCCCCAGTGCAGCCTTCCCCAGTGCAGCCTTCCCCAGTGCAGCCTTGTCAGTGTAGCCTTCCCTAGTGCAGCTTTGCCCCAGTGCAGCCTTCCCCAGTGCAGCCTTGCCCCAGTGCAGCCTTGCCCCAGTGCAGCCTTCGATCCCCTGTCCCTGCTTGCTGGGCTTCAAAATCGCCGACCGCGATTTGAAAATGGCGCCGCCGGCGCCGAAATACACAGAGCCGGTCCTCGGCTCTTTCCGGCGGGTCTCGTTCACTTTCGGCTCCACTCGTAGTCCCGAGCGGAGCTATCCGAGTAGGTTCGGATAGCTCCGCTCGGGACTACGAGTGAAACCGAAAGTAAACGAGAGCCGCCGGAAAGAGCCGAGGACCGGCTCTGTGTATTTCGGCGCCGGCGGCGCCATTTTCAAATCGCGGTCGGCGATTTTGATATTTTGACAGCTCGGGATCGCAGGGGATCGGCGTATAACACGCACCTGCGACTTTCCCCTGATTTTAAGGGGAAAAAAGTGCGTGTTATACGCCGATAAATACGGTAATTAGTAAATAGAGTCCACCTGTGTGTAATTTAATCTCAGTATAAATACAACTGTTCTGTGAAGCCCTCAGATGTTTGTTAGAGAACCTTAGTGTGGAGAAGTTTAAAGCAGGCTTGGGTTATAAAAAAATATGTCAATGTTTGAACATCTCACGGAGCACTGTTAAATCCATCATCCGAAAATGGAAAGAGTATGTCACAACTGCAAACATACCAAGACATGGCCGTCAACCTAAACTGAAAGGCCGGGCAAGGATTGCATTAATCAGAAAAGCAGCCAAGAGGCCCTTGGTAACTCTGGAGGAGCTGCAGAGATCCACAGCTCAGGTGAGAGAATCTGTCCACAGGACAACTATTAGTCATGCACTCCACAAATCTGGCCTTTATGGAAGAGTGGCAAGAAGAAAGCCATTGTTGAAAGAAAGCCATAAGAAGTACAGTTTGCAGTTTGCGACAAGCCATGTGGGGGGCACAGCAAACATGTGGAAGAAGGTGCTCTGGTCAGATGAGACCAGAATTGAACTTTTTGGCCTAAAAGCAAAACGCTAAGTGTGGCGGAAAACTAACCCTGCACATCACCCTGAACACACAATCCCCACCGTGAAACATGGTGGTGGCAGCATCATGTTGTGGGGATGCTTTTCTTCAGCAGGGACTGGAAAGCTGGTCAGAGTTGATGGGGAGATGGATGGAACCAAAAACAGGACAATCTTAGAAGAAAACCTGTTATGCCGTGTACACACGATCGGAAATTCAGCCAGCAAAAGACCGATGAGAGCTTTTGGTCGGAAAATGCGACCGTGTGTATGCTCCATCGGACTTTTGCTGGCAGAATTCCCTCCAGCAAAAGATTGAGAGCAGGTTCTCAATTTTTCAGTCGGAAAAAGTTCCTAGTCGAAAATGCAATCGTCTGTACAAATTCCGACGCGCAAAATTCCTACGCGTGCTTGGAAACAATTTGATGCATGCTCGGAAGCATTGAACTTCATTTTCTCGGCTTGTTATAGTATTGTACGTCACTGCGTTCTTGACGGTTGAAAGTTCGGAGAACTTTTGTGTGATCGTGTGTATGCAAGGCAAGTTTGAGTGGAATTCTGTCAGAAAATCCATCCAAGTTTTTTCAGACGGAAAATCCGCTCGTGTGTACGCAGCAGTAGACTCTGCAAAGGACTTGAGACTGAGGTGGAGGTTCACCTTTCAGCAAGACAACGACCCCAAACAAACAGCCAGAGCTACAATGGAATGGTTTAGATCACAGTATATTCACGTGTTAGAATGGCTCAGTCAAAGTCCAAACCTAAATCCAATTGAGAATCTGTGGCAAGAGTTGAAAATTGCTGTTCACAGACACTCTCCATCTAATCTGACAGAGCTTGAGTTATTTTGCAAAGAAGAATGGGCAAAAATGTCACTCTCTAGATGTGCAAAGCTGGTAGAGACATACCCAAAAAGGCTTGCAGCTGTAATTGCAGCGAATGGTGGTTCTACAAAAGTATTACAAATTTTGGAAAACCGTTTATATTTTCCCTCCACTTCACAATTATCTGCCACTTTGTGTTGGTCTATCACATAAAATTCCAATAAAATACATTTATGTTTTTGGTTGTAACATGACAAAATTTCAAGGGTTATGAATACTTTTTCAAGGCACTGTAAATCAGAAAAGTTTCTCCTGCACCATCCTATATATTTTTTCACTTTGTTACTGGTCCTGACTTCATGACTAAGTTCCAACAGCCACCACCCCCTCCAATGAAAGTACCATTTCTGGCTATTGAAGGTCAGAACAAGTTTTTTTAAAGCCCATGGCGTGTGAAACACACTTAAAAACTTCACCCGGTGCCAAAAAAATGTGCACACACATAAAGAGTGAAACACAAAAAAGTGCAACGGGTACACAAGCCCTCTAAAATCAGAGTACCTTGCCCTGAATCCCCGGGGCGTTAGGCCCCTGGCGGGAACAAGGGTACTTACACTTGGTCCATCTGGCCGAAACCAGACGGACCCCTTTCTCTGGAGGATCTGCCGAAACAGACCCACCCAAGTACTTGGTGGGGCTCCCCTGAAAGGAGGCCCCATGAGAGAGGGCGAACTAAGCCAAAAGGCCATGTCCACCCCCTCCCAAGACTTTCAGGGCAGGCCCGAGGACCTGCAACCCTACCAGTCACACAGTGCAACAAAATGTGTACAAACAAAAGAATACAAAAACGTGACACACAAAGGAAATCTATAAAAGAAAGTGGGGAAGAAGGAAGTGGAGGAGAGTGAAAAGGTGGCCTTTGTGCAATTAATAAAATATTCCTCCGGTCCCAGCCAAAAGGCCCGGCCCAGGAGGCAGGTGCTAAAAAAAGCGTGTATATGGTGCAGTGACCGTGGTGCCACAAATCAGAGAGACCCTCACTCACAGTGATTTTATGGCACCCTTGGACTGCCACTCCAGGGGCACATACACCATAGGCTTTCAGTACCAACCC
Organism: Aquarana catesbeiana; assembly: GCF_042186555.1. Classification (NCBI taxonomy): domain Eukaryota; kingdom Metazoa; phylum Chordata; class Amphibia; order Anura; family Ranidae; genus Aquarana; species Aquarana catesbeiana. The sequence continues at coordinate 258,174,342 of NC_133327.1, read as the reverse complement.
TGACCCACGACCCAGACCACAGCAGTCCCCACTCCAGGCAGGAAGGCATGAAGTTCTGAGAGCTTGGTGAGAGCCCTTTACCATCAGGCTCTACCGTGGCTTCCATCACTCCTTCCTAATTATATTCGGGGAATACTAACCGCTCCTCCCCCTCAGCTAGAGAGGAGCCGGTGCTCTCTCCCAAAAAACTGACCAGAGCTAGAGCTACCCCAATCTAGGCCAAAAGGCCAGGGACCCGTCCCTCTGGTCAGACCCAGGCGCACCCTTCCGAGCGGCTCAGACTCGACCACGTTGACGTCTCTAAGGGCGCCCAGACGCTGGCCACTACGGAAACCGCCCTTCCAGGTGCAATAACACCAATGGATTTGAATCTGCCCTCCCCACTCTCGGGAGTAGCATAGCGCCTCCCCTGACAACTGATAAGAACAGATACTGCACTTGATCTTAGCCAAAAGGCCGAGCAAGTTCTTTACATGAAGGTAGCTGCTTACTGTGTCCCATGCCATTGAATAATACTTGTGGGTGGAAATCTCTCTTTATCACCCAGTAGTTTAGTTACAGAGATAAGCTGTATGTCCCAGTAAAGAAACAACAGATAAGCTACAATAGCAGTGCAGTGACCCATCTCCATGGACCCTCTGTGCTTGGTCATGCAAAATCAGATCACATAAGTGCAAGTGATGCAGAGAAAAGCATCTGCAGTGGGGGTTCCAGTACATCTTAGATGACTTTCTAGCTTTAGTATACTTGCATTTTGTGCAGGAGCTAGCCAAGGCCCACCTGTATCATTGTTTCATTTGCAATCTATACCTGAGCTAAAAAAAAAAAAAAAAAAAAAGCAGCTTCAGATTTCCATTAAAATCACTAAGTAAATTGGTAATGCTGTGTAGCAAAAATGCAACTTTACTAAAGCTAGAAGGTCATCTCAGTTTAATGTAATCTATGATTTATATTAGTATAGTCGGGTGCTAGGCTACAGCAATATGGAGGAGACATTGCCTTTTATTCTTCTCTCCCTCTACTGACATACTGATGTTTTGCTGTACCATTCTCCTCAGGCCAGCAGGGGGAGAGATAAAGCTAAGCAAGCCCATACATTTCTATGCAGAGCCCTGAGAAACCTGGGAGATGTAGTTTGAGACAGCAGCCATATAATGGGAAAAATGGACTCCTCACAAAACAAATTCCAATATGCAGCAAGCAGTAGGAGGAGTGGAGAGATGATTTTTATTAAAATGCCCAGGAAAGCTCTTCCTCTTGGCACAGAAGGAGTTAGAGAGAGCATCTCTGTCTGGATATTCACCTGCCAGCGGGAGATCATACAGGCAGAGATACAAGCCTAAAGCCTCGTACCCGCGATTGGATTGTTGTCCAACAGACTTGTCTTGCATACAAACGGCACATGATTGTCGGCCAACAAACACGAACGTAGTGACGTACTACGTGGAATTTCAGCTCTTGAGCGCCACCCTTTGACCTGCTAATGTCGTGTTTAGTGAGCATTGATTCCGAACAGGCCTGTTTGTACTTTGGACTTTTAAGTGATGGACTTGTGTACACACGATATGGAAATCTGACAACAGACCATTGTCCGCCGAAAATGTACTAGCCTGTCATCCAACATTTGTTGGCAGAAAGTTGGACAACAATTGTCTGATGGAGTGTACTAATGGTCGGATTTTAGGCAAACAGTCTCTCATCACACAATTCCCTGACGAAAATCCGATTATGTGTATGAGGCTTTAGATTGGAAGTGAGAACACCCAGCGACAGCGCGGCACTGTTCACATCACAGCACCTGCACTGCTTCAGCAAGCAAACTGGAGCATCCACTCACCCTTTGCTTCCCATCACTGATCACCAGAGGCTTCCGGGGAAAGACTAAGGGCCTCGCCTACCACAGCGAGAGGGGACCGCAGGGACTTGTGAGAGCACTATTCACTCATTGCTTATTCTGCTCGCAGGCACTGAGCCACTAAGAGCAGGACACTAAGTGTACCCAATCCATACCACACTCTATACCCACTTATTCCAAACCTAGACTGCACCTATACCAACACTATACCACATTATTCTGAACCTTTAATGCATCTGAACCACACCTACCTTGCAACTGTGCAGAGACTATACTGTACCCTATATTGCATGCAGGTTAACTGGGACTGTTGTTAAGTGCAAAGATGCTCTTAAAGCGCCCCAACAATAGCCGGTGGAAGAAAATCTCAAAGGACTACCCTTTCTCTAATAATAATCATTCTGTAAGCCCCTTTCGTTCCCCTGCCCCCACTGCTACTATCCTTCTTTTCTTTTGGACAGTGCATACCCAGTCGGTCTAGGTCTAGCATTGCCGCCATAAATGCGCTTTGGCAGTATAGTTCCAGCACTTGGAAGATTACATTTTACTACTGCTCACTTCTATACTTGAGGTTGCTTTGTTGCTGTTTAAGCTGAACTGGACATCAGATTTCATCTTATGCCTAGTCCTTACTGTTAATCACTTAGTATGCTAATTTGTGTTATTACCATTGTCAATGTATTTTATGCTTGCCTAGTTACCAACCATATTGGGTGTCAATATATTACCTTTGCCTTTACTGCACAAGGCAGGGATGTCCCCTGTCCCCCCTGCTCTTTGCCATCGCTATTGAGCCACTGGCGGCTGCGGTGAGGGCAAGTCAGGGGATCACAGGGTTCCAGTATGGTGACCTCCACGAGAAGATTATGTTGTACGCTGATGACATGATGCTTTTCCTGGGAGACACCACCACATCTTTGGCTGAGGTGATCACCATTATCTCGGGTTTCGGCCACTTTTCTGGCCTGACGATTAACTGGTCTAAGTCGGCTCTGATGATGCTGGACGAGGAAGGACTGGTGAATCTGCCGGATTCCTGCTCGGTCCCGGTGACGACCTCATTCAAATACTTGGGAATACAAATCTCACCTAAACTTGCTGAATACTGTCATTTAAATAAACATCCCTTACTGTCTAGATTTAGAGACAAAATGAACACTTGGAATAAGCTTAAACTTTCACTGGCAGGTAAGGCCAATTTAATAAAAATGATATTGATGCCGCAGCTACTTTATTTCCTACACAACTCCCCGGTTGTGATATACCTAAAAATTTTTAGGGTGGTTAACACCCTTTTTAGAAGACTATTGTGGAACAGGGGCACCCCTAGAATTAAATTGGAACAATTACAGAACCCTAAGGACAGCGGAGGGCTGGCAGTACCCAACCCTTGGCTGTACTATATAGCGGCCCAACTACAGCATCTAATTGGCTCCATGGCCCGAGATCCGACCGGCTCATCGGCGCAGCTGATGTTGACTGGATCTGGAGCGGAGACTATCCCGATGGGTCTGGAGGCTCAGTTGTTCCACAAATCTAATAAACAGACACCCACTTTCACTCTGATCCAGAAAATCTGGAACAAGGGTAGGCAACTGCAAGAGGTGACAGGTTTCACGGAATATAGTTCGATATGGGGGAACCTCTCCTATGTCGAGCTAGCAAAATTACAACAGGGTCCCAGGTGGCGCTCCTTTGACGTTATTTTATTATCACATATATTCCGGAATGGCAAGTTGATGCCGTTCTCTGAACTACAAGCCAGGTATAATATACCAACTACCATGTACTACCCTTATCTCTGGCTCAGACATGCGGTGGGCGCGCAGGGAGACGCTACTCCCTGGACCTTGTCACCTACCCCCATTTTTCATTTGTTGCAGACCAGCACAGAAACTAAAGGGTTTATCTCACATTGCTATCAGATGTTTCTGATGCAACATTTAAAAGCTCACCCAACTAAGGCACCGTCCCTATGGGAGAAGGATGTAGGACAACTCACGGGAGATCAATGGGAAGAAGCTCTGCAAACTATTAATATATGCTCTCTCAATATAGCTAAAAAGATCTCCTAATTATATATAGTACTTAGAGTGCACTACACTCCACTTAAATTATATAAAATGGGTAGAAGGCCAGACTCTTTGTGTAGTAGATGTGAGCGACATCAAAGTGATCTCATCCACTTACTCTGGAGATGCCCAAAACTCCATAGGTACTGGAGTGAGGTACTTGGGACACTTAATCAAGTGTTCCAGACTACCATCCCCCTAGATCCAATTTATTGTATATTAGGGGTCCTAGAGAAAATTGTCCTGGAAGAGATGACTAGAATAGCACTCACTAGGGCATTGTTCCAGGCACGCAAACTTATATTGATTGGCTGGAAATCGGTCTCCCCACCCTCAGTGACCTCGTGGATAAGACATATGGGTAATACCTTGATTATGGAAAAATGTATTTATCAACATAGGGGTAGTTCTAACAGATTCGAGAGAATCTGGGCACCGTGGTTGGACACCCCTGGACTAAGTCCCAGGGAATTGGTATTGTCTAGATTGCTACAGTGTCCTGCGGGAGGTCCATGAAGGTTTATTAAGGATTAAAGGTCAGAGGTCTGAAGAGTATTGGTATGTTATACACATCTTTGACATATAGACAAGATTGTGGAAATAGATGAAGGGTAGACTGTACCGATTGCATGAAAGTGTATTAATGTATGATGCTTGTACATTGGAAACTATGTGAACTTGTTCAATAAACACCTTTTTGATTTAAAAAAAAAAAAAAAACTTTGCCTTTACTACATGGTTTGGTGTCTGTTTTTTTTCATATAGCACTACTTTCAGGCACAAAGTATTACTTTCAGTGATTTCCTGTGATATTGTATGTTTGTTCACTCAACCTGGTGTGTCAGAGGGGCTGAGGTTCTAGAGAAGGTCGTGGCAAAGAGCAGAGGACCCATCCTATCCAGCGGCTCCTACAGAGCTAGCGCTACACTAGTCTTGCATGACTGCACTTTCCTCAATAGCTGTAGAAGAGCTGCAAAGGTAACTGAAGAGATCAATAATAGTTTCTGTATTTAATTGAGGGGAGGAGCACTGTTGAATCAGGAACAGTGTGGAGAGGGCCATCCACAGAAGAGCAGATGGAAGTCAGGAACGGTTAGGCACGCACTGAAGGGTGAACGCTTTTCTTCCTTCTTTTTGTCACAGGTGCATGAGTATTGCATTATAAGAAAAGTGTCTTTACTGTTTTTATAGAAATGTTGGTAGCTAATGAGATTGACTAGTATCCACATATACAAAGATTTTCCAATATGTTAGAAAATTTCTGTATGTCATAATGAGTACTTGTTATTATCTTCTTGGGCACAGCTAGCTTAGACCTCACCCAATCTGTGCAGGTAACTCTGAAACTAGGCACTTTGAACAGACCAGGCCAGGTATGGATAACCTTTCATGTACTCAGAACATTTTGCACTTTGCTTTATTCACTTTCAAATAATACTGACTGGGTCATTATAAGGTATACAGAGTGAAGCATATCATGTAGAGGTTGAGTGGAACTGATTGTAATGATCCTAAGCTTATATCAGTTTAAATTAAAGTTGACCTTTACTTTTATATATTTTTCCTAATATCAATTTAGGTTCCTAATTTGGAGTCTGATTTATTTTGCTTCTTTTTTGAGAGAGAAATACAATGTTTTCTTTGTTCTATTAGTTTGTTTTCATACTTGTAGACATACAATCTTCGCAGTCATGAATGAGTTAATACGTGGGCACAAATAAAGCACAAGATTTTTTGACATTTGCTATTTCTGCAGAGAAGAGGGAGATAGTGCCAGTTGCCGCCTCTGTTATTTAGCTTCAGCACCAGAGATTGTTGTTATTTGTTTAGCTTAATGCCACTGTTGGCTGTCACAGATGGTGGCATTCCACCCAGCCATCTGATACCCATAGAAAAGCTGGCAGCACAGATTAACCCTCTTTGTGCCTGAATGTCTGCCAGAAAGATGCATCATATTGTTAGTCTCAATTATTGCTGATGGGGAGGAGTTTATTTACTATCTTCACCATGATGCGACTGATAAACATATTTAGTCAACCTCCTGTACTTTTAAGCACATTCACAAAACATATATACTTTTATAATTTTGCATCTTACTGCAGTATACAATTATTATTTCACAATGCTGTGTTGCCACTTTCAGATTTACAGTAGGGAGCACTAGATCACCTGATCTGTATTTGCAACGTCTGGATGCTATTTGAGTGGAATCCATTTCCGTGTGCATGTTGCTAATGTTGGTCTGAAAAAACTAAAATTAGGTATTATTTTCAAACTACAACTTCATTCTCAACTTTGTCTTGATTAACCAGAGTCACCAACTTCCAGAGATCCTGCAAAGCCTACAGTGAGGTAAGACCAGTGCTAGAGTATCTGGGAGGCCAACAAGGGTTGTATCTTAATGCAAAAGTACAAAAAATCTACAAGAATCTTTTAAATAGAAAGCAAGGCAGATAAACAACCAAAACAATATAATAAATAGAACAAACCATAAGAGTGCTCAGCCTATAGATCCACAGGCCATAAATATGAACAAAAGAATGATTTTATAGTGCTAAAGAACCAGAATTATTGCACATCATTGGTGTTTTCATTCAGCAGCACTGTACACAATACCAAAGCTTTCAATGTAGTGGAGTGAAGAGTCAGGTTTTTACTTCACCTTTTGTCCCTGTGGTGCCAAGATATGGGTGAGCAGCTGTCATCACTACTGGAAGACACAAACAGTAATAAAACAATGTCAGAACTTTCAATCCTTCTCTACGCTATTAAAATTCATTTTTATATGTCTTTGTTGGAGAGAATTCCCACCTTTACTGTCCAGACGGGAAGTGAAGGGAAATTTTCCCAATAGAGACACATGCTGCAATAAAAACCTTCTTTACCCTTCTCTGCTGTATTCAAAACAAAAGTGGGGTCTCAAAATAATAGTAACTTGGAGTACTGGGGGTAATATTTGTAGTAACTTGGACTGCTGGGAGGAATTTTTGTAGTAACTTGAAGTACTGGTAGTAATTTTTGTAGTAACTTGGGCTACTGGGAGTAATTTTGTAGTAACTTGGAGTACTGGGAGTAACTTTGTAGTAACTTGGAGTAATGTTGTAGTAACTTAGAGTACAGAGAGTAACTTGGAGTACTGAGGGTGACTTGAAGTAACTTATAGTATTGGGAGCTAAGGTGAATAATTTGGAATAACTTGGAGTACTGATTGGTGACTTGGAGTACTGATTAGTAACTTGGGTACGGGGTAGTGACTTGGAGTGCAAGGAGTGACCATAAGTAATTTAGAATAGCTTAGAATGCTCACAGTAGTTATGGAGGAGTGCTGGGAGTGAGTTGGAGTGTTGGGAGTGCGATGGAGTGCTGGGAGTGAGTTGGAGTAACTTTGAGTATTGGAAGTAACTGTGTAATTTGGAATAGCTTGGATTACTGGGAGTGACATGGAGTACTGGGAGTGACTGTGAGGAACTTGAAGTAGTTGTAGCACCAGGAGTAACTTGGAGTACCAGGGGTAACTTGGAGTAGTGTAGAGCAGTGTTTCTCAATTCCAGTCCTCAAGGCGCCCCAACAGGTCATGTTTTCAGGATTTCCATTATTTTGCACAGGTGATTTGATCAGTTTCACTGCTTTGGTAATTACCAAAGCTGATTCGTCTGAGGGAAATCCTGAAAACATGACCTGTTGGGGCGCCTTGAGGACTGGAGTTGAGAAACACTGGTGTAGAGTACCAGAGTAACTTTTTTGGATTATCCACATTAGAGTAGCGGTTAAAATGTCCGCCAGGATTGGTAATGTGACTCAGTGCACATATTGCTCCATGTATGTGTTCCTTGAAGAGCCGTTCCCGGGCTAATACTGCTGTATGGGATGTGAGCACTGCCAGGGGAATGACTGCTCTGATAAGGAGGGAGGCAAGGACACTGGCAAGGATAGGCAGGTACTGGTGGTAGGGGACTCAATCATTAGAAGGGCAGATAGGGCAATCTGTCACAAAGACTGCGAACGCCGAACGGTATGTTGTTTACCGTGTACTCCGGTTCTGCACATCGCGGATTGGATTGACAGATTGTTGGGTGGGGCTGGAGAGGACCCAGCTGTCATCATACACGTTGGTACCAATGACAAAGTTTCAGCTGTCTGCTGAAAAGGAGTCACAGGAGTGCAGGAGGAACTGCACTCCTGTGATCCACAGGGGAAGTACAGCCAAACAAGCTTTGGCTGTACTTCTCCTTTAATCTGCATAGGGGCTTTTTCACTTTAAGGGCGGCAAGGATGTGGATCTCTCTTTCACAATCTGTGGCTTCAGCAGGAGGTATTGATGGATTTAAAAGACTCTTGGACATACATCTTTATAAACACAACATACAGGGGTATGGGAAATGATTATCGACATGAACACACATACACCTACACAGGTTGAACTGGATGGACTAGTGTCTTTATTCAACCTTACAAACTATGTAACTATGTAAAAACAAAAACTTTTGACCAGAGTTCAGCATTACCTATTGGAGACAATTCAGGAAAAGTCAAGACATATACTATAGCAGAGGTATTAGTGATGCCAACAGCAACACTCCTATGCAAATTTAACATATGATTACAGTGCTGCTATGTACTAAGCTCATTCTTAAAACATGCAAAAGGTAGCAAGTGAAATGACAGAAATGTAAGTGTACTTTTTACACTTGAGATTGCTAAAATATTCTTTCATAAAAGCAAGTGTCCTAAAGTTTTTGAAGGAGTTGGCAATCTTCCAAGAGTACACCATGTTCAAGATTAAGGATGAGCTCAGGTGCGTTCACAAGTCCACATGCCCGTGCCTGCGCCCACGCCCGCCAGGAAGCTGACACTCCGCAGCGCTAATCACAAGCAGAGAGACATTTCCCGATCCGCGGCTGCACAGATCGGGAATTGTCTCACTACTTGCGGTGTGTCAGCTTCCTGGCGGGCACGGGCACGTGGACTTGCGAACACGCCTGAGCTCATCCTTATTCAAGATGACCCTTCAAACACTCCAGCTTTATATCCTCAAGTCATCATGTAGATACACTGTAAGAAAACACATTCACAGCTTAAAGTGGAGTTCCACCCACTTTTACAACTCTTCAGCATCCCTCACTAAACTGTGCACTGTAAACGAATTGGATATTTTTAAATTTTTTTCTCAGCACCTACTGTATATCTGCTGTATTCATTTTTCACTTCCTCCTCCCTGGCCGTGGCCCATCGCATCATTTCTTGTTTGCAATGCCTTCTGGGAAGGGGCGGCAACTTCCTCTGACACTGCCATTGCTATGGAAACCTGACCTGAAACCTATTAAACTGCTTGTGCTGCACTGAGCATGTGTGAGATCTGCAAGATTGAGATTCAGGAAGAAATACAGTCTGGCTTCAAATGCCCACACTTAAGATGGCCATGGCCTGCTGTAAGTTTATAAAATAACAAACTACTGCTATAAACTAACAAAACAGACCTTAGTTTACAGGCTAACTTTACTAGAATACATTAAGCTTGTGTATTATAGGGGTATTTTTATTTAAAAAGTACAATTTCGGCCGGAACACCACTTTAAAGCAGATTCTGGTTCCACCCTTTTTTCTTTAATTCCTCTCTTCGGAATGCCCCCACTGTGTACAGTGCTAAATGGCTTTTTTTTTTGGTTTGTGGATAACTTTTCTTTGTTGTATTCGGGCAGCACCTCCTGTTCTGCCTGCCTAGGCGATGACGTCATTAGGCGAGTCCCATTGGCTCCTGGAATATTGGCGTTATCTATCCCAGCAGTCTTCTGTAATGCTAATAATAAAATCTTGCCATATTTGCAGCACGGAAATGACTTGGATGGTAGGAGCTAGGTGCCATTTAAATCAGAAGTTGCAGTAACAACAGGACAGGAACTTTCCCCGATGCCACCATTGCTATGGCAACCTGTCATGAACAAACTACGCTGCACAGTGTCATTACTGCACAGGCTTGAGATAAGGAGGTGCATGCTGGGTAGTCAGCTGCATCCAGGAAAAAAACATGAGCGGGCTTCAGATGCCCACAACCTCGATGGCCCCTGCCTGCTTCTGAGATCAGGTAACAAATTATTGATTTAAAAGAAAGAAGCATGAAGACAGTTCTAACAGTATGCAAATATTAAAGTAGAAGTTAACAATCATGATTTTAGGAACTGGAGCTCTGCTTTAAAAGCTAGAGCAGTTGAAAATCCTGTCACTGGGAATGCTAATGTTTAAACAGATCAAAATTCCAAATCCCAAAGTCTTCCCCAAATCCCAGAGATCTTAGAAAAATAATTAAAAACAGCGTTACTTCATTTCAGTGCGTGAGGATATGGACTCCAAATTGAATGCAAAATGATTTGCTATTTTAGAAGAGAGCATATCTATTGGCATATTGGTTTAGATCAGCGGTTCTAATGTTCTGTGGTCTACATGGACCACTTAAATCCCTGCAACCCAACATGGAACCTAAGGTCTATATGTGGCACTTTAATACCTGTTGACTACCTTTCCATAGCAGCAAGTAGTTAGAATGTTTCCTGCTTAGGCGATTACTTAGTCCGTGACCTGGAACAGTTAGAGAAGAAATGTTCTTGGACTGTGGCTCTTGAGTCATGCAAACTGGTGTCCACACTGGGCTTACCTAGTAATAAAAATAGGAGTTTTACTTCAGAGCTGGACCTCCCGGCACCAGGAGATAAGTCATAGCCACACCAGCCAGCAAAGGTTTCCATAACACACCACCAGCCAGCACTGGCTTCCAGACCACACTTTGAGAAACACTGGTTTAGATTAATAGTCATCACAGCTATGTACTTTTAATACACATTGGGGATAACACAAATTCAGTTAGCTGCCATTTGGAATCACATTTGCTAGTGAAGTTCTTAACCAAGGCAAAAAAATAATTGTGAAATATTTAGATGCTTTGGAATCATCTAAACACCAGCAGATGACATGATATTAGCTGGCTCAAGCAAACTGAAGAATGCTAATATTCTGTTTGAAGCTGTGGAGGGACCCAAAAAACCCAATATCAATGCAAAAAGGATAAAATACAATACTTTATGAAGAAGTACATGAAACACCACTACTTAGTACTTATTCTACTTAATAGGCTGTGAAAAATAACAAAAGTTCAGCATTTGAAACATACCTGCACCACAAGACAAAAAAGTGTAATATGCTTTTTAAAGGACCTTATTGTAATAAATTGTCAATTGAACTTCTATGACTACAACTCTAAGAATGTCTACTTAAAATAAAAACCCCCAAAGAGTGTCTTCAATTACCTTTAGATACAATTTTCTTCAGCCAGGGTGGTCTAAAGATTGTATATAGAGTTGGGAGAACAGTTTGAGCTGAGCAAAAGTTCTGCCTGACCATCGCCACATTTTTTGCTCCGATTTAAGAATAGGAGCACCAAAAAACAGCACAGGCATAGTGGGAAGTCCACACTGAGATTTTAGCCCTTTGTTTGCAGAATATATCTAATGGACTATATGTAATATTATTCATGCATGATAGTTACTGAATAGTGGATTTATTTTTGATTTTTGGGGTTTTTTTTGTTTTTTTGATTTTTGTTTGTTTTTTGTCTATATCACAAACATGATTTATTTGAATAGATTTGTGTATTTGGTTTAAAGCGTTGGAGGTAGCGCAGTCAAACACTAGATATATACACACTTAAGGACTGGGCCTATTTTTCAAACTTGTTGTTTACAAGTTAAAATAATTTATTTATTTTTTTTTTTACAGAACTTACAGAAATTACTTAGAACCCTCAAACATTATATTATTTTTTTTTCTAACACCCTAGAGAATAAAATGGCAGTTGTTGAAATACTTTCTGTCACACCGTATTTGCACAACAGTTCTACGAGCACATTTTTTGGAAAAAATACACTTTTTTGAATGAAAAAATAAGACAGCAGTTAAATTATTTTTTATTATTTATTTTACTGTTTATTTTTTATTTTTACACTGTTCTTTTTTTTTAAAAAAATGTGTCCCTTGTAATAGAAAAAAAGCATGACAGAATCTCTTAAATATGAGATCTGGGGTCAAAAAGACCTCCGATCTCATATTTACACTAAAATGCAATAAAATAAAAGAAAATGGCTTTTTGAAAAAATAAAAAATTAAAAATGTCCCTTTAAGATGGGTGGAAGTGACGTTTTGACATCGCTTTCGCCCTGCAATGGTATGGAGCCGGGAGGGGGCCATCTTCCCCTCACTCAGCTCCATGCCAAGCAGGGGACAGGATCCGATCACTTCCGTCACTGCCGGCGGCTCCGGTAAGCGGTGGAGGGCACCGGAGCATGGCGGGCGGGGGGTTGGGGCTCTCCCACCACCGATAAAAGTTATCTCCCGGTGAATCCGCCTCTGAGACCACTTTTATCTGAAAGCGGACTGCCTGCTGAAGCAGTAGATACTGGGGTTATGGCTGCTAGCTGCTGCCATAACAACGATATTCAACTTCAAAGTGGCGCCATATAATGACGGCGGGCGGTCCGTAAGTGGTTAATAAAGGAGTTGTCAAAAACTCTGTGTTTTTATTTCTTTTTGACACTTTTTTGGTGAATGAGTAGGGGTACGCATTCACATGGGAGGGGCTGGGATCTGGGGGCCCCCTCGTTAAAGAGGCTTCCATATTCTGATAAGCCCCCTGCCTGCAGACCCCCACAACCACAACCCAGGGTTGTCAGAAGAGGCCCTTGTCCCCCCACCCCAAAGCACCCCCCCATGTTAAGGGCATGTGGTCTGGTATGGTTCAGGATGGGGGGTGCTCCCTCGTCACTCTCCCCCTTTCCTGGCCTGCCAGGCTGCATGCTAAGGGTGATAAGAGTCTGGTATGGATTTTGGGGGGACCCCACTCCATATTTTGACGTGGTATGGATTAAGGGGGGGAGAGAGACAAGGGACCACCACACGGTTTTCTTTTACATTTTTCTATTCCTGGCAATGGTATTGTATTCCAGCCAAAGAGACCGTCGTGTCAACATCAGAAGAAGAGAAGAGGGAAGAAGCCAAGAAGCCAGAAGTCCGGGCGGCCGCTAGCAAAAGAGCGGCATGAAGATATCGGAGGAGCTGGCTGAAGAACTGGAACACCGGGAGCAGAGGTCGAACGCCGGGAGAAGAGGCCAGAGAGAGCAGAGAAGAACCAACAGTACGCCGGGAGAAGAGGAACCGGAGGGACCCCCGAAGTCGGAAGAAGAACCCCGAAGCCGGAAGAAGACCCTCCCGGAGCTGTCTAATAAATTACTTTAAAAACCTGTGTAATGTGCTTTATTATTGACATTTTTTCCCTAGGTAAATGGGTAGGGGTACCATGTACCTCATACTCATTCATATAGGGTGGGGGGCCGGGATTTGGGGGCCTCTTATTATAGGGGGCTCCCGGATTCCGATAAACCCCCCGCCCGCAGACCCCGACAACCAACGGCCAGGGTTGTCGGGAAGAGGCCCTTGTCCTCATCAACATGGGGACAAGGTGCTTTGTGATGGGGGGGCCCCTGCAGTGTGCCCCCTCCCCCAAAGCACCCACCCCCCATGTTGAGGGCATGCGGCCTGGTATGGTTCAGGAGGGGGGGGCGCTCGCTCATCCCCACCCCCTTTCCTGACCGGCCGGGCTGCATGCTCGGATCGGGGTCTGGTATGGACTTTGGGGGGGGACCCCACGCCGTTTTTTCGGCGTAGGGGGTTCCCCTTAAAATCCATACCAGACCTAAGGGCTTGGTATGCCCCGCGTTCGCCGCAATAGGAAAATTTGTTCGCGAGATGCAATACCCTGCCCTTGCGTCGTATCTGGTCCGTCGGACCAGCATACAGACGAACAGGCTTTCCGTCAGGCGGACTTACGACGGAAAGATTTGAAACATGCTTCATTTCTAGGTCCGGCGGACTTTTGGGAAAAAAAGTCAGCGGGAGCCTACACAGGATCGGATTGTGCGGCAGACTCTGGTCCGCCGGACCAAGTATGCCGGAAAGTCTGCTCGTGTCTACGCGGCATTAGAATCGACTTTTAATTTCAAGCACAGTACAGTCATGCTCCTCTCACTCCATGTGATAATGTGAAACATGCTGTGCTCCCAGAAGTCAAGTCAACTCACACTCCAAACAGTTTCTTCAAACGTCCAGCTAACCTGTGTACTTATTTTGAGATCATTTAGAGGAGGAACCAGAAATACATATAATCCATCAATTGTATATGCAGTTTATATTCTATAGCAGTCTGTCAGGTGCATCCAGGTTGCTGCATTATACTGCCATCTCCTCTTTGAGTGGTGGTCCGGCAACCACACTTCAGCTGCCCTAAAAAATGGGCTGCTGTAAATTGCAAGTGTCAACACTTTCCTAGTAGTGTGTAATGCTGGTCCCATCCCTCCTACATGTTCATTTTCATTAGTATTGTTACCCATTAAAGTGAAAGGCCAATAGGAACATGCAGCAAACACATAGAGGTAAGGTCGGCATTTGACAATAACAGTAAATGTCAAAAACGTATTGTTTAGGGAGGCTTAGGATTTGTGGCCAACACAATATGGTGCCCAGCAGAGGTGGGGGACTTGAGTCACATGACTTGACTCGAGTCAGACTCGAGTCACCTGTTTGAGGACTTGCGACTTGCTTGACAAAATTAAATAAATGACTCGACTTGACTTTGACTTGTCACTAATGACTTGCGACTTGACTTTGACTTGGGCTATTTGACTTGCAATGACTTGGCACCACCAGTGCTGTGTCTTGGCCTAGGCAAAAGCCGCCCCCCCCCCCCCCCCCCACAAAAGAAAGCTCCCCCCGAGTCCCGGCTTCGGGGTAGATCAGTATTTTGACTTAACTTGTGACTTGACCAAAATAAATGACTTGACTTGACTTGCTTGACTTCTAGCAGGGACTCGACTTGACTTGCTTGCTTTTCGCCACAGTAACTTGGGACTTGCTTGTGACTTGAAGGTTAAGACTTGAGACTTGCTTGTGACTTGCACATGTGTGACTTACTCCCATCACTGGTGCCCAGTGCGAAAACTGGTTTGTTACGTTTGGGTTATCACAGGTTTATTTTAGCTAGACATTCTTAGCATTGTTGTCAGAACATGGAAAATATACTAAAATAATATAATGCTAAAAAAGCCAGTTAAAAAACTTTTTGCCTTATCACAAAGGCCTGTTTCAAATTTCTGCACATATTAGGTGATTTCTGGCTTTTTATACATTAATTATTACTAATAATATTATTATAAATATATATAAAATTATTATATAATTTTCAAGATCAAGTTTGCAATTGCAAAACATGGTATTTGAAGGGATATAGCTTAAAAGAACTTGCTTTTCTTATGCATAATAAATATTATATTTGCATCCCAGTAAGGAATTCTAATTGTTTGCCACAGTACTATAGTATAGTTTGGATAACTCTAATCTAATGGACAAGCTTGCAGGATGCTTCAAACCATAAAACCTCTTTTCAACAAATAACTTACTAAAGGCGTTAAGCTGTATTTTTTCTGTGTATATCTGCAGAGTATTCCTCTCCTAGGTTTCTCATGCTACCCCCATAGGGATCGCTGGTAATAACTGGTTTCTTCCAAAAGTACTGAAGCTGACCACCACCACAAGTACCAGTCCATTCACATTGGATTCAGTAACACAGTATAGGCCAGGGGATGTCTTTCTAAGATTCGTTGCTTGAAGAAACTTTAACAGGAGAGGGTCATGGGATACTCCAAAAGGATTAGCACATACCAATTAGAAAGCAATCTTCTCTTTAAGTAAACATGAATCTTGAACAGTCTAAAGAACATGAGTTAAGTTTCTTTGGCATCTGGTTACCTTGCATTTAGGCACAACTACTGGCAGCCAATGTATTTGAGAACTTTGCACAGTCACAGAGATCAATCTAGGGTCTTTACTCACAAGTCCCCAGGACAGCTGCCACCTTCCAGCTTCCTTCAGAGCAAGAACAGCGAGTGAGATGGTACTTCTCCAGACCTGATTCCTTGTGGTGAGGTCCTGCAATGAGCTTCTAGCAAGATCCTTCCAGACCCCCCGCCCTGACACCGCTGAGGTCTCTAGAACAGTTACAAAGTCCATGGGTTGCCTCAGGGCTGCAGCCCCTCAAGCTTTCAAACTGTCCTGAGGAGAGAGAACCCAGCCCTCCAGTGCTTCAGTCTTTTTATCACCTTTTAAGGCCCCCTTGTGGACACTCCTTTCCAGGGATTGGCTGGAGCATGAAAAATATTCAGGCTGGTTATCTGCATCTCCCTCACTAAGCTCTGGAAGCTTGTTCCAGAGGCAGGGGAAGCAATCAAACTCCCAGCCTGTGAAACCCTGAACAGGTCAGAACAGACAATCACTGCTCCCTTGATTAGAGAAGGAGCCAAAAACTAAATTTACTGAGCATCCTACGCTAGGAGGGTGCTACAGGTTTCAATGATACACCTACATTCTCTTTAACATAAAAGACCTAACAAAGCTCACAAAACATTGCTGTGGCTATAGAAGAAACAAACACAAAATTACAGCAAAGTACATGTTGACTTATCCAAGAGACTGAGTAAGACAGCACACAAAATGTATGTCTACCAGCACCTGCTATTGGGTTTACAGAAGAGCAATACCATCCAGCTGTAACATGTTTCAGGCTGAAAAGATAACTCTTTGATGACTAACAGATGAAGGCAGTGACAAGTACATTGCATTTTGGGCAAGATCAACAGATATTTTCTGTACTTGCCAAAAATGTTCTTACCCTGAAAACAAAATGAATCCATTTACTACATCTAAGTACAGGCAAGCTGCAATATTTTAAAGCTGGCAATTTTTACATAATTATATTGGTCCAGTTTTGCATTTTCTGAATGAATACAAAGTGAAATTGAGAGTATGATGTCACCGCCCCATTTCATCCAATCAAAGAACACTTTTCATTCATTCAGAATGATGCCCATGCAGAGTGGCCGATTCCTGTGTTCATAATGCAGGAGAGAATCTGCTCGGGTTTAGCGTGGGACCTGGAAGCAAATGGAGATCATTGGAGTAGTGGTGCACACTTCAGTGATTTCTACTTTTTGGGAAAATCAGCCAGGTATGATATATGCATATGTGGCAGGCATGTTTTAATGGAATTTCTCCTTTTGGCCACAAGATGGAGACAGAGAGATGCTGACTTGTCCTTCCAGAAAACCCAGAGACACAGAGCACACTGGGAAAAGGGTTTTTCAGGAAGTGCTGAGGTGATGGAAGAGAGGGAAGTGCTGAGGTGATTGAAAGAGAGAGACAGGTTTTCCACACAGCACTACAGGGAGAGTGCTGACAGGAGACTGAAGAGAGAGAAGTGTTGAGGTGATTGAAAGAGAGAGATACAGGATTTCCACACAGCACTACAGGGAGAGTGCTGACAGGAGACTGAAGAGAGAGAAGTGTTGAGGTGATTGAAAGAGAGAGATACAGGATTTCCACACAGCACTACAGAGAGGGTGCTGACAGGAGACTGAAGAGAGAGAAGTGCTGAGGTGATTGAAAGAGAGAGAGACTGATTTTCCACAGAGCACTACAGAGAGATAGCTGTCAGCAGAACATCGCTTTAAATATTGATTGTAATCCACTTTTCCATGTGTGTCATATCAGTTGAATGGGTTGTTGACTATAGATGATCTCAATTATTCCTATTGAAAGAGATTGATCAGAAAAGAAAACACCTTTAATCAATGCACTCTAATGACCTAGAATACAGGTGAACATTAATGAACATACTTAAAAAGGTTCCATAAAAGACTGTTTTCTACATGGCAGAAAATATTATGTGTATTGAACAGTCTGTTCTACTCAGAGCACACAGCTGCCTCCAGCATGTCATTGTTTATGTTGCTGTGGACAATGGATGATGACGCTGGAAATGTAATGACACATGGCCTTGCTCTGAGTCTGCGGCAGAGGTAAATGAAATAAATGTTTTGGATTTCTGTACAAAGCTAGGCATAACGATTTCTTTCACCTTCACCAATGCAGCTGAGATATTGTGATGACTAGAAAGGTTTGAGAACATACTGTATTGTGAGATTGTGAGCTGTTCAGGGACCTTCTGTGAAACTATAAAGTTGCTTTTGAGGAACAAAGATATATGCAATCTGCACATACAGCAATTATCCATCAATTGTTTGACTAAGCCACCACCGTGTAAGACATTTAAAGATTTTCTTGGTATTTTTTTGGGTATATTTTAACTGCTTTATAAAGCCTTAATTCTAATTCTACTAAAACAAAGCATTTTTTAGAAATGTCTTTTCTTAACGTACATCATGGGACAAAGAGCCATAGTAGTTTTTATGTGGGTTATAGGCCACCTTCAGGTGATGGACACTGGCACACCCTAAGACAAGAAGTCCACTCCCTATATAACCCCTCCCACTACTGGGAGTACCTCAGTTTTTCCCCCAGTGTCTAAGGTGTTGGTCACGAGTGAACATGTGCTGTGCTGAGGTCCACCGTAGAAATCCTTGCTGGGGCTAGCTATGCAGCCGGATCCATTCAAAGTGTCTTTTAGGCTGAATTGAATGGTACCTGGGCCTCGTGTCCGAAGAAACAAGGTTTTGCCTGTAAACGCTTCTCTGTTTAGAGAGCTGGACCCCGGGATCCAGTACTTTTGGTATTAAGGCCATAAAGTTTTACTGGCGGAGGTGCTATTACGGGCCCAGGATTGTGGGTTTCCTCGAGGATCCCCAGCTCCTGAAGATTTATTAACGGAACCCACTGTGAAGGGTCAAGATTGGGTCTGTTGGTTTTACCACAGAAAACCCTGCTGCGGGAAAAGTAAGTGGAGTTTTCTAAAACATTTTTGAATTTTCTTATGAATGTCTCCTTTAAGTTAGTAAATGTTGTCATGCCTATGTGTCACCACTGGAGGCTGTATGGAGCACATACCTTCTCATGCTTTGCTCAAAAGATCACGATGTGTCCGGAACAGCAGGCTTCCTTTCTCTTCAGCCAGCAGCAGACCTCTGCTAAGTCTGGGGGGGGTTACCTCCTCACCAGACACCCCCACCTGTGCTGTATTCTCCCCCTCTTCATGAGGAAGAGTGTCAGGAGAAAAACGGAAAAAAAAAAAACGATCGGCACGCCGCCCTATTTGGCGGCTTCCAGGCTCTCTTCTCGCCATTTTTATCCCCCTCTCAGAGTGATACCATAGGATCAGAGGCGCGGGAAAGCTGTTTTTTAAAAAAGAGGGGGCCGAAGGCGACGGAGGGGGGCGGGGCTTAGCTTGGCGTCCTCTAACGTCCAGCACGGGAATGTGTGTTTTAAAGCACCATTTTTACTGCTGCAAGCTGACGGAGGGACACAAGAGCAGGAGGGGCATGAAAGACGTTTGGTGACACAGGCATTCCTTTTGACACATTTACTATTGCATCAGGCTAAGCATTAATAGCAGCGGCAGGGCTGGACTATTGCTCAAGCAGTGGATGTGTTCCTTCTGCTTTGTGCATCGGGCTATGGTCAGAAGGGGGGGTAAAAACACCTCAAAAAGGGCTCTAGAAAGACTTCTACAGCCACTAGGAAGCCTAAAATCATCGAAAAAAAGATGGCTTCCTCCCCTGAGAGTGATATGGCTGGTCAGAGTGAGCCATCAGGGACATCGGGTGTTGCAGCTGCTTTTAGCACTGCAGCCCCTGTATATATTACTGAAGAGGTTTTTTCCTCAACTATTTTAGGCTCAGAACAAAAAATTGATGCCTTAATCGCATCCCAGAGTGGGACTAAGCGTAAAAGGTCCCCGTCCATTACCCAGGACCCTCAAACTGAGGAACAGGGGGCAAGAGATGACGCTTTTTTCTCAAGGGACCAGGAAGAGGCTGATGACTCGTCTTCTGAAGAGTCTAATATGGAAGGATCGGGTTCACAAGAAAGGTTGTTGGTACAATCTCTTACTGAATTGGTTCGCTCCACATTTTTGCTGCCAGTAACGAAGTCAGTCGATGAGCCCACTTCTTGTTTGGGTTCACTAAAGCCTCCCCAGCCTATACATGCTTTTCCTATCCATTCATTAATGAAAAAGCTTATGTATTCTGAGTGGGAGTACCCAGATAAACAGTTTTTTCCTCCAAAAAAGTTTTCATCACTTTATCCTATGGAGGAAGAGTTTAATAAGTAATGGGGAATTCCAGAAATTGACACTGCTATATCCTCTGTGAACAAAAACTTGACTTGTCCTGTAGACAATGCTCAAATGCTGAAGGATCCAACATATAAGAAGTTGGAATTCCTATTTAAAAACAATATTTCTCTGGCAGGGTCAGTGGTCCAGCCTGCGCTGGCAGCGATCGGGGTATGTCAGTCCTTAAAAGACCAGTTTAAAGAGGTGCTCAAGATTATTCCTGATCAGCAGGTCCAAGATTTGGCCAGGATATCAGAGGCGTTATGTTTAACAGTAGACGCTATGAAAGATTCTATTCTCCAAGCCTCGCGACTTATGCTCGGGCTGGTACATGTGCGTAGAGTTCTATGGTTGAAAAATTGGTCAGCCAAAGCACCATGCAAAAAGCTCTTGGCTAGTTTTCCATTTTATGGTGAACGGTTGTTTGGAGACGATCTGGATAAATACATCCAAAGAATTTCTAATGGAAAAAGTTCCCTTTTACCAGTTAAGAAGAAGTTTTCTTTTAAACAAGCTTCTTCTCCAGTGCCAGGAGCATCTGCCTCCAGGCAGTTTCGACAGCTTCCACTGTCAAATTCAAGAGGTAAAACTCAGGGTCAACCCCAGGGTCAAAAGAAGCCCTGGGGGAGGAAACCCACTAAACAAAATACTAAACTCTCCTTATGAAGGGGCACCCCCACTCGCTTGAGTGGGGGGAAGACTTCTGCAGTTCTCAAGGGTCGGGCAGGAACAGTGTCAAGACAAATGGGTGGCTTCCTCAATATCTCTAGGGTACAGACTAGAGTTCTGAGAGTTCTCGTCTCCTCGTTTTCTCAGATCAAAAGTTCCCAGAGACCCAGAAAAAAAGAAGTTTCTTTTTCTGGTTTTGGATCATCTCTTGTCTCAAAAAGTGATATCGGTGGTCCCCTTGAAAGAGCGAGGGCTAGGGTTTTATTCAAACCTTTTTACGGTACCAAAACCAAACGGGGAAGTCAGACCCATTTTAGATCTCAAAGATCTAAACCAGTTTTTGAATATCCGCTCTTTTCGCATGCAGTCAATCCGATCAGTGGTCTCCATTCTACAAGGTGGAGAACTGCTAGTGTCAATCGACATCAAGGATGCTAAATCTACATGAACCTATTTTCCCCGCTCACCAGAAATATCTACGCTTCGAGATAGAAAATCTTAATTTTCAGTTTGTAGCTCTGCCTTTCGGTCTAGCTACTGCACCGCGAGTGTTTACAAAGGTTCTGGCTCCCCCTTTAGTAAGATTAAGGGCTCAGGGTACAACGATTCTAGCTTATTTAGACAATCTACTCTTGATAGATCAGTCGGTAGCCCGCTTAAACCAGAGTTTGGTCACCACAGTCAGCTACCTGGAATACCTAGGTTGGATTCTCAACCTAGAGAAATCCTCCTTAAAACCATCAAGAAGATTGCAGTACTTGGGCCTGATCATAGATACAGCTCAGAAGAGGGTTTTTTGCCCCAGGCAAAGATCAGTTCCATAAGGGAACTGATTCAGGTGGTCAAAGCAAAGAAGAATCCTTCTATTCGCTTTGCATGAGATTGTTGGGAAAGATGGTAGCTTCATTCGAGGCCGTTCGTAGTTTTGGTTCGTAGTTTTATTCAGGGAGTAACGCGGATTAATCCTGCGGTTAGGTCACCCCTAAACCCTTGGGTCTTGAATTTAGTCCTGTCGGCATTACAGAAACAGCCTTTGGGCCGATACAATATTCCCTTGGTCCTTTCGACAAGGAAATTAGTCTTTTTTTGGTTGCCATATCTTCTGCAAGAAGAGTATCAGAGTTGGCTGCTCTTTCTTGTAAAGAGCCATATTTGATTATTCATAAGGATAAGGTTGTATTGCGTCCTCATCCTAATTTCCTACCGAAGGTAGTGACACGTTTTCATTTAAACCAGGATATTGTTCTGCCTTCATTTTTTCCAGAACCTCGTTCTGCGGAAGAAAGGTCACTACATTCTCTTGATGTGGTGAGAGCAGTCAAGGTCTATTTGAAGGTGACCGCTCAGATTCGTAAAACAGATGTTTTGTTTGTGTTCCAGAAGGTCCTAAGAGAGGACAGGCAGCGTCAAAATCTTCTATTTCTAAATGGATTCATCAAGTGATTGTTCAAGCTTATGGTTTAAAGAGGAAAATTCCACCTTTTCATATTAATATTCATATTAAAGCGCACTCCAACAGGGCTGTTAGTGCTTCCTGGCCAGTGCATCACCAGGCCTCCATGGCTGCAAGGCTGCAACTTTATCTTCAGTCCATACATTTACCAGGTTCTATCAAGTAGATGTAAAAGGTCATGAGGATATCGCCTTTGGGCGCAGTGTACTGCAGGCTGCAGTATAAGTCCTCTAGTCTCTTAGTGCCCTACTTTTGTTGTGTCTCCCTCCCTTCAGTTGGCATTGCTATGGGACATCCCACAGAGTAACTACTATGGCTCTATGTCCCGTGATGTACGATAAGAAAATTGCTTTGCTACAAAACTGAGAGAAAGGAAAAAGAGATCTCCTATGTGATTGACTTTTAAGGCACGCTAATTTTACAAAAAAATTTTTGTTGAGCATTAGGATAATTTCAAAACCATTTATTTAGAAAATATGTAGAAAAGTATATATATATATATATATATATATATATATATATATATATAACAATAAAAACATGGAATGTTTGAACATATCTGCAATTTTTCACCATCAATACAAAATTATACAATACAGTTTGATTTCTTGCATCTGACACGTTTCAGAGCACTAAGTAGTCTCCTTCCTCAGTGGTATAAGCAAGAAGAAAACATATTTCTAGAATAGAACAATACAGAAATCAATACATAATAATATTTGGCGCTATATGGTATAGTTAAAATACAATATTTGGAGAGACAACTTACAGGTGTTGTAACAGTATGGTTAACATTCCAAGGATTGCATCTTTAAAAGCATGCAAGAGTGTATATGCCTTTTAATTTTCCATAGAGAGACCCCCAATGGAGTAACTGTGTGCAGACCTAGGAGGGAGCCTGCCGTTGACCCAAAACCCCTCTCTTCTGTCACAGGAGGGATAACCAAACAGGGGTGCAGGGGTAGCCCCAAAGACACACTGGGGTCGGGAAAAGGAGTAAGGAGAAAGTCCATAGAAGTATATGGATCTAATATGTATATTATAGATGTAAAATAATTGTTTAAAGATATTTGGTACCTGTTGATGGTAGATAGGTTTCTACAAGGAGCAGATGAAAAAAGAGGTGTACTCGCGGCTCTAAAATATATATATATCAATGGTAAGTATGGATGTGGTAAAAATAATGCCTATGAAAACACCAAAGTAAAAAATTAAACTGCCTTAAACAATTGGAGAGCCCGTTACTATACAAGACAGCCAGTAAGAAGTTTTGTCTATGTATAATATAGTTAATAAAGAAGTGTTTAATGAGTATAAAATGGTATAGTTCAAAACATTGCTATGTCCAGGATAACTATGCAGTGATCCTAGACAGTGCTGTTAAGAGTAAATATGGTGATCCCAATAGGCAGTAAAGATATAAGTTGGTGTAAAAAAAATATAAATAAACTGTCATTTACCTTAGGTAGAAATCTGTTATGACCGCTCGCTTCAAAACCCAGCCATCAAGTGGAAGGAATGCGGGGACGAGTGGTCACATCGAGGTATATATCACCCTCCCTCCCCAATCAGCTGTTAACAGCACAGCTGATCGTGAGGGGGTGGGAGGGATACAGGGTTGATAAGCCCGCCCCTCTCAGTGGTGCGCGCGCCGCCACGTCCCGGCGCGCCTGCGCAGAGGCCGCACACTGGAACCCGGCCACGCCCAGCGGCACGCAAAGCTTCACCGACGGACAGTGCATTCCCGCCAAGTGAAGCAAAATAGAGGCCTGGCGCCGTGGCTATATGCTACCAGCCTCCATAATGCCGCCACAAGCTTCCAAGGAAACAAGGTGGCTTTGCGTGCCGGGCGGTCGCCAGGACACGCCCACACCAAAGCAAGGAAAAGGATGGTAGGGGGAGGAAAAACGGCAGAGCCCTTCCAATAAGGATCTGCATCTGAGGTGCTATACTAGTATAGGCACCATGGGGAGTCTTCAAAGGGAAAAGAGAAAGGGATAAATATGACAGATGACGGATCATATGCAAAGTACAGTATCTATGTACTGACAAGTTATATTGGTTTAGGCAAATAGTAAGATATAATGAGAAAACATCATACATAAATGGAAGGCAATCAATGCATAATGGAATGGATATACAGAAGAGTAAGAGCAACAAATACAATATTACAAGGAGTGCATGACTAGCAAAAGTGGCAATTAGAAGGGGGTGGGAGTGAATATATGTGGCTGGAAGCTATAGAAAGATCCAAGTAAATATATTATATATTCATATTAAATAAATAATAATGAAAATTATATGTTGAGTCATACAATGATTTTAAAGGGAGGGGATGTGTCTGATAGCAAATTCATCAAAATGGATTGGTACTGGCAGCTGTGTTGCCTTTAACTTGTGGATCTAGCGTGCTTCAAGCTGGAGAAGGGCCTTATTCCAGTCCCCTCCCCTGGGGTTGGGATGGATACGGTTCAAAATAAGAAATCTAATTTTTGCAAATCTGCCATTGTGTACGATCTTGGTATGTCGACCAAGCGGGAAGTCTGGGTCACATACCTGCATACTCCTAACATGTCTGTAGGCCCTTCTCCAGAACTGCAGCTTGGTCTTACCAATATAAAAACATGTGCAGTCGCATATTAATATATATACCACGCCAAATGTTTTGCAGTTTGCGAAATGCTTAGACTGAAAAATTTGGCCATTTGGTAACCTCGGGTTTTTCTCGGTAAGCATGAACCTACAGTAATGGCAGGACCCACACATATAGGTCCCTTTATATTTGCAGTGACCGCTCGTCCCCGCATTCCTTCCACTTGATGGCTGGGTGTTGAAATTAAAAGGCATATACACTCTCTCATGCTTTTAAAGATGCAATCCTTGGAATGTTAACCATACTGTTACAACACCTGTAAGTTCTCTCTGCAAATATTGTATTTTAACTATACCATATATCACCAAATATTATTATGTACTGATTTCTGTATTGTTCTATTCTTGAAATATGTTTTCTTCTTGCTTACACCCCTGAGGAAGGAGACCACTTAGTGCTCTGAAACGCGTCGGGTGCAAGAAATCAAACTGTATTGTATAATTTTGTATTGATGGTGAAAAATTGCAGATATATCCAAACATCCCATGTTTTTATTGGTATATATACATACTTTTCTAAATAAATGTTTTTGAAATTATCCTAATACTCAACAAAAAATGTTGTAAATTGTAATGTAATTTTGTAAAATTAGCGTGCCTTAAATGTCCACCACATAGGGGATCTCTTTTTCCTTTCTCTCTAAATACTGCATGTGGCACCACCTACTGCTCAACATCACTGACCTAACAATTTCTGCTACAAAACTTAGGTACTCCCAGTAGTGGGAGCCCTTATCTTTTTGTTACTAGAATTCAACTAAGTTTTTCTAGCCTCTCTAATTGTGGTCTTGTCCGTTAGAGGCCCTGTTTACCTTAGATCTCAATCAAGGTGATTCAATAAGGCATTTGCAACACTTTTATGAAGGTGTGTAAGTAATTGGAAGCTTTACACCATATTCATGAGAACCCATTTCCATTGTTAATACTGATGTACGTAGCAAATTCAAGTAGTTCGAATTAGCAGTGTTTTTACTATAAAGCAGTATTGTTGTGACAAATTCATTAAGAAATACCACTAACTTGATGATAAGAAAAGTAAAGTAAATATGACCTCTTTCATTTTGAAATAAACTGTTTATTGTTTCACATGTGGAATTATTGTGCCACATCATTGAGAAAATTCTATGACAAAACATGTCTTTAAAATAGAATTATATCTTACTATGTCTGCATTAAAGTATCCTTACCAGCTTGTCTGCAATGTACACATTGGAAACAAAAAGCGTAGCGCTAATATGAAAAATCATGAAAGAAAATGTGATAAACAATATATAATTGTATATATAGTGTAAATACTGTAAATTCAATGACTAATAATGCACCATCAAACGAAATCCAAATAAAAAATTAAAAAATAATAAATATGTGATATGAGTCCTATATATATGAAAACCTTCGTATGAAAATCGTGACGGTGAACAGATGAAATGTACACATGCACAGCTCAGTGTACAATTTTGATATCTGCCGAGATTAATTAATTCCAGCATATGCACAGGAGTGGCATCATCCCAGCCCGACCAATCAAATTGGTTGAAGATCAGAACCTAGAAGAAGACTGGTCGAAGATGTCGGTAGCTAGCAAAGGTGCTCATGGACACAGGATCACTGGTGAGTATAATTCCCAACTTCTCCAGGTAGTTTCTCTGTCTGTAAAACTCTGCCACCTCGGTTAGTAACAATTAATGCACATGGCTGTAAAATGGCCAAATAGCGTACAATGCCGCCATATTTTCTCTACCAGGAGTGACAGGTGCAGCATACAGCTGCTGCCAGTCAGCCTGTACAAACCAATAACAGATGGCAACTGAGTGCATATAACACAAATATTCGCAAATCCGAATGGCTACATACAGGGCCAAATGTGCCTCATTGAACTCAGACAGTCTGCGTTTGGGGAGGTGTATATGGCCCTGTATGCATGCAGCCACTCAGATTTGCATATACAGTGGGGAAAATAATTATTTGATCCCCTGCAAATTGTGTAAGTTTGCCTACTTACAAAGAAATGAAGGGTCTATCATTTTTATCAATTGGTATTTTAAATGATAGAGACAAAGTTTCAACCAAAAATCCAGAAAATACGTATTTGATCCCCAAGGAAAACATTACCTAGTACTTGGTGGAGAAACCCCCTGTTGACACAGAGGTAAAACGTTTCTTGTAGATGGTTACCAGGTTTGCACATGTCTCAGGAGGGATTTTGGTCCACTCTTCTTTACAGATTTTCTCTAAATCCTTAAGGTTTCTTGGCTGTCGCTTGGCGACTCGAATTTTCAGCTCCCTCCATAGATTTTTTGTAGGATTAAGGTCTGGAGACTGGCTAGGCCAGTCCATGACCTTAATGTGCTTCTTCTTAAGCCACTCCTTTGTTGCCATGGCGGTATGTTTTGGGTCATTGTCATGTTGGAAGACCCATCCATGACCCATCTTCAGTGTTCTTGCTGAGGGAAGAAGGTTCTCAGACAAGATTTTACAGACATGGCCCCATCTATTGGCCCTTCAATGCGGTCTGTACCTTTAGCAGAGAAACAGCCCCAAAGCATAATGTTCCCACCTCCATGCTTGCCTGTAGGGATGGTGTTTTTAGGGTCACAGTCAACATTTTTCTTCCTCCAAACACGGCGAGTCGAGTTAATGCTAAAGAGCTCAATTTTGATCTCATCTGACCACAGCACTTTCTCCCAATTGTTCTCTGAATCATTTAGATTTTCATTAGCAAACTTCAAATGGGCCTGTTCATGTGCCTTCATGAGGAGGGGACCTTGCGGGCGCTGCAAAATTTCAATCCATGGTGGCCTATTGTGTTACTAATGGTTTGTTTGGTGACTGTGGTCCCAACTGCCTTAAGATCATTAACAAGCTCCCCCCCATGTAGTTCTGGGCTGATCCCTCACTTTTCTTGTGATCATCCTTACCCCATGAGGCAAAATCTTGCATGAAGCTCCAGACCAAGGGCAATTGATGGCTAATTTGTATTTCTTCCATTTGCAAAAAATCGCTCTAACAGTTGTCTCCTTCTCACCAAGCTTCTTGCTGATTGTCTTGTAGCCTATTCCAGCCTTGTGCAGGTCTACAATCTTGTCCCTGACGTCCTTTGACAGCTATTTGGTCTTGCCCATATTGGTGAGGTTTGAATGAAAGAGATTCTGTGGACAGGTGTCTTTTATACACATAACGAGTTGTCGTTAGGAGCACCTTCCTAAATTGACAGGACTAATCTGTGCACCTACAAATCTGCTATTGATTTGTAGAAGGCTAACTGTTAGTAGCTGTACACTGCACCTTTCACTCCTGGCCAAGAAATGGTCATATTGTACACTATCTGGCCATTTTCAGTTGTGTGCATGAAGCCTTAAAGCGGTAGTAAACTGCAGTCTTTAAAAAAGAAAAAAGGATAGACAATGGCATAATGTGCTAGCATGCATCGCATACTAGCACATTATGAAATTCTTACCTTAGAACGAAGCCCTCCATTGGCACACTGTCACCGCTGATAGGGCTTCCATCTTCACCTGGTCTTTGCTCCAGGTTTGCATGCTCCAGCCCTCTGATTAGCCAAACCACGATTATGTCACTTCCGTGTATGCCATCCCTACAGAGCGCATGTACCGGTGACATCACCGGCTGCATGCAGCGTGAATATCTCTTAAATAGTGCAAGTTTAGGAGATATTTACTCTGCCTACAGTGAAGCCCTATTATAGACTTACCTGTAGGTACAAGTTTAAAAAAAGACTTTCCTACCACTTTAAATTCTTTAAAAAAAAAAGACTTTTATTGCTGTCTATGTCCGCGCAATGTAGACTTCTCCGTACTTCTAGACCCTCTGTACTTCCCAATTACCATTGCAACCTGCATAATTTCAATCATTCTCTAGTCCAAAATGCTCCCTTGAGATAACACAGGAAGTGTGCATGGGACACAGGGAAGATCTGAGTTTCTAACAAGGTCAACAGGTTAAATAGTACCTTTTAACACCAATATATGTGTAGCAATAATGCACGGTGGAGCTGCTGGTTTAAAGCGGGCTGTTACGTCACCTTCGTTACCTCTATTTCACCAGAACCGGGTCTAGGGTCCCGTTGAGTTTAATACCAGACAATGTAGGCACCGGACACTTGAGTATCTTTTCCAATGCTTTAATAAACGTAAATTGAAGGAAGTAGCAGGAAAGAGGTAGAAGGAGAGTTGCAGGGAAGTTCAAATAACTTTTCTTGGTGTAGTATTAGGAATTGAGAGCTCATAGAAGAATGTACTCCCTCTTTATAGTTGAATCTTTGCCCGCCTGGATAGGTTTCTCTCACTAACCTAGCAGCCAGTAGGCAGCACGAACAAAAGTCTCTGCCACAGACTTGATTGGAACAAAACCCGTACGATCCTCTGCCACAGGATGTAATGGTTTAAGATGAGTAGCAAACACAGCACTAAAACCTTTAAGCCGACCCGGCAATACTATGCAGTAGGGTTACTTTAGGATGCGTCCTCCAACTGAGTCACCAGGCCCCTCTCCAGACCAGCACTCTGCATGATCCTTCCATGACGGGTCCTCCCCTGGGATCTTCTCAGTTGTCCAGCTTCTTCCCATAGGACAGACAGCCCAGGACCATTCCTCTGCCGCTGTGGTAGGCCCCAGACAGGCTTCTGGGCCCGCCCACACGCTGCAGCGACGTGGGCCTCCCGGATGGAGGACCACGAGGTAGTACTCCTAGCATATACCTGTCGGCCAGGAGGGCCAGCAGGTGGAACGAAACGAACCCTAAAACATGGCGTCTGTCCCATAAATACCCTTTCCCAGAATGCAACTAGGAGGACCACCTCCACTGAGTTATCTCCGAGACAGAGGAGCACTCATACGCTTCAGCATGTTGCCTTTCCAACACCGACCCATGGTGACAACGACACCCACAGGCACAGTGTGAAACTACATGCAACTCAGCCAAGCTGGAACAGAGGCAAATCTGACTATGTATGAACGGATAACCCACTAAATTTACCTATCAGCAGTAGATTGAAAATCTACCAGTGCTACATACTCCCCCCACTACAACAGACGTTGTCCTTAACGTCTGTCAAAATAACTCCCAAGCCTGAGAGTAGGAATTTGAACTTGCAAACTTGGATAAGGGCAAGGAAAAAGAAAGGACAGTATGGAGATATTACAGTTTCAACATTTATAAAACAACATGTTCACATCCGCAAACAAAATCACATTATGACTGTCACAACCCCACTGTCTATCTAGCTGAAAAGCCTAACAGCTTGATAGGAGATGCAATTGTTCCTGAAAAAAAACACAAAGTTAGACACACACGAAATATGTACAGTACCCTCAATAAACAGTTTAGGAGCAAAGTCTCATTCCAAAAGAAGAATGACACTCTCTTCCCATTTTTTTTTCCTCTTAATGAAACAAACTTAGAGTAACTTGAGCAGTCCATCCCTATTTCTAAGTAAATCACATCCTTTCAATGAAGAAAATCCAGCTAGCAAAGAGTCTTTGGATTTGAAACGCTGAGATGAACATTATCTCTTGACCGCGAAGATCTCTAAACACTGACACTCTCTAACTATACACCCCAGAGTTCTTTGTTCATAATCACCAATAGGGATGAGCTTCGTGTTCGAGTCGAACCCATGTTCGACTCGAACATCGGCTGTTCGATCGTTCGCCGAATTGCGAACGTTATGGGCTGTTCGCGCTAAATTCGTGTGGCGCGTCACGGCCCATAATTCACTGCGGCATCGCAGTGCATTGCTGGCTGATGATTGGCCAAGCATGCACTATGACCCGCATGCTTGGCCAATCACAGCGCCGTCAGTAGAGAGAGCTGTAATTGGCCAAAGCCAGGGTGGCTTTGGCCAATTATGGCTCAGGGGATTTAGTACACACCCCACACTATATAAGGCCGCCTGCACGGCGGCCCTGTGTAGTGTGTGTTCCGGTGTGCTGAGAGATAGAGAGAGAGAGAGACAGTGTCATTTGATTTGAGTTAGATAGATTAGGCAGAACAGTCAGTCAGTTAGCTGCACTTACAGTGTATTGTGTATATATATGCATCCCAGGTGTTGCATATATATATATACACTGTATTCAGTTTAGCTAGATCCGTTCCTGTTATCTTCTATCTAGACTATTTACATTTAATGCAGTGCGTCCTGCTCACAGTGTTCAGCTAGATCCGTTCCTGCTATTTACATTTAGTGCAGTGCGTCCTGCTCACAGTGTTCAGCTAGATCCGTTCCTGTTATCTTCTAGACTATTTACATTTAGTGCAGTGCGTCCTGCTCACAGTGTTCAGCTAGATCCGTTCCTGCAATTTACATTTAGTGCAGTGCGTCCTGCTCACAGTGTTCAGCTAGATCCGTTCCTGCTATTTACATTTAGTGCAGTGCGTCCTGCTCACAGTGTTCAGCTAGATCCGTTCCTGCTATTTACATTTAGTGCAGTGCGTCCTGCTCACAGTGTTCAGCTAGATCCGTTCCTGTTATTTACATTTAGTGCAGTGCGTCCTGCTCACAGTGTTCAGCTAGATCCGTTCCTGCTATTTACATTTAGTGCAGTGCGTCCTGCTCACAGTGTTCAGCTAGATCCGTTCCTGCTATTTACATTTAGTGCAGTGCGTCCTGCTCACAGTGTTCAGCTAGATCCGTTCCTGCTATTTACATTTAGTGCAGTGCGTCCTGCTCACAGTGTTCAGCTAGATCCGTTCCTGTTATCTTCTAGACTATTTACATTTAGTGCAGTGCGTCCTGCTCACAGTGTTCAGCTAGATCCGTTCCTGCAATTTACATTTAGTGCAGTGCGTCCTGCTCACAGTGTTCAGCTAGATCCGTTCCTGCTATTTACATTTAGTGCAGTGCGTCCTGCTCACAGTGTTCAGCTAGATCCGTTCCTGCTATTTACATTTAGTGCAGTGCGTCCTGCTCACAGTGTTCAGCTAGATCCGTTCCTGTTATTTACATTTAGTGCAGTGCGTCCTGCTCACAGTGTTCAGCTAGATCCGTTCCTGCTATTTACATTTAGTGCAGTGCGTCCTGCTCACAGTGTTCAGCTAGATCCGTTCCTGCTATTTACATTTAGTGCAGTGCGTCCTGCTCACAGTGTTCAGCTAGATCCGTTCCTGCTATTTACATTTAGTGCAGTGCATCCTGCTCACAGTGTTCAGCTAGATCCGTTCCTGTTATCTTCCTACTGACAGGCAGGCTTGTCTGGTTACAGTATATAAAGCTACCTGAAGAAAATTACAGGTGTTCTATTTGATCCTATTAGTACCACGGTCAGGCAGCTAGACTATTTACATTTAGTACAGTGCGTCCTGCTCACAGTGTTCAGCTAGATCCGTTCCTGTTATCTTCCTACTGACAGGCAGGCTTGTCTGGTTACAGTATATAAAGCTACCTGAAGAAAATTACAGGTGTTCTATTTGATCCTATTAGTACCACGGTCAGGCAGCTAGACTATTTACATTTAGTACAGTGCGTCCTGCTCACAGTGTACAGCTAGATCCGTTCCTGTTATCTTCCTACTGACAGGCAGGCTTGTCTGGTTACAGTATATAAAGCTACCTGAAGAAAATTACAGGTGTTCTATTTGATCCTATTAGTACCACGGTCAGGCAGCTAGACTATTTACATTTAGTACAGTGCGTCCTGCTCACAGTGTTCAGCTAGATCCGTTCCTGTTATCTTCCTACTGACAGGCAGGCTTGTCTGGTTACAGTATATAAAGCTACTTGAAGAAAATTACAGGTGTTCTATCCCAGCTTAGTGCAGCTACAGGCCATTAGTATGTCTGGAAGGCCAAGAAGGAGAGGCAGACAGTCACAAGCCAATAAGAGAGGGCAAGCAGGCTCTGTGTTTAGTGCTGGTCGTGGAGACGGTGCATCCTCATCAGCACGTGGCCATGGGACACGCTTGGCCTTTTTTTCGGCAGCTGGCCGTGTTGAGCCGCAACATGCGGAAGACTTGGTCGAGTGGATGACCAAGCCGTCCTCATCCTCCTCATCCTCTCTCACCCATGCCCAGGGTGCTTTGTCTGGCAAAGCAGCGGCCTCTTCCCTCAGCTCAATGTCATCAGTGACTCCTTCCCTAGCTCCACCATGTCCTCATGAGGATTCCCTCGAACTGTTTGACCACAGTGTTGGGTACATGCTCCAGGAGGATGCCCAGCGTTTGGAAGGCTCTGATGACGATACTGAGCTCGATGAAGGCAGTAACATGAGCACGGACAGAGGGGGTGCCCAAGAAGGACAGCAATCTGGCAGTCATGCTCCCCCTGCTGCAGCATACTGCCAGGTTTGCTCCAGTGATGAGGAGGGAGGGGATAATGAGGTCACTGACTCAACGTGGGTGCCTGATAGGAGAGAGGAGGAGGAGGAGGAGGAGGAGGAGGCGGCGGCACATCACCAACGAGGCAGGATGCCCTCCAGGGGCCAGCCTAAGGGCAGCACATTGACTGCATCACACCCCAAAGCTCCACATGTGCAGGGCGCTGCAGTCTCTGCGCGTTATTCAAAAAGTTCTTTGGTGTGGGCCTTTTTTGAGACGAGTGCATCAGATCGCACCGCTGCTATTTGCAACATATGTCTCAAGCGTATCTCGCGTGGCCAAAACATCTCCCGCTTGGGTACCACATGCTTGACCAGACATATGTTGACCTGCCATGCAGTTCGTTGGCAAGCGTATCTAAAAGACCCACACCAAAGAACAAAGAGGATCTCTCCTTGCTCCTCATCAGCTGAGATTTCCAACCCCACTAGACCTTCAGTCCTCTCTGAGACCTGCAGTGAGAGGAATGAAGGTGTAGAATTAGGTGTGTCACAGCCAAGTACTTGTGGGCAATCTGCTTTTGGTACACCGACGTCAGATTGTACCAGGCAAATTTCCCTGCCCCAGCTGCTGCACCGCCGAAAGAAGTTTGCTCCCAGCCATCCACATGCCCAGCGGTTGAATGCTAGCTTGGCAAAATTGCTAGCACTTCAACTGCTGCCTTTTCAGTTGGTAGACTCTGCCCCCTTCCGTGAGTTTGTGGAATGTGCGGTTCCTCAGTGGCAGGTACCCAAACGCCACTTTTTCTCACGGAAGGCGATTCCGGCTCTCTACCGGCATGTGGAAGGCAATGTCCATGCCTCGCTGGACAGGGCGGTCAGCGGTAAGGTGCATATTACCGCTGACTCATGGTCCAGCAGGCATGGACAGGGACGTTACCTAAGTTTCACGGCGCATTGGGTGACTCTGCTGGCAGCTGGGAAGGATGCAGGACAAGGTGCAGTAGTGTTGGAGGTTGTTCCGCCACCACGCCTCCAAAATGCTGATTGTGACACACCTCTCTCCTCCACCCCCTCCTCTTCTTCTTCCTCTATGGCCTCTTCCTCGGAACCAGCGGTGCTCCGTAGGCGTTCAAGGGGCTACGCAAGTACGCAGGCCAAAAGATGCCATGCGGTGCTTGAGCTGGTGTGCTTGGGGGACAGGAGCCACACTGGGGCAGAGGTTTTGTCAGCTCTGCAGGGGCAGGTTCAGAGGTGGTTGACGCCACGCCAACTTAAGGCAGGAATGGTGGTTTGCGACAATGGCACCAACCTCCTCTCTGCCCTCCGACAGGGACAAATGACCCATGTGCCCTGTTTGGCTCACGTCCTTAACTTGGTGGTGCAGCGGTTCTTGGGCAGGTACCCGGGCTTACAGGATGTCCTGAGGCAGGCCAGGAAAGTCTGTGTGCATTTCCGCCGGTCATATAATGCCAGTGCTCGGCTGACGGACCTCCAAAAGGAGTTTAACCTGCCCAAGAACCGCCTAATCTGTGACATGCCCACCAGGTGGAACTCAACGTTGGCCATGCTGCAGCGGCTGCACACGCAGCAGAGGGCCATCAATGAGTACCTGTGCGACTATGGCACCAGGACAGGGTCAGGGGAGCTTGGTTTTTTTTCCCCACGCCAGTGGGCCATGATCAGGGATGCATGCACTGTCCTGTCACCATTCGAGGAGGCCACGAGGATGGTGAGCAGTGACAGTGCATGCATCAGTGACACTGTCCCCCTTGTCCACCTGTTGGAGCACACGCTGCGTGGAATAATGGACAGGGCACTTGAGGCAGAACAGAGGCAGGAAGAGGAGGACTTCCTTAGCTCTCAAGGCCCCCTTTATCCAGACAGTGTTCCTGCGTGCCCGCCGATCACACAGGAAGAGGACGAGGAGGAAGAGGAGGAGGAGGAAGATTGTGTCAGTATGGAGGTGGAGCCTGGCACTCAGCATCAGCAGCAGTCTTTAAGGGATCAGTCCCAAGAAACACATGGACTTGTACGTGGCTGGGAGGAGGTGGCTGCGGACCATGTCGTTCTTAGTGACCCAGAGGACTCCGGACCGAATGCCTCAGCAAACCTACGCTGCATGGCCTCCCTGATCCTGCAAAGCCTGCGTAAGGATCCTCGTATTCGTGGTATCAAGGAGAAGGACCAATACTGGCTGGCAACCCTCCTTGATCCACGTTACAAGGGTAAGGTTGCGGACCTTATCTTGCCATCGCAGAGGGAGCAGAGGATGAAACATCTTCGGGAGGCCTTGCAGAAAGGTCTGTGCAACGCGTTCCCAGAGACTGGGAGGTTACAAACTCCTGTTTCTGGACAACGTGTTGCTGAGGCTTCGGTCAGTCAAAGAAGGAGCGGTGGAGAAGGTGGCCGTCTGACCGATGCGTTCAGACAATTTTTTGGTCCGCAGCCCCAAGGTATGATCGGTTCCAGCAACCATCGCCAGCGTCTGTTTTATATGGTGCAGGAATACCTAGGGGCAAGATCAGACTTGGACACCTTTCCCACCGAAAATCCTCTGGGTTACTGGGTCTTGAGGATGGATCACTGGCCAGAGCTTGCACAGTATGCAATTGAGCTACTGGCCTGTCCTGCATCCAGCGTTCTTTCGGAACGCACATTCAGTGCTGCTGGAGGCGTGGTAACCGATCACAGGGTGCGTCTGTCCACCGACTCGGTCGATCGGCTGACCTTCATAAAAATGAATGAGTCTTGGATCACCACCAGCTACCAAGCACCTGATGCTGATGTAACCGAATAATTTTTTTTGAAATCTCAGATCCCTTCAAAGACTGCCTATGCTGATGCTGAGTGACTATCCCTGAGTAATTATCCTCTTCCTCCTCAATCATCACGCTGATAGCTTGTAAGAACATTTTT
Organism: Aquarana catesbeiana; assembly: GCF_042186555.1. Taxonomy (NCBI): domain Eukaryota; kingdom Metazoa; phylum Chordata; class Amphibia; order Anura; family Ranidae; genus Aquarana; species Aquarana catesbeiana. The sequence goes on along the minus strand of NC_133327.1, from coordinate 258,138,291 downwards.
GGTTCTGGGCGCCACCACCAGTGCCTAAGGCACAATTTTTCAGCCCCTGTTTAACAGGGGCGTGTAATTACAATTTTTGATGTAATACTTTGCAGCAGGGCTCGTTCCTGCATTCCAACTAGAGTGTCTGTGAGGGGTTGCAGTGTTGTGGCACCAGCACCAGTGCCTAAGGCCCAATTTTTCTGCCCCTGTCTAACAGGGGCGTGTAATTACAATTTTTGATGCAATACTTTGCAGCAGGGCTCGTTCCTGCGTTCCAACTAGAGTGTCTGTGAGGGGTTGCAGTGTTGTGGCACCAGCACCAGTGCCTAAGGCCCAATTTTTCTGCCCCTGTCTAACAGGGGCGTGTAATTACAATTTTTGAAGCAATACTTTGCAGCAGGGCTCGTTCCTGCGTTCCAACTAGAGTGTCTGTGAGGGGTTGCAGTGTTGTGGCACCAGCACCAGTGCCTAAGGCCCAATTTTTCTGCCCCTGTCTAACAGGGGCGTGTAATTACAATTTTTGAAGCAATACTTTGCAGCAGGGCTCATTCCTGCGTTCCAACTAGAGTGTCTGTGAGGGGTTGCAGTGTTGTGGCACCAGCACCAGTGCCTAAGGCCTAATTTTTCAGCTCCTGTTCAACAGGGGCATGTAATTACAATTCTTGATCTAATATTTCACAGCAGGGCCCTGTGAGGGCTTACAGTGTTGTGGCCACAGCAATACCTAAGGCCCAAATTTCTGCTGAGTATATAGGGCAGGACCCTACTTTCAAACATCTAACTTACAAATGACTCCTACTTGCAAACGGAAGGAGACAACAGGAAGTGAGATGAAATCTACCCCTAGGAAGGGAAATTCTCTCCTGTAAGAGTTAATATGGGAAAACAATTTCTCCTTTCCACTGATGCTTTCCAATCCTTGTTCCACAAAAAAACCCAAATTTTCAAAAAACATTTTTCATTGGGACAAAAAAGTGAGGTGAAATCTTCTGAAGAGGAGGAAAGACAGCAAAACAAATGTCACAGGGGTGATAACCCTTCCCTATGTTTTCCAAAAAGCTTAGAAAAGATTTTTTGGCTGGAGCTAAACACGTTAAAAATGTTCAAAATTACAAACAGATTCTACTTAACAACAAACCTACAGTCCCTGTCTTGTTTGCACTGCTGTTCAGAGTATATAGGGCCTGGTGGCCCCACACCTTTCCTTATTTTAATTTGGGTGCGGGGTTCCCCTTAATATCCATACAAGACCCAAAGGGCCTGGTAATGGACTGGGGGGTACCCATGCCGTTTGTCTCACTGATTTTCATCCATATTGCCATGACCCGACATGACATTAAACCCGCAAGCAGTTTTAAATGAGATTTTTTCCTTTAAAAATGACATTTGGTGCAGGGACTGTTCTAAACATGGGAAACACGCGTCACTTTACAGGCATACTATAGACACCCCCCAGGTACGATATTTAAAGGAATATTTCACTTTTTTTTTTTACTTTAAGCATCATTAAAATCACTGCTCCCGAAAAAACGGCCGTTTTTAAAAGTTTTTTTTGCATTGATACATGTCCCCTGGGGTAGGACCCGGGTCCCCAAACCCTTTTTAGGACAATACCATGCAAATTAGCCTTTAAAATGAGCACTTTTGATTTCGAACGTTCGAGTCCCATAGACGTCAATGGGGTTCTAACGTTCGTGCGAACTTTCGGTCCGTTCGCGGGTTCTGGTGCGAACCGAACCGGGGGGTGTTCGGCTCATCCCTAATCACCAATAAAACCGTGGATCTGGTAATGTCAGTTTCTTTCCCAGTTTATCCACTGTAGTGATAAAGTACACAATGTCATCTTTTCCGGGTCTGCAAATGACCACTTTGTCAGCATAGATGTGCCGACCATAGTTCCAGTGCAGGAAACATCCACTGAAGCATTCATCCATGGCAACAGAATATCCAGTTTTCCGGAAAGGCTTTGGCACAGACAAATAGTCCCAAACAGCTTCACTGTACCACAGTTCCCAGTTGGCCTCAATTTCCTGCATAATCTCCTGAGTAACATAAGGAAACTCCAGACCATATTCTGTGGCAACACGTTTGGTAAGCACTCTCTGTAAACGTGCAAGTTTAGGCAAAGATCTATTTTTCCCCAAACCAGGAGGCACACAAGAGTTCGGTAATTTACTCACCATAGACCCGATGGGTGTGGGAAGCAAATTAGCAACTTTAGATAATGTCTCCTTAGTAGTACTGTGCGGCTCCACACAAGGTGATGTTCTCCCAGAGTCCATGGCTGTCCACTCTGAGAAAGTCAAGGCAGAAGCAACATCTTCGCCCTGGGCCCACAATAGTTCCTGTGACATTGTCTCAAACAAATCATCATCACCGGGGAGATCTGACATGGAATCTATCTCCAAATCTCTCAACTCTTCTGCTGGCAAATATTTACAAAGAGTCCCAGATATGTCCCCCTTTGATCTCTCACCCGTTCCTGACGTGGACTTCTCCGGATCCATGCATTTCTCCGGCTCTGGTTCAGGTAGTCTCTGCGGTAGGCCTCGACCACGGCCGCGGGAAGCCTTTACATATCCCACCTTCCTCTGGACCGGTGCAACAGGGATAGGTGTAGTAGACGTGGAAATGAAAGTGATGTCCGCTGAAGAAGTAGTGACAGCGGTATCTCCCTCAGGAACACTCTCGGTGGCAACAGGTGAAATCATGGTCTGTTGCTCTCTAACAGCAATGGTAGCAGCTTCCACTGTAGCAATACCTGTAGCCCAGTCCACCCGATAAGCACGGGGCGACATAGTAGGTTGCTCCACTATGAACAAATATTCTCCGCACTGCAAACAACGAACAAATGGACAGAGATGTATGGCCAGTCCTTCACACTTGTGGCAAAGCATGCCCAGCCCTTCAATATCTCCAACTGTGTAGAGAACAAACCTCCCCTGCGGTCTCAGACGAATGCCGGTATCTGTCAGCAGGGTTCCGGTCAACATAGCACCCGCAGCGGTACTCGTAGGGAACATCTTAGGTCCCATAGTTGGCGGTATCAACGAAAAAGAAGACATGGCTGCACTCTGATCCTCTCAGCACGACCACGAGGCCTCTCTTCTCCTCTGGCGCCAAACACACACACACGTGTCCCACGCGGCAACAAGTAGGTTAGGCTCCTCCCACTTGTTCCTCTGACCACGTAGCTCCCGGGCTTTTACTTCTCACCCACAGCCTACGCAGTCAGAAATAAAGTCCTGCAACTTAACCCCTTCTTCTCTCCAAATATCGACAAAGTCCAGAAACTTATTCCAACGTAAACTCCCGGTGAAATACTTCTCAGGGTTGTGGGAGGTTAACAGCTAACAATCCTGGACGACGCCCACACATGTAGCAATAACTCACGGTGGAGCTGCTGGTTTAAAGCGGGCTGTTACCGTCACCTTCGTTAACTCTATTTCACCAGAACCGGGTCTAGGGTCCCGTTGAGTTTAATACCAGACAATGTAGGCACCGGACACTTGAGTATCTTTTCCAATGCTTTAATAAATGTAAATTGAAGGAAGTAGCAGGAAAGAGGTAGAAGGAGAGTTGCAAGGAAGTTCAAATACCTTTTCTTGGTGTAGTATTAGGAATTGAGAGCTCATAGAAGAATGTACTCCCTCTTTATAGTTGAATCTTTGCCCGCCTGGGTAGCTTTCTCTCACTAACCTAGCAGCCAGTACGCAGCAAGAACAAAAGTCTCTGCCACAGACTTGATTGGAACAAAACCCGTACGATCCTCTGCCACAGGATGTAATGGTTTAAGATGAGTAGCAAACACAGCACTAGAACCTTTAAGCCGACCCGGCAGTACTATGCAGTAGGGTTACTTTAGGATACGTCCTCCAACTGAGTCACCAGGCCCCTCTCCAGACCAGCACTCTGCATGATCCTTCAATGACGGGTCCTCCCCTGGGATCTTCTCAGTTGTCCAGCTTCTTCCCATAGGACAGACAGCCCAGGACCATTCCTCTGCCGCTGTGGTAGGCCCCAGACAGGCTTCTGGGCCCGCCCACACACTGCAGCGACGTGGGCCTCCCGGACAGAGGACCACGAGGTAGTACTCCTAGCACATACCTGTTGGCCAGGAGGGTCAGCAGGTGGAAGGAAACAAACTCTAAAACATGGTGTCTGTCCCATAAATACCCTTTCCCAGAATGCAACTCGGAGGACCACCTCCACCGAGTTATCTCCAGGACAGAGGAGCACTCATACGCTTCAGCGTGTTGCCTTTCCAACACCGACCCATGGCGACAACGACACCCACAGGCACAGTGTGAAACTATATGCAACTCAGCCAAGCTGGAACAGAGGCAGATCTGACTATTTATGAACGGATAACCCACTAAATTTACCTGTCAGCAGTAGATTGAAAATCTACCAGCGCTACATATGCACCATCAAATTTGCACTTTTTTTTTTAACAAGATGGAAACCTTAGGACCTGTGTTGATGGGCTTTTGTTAAACTGTTCCTGCTGGCTATACACATATATGCAGCAGCTGTGCAGGTTTTTTTACCGTCAAGTCACTGCACAACCGCATCAGTGGGGAATGGCTTCCTATTCTCACTATGATTCATTCATTGTGAAAGTGACTATTCCTTCCTGAGACCTTGATGCTTAGCCTGAATATAGCAGGGACCATCATTGTGGACTATCTTCATCAGATAGCTGAACTGACCAAACTCAAATGTCTTTATTGTAAGAAGAATGCTCTGGCAATGCAATAAGATGCGGCAGATTTGATATAGAGGTGTTTAGAGAGTTCAGAATGAGTATTGGCTCTCCTAGCCCCAATTTGTGTCTTCAAGGGGAGCATTAAGAAGCTCCTACAAAAGGAAAGAGAAATTACATCACAGTAAAGCCCCATACACACTATTAGATTTTCTGCAGATTTGTGTCTTCAGATTTACCAAAACCATATAATATGAAGTCAAACCTTAAGAGTTTCAATTTGTATGCAATCAGGCAGGCCCTTGCACTGGTTTTGGTAAATCTGACAACAAAATTCTGCAGAAAATCTAATATTGTGTATGGGGTCTAAGGCACATGTTCGGTTGCGGTTTGCAGTTTTTAAAAGAAGTCCAGCTTTGTTCTTAATTGAATTTGCACCTGAACCAAACCTAAAATCAGGAATCTTTTCAAAAACAGACCAGGGCTGCCCTGGCTGCCCTGGACATATGTGAATTGGCTCAATTGCAAGCCAGTCCGGTTCACATGTTATGCAAACCAAATGACGTTCAAAACGCATCAGATTTGCATATATGTGAACCGAGCCTAATGGAAAGGAAAATGCAGAAACTTAAAAGTAATACCAACAACGATCACAAGGTGGCATTTAATCAAAAACGATTAAGATAGTATAGGCTGTATACATACAAGCAATCACATTTTTCCTATACTGCTGAAGGCAGCACACTTTCTACACAAAGAGCGCCCTCACTGCATGCTCTTTGCGCAGTAACTAAGCTGTCACAGACAATTCCCGATCATTGTTTATGCAACAATGCATTCTCTGTATTAAGGTAAAAAAAAACTTCTGTGTTCAGGATAACCCCCAGCCCCCACTTTTTCTTACCGGAGCTTGATCCTAATCCAGTGATGTACACGAGAGCAATGGCTCTCTCCCTCCTCACTGGGCAGACTGATAGCAACAGGAGCTATTGGCTCCTGCTGTTGTCAATCAAATCCTATGAAGAGGGAGCAGGGGGCAGGGAAAATCCCCACACAGGCAGTGGGGCTCAGGAGTGAGCCCGTATGAGTACTCCTCAGCAAGCGGTTTGTTAGGCGGGGTACTTGGAAGGTAGGAGGAACCAGGAGTGCTGGCGGGGGACTCCAGCAGTGTTAATTTAGTCAATGAAAATATTTTCGCCATAATTTTCATCAGCTGCATGTTTTCAGTAGTGAAAACTAAACAAAAATAAAATCCTAATTAAGTCAATTGACGAAAACTATGCAGAAAATCAATTCCAATTTTCGCCAACAAGCTAAAACAGGATGAAAATGCGAGGGAGGGATGTTTACTCACCTGAACTTCCGCTTTGCTCTGAGCTCTGTCTGTCTGTTAAAACCCCATCCCCCTGACAAGCTGTATTGACTAAGAGATGTAGGCTCCCTCTGCCTGCTTGCTGCCTGGGAGTTCTGGAACAATGCCCTGCAAGGTAACTGTACTTAGCACTGTCTGTTCTGTCCACCAGATTTATACTGGTTATTTGTACCTGTGTTGTTAAATTTACATGCAAAATGTGTAATTTACTTAAGACAATCATATGTGGTGTGCAGGCTCCATCTAGTGTTCCTTTTTGGTATTGCTGCAGTTCTGTTTATTTCTTTTAATGTATGTGTAAATAAGGAAGTTGTCAGCAAGCAGGGAATTTTGGGTAGGATCTTAGCAGGAAGTGAAACAGCCACCATTTTGTGAGAAGACATTCAGGAAACAACACATGTATTTCTCTATCTATCGCCATCACCCCTTAGAGAAGTTAAAAAGTAAGTTTTTACTATCCCATCTTGTACTGTATATCGTTGTTTATGCAATGTATGCTGTATTGTATGCAATATTATACTTATTGAGGTCTATTTCTGTTATTTTGTAGTTTCACCTTGCTTGTTCTAATAAAACTGAGATCAAAGAAATATGGTATCTACAGTTATTGGGATGAGAAGGTTTAGCTAGCTGTCCCAGAGGCAGAATGGTGAAATGTTTAAGCTGACCTCTGAAGGGAAGATAAGCCGACTTCGGAAGTCTGTACAGCCCGGGGCTACGCAGTATCCATACAGTCAGAAGCCTTAAAGAAACAGGCCTGAGGCAGGCAAAGCAAGCAGCCACGCTACACAGAGACGCGCTCTGTCAAGCAGCATCTACACTAGAGCGGTCTCTATACAGCAAGACAGCTTCTTCCCCGCAGCCATGTCTCACAGTGGGACATCTTCTTACAAAACACATTCACGAGCAAGCTCATCTAAGTCATCTGTCGCAAATGCAGCAGCTATCGCCCGTTCAAAAGCTGAAGCAGCAAAAGCCAGGGCCGCATTCGCAGACCAAGAGTTGCAGATGAAAAAAGAAAAGGCCCGCCTTGATGCAGAAAAGGTGAGACAGGAGCAAGAGAGAGAGAAGGAAAGAGTACGTTTAGAGCAAGAGAGAGAGAAGGAAAGAGTATGCATGGAACAAAAGAGAGAGCAAGAAAGAGTACACATGGAACAAGAGAGAGAGCGAGAAAGAGTACACATGGAACAAGAGAGAGAGAAGGAAAGAATACGCCTGGAAGAAGAGCTAGCCCAGCAGGAAGCATCTCTGAAATTGCAGCAAGCTTTCTTAGAAGCTAACATGGAGAAGCTGGCACTAGAAAGAGACACTGCCGCCGCCATTGCAGAAGCAGAAGCTTTAGAAGCAGCCGTCCATGATGAGCCAAGAGTAGGCAGCAGCATACCGGGTCTAGAAGAGGACCAACAAGATTCTTCACAACGCACGTCAGATTATGTCTACCAGCACTGGAACCCAAGAAGCATCCCACAACAAGAGATTAAACATGATGTCAGTGAGTCACATCAAATAAAGCAGCAACAAGACGACCTGGGACCCCAACGCTGCAAGCAAGAAAAATCTGACAGAGTTCCAGACTTTCCAGTTCCAACCAAACCTTCTACTCCACAAGGTACCCAGCCTTCATACAAGCATCAAACACCAGTCTTCACTCCAAAGGTGTATGCAACAAACAGGTACGAACTGCCAACCTTATGTAAGTTTGAACCCAGCGTGCCTAAAGAAGAGACTTTTACCAGGTATGCCTTTACACCGCACCACAATACACCAGCAGCCTACCTCAATGCCAATCAGGCTACTGTAGACTTTGCCAAGTTCCTGGCCAAGGACTTGTCAAATTTAGTGATCGCCCTCAACACTACAGGGCATGGCGATCCGCTTTCCAGAGTGTCATTCAAGGTCTAGATCTATCCTGCAGGGAACAGATAGAACTTCTCGTAAAGTGGCTTGGCAATGATTCTGCTGAACATGCCAAAAGGATCAGAGACATTAATATAAACCACCCTGAGATAGGCCTTACAAACATCTGGAACAGACTGGATAGTTGTTATGGCTCACCAGAGGCTATAGAAAGTACACTGTTTAAAAGGATAGAAGACTTCCCAAAAATACCTAGCAGAGGTTACCAAAGACTCAGAGAATTCAGTGACCTGTGTATGGAGTTACAAGTTGCTAAAGCAGAAGGAGACTTACCTAGCCTTTCTTATCTTGACTCTGCTAGAGGTATTAACTCCTTAGCACAAAAACTTCCTTATGAGTTACACGAAAAATGAATTACTCATGTCTGTAACTACAAACGAAAACACAATGTGCCTTTTCCACCCTTTATTGAGTTTGTGGACCTTGTAGACAGACAAGCAGGAATGAAAGATGACCCCAGCTTCATTTTTCCAGTGTCTTATACCACTTCTTCTGGCCCTAAAGAACTCAGAGCTCCAGTAGCAGTGCACAAAACTAACATTTCTTCCCACAGATTTGCAGAGTCTCAGCCAGAGGATCAAGACAGCGACCCTAAGTTCTGCCCTCTACATAAGATGCCACATCCTCTTCTGAAATGCAGATCCTTCAGGACAAAGACCATCCAGGCTGGCAAAGCTTTCCTCAAAGAGAACAACATCTGTTACAAGTGCTGCTCTTCGTCCACACATTTCGCCAAGGACTGTAAGGTCAGTGTCAAATGTACAGAATGTGACAGCACAGAGCACAACACAGCTCTACACCCAAGGCCTACTCCAAGAACTTTCCCACCTGTTCATAGGGACAAGGAGCAAGGCGGGGAGACCAAAGACTCTAGTACAGACGCCATAGCAATCACTTCACAGTGTATTGAAGTTTGCAAAGGAAGTACAGGTGGCAGATCCTGCTATAAAATCTGTCTCGTGAGAGTTTGTCCAAAAGGACGCAGAGACAAAGCAGTCAAGCTCTACGTCATCTTGGATGATCAGAGTAACAAGTCACTAGCTAGATCTATGTTTTTTTACATTCTAAACCTTAAAGGCCCCAGCAGTCCTTACTCCCTTAGGACTTGTGCAGGTACAGTGGAAACAGCGGGGAGAAGAGCTGACGGCCTACAAATTGAATCTATGGATGTAAGGCATGCCTACCCTTACCGACCATAATAGAGTGCAACCAGATGCCAGACAACAGATCAGAGATTCCCACACCAGACGCAGCAGCTCACCAGACTCACTTGAATCACATAGCACATCTCATACCGGAACTAGATGATCAGGTTCAGATAATCTTACTCCTAGAAAGGGATATCTTGCAAGTCCACAAAGCAAGAAAACTGGTCAACGGTCCTAAAAATGCCCCATATGCCCAAAAACTGGATCTCGGGTGGGTCATTATAGGCGATGTTTGCCTGGGAGGTGCACACAAACTGGCATCTGTTAATAACCTGCTCACTAGAATGGTCGTCCTTCTCTTTTCCAACCCTGTCAAAATCACATCCTCATAAAGGAGCTACCACACAACAACCCTGTACCTCTTCCCTTCCTAAGTCCCCTCTGTGACAGCAATACCTATGACGAAGACCAAAGCGACTTAGGAAGCAGTGTTCAGGAGAACAAAGGAAGACAACCAGGTAGCAATGTCCATTGAGGATAGGCTCTTCTTAGAGGTTATGGAAAGGAGTATGGAGAAAGACGGGACTAATAGCTGGGCTGCACCTCTTCTCTTTAGACCACAAAGACAACGTTTGCCTAACAACAGAGAATTAGCATATAAACGTCTCACTTCCCTAAGACACAATCTTTAAAGGAAACCAGAGATGAAAGAACATTTCTTTTCCTTCATGGAGAAAATATTCCAGAATGGTCATGCTGAGACCTCAAAGATTCAAAGGAATGTTGGTACTTACCCATATTCGGAGTCTATCACCCTAAGCCAGGGCAGATTAGAGTGGTGTTCGATTCCAGCACCAAACATGAGGGTGTCTCTCTAAATGATGTCCTTCTCTCTGGCCCTGATCTTAACAACAGACTATTAGGAGTACTTCTTCGCTTTCGCAAAGATTCAGTCGCATTCATGGCAGACATACAACAAATGTTCTATTGCTTTCTTGTTAAAGAAGAACACCGAAAGGTTTCTCTGGTTCAGGGACAACAACCCCTCTGGAGACATCACAGAATACCGCATGAGGGTGCACATATTTGGCAACAGTCCTTCCCCTGCAGTTGCTATATATGGCCTCAGACACTCTGCTAGAGTGGGAGAGTTAGAGTATGGGTCAGATGTCAGACAGTTTGTGGACAAGGATTTCTATGTAGGCGGTTGCTTGAAATCACTACCCACAAATGAAGCCGCAATCAGTCTCCTCAAAAGAACTCAGGCAATGCTTGCTTGTTCCAACTTAAGACTCCACAAGATTGCTCCAACAGTAGAGAAGTTTTAGAAGCCTTTCCTGTCCAAGATCATTCTAACGAGTTAAAGGACTTAGATCTAGGCACAGACTCACTTCCCATGCAACGCAGTCTTGGTTTGCTTTGGGACTTAAGATCTGACACATTTACTTTCCAAGTAAACAGAGAAGAAAAACCCTTTACCCGTAGAGGTGTTCTGTCTACCATAAACAGCCTGTATGATCCCTTAGGCTTTGCAGCACCTGTCACCATCCAGGGTAAGGCACTACTTAGAGACTTAACCTGTGAGTCGCTAGATTGGGACCACCCTCTCCCCACTGACAAGAAGAACCTATGGCTAGAGTGGAAGGACTCACTAACAGCTCTATCCAACCTTAAAATTCCACAACCATATGCTCCTCTGTCATCTGCTGACGTTCAGATACAAAGACTTTGTGTGTTTTCGGATGCTTCTGTTAAAGCAATTGCTGCTGTAGCTTACCTGAAAACCATAGACACTAAAGGACAATGCCACATAGGGTTCCTAATGGGGAAAGCAAAACTTGCACCACTTCCTGAACACACCATACCCAGGCTGGAACTTTGTGTTGCAGTATTAGCTACAGAGCTAGCGGAACTAATTGCAATCAGAGGCCCAGTGAAACTCATTTGTTCTGACAGAGGGTCTAACTTTGTAGGAGCAGTAAAAGAACTTCAAATTCCTTCTAATTGGGACATTCTCAGAGTAGAAAGATACTTGAGTGAACAAGACTGCACGTGGATCTTCAACCCACTTCACTCTTCTCACATGGGAGGTGTTTGGGAGAGGATGATAGGCATAGCCCGCAGAATTCTTGACTCTATCTTCCTACAAGTAGGAACTGCAAGGCCTACTCACGAATGTTTAGTGACATTTATGGCAGAGGTTACAGCTATCATTAACGCCAGACCTTTGACATCCATTTCAAGTGACTCTGAGGATCCAGTGGTCCTCACACCTGCTATGTTACTCACGCAAAAGACTAGTCTTGCTGGTGCTCCAGCTGGAAAGTTTTGTGAGAAGGACCTTTACAAACGTCAATGGAGACAAGTACAAACCCTTGCCAATACCTTCTGGAACCGGTGGAGGGAACAATATATATCTACTCTACAAGTAAGGAGAAAGTGGCACACTGAAAAGCCTAATCTTAAACCTGGTGATGTTGTACTCATGAAAGATTGCCAGACACTAAGGAATATGTGGCCTTTAGGTTTGATCACCAAAGTACTGCCAAGCAAGGATAATCATGTCCATAAGGTCGAGGTCAAGATCTTTTAACAGAATGAGGCTAAAGTATTCTTGAGACCAGTGACTGCACTTATTCTGCTGCTTTCTACGGAGGACTCTGTTAGTGACATCGCTTGATGTCAGGCGGGGAGTGTTCTGTCCACCAGATGTTTTATACTGGTTATTTGTACCTGTGTTGTTAAATTTACATGCAAAATGTGTAATTTACTTAAGACAATCATATGTGGTGTGCAGGCTCCATCTAGTGTTCCTTTTTGGTATTGCTGCAGTTCTGTTTATTTCTTTTAATGTATGTGTAAATAAGGAAGTTGTCAGCAAGCAGGGAATTCTGTGTAGGATCTTAGCAGGAAGTGAAACAGCCACCATTTTGTGAGAAGACATTCAGGAAACAACACGTATATTTCTCTATCTATCGCCATCACCCCTTAGAGAACTTAAAAAGTAAGTTTTTACTATCCCATCTTGTACTGTATATCGTTGTTTATGCAATGTATGCTGTATTGTATGCAATATTATACTTATTGAGGTCTATTTCTGTTATTTTGTAGTTTCACCTGGCTTGTTCTAATAAAAGATCAAAGATCAAAGAAATATGGTATCTACAGTTATTGGGATGAGAAGGTTTAGCTAGCTGTCCCAGAGACAGAACACTGTCTAAAACAACAGCCTCTCCAGACCAGTTCTCTGTCCTGTGCACTCCCTCACTCCCATTTACTTCCCTATCCCCACTACATGTTATTAGATTTTTACTCCAGGAGTATATAATGAGTTTGGAAATGGTAGAAAAATGCTTAAATAATGCATTACAATTTAACAAAACCTTTACTGTATGACTAAAATTAAAATAGCATTTTATTCAAAAGACTATCACTAAAACTAAATCGAAATTTGATGTCAAAATTAGTATAAGATAGATAAGTATAACATGTTTGATATTTAAAAAAAAAATAAAGGTTTAGAATCACTTTAACTTTTAGAACTGCTTCTCGTCAATGGTCAATAGGATTGCAAAAGCAGGTTGATACAGCTTAGAAGCAGGCCAGCTGCAGGACAAATTCACCTGTGAATGGTCCATAGTCTTCTACCTAAAGCATATTGTTAAACAAATGTAGTATGGGAATACATAAAAACTTGGGGCAGTGCAGTTTTCATTAACTTTCACATTGTCTATCACATCAAAGATACTTTTGATTATAGTTGTTAACATTCAGGAAATTCAGGGATAGCGGTTTAATTTGTGTTCATCCATGTTAAATGTACTGTATCTTCACCTTCATATATACAGAGGACAACTCATAGGGGAAATCATACAGCAATGTTATTTTAAATGTGAAAATAACACATTTTATGCTGTGGACTCCAAGTCAGCATAAGACTCATGTATGTTGTATTTGTGTTGGCTGTTTTGCTAATGAGCCTGCAAATGAGCTAAAACAAGGACAAAAAGTCCCTTCTTCCTCACCACAGAAATTCAATGCAGAAAACTCTCAAATGATTATTATGTAATAATATTCAATAACATTCATTTAATTTCAATGTCATGGAACATTCCTCAAGAGTGCGCTTTATGATTTCATGAACATTGCTCTCCTAAATCCCCAACACTGCTGCCTTAACCTGACAGACATTCTGTGGAATCTACATTACAAAGTCAATAACAAATTATTAAACAGGGAATTAGGCTGTTATATACATATGGATTCATATGGCATCTGCAGTTCAGGGTAGTAAACGCAAACCCAAGAATATAATTTTAAATAGGTAAAAAAAGTGCTACAGGGTGAACTTAGGTCAGAGGAGGAATTTCCTACCTTCATAAGTGTTCCTTTAAAATTTTATACCAAAGTACTTCTGGGTTATATACTACCTACAGCATATATCATAACCTGGTACAAAATGTAGGTGATCTCAGCCCAATCAACAAAACACCCTATTTACACTCTATTTTCTGAATAACTTAAAAATAAAGCCAACGCATTATTGTTTCGTTTTCACCAGTGTGGATAAGTGAACTTGTATTTAGATGTAGGTAGTTTATTTCACTTTATTAGTATTTTTTCAGTCAAAAGCATTTACTTATTGCAATTCGACTACCTTTTGTATTTATGAGATTTTTGTTTAACCTTAGCATACTGCGATACATCCTTACTGAATACTGTAATTTTAGCAAACTTTTATATAGGAACATATTCAAAATGTCCAATTGTGTTGAAGGTGATCCCTCTTTGGCCAGTCCCTGCTCCCTGCTACTTTGCAAAATTCCAAATACTTACTTGCTTTATAGCATACTTGAATTCCTTCCCTTCCTGATGTTCCATGCTGAGGATACATTTATAAAGGTCCCCCCTTTAAGAGCCCACACGATTTGCAGCAGATGGCACCCAATCCAACTGTCACTAACCGTTTGTGTCTCCACTTACAATAAGGAACCAATCAGAGTGGTTCTCATTCATATGCTCTATTGCAGGGATGACATAGTGATCACATACAAGCCTGAAGGTTCACCGAAAAATAAAAGCCTTTAGCCCAAAGATAAACTCAGACACTTTCAGGATGCAGATCATCTGCAGTGCCAACTGTTTAATACTGCAGTTGTCAGATACAATTGCAGTATTAAAAAATATAGGAATTAATCAGGCTTTGGGAGATGAAATGAGCCCCACATCCCCGTGGAATATGCAGTAATGACAAGAAGGAAAAATGTGACTTTACGGTGCTCAACATCTCAGAAATTAAACACAATTTTTTTTTTAAGATAAAAAAGATCTTTTATTGTAGTGGTCTCCAAACTGAGGCTCGCTTTTACCTGGCCCTTGGGGCATTATTTCATCCACTGATACCAACAGTGAGGCATGATTACCCTCCTTGGCACCAACAATGGTGCCCAATGACAATAAGGGTGGGGCACAATTCCTCCCACTGACACTAACGCTGGGGCCCAAAGACATCAATGATGGGGCACAATTCCTCCCAATGATATCAACAATGGGGCACAATTCCTCCCAATGACACCAATGATGGGGCACAATTTCTACCAATTACACCAAAAATGGGGGCCAATGACATCATCCATCAGGCACAATTCCTCCAACAATGGGGCAAAATTCCTCCCACTGAAACCAATAATGGGGCACAATTCCTCCCACTGAAACCAACGATGGGGCATTGTTTTTCCCACTGATGTCAGCAACTTTTCTACTCCCAATGGACACAGTCCACTTCCCCTAATGTAAACTGGCCCTGTTTGGAAAGTTTGAAGACTCCTGTTTACTGGTTTACAAAAGATAAAAAGACATTTCATTAAAGCCCAAATAGATTAATAACAATACTGCTAGTGCCAGACACAAATCCACCTCCACCCCCCCTTGACATAACAATACTAAGAAATAATTTATGACATCATAGGAATACTTACAAATCCATAGCAAGACTAGTGGGCCAAAGCAATTGCGTTATCTGTACGCGTTTCGCTGTTATAGCTTCATCAGGAGGATTCTTGTGTCTAGACATATATCAGCGTAGAAAACTCTCATAGCCAGCAGAGAGGATTGAGTGGGGTTTTTTTTAGTCGGTCCAGGCAGATACCACCAGGTGAACGTCATATATTGTCAATCATATGGAGAACAGAACAACACATAAGGTAACCCATCCTAACATGCAGCAGGACCCAGAATACAGAAAGTGTATCTTCAGTCCTATGGTGTATATATTCACAGACAGCTGGGACTGTGAAGTTTCATGGCATGTGGTCAGGACGTCTCCCCATCACAAAAATGCTGTGTAAGGTGTAAAATGGCAGGGAAGCGCCACATAACCTGGTTTGGTCATTGTATTATGCAAAAAAAACTGAAACTATTTGTACATATTTGTTATAGTTCATATGATATATGTGTTTTGGGTTGCAATAGGACATGTGCATCAAATTTCTTTTAGACATAATGAAAAAAAATCTGTGCCTTCCAGAAACATTTTTTTTTAACATGGCCATTAAGTAATTGGAGAAGTGATTCACTTGTAGCAGGTTTTGAACTGTTAAATTTATTCTACAGTTATTCCTGATTCACCTTTGGGCAGGAATCCACTTAGCAGGATAGTGTTTGCACATCATGTTCCTAAGCGGCAAAAGGAACAATGCTATTATAACCTTTAATAGGTGAGTCACACATGGTTAATTTGCACAGCTTACCCACTCAGAAGCGTCATGTAGCTCCCCTGTCAAGCGCACCACACATGACCCTTCCTACTGCCATTAAAGTTAAACTGATTTTCTGCTGTCAAATGTCAGTACAGACCATCAAGAAAAGAAGAGGATGATGTCATTAAAAATTTAATAAAGATATTTTATGCGTGTACTGAACTGAAACTGTTTTATCATATACTGTAATTCATGTATCAGTTACAAAGAGCTGAAATTTTCTTTATTCTGAATATTATCACAAATATAAATTTATAGGACATACAGTAAAACTTGATGATTTTTGGCATCAGCTTGGAGAATAATAATGCATATATTCATTAGAAGTTAAGAGGTAGTGTAAAGATGAGGTAGATTGAGCAGTTTGGTGATAAAATCATGTGCTATGCATACAGAGCTTTAGAAATGCCTCAACAGACATGGCACTAGTTATACATTACAAAAAAAACTAGGAGCAAGACTTTTTGGAAGATCAAGTGAAACTTAGCTCATTAGGAACAGGGTACAGTACAGGATAGTTTATTGACTGCGGAGATAAAAGCTATACCCCATGAGAACTTTCTGCTTAAGGATACTAATTTGCAAACATTAACCAAAGTGCCTGTAAAGCAAATATAACTGCTATTACATGATCCAAATAATCTTCAAACTGTATTTCCATTTTATGATCAAATAATTAACAAGTAGAGGTGCTCATCTTTGTAAGTCATTGCTCCAGATGTCTCTCTTCTACATTCCAGAACCCCAACATTTCCACTGTTTTGTTAAGTCCATAAGAATATCATTTCTAATAACCTGATGATCCCTAATGTTTAAAATGTATGGAAGAGCCCTGGGGCCATCATAAAAAAAAATACAGAATTATGAGTTTGCAAAAAAAAAATTTTTTTTTACAGAATTCTGAGTTTGAAAGTCAGAATTCTGAGTTTGAAAGTCAGAATTCTGAGATTCAAAGTCAGAATTCTGAGATTCAAAGTCAGAATTCTGAGTTTGAAAGTCAGAATTCTGAGATTCAAAGTCAGAATTCTGAGATTCAAAGTCAGAATTCTGAGTTTGAAAGTCAGAATTCTGAGATTCAAAGTCAGAATCGTGAGTTAAAAAAAAAAAATTTACAGAATTCTGAGATTAAAAGTCAGAATTCTGAGTTTCAAAGTCAGAATTCTGAGATTAAAAGTCAGAATTCTGAGTTAAAATGTCAGAATTCTGAGTTTCAAAGTCAGAATTCTGAGTTTCAAAGTTAGAATTCTGAGATTAAAATTCAGAATTCTGAGTTTCAAAGTCAGAATTCTGAGATTAAAAGTCAGAATTCTGAGATTAAAAGTCAGAATTCTGAGATTAAAAGACAGAATTCTGAGTTTCAAAGTCAGAATTCTGAGTTTCAAAGTCAGGACCAATGAGCAATAAGGTAGTAACACCTACAGATCATCATTCTGCAGACATACATGTCTTCTGCTCTGTATATGAATATGTAAATCTATCTTAGTTACAGCACACAGTATAGGGAAGCAGGCAGTGCTGGGTCTCTGGTTCCTCTACTGTATTAGTTAGTTCCTCGGTTTGCTGTCTTATCCTTCTTCTCTGTCATCTGCTCCAACATAAAGAGCCATGCTGAAAATGTGTGTATTGTGTGTGAGTGGGGGGGGTGGGGGCACAGCTTCCATAGATAACAGAACACAAGGGCCAGCACACCTCTGCACCCCAACTTGTAGGACACATTGCACTATTGCCCCTACATGAGGGAATTGTGAATGGCTAGAAGGCAGCAGGACAATGTGTGTCTATGGTCATAACAGATTAATCATAGCAATTAATTGTATGGGCTGATAAGGTGTGTCACACACAATTTATCTCATATTCAACATAAAAAGCACTGCTAAAGTGTCCTTAAGTGATAGCCTAGCAGTTAGAGTAATAGGCTTATAGTGTTGAAAGTTGTAGGTTCTAATCCAGTTCAGGGCATAATCTTTAGTTATATATTTTCAATATATTGATTTTATATTAAACATATTTTAAAATATATTATATATATGTATATTATTGATATATCCAAATTGATTTCAAGGCATATTAACAAAGACATATTGATAAAAAAGTTGTATATGCTGACTACTATAAATTAGAGAGTAGGGATTTTTTTACAAATCTGTGTATATATTGGGATAATTTTGGTGACATGGGGCCAGTTCTCAATTTCAGTAGATTGTCCCTGGAAGCTGCATGATAACCATCATATCTCATAACTCAGCCCTGAGCTCTGCACTATAATCTGTGTGTACTACAATGTACACGCCCATATCTCCCCTTCACTGATTGGCTGCACTTTATTCCCACTGACACAGATGCAGCGCCATTTTCCTCTTAGCTACACCATTGACACAGGAATTTTTTCCATCCAATGACACCACCGATGCAGGGTAATTTTTCCCATGTAATGACATCACCGATGCAGGGTCATTTTTCCCATCCAGTGACACCACCGATGCAGGGTCATTTTTCCCATGTAATGACATCACCGATGCAGGGTCATTTTTCCCATGTAATGATATCACCGATGCAGGGTCATTTTTCCAATGTAATGATATCACCGATGCAGGGTCATTTTTCCCATGTAATGACATCACCGATGCAGGGTAATTTTTCCCATCTAAAGACACCACCGATGCAGGGTCATTTTTCCCATGTAATGACACCACCGATGCAGGGTCATTTTTCCCATCTAATGACACCACCGATGCAGGGTCAATTTTCCTATCCAATGACACCACCGATGCAGGGTAATTTTTCCCATGTAATGACACCACCGATGCAGGGTCATTTTTCCCATGTAATGATATCACCGATGCAGGGTCATTTTTCCTATCCAATGACACCACCGATGCAGGGTCATTTTTCCCATGTAATGACACCACCGATGCAGGGTCATTTTTCCCATGTAATGACACCACCGATGCAGGGTCATTTTTCCCATGTAATGATATCACCGATGCAGGGTCATTTTTCCTATCCAATGACACCACCGATGCAGGGTCATTTTTCCCATGTAATGACACCACCGATGCAGGGTCATTTTTCCCATGTAATGATGGCAAATACATGGCAAATGAGGTTCAATGTAGAAAAATGTAAAACAATGCATTTGGGTGGCAAAAATATGAATGCAATCTATACACTGGGGGGAGAACCTCTGGGGGAATCTAGGATGGAAAAGGACCTGGGGGTCCTAGTGGATGATAGGCTCAGCAATGGCATGCAATGCCAAGCTGCTGCTAATAAAGCAAACAGAATATTGGCATGCATTAAAAGGGGGATCAACTGCAGAGATAAAACGATAATTCTCCCGCTCTACAAGACTCTGGTCCGCCCGCACCTGGAGTATGCTGTCCAGTTCTGGGCACCAGTCCTCAGGAGGGACGTACTGGAAATGGAGCGAGTACAAAGAAGGGCAACAAAGCTAATAAAGGGTCTGGAGGATCTTAGTTATGAGGAAAGGTTGCGAGCACTGAACTTATTCTCTCTGGAAAAGAGACGCTTGAGAGGGGATATGATTTCAATTTACAAATACTGTACTGGTGACCCCACAATAGGGATAAAACTTTTTCGCAGAAGAGAAAAGAAAAGAGGTTTAACCTTAAACTACGTAGAGGGTTCTTTACTGTAAGAGCGGCAAGGATGTGGAATTCCCTTCCACAGGCGGTGGTCTCAGCGGGGAGCATTGATAGCTTCAAGAAACTATTAGATAATCACCTGAATGACCACAATATACAGGGATATGTAATGTAATACTGACACATAATCACACACAAAGGTTGGACTTGATGGACTTGTGTCTTTTTTCAACCTCACCTACTATGTAACTATGTAACTATGTATGATATCACCGATGCAGGGTCATTTTTCCTATCCAATGACACCACCGATGCAGGGTCATTTTTCCCATCTAATGACACCACCGATGCAGGGTCATTTTTCCCATCCAATGACATTTCGGCCACTAGCGGGGTGCTTTTACCCCCCCCCACTAGCGGCCGAGAAAGGGTTAAAACCGCCCGCAATGCGCCGCAATAGCGGCGTTTTGCCGGCGGTATCCCAGCGCTGCCCCATTGATTTCAATGGGGAGCAGCGGTGGAGGAGCGGTAAACACATCGCTCCAAAGAAGCTGCTGACAGGACTTTTTTTCCTGTCCTGCCAGCGCAGCGCTCCGGTGTGAAAGCACTCGGGTAGAGTAATGTGAAGACTTCACATTACTCTACCCGAGTGCTTTCACACCGGAGCGCTGCGCTGGCAGGACAGGAAAAAAAGTCCTGTCAGCAGCTTCTTTGGAGCGATGTGTTTACCGCTCCTCCACCGCTGCTCCCCATTGAAATCAATGGGGCAGCGCTGGGATATCGCCGGCAAAACACCGCTATTGCGGTGCATTGCGGGCAGTTTTAACCCTTTCTTGCCCGCTAGCGGGGGGTAAAAGTGCCCCGCTAGCGGCCGAAATGCGCCGCTAATCCGACGGTAAAACGCAGATAAAAATAGCTGCGTTTTACCGCGGACGCTATGGGCAGCTCAGTGTGAAAGGGGTCTTAGAGTTTAAAACTGGAGCACACATAAGGGGCTAACAGTAGTGAAGAAGAAAAATGGCCCTGCATCGGTGGTGTCATTGGATGGAAAAAAATGGCCCTGCATTGGTGGTGTCATTGGATGGAAAAAAATGGCCCTGCATCGGTGGTGTCACTGGATGGAAAAAAATGACCCTGCATCGGTGGTGTCAATAGATGGAAACAAAATGACCCTGCATCAGTGGTGTCACTGGATGGAAAAAATGACCCTGCATCGGTAGTGTCATTGCATGGAAAGAAATGACCCTGCATCGGTGGTGTCACTGGATGGAAAAATTCCCCTGCATTGGTGGTTGAGTTATGAGATATGATGGTTATCATGCAGCTTCCAGGGACAATCTCCTGAAATTGAGAACTGGCCCCATGTCACCAAAATCATCCCAATATATACACAGATTTGTAAAAAAAAATCCCTACTCTCTAATTTATAGTAGTCAGTTTATACAACAATTTTATCAATATGTCTTTGTTAATATGCCTTGAAATCAATTTGGATATATCAATAAAATACAATTTAAGTTCTCAGTAACATAGTTTAAAATAAGTTTAATATAAAATCATTATATTGAAAATATATATAATTAAAAAACATGCTCTGAATCGCATAAGAACCAGAACTTTCAACACTATAAGCCTGGTGCGCTAACCACTATACTGTCACTTAAGGGTTCTTAATGGTTGCTTTCTTAATGTTTAATATGTGGTTCATTATCTGTGAAACAACTGTATTAATCCAGATAAGTGATTTATGATCGATTTGTTATGACCAGTCTCCTGAAATTGTGAACTGCCCCCCAGGGGAAACTGAAGATGATACCCTAATGATCCCATCTGATCACCCTAATAATATATACACAGTTTTTTCTTTGAAATCTCTACTCTCTAATTTATAGTAGGCAGCATATACTACAACTTTGTGTGCTCAATATATCAGTGTGTCTTTGTTAATATACCTTGAAATCAATTTTGGATATATTGATAAAATACAATTTAAGCCCTCACTATCTCATATTTTAAAATATATATGTATAAAAAAATGCCCTCACCTGGACTAGAACCCACAACTTCACCAATATAAACCTGCTGCTCTTACCACTACACTATCTCTCATTAGTGGTTGTATGTGCTTTTATGTTTAATATGAGGTTAATTGTATGTGAAACATCTCTATTAGTCCACACAAGTAATTGCTATGATCAATCCGTTATAAACATAGATACACATTGTCCTGCTGCTTTCTAGCCATTCACAATTCCCTCATGTAGGGGCAAAAGTGAAATGTTTCCCACAAGTTGGAGTGCAGAGCTGTGCTGTGCTGGCCATTGTGTTCTGCTATCTATGGAAGCTGTGTAACCCCCCCCCCCTCTCTCACACACAATACACACGTTTTCAGCATGGCTCTTTATGTTGGAGCAGATGACAGAGAAGGATAAGACAGCAGAGGAACCAGAGAACCCAGCACTGCCTGCTTCCCTATACTGTGTGCTGTAACTAAGATAGATTTATATATCCATATACAGAGCAGAAGACATGTATGTCTGCAGAATGATGATCTGTGGGTGTTACTACATTATTGCTCATTGGTCCTAAAATCTTCCTATAGACTACTATATTTATAAACTCAGAATTCTGACTTTGAAACTCAGAATTCTGACTTTGAAACTCAGAATTCTGACTTTTAATCTCAGAATTCTGACTTTTAATCTCAGAATTC
The DNA here is from genome assembly GCF_042186555.1 of Aquarana catesbeiana. Classification (NCBI taxonomy): domain Eukaryota; kingdom Metazoa; phylum Chordata; class Amphibia; order Anura; family Ranidae; genus Aquarana; species Aquarana catesbeiana. Next base: position 258,116,091 of record NC_133327.1, on the reverse strand, counting down.
TGACTTTGAAACTCAGAATTCTGACTTTTAATCTCAGAATTCTGACTTTTAATCTCAGAATTCTGACTTTTAATCTCAGAATTCTGACTTTGAATCTCAGAATTCTGACTTTTAATCTCAGAATTTTGACTTTTAATCTCAGAATTCTGACTTTTAATCTCAGAATTCTGACTTTGAAACTCAGAATTCTGACTTTGAAACTCAGAATTCTGACTTTTAATCTCAGAATTCTGACTTTGAAACTCAGAATTCTGACTTTGAAACTCAGAATTCTGACTTTGAAACTCAGAATTCTGACTTTGAATCTCAGAATTCTGACTTTGAATCTCAGAATTCTGTATTTTTTTTTTTTAAACTTACAATTCTGAATTTTAATCTCAGAATTCTGAGTTTCAAAGTCAGAATTCAGTTTTTTTTTTATGATGGCCCCAGGGCTCTTTTTTTTTTTTTATGATGGCCCCAGGGCTCTTCCATAAAAATGTCACTAAACATTGGTCTAAGAAAATATTCTACTCAAGTACATAGTTACATACATAGTTACATAGTAGGTGAGGTTGAAAAAAGACACAAGTCCATCAAGTCCAACCTATCTGTGTGATTATGTGTCAGTATTGCATTATATATCCCTGTATGTTGCGGTCATTCAGGTGCTTATCTAATAGTTTCTTGAAGCTATCAATGCTCCCCGCTGAGACCACCGCCTGTGGAAGGGAATTCCACATCCTTGCTGCTCTTACAGTAAAGAACCCTCTACGTAGTTTAAGGTTAAACCTCTTTTCTTCTAATTTTAATGAGTGGCCACGAGTCTTGTTAAACTCTCTTCTGCGAAAAAGTTTTATCCCTATTGTGGGGTTACCAGTACGGTATTTGTAAATTAATCATATCCCCTCTCAAGCGTCTCTTCTCCAGAAAGAATAAGTTCAGTGCTCGCAACTTTTCCTCATAACTAAGATCCTCCAGACCCTTTATTAGCTTTGTTGCCTTTCTTTGTACTCGCTCCATTTCCAGTACATCCTTCCTGAGGACTGGTGCCCAGAACTGGACAGCATACTCCAGGTGCGGCCGGACCAGAGCTTTGTAGAGTGGGAGAATTATCGTTTTATCTCTGGAGTTGATCCCCTTTGCATGCCAATATTCTGTTTGCTTTGTTAGCAGCAGCTTGGCATTGCATGACATTGCTGAGCCTATCATTTACTAGGACCCCCAGGTCCTTTTCCATCCTAGATTCCCCCAGAGGTTCTCCCCCCAGTGTATAGATGGCATTCATATTTTTGCCACCCAAATGCATTATTTTACATTTTTCTACATTGAACCTCATTTGCCATGTAGTCGCCCACCCCATTAATTTGTTCAGGTCTTTTTGCAAGGTTTCCACATCCTGTGGAGAAGTTATTGCCCTGCTTAGCTTAGTATCGTCTGCAAATACAGAGATTGAACTGTTTATCCCATCCTCCAGATCATTTATGAACAAATTAAATAGGATTGGTCCCAGCACAGAACCCTGGGGAACCCCACTACCCACCCCTGACCATTCCGAGTACTCCCCATTTATCACCACCCTCTGAACTCGCCCTTGTAGCCAGTTTTCAATCCATGTACTCACCCTATGGTCCATGCCAACGGACCTTATTTTGTACAGTAAACGTTTATGGGGAACTGTGTCAAATGCTTTTGCAAAATCCAGATACACCACGTCTATGGGCCTTCCTTTATCTAGATGGCAACTCACCTCCTCATAGAAGGTTAATAGATTGGTTTGGCAAGAACGATTCTTCATGAATCCATGCTGATTATTGCTAATGATACCGTTCTTATTACTAAAATCTTGTATATAGTCCCTTATCATCCCCTCCAAGAGTTTACACACTATTGATGTTAGGCTAACTGGTCTGTAATTCCCAGGGATGTATTTTGGGCCCTTTTTAAATATTGGTGCTACATTGGCTTTTCTCCAATCAGCTGGTACCATTCCAGTCAGTAGACTATCTGTAAAAATTAGGAACAACGGTCTGGCAATCACTTGACTGAGTTCCCTAAGTACCGTCGGATGCAAGCCATCTGGTCCCGGTGATTTATTAATGTTAAGTTTCTCAAGTCTAATTTTAATTCTGTCCTCTGTTAACCATGGAGGTGCTTCCTGTGTTGTGTCATGAGGATAAACACTGCAGTTTTGGTTACTGAAGCTCCCAGATTCACTCGTGAAGACTGAGGAGAAGAATAAATTCCATACCTTCGCCATCTCCCCATCCTTTGTAACCAGATGTCCTTCCTCATTCTTTATGGGGCCAATATGGTCTGTCCTCCCTTTTTTTACTGTTTACATACTTAAAGAATTTCTTGGGATTTTTTTTGCTCTCCTCCGCTATGTGTCTTTCATGTTCTATCTTAGCTGTCCTAATTGCACCCTTACATTTCTTGTTGCATTCTTTATAAAGTCTGAATGCTGAGGATGATCCCTCAACCTTGTATTTTTTGAAGGCCTTCTACTTTGCTTTTATATGCATTTTTACATTGGAGTTAAGCCATCCAGGACTTTTGCTCGCTCTTTTAAATGTATTATCCAATGGGATACATTGGCTAATGCCCTTATTTAATATGCTCTTAAAGCAAACCCATCTCTCCTCCGTATTCTTTGTTCCTAATATTTTATCCCAATTTATGCCTTTTAGCAAGGTTTGTGGTTTAGGGAAGTTGGCTCTTTTGAAATTCAGTGTCTTTGTATTCCCTTTATGTTACCTATTTGTGTGATTTATACTGAAACTAATTGACCTGTGATCGCTGTTACCTAAATTGCCCCGTATTTCCACATCCGTGATCAGGTCTGTATTGTTGGTAATCAGTAGATCCAGTAATGTTTTATTTCTAGTTGGTGCGTCTACCATCTGACCCATAAAATTGTCCTGCAAGACATTAAGGAACTGGCGAGCCTTAAATGAATGCGCGGTTCCCTCCGCCCAGTCTATGTCTGGATAATTAAAATCCCCCATTATGATAACACTTCCCATCCTTGCTGCTAATCCAATTTGTGATAGGAGATCCGTCTCCACTTCCTCCCTCAGGTTAAGGGGCCTATAGCAAACTCCCAGTATTATTTTCCCCTTAGCTTCATCCCTTTGGAGCTCTACCCATAAGGATTCCACCTCCTCTCTAGCTCCCTCAGTGATGTCATCTCTCACATTCACTTGTACATTATTCTTGATATATAGGTATACCCCTCCCCCTTTTTTACCCTCTCTATCCTTGCGGTATAGGGTATACCCTTGAATGTTTACCAGCCAATCATGAGAGCTGTTGAACCAGGTCTCTGAAATTCCCACAAAATCCAAATCCTCCTCGTACAACAGTATCTCTAGTTCACCCATCTTGTCCGCCATGCTCCTGGCATTGGTGAACATGCCACATATTTTAGACCGGTCGCATATTGTCCTCGTATTGGGTGAAGTATGAATTCTTTGATTGCTCTTAGCCACCTCCAAATCTCCAAATTCCTTTTTTTTCTTTCTTTGCTATTGTGATCTGACTAGTTGTTGTGGGGTGGCTACGTTCGTACTCCATTGTTCCACTATATAGGAATGTAGCCACCCTTTCTTGCACGCTCCCGAGATGAACTAGGAACGGTGGGATTTGTAGTGTGCGTAGAACAGTGCACATGTCCACAACTAGCGTGCCCTGTTTGTTCCAAACAAATTGAAGTTAGGGCAAAGGGAGAAGTTTGGGAGCTCCCAGAGGATGTTACAAGAAGACAGAAAAACAAAAAACTCTTAATGAGAAATAAATTACAGGGACATTAACCACTTGCTTACTGAGCACCAAAACCCTCTTCCTGCCCAGACCAATTTTTAGCTTTTAGAGCTGTCACTCTTTGAACGACAATTGAGCGGTCATACAACACTGTAACTAAATGAAATTTTTATCATTTTTTCCCACAAATAAAGTTTTCTTTTGGTGGTATTTGATCACCTTTTTTTTTTTTTGTTAAAAAAATGAAAAAAGAGCAAAATGTAAAAAAAAATACAAAACCGTTTTATATTTTGTTAATAAATTTTGCAAACAGGTAATTTTTCTCCTTCATTGATGTACGCTGATGAGGCTGCACTGAAGGGCACTAATAGGCTGCACTGGTGGGCACTGATAGGTGGCATTGGTGGGCACTGAGAGGTGGCACTGATGGGTGGCACTGATGGAAAGGTAAACTGTTATTTTACTTTTGGATAGCATAGAGATGGATTAGAACACCTTTCATTTTTTTTTCTGTCTGTGCCCCTGTTAGGGAGATTCACCCTCTCTATCTGTCTACCTTTAGCACCAAAAGTGAAGGAAAAATCACATGTATTTGGTTATTGCCTGAACTTGAAAGGATTTCCCCTCACTTCTTGATTTGGCTATGGGGCAGGAAGTGAAGGGAAATCTCCCCAATGGGACACAGATGAAAAAAAAAACAAAACTAAAAGAAAGAGGTGTTATAATGGGATTCCTCCCCCTGCACAGCCAGGCACACCAAATCTTCACAGGCACACTTAAGTCAGAGAACAGTCCGTGACTTTTTTTTTGTGAGAGTAATAACTTGCATAGGAATGGGAGATGCCTACTTGACTTCACCAACTTCAGGGACAACTTTTCCTATTTATAGTCTCTTTATACAGCCCCTCTTCTTCACTCCAGCACACACTTGCTTGCAGAACTTGACTGGAACACTGAGAGTACCTAACAGTCACTTAGGTTAAGAAATAACCCTTTACAGGCAGGAACCTGAGGCCCCTTAGTTGTGTAGCAGAATTACAGTGTCCAGCTAGCATCACTCTTGTGGCTACTTATCCCAGCACCACCTCTTCAGGCATCGCTAACCCACCCGGCTGCAGCTGCCCCTTTCACTAGCCCTCCAGGCTATCTTCTCCCCACAGTCCTCCAGACTGATACCCACCAGCCCACCCGGCTGAGGTATTTATGAGATGGCCTGCTCCCTGCCAGCCCTTCACTGGGGATTGGCTGAGGCCCACATAAATATTCCAAGCAGCTCCATCTAGCTTCCACCCACTTTATCCAGAACAGTCTCCAATATCCCAGAAAACAGGGGGAGGCACCAGAGAAGCTGCTAGGATGAGTCACCCAGCCCTGAGCCACTAAACCCTGTTCCAGATACACAGCCCAGGCTTGGCTCTTGGCCAAGCTAACATTTTTCTAAACTAACATTCTAACACACAAGATGGTACTACACTCCCCCCCAGAAAAACAGCCTGTTCCCACGGCTGAGAAAAACACACTCCTGAGCCGAGGAGAAAATCGGGCATCCATAAAAAAATCTAAGGGAGGGGAAAAGGGAAGCAACTTCGAAGGGGTTATGTACAAATAAATAGGCATTATCAAAAATAGACATATATATATATAATTTTTTCAATATGTATATCACATTTATTTACATCCTTACTATAGGTCCTTGTAGCTAACATCACAAAGACAGTATAAGGCACATGTTTTAGCTGGAGCACCTCCACCTAGAGGGAAGCTCTTCCAGCAAACTGTAGAGAACCAGAGTCCACCACTAGCAGGGGTACAGCAGTCTGTAACGATACCTGCAAACAGAACAAACATGCAATCCTATCACTAAACTTACTATCTATCCAAACATTCTGTCAGAAGGGGGTTATAAGCCTGCTGGCAGAAACAAACATCAGCAACAGTATATTTATTTTTTCAAGAGTCTTTGGTAGGAGGAGCCCCTTCAAGTTAGCAAAGTAGTAACAGGATATTAGGCCTCACCCAAAGTTATTCAACAGAAATAGGACATCGATCTGGATAACGACTCAGGGTGTCAGGCTGGCCTAGTCCATAAAGCAAAGAAACAGAGTCAGCAATGCTCTCCCTCTGCCACCTGTGAGCTGAACACTCCCCATCAGTCCCTTCACAGGTAATACTGCGAATTGGGCAGTCTTTTAACCACTTCAGCCCCGGAAGTGGTTAAAAGGCTAGGCCTTTTTTGCGATGCGGCACTGCGTCGCTTTAACTGACTATTGACGGTCGTGTGATGTTGTACCCAAACAAAATGTATGACCTTTTTTCCCCACAATTAGAGATTTCTTTTGGTGGTATTTGATTACCTCTGCATTTTTTATTTTTTGCTCTATAAACAAAAAAAGAGTGACAATTTTGAAAAAACACAATATTTTGTACTTTTTGCTATCATAAATATCCCCAAAAAATAAAAATAATAATTTCTTCATCGGTTTAGGTTGATATGTATTCTTCTACATATTTTTGGTTAAAAAAAAAACGCAATAATCGTATATTGATTGGTTTGCGCAAAAGTTATAGCGTCTACAAAATAGGGGATAGATTTATGGTATTTTTATTATTATTTTCTTTTTTACTAGTAATGGCGGTGATCTCCGATTTTTATTGGGACTGCAACAGACACATCGGACACCTTTAAAACTTTTTTGGGACCACTGACATTTATACAGCGATCAGAGCTAAAAATAGCCAATGATTACTGTATAAATGTCACTGGCAGGGAAGGGGTTGACACTAGGGGGCGGTCAAGGGCTTAACTGTGTTCCCTATGTGTGTTTCTAACTTAGTACTTTGTAGGAACACACAATCTGTCTCCTCTCCCCTGACATAACCGGGATTTGTGTGTTTACACACACACAGATCCCGGTTCTCGCTCTGTCACGAGCGATCATGGCTGCCCGGCGGTCATCGTGCATCGGCTCTGCATCACCACCGATGGCGTGGGCGCACCTGCAACAGGGTCTTAACAAGCCGACGTAGAGCTATGATGGCTCGCCCAGGGGAGCCAACCTGCCACAGTATAACTGTGGCGGCTTGTCAGGAAGCAGGTTAAGGATGCTGTCAGCTCCTCTGACAGCAACAGAGTGACTCGTGACTCTTGGTGGGCTGTCCAGCTTTAACAACCACCCTGTCTTTGTAGATGGCTTTTCCCAGCCACCATTCTTGCCGAATGTCCTGGAACCTGGTTCAAGTGCCCTCACTGTGCTGTCCCCGAAAGGGTTTGGGGACATGCATATATTACTATATCATGTCATCCTCCCACTGCACACGGGAGTCCTTAATGATGTCCATGCTATCTTGGGGGACATATGGGTAGTCCAGACCCCACTCCAGAGCTGTTCTCCACTGTACCTCCCGCTGGAATCTTGAAAACCTTGGCAGTCCCCGAGGCTTGCCTCTCCCAGGGAGATCACAGGCGTTGGGTGACCTCACTATCCATGGGCTGTACTCAGCAGCTCTGGTCTTGGTAGTGGAGGGTCTGTTTAGGAATTTCCACCTCGCACAAACTGGGGCCTGCATGAATCCTTCAGTCCCTTCTCCTGAGAGTGCCCCCACTCCTCCTCCAAGCCACTATGGGATGACCACTCTGCAAATTCTTCATTCATGGGCCCGAGTTCTGTCTGCAGTCTGGGCGACACCCAGTCTATGCACCCACCACTGACACTCCCCACTGGCTCACCTGAAGACGAGCTGCCTTCCAACTGGCTCCTTCCAGGTGGGGCTGACAGGGTGTACTGGCGCAGCCAGCTTTTCTGGCTCCTGCTGGGCAGTACTTACAGGTAACAGCTCCCTGACTAGGCTGCAGGCCGAGGCAGATTTCCAGCTGTCTTCCCCGATGTCACATTTTTGCAGGGGAGTCACCAGCCTCAGACTCATCCCCACCTTCAACAGTCACTTCAAGGCCCACTCTGGCCTTCCGGAATTTCCACGGCTGTTCCTTACAGAGACCTGATCGCAGATCCGCGCTGTAGATGAGCAGCTCCTGCTCACTCTGCGTTAGCTTGTGTAGCATCCTCTACTTTAGGTAGGTAGGTGCTAGAGTAGTGTTTGTTTTTACTGTCAGTACAGGTAAATTTAGGCAGGCCTAGCTGTGAGCTAGGCCTGTTTGTTTTTGATCTGGGGGCAGGGGAGTGGTTTAGTGTAGCAGCAGGTGACTGACATGTGCCTCAGCTCTTGGGCACCTCCCCTGTTTCAAGTGAGAAGGTTCTGGAAAAGTGGCAGGGCAGAGTGCTGGAGTGACATGGGGTGTATTTGGGAGCTCTGACCAATCCCCAACTAGGATTGGCAGGGGGCAGGCCTCCTATATATATATATATATATATATATATATATATATATATATATATATATATATATATATCCATGGTCAGCCTGCTGGGGGAGGAGTTGTCAGGTGCAAGAAGAACCAGAATGATGGCATGTTAGGCTGTGGTGGCCCTTGAGGGACCCCCTTTCTGGGGGAGTGATCTCGGGCCTGGAGCTCAGGAGCTGGGAGGGAGCCTCTCTTTACACGGTCATTGACCCCTCTAGATTGTAAGCTCTAACGAGCAGGGCCCTCTGATTCCTCCTGTATTGATTTGTATTGTAAGTGTTCTCATGTTGTAAAGCGCTGCGCAAACTGTTGGCGCTATATAAATCATGTTTAATAATAATAATAATTGAGAGGTGTCCTGGAACAGAAGCAGGAGGAAGACAGCGGGGAGCACAGCCAGGAAAATCATTCCGGAGGGATCCATGCTGGGGTCAATGAGTGAGAAGCTCTGGAAGAGATATGCCAAGATTGGATGTGGAGCCAGAGGGAGAGACTGTGGCATTGTTTAAGTTAAGTCGCTGCAGCCAGGAGGGTTGGCGGGATTTGCATCGGACGTGCTGGGAGCAGTAGTCCACCAAGGATCAGTTAGCACAATTATCTTCTTCATCTAAAATGACTACTAGGAAAATGTTAGGACTTATTCAGAGTGAGGCCTAGCCATGTGCTAACGGTAACAGGAATCTAAAATTGGACAGTGAAGAAAAGCAAGTGATCTCAAGTAGTGTGCTGGAGGAGATGTGCAGTAGAGGAGACTGTCAGTTTGGATTCAATTACCTTTATTTCAACTAGAAGTATTCATAATTTGGGCATCCCATGTCCCTTTTCCCCATCCAAGTTTAATCCCCTAATGAAAACAACAAAAACAAGCTAGAGACTGTTCATTGATTGGATAAAGTGTGCCTAAAATCATAGCTCCCAACTGTCCCTGATTTTGAGGGACTGTCCCTGATTTGGAGCAATGTCCCTCCTCATTTGTCCCTCATTTTGGTCTGATCCATATAGTTGTATATAAAATTCACTTTTAATCTTTCAAAAAGAGTTTCCCAGTGCTAAACCTTTCATCCAAATTCTAAATTGCTGCATTTGTTAATTTTAAAAGCCAATATAAAGGAATAGTAGTGGGAAAAAAAAGCACTTGTAGATTTAATAAACCTTTTTTTGTTACTTCTCCTTTAAGAGGGTGTGGCAGGGGGAGGGTCCTATGCCTACATATGTTTGTTAGTAGGTGTCCCTCATTCCCATCTCAGAATGTTGGGAGGTATGTAAAATGGATGTCTGACCAGCAGGGTGATGTTTGGCTGCTGAAACACGCAGCGACCCCACAGGGGCACCGCTACACTTGGTAAGTGGTTTGTTGCAGTGCCCGCACCGGATGCAGGTACTGACCACTGCGGTAGGTCTCCTGAAGCCAGGACACAACAGGCACAGCCTCAGCATCCCTTCGATCACCCGAGGGCGAACCCCACTCGATGCACCAACCGGACACCGGTGTCCACCAATATCACCTCCTGCATTTCAGGCAACCAGGTCTGTGCTTGGTACACACGTGCACCGTCCGCCATCTTGCTTCTCTCTCTCTCTGCCAGCAGGGCACGCTGGGTCTCCTCCAGGGTGTAGCTCCGCTCCAAAGCTTCCAGATTGGCTGGCACCTGCAGCTCTGATAAGCACTTTGCTGTAGCCCCTTCTTAGCTGGACTGAAGTTTGCAGGCACAAACAGTACACTGATGGTTGTGATGTACATACTGACACTTGCAGAACTTGTCAGGACATGCCGCTCGGTACCGACTGTAGATGGCAGAGCAGAGCAGATCACAGCAAGTGTTTACTGTGGTTGCCATAAGCAACAGAAAAGTCTGTAACACACATCATACTGTAGTTAGCAGGTTTGGGACAGTCCTTAACTTCAGCCGTGGTTGAGCAACTGATAGACCCCCCTCCTGCAGACACCTGCTGGCTAACCCCAATCGCCGTGAGCAACAGCAGACATATTGGTGCACTCTTTACTGTTCTCAGCAGGACATTGCAGCATACAGTCACTTTTTCCAGCCTTAAGTAGATTGCTGGACATTTTGTAATCAATGGGCGCAATCGTCTGTCTTAGTTGCAACGGGTGACAGCACATGATACAGTTTGCACTAAACAGCAGACTTTTAACACAAGTGTCCGTTCCAGCCACAGTTTGAGGCAACTGGGTATGAGGTGCAAAAATGGCTCTGCGGCAGCTCCCGCTGGTTGCTATGGGTAATGGCACTTAGTTTGGGCACACAGTCACAAATAGGCAAAGCACATATGTTCATCTCCCTGGTTTTAACTCTCACAGTGGTCCTGAAGCAAAGCACAGTCCTCTGGTTTGATGAATTCCGATTGCTAGGAGCAATGGCTGTGCAGGTTGTCATGGGCAATATCCCAGACAAAGCCCTCAAATGCACAAGAGAAAAACCCTCTAGGGGTGGGACTATGTGGGCACTGAACAAACATCAAATATTTAATAAAAATAGTTTATTGGTACAAAATGATAAAATCTGATAAGACATACAGAACATCATGCAAATTATGAGACAAGATACAAAAGATTCATAAAAAAGTGACAACTAACGCGTTTCGATTAATCTTCTTCAGAGGTGTCAGAGATACCTTATTACAAAAGATTTGTCTGAAAAATAAATATAGACATAAATGCACTGGACTATAACGGTATATATAGAAATACATATACACACATGGTACTTAACTTACCCAATTATATAGGTTGCATCAATCTGCATGCCACTGTGCCTAAAATCCAGATGGAGGGATCACTGGTGCTAATCTCCCGCCAAACGCCCACCGCAGGGCCAAAGGTACCCAGGCCAAGGTGTTGTACTACAAAAGCTCCCCCAAGGGAGCTAGAACCAAAGAGCACAAAGATGATCTGGGTTTTACAAAAAGGTACTTGAGGAGCGTAAGCCAATCTAAGGGGGTTCAAAAGAAAATATATGGATTACATGACAGTAAACACACTGTCATATAGAAATCCTGTTTACGAATAAATGATCCATTACAGGAGAACATCCACAGAAAAAAGGGTGGATGTTAAGCAATAAAATGGATCTTACATTTTCAAAGAAGATTGTGGATAATCATGGAGACTCATGTGGAGTATAGAGCACCAGACTTGCGATCTAGACAGATCTAGACAGATTCTGCCCCTGCCAGCCCTTCACTGGGGATTTTACAGTGATATCAAAGTCTATGCATGCAACAAAAAAACTTACTATAACATAGGTTGTGTTGTTTTTATTCTGTTTACCTACATTTTACTTTGCTTGCATTACAAAATGTTAAAAGGTATCTAAACCCAAAAAACTAAATGTAATATATGGAAGCTAACCAGTTCTTTGAAGGGATAGTTGCATTAGTTTTCATTGTCAGGCTTCCTAAAGTTTCACCTGTTGATCCTGTCAAAAAAACATCCCCTGTCCAAGAGTGATAACATTTACTTGCTTCAATGCATCTATTGGGAAACAACAGTGTCTCCCAAGACTGCTAGCTCTTGATTTGGATTAGAAAACACTTGCCCTCTTCCTTGTCTCAATAAACTTGCCAGGGCTAAAAACACTTCTTGGGATTTCCAAAGGAAGTTAAAGCCCACTGAATTTCTGCCAGGATCAACAGGTATTTTTTATTGATCATTTATCAAATAAATTTGATACTTTCAATAATGTATAGACCAAAAGGGAACACATAAAATAATTGTGGGGTTTACCTACACTTTTGTTTTGTACATTAATTGTAACTACTCATACAAACTTGACTGTAGCTTCAGCCCATGAATATTATATGTGCACCCCTAATAAATTTGATCTTTTTAATGGTTATGTCACTGTAATCCACTAGGTGGCGCTGAATATTCATTTATTTTATGTACAACGCTAGGGAAAGTATTCATTAAGGGGCGAAAATGATCTATTGCAGCTTATCTGCCAGGGCATTTCTGCTGTCAAAATGAATAGTTGATACTCTTAAACTATATTAAAGGATGCACCTAATTGCTACAGACCCATCGTGTTCTACTGTTTTAATGCAAACCTGTAGTCAGGGACATTTTAATATCATGGGCCCCTGGGCAAAAATCTATATGAGAATTATACAAAAAAAGATTGGTTTAAACACACAATTTTTTTTTTTACCTCTACTATTCCTTTATAATGGCTTTTGAAATGTAAAAATGCAGCAATTTGGCAATTGGATGAAAGGTTTTGCACTGAGAAATACTTTTGGAAAGATAAATAGTGCATTTTATATACAACGATATAGATCAGACCCAAATGACTTTGTTCCAAATCAGAGACAGTCCCTCGAAATCAGGAGCTATGCTGGACTTTCCAGGAATTTTATAAATAGGCCCTTAGATTTAGGCCTAAGGTACTAGAGATATGAATTGGGTTAAAGTCGAGGGAACAACCATGCTTGTGATATAAATTATCAATAACGTTTTTCATATAAAATAAACAACACAATTTTCCAATATATAAAGGATTCCTTTGACAAAATATATGTTTTCAGATTATTTTTATTCTTGCTAAATTTTGGCATATATGATTAGAGACATTAGTCGGAGCAGCTTAAAAAACAGGCAACACTGTTGTGTATATAATAAAAGAAAAGAAACATATTTGGGACTTTAAATGAGGTAATAGGGGCTGTTCAAATCCCCTCCTCCATCCCGGTTCAATAGTAGAGAAAAAAAGAGAGCAAAGGGCGGGACTTTACATGAGGCACACGGAGGCAAATACATAAACTGGATAAAAAATAGGTTTTAATAAATACAAATAGTCATATATTTACATATTTATGCTCATATCTATATATTAATATTTTATATTTCATCAAGGTATACATTCCAACAAGGACTTATTTGCAAATACATGAAGAACTTGATACCCAAAAAACCACAAATGATAGATAAATATGTGACACATTAAAGTGTCACCTGGAGGCAATAACAAAAATAAAAAGAATAGGTCAAGATGGAACGTCCATATGTAGTTGGTAATTGCGTACACATAAAGGTAGTTGTAAGCTCTACGCGTTTCGGGACCTTATAGGCACTCATCAGGAGAAAACCGCTGTGATCACCTAAGAGTAGGGAAAACAGCCAAATTTTAAATAGTCTCGGAAAAAGGTGGGCAAATGTAGAATATGACAAACCCCCACAAATGTACACTAGACCCAGTGCAGTGGCAGTACAGTCATGAGAGTCGGGCCAGCCAAGAATGCCACATCCTGGAGTTGAGGGAGCAAATTGGGGCGACGCACAACTGGCACAGACAACACCCCGGATGGGTGAAAGTGTAGGACGTGACACAGGTGGGTAGTAAAGAAGGGGGGGACCCCAGTAGAGGAAGCCTCTAAAAAATAAACAAACAATAGAGGGGTAGGTGAAAAAAGGGAGTGTGAAGGAAGTGTAAAGCCGAGAGAAAGGATCAGAAACAGAGGAAAAAAGAAAAAACAGAAAGAGGAAGAAATGTAAGAAAGAAAAAAAAGAAAGAAAGAAGAAAAAAAAGGAGAAATAGAGAAGGAGAATGGAAAAATAAGTGAGACCGCAACAGTGAGGGAATTGATTAAAAGGGGAATATGAAAGACAAGAAGGAGAAGATAGATGTGGGAAAGGTGAAAAGAAATAATTACCTGTTGCAAAGTGAATAAGGGCAAGGAAGCCAAGGCGCGTGTGGTATCAATTGGGGAGAGTGATGGGAGGAGACCAGGGTGTGAGACCCAAAACGGGGGAAGCTCATGCGGGGAGCGCCGCCACAGACCGGCCCCCAATGTCATGCACCAGCAACCTAAAGGGGCGGGGGAGACGCCACAGAGCTGGCAGCCAAACCCATCAAGCTACTCAGCCGAGGGCGTCAGACCAGGCCACCCCAGAGCTGGAGATGGTAAGCCCGCTGACCAGTATATGTGCGCCACGAGGACGCCAACAATCCGGCGCAGGAGGCATGATGACGTATCATTTGTGGTTTTTGGGTATCAAGTTCTTCATGTTTTTGCAAATAAGTCCTTGTTGGAATGTATATCTTGATGAAATATAAAATATTAATATATAGCTATGTGCATAAATATGTAAATATATGACTATTTGTATTTATTAAAACCTATTATTTATCCAATTTATGTATTTGCCTCAGTGTGCCTCATGTAAAGTCTCGCCCTTTGCTCTTTTTTTTTTCTACTATTTGTATATGTCTCTGTCCCTTCTCCTGAAAGGTGGCTGAAACTTGAATGCAAAAGATTTCTCAGTAATGTTTACCAGATATGCGTGTTCATCGGGCAGTTTGTCTTACTTAGACCCCTTTCACACTGGAGCGGTTTTCAGGCGGTATTGCGCTAAAAATACCGCCTGAAAACCGCCTCTAAACAGCCTCCGCTGTTTGTTCAGTGTGAAAGCCCGAGGGCTTTCACACTGAAGCGGTGCACAGGCAGGGCGGTGAAAAAAGTCCCGCAAACCGCTTTTTTGGAGCGGGGAAGGAGCGGTGTATTCACCGCTCCTTCCCCGCTCCTGCCCATTGAAATCAATGGGACAGCGCGGCTATACCGCGGCAATACCGCGGCTATAGCCGCGCTGTACGAGGGATTTTAACCCTTTTTCGGCCGCCAGCGGGGGGTAAAACCGCACTGCTAGCGGCCGAATACCGCTGCAAGAACGACGGTACAGCAGCGCTAAAAATAGCGCTGTTGTACCGCCGACGCCCTCACCGCCCCAGTGTGAAAGGGGCCTAAATGATGTCAGCTCAAAGGCTATGCTTTTTTGCACATCATGGTGGTCACTGACAATAGAGTGAAACTGCTAACCGCCAAATGATTACTCTCGAATCAATCATCAGCTCGACACTTTAAAAAAACTGTCATTTTTGTTCCCCCTTGGGATAAGCAGCAGCCACCTCTTTTG
The DNA here is from genome assembly GCF_042186555.1 of Aquarana catesbeiana. Lineage (NCBI taxonomy): Eukaryota > Metazoa > Chordata > Amphibia > Anura > Ranidae > Aquarana > Aquarana catesbeiana. The sequence goes on along the minus strand of NC_133327.1, from coordinate 258,101,059 downwards.
CTTTTGGCTGCAGAGGGAGGTTGGCATAGCTCCCAACTGTCCCTGATTTTGAGGGACTGTCCCTGATTTGGAGCAATGTCGCTCTGTCCCTCATTCCTCCTCATTTGTCCCTCAGTTTGATCTGATCCATATAGATGTATATAAAATGCACGTTTTTTTCTATCAAAAAGTGTTTCCCAGTACTAAACCTTTCATCTGATTTCTAAATTTCTGCATTTGTAAATTCCAAAAGCCAATATAAAGGAATAGTAGTGGTAAAAAAAGCACTTGTCTGTTAAACCAATCTTGTTTTTTTGTATAATTCTGCTTTAAGGGGCGTGGCAAGGATGTGTTCTATGCCTGCATACTTTTGCTGATAGGTGTCCCTCATTCCCATCTCAAAAAGTTGGGAGGTTTGGGTTGGTGTCAGTACATCTATGGGCTATGACATATTCCATAATATGCTTTACTGGTTTGTTGTCATCTTTTTGAAAACTAAGAAATCACCCAGAGCAGTTTAATAGAAAGGAAACAAATATTGAACGTATGTCCCTTTTAAACAATATTTAGTGCCAAAAATCATTATTTTCAATGGAAATAGTTAAATCTGGTTGCCATGTGACTACATCAAACTACCATATTGTTGAAGAGATGCTCAATCATACAGCACACACTGCTCTGTGAAATCTAGAGAATTAAAAAGACTTGCAAATGCTGTCTGCTCTGCACACAAAAGCCTCCTGTGTAAAGCCTGAAATTGCTCATCAGCAAAAGAGACCAGACATGATTTGAGATGGTTGTCTTTGAATAAAAGCAATTAGCTCTGAAAGAACATGCAGTTCTCCCGCCTCATGCAGGTAAAACAGATTCAGTATCCTCAGGCACACACTTAAACTTGCTCTCGGCTATTAGCTATTGTAAGCTACGGACACGTAGAGCCTCAGTCTTCCAGACAGAATCAGTCCACTCTGCATGCAGACTAAATGCCAACAACACTCAATAAGAAAGCCGAGCAATGTGTTATTTAAATAATATCTTCATTTTTTCCAGAACTGCAGTGCCAATATATAGTAACATAGTTACATAGTTACATAGTAGGTGAGGTTGAGAAAAGACACAAGTCCATCAAGTCCAACCTATGTGTGTGATTTTATGTCATTATTACATTGTATATCCCTGTATGTTGCAGTCATTCAGGTTCTTATCTAATAGTTCTTTAAAACTATCAATGCCCCCCGCTGAAACCACCGCCTGTGGAAGGGAATTCCACATCCTTGCTGCTCTTACAGTAAAGAACCCTCTACGCAGTTTAAGGTTAAACCTCTTTTGTTATAATTTTAATGAGTGGCTACGTGTCTTATCAAACTCCCTTCCGCGAAAAAGTTTTATCCCTATTGTGGGGTCACCAGTATGGTATTTGTAAATTGAAATCATATCCCCTCTCAAGCATCTCTTCTCCAGAGAGAATAAGTTCAGTGCTCGCAACCTATATAGAGTTTACTTAAAAATGAGGATAGCAACATATACATTAGAGGATTAAAATTGGGTTTGAAGGTGAGACACAATGGACTACCAGGAGACCTCTCCAGGGCAAAACTATTGGCCTGTAAGGAATATTATATACCAATAGCCTATGGATCTTTGGAACTGGGGATACTGGGGTGTACTTCAGTTGAAGGATCAAGAGGGGGTAGTAAATGTAACAATCACTATCAAACTCGTTCTAAAATCTCCACCGCCAATGGAAGTAGAATAACAATGTCTTTACTAGCTAGAACTGGTTTGCATGCTCAAATGCTTATTTTTGTCTTAGACATATATGTTTACGATAAAGTATATTAATATTAAAAAAAATGTGTTCCTCCAGTAATTTGGCCAATTTGGTCCTGCTATCAAACTTGTTAGGTTTGGAGCTGCCAATCTTCAATTTTAATCCTTATTTGAAACTTAAAAGTGCGTGCCCCCACCTTCCCAGAGATACCAGCACACCACACAAGGCATAAGAACTGGTTTAACTATGGCAACTTAAAGCTTTTAGAATCCTATAGCCAACAGAAAAGTAGAAGTGATTCGGGTGGCTTTCCTTTGCAAGTGAAGTAGCAGATTAACACTAAAACATGCTCCACCATGATGTGTGGGACACATTCTCAGCAGTCCACGGGTTGAAGCCCAATTCCAGCCAAATGGTTTACCTTATTTTGGATAGAGTTGGGACAGATTAGAGCCTTCAGGTTTTTTTTTTTTTTTTTTTTGTGGTCTGTGCCCCTACAGTGCAGATTTCCTCTCAAGAGATGGAAAATCTCCCCAACCATGTTACTGAAAAAAGCATGGAGATGAATTTGAATTTTGACAATATTTTATTTCTGTCTTTGTATCATGTACCTGGTGGAGACTGAGCTGAAGAGGGGGCTTCTTTTGCATCTCGTGTCCAACACCTCTGATAGTAATGACAGGGGATATGAGGATACAAAGTGGCACGAGGGCCCATGTTGCAGGCAGTGCCAGCCATTGAGTGTGAGGGGCAGATGACTTTGGACCACTGGGTAAGAACAGACAGTAGTTCCCAATCAGCAGACAGGTACAAAACAGGACACAAGCCGAAGATCATCAACAGCTTGGCAGTAAGGTACTGAATCAGAAGCCAGGGACAGGATCAGGACACGGGCCAAGGTCAGCAACAGCCAGACAGCAAGGTACAAGAACATAAAGCAGAGGCAATGTAAGGATACAGTCCAAGGTCAGTTAAACTGGAAGTAAACCCTCCTATCATTTTCAGCCAAGGAAGCTGACATCTTGACCTCTGTTTAATTTCCAACTGTCATGATGCTGCACATGTGATCAGTTATAACACCAACCATTGGATGGTTTGACAGTTTGGTTGAGAGCACAACCAATGTGACAGCTACATTCCTGACGTGCTGGAACTGTAACTGTTTTCTAAAATGGTTAAATGGATGGCCTTCTTTCCACTTTAACAGCTGTGCAGTGAGGTACCAAATCAGAAGGCAGAAGCCCAAAGCACGGGCCAATGTCACAATGGGCAGATAAGAATCCACAGACAGGTCAAATGCAAGCCTGCTTGTACATGGGAAGGCAGAAGCAGTAGGTCAAGTCACAGGTAAATGGCTAAATAGGCCGTTTGGTGCCAAAACCAGTGACGAGCCCACATGTGTGTCCTTGCATATGCTGCTTATATTGCATGCTAATAGGTCTGTGCATGCATGTTAATATACATCGGGCAGTGACTTTATGCTTAGAAACATGCGCATGTATATGGACTGGTCTTTTGGTACTTGGACACATTGAACCGGCCTTACAGCTTGCCTTTGTGCCTCCGTGATGGCCAAAACCCCATTTCTTGTATAGCCACAGGGACAAAAAGCCAGGGAACACTTCTTGAATGGAGTCACAGATGAAAATAAAAATTGAATGAAATGATCCAGGTATAACTTACAGTGTCACTCTAAACTGAGACAAAGCTCTCCCTGCCGGTTGCAGTGGAGGGAGCAGGCGCCTGTGCACTATTTAGGCTGCAAGGAGCAAGTCAAAACACTGTCTGCAGCTGCACTTAAACTGTGACTAAATAGACAAGCTGGATTTGAGCACACTGCCCCCTCTCATCAGAGAACGAAATGAGCACCACTCACTGACCCAGTGCATGAATATGTGGTTGAATGTGGTCTCGACCAGTACTGCTCCAGCCATGCTCTCTCACATGTCTTGCCCTGCACACCAGGGCTTGATCACAGAGGTTGTGTGGGGTGAAACATGTCAGAGGGCATGGCTGGAGCAGTACTGGTTGAGGCCACATTCATCCACATATTCATGCACTGGGTCGGTGAGTGGTGTTCCTTCCTTTCTCCGTTGAATGAAATTATGACTCTTCCCTCCTCTATTCTCTAACTATCTCAAGTGAGACTCAGGGCAAACTTGGTCAGACATACAGTCTGGAAAATCTATTCTGTTGCCCAAAGATCCCTAAAGATAAGAGAACCAATCAGGAACCTCTTAAAGAGGTTGTAAACCCTGAGAACCACTCCACCCCCCAAAAAAGAAAAAAAAACTGTAAGACAAAGGCATAATGAGCTAGTATGCATCGCATACTAGCTCATTATGAAATATTTACCTTAGAATGAAGCCCTCCAGCTTTGCCAGCAGCCCACTAAGACAGCAGACATCCTCCCCGGTGTTTCTCATGACGCGCATGCGTACAGGAACCGCTGTTTACGGCACAGGCTCTGAAGGTCTGGCACGGTAAGCTGGATCTTCAGAGCACATTCGCCAATGAAGTCATCGGCTGCATGCACTATGAATATCTCCTAAACTGTGCAGGTTTAGGAGATATTCACAGTACCTACAGGTAAGCCTTATTATAGGCTTTCCTGTAGGTACAATGAAAAAATAAGACTTTAGTTCCTCTTTTATACTTGCTTCCACATTTCTTACAAAATTCACAGGCCCCTTGGTATTGGGACTGGTCAAATTAGGGTTTATTGCAAAGAACTGCTGAAGGTCCATTGACACCAGAAATATCTCAAGAAATAAAGCAGGGACTGCTGTCAAATTCGGGAAAGCATATAGAGTTAATGAGTTGTTATGTAAATAAATATATACAGCATTGTTTAACACAAAGGAGGTCAGTTGTATCCTCTGCTAAAATCGAGGCTTTAAGGTTAAATTGTGACCAACAGCTTTAGAGGACACATTGAGGAAAGAGATTTTCTGCTTCTTACTTTGCACTATGTATACCTGCTGTCTGTCGCTATGTTCTGCACAGAGTACCTGCACAGAAAAACTAGTACAGGGGGTCTCCTAGTTACAAACATCCGACTTACAAATGACTCCTACTTACAAACAGAAGGAGATAACAGGAAGTGAGAGGAAATCTACCCCTAGGAAGGGAAATTCACTCCTGTAAGAGCTATTATGGGGAAAAGGTACCTCCACTGATGCTTTATCACCAAGGCTTGTTTCCACAACAACCCAAAATTTTCTAAATCCAATTGTCATTGGGACAGAAAGTGAGGTGAAATCTTCTGAACAGGGGCACAGACAGCAAAACAAAGGTTACAGGGGTGATGATAACCCTTCCCTATGCTATCCAAAAAGCTTAAAAATATTTTTTTTTGGCTGGAGCTACACTTAAAAAATGTAACTGTTCCGACTTACAAACAGATTCAACTTAAGAACAAACCTACAGTCCCTAACTTGTTTGTAACCCAGGGACCCCCTGTAAAACTTTTTTGGTATTAAGAGATGGAGAAAGTTGTTGCCTGCTGCTCTGTACGTATAGAACTAGATGAATTAGGGGAGCACAATACAAGCTGTTAAATCTGTAACTATAAGAGCTTATGCATTCATTTTAATGTCATATGCACTTATGCATCACTTACATTCTGCATCAACTAAGAACCTCATATAGCACTTACAACAGAAGTGTAAAATTTGCTGTTGTGGAAAGTTTGTTAGTAGTTTCTGCCTTTCTTATACAAAGAGGCGAGGTGACAGAATATCATTTGCAGTCATGCTAACACATCACTAAGCTGTCTGGCCCTAACAATATGGATCTTCATTCTGTTTGGCATATGGCTGAGTTTGATACTGTTTCTTCTCAAGTTCTTCTTATTGCCACCCTGTCAGAACACGGGCTTTATTTGGAAATATGTGTTTCTTAAATTTTTTCTAGAGAACTTAATTTAACCCTGCAGGCTGAAAAGCAGCATGTTGTTTAATTATCAAATGATAATAAATTATAGAAACATTCATGTACTGTATGGGTGCAGCACAATACCAAACTGCTGACTATTTTGAATCATGTGCTGTCATGAGTAGTGTTAAAACTAGTACATATCTCACTTATTTAGGTCTCATGCACACAGGTGTATGATGAAGTTATGCTGCATTTTTTTAATGTCACATATTTGCATGTGTTTATGCATGTATTTGTGTGTGTTTAGAGGCATATGGTGTTTAAAAGCGTAAAAATGTAAACTCATTCCATTGCTTTGGGTTTTTTTTTTTTTTTTTTTTTAATGCCCTTGAACACTGCAGACAAATATGTGGCTGCATGCACAGTATTAAGGAGCATAGAAAAATTTGTGTGGTTTTAGCTCTCTTTGTGTATGCCATCATTTGTATTGCCTTGCAGCTGCCGTTTGACATCGGGTGGTACTGTTTAGAGTTATCCAGTATCCCCAGTCTTCCTCCAGGTCTGTTTTTTTTTTCAGCTATATTACATAGTTACACAGTAGGTAAGGTTGAATAAAGACAACAGTCCAGTTCCAGTTCAACCTGTGTTGGTGTGTGTGTTTGTGTAGATAATCATTATAACCATATCCCTGTATATTGTGTTTGCTAAGATTCACATCCAAGAGTCTTTTAAAACTATCAATATTTCCTGCTGACACCACACATTGTGGAAGAGAGTTCCACATCCTTACCACCCTGACAGTGAAAAACACCCTAGGCAGGAGACTGAAAAATGGCACCATTGAGATATTTGTATATCACTATCACATCCCCTCTCAAGCATCTCTTCTCCAGGGAAAATAGATGTAGTGCTTGTAGTCATTCCTCGTAATTGAGGTCTTCCCATATTAAATTTGTTGTTCTTCTCTGGATTCTCTGGATTCTCTCCAGCTCCAGCACATCCTTTCTAAAGGATTGGTGACCAGAACTGGATGGAATACTCCAGATGTGGCCAAACCAGAGTTTTATAAAGTGGCAGAGTTATCGTTTTATCTCTGGAGTAAATCCCCTTTTTAATGCATGCTAATATTCTGCTGGCTTTGCTTGCTGCAGCTTCGCATTGCAGGCTATTGCTCAGTCTGTCTTCTACATGTTGGAAGGACAACAGCATGTAATGTAAAGTACTATGAACTAAATATATATATATATATATATATATATATATATATATATATATATATTCAGTGGCGATGGAAAGTATTCAGACCCCCTTAAATTTTCCACTGTTATATTGCAGCCATTTGCTAAAATCATTTAGGTTCATTTTTTTCCTCATTAATTTATACACAGCACCCCATATTAAGAGAAAAACACAGAATTGTTGACATTTTTGCTTTGACCTCATGATTCTCATTTGCTCTGACATGCACTGTGAGCTGTAACGTCTTATATAGACAGGTGTGTGGTTTTCCTAATCAAGTCCAATCAGTATAATCAAACACAGCTGGACTCAAATTAAGGTGTAGAACCATCTCAAGGATGATCAAGAAGAAATGGACAGCACCTGTGTTAAATATATTAGTGTCACAGCAAAGGATCTGAATACTTAGGACCATGTGATATTTCAGTTTTTCTTTTTTAATAAATCTGCAAAAATGTCAACAATTCTGTGTTTTTCTGTCAATATGGGGTGCTGTGTGTACATTAATGAGGAAAAAAAATAAACTTAAATGATTTTAGCAAATGGCTGCAATATAACAAAGAGTGAAAATTTTAAGGGGGTCTGAATACTTTTCGTCCCCACTGTATATGCATTATACCTATCTATACCAGTAGGTGGCACTGCAGTATTATAATGTGTATATTATGGTAATGTAGTCACAGGATGTACTTTCTGTCTATGCTCAGTGTACTTGTATGCTCCTTGTTCTTGTTCATGTTTATATTGCTGTAAGACATAATCTAACATCCTCCATAAAAGTAAAGCAGTTTGCAAGAAGCTTCAAGCGCATAATTTCAATACTCTGCACAATACTACTAGGACACCCAGATTCTTCTCCATCCTTTCTCCATGTTCCATTAATTCTATGTATTTCCTTACACGTATGTAGTATTCTTAAATTCAAGGCAAAACTGAAGCATCTTTTCAAATGCCTGTTATGTAGCCTTCCTCAGTGAGAACATAAACCAGAACTCCAGGAATAACTAGCCATAACAGACTTACTGCAGGCCACCTTGGTTAAATCCATTTATCCACATGCTATACCTGTATGACCACTGGAGTTAGTGTAACTAGGTATTTGGCTGCAAGGAGCAAGTCAAAACACTGTCTGCAGCTGCACTTAAACTGTGACTAAATAGATAAGCTGGATTTGAGCACACTGCCCCCTCTCATCAGCAGGCAGAGCTGGTGAGTCATAGGCACCTTATAGATTTGGAGGCCAGCTTCTATGGAATGTGGGAGTTGAACTACAGGGAGGCACAATGTGCTGCTGCTATCAGAAAGTAAGCTTAAAAGGATTAAGCTTACCAAATAGTTTATGATACTGCATGCTGATTCCCATGGGGACTATGCTTATGTGCACCAATGACAAGATGGGCCCCTATGTTAGGCAGCTAGAGGGTAGGGTGTAGCACTCTTTATTCAGATAAGCCACCGTACAAGGACTCCTGGTATTGCCTGTAGGAGTTGGGGTAGCTCTGCAATAGATCTGGGCTATAGTCTACCTCCAGAGTGCAGTCTAGACTAGTTACAGTATTATAATTCACATAGCAGTTGATGCTTATATGCACTGACTTCATTGATTTATGAGTTGATTCCAGCCCAGTGGTACAAATCTCTAAGTTACTTTGGCCTAGAGCTCACATTGTTTAGAAGACTGTGTCTGAATCTATCCTCTGTGTGCTTATTTATGCTTCATACCATCATTTACCCTAAACTGTACTAATACAATGAGTTTATTTACCAGTAAACGGTCTTGGATCTATTTCCTGGTATCAGCTTACAACCAAGTTAAAGGTATCTGCTCATGCTTTTATAAGTGCTTGCAGTGACTTTCATTTAATCAGGTGTGTCAGAGGGGCTGAGGTTGTTTTTGGATTTGAGGCACAGGAAATTACCAAGCTTGTCCTTCAAGAGTAGCGCTACATTAATATTTGCTTCATACAGTAAGCACTGTCAGCTTCCAGTGGGGTAGGAGTGACTTCCCTTTGCTGCCAGAAACAAAAGAGCATCAGGCACTCCTGTCCCTCTGCCACTCAGGACTTCCTTGCTTTTTTGCCAACTAATGCTAGGTGAAATGTAATTGGTCGAAATGGGGAGGAGGAGTGGATTAAGTCACAATCTCCACCTTGGCCAATTAGAGCTCACCTGGTATTCACTGGCAAAAATACAAGGTGGTTCCTGATTGGCAGAAGTGTCCAATACTCTTTTGTAGTAGTGAATTATTCTCTGGGGGATTGCACTGTCCCCAATGATCATACAATTATAGCATGTGGGTAATCAGATTTAATCTGGCTTAAATTTGAACCATATAAGCAAACATTGTCAAAATATAAAAGGGGCGTGTGTTCTCATCTGATTTTTGATTTACTTTGTGTTTTTTGCCAGTTTTATAATAAGCCAATGTGAAAATTTCCTTCTATGAGGGAGTTTCCTGTAGCAAAGACCAGTCATTTCCCATTTCTCTCCTTGTGCAGGGTGATTGGTCTTGTATTTGCCCCCACCTATAGTTTTCTGCAGCCTGTAGTGGGTGGACCTGCTGTGTCCCTCCCACAGCTCTGCTCTCTGCACAGATTAAGTGAAGCACAGTGATGATGTCACTAACACATTTATATGGTAATATCTGGGCAAAAAGTGGGTGTGGATATGTAGCACTGACTACTGAGTGTGGTTGAAAGGGTCATAGTTAAATAGAGTCTGTGTCTACTCACAGTAAACACTTCACACGTGTGCTGCAATCCTTGTACCCACAAAATACTTGTACCCACAAAAATAATTACTGTACCAAAAGTTAAATTCTTACAGACACACATAAACCTTAGGACAAAATATTATTTAAAAAAACTCTTTCATTATGTAAGCTTTTCTGTCTAAGGCTACCTTAAAGGAAAACATGATTCCAACATTTGGAGACTACTTAGCAACCAGCAACAGCCTTTCAGACCTTGGACCAGCATAGTAGTTCTTAACATACTGAGGGAGTCTATTCCCAAACTATCATTTGGCTCTGTCATGAGGCATTTTCATCAGGTGACTCAAAACAGGAAATGGGAATTGATGTCCTCGCTTTCCTGTGTGTGTTCTGTGTGGGTTAAAGATCTGATGCCAGCATTGGGTGCTGGGGTGAGTGTTCCAGCACTCAGTGTCAGGACATAGGGTGGGTCTTCCAGGCAGTCTTGCAGAAATTGGGACAGTTGGGAGATATGGAATTTCTTTAAAGCTGAGTTCCACCCAAAAGAGGAACTTCCACTTATCTGTCTCCTCCCCACCTCCGGTGCCACATTTGGCACCTTTCCGGGGGAGCGGGTACCTGTTTTTGACAGGTACCCTGTCCCCACTTTCAGCAGACCTCGCCACAGTGAGATACATCAGAAGTGCGGCCCCCTCCTCCTCCCTCCTCCTTCCCTTGCTGTCGGGCCAGTAGGAGTGCGCAGCTCACTTCGCTTGAAAGCCGGGCTCACTTACTGGCAATGGCGGTGGCAGCACCCGACAGCCGATGGTAACATCAGCTGTGGTGCCGACATTGCTGGATTCCAGGACAGGTAAGTGTCTTAATATTAAAAGTCAGCAGCTACAGTATGTGTAGCTGCTGACTTTTATATTTTGGAGGGGGAGGCCAGAACACTGCTTTAAGGGGAATCTCCTTATATTGGATACAGACCGCAATGAAAACCTGACAGTATTTTTATCCTTACTACACTGCATCTGAGCACCACAAACCAAAAACACTGTTTAATTAATTTTTAATATTCAAAGAAAACATATCTATCCATCCATGCTTCTATGCTTTATTTTGCTAAGAAATCACCCCTTTGCATTTTTGGATGTGGACATCTTGAGTAAGGACATATGATTCATTTAACATTAACTTCCTGGAATCCATCTGTCCCTAGAGCAGGCAGGTGGGTGTTTCTAGCTGAGAAAACCCCCACTTCCCTCCTCAAGACTCCTGAGATGAACGACATAATTTGCCTAGGCCTGGAAACCAGGTTGTAACTGAAGAAATGTAAAAAAAGTTTAAAATAAGTAAATATGATATACATTCCTTTATATTTATTAATGCCAGCGGCATAAAGAACAGAGTTTTGTCTGGAGTTCCGCTTCAAATAAAAATATTCATGCTCGACTAGAGTGTGCCCAATTGAAACACAAAACAAGAAAACAGAAAATTTCTATCAAATACTTACTGTCATTTTCCTTTCCTGATGGACTCCATGGCAGCCTACATGTGGGTTAATTCCGCCCCCTCATACTTCATAGGACCCTTCTCCCATAAATCTTTGTTCCGGGCCAGAGGCCGTGTTCCATAATTTAGCCTACTCCAGCCACTGGGAGGGAACTCCTGCTGCCATGAAGTCCAGGAAAGGAAAATTACGGTAAGTATTTGATAGAAATTTTCCGTTTTCCTGACAGACTCCATGGCAGCCTACATGTGGGAAATAACTAGCCATACACTCCCGGGTGGGCTGGACAAAAGAAGAAAAGATTTAATTAGCACCATCAACGGACAAGATACGTAAACCAAATTTAACAGAAGATAACAAGGCTGGCTCAACGCAGTAGTGGGCCATTAACATGTTAATTGAAGACCACAAGGCCGCTTTGCAAATAACTTCTGGAGTCATGTGACGTGAAGCCGCCAATGATGTAGACACGCTTCTGGTTGAGTGAGCGGTAACCGTTTCTGGAGGTGCCAAGCCCTTGGCTTTGTAGGCCCACTGAATGGCCTTAACAATCCATTTTGCAATAGATGTGGAAGAGGCACGCATTCCCTTATTCTTCCCATGAAAAAGAACGAACAGGTGGTCGAACTGATGGAACGGAGCTGTAGCTTCTAGATACTGACTCAGAGCATTCCTGACATCTAGGGAACACTGGAATCTCCGGTAGATCTAAATGTTGGAAGAGCAATCTCCTGATTGTCGTGAAACACAGATGAAACTTTGGGGTTTGAACCCAACATAGGAATCAAAACTATCAGGAAAGAAGGTAAGAAATGGCTCCTTGCATCCCAGAGAGCTGATTTCGGAGACCCTCTTGGCCGATGTTATAGCCACCAGGAAGGCAAATTTACAGAAAGTTCCTTAAAAGAGGACTGATCTGCATGTTTCAACTCCCTTCCTGAGAAGAAATCCAGGAGGAGGGGAAGATCCACTTAGAGAATCTTGGCTTTTTCTAAGGTCTGAGCCTTACTGCTCTTCTGAAGAACTGCTGAGTAAGAGGATGTCTAGCCCAGGAAACACCTGAAAAGGCAGAAATTGCAGAGACTTGGACCCACAGTGAGCTGGCCGACAAGGAGATATCCAAGCCCGATTGTAGGAAGCCCAGGATATCATGTATCTTTGCAAGACCCTGCAGTGGAAGAGGTGTAGTCTGCAAATTTTTTCCAAATCCTCTGGTAGACCCTGTTGGTGCCTGCTCTTCTGGCATTCAATAACCTGGAAATGGCCCTACTTGGACAGCCTAGGGCCTCCAGCCTTCCCCTCTCAAGAACCAGACCATCAGATGTAGATGGGCCGGGCATGGATATAGAGTTGCCCCTTGTGACAGGAGATCTGGTCTGGAGGGCAGAGGAACTGGGTTCAGGAAGTTGCATCAGCAGAGGAAACCATGGCCTGTTTGGCCAGTACGGGACTATTGCCACTATTTCTGCTTCGTCCATCCTGAGCCTCGACAGAAACCAGAGAATGACAGGAACCGGGGGAAAGCCATAGGCACTGTGAAACGGCCAATGGTCTGTCAGAGCATCTACCCCAAAATCCTGGGAACAACGAGACCTCATGTAGTATCTCTCTAGTCTAAAGTTGCACGGGGAGGCAAACAGGTCTACTTCCAGAAAGACTCCCAGGGACAGGACCCTCTTAAAGACTTCGGGGTAGAGAGTCCACTCGTTGTTGTCTAGAGACACTCTCAACAGAAAATCTGCCTGAACATTCTGGACTCCAAGGAGATAGATGCTTGTCAGCTTGGTCAGGTTCTTCTGGGCCCAGGTCATGATGGGCTCTACTTCCTTCAACAGGGAGAGACTGTGAATACCCCCCTGTCTCTTGATGTATGAGACTGCTGTCGTGTTGTCCAGTCTTAGGAGAACTGAGGCTCCTGCTGTTAAGTGGTGAAAGGCCTGTAGAGCGCAGAACACTGCCCGGAGTTCCAGAACACTGGAGACTATCCTGTGAGAAGGAAAGCTCCATATGCCTTGGGCTACCTCTGTCAAGCAGTGCATGTCCCAGCCCCTGTTGCTGGCATCTGTTGTGATGGTATCACGTACCTGGTAGCACAGCCTGATAGAATGAGGAACGCCTCTCTTACACCTCTGACTCGGGGCCCCAGATAGTGTAGACAGGAGACGCAGGAGTGCAGAGTCGCACGAGTGCCTGGAAGACTTGCTAGCCGTAGGGTAGGTGTCCTCGCTGGGCAGGAGAAGTCATCGGATGGCTTCAGCAAATAGATAGGTAGATAGGCAGCTGGTGCTGGAGACAGCAGGCAGGGTAGCTGGGTCAGGCAGGCCTGGTCATACGCAGATGGGAAGAATTGGGTACAGGTCACAGATAGGAACGTGGTCAGGAGGCAAGCCGGGTCTGGAATCGATCAGTGGAACTGGAGCCAAAGGAGCGGACAGAAGAATGGTCAGTGAACTAGACGAGTTCGATGCAGGTGGAGTTCAGGGAATGGTCAAGACAAGCTGGGTAGATAACTGGAAGCAGGATACAGGTTCACAGGATACCAGATACACAGGTGGCTGAAGACAAGGCAGCACTGAATCTGAGTACTGGCTGGGTTTAAATAGTCTGTTTGGCACCAGCATCTGTCACAGGTGCACGCAAGCATCGGTGCACACGGTAATGTGCAACGGTGTGTGTGCACGAATTTGCACATATCTATTAGCCAGTGCCTAATTCTTACGAGTATGAAAGGGAATCATTTTTAGCTTGTGCCCAGGAATTCCTCCAGAGGGATTATTCTATTTGCTGGCATGTGCATCCTGACAGATGATGATCCAAGACACAGGTGCAATGGAGTGACAATTGAGGAGGTTCCTCTGCTGTAACCACCAAGGAAGGCTCTCCTGCATGGATAAGGTTATTCAGATAGAGTGATGCTGAAGTCCTGGGTTCCACTGCTGGAGAAAGCCCTTCTGGAAGGGCTGCATTTTCCACTGAGCCCACTTTACCATGGGTGTTGTTGCTACCAGGGTGCCGATGATTTTTAGGTATTGTGAGGCTCGGAGATGAGGAGAAGGACATTGCAAGCCGACCTCTGTCCTGGATCACTGGAATTTTTTCCAGGGGTAAGGAGATGGTGCTCTTGATAGTATCGAATTGTGCCCCAAGGAATACCAGGGACTTCGTAGGATCTAGGTGGCTCTTTTCCAGGTTCAGTAGCCAACCGAACTTGAGTAGAGTGGAAATGACCTGGGTCCTGTGGATTAGCAACTGCTCCCTGTCCCGAGATAACAACAGCAGGTCATCCAGATACTGATACAGACCTATGCCTCTGGTCCTGATCAGTGCCACAACAGCCAATAAGAGTTTTGAAAACACACAAGGCGATGTTCTAAGCCCGAAGGGGAGACAGGTGAACTGCAGATGTTTTTGATCAACAGCAAAGCAAAGGTATTTCTGGAACTCTGTTGCTATCGGGACATGGAAATAGGCGTCCTTCAGGTCTATGGACATGAGCCAATCACCTGGCTGGATTGCTTGATGGATCGTGAGCAGTGTCTCCATCTTGAATTTCCCCTTGTGTCTCCATCTTGAATTTCCCCTTTTTGATAAAAGAATTCAAGTGGGTTAGGTCTATAACTGGCCTCCAGGAGCCGTTTTTTTTTAAAACCTTTCTTTGGCTGGAATTGGTTTTGCAGCTCTCTGAGCCGTAAGAGAGTCCGTGTAGGACAGGAGAATTTTCTTTTCCTCTTCCGAGAGAGGCAAGGATGTGGGTATGAATCGGAGAATGGTTTGTCCACTGAATGTCCAGGCATGGCCTGATGAGACTGTTTTGACAACCCAATAAACTTTGATGGAGGCTGCCCAGACGTGTTGAAAATGAAAGTAAGCGAGCTCCGACTTGCTCTTTCTGGGCAGGCACAATATCAAAAAGACTTAGGGGCTTCTCGTCTGGAAGATGCCCTTTTGAAACCTTCTGCCCTGAAGGCTGGTTTTTCTTCCGAGTCTTACTGAACTCACGGCCAGGCCTATAGCAGCGAGCATCCCTCGCTCGATCTGATCCTTGCCTAGTGTTCTCTTCTAGTTTAGCAGACGACAATCCTGAGGAAGGAATCCCAACTTGCCCCCTGTGGCATGGGTGATGGCACTGTCCAATCTGTTCCCAAAGAGGGACGAACCCTCAAAGGGAATCCTGCACCATGGCTGCTTGGAGACAGGGTCAGCTACTCACGGGCGCAGCCACAAGGCACGTTTAGCCATGAAGATGACAGCATGATCTGAGCCACCAGGTGAATTATGTCCAGGGAAGCCTTCCCGAGAAAAGCCATCGCCAGCCGTAGTTCATGAATAGGTGAGCTCCTAGCCATTTCTTCCGAGATGCTCCTCAGAGAAGCATCTACGTTGTCCGTCAAGACTTCAATCGCTTTAGAGAGAGCTAGAGCTGGTTTGCAGGTCATACCCGCTGTAATGTAGATCCGCTTAAGGTCGGTATCAATTTTCCTCTCCAGGCCATCCCTAATGGATACAGAATCCTCCAGTAGGAGGGTGACATGCCTCACCAATCTCATTAGGGCTGCGTCAATGAGAGGAGCCTACTCCAGAGGTTTCACATCCTCGCTCTTAAATGGGTACATCTTTGATACCTTCGTTAACAGGGAATTCTTCCTTTCAACACCACCCCATTCATCGGTAATTATTTCGCCCAAAAGGGAGAAATTAGGCGATCTTTTTTGAGGTGTTTAAAATACTTCCTCTGTTTGGAGGGTGCCTCCACTGGCTCTTCCCATCTCAAACCCTCCTTGACAGTTTTGACCAGCTGTGGTACTAGGGCAAATACAAAACCTGCACCAGGGTCATCTACCTCCACCTCACTGTCTGAGGCTTCAATTGAGGAATGGCTCAGCTGTGAAGGGCCTGGGGCCTTGAGATCATCCCTAATAAGGACTGACATGGTGTCGCCAGCAGGGTTGTGGGTACGATCAGAATCCACTTTATTCAAGGACTCACAGACCACCTTTCTGACCAGTGCTTCCACTTGTTGGTCTCCACCCTCTCTTTCTCTTGCGGCTTTAGAAATGTTGCTGCTTGCCTGCCAATGGCCAGGCTAGTAAGCTCTTCATGGCATCACATTATGTCGCCCATGTCCACCTGCTAATAGCTAAGATTGCTGGACTTCAGACAGGATCACTGTTAACCACCAAAGTATCGCCGCGCACACCGCCAGGCCTGGAAGACTTCATAAAAAGTAAGACTTCATCTTGGTCCTAGGAGGAGGACAAAAAAGGAACAGACCTCTGGCCCGGAACAAAGTTTTATGGGAGAAGGGTCCTATGAGATATGAGGGGGCGAGATTAACCCACATGTAGGCTGCCATGGAGTCTGTCAGGAAAGCAAAATTAATTCCATAGCTGTTCTGAACTTTTATAAAACTTTACTGCTATTTTCTACCAGTATGGTTTTGACCAATTTAAGGCAGTCTAACCAAGCCAAGTAAGTTTAGGTTTACAGTATAAAAATATTGCAATCATGCTTTTTATGGCTTACTGTAATTTCACTACACTCTAATGCCCCGTACACACGGTCGGATTTTCCGATGGAAAATGTCCGATCGGAGCGTGTTGTCAGAAATTCCGACCGTGTGTGGGCTCCATCGGACATTTTCCATTGGATTTTCCGACACACAAAGTTGGAGAGCAGGAGATAAAATTTTCCGACAACAAAATCCGTTTTCGGAAATTCCGATCGTGTGTACACAAATCCGACGGACAAAGTGCCACGCATGCTCAGAATAAATAAAGAGATGAAAGCTATTGGCCACTGCCCCGTTTATAGTCCCGACGTACGTGTTTTACGTCACCGCGTTCAGAACGATCGGATTTTCCGACAACTTTGTGTGACCGTGTGTATGCAAGACAAGTTTGAGCCAACATCCGTCGGAAAAAATCCATGGATTTTGTTGTCGGAATGTCCGAACAAAATCCGATCGTGTGTACGCCCTATTATACAACTACTGAATCCGTGAATCTCTTCATTACATCATAAGTCTTTTCTATTGCTCTTGATGCTGTCAAAGTTATTATACAGTCAGAGGAACCATTAAAGTGGATCAATAAAATCTGCAGAATTTCTCAAATGCAACTATATGCTACAGCAGTTCCACCTTTTATTATAAAAAAACAACCATTGAGCTACTTTAAGTTGACTTTGCCTTAACAGATGATTTCATCAGTCTGGTGCAAGCAGGAGGAAGCATTTACTCAACTGCCTCTCCTAAAAAAAAATGTCATGGACAGGAGTCCACTCACTTTCAAGGGCAGACTGGCTAACCAGGATTTGGTTAAAGCAGCTGAATAAAGATGGTGGCCTAGGCCACAAAGGAGACACAGAGCACCAGTGGACTCTCAGTGAAATAGGATATCTGGTGGCACTGAAGGAATAGGACTCAGCATGCCCACACATTGGTGAGGGTGAGGGCCCTTAGATGGACCAAGGTACAGGGTAAGCCAACTAGTTTTCACCAGGGCACTTCGTTAAAGGAGGTGGGTTATGCTGCTGACTCTCATTTTTCGGTTCTCTGACTCACCTGAGTAGGCAGATACTGCAGAAAGAGCATGGATATGCAAGAAAGAGTCTCTTGCAGCACAGGAATTTTAAGACAACAGTAGTAAGTAACAGACCATGGTAGGCAGGGTTGACAAGGTCAACAGTATACAGTGATGAGAGTCTAATAACACTGGAGCTGGATGCAGGTTGGGTTGCATGGGGTCACTGGAGAAGGGTACAGGCTGGAGTGCACAGGGTCACACCTGAACAGAATACTGGCTGGAGTCCACAAGGTCAGTGGAGCAGAATACAGGCTGCAGTGCAGGGGGTCACTAGAGTAGCATGGAGGCTTAAAGAATACTATGACACCGAGGATCAGTGGAGACCCAGAGAAGAAGGGTGGGAAACTGAAAGCAAAAGACACTGGGGATCACTGGGAACACAATGATTCTGTCACCAGAGATAGTGAGCTGCTAGTATGAGGATGTGATGCTCAAACACTGAGCAACACGCTTGCCAGGCCTTTAAATCAGTGTTCCCTCTGTGATTGGATTCAAGTACCACCGGCAGCTGCTGCACAGAGGTAAAGACCTGCCACTGGAGTGTGCAACAGGTGAATGTAACAAAACACGTTGCCTGCAATTCACTGGTTTTCTTTCTTGTTGGACATGCAATTCTAAGTAAACTTCTCACACACCCAAGAACATTGTGGCTAACAGATATAAGTGACGGGTGGATTTGTTTTTATAGGTGTGCCCTTGTTGGAGAGATTTCCTCTCAACTTCTGGAAAGCTAAGTGGACAGAAAGTGAAAATAAATCCCCCTAGCAGGGATGAGGACACAAAGCTTCCAACCCTTTCCTGTCCGGTCCAAAAAACAAAACAAAAAACTTCTAATTTAAAAAAATCAAATGCAATTATTGTACATTCTCCTGGCTGAGAAGTTAGTTATGGTGTCCGCAGATATTTAACCAATATTGACACATACTTAAATGTCTCACTTAAATGTCTCAAAAACTCACTATTATTATTATTTCAAAAACCTTTCATTTTAAAATACTTCTTTAGGTTGTCAGATTTGAGAGTGGAATTGTTTCTTGAATAACTTCAGTCTGGAAATTAAGTTGTTTTATGCAGTGTCAGTGACGTCTCTCTGCTTGTAAAAAGTTTTTGTTTTTTTTATTGTTTTGCCAGTCAAAGGTTCTTATGCTATACAGAAGGTAAATATAAAGATTGTGACACTGTCTTTAGAGTCTGTAGTTATTGACCCATGGGTTTCAGGCCTGTTTTCCAAAGCATGTGTGCCTAGCTTAGTATTCCCATGGCTGGAACATGAGTCTTTGAGAATTATGGTGTATGAAACATTTAGGCTACTTTCACACTGAGGCGCTTTACAGGTGCTACACTGCTAAAAATAGCGCCTGCATAGCGCCTGTAAAGAGCCTCTCCTGTCTCTTTAGTGCGAAAGCCCGAGTGCTTTCACACTGGAGCAGTGCTCTTGCAGGATGGTAAAAAGCATCTTTGCAGCGCTGTAGGAGCGGTGTATACACTGCTCCTAAAGCGCCCCAGCCCATTGAAATCAACAGGGCAGCGCCGCCAAAGGCTTTACCGCCGTTTTAGCGGCGCTATTCAGCTAGCGGACAAAAAACGGTTAAAACCGCCCTCAAAGCGCCACTGCAGCGGCGCTTTGCCGGTGGTTTGGCAACGCTGCCCCATTGACTTTGATGGGCAGGGGCGCTTTAGGAGCGGTGTATACACCGCTCTTGCAGCGCTGCAAAGATGCTGCTAGCAGGACTTTTTTTACCGTCCTGCCAGTGCACCGCTCCAGTGTGAAAGCACTCGGGCTTTCACACTGGAGAGACAGGAGAGGCTCTTAACAGGCACTATGCAGGCGCTATTTTTAGCACTGTAGCGCCTGTAAAGCGTCTCAGTGTGAAAGTAGCCTTACTCCCGCTCTAATTCTTTGCTCATATTTTTCTCCCACTGACCACTAATGTAAGATGTGTGCTTCACCCTGCTGATCAACAATGTTAGAGCCATTCTTCCCACTGAAAGCCAATGTAAGGACCCCTTTGCACTGCTATTTTTCATGCAGTAAGGTGTGTTACAGCTACTTTCAACGTAATGTGCCGCAGTGCGCCTTATGGCAAGAAAATTAATCCACTGCAAAGCACTGCTTTTTGGTGTGAATGGGCCCTAAGAGGCATTATTCCTATCAACTGCCAATACTAGGGACATTCTTCCACTAAATGCCAATGATAAAGACAATTAGAATTCCCTTTATGTTTTTGGTCAGTGAAAGAAAATTACTTACACTCTTGGTCAGTGAAAAAAAATACTTTACATTGGTGGACAATAGGAACAATACTTCTTACAATAGTGGGAAAATGCCCATTACTTTGGTGGTTAATGCAAATAATTCTGAATTCTTCCCAGTAACCACTAATTAAGGGGGTTTTTCCTCCCAGAGACCATTCGATGGTGGTCATTAGGAAGAAACATGCCCTTACATTATTAGTTAATAAGGAAAGCATTCCTCTAACCTGGTTGGTCAGAGGGAATAATGCAACATTGTTTCCAAATGAAGTGGTAGGGCATGTTTCCCACTAACAGACATTCAAAGATAAATGGGTATTACTTTGCTAGTCAACGGGAATAATGTTCCTTACAATGGTGGGAAAATTCCACATTGTTCCAATTGACCACCAAAAGTCAGTGGAAGGAAAAAAGGCCCCTGACATGTTTTCTCTTGCCAATCATAATGTGAGGGTCAATCTTCCCACTGGTTGTCAATGTAAAGGACATTGAGGATTCCTTTTACATGGTGTCAGAGGGAAAAATTCCAGTTACTTGAAAACAATCAGAAAATATCTAGCATAGTGCTGGTCAATTCACTGAAGAAGAAGCACAAAGTGTCTGTTCTGGTGAACCAGATGTTAGTTCCAAGTATGGAGACCAACTATAAGGAAAGGCTTGCCAATAGAGGAGATTACTCCCCTGGACGGACTTCTGTGCACAGGCTAAAACATGTTCCCTTTTGTTCTCGCAAGAATTTGGCACTGGCTAATGCCAGGCATTCTCATGCGCGTCGATGCTTGCATGCACCTGTGACATATGTTGGCGCCAAACGTGCTATTTAAACTCGGCCAGTGCTCAGGATCAGTTCAGCCTTGTCTTCAGCCTCCTGTGTATCCTGTGACCGTGTGATTCTGTATCCTGATTCTAGTTGCTGACCTGGCTTGTCTTGACCACTCCCTGAACTCCACCTGCTCAGCAGTATTAGCTGCCCACCTGCTCAGATGCTTACTGGAGTTCTGACGACTTTTCCTGTCAAGCATGGACATCTGCCCTACTGCTAGCAAGACTTGCAAGCACTCATTACACTCTGTACTCCTGTGCCTCCTGTCTACACAAACAGGGGCCCCGAGTCAGAGGTAAGAGAGGCCTTCCTCACAATATCAGGCTCTGTGACCAGCTATGTGATACTAACCATACAAGAAAGTGTCTCCAGAAGAATCCTCTTCCTCAGAAGAAAGTGCCTGTTCTGGTGTACTAGATGATGGTATGAAGACCCACAATACAAGGACCTTGCTCAAATGCACTTCATGTTTTTGCAAATAGTCAAAAAATGAAAAAACGCCGGTAAACGAAGCGTGGCTAAATGCGAGTTACCATTTACAAGCTGTTACAGGCATTTGGGGTTTCAAATTCCTCTGAACATCTGTCCTGAATGCATTTTTTTGCTTTCCAAAAAATGCTTCTGTAGCCAAGTCCCGGGCCCCCTGAGGCCCCATGGTGACCTCCAGAGTAAAGGGATAGCTGACATTCTTCTTTGCAGAGTGGGTTACAAGGCATGGTGGTGTAATGCAAGGTAGATTTATGGACGCCAGACACTTTTTGAATGTAAAGAGATTTATTTTCTCTTAAACAGAACTGCGGGAGAGAGGGCTAGGGCCAGGACACCCTTTAGTAGATGCAATGTTAATTGGCAGACTCCGAGACTTCTATAGGCAGACAGCCATGCAGGGAAAGGCCTCCAGCTAGACACCACATCTGCATGAGTAGGACCGCTGCCTCCTATGGCAACAATTTTGTAACAGTTTCTAACGCGGTTGCAATGAACTCCTCCACTTCTCCTATTGTAGAAATACACTCAGCTGAGCTCACAGTCTTTCACTAGACTAACAGATCCATTATCCACTGGATCTCCTGAGCTCTTCCAATCTCCTCACTCAGTATCTTCCTCAAGCGTCACCTATGCATCCCTGCTGGGTCCCTAGCTTGGCACTCACAGATACTCCTCGAGCGTCACCCCACTGGCCTACTAGGTCCCTGGCTTGGTACATGATAATGCTCCACAAGAGTCACCTTCACTGGCTGGGTCCCTGGCTTGGCACCTGCTGAAGTTTTCCCAATTCTGGCTGGTGAGAATACTGCTCAGGTACTTGCTTCAGCTACTCACAATGGTCTCCGGTAGCGCAAACTGGATGGTCCCTTAGTGGCGATAGCTTCCCCCTCTACCTCCGACCACAGCTGGTTCTCCGGCTGGCAGACCCGTGCTTCTGGTTGTAATGCAAGCCGCAGTCCCAACCCTACACTGCTCCCTTACTTCAAGGTAGGCCCTCAGACAGCCTAGCAGCCAGCTGTCCCCGGGATAGGCCCAAGGCTTATGGCCCAGCAACCTGGGCATTACAACACACGCCCACCCAGACAGCCGTGGCAGAGAACCCTTATCACCTGACTCCACCCAAATAAATAGGCTCTCCCAGCAGTCCAAGGGACCCAAGAAAATCCCTGCCCATTGGCTGAGACACCCTATTCATTCATAATCTTTCCTTGCAATGCCCTTGTCTTATCTAGTGCCACCAGATACCCGGCCATCTAGTGACAGAAGTGAAAAGTGCAGCAATTCCAGAATTAGGGTGAAATCAGTTAACCTCCTATCAATTGGCCAAGGCAACTATCACTTGGCAAATACATTTAATAGCAACCCTGCCTAAACATCAGGGTGCTACGCTTCTAAACTCAACTGCCTAGAAACGACTATAAACAACCCTGTGTAAATGTACTGATAAGATAACAGAGGAGAGTTCAGGGGCAGCTGAAAAAAATGCCCAACTACTGTGGCTCTCTACCCACAAAATGCTCTGTGGCTAACTAAGACAGTACACACAGGTATGGAAAGTGCTTCAATGCAGAGTTCAATGCTTGAAGGGCACATTCCAGGTTAATTCCACAATCCTAAATCCAGTGGGGTCCAAGTATGGCCTCCAAAGCTGTTTTGATGAAACACTAGAATAGCTGCTATGTAGAGACTAGCTCAAGCAGTGGTGTATAACTTTAAATTAAGTCATTGAGAGTACGTATGTATGTATGTATGTAT
The DNA here is from genome assembly GCF_042186555.1 of Aquarana catesbeiana. NCBI lineage: Eukaryota > Metazoa > Chordata > Amphibia > Anura > Ranidae > Aquarana > Aquarana catesbeiana. The sequence continues at coordinate 258,078,082 of NC_133327.1, read as the reverse complement.
GTAAATATCAGTGGTGTATCAAGGATATTGATTAAAGTCAATAAAGTAAAAAAAAAAATACATGAATAAAAAAAAGAAAAAGAAAAAAGTATATAGGAGACTTTTTGCTAAGACAGCTGGAAAAAAAGCCCAAGCTCCTAGGCACTAGCCAAACTGCTTGGAAGAGAGAGGGTTATAGTGGGACTGAGGCCCTGAAAGTTTCACTTTTAGGGCTTATACATAATAACCTTATGAAACGACTTTGCTGTGAAACATATCAAGGTTTTCTATATATAACAGCTAATTTAGGTTGACTAATTTTAATGAATTCCCCCAATGACTGGATGTACATCTACATAACATTCTGAGGTGGATGGAAGCCTGGATTTCCTAGCACCTAGAGTCTCATTCTTTCTGTGTATCTTAAAGTGGTTCTAAAGTCTACATGCTTTTTTACCTTAATGCATTCCCTGCATTAAGGTAAAAATTTTTTTTTTTTAAAACACTACTTGTTTTCATCCACCCCCTCCAAAACATTTACCTGAAACAGCACATGACTTCATCTGTAATCTGTATCGTGACTTTCATAACATAGAAAGCAAAGGGAAGGAGGATTCAACTTTCCAGCAGTTTGGGACGTGCTGCATGTCAACTCTCTGGAATGGGGAAATTCATAAAAAAATATTACTAGAATACTGTCTAGAGTATTTTGGAAGCACTTGTTTGATTTGACTATAAGTATGAAACACAGTTTAGCTACATATGCCATCTTGTGGATTTTTGCAGTAATGACAACTACAGGGTTCAGTTTAAAATGATATGTTAAAAATAAATATTGTTCTTATGATTAATAAGTATTAATTTTACTTAAAACACAGGGTCCAAATGCCAGGCCCTCCTACACTATAGGTTCCATCAGTACCACAGTCAAATAAAAAATGAATAAGGGTAATATACCAATGCAGCTGCCACTTTAAGTTAATAAATACTGATAACACATCTACCATAATAACCAATACAGTAAATAGGGGCGCTAAAGATAGTTAACATGAATCATACAAACTTCCCCCAGTAATAAGTGAATACAAAAATATTAAAACACAAAAATATTAATAAGAGTCTAAATAGTTCATACAGTCCTCAATAAAAGAAACAACAAAAATTCAATGGGAATAGTTGTGAATGAGGGGTCCTGCTTGACAAACTCATCCACCACACCACGTGCAGGTTGTGACACCACTCCCCTATAGGTTTCAACTCACCAGATAATTTTGCCTAACACTCTAATGCTCGGCAAATAAGCACCAACCCATAAAGGGTTAAAGGGTGTTCATATCAATCGCCGATCCTTAGTGGTGATCCCACAGGCAATGCACATATATGAAAACAAAAATTCTCCAATAGTGCAGTATCGTTTAACCAAAATGTATTAAAATTAGCTTAAAACCTTCAAACATTGCATTGCATTGCCGACACATTTCTTCATTACGACTTCATCCTGGGATTCCAAAATCCCAGGATAAAGTCGTAATGACGAAATGCGATGGGACATGGCTGTATGGCAACGAGGAGTGACACAAGATGTAATACCGGAAGTGACGTTCTGGCGGGGATGATTTCAGTGGGGGTGAGATTCTGTCCATTACACGCTGGGTCCGCTGTAACTGCGATATGCCAGTCAAGTGCTGTTGCATTAGATCTACAATACATGCGTGTTTTACTGTGCATAAGTTAAGTGCAATGTTTGAAGACTTTTAGCTCAATTTAATAAATTTTGGTTAAAAGATACTGCACTAATGGAGAATTTTTGTTTTCACACATGTGGATTGCCTGTGGAATCACCATTAAGAATCGGAGATAAATATGAATACCCTTTAACCCTTTATGGATTGTCACTTATTAATTGTGAGGAAAAATTATCCGGTGAGTTGACATCTATAGGGGAGCGGTGTTACAACCTGCACGTGGTGCGGTGGATGAGTTTGCCAAGCAGGACCCCTCGTTCACAACTTTACTCACTGAATTTTAGTTTTTTCTTTTATTGAGGACTGTATGAACTATTTGAACTCTTATTAATATTTTTGTATTCACTTCACTTAATCACTTGGTGATGTTTGTATGATTAATGTTAATTATCTTTAGCGCCACTATTTACTGTATTGGTTATTATGGTAGATGTGTTATCGGTATTAATTTTACTTGACACAAAACAACTATTGCAATTACTGTGCTTTAGAAACAAAGCCAGATGTAAGAAAATGTCATGTTTAATAACTTGCCAGCTTTCAAACACCATGTGTTATTTATCAAAATAATTACAAAATGTTGCTTATAATAAGCCTTTTTTTCCTTTCATATTGAAATAATCAGAAATAATGTATTTACAAACAGTATGTGTTATGTATAAAATGTCTTTTAATTTAACTAGCAATTAAATAAATTCAACCATTGCAGAACAGTGTGGAAAATGAAAGGCAGAATCCAAATTCAAATCTCTTTTGTGGGCAAATGAGACTTAGCTGTCTGTAACCAAACTATATGTAGCACCCTTTACATAGGTAGGTGCTAGATGTTTGGATTTTTGGCAAATTTGAGCAGGCTTAGCTGGAAGCTAGGCCTGTTTGTTTTTAGTTTGTGTGGGCTGGGAGTGGCTCAGAGTAGCAGCTATGACTCACAGACCGCATCACTTCACTGTTACCTCCCTCTTTCTTCTAGAGGATTCTAGAAGAAGAGGAGGAGGAGAGAGGTGGAGCTGTCTGGGGTGTCTCAGGGAGCCCTGACCAATCCCCAACTAGGATTGGCAGGGGAGGGCCTTCTTGAAATACCCAGGGTCAGCCCAGCTTGGGAGGAGTTGTCGGGTGGAAGAACTGAGGATGGAGTACTAGGCTGTCGGGGTCTTGGAGCGAGCTTGGGGGGGGGGTGACCTTGGACCTGGGACTCGGGTGCAGGACAGAGCCTTTCACTAATTCATGAAGGATCTGAACAGGAGACACAGGAGGAGTCAGAGAGGACAGCAAGAGCTAGTACTGCTGGCCAAGTCTTCAGGAGGGAACCACTAGTTGCAGCCAGGAGGGCTGGTGAATGACATGCACAGTCAGGAGGACTGGGGAGGTACACCAGAGAGGACTGGGAGTGTGCAGTCTGGGATGGGTGCAGAGCCAGTAGTGTGGACTTTGATGTTGTGGGCAGTAAAGTCAGGCAGCTGCAGCCAGGAAGGCTGGCAGGGCCTGAAGAGGGCTGACTGGGAGCAGTAGTCCACCTGTTAGGACAGCTAGCAGAGAGAGAGAGACAGAGTTATGCAGGAGGAGTCTGGAGAGGTGTACATAGTTGTCCCTAACAATTTTGCTATTATTCTACTGGGCATCCCATATTTCCCATACCCCATCCAAGTTTCTTGTTTAAAAAATTAAATTTTTCTGACAATTTCCATTTTCTCCAGAAAATAACAGGAGGAAACTTTTTTTTCCTACGGCTTCAAAATTTCCAGAAAATGTCCATCTCTAGTCGAGTGCCCCCCAGCACTTTGATCACATTGCTACCGACAGCTCCTGGTCACATTGCAAAGATGCTAAGCAGGTAGAACATTCTTTTGATCGTGTGATCACTGTAACCTCCAATTACAGTGATCATAACTGGAAAGCCTAGTCTATGCAAACACATGGCAGCACAAGGATTTGTTCACTTTCTCCCCTACAGAATTAACCCTTGAATTCTGATTAGCTGCCCTTCCTGCCATGTTTCTCCATGAATGAAAAAAGTCCTCTTGTTTATGGGCTGACTTCATTTCTTTCTGGCCATAGTGTTTGATGAACAAGCTCCTGGCTTTAATAATCTGTTAAAATACTGTAGGAGGCCAGTAGGAAGGGATTAAGGAGATACCAAAGTTTTGATACAGTTTGTTTAACATCTGTATGTTGTTGGTTAACCAACGAGAGTAAATAAGGAAGCAGAAAAAGAGTGCAGTGATACCTTTATTTAAGTGTGGATACAGAGGATGGTGGCTGCTCAGTATAAAGCCTGTGCAGCCACCACTATAGGCAGGAATATAATTGATGCTGCAGAAGCTCCAGAAATGCTAGTATAGGGATCTAACATTTATATGTTGTTGGTTAATCAACCTAATAGTTGAAAGAGAGTAAATCAAATAATGCAGTGATACCTTTATTTAAATCGTAAATGTAAAAACAGATGGTAAATATTGCATTCACAAGTGTGGATACAGAGGGTGGCGGCTGCACAGTATAAAACCTGTACAGCCACTACTATTGGCAGGAATATCAACCATGCTGCAGACACTACAGAAATGCTAGTATATAGACCAAACCCCACCACTGAGGGATAATAGCAGGCCACTCTCATGCCTGTTACCTAGCAATGCATCCTGAAAACATGTTTATAGAGAGAGTTCCCTCCGTCAGTTATTTTCATATACGGAAGAATTATTTTACAACTGGAGGAAGTGGTTTATAATTAGGGCACCCAGAGCCTTGGGTTATAGTTCTTTTCCAACCTAATAGTTGAGACATCTTTCATTGCTGGGTATCAATTTGTGGGCATACAGAGACTGACACTGGGTCAATAAATGCAACCTTCATTTCCACAGCGTGAGCATCCTAGTACCACATTGCCTGTTACCAGCATAGACTCTTCTCAAATGTAGGAAACACTGCAGCGCATCATGGATATGGATCCTATAGCGTACCTTCAATTTCTTAAACCCCAGCCTGAAAGAAAGGAATGCCAGACTGCAGTTGAGAGAGTTCCTATGTGAGGGAAGCTGATTGCCGGTTTTCTGTCAAATTCTCCAGACCATCAAAAACTCCAACCACGTCACTTCTGGTTTATTTAAACCATCAGTAATTGGAGATTTTGACTAATTCCTGTTTGGACACAACACTGGAAAAACTGAATACAGTAAGGTACAGGAAGATATAGCTGTTTTGACAGCACAGCAACTAACGAGGACAAAGTTGTCACTGTCTTGGAGGGGCCATTTTGCTGTCTAGTATCGGTGCGGAGTAACAATCTCCGCTCATAATATCGTGCACCGGACTGTATTCAGTTGACGGTGTTGTGTCCAAACAGCAATTCGTCAAAATCTTCAATCACTGATGGTTTAAAGAAACTAGTTGGAGTTTCTAACGAGTTGGATATTTTGACAGAACACCGGAACGAACTGGAGATGACCAGGTCTAGCAGCAGTGACAGAATCAGCACTTCAGTTCCCCAGAGCACAGGGAAGCACCTCTGCCAGGCAACCAAATTTACAGCAATGAAAAAGACAGTGACATTCATATTTACTTGTTGTCCTTTGAAAAAACATGCTGCCTGTACCATCTGCCACAAACACTGTGGGCCCAGTACCTGACACCAGGGCTGTGAGGCAAAGCCCTGGATACCTATGTACAATTGCCAACCGAGCAAGATGACAATTATGAGGCCATGAAGCACACAATAACCTGGAAATATCAATTAACCCTGGAAGTGTACCAGATTTAGGTTCCTGTAAAAAGGGACTGTGGACTCTTACACAGATGTTTTAAGTTGTCTATGCACCACATTCCGACAGTGGACCAGAGGCTTGAAAGCAGACACTTTTGAGTCCCTGGAGGATGTCATGGTCCAGGATGAGCTTTTACACATTTGTCCAGCAGACATAAGACAGTTTGTTTTAGAGCAAAAGCCAGCATCTGGCAAAAAGGCAGCAGAACTGGCAGCTACCTATATAAACACTTTGTGTATTTGACCATCGTAGGGCTCCCCTCAGTGGCTGCAAAGGTGGAAAATCACCCACGCCAACACCCAGGCCCAGATTAACATCTCAGGAGCCTATAGGCAAGGAATTCTGAAGCGCAACCCCAACCCAAACCACACCCCCAGTAAGACTGACTTTTTTTTTCCTAATAAATTACAGCAAAGGTCTGGGAAATGCAAATTTCAGTAAAAAACAAACTAAAGTGAGTTTTAGGGCAAACAAATGCAATAAACTACCCAAATTTTTGGTAAACTATAAAAGACGGGGTTGCACTGAGTAACTAGATACCCAACATGTCAAATCTTAAATTTCTGTGCGCCCGTGAAATTGCGACATACTTTAGTACCCTACAATTTCTATAGGCGATGCTTCAAAAGCCTCCTATAGGTAATCAGTGTAGTGTTACGGAGGAGGTCTTGTGCTCGAATTATTGCTCTCATTATCGCATGTGCGGCTATATGCAACACCTGTATCGCAATCAACATTTTCACATGTAGGCGCCCCCGATGTGTGCGTTTACTGTGCTTATTTCTTAGGGTGGGGGCCTCAAAATTTTTGGGAGGGATTTTTTGTGCTTGGGTGTAACTATCTATTTGCATAACTTTTTTTTTTCATCACATATGATGATTTCTAGGTGACAGGTATTCTTTAATGAGACATGGAGGGTCTAAAAGATCCTGTATGTCTTCTCTGGGCTCCATTGGATGTATTCAATGCACATGCTAGCCATGGAAAGTGACAGGATGATCCAGAAGTGACATCATACGTGTCGCTTTCCGGGTCACCAACAAGAAGGGGAGGAAAGCGGACGTGTGTACGCTGTTCTCTATCCCCTCCACCTGCCGGCACTCATCATGTCAGTCCTGGGCCCGCAAATGAGTAAACGGAGACCAGAATACAAGCCGGTACTGGTGGTGTGCGGAATGCTTCCGCCTGACAAACAGGGGTCTGTCTGTCAGTTTTACACACAATGTCCACGTGCTGACCTGGCAGCAAAAAGTGTAAATAAAAAAAAAAAAAAAAAAGAGAGAAAAAACTCACACTGCTGAGCGCCCCTCTAGGAAGGGTGCATAATGTGCCTAGAGGAAAATCCGGCCTATATCTCAGTCATGTGGCCATCATAAAACTTTCAAGCTTTCAGGCTTGAGTAACTAGAAGCTTAACAGACATGCCCCTTTGCTATCATTATCAAATTTATCATCTGTCATAAATAACTCAGCTGGTAGAATAGCCAAATACCCATTTCAGCTGGCTGTTATTAGCAAGGGATCCAAGGACATCTTTAGTATCAGTTCATTGGGAGCATTTTTTTTTTTTTTATTCAATCTGATTTTAATGAAAAATTGTACAACAATAGATAGTGTCCACATACCAAAGACAATCAAAGAAAGACATATTTTATTATAAAAGGTATATATAATGTAGAACATGAGACATATAAACATCCCACAAGAACCCTTACCCAGATATAACATAGATTAATTGAAATACTATTGGGCAAGGTCTACCAGTACAAAGACCTGTAAATTATAAGGGAAAGTAGAATGGTATATTGCACTACTCATAATATTGAACCCCTGGAGAGAGTAGCCATATCAAAATAACAAGATTATAGTAAATTGTTAACTACTCCTCAGCTTCAACTCCTTTGGTAGGACACATAACATACAAAGAGAAACATAACTAGACTAAACCAGACAAAATGCTACAAAAAAAAAAAACAGAAAAGAAAGGAAATAGGTATAAATGAAAATGAGACGACCAGGGGAGGGCACTCGGACAGATAACAACTCGTTCATCCCAGCTCTAAACCGGTTCAGGTTCTACAGCACACCCGTAAATATATTTTGCATTTCGGGGGATTCCCTAAGAAACTTCCAAGGGAGCCAAATTTGGCAACATTGTTCATATGTGTCCAGTTCACGTCTCCAACCTCTCGATATTGTCCATCTCTACAACCCACTCAATCAGAGGGGGAGCATGTGCCATTGCCAATGGCGCGGTATGACTGCTCTTGCTGCTGTCAACCAATGTCTGTGGAGGCCTTTTTTATGCTTTTAAAGGAGCCAGGCAATATAGATAGCAAAGTAATTTGTGGCATGTTGGGGACAGTCACCCCAGTATAGAGTTGTAGAATTACACCCCATAAATCATGGACAGTGGACATTCCCACCAGATATACAGTAGTAAACTCTTGGTGGACTGGCAGCACCAATATAAATCTGTGGGTTTATCTGATGAAGCAACGTTGGGCATCTGTAGCAATGGGAGAGAAGCTTGAAGTTCGTTTCATGTGCCTTAGTTCCTAATGACATACAGTGGGTAAGGGTAAACGCTTTCTCTCATTCTTCTAATTCAATTTGGACATTTAAGTCTAGAGTCCATTTATTCGTGAACTCCGGAAGATGAGGATGGAGCTTCATAATAAGAACCCTATAAACCACAGAGAGAGTGTGGTCTGGAATAGTATTCTGTAAAAGACAGGACTCAAAGGAATCCGGTTTCCTAACAAATACATCTCTTGAGGAGAAGGAGGATAGACAGGACAATAATTGCCGATATTCCAACCAATGTGTAAATTGATTGTTGTTGTATAGGAATCAGTTTTGACAGCAGTGGGAGAGTTCCCCAGCAAAGGATTTGAGATATTCGGCAGATTGATTCTATGACAGAAAACATGTCCGAGCCACCGCCAGGGGAAAACGTGGGTTACGAATTAAGGGAGTAATCGGTCCCACTTTGGCGGAAAGGTGCGCTGTAAGGAAGGATAAGGAAGAAAGTGATCCACGGGCAGAAATATCCAACCAGGGAAGTGCCATGAGATCATAAGGGGCAATCAACTGTTCTATATGAACCCATTGTTTAAGATGGTAATGGTGAAACCATTTCACTAACCTGGTTAGGACCGCTGCAGCGTGGTAGTAATATAAGTCCAGTGCCTCTGCACCTCCTTTTGCTTTAGGAAAAGATAGAATTCTCCTCTGTAGTCTAGGCCTTTTGCATCCCCAAATAAACCTTGTGGAAGCCGATTGTAAAGTAACAAAAAAAGAGTGGGAGACCACAATAGGTATAGCTTGAAAGAGATAAAGAAAATGCGGAACTATATCCATTTTTAGGATTTTAATCCTCCCAAACCATGAATTTTGGGCTCAATCTTACCTCTTAAGATCTTGTATTGTACGCTGCATAAGAGGATGATAATGTTCCATATACAGATTGGTAAGGTCTGAAGGGATTTTAATACCTAGATATTTAAGTGTTGAAGAGCAAATTTTAAATGGGAAGTTATTCCCAAAGGCCTGAACTTGATGTGGTAAAAGAGATAAGTATTTCTGATTTAGATAGATTTACTTTAAAATGACTCAAGGCCCCAAAACTCTTGAATTCATACATAATAGAAGGCATAGACACATGTGGGTTGGTAACATAGAGTAACAGATCATTGGCAAATACTGCCAACTTCACTTCCGGTCTGTCTATTGGTATACCAGTGATAGAATAAGCTTGTCTAATTGCTGTTACCAGATGTTCCATTACCAAAACAAACAGGAGGGGAGACAGTGGGCAACTCTGGTGAGTACCATTTTGGATTGAAAAACTGAGAAAATGATTAGTTGATCCATATTTTTGCACTTGTTTTAACATAGAGTGCCATATTTATTTGTAACAAAACTGGCCCCAGTCCTATCTGCTGCAAAGTTTGTTCCAAAAAGTGCCAGCTAACACGATCAAATGCCTGCATCAACAGAGAGAAGGCGAGCTGGTATTTTTTGCTGATTGGGCATAATCAATAAGCAATAAGTATTTAAGCGTGTTATCATGGGCTTCTCTCCCCTGAACAAACCCAACTTGCTCTGTATGTACCAAACTTGGAATCAGAGGTTGAAGACATGAAGCAATCAATTTGGCATAGATTTTAACATCTACCCCAATTAAAGATATAGGGCGATAACTTGAACAAAGCCCCTGATTCTTATCCGGTTTAGGAAGTAGTGTGATGTGAGCCTCAAGTGTCTGAGAAGTGAAGCCATTGGTGGCGGATATGCTATTAAACACCCAGAGCATAAATGGTGTTATATATTCTTTAACCACTTGCCGACCGCCTCACGCCGATGTACGTTGGCAGAATGGCACGGGCAGGCAGAATCACGTACCTGTACGTGATCTGCCTCCCATGGGTGGGGGGTCCGATCCGACCCCCCCGGTGCCCGAGGCAGTCGGCTTTGGTCTGGGAGCGATGAGAGGCGAGGGGGAGACCATCCATTCGTGCCCCCCCTTCGCGATCGCTCCCAGCCAATCAGATCATTCCTCTGCTGCTGTATGCTAAACAGCAGCAAAGGAAATTATGTCATCTCTCCTCGGCTCGGTATTTTCCGTTCCGGCGCCGAGGAGAGAAGACTTCACTGTGAGTGCACCAACACACACACACAGTAGAACATGCCAGGCACACTTTACACCCCCGATCCCCCCCGATCACCCCCCGATCACCCCTCCCCCCCCCTGTCACACTGACACCAAGCAGTTTTTTTTTTTTTTTTTCTGATTACTGCATGGTGTCAGTTTGTGACAGTTAGTGTGGTAGGGCAGTTAGTGTTAGCCCCCTGTAGGTCTAGGGTACCCCCCTACCCCCCCTAATAAAGTTTTAACCCCTTGATCACCCCCCGTCGCCAGTGTCGCTAAGCGATCATTTTTCTGATCACTGTATTAGTGTCACTGGTGACACTAGTTAGGGAGGTAAATATTTCGGTTCGCCGTCAGCATTTTATAGCGACAGGGACCCCCATATACTATCTAATAAATGTTTGAACCCCTTGATTGCCCCCTAGTTAACCCTTTCACCACTGATCACCGTATAACTGTTATGGGTTGACGCTGGTTAGAATGATACACCCCCGTCGGCTTTCATGTAAAAGCAATCCTAGCGGCTAATTGGCCTCTAGACTGCTTTTACAAGCAGTGGGAGGGAATGCCCCCCCACCGTCTTCCGTGTTTTTCCCTGGCTCTCTTGTCTCAACAGGGAACCTAAAAATGCAGCCGGTGATTCAGCCAGCTGACCATAGAGCTGATCAGAGACCAGAGTGGCTCCAAACATCGCTATGGCCTAAGAAACCGGAAGCTACGAGCATTTCATGACTTAGATTTCTCCGGATGTAAACAGCGTCATTGGGAAATTGGGAAAGCATTTTATCACACCGATCTTGGTGTGGTCAGATGCTTTGAGGGCAGGGGAGAGATCTAGGGTCTAATAGACCCCAATTTTTTCAAAAAAGAGTACCTGTCACTACCTATTGCTATCATAGGGGATATTTACATTCCCTGGGATAACAATAAAAATGATTTAAAAAAAATAATGAAAGGAACAGTTTAAAAATAAGATAAAAAAAGCAAAAAAATAATACAGGGAAAAAAAAAAAAAAAAGCACCCCTGTCCCCCCCTGCTCTCGCGCTAAGGCGAACGCAAGCGTAAACAGCAATTGCACCATGCATGTGAGGTATCACCGTGAAGGTCAGATCGAGGGCAGTGATTTTAGCAGTAGACCTCCTCTGTAAATCTAAAGTGGTAACCTGTAAAGGCTTTTAAATACTTTTAAAAATGTATTTATTTTGTTGCCACTGCACGTTTGTGCGCAATTTTAAAGCATGTCATGTTTGGTATCCATGTACTAGGCCTAAGATCATCTTTTTTATTTCATCAAACATTTGGGCAATATAGTGTGTTTTAGTGCATTAAAATTTAAAAAAGTGTGTTTTTTCCCCAAAAAAATGCGTTTGAAAAATCGCTGTGCAAATACTGTGTAAAAAAAAAAATGAAACACCCACCATTTTAATCTGTAGGGCATTTGGTTTAAAAAAATACATAATGTTTGGGGGTTCAAAGTAATTTTCTTGCAAAAAAAAAAGACAAATTTTTTTTTTTTTTGCACAAAGTTGTCACTAAATGATATATTGCTCAAACATGCCATGGTAATATGTGAAATTACACCCTAAAATACATTCTGTTGCTTCTGAGTACGGGGATACCACATGCGTGAGACTTTTTGGGAGCCTAGTCGCGCACGGGACCCCGAAAAACAAGCACCGCCTTCAGGCTTTCTAAGGGCATACATTTTTGATTTCACGCTTCACTGCTTATCACAGTTTCGGAGGCCATGGAATGCCCAGGTGGCACAAACCCCCCCAAATGACCCTATTTTGGAAAGTAGACACCCCAAGCTATTTGCTGAGAGGTATAGTGAGTATTTTGCAGACCTCACTTTTTGTCACAAAGTTTTGAAAATTGAAAAAAGAAAAAAAAATTTTTTTTTTCTTGTCTGTCTTCATTTTCAAAAACAAATGAGAGCTTCAAAATACTCACCATGCCTCTCAGCAAATAGCTTGGGGTGTCTACTTTCCAAAAATGGGGTCATTTGGGGGGGTTTGTGGCATCTGGGCATTTTATGGCCTTCAAAACTGTGATAGGCAGTGAAGAGTGAAATAAAAAATTTACACCCTTAGAAATCCTGAAGGCGGTGATTGGTTTTTGGGGCCCCGTACGCGGCTAGGCTCCCAAAAAGTCCCACACCTGTGGTATCCCCATACTCAGGAGAAGCAGCCAAATGTATTTTGGGATGCAATTCCACATATGCCCATGGCCTGTGTGAGCAATATATCATTTAGTGACAACTTTTTGTAATTTTTTTTTTTTTTTTGTCATTATTCAATCACTTGGGACAAAAAAAATTAATATTCAATGGGCTCAACATGCCTCTTAGCAATTTCCTTGGGGTGTCTACTTTCCAAAATGGGGTCATTTGGGGGGGTTTGTACTGCCCTGCCATTTTAGCACCTCAAGAAATGACATAGGCAGTCATAAACTAAAAGCTGTGTAAATTACAGAAAATGTAACCTAGTTTGTAGACGCTATAACTTTTGCGCAAACCAATAAATATACGCTTATTGACATCTTTTTTACCAAAGACATGTGGCCGAATACATTTTGGCCTAAATGTATGACTAAAATTGAGTTTATTGGATTTTTTTTATAACAAAAAGTAGAAAATGTAATTTTTTTTCAAAATTTTCGGTCTTTTTCCGTTTATAGCGCAAAAAATAAAAACCGCAGAGGTGATCAAATAACATCAAAAGAAAGCTCTATTTGTGGGAAGAAAAGGACGCAAATTTCGTTTGGGTACAGCATTGCACGACCGCACAATTAGCAGTTAAAGCGACGCAGTGCCAAATTGTAAAAAGTGCTCTGGTCAGGAAGGGGGTAAATCCTTCCGGGGCTGAAGTGGTTAAAAATGAGAATTTTGATGTGAATCCATCAGGGCCGGGACTTTTACCCGACGGTGAATTGGTAATCGCTTCTAATAGTTCCTTGAGTAGGATAGGAGAATCTAAAGAATTCCCACTATCCTCATCCAGTTTTGGAATAGCAATCTCCTGGACATATTCCTGTATGCCGCGACTAGAAGAGTCTAAGTCTACAGGAGATAATGGCAGAGCAAGATTGTACAATGCAGCAAAATAGTCAGAGAAAGCCTGTTGGAGAGTGAATAGTGATTCCCCCTGATGGCAACGTGATACTCGATATAAGGGTCTGAGATGAACGAGGGTGTAGAGACCGAGTAAGTGGTCTCCCAGGCTTATTTCCATACCGGTATTTTCCTAGAGCATATATATGTTGACTGCTACGTGAGACTTCTAATAAAGTTTTAATGCTTACATGTTCTAATGGAACATGACCAAAATACCAGGTGTATGGTGTCTCTAGTTTTCACACTAGCTCCCTTTGATTGGGATACACTGCTTCACTTTTTTAGTTCTATACCCTGGCGTTTTTATAATGTTAATATTATGTATCAATATGCCATTATGCTATTATGTGATACATATATGAAATAAATTATGATCATATATATTTTGTCTATGTTATTATATTATGTGTATGATATGATATAATGTGTATAAGATACCTTTTACTATACACTCGCCAGACACTCCATGCTCATGTCACCAATTTGGTCTCATGCTTCACATAAAGTCCCAACTCTCTCCTTATGCTATTAGCAAATAGGGATGGAGACACTTAACTTTCAATGTCCTGAGCCTTATACAAAGTCCCAAACCCTTTCTCTTTTTTAGTAATTTACTAGGGATGGAAGCATGTGGTTCCGACTACTATATCCATTTTATTTTTGGTACTGTCCATAATAATAATAACATTAGTACAGTAAATAGTATTCATCTTGCAGTGTTTTTCTTTATTTGGGCTATGACACAAGACAGATCTAGGGGAAGTGGTCATCTTTGACACCACACGCCTGGTATTTTGGTCATGAATAATGACCTGTGAATACTGGGCTATATACACCTGACCTGTAATGCTGGGCTATATACTCCTGACCTGTGAATGCTGGGCTAAATACTCCTGACCTGTGAATGCTGGGCTATATACTCCTGACCTGTGAATGCTGGGCTATATACCCCTGAACTGTAATGCCCCGTACACACGGTCGGACTTTGTTCGGACATTCCGACAACAAAATCCTAGGATTTTTTCCGACGGATGTTGGCTCAAACTTGTTTTGCCTACACACGGTCGCACAAAGTTGTCAGAATTTCCGATCGCCAACAACGCGGTGACGTACACCACGTACGACGAGACTAGAAAAGGCCAGTTCAGAACCAAGCGCGGCACCCTTTGGTCTCCTTTTGCTAATCTCGTGTTAGTAAAAGTTTGGTGAGAGACGATTCGCGCATTTTCAGACTCGTGGCTTTCAGATCGTTTTCTGACGTTCAGTTTGTGCTTGTGGGTTTGTATCTGCTCTTCAGTGCGTGCAGTCAGTTCGTATCGGAGTTTTCTGTGTGATCTTGCCTGCTCGTTGCTGTTTTTCAGGTCGCTCTTCACAGGCCTTGCTGTTCTTCAGTGCGTTCTGTTACTTCGTTCTGAGCAGCCGACCGTTTTCTAGCCATGTTTCGTATGCGTACTCCTCGGTAGAGTTCGTGCTGTGCGGGGGCTTGGTGTTGGGGTCCTGACCTTGACACAAGTCCAGTCCATGAACAGGGTGGGGAGGAGTTAATGGACCAAGAATTGGTTGCTTCGGCGTGACCAGTTCTCTCATATGCCTTTGCTCCGTGAGATCCGTGAGAATAATCCTGATGATTTCAGGAACTTTCTCAGGATGACGGACCCCGTGTTTCACCGTCTGTTGGCTTCGCTGACCCCCTATATCAGCAGGCAGGATACCTGCATGAGGCAAGCCATCACTCCGGAGCAGAGGTTGGTCGCTACCTTGTGGTATTTGGCCACAGGGAGAAGCCTGCAGGACCTCAAGTTCTCGACAGGCATCTCCCCCCAGGCTCTGGGGATCATTATCCCAGAGACCTGTTCTGCCATCATACAGGTCCTGCAGAAGGAGTATATGAAGGTAAGATTTTTATCCTTTAATATCACATTTTATTGTATTGAATGTTTGCTAATATATTGTATTTCTTTCCTCCCTAATTACCATGATTGTAATATGCTGTGAATGTCCCCTTTGTCCTCATGCATGCTGGATTTTTAGGTAATTATTATTTTAGGTCCTTCATACATATTTGCCCTTCAATAACCTCTCCAGCATGGTGTCTCCTGCCCTATATTCACCTCATGTAGTCACTTAACAATGTATTTTATCAGCTCCATAGTAGTGCTTTACCCCAAACACCCCCTAAAATGTTTGGAAATGTTATTTTTGATTTAAATTCAGGCAGAGGGCCAGAGGCTTTTTTTTGTGGTGTCCCCAAATTTTTTGTAACCCTCCCCCCCCAACTGCTAAGTCAGCTGATCCCAATTCTCTATCCTCAATCATCTATCTGCTGACTTTGCCAAACCCATACACACTATACCCACCTCTTTACTGGTCAGATTTATGGATGAATTCCCCAAAGCATGTAGTGCAAGGGCCTGCCTGTATACTTTCCAATGGTACTGTTTAAAGTTCTTGTATCCTATTATGATCTTGATAGGTAATAGCAGAATGTCCAAATGTGCTCAAATGTGTACAGTGTGTATTTATATCTTTGTATTATGACACTTCTTACCTGTCCAGTGGGCTGCCAATAGTGTAACTAAGGAGGGGCTGTTCCAAGTAATACCCTGTATTTAGGCATTCATCTCTCAATGAAGTGAAGAGGGTTACCTGTCCAAGAGTTCCCCCCCCCCTATAATGTTAGAAATGGCTCATGAGAAGGGGGGGGGGGGGGATATGATAGGTGTACCTTATACTTTGTTGTTGTAAAATTCCCCTTAATAAATGCTATCTGGAGGTTGACCCATAATGTTTGTGTCTAATCTGCTTGCCATGTTTCTGTGAAAAAATAGTAATGTTTATTGTTTTTTCCTCAACAGTTTCCTTCCACGCCACAGGAATGGCAGACTGTGGCCTCCCACTTTGCCCAGCGGTGGGACTTTCCTAACTGCGGAGGGGCAATTGATGGGAAACACGTCCACATCGTCCCACCACCCAACTCGGGGTCGTACTATTATAATTACAAGGGGTTTAATAGTATTGTGATGTTGGCGGTGGTGTCGGCTAATTACGACTTCTTGTATGTGGACGTGGGGAAGAATGGCCGGATGTCCGATGGTGGAGTGATCGCCCAGACGGAGTTCTACAGGCGTCTCCAGAATGGCAGCTTGGACTTGCCACCTCCAGAGGACAATGTTGAAGGTCTCCCATTTGTGTTCGTTGCTGATGAAGCATTTGCGCTGGGGGACCACCTGATGCGGCCATTCCCGATGAGGACCCTCACCCCGGAACAGAGGGTTTTTAATTACCGGCTGGCCAGAGCCCGAAGAGTGGTGGAGAACACATTTGGAATCCTGGCCAGCCGGTTCCGATTATTTATGACACCCATCCATATGGCGGAGTATAAACTGAACCATATAATACTTGCCTGCTGTGTTCTCCATAATTTTTTAAGAAAACATTCAGCCAACTATGCTGGCTCAGTTGGGCCTGAGGCCGGAATCCCTAATCCATCAACACTGACGGCGCTTGAAAGTGGCCGTCCTGGCTTGCCCTCCCTGATTGCCCGTGATGTCCGGTTACGCTACCTGGAGTTCTTTGTGGGTAGGGGGGCTATCAATATGCCAGACAATCTGTGACACCTTTTTCAAATAAAAAACAACCAAAAGAAATTCTTGGTGGACATTTACTGCTTGTGTTTGTTTTAGCTGACCCTGACAGAAATGTGTTGAGTGCAGAAAATGTCGTGATTGGGTAACCTTATAAAAAACAGTGTTGGCTGGTACTTCCTAAATGCAAAAACACATTTCACTACAAGTGCACTTGCAACTGCACTGAACCTGCACTTGTAGTGCAAAGAGGATTTGCCCTTAGGAAATAACCCCCATTTTTGCATAAAACAACAATTACATCACCCCAAAAGTGTTGTAGTGTTGAGACAATAATCCACACATTCTTGAGTAAGGCACTTTTTTATACCTGCACAATCACATGTGCATTTCCCAAAGGTTTTTAAAACAAACCAACATGTTTGTTGTATAACAATGTTTGCAGTAGCATTATGAAAAATCAAAATATCCATTTCAGATAAAACAGGCCTGTGTAAAACCAACAAGAAAGCCAAAAAACTTGAACTTACAAAGTTCACATTAGGTAAAACCTGAAGGCTATATCAGACATCAGTATTTAGGAACTGGGTTTGATATAGCGTTCAGATGGGGGGAAATCACCCCTGGAAAAGCCAAATTTGGAAGATGCACACCAATTTACGAATGTCAACATGTGCTATCTGCCATCAGGGGGGATCAAGGGACGTGTTTGGGGGGAGCAAGCCCTTCCTCAACGCTACTTTATAATTGAGGAAGGGGTTGCACCCCCAAAACGCGTCCATTGATCTCCCGTGATGGCAGATAGCACATGTTGACACACTGTGTGCATCCTCCAAATTTGGCTTTTCTAAACATTTTAAAAAGTTTGGTACGATAAAACAGGTGATTTTGTGGGGTTTAAATTCGCCCCAAAACATCAATGGTGTTATTATTTTTTTTAATAACATCACTGATTTGTTGCTGTATGTTTTGCAATTGGAGATTACACCCCATGATCTCCCCGATCAGTATCTGGGCACTTTCAGATGTAAAGCGTTCTGGATCACGATCACCTAAAAAGAGATAAAGAACAAAAAAAAAGGTCTCAAAAATCTGCCACCAGCCATCTCTTTTACCTGAGTCTGTGGTCGCAGACACTCACCTGTTGTGGTGCCAATCTCCACCACGTCTTCTTCTTCCTCCTGCTCAGCTTCTTGGGTTGGTATTTCCCCTTCTTCCAGAGAGGGGGGGTCTCTGGTCTCCTGGGATGAGGGGTGTCCTCCGAGTCTTTTCTCCCCTATGTAAAACAAAAATGGTATACTTAGCACACAGATATTTGATGGCAGAACTATAGAAATAGGAAACATTGCTTGGAAGTGGGGTACAATTGTCTATTTTAGCCGAGTTCCAAGATGTATATTTTTTATTGCCCTTTGTCAAGCTGCAATACTTTACCTGTTTGGTACAAGCTTCACAGATGGAGACCCCCCTATAGTATACACTGGAGCACCTGTGTGGCCCCCTAATAAAAATGGTGTTCTTGTGTCCCACACTAGTGCTCCAGTGTCCAGATGTGAAAACAGCTGCTCAGTGTCCTCTCCTTACACACAATCTAGTTTGCATTTCATTCTAGTAACAAACCCATCTACACAAACAAATATTTGGCATCCAAGTAGGCCCCCAAAAATGTGTGAAAATGCATATGGCCTAAACAATGGTGTTCTAGAGGCCGAAAGAAAAATGTTTGATACGAACGAATAATGTGCCCATGAACATTAAAGTTGACCTTTTGAAACGTTACAACTAATAAAAGCATATGGAGCAGAACGAACGTAAAAAAGACAGAAAGAATAGGAACACAGCACAACTACTTACTTTTTTGCAGCACTCTCCGGATCTTTCGGTACTGCTCTCAACTTCAGGTCCGACCACCGCTTCCTGAGCTGATCTTTAGACCTTCGTACCCCGAAATTCCGCTCTAGACTCCTGACCACTTTCGCCATGATCTTGGCCTTTCTGATATTGGGGTTGGGGTAAGGCCCATATTTTTCGTCATAGTCGGACTTCCTCATGATGTCGACCATCTCCAACATCTCCCCAAACGACATATTTGTGGCCTTAAAACGTCTCCTTCTGGATCGGGACGTGCCTGGATCCACCCTTTCCTCCTCCTCGTTGCTACATTTAGCCCGCACCTGCTGTATGTCCGCCATCATGCTCTTCCCCCACTGCGCCGAACGAAAAGGGGCGGGGAATACACTAGAAAGAACGTCAGGGGCGGACGGAGTTACACGCATGTGCAGTGTATATAAAGCGTAACACGCGTGCGTATTACGTTTGATCTGTGAGCGGAGGAAGGAGCATTGAACGCGGCGATCGTAAGAACGAAGGTAAGAGACAAACTTGGGCCTATACTGCTTCTATAGATTGAGGCCTATATTGTAACAAGATTAGGAGAGTTTTGTGTGACATTAGGCTTTGTCTTGTGTTGTGTCTTGCAGTGAACATGGATATGGTACTGAAAGATCAGGACTTCATTTCAGTCTTCATAGAGATGCTAAGGGAGCTGCCCTGTCTGTGGGAGATTAAACACCCCCATTACAAGAACCAAGCAAAGAGGAAGGCAGCACTGGAGCAATTGTGTGAAATTGTGAAGCAGGTGATCCCCACGGCAGACATCACTTTTTTAAAGATTTTCATTGGTGGCCTGAGGAGCACATATCTGAGGGAGCGCAATAAAGTCCTGGATTCACAGAGATCCGGAGCAGCAGATGACATCTATGTCCCCAGGATGTTGTACTACGACAGGCTGCACTTTCTGGCAGGCCAGAATGAACCCAGGCCATCCCTCTCAAGTCTTCCTTCCACGCTTCCTTCCCCCCCGGCTGAGGCTTCTGACGCCCAACCTGGGCCTTCCAGGCCGCATGTGGAGGAGCCCAGATTGAGCCAGGTATAGCATTCCTCTAAATATTTCTGCTTGTCCAATCAATGATGTTAACTAGATGTTAGTTTGGAGTACTAATTTAGGATTGTGATTGATGATGCAAAAACTAAAACCATGTCCCTTTTTCATACACAGGGAAGTCTCAGCCAGGAGGTGGCCGGGCCGAGCCGGCTGGCTGATCTGCAGGTCCCTCCACCCCCCCTGGAAAGAGAAAGTGGCAGTAGGAGGAGTACCCTAGAGGAGGCGGCTATCAGATTTTTTTGTAGGGCTACAGAGGTCCTGGGAGCACCACACACCAGGCAGGAGAACATTGCTGCATTCATTGCCTATAAAATGCAGAGGATGGAGGAGGGCCAAAAAGCCATGTGTGAGGCCCTCATATCAGAGGCTCTGGCGAAAGGTGTGAGGGGCCAAATTACACCTCACACACAGCTTTGGGATGGTCCTCCTCCTCCTCCTGCAGGTCCTACTCCTCCTCCAGGTCCTACTCCTCCTCCTGCCACATGTCCAACTGCACAGCCAGAGCCCGGAAGGAAGTGTGAAAGGAAGACCAGAGAGTGATTGCCCTGGATCCAGTCTGGTCGGCCAAAAGATGCAGCCTCTTGTGGTACCACAGCCTGGGGACACTGATGTCATCTGCTGCTATCCGAGTCTCTGTGAATCCCGGACCAGACTGCCCTCCCTTACATATGGACTCCTCAGGCCACCAATTTTGAGGTTTAAGAATTGATGTCTGCCGTGGGGGTCCCAGGCTTCACTAATTTCTGCTGTTGATCCAGTGTTGCCTTCCTCTTTGTTTGGTTCTGATACCTTAATAAAGGATTTTTGTTTTGAATTATATTCTCCTATGTGTTTTACTTCAAAAATGACAGTTTGTTTGTGAGGATTCAGGTACATTTCAAATATACAATGTGAAATGAACAAGGGACACCAACACCAAACAACCTCCTGGAGATTAAATAATAAAAGACACAAAACACACACAAAAATATTCTGGAGTAAAAATAAAAATAACATTGAACAAAGATCAGCCTTGGAAAAAATCCAAACATTAAAGAAAAAAAAAGGCTTAAAAACAAAAAAAAAAAAAAACATAAAAAATATAAAACTGTCAGATGTGACAACTAATAACAATATATTCAGGGAATCCCACTAAAAAAACACAAATAAAAGTTTGTGAGAAGTGTGTGTGAATATGAGCAGCAAAACTACTTAATTCTTGTCACATTCAAAAGAAGAAGAGAGTACGCTGTATTAAACCATTTTTTACATTGCAGCGTGACGAAAGTGCTGTATCCATTGCGAACGCTAAGTTTACCAGAACGAGCTGTCCCGTGTCGGAATTTCTTCTGAGCATGCGTGGCACTTTGTGCGTCGGAACAGGCCACACACGGTCGGAATTGACGCGATCGGATTTTGTTGTCGGAAAATTTTATCTCCTGCTGTCCAACTTTGTGTGTCGGAAAATCCAATGGAAAATGTCCGATGGCGCCCACACACGGTCGGAATTTCCGACAACACGCTCCGATCGGACAATGTCCATCGGAAAATCCGACCGTGTGTACGGGGCATAATGCTGGGCTATATACTCCTGACCTGTGAATGCTGGGTTATATACTCCTGACCTGTAATGCTGGGCTATATACTCCTGACCTGTAAAGCTGGGTTATATACTCCTGACCTGTAATGCTGGGCTATATACTCCTGACCTGTAATGTTGGGCTATATACTCCTGACCTGTGAACTTTAGTTACTCCTGACCTGTATAAGTTCATATATTTACATTCACATTTGTATTATATTTTTCTAAGGGCTGGTTCAAAAAAAGAATGTGGTACAGGAAACATGCATTCCATGCACACTGCCTTTGCGATCTGCATGCGGGTGCCAATGTACTGGTAACAGGACCCCAAATGCAGATCGCAAACACAGTGCATTTGTGGGCACCATATCTCATGGTTTCGCAGTACCATGCTGTTTGCTGCAGCGTTCTTTTAAAAGTAATGCATGCATTATTTTTTTCTGCATCCCAGTTTGATTTGCAGCCCATTCAAATGAAGGGGTTGTCAAAATGCACTACACAGGGAAAACTTGTGAAATGCACAGGAGTGTATGCCACATTACCATGTGATCCAGGAGTGAAGTTTTCTTCAGAACTGCTTTACTCTTAATGGACTTGCTAGGTTATCTCCCAAAAAATAGTGCATCATGCCCGGTGATCTTTGAATTCAGGTAGATCTCCACCATTCTAAGGTTGCCTACCTCTGCTCTAGGGTGACCAGGGCGGGTGCTGAGGCAGAGGGCGGGTGGTCCGCCCTGGGTGCCACACACTGGCGGGTGTCAGGCTGGTGTCTCCCGCTATGTCAGCTTTAATTTTAATCACCGGGTGCCCACCGTCACAAAGTCCCGCCTCCTGGTATGGCTTCTTTGACAGACAGCACACTTGTCCAGTGCAGACATGTGCTGCCTATCATAGGTGGGAGCCGATCCAGAAGGTGGGACTTATTTGACAGCGGGCACCTGTTGATTCAAATTAAAACTGAAACAGCATGAGACACAGGCCTGTGTGATGATCCGGCCGGCTCTCCTCTTCCTCTCCTCTCTGATCCCTGGCACAGTTGAGGGCGGTGTGGGCACAGGTGAGGCTGCATTCCTGGGCTTTGGTGAGGCTGAGATGTGGGCACAGGTGAGGGCGATGTGGACACAGGTGAGGCTGCATTCCTGGGCACTGGTGAGGCTGAGATGTTGGCACAGGTGAGGCTGCATTCCTGGGGACTGGAGAGTCAGCATTGCTGGGCACTGGTGAGGCTGCATTGGTGAGGCTGCATTGCTGGGCACAGGTTAGGCCTCTGCATTGCACTCCGTTTTATGCTCTGGAATGGCGGTGGGTCAGCTAGCCCAGACCGCAATCTACCTGTCACCCATCCACGATCTACTGGTTGCTGACCCCCGCTCTAGGGTTTCTGCTAAAAAAAATATATACAGTATCTCACAAAAGTGAATATACCCCTCACATTTTTTAAAATATTTTATTTCATGTGACAACACTGAAGAAATTACACTTTGCTGCAATGTAAAGTAGTGGGTGTAAAGCTTGTATAACAGTGTAAATTTGCTGTCCCCTCAAAATAACTCAACATTAGGGATGAGCCGAACACCGCCCGTTTCGGTCCGCAGCAGAACCTGCGAACAGACCGAAAGTTCACGCGAAATTTAGAACCCTGTTAAAGTCTATGGGACTCGAATGTTCAAAATCAAAAGTGTTAATTTTAAAGGCTAATATGCAAGTTATTGTCCTAAAAAGGGTTTGGGGACCCGGGTCCTGCCCCAGGGGACATGTATCAATGCAAAAAAAAAGTTTTAAAAACGGACGTTTTTTCAGGAGCAGTGATTTTAATGATGCTTAAAGTGAAAAAAAAAAAAAAAGTGAAATATTCCTTTAAATATCGTACCTGGGGGGTGCCTATAGTATGCCTGTAAAGTAGCGCGTGTTTCCTGCGCTTAGAACAGTCCCTGCACAAAATGACATTTGTAAAGGAACAAAAGTCATTTAAAACTGCTTGCGGCTTTAATGTAATGTCGGGTCCCAGCAATATGGACAAAAATCAGTGAGACAAACGGCATGGGTACCCCCAGCCCCCAGTCCATTACCAGGCCCTTTGGGTCTTGTATGGATATTAAGGGGAACCCCGCACCCGAGTTAAAAAAGGAAAGGTGTGGGGCCCCAGGCCCTCTGAACAGCAGTATACAGGTGGTGCAAACAAGACAGGGACTGTAGGTTTGTTGTTAAGTAGAATCTGTTTGTAATTTTGAACTGGTACATTTTAAAAGTGTAGCTCCAGCCAAAAAATCTATTTTTAAGCTTTTTGGAAAACATAGGGAAGGGTTATTACCCCTGTAACATTTATTTTGCTGTCTGTGCACCTCTTCAGAAGATTTCACCTCACTTTCTGTCCCAATGACAAATGTTTTTTTGAAAATTTTGTAGTTTTTAGTGAAACAAGGATTGGTGATAAAGCATCAGTGGAGAGGAGCCACGTTTTTTCCATATTAACTCTTACAGGAGAGAATTTCCCTTCCTAGGGGTAGATTTCATCTCACTTCCTGTTGTCTCCTTCTGTTTGCAAGTAGGAGTCGTTTGTAAGTTGGATGTTTGAAAGTAGGGGCCTGCCCTATATATTCTGCAGAAATTGGGGCAGAATATATAGGGTAATATAATGGTGGGCGCAGGAACGGGCCCTGCTGTGAAATATTAGATGAAGAATTGTAATTACATGCCATTGTTGAACAGTGGTAGAAAAATTGGGCCTGTGGTGGTGGTGGTGGTGGTGCTGGTGCCACAACACTGTAATGCCCCGTACACACGGTCGGACAAAATCCTAGGATTTTTTCCGACGGATGTTGGCTCAAACTTGTCTTGCATACACACGGTCACACAAAGTTGTCGGAAAATCCGATCGTTCTGAACGCGGTGACGTAAAACACGTACGTCGGGACTATAAACGGGGCAGTGGCCAATAGCTTTCATCTCTTTATTTATTCTGAGCATGCGTGGCACTTTGTCCGTCGGATTTGTGTACACACGGTCGGAATTTCCGACAACGGATTTTGTTGTTGGAAAATTTTATATCCTGCTCTCAAACTTTGTGTGTCGGAAAATCCGATGGAAAATGTGTGATGGAGCCTAAACACGGTCGGAATTTCTGACAACAAGGTCCTATCACACATTTTCCGTCGGAAAATCCAACCCCGTGTACGGGGCATAAGTGCTCACAGTTACTCTTGGTGGGCGCTGGAACGGGCCCTGCTGTGAAATATTAGATCAAGAATTGTAATTACATGTCCCTGTTGAACAGGGGCAGAAAAATTGGGCCTTAGGCACTGGTGCCACAACACTGCAACCCCTCACAGATGCTATAGTGGGAGCACAGCAATGAGCCCTGCAGCAAAGTATTGCATCACAAATTGTAATTATACGTCCCTGTTAAACAGGGGCTGAAAAATTGGGCCTTGGGCACTGGTGCTGGTGCCACAACACTGCAACCCCTCACAGATACTATAGTTGGAGCGCAGGAATGAGCCCTGCTGCAAAGTATTGCATCAAAAATTGTAATTACACACCCCTGTTAAATAGGGGCAGAATAATTGGGCCTTAGCCACTGGTGGCGGTGCCCAGAACCAAAAATGTTCTTACAAGTTGCATGAAAATTGAGGAGGAAGAGGATTGTCACTCGGCATAACAGGATAGTCACTCAGCATCAGCACAGGCAGTCTTGAAGGGATCTCACATTAAAAAAAAAAATATTCGGTTACATCAGCATCAGGTGCTTGGTAGCTGGTGATCCAAGACTGATTCATTTTTATGAAGGTCAGCCGATCAACCGATTCGGTGGACAGGCGCACCCTGTGATCGCACTGAATGTGCGTTCCGAAAGAACGCTGGATGCAGGACAGGCCAGTAGCTCAATTGCATACTGTGCAAGCTCTGGCCAGTGATCCATCCTCAAGACCCAGTAACCCAGAGGATTTTCAGTGGGAAAGGTGTCCAAGTCTGATCTTGCCCCTAGGTATTCCTGCACCATGTGAATCAGACGTTGGAGATGGTTGCTGGAACCGATCATAACTTGGGGCTGCGGAATTAAAAAGACGGCCACCTTCTCCACCGCTCCTTCTGTGACTGACTGAAGCCTCAGCAACATGTTGTCCAGGAGGACCAGGAAATTGTAACCACCCAGGCTCTGGAAACGCGTTGCACAAACCTTTCTGCAAGGCCTCCCGAAGATGTTTCATCCTCTGCTCCCCCTGTGATGGCAAGATAAGGTCCGCAACCTTACCCTTGTAACATGGATCAAGGAGGGTTGCCAGCCAGTAACGATCCCTCCCCTTGATACCACGAATACAAGGATGCTTCTGCAGGCTTTGCAGGATCAGGGAGGCCATGCAGCGTAGGTTTGCTGAGGCATTCGGTCCAGAGTCCTCTGGGTCACTAAGGATGACATGATCTGCAGCCACCTCCTCCCAGCCACGTACAAGTCCCTGGGTTTCTTTGGACTGTAAATGATCCCTTGAAGACTGCTGCTGATGCTGAGTGACAGGCTCCACCTCCATGCTGACACAATCCTCCTCCTCTTCCTGTGTTTGATCGGCGGGCATGCAGGAACACGGTCTGGATAAAGGGGGCCTTGAGAGTTAAGGAAGTCCTCCTCTTCCTCCTTCTGTTCTGCCTCAAGTGCCCTGTCCATTATTCCACGCAGCGTGTGCTCCAACAGGTGGACAAGAGGGACAGTGTCACTGATGCATGCACTGTCACTGCTCCCCATCCTCATGGCCTCCTCAAATGGTGACAGGGCAGTTCATGCATCCCTGATCATAGCTCACTGGCGTGGGGAAAAAACCAAGCTCCCCCGACCCTGTCCTGGTGCCATAGTCGCACAGGTACTCATTGATGGCCCTCTGCTGCGTGTGCAGGCGCTGCAGCATGGCCAACGTTGAGTTCCACCTGGTGGACATGTCACAGATTAGGCGGTTCTTGGGCAGGTTAAATTCCTTTTGGAGGTCATCCAGCCGAGCACTGGCATTATATGACCTGCGGAAATGCACACAGACTTTCCTGGCCTGCCTCAGGACATCCTGTAAGCCCGGGTACCTGCCCAAGAACCGCTGCACCACCAAGTTAAGGACATGAGCCAAATAGGGCACATGGGTCAGTTGTGCCTGTCAGAGGGCGGAGAGGAGGTTGGTGCCATTGTCGCAAACCACCATTCCTGGCTTAAGCTGGCGTGGCGTCAACCACCTCTGAGCCTGCCACTGCAGAGCTGGCAGAATCTCTGCCCCAGTGTGGCTCCTGTCCCCCAAGCACACCAGCTCAAGCACCGAATGGCATCTTTTTGCCTGCGTACTTGCGTAGCCCCTTGAACGCCTACGGAGCACCGCTGGTTCCGAGGACAAAGCACAGGAAAAGGCCATGGAGGAAGAAGAAGAGGAGGGGGTAGAGGAGAGAGGTGTGTCAGAATCGCCAGTAGTAGCATTTTGGAGGCGTGGTGGCGGAACAACCTCCAACACTACTGCACCTTGTCCTGCATCCTTCCCAGCTGCCAGCAGAGTCACCCAATGCGCTGTGAAAGATAGGTAATGTCCCTGTCCATGCCTGCTGGACCATGACTCAGAGGTAATATGCACCTTACCGCTGACCGCCCTCTCCAGCGAGGCAAAGACATTGCCTTCCACATGCCGGTAGAGAGCTGAAATCGCCTTCCGTGAGAAAAAGTGGTGTTTGGGAACCTGCCAATGAGGAACCACATATTCCATAAACTCACAGAAGGGGGCAGAGTCTACCAACTGAAAAGGCAGCAGTTGAAATGCTAGCAATTTAGCCAAGCTAGCATTCAACCGCTGGGCAAGTGGATGGCTGGGAGCGAACTACTTTCGGCG
This sequence comes from Aquarana catesbeiana, assembly GCF_042186555.1. Classification (NCBI taxonomy): domain Eukaryota; kingdom Metazoa; phylum Chordata; class Amphibia; order Anura; family Ranidae; genus Aquarana; species Aquarana catesbeiana. Next base: position 258,050,893 of record NC_133327.1, on the reverse strand, counting down.
GTGTAGCAGCTGGGGCAGGGAAATTTGCCTGGAACAATCTGACGTCGTTGTACCGACAGCAGATTGCCCGCAAGTACTTGGCTGTGACACACCTAATTCTACACCTTCATTCCTCTCAGTGCAGGTTTCAGAGAGGACTGAAGGTTTAGTGGGGTTGGAGATCCCAGCTGATGAGGAGAAAGGAGAGGTCCTCTTTGTTCTTTGGTGTGGGTCTTTTAGGTATGCTTGCCAACGAACTGCATGGCAGGTCGACATATGTCTGGTCAAGCATATGGTGCCCAAGCGGGTGATGTTTTGGCCACGCGAGATACGCTTGAGACATATGTTGCAAATAGCAGCGGTGCGATCTGATGCACTCGTCTCAAAAAAAGGCCCACACCAAAGAACTTTTGGAATAACGCGCAGAGACAGCAGCGCCCTGCACATGCGGAGCTCTGCGGTGTGATGCATTCAGTGTGCTGCCCTTAAGCTGGCCCCTGGAGGGCATCCTGCCTCGTTGGAGATGTGCCTCCTCCTCCTCTCTCCTATCAGGCACCCACGTGGAGTCAGTGACCTCATCATCCCCTCCCTCCTCATCACTGGAGCAAACCTGGCAGTATGCTGCAGCTGGGGGAACATGACTGCCAGATTGCTGTCCTTCTTGAGCACCCCCTCTCTCTGGGCTCACGTTACTGCCTTCCTTTAGCTGGGTACCATCATTGGAGCCTTCAAAACACTGGGCATCCTCCTGGAGAATGTACCCAAAACTGTGGTCAAACAGTTCAGGGGACTCCTTAGGAGGATATGGTGGGGCTAGGGAAGGAGTGACTGATGCCATTGAGCCGAGGGAAGAGGCTGCGTTGGCAGCTGCTTTGCCAGACAAAGTACCCTGAGCCTGGGTTAGAGAGGATGAGGATGGCTTGGTCATCCACTCTACCAAGTCTTCTGCATGTTCCGGCTTAACACGGCCAGCTGCCGAAAAAAAGGATAGGCGTGTCTCACGGCCATATGCTGATGAAGATGCACCGTGTCCACGACCAGCACTGTTGCCTCTAGACACAGAGCCTGCTTGCCCTCTTTTATTGGCTTGTGACTGTCTGCTTCTCCTTGTTGGCCTTCCAGACATACTAATGGCCTGCAGTGAGATGTAGCTGCACAAAGCTGGGATGTATATATATATTGATTATACTGCAGCTAGCAGAATCAACTGCCTGCCTGTAGTATTATTAGTATGAGAACAGCAGCAATTGTCTTCAGGTAGCTTTAGGTGCACACTGTGCAAAGGACACAGTACAATAACTGTAAATACTGCAGCTGCCTGCCTGTGGTATTAAAAGGATCAGAACACCAGCAATTGTCTTCAGGTAGCTTTAGATGCATGCTGTGCAGAGGACACAGTACACTAACTGTAAATACTGCAGCTGCCTGCCTGTGGTATTAATAGGATCAGAACACCAGAAATTGTCTTCAAGTAGCTTTAGGTGCACACTGTGCAGAGGACACAGTACACTAACTGTAAATACTGCAGCTGCCTACCTGTGGTAATAATAGGATCAGAAGAACACCAGCAATTGTCTTCAGGTAGCTTTAGGTGCACACTGTGCAGAGGACGCAGTACATTAACTGTAAATACTGCAGCTGCCTGCCTGTGGTATTAATAGGATCAGAAGAACACCAGCAATTGTCTTCAGGTAGCTTTAGGTGCACATTGTGCAGAGGACAAAGTACACTAACTGTAAATACTGCAGCTGCCTGCCAGTGGTACTAATAGGATCAGAAGAACACCAGCAATTGTCTTCAGGTAGCTTTAGGTGCACACTGTGCAGAGGACACAATACACTAATTGTAAATACTGCAGCTGCCTGCCTGTGGTACTAATAGGATCAGAAGAACACCAGCAATTTTCTTCAGGTAGCTTTGGGTGCACACTGTGCAAAGGACACAGTACACTAACTGTAAAAACACCTGCCTGCCTGTCAGTATATTAGGAAGAGAATAACAGGAACGGATCTAGCTAAACTAAATACAGTGTGTATGTATATATATATATATATATATATATACACACACACACACACACACACACACGCACAACACCTAGGATGCATATATATATATATATATATATATATATATATATATATACACACAATACACTGTAAGTGCAGCTAACTGAGTCCCTGCCTACTCTATCTAACTTAAATCAAATGACACTGTCTCTCTGTCTATCTCTCTCCGCCGCCGCAACACACTACACAAGGCCGCCACACAGGCGGCCTTATATAGTGTGGGGCGTGTACTAAAACCCAAGCCATAATTGACCAAAGCCCCCTGGCCTTGGCCAATTACGGCTCTCTGTACAGACAGTGCTGTGATTGGCCTAGCATGCGGGTCATAGTGCATGCTTGGCCAATCATCAGCCAGCAATGCAATGCGATGCCGCAGTGAATTATGGGCCATGACACGTCACTCGAATTTGGCGCGAACGGCCCATAACGTTCGCAATTCGTCCAACAATCGAACATGCAATGTTCGAGTCGAACATGGGTTCGACTCGAACTTGAAGCTCATCCCTACTCAACACTATCAGGAAAGTACTTACCGAGGCCGAAATGCCGAGAGCGGTTCACCCTTGCGACTAAGCGCAGTCCGCCCCCTGGAGGTGAGACAGGGAGTGAATGCACGAAGAGGCACAGGCTACCTCAGGGAGCAGGAGGCCGCTGACGTGAAGTCTTTAGTAGAGGGAGGTAGTTGTGCAGCGACTGGCAGGTGGATGATTTGCCGGAGCAGGTACAAGAGAAAGTCCAGAACCAGGCTGAGGGTCAAACACACACAGGATCAGTATATTCACAATAGGCTGAGGTAATGTGGCAGGAAGACACAAGGACAATCCAGGATACAGGCAGAGGTTCAAGGGCAAGGAGACAGCAGGCAAATCCGGGTCACAGGCAGAGGGTCAAACACTGGAGACTAGCGAGAATCCGTATAACAAGCCAAGAGTCAGGTTCAGGAGACAAGCAGAATAGTCAAGGTCAATCCGGGTCAAAACAGGTAATCAGGTAACAACAACAGGAAGCAGAGATTCACAGGAAGCTGAAGACAAACCAGCAATTGATCTGTGTGCCAGAGTCCCTTTTATAGGCCAGCCCAGGGGTCACGTAGGGCGTGCGCTATTGCGCATGCGCCGGATTGCCGGTCCGCGAATGCACATGCGCCTGAGCGCCATTCCGTCACGCATGGACATGGTTTTGATGTCTGGAAGCCATATTCTCCTGACAGTGCCCCCCCCCGAGGGGTGGCCTCTGGACATCCAAACTGGTCATTAATTCAGGATGTTCCCGATGAAAGGTCTGAACCAAACGTGGGGCATGCACATTTCTAGAAGGTTCCCAGGAATTGTTCTCAGGGGGATACCCCTTCCACTTAACTAGATACTGGAGCTGTCTTCCCCTCTTTCTGCAACTCAGTATACTTTCCACCTCAAATTCATCTTCACCGTCAACTAGGACTGGCGAAGGAGGTGGCTCCTCTCTGCCCGGGAAAGGACTAGGGATCCTAGGTTTCAGAAGAGATGCGTGAAACACTGGGTGTATTTTGTATTAGTTGGGTAAGGCCAGTTCAAAAGCTACAGGATTGATCATCCTTTTGATCTTGAAGGGCCCTATGAATTTTGGTCCTAATTTCCGTGCTGGGACTGGCAATCTAAGGTTAACAGCTGACAGCCACACTTCTTCACCCACCTTGAAGGCTGGATTCTCCTTCCTTCCTTTATTGTAATGCTTGCTGTAGTCATCCTGCGCTTTCTGCATGGCTTCCTGAATCCTCCGGAAATTCAGCTGGATGGAGCCTACACAGTCTTGTAGGGTATTTCTGAAAGAAAATTCGGGAGAAAAGAAGGATGAAAGCCAAAGTTTGACCAGAAAGGTGTTTGATTAGTGGCAGAATGAATGGAATTATTTATGCAAACTCGGCATATGGTAGGAGAGAGAACCAAAAATCTTCGAAATCAGAACAAAAGCAGCGGAGATACTGCTCCAGAGTTTGGTTTGTTCTCTCCGTCTGGCCCTTGCTCTGTGGGTGGTATGTAGAGGAGAGGCAGATTTTTATTTTCAAAGATTTACAAAGTTCCTTCCAGAACTTCGATGTGAACTGGGCCCCTCTGTCCGAGGTGATACTGACAGGAACGCCATGAAGTTTAACAACTTCTTTAAAGAAGACATCAGCTGTAGCCGAAGCAGAAGGAGTGCCCACCATGGGCAGGAAATGTGCCATTTTGGAGAGACAGTCAATGAAAACCAAAATAGAGGTGAACCCTCCTGAGGGCGGTAAATCCACGATGAAATCCATGGAAATGTCTGCCCATGGACGTTCAGGAATGGGTAATGGTTTTAGTAAGCCCCAAGACTTCATGTTTGACCCCTTACTGTGCTGACATGGAATACAGGAAGCCACATAGTCCTTATATTCTTGTCTCCAGCCCGGCCACCAAAAGGAACGGGATACTAATTCAACAGTCTTTAGCGTTCCAAAATGGCCTGCCAGTTTATGGTCGTGACATGTCTTTAGAATAAGAGGTCTTGTTTCTGGTGAGACAAAGATCTTTCCCCAAGCCCAAAGAAGGTCATCTTGTTTCTGCAAAAAAGGCATTTCAGGGTCAGAAAAGTGACTGGATGCAGCTTTAATGGTGGTTAACAGATCAGTCTGTGTGATCATACAAAAATTCTGTGGAGATAGAATGGTGCTGGTTTCAGTTTCTTGGGTGGTCTCATGGAACATTCGAGTGCATCTGCTTTACCGTTTTTTGAGCCGGGCCTGTATGCGATGTGGAAATTAAATCTAGAGAAAAAGAGAGCCCACCGAGCCTGTCTGAGTCTCAAACGTTTGGCTGTCCTGAGCTACTCCAGATTTTTATGGTCTGTAAAAATCATGACAGGATGGGATGCTCCCTCTAACAGATACCTCCACTCTTCCAAAGCAAACTTGATGGCCAACAGCTCTCTATCACCCACATCATATTTTTTTGTGGTGCACTTAACTTCCGGGAAGCAAACGCTACAGGGTGCAGAAGAGCCTTGGGACCTTGTCTCTGAGAGAGGATGGCTCCAGTGGCTGTTTCAGAGGCGTCAACTTCTGGTACAAAAGGCAGAAGAGTATCGGGATGCCATAAGATTGGTGCGGAAGAGAATAGGGCCTTTAATTTGGTAAAAGCTTCCTGAGCTTCCGAGGACCACAAAAAACGGCTATGTTGGCATGTGAGCTGGGTTATAGGTGCTACAATTGCCAAGAAGCCAGCGATAAATCTTCAATAGAAGTTTGAAAACCCTATAAAGCGTTGAACTCCTTTTTTATCCACGGGAGTTGGCCACTCCTGGATAGCCTTGACTTTTTGAGGGTCCATTGCAACTCCGTTGGTGGAGATGATGAATCCCAAGAACTGAACCTTTGTTTTTTCAAACTCACATTTTTCCGCTTTGAGATACAACTTGTGTTTCCTGAGGATTGCGAGAACCAGCTTAACATAGATTTGGTGTGATTCGATAGTGGCAGAAAAAATGAGAATATCATCTAAGTAAACGACTAAAAAGTCATCAAGGTATCCCCGGAAGATGTTGTTTACCAGGTGCTGAAAGGTAGCTGGGGCGTTGCAGAGCCCGAACGGCATTACAAAGTACTCATAATGCCCGAACCTGGATCTGAAGGCGGTCTTCCACTCATCCCCAGCCCGGATCCGAATGAGATTATAGGCCCCGCGGAGATCCAACTTGGAGAAAACCCTGGCGGATCGGAAGCGCTGAAACAACTCTGGGATAAGAGGGAGCGGGTACCGGTTTTTAACAGTAATTTTATTTAATTCCCTGTAGTCAATGCAGGGTCTGAGAGAGCCATCTTTTTTTTTTCTACAAAGAAGTTGCCGGCTCTGGCCGGTGATGAGAAATGGCGAATAAACCCTTTTTTTAGGTTTTCGTCGATGCAAGCTTTGAGAGCCTTTAATTTGGTTTCAGATAGCGGAAAGATGCGCCCAAACGGAACTTCAGAGCCAGGTGGAAGATCGATAGGGCAGTCGTAGGACAGATGGGGTGGTAGATGGTCAGCCTGTTTATCAAAGACATCCTTATACTCAAGGTAAGCCGAAGGTACATGCTGGAGGCTATCAGGTACTGGTACAACAGTGGAACAAGAGGCTGGAGATGGGAGAAAACAGTGCTGAAAGCAATATTTGGAGGAAAAGGAGACTTCCTTCTTTTTCCAACTGATTTGGGGTTCATGTGCTTGTAGCCAGGGAAGTCCCAATATGATAGGGAGCATAGGAACTCTTGGCGACCGGAGTCCGTGGTGATCAGAATGGGACTTGTTTCCTGGGTGATAAGTCCGGAACGGGGAAGAGACCCATCAGCCAAGTGTACCCGGAAGCTTTGTTACTTGGTTAGTAGAGGGATATGCAGGTTCGCAGCTAATACAGCATCCAGGAAGCAGCTGCATGCTCCAGAGTCAATTATGGCTGGCAGGCGGATTACTTTTTCCGTTTGCTGTAGGGAAACAAAGAGGTTTACGTAAGTCTATGAAAAAACAGAATTTTGATAGTTCATGATAACTGGCGAGTAGGACTTACTAGGTCTCACAGGGCAGGTGCGGAGAAAATGGCCAGACCCTCCACAGTAGAGGCACAGGTTGGCCTGACGCCTGCGCAGTGTTCCTTCCGGGGTGAGAGGAGACCGGACCAGTCCCAATTGCATGGGCTCGACCGCAAAGGTGGTGGAAGCTGGGAAAGCAGTACAAGGTGGGTGGATGGGAGTTGATTTAGGAAGCATCCAGCTGGGACGAGGGACTTAAAAGCATTCTGAGCGCCGCCCTCGCATGCGCCTGTCCAGCTTGGTGGCAGTTTGGATCAAGTCCTCTAAAGTAGCAGGAGTCTCCATCCTGGCCAGCTCGTCTTTAAGGACTTCAGATAATCCTTGGCGGAATTGATACTTAAGGGCCGGCTCATTCCAACCGGTGTCAGCTGACCATTTCCGAAATTCAACTGTATAATTCTCTACAGGCCTGTGTCCCTGGAATAAATTGTGTAAAGTGGCCTCGGCTGTAGCCATGCATTGGGGATCGTCGTAGAGCTGCCCCATACTTTCAAAGAAAGAATCAATTGTGTTTAATACCGGGCTCCTTTGTTCCATCAGGCTGTGGGCCCAGGCTTGTGGTTCATCAGTTAAAACAGAAATGACAAAGCCCACTTTTACTACCTCAGAGGAGAAAGTCCTAGGCTGTAAGGCCAAGTACAAGGAACAGACATTTTTGAAGGCTCGAAATTTCTTGCGATCGCCCGAAAATCGCTGGGGTATAGAGACCCTGGGCTCTGGGGTAGCCATGATCACTGTGGGGTTAGATGCCACTTGAGAGGAGGACACGCTGGCGGCCGCAGGAGCAGAGATAGGAGCTGCGGATAGACCCGCAAGTTGTTGGAGACGACCATCAATTTGGGTGTAACCATCTTGCAATTTTTGGACTGCATCCGTAAGTGCTGACACTTGCTGGCAAAGGATCTCAAGGGGTGAACGCGCTCTGTCGGCCTCAGACATGGCTGGTTTGTACTATCAGGAAAGTACTTACCGAGGCCGAAATGCCGAGAGCGGTTCACCCTTGCGACTAAGCGCAGTCCGCCCCCTGGAGGTGAGACAGGGAGTGGATGCACAAAGAGGCACAGGCTACCTCAGGGAGCAGGAGGCCGCTGACGTGAAGTCTTTAGTAGAGGGAGGTAGTTGTGCAGCGACTGGCAGGTAGATGATTTGCTGGAGCGGGTACAAGAGAAAGTCCAGAACCAGGCTGAGGGTCAAACACACACAGGATCAGTATATTCAAAATAGACTGAGGTAATGTGGCAGGAAGACACAAGGACAGTCCAGGATACAGGCAGAGGTTCAAGGGCAAGGAGACAGCAGGCAAATCCGGGTCACAGGCAACGGGTCAAACACTGGAGAGGAGCGGGAATCCGTATAGCAAGCCAAGGGTCAGGTTCAGGAGACAAGCAGAATAGTGGAGGTCAATCCGGGTCAAAACAGGTAATCAGGTAACAACAACAGGAAGCAGAGATTCACAGGAAGCTGAAGACAAACCAGCAATTGATCTTGTGCATGCGCGTGCGCTGGATTGCCAGCCCACAAATGCGCATGCGCCGAAGCGCTGTTCTGCCGTGCATGCGCGCAGGGACACGGTTTTGATGTCTGGAAGCCATATTCTCCTGACAAACACACAGCTATTAATGTCTAAACTGCTGGCAACAAAAGTGAGTACACCACTATGTGAAAATGTCCAGATTGGGCCCAAAGTGTCAATATTTTGTGTGGCCACCATTATTTTCCAGCACTGCCTTAACCCTCTTGGGCATGGAGTTCACCAGAGCTTCACAGGTTGCCACTGGAGTCCTCTTCCACTCCTCCATAATGGCATGACGGAGCTGGTGGATGTTAAAGACTTTGCGCTCCTCCACTTTCCGTTTGAGGATGCCCCACAGATGCCAAATAGGGTTTAGGTATGGAGCCATGCTTGGCCAGTCCATCACCTTTACCCTCAGCTTCTTTAGCAAGGCAGTGGTCATCATGGAGGTGTGTTTGGGGTCCTTATCATGTTGGAATACTGCCCTGCAGCCCAGTCTCTGAAGGGAGGGGATCATGCTCTGCTTCAGTAGGTCACAGTACATGTTGGCATTCATGGTTCCCTTAATGAACTGTAGCTCTCCAGTGCCGGCAGCACTCATGCAGCCTCAGACCATGACACTCCCACCAACATGTTTGACTGTAGGCAAGACACGCTTGTCTTTGTACTCCTCACCTGGTTGCCGCCACACACGCTTGACACCATCTGAACCAAAAAAGTTTATTTTGGTCTCATCAGACCACAGCACATGGTTCCAGTAATCCATGTCCTTAGTTTGCTTGTCTTCAGAAAACTGTTTGCGGGCTTTCTTGTGCATCATCTTTAGAAGAGGCTTTCTTCTGGGATGACAGCCATGCAGACCAATTTGATGCAGCATGCGGCGTATGGTCTGAGCACTGACAGGCTGACCCCTCACCCCTTCAACCTCTGCAGCAATGCTGGCAGCACTCATATGTCTATTTCCCAAAGACAACCTCTGAATAGGATGCTGAGCATGTGCACTCAACTTCTTTGGTCGACCATGTCAAGGCCTGTTCTGAGTGGAACCTGTCCTGTTAAACCACTGTATGGTCTTTGCCACTGTGCTGCAACTCAGTTTCAGGGTCTTGACAATCTTCTTATAGCCTAGGTCATCTTTATGTAGATCAACAATTCTTTTTTTCAGATCCTCAGAGAGTTCTTTGCCATGAGGTGTCAAGTTGAACTTCCAGTGAGCAGTATGAGAGAGTGAGAGCGATAACACCAAAATTTAACACACCTGCTCCCCATTCACACCTGAGATCTTGTAACACTAATGAGTCACATAGCAGAGCAAAATATTATAGCGCACACATGCAAAAAAGACATTTACCTCCAGCAGGGCTGGTTTAAAACACCTAGACAATTTAAAAAATATTATCGAAAAATATGGGGATTTGGTCACACCATATTGCTATATGTGCTAAGCCCACTTACTGCGTCAAAGTACCCCATGATTAGTTGGTCCTACACTATCCATGGATTGGGAGATCCTGTTTCTCTGAACCATGAGAGCAATACACTCTTCTATATGGGAGAGCTTTGAGGTCTCCACCCATGACACAAGTGGACACTAAGGAGAGGTACTTAATGAAAGAGTGGGGCGCAATTTTGAAAAAATTTGAAAAAAAATTATATTTCTACTTTTTGTTATAAAAAAAATCCAATAAACTCAATTTTAGTCATACATTTAGGCCAAAATGTATTCAGCCACATGTCTTTGGTAAAAAAAATGTCAATAAGTGTATATTTATTGGTTTGCGCAAAAGTTATAGCGTCTACAAACTAGGGTACATTTTCTGGAATTTACACAGCCTTTAATTTATGACTGCCTATGTCATTTCTTGAGGTGCTAAAATGGCAGGGCAGTACAAACCCCCTCCAAATTACCCCATTTTGGAAAGTAGACACCCCAAGGAAATTGCTGAGAGGCATGTTGAGCCCATTGAATATTAATTTTTTTTGTCCCAAGTGATTGAATAATGACAAAAAAAAAAAATTACAAAAAGTTGTCACTAAATGATATATTGCGTAAATTTTTGATATCACTCCTCACTACCTATCACAGTTTTGAAGGCCATAAAATGCCCAGATGGCACAACCCCCCCCCCCCCAAATGACCCCATTTTGGAAAGTAGACACCCCAAGCTATTTGCTGAGGGGCATGTTGAGTCCATGGAATAGTTTATATTTTGACACAAGTTGCGGGAAATTGACAAAATTTTTTTTTTTGCACAAAGTTGTCACTAAATGATATATTGCTCACACAGGCCATGGGCATATGTGGAATTGCACGCCAAAATACATTTAGCTGCTTCTCCTGAGTACGGGGATACCACATGTGTGGGACTTTTTGGGAGCCTAGCCGCGTACGGGGCCTCTAAAACCAATCACCGCCTTCAGGATTTCTAAGGGCGTAAATTTTTGATTTCACTCTTCACTGCCTATCACAGTTTCGGAGGCCATGGAATGCCCAGATGGCACAAACCCCCCCAAATGACCCCATTTTGGAAAGTAGACACCCCAAGCTATTTGCTGAGGGGCATGGTGAGTATTTTGCAGCTCTCATTTGTTTTTGAAAAAAGTCAAGAAAAAAATTTTTTTTTTCTTTTTTTAAAACTTTGTGACAAAAAGTGAGGTCTGCACAATACTCACCATACCTCTCAGCAAATAGCTTGGGGTGTCTACTTTCCAAAATAGGGTCATTTGGGGGGGGTTGTGCCACCTGAGCATTCCATGGCCTCCGAAACTGTGATAGGCAGTGAAGAGTGAAATCAAAATTTACGTCCTTAGAAAGTCCATACTCAGCTCAGGAGAAGCAACAAAATGTATTTTGGGGTGTAATGTCACATTTTCCCATGGCATGTTTGAGCAATATATCATTTAGTGAAAAATTTGTGCAAAAAAAAAAAAAAATTGTCTTTTTCGCGCAACTTGTGTCACAATATAAAATATTCCATGGACTCTACATGCCTCTCAGCAAATAGCTTGGGGTGTCTACTTTCCAAAATGGGGTCATTTGGGGGGGTTTTGAACTGTCCTGGCATTTTATGCACAACATTTAGAAGCTTATGTCACACATCACCCACTCTTCTAACCACTTGAAGACAAAGCCCTTTCTGACACTTTTTGTTTACATGAAAATTTTTTTTTTTTTTTGCAAGAAAATTACTTTGAACCCCCAAACATTATATATTTTTTAAAGCAAATGCCCTACAGATTAAAATGGTGGGTGTTTCATTTTTTCTTTTTTCACACAGTATTTGCGCAGCGATTTTTTAAACGCATTTTTTGGGGCAAAAACACACTTTTTTAAATTTTAATGCACTAAAACACACTATATTGCCCAAATGTTTGATGATATAAAAAAGATGATCTTCGGACAAGTACATAGATACCAAACATGACATGCTTTAAAATTGCGCACAAACGTGCAGTGGCGACAAACTAAATACATTTTTAAAAGCCTTTAAAAGCCTTTACAGGTTACCACTTTAGATTTACAGAGGAGGTCTACTGCTAAAATTACTGCCCTTGATCTGACCTTTGCGGTGATACCTCACATGCATGGTGCAATTGCTGTTTACATTTGATGCCAGACCGACGCTTGCGTTCGCCTTTGAGCGAGAGCAGGGGGACAGGGGACAGGGGTGCTTTTTTTTTTTTTCTTTATTATTTTTTTGCTTTTTTATCTTATTTTTAAACTGTTCCTTTCATTTTTTTTAATCATTTTTATTGTTATCTCAGGGAATGTAAATATCCCCTATAATAGCAATAGGTAGTGACAGGTACTCTTTTTTGAAAAAATTGGGGTCTATTAGACCCTAGATCTCTCCTCTGCCCTCAAAGCATCTGACCACACCAAGATCGGTGTGATAAAATGCTATCCCAATTTCCCAATGGCTCTGTTTACATCCGGCGAAATCTAAGTCATGAAATGCTCGTAGTTTCCGGTTTCTTAGGCCATAGAGATGTTTGGAGCCACTCTGGTCTCTGATCAGCTCTATGGTCAGCTGGCTGAATCACCGGCTTCATTCTCAGGTTCCCTGTTGGGACAGGAGAGCCAGAGAAAAACATGGAAGACGGTGGGGGGGGGTCATTCCCTCCCACTGCTTGTAAAAGCAGTCTAGAGGCTAATTAGCCACTAGGATTGCTTTTACATGAAAGCTGACCACAGGCTGAAAAGAATTATACCAAGATGATACCTAAACCTGCAGGCATCATTCTGGTATAACCACTCAAAGTCCAGCAACATACCAGTACGTTGCTGGTCCTTGTTGGGCATATATTGTAATCTTTTTTTTTTTCATGCAGCCTGTGGGCTGAACGAAAAAAAGATATTGATCGGTGGGTATGCCCACCATTAGAATACCTCCCTTCATCCACCCACTTCTAATGATGGGCATACATGCACCATTTATATATGCCGAAGCATGGGGGCATCCTCCCGCAATAGGTAGTAGCAAATTGCTCCTCCGCCCCTGCTGCCCCATGCTTCGGCATATATCACCTCCATATATCACGGCTTTATATATCGTGGGAGCAAACGCTGTTGCTGTCAAGATAAATAAATCCGCGCTGCAGCTGAATGGCGTACCTGAAGACAAAAAATGGTTAACAATAAAACACAGTAAATGGTAAAGTATAAAAAATTGCATACCTGAAAAGCAAACGTAATAAAACATAATAACAATAAAACATTGCAGAATAGAATACAGTAAAAAAGAGAAGAACACTAGAGAGAGAATAGAGAGAGAGAGAGAAAACAATAAAACGACAACTATTTTTTTTTTTTTTTTTAATATATATTTTTTTGTGTGTTTTTTTTTTTTTACACTTCTTTTTGTAACTGTAACTTTTGTAACTGTAACCGGTTCCAGGTTCGGGTCACTCAAAATGCGATGGCATCTTGGGAGACCCTGTGAAAGTGCACCTAGTCTGTGCAATGCTGTACCCTACGCTAATACTCAACTAGTGTATGGTAGCGTTCAAAACATTCACCAATGCAAAGACCAGGATTGTCAGGACAGGAGGGACAATAATAGCGGGTGTCATGCCTATATCCGCGCTTGCTGCAGACACGACATCTTTTTTGGGGGGGTTCGTTGGGTAGGGGTACTCGGGAGGCCATATAGAAAATGCCACTCATGCAGCCGACTGCATTTGGTTGGGGATGTGAATGGGGGAAGTACGGGTGCTGCAGAAGTGGTGGGTTCCCAATTAGGATTGGCGAATGCAGCAGGAAGGACATTATGGGCACGACGGGCCTGTGTTTGTCTTCTTGGTGGCAGCGGGACACTACTTGTGCTTGCCACCTCACCAGCTTGAACTGCACTTATGGGACTCGCCACGTCGCCAAGTGTTACTGCAGTGCTGGTTTGACTACGACCGGGGTGTACTAGGCCACTGGTGCTTGCCAGTTCACCAAAACGCTACCAAAAAAACTGTTAGTGATCGCAGGGATCAGGCCTGACTCTGCGAACGCTGCAGTTATGTGTTTAGTGTTTTGTAAGTGACAGTGATCGATGGATACTGCACTTGGGTGGGCTGGGATGGGCTGGGCTGGGCTGGGTGGAGGGGCAAAACGCAGGTGCTAGCAGGTATCTGGGCTGATCCCGCTAACACTGCGTTTTTGGGAACCCTAAACTGCTGGGGACCCTAGTATAGATCTGATTGGATCAGATATTGATCCGTTCAGATACTATACCACTAAGGGAGGTTTACGGTGCGTGCGTGGGTGTTAGCGGTACTGGAACTAACCTGACGCTGCCTGGGGCTGGTGCTTGCCAGATCACCAAAACGCTACCAAAAAAAATGTTAGCGATCGCAGGGATCAGGCCTAACTCTGCGAACGCTGCAGTTATGTGTGTTTAGTGTTTTGGAAGTGACAGTGATCGATCGATACTGCACTTGGGTGGGCTGGGTTGGGCCGGGCGGAGGGACAAAATGCAGGTACTATACCACTAAGGGAGGTGTACGGTGTGTGAGTGGGTGTTAGCGGTACTGGAGCTAACCTGACGCTGCCTGGGGCGACGCAGACCCTATCTCACCCTAAAACCTAACTTATATCACTGCCGGGTGATCAGGGGGCTAAACCTTTATTCGGTAATAAACGGCGGGTGCCCTGACACTATAAAAAATAAACTAACTAACCAGTGTCACCTGTAACAGTTATACAGTGATCACTGGTGAAAGGGTTAACTAGCGGGCAATCAAGGGGTTGAAACCTTTATTAGGTAGTATATGGGGGTCCCTCACGCTATAAAACGCTGACAGCGAACCTATATATTTACCTCCCTAACTAGTGTCACCAGTGACACTAATACAGCGATTAGAAAAACGATCGCTTAGTGACACTGGCGACAGGGGGTGATCGAGGGGTTAAAACTTTATTAGGGGGGTTAGGGGGGTACCCCAGACCTAAAGGGGGCTAACACTAACTGCCCTACCACACTAACTGTCACAAACTGACACCAATGCAGTAATCAGAAAAAAAAAAAAAACTGCTTGGTGTCAGTGTGACAGGGGGTGTGTGTGATTGGGGGGAGCCGAGGAGAGATGACATCACTTCCTCCGCTTCTGTTTACTATACAGAAGCCGAGGAAGCATTTCATTCGCCAGGAGCGATTGCGAGGGGGGAGCCACGAATGAGTGGCCTCCCCCTCACCTTTAATCGTCCCTGACGAGAATCTGACCGCCACAGGCACCAGGAGGGGTCCGATCAGACCCCCCGCCCGCGGGCAGGCAAGGACGTACAGGTAAGTCCTTATGCCTGCCCGTGCCATTCTGCCGACGTACATCATCGTGCAGCGGTCGGCAACTGGTTAAACTAGCCCTGCTGGAGGTAAATGTCTTTTTTGCATGTGTGCGCTGTAATATTTTGCTCTGCTGTATGGTCTTATGGCTGCACCAGCTTTAATGCATCTTTTAGGGTGTGCCCCCCAAATATCTTGTTTGACTAATGAGTCACATGACACCAGGGAGGGTAAATGGCTAATTGGGCCCAATTTGGACATTTTTACTTAGAGGTGTACTCACTTTTGTTGCCAGCGATTTAGACATTAATGGCTGTGTGTTCAGTTATTTTGAGGGGACAGCAAATTTACACTGTTATACAAGCTGTACACTCACAACTTTACATTGTAGCAAAGTGGAATTTCTTCAGCGTTGTCACATGAAAAGATATAATAAAATATTTACAAAAATGTGAGGGGTGTACTCACTTTTGTGAGATACTGTATATAATGTTTGGGGGTTCGAAGTAATTTTCTAGCAAAAAATACTGATTTTAACTTGTAAGTAACAAGTGTCAGAAAAAGGCTTAGTCTTTAAGTGGTTCACCTGCCCTCATTTACAGACTGAAGTTCATCCCTTTGATCTAAAAGAACCAAATGATTCAATGTTTCTTTTTATCTCAGCACTGAGCAATGTTGTGATAAATGTATATAGAAGCTGTCACCACAGGGTGGTGCTGTGGACAGTGTGAATAGGCTATGCCGCGTCCTTTAATTTAATAACATATACTAGGGCTTTGAAAGAATGGACTTTATAGGCATACTTAAAAATATATAACAAAATATTTTATTAGAATTATAACAACAAGACACACATGAGATAAAATACATGTAAAAGTGCAAAAGTGATTAAAACCTTCTCCCCGATCCACTATCCATCCAGAAACCTGGGCTTCAAGGATACAGTGGGGGGTCTAGGGAGATTCTGATTAAAGCAAATAACGCACAGGTAATAGCATACATGCACATAGTTTAGTTTTAGTAAGGCGGAACAAAGACACCAGTCCATCCAGTTCAATCTGAGTGAGGGTGCGTCGTCTACAATTGTCCCTATCCCTGTACATTGTGTCTCACTATTTATTTAACTGCTTGTTGACCGCCGGCTGTCAATTGATGGCCAGGCAGAGCAGCTCTCGTTGCGGGCGGGCGTCATATGATGGTCTCGCTTTCCCGGCCCACCAGGGGGCGCGCGCATGGCTGACGGCGATCGCGCGCACCCGCCGTGTCACTGGGCACCCGGTGCGCGTGCCTGGCGGCCGCGATGTCCGCCGTGCACCCGCGATTGCCGGTAACACAGCAAGACTGTGGATCTGTGTGTGTAAACACACAGATCCACGGTCCTGTCAGAGGAGAGGAGACCGATGGTATGTTCCCTGTACAGAGGAACACCGAACGGTCTCCTCCCCTAGTGAGTCCCCGCCCCCTACAGTTAGAAACACTCCCTAGCAACACAGTTAACCCCATTTATACAGTAATCAGTGCATTTTTATAGCACGGATCGCTGTATAAATGTGAATGGTCCCAAAAATGTGTCAAAAGTGTCCGATGTGTCCGCCGCAATATCGCAGTCATGATAAAAATTGCAGATCACCGCCATTACTAGTAAAAAATAAATAAATAAATAAATAAAAATGTTATAAATCTATCCCCTATTTTGTAGACGCTATAACTTTTGCGCAAACTAATCACTATACGCTTATTGCGATTTTTTTTTTTTTTGTACCAAAAATATGTAGAAGAATACATATTGGCCTAAACTGAGGAAAAAATTTGTTTTAAAGAAAAAAAAATTGGATATTTATTATCGCAAAAAGTAAAAAATATTGTGTTTTTTTTTCAAACTTGTCGCTCTTCTTTTGTTTATAGCGCAAAAAATAAAAACTGCAGAGGTGATCAAATACCACCAAAAGAAAGCTCTATTTGTGGGGAAAAAATAACAATTTCATCTGGGTACAGTGTTGTATGACCGCGCAATTGTCATTCAAAGTGCAACAGCGCTGAAAGTTGAAAAATGGCTTGGGCAGGAAGGGGGTGAAAATGCACTGTATTGAGGTGGTTAAGGTACCCATATAGCGCCATCAATTTACGCATCGCTTCACACATACATCGATCCCTACCCTCAAGGAGCCCACAATCCAAGGTCCCCAACTCACATTCACATACTAGGGCCAATTTTTGGACAGAAGCCAATTAACCTACCTACTTATCTTTGGAGTGTTTTAGTCAGGTCAATTCCTAGAGGTAGTCAAAAATTGGTCACATAAGCTGACTCAGATGGTGTCATAACTGCTTTTGGAGATATACATGTCTTGCTCGACTAGTTTTGCACCAATAAATGAAACTTCTTCTGGAGCTAGATAAATCTAAGGGATATAGGAAGAGCAGAGTAACTAACATGAAAAACAAACATAACAATTACATTTGTTTGAAATAACACATGATAGAATGGTATTTAAAGGGGGAGTACTTACACATATTAGAATAATGTCCTTGCTATCAAGGAGGCAGAACACCCAGATGGAGCAGCAGGACAATACAAAAATAGACGTAGACCAAAGTCTAAAGCAAAAAAGAAAGTATGATAGGTTAGAGAGGATATTCATAAAGGGCCATCAAACAGATGACCCACGTGACAATATAGCAAGAAAAGTCATAGAGCCTACCTATAAAGGTAACAAGCATTTGCAGAATGAGATGACAGCAGTGGCATTCTAACAGGTTTTCCCCGGAAAAGGGTTCCCTTAAAATGTCATTCACAGCTGCAATAGAAGCTTAGTCTATGTCTTGTTCTAGATTTTTATTCAGAAAAAAGTCATCCAAAAATTCAGCATGCTATCCTGTGTTTTTGTTTATGTGCGTGTGTGGGTAAATTTTCTACATGGCATCCGTTATCTCCCTGGAATAATTTTAGATTCAATGTACATGACATTCTTGATCCTTTAAAGCTGACCATACACTAGTATATTTTTGAATGAGTAAATTCTCATACAGTTGCAATAAAAAGTATGTGAACCCTTTTGGAATGATATGGATTTCTGCACAAATTGGTCATAAAATGTGATCTGATCTTCATCTAAGTCACAACAATAGACAATCACAGTCTGCTTAAACTAATAACACACAAAGAATTAAATGTTAGCATGTTTTTATTGAACACACCATGTAAACATTCACAGTGCAGGTGGAAAAAGTATGTGAACCTAGACTAATGAGATCTCCAAGAGCTAATTGGAGTGAGGTGTCAGCCAACTGGAGTCCAATCAATGAGATGAGATTGGAGGTGTTGGTTACAGCTGCCCTGCCCTATAAAAAACACACACCAGTTCTGGGTTTGCTTTTCACAAGAAGCGTTGCCTGATGTAAATGATGCCTCGCACAAAAGAGCTCTCAGAAGACCTACGATTAAGAATTGTTGACTTGCATAAGGCTGGAAAGGGTTATAAAAGTATCTCCAAAAGCCTTGCTGTTCATCATTCCACAGTAAGACAAATTGTCTATAAATGGAAAAAGTTCAGCACTACTGCTACTCTCCCTAGGAGTGGACATCCTGTAAAGATGACTGCAAGAGCACAGTGCAGACTGCTCAATGAGGTGAAGAAGAATCCTAGAGTGTCAGCTAAAGACTTACAAAAGTCTCTGGCATATGCTAACATCCCTGTTAGTGAATCTACGATACGTAAAACACTAAACAAGAATGGATTTCATGGGAGGATACCACAGAGGAAGCCACTGCTGTCAAAAAAAAAAAAAAAAAACATTGCTGCACGTTTACATTCCACAGCAGTACTGGCAAAATATTCTGTGGACAGATGAAACCAAAGTTGCATTGTTTGGAGGAAACACACAATACTATGTGTGGAGAAAAAGAGGCACAGCACACCAACATCAAAACCTCATCCCAACTATGAAGTATGGTGGTGGGGGCATCATGGTTTGGGGCTGCTTTACTGCGTCAGGGCCTAGACGGATTGCTATCATCAAAGGAAAAATTAATTCCCAAGTTTATCAAGACATTTTGCAGGAGAACTTAAGGCCATCTGTCCACCAGCTGAAGCTCAACAGAAGATGGAAGTTGCAACAGGACAACGACCCAAAGCATAGAAGTAAATCAACAACAGAATGGCTTAAACAGAAGAAAATATGCCTTCTGAAGTGGCCCAGTCAGAGTCCTGACCTCAACCCGATTGAGATGCTGTGGCATGACCTCAAGAAAGTGATTCACACCAGACATCCCAAGAATATTGCTGAACTGAAACCGTTCTGTAAAGAGGAATGGTCAAGAATTACTCCTGACCGTTGTGCACGTCTGATCTGCAACTACAGGAAACGTTTGGTTGAAGTTATTGCTGCCAAAGGAGGTTCAACCAGTTATTAAATCCAAGGGTTCACATACTTTTTCCACCTGCACTGTGAATGTTTACATGGCGTGTTCAATAAAAACATGGTAACATTTAATTCTTGAGTGTTATTAGTTTAAGCAGACTGTGATTGTCTATTGTTGTGACTTAGGTGAAGATCAGATCACATTTTATGACCAATTTGTGCAGAAATCCATATCATTCCAAAAGGGTTCACATACTTTTTATTGCAACTGTATATACATTTGGCACATGACGAATGTTGTTGGAAAGTACTTTGAAAAAAGTTGGCCTTTAACATTCAATTTTGCCGTGTATGGACTTCCCAGAATGAAAACCACATGTATGCATCGTTTATATTAGTGCACCACATTGTATACCAGTGTGCCTACACAGGGATGTACAAGTGTTCCATATATCCCTGTGTAGGCAGTCCCATTCATGTGACAGCAGCTTCACAGAGACAGTTGTGGCTTCCAAATTCTCTGACATAAGTTGTAGCTGTTTATCTACAGCCCGCTTTCCCCTACATCCAAAGTGCAGAATTTATAAAGGATTTCTCAGCTCTGAAAAGCAGGGCGGCAGAGAGCTGAAGATACATCACTGAGGAGAGCTCTGAGAGCTGATTGGAGGGAAGGGACATACACTCTCCCTTCACTCAGCACATAGGAACAGAACTAATGCCGCGTACACACGGTCGGACTTTCCGGCATACTTGGTCCGGCGGACCAGAGTGTGCCGGACAATCCGCCCGTGTGTAGGCACCGGCGGACTTTTCCGGCGGACTTTTTCCCAAAAGCCCGCCGGACCTAGATTTGAAGAAAGTTCTAAATCTTTCCGCCGGACTCAGTTTCGGGCGGAAAGTCCGCTCGTGTGTGTGCTGGTCCGACGGAAAGCCCGCTCGTGTGTAGGCTGGTCCGACGGACCAGATACAACACGAGGGCAGGGTATTGCATCTCACGCTCGCTGCAATAGGAAAAACACATTTTCCTATTGCGGCGAGCGCGGGGCATACCAGGCCCTTAGGTCTGGTATGGATTATAAAGGGAAGCCCCTACGCCGAAAAAAACGGCGTGGGGTCCCCCTAAAATCCATACCAGACCCCGATCCGAGCACGCAGCCTGGCCGGTCAGGAAAGGGGGTGGGGATGAGCGAGCGCCCCCCCCCCTCCTGAACCGTACCAGGCCGCATGCCCTCAACATGGGGGTGCTTTGGGGGAGGGGGGCGCCCTGCGCCCCCCCCCCCCAAAGCACCTTGTCCCCATGTTGATGAGGACAAGGGCCTCTTCCCGACAACCCTGGCCGTTGGTTGTCGGGGTCTGCGGGCGGGGGCTTATCGGAATCTGGGAGCCCCCTTTAATAAGGGGGCCCCCAGATCCCGGCCCCCCACCCTATGTAAATGAGTATGGGGTACATGGTACCCCTACCCATTTACCTAGGAAAAAAGTGTAAGTAATAAAACACACTACACAGGTTTTTAAAATATTTTATTAAACAGCTCCGGGGGGGGGGATCTTCCTCCGGCTTCGGGGGTCTTCTTCCGGCTTCGGGGGTCCCTCCGCTTCATCTTCTCCCGGCGTCCGGTTGGTTCTTCTCCGCTCTCTTCTCCCGGTGTTCCTGTTCTTCGGCCGGCTCCTCTGCTGTCTTCAAGTAGCTCTCTTGCCAGCAGAGGTCCGGACTTCTGGGCTTCTGGGCTTCTCTTCCCCAGATGTTGACACGACGCTCTCTCCTGCTGGACTGCTCTCCGAGGGCTGCGTTGTGACTTATATAGGTGGAGACCCCGCCCCCTTTTGATGTCACAGTCCCTGGGCATGCTGGGACTGTGACGTTTTAGGGGGCGTGGTCACTGGGTGATGTTGACCACGCCCCCTAAAACGTCACAGTCCCAGCATGCCCAGGGACTGTGACATCAAAAGGGGGCGGGGTCTCCGCCTATATAAGTCACAACGCAGCCCTCGGAGAGCAGTCCAGCCGGAGAGAGCGTCGTGTCAACATCTGGAGAAGAGAAGAGAAGAAGCCCAGAAGCCCAGAAGTCCGGACCTCTGCTGGCAAGAGAGCTACCTGAAGACAGCAGAGGAGCCGGCCGAAGAACTGGAACACCGGGAGAAGAACCAACCGGACGCCGGGAGAAGATGAAGCGGAGGGACCCCCGAAGCCGGAAGAAGACCCCCGAAGCCGGAGGAAGATCCCCCCCCCCGGAGCTGTTTAATAAAATATTTTAAAAACCTGTGTAGTGTGTTTTATTACTTACACTTTTTTCCTAGGTAAATGGGTAGGGGTACCATGTACCCCATACTCATTTACATAGGGTGGGGGGCCGGGATCTGGGGGCCCCCTTTAATAAGGGGGCTCCCAGATTCCGATAAGCCCCCGCCCGCAGACCCCGACAACCAACGGCCAGGGTTGTCGGGAAGAGGCCCTTGTCCTCATCAACATGGGGACAAGGTGCTTTGGGGGGGGCGCAGGGCGCCCCCCTCCCCCAAAGCACCCACCCCCATGTTGAGGGCATGCGGCCTGGTACGGTTCAGGAGGGGGGGGGCGCTCGCTCGTCCCCACCCCCTTTCCTGACCGGCCAGGCTGCGTGCTCGGATCGGGGTCTGGTATGGATTTTAGGGGGACCCCACGCCGTTTTTTCGGCGTAGCGGGGTTCCCCTTTATAATCCATACCAGACCTAAGGGCCTGGTATGCCCCGCGACGGGGCTAGTAAGGTGTCAATCTCGCCGATAAAAGCGGCAAGATTGACATCCTTTTCTAGTCCCGTCGCACCTGAGTCACGTTCAAAATGAACGGACTTGTCCGTGTGTGGGCAAGTCCGTTCATTCTGAAAGTCCGCCGGAACTCCGGCGAAAGTCCGTCGGAAAGACGGGCGGACTTAGCCCGCCGGAAAGTCCCGGCGTGTGTGGGCAAGTCCGTCCGTTTTAAAGTCCGGCGCACCTGGCGGACAAAGTCCGTCGGAAAGTGTGCCGGACCAAGTAGGATAGAAAGTCCGCTCGTGTGTACGCGGCATAAGGCTTTTAAAGTGTGAGCAAACTTCCATGCATGAAGTTTACCTACAGGTAAGCCTATATAGGCTTACCTATAGTTACTTTAAATAATACTTAAAAGAGAAGTATGTTGTGTTTTTTTTGCCCATTCATACTTAACTAGGTGGATGCAACATCAGTCCGATGCTGCATCTGTCCCCCGGCGTCTCTGCACTGAGAACCGAGCGATTGAACATCACCGATGGCTCGGTTCTCTCACCTGTCAATCAGCAGCTCTCCTCTCTGCTTCATCCGTGCTCATTGGATCGGTGATCTGAGGAGGAGTGGGGAGTGGCTGTCTCAGGCTCTCAGCAGCTCTCTGAGAGGCTGAGATGGCCATCAGTCCAGGCACCTGGTGGATCCAGACTTTATTGTCATGATGACGCGGTGCCTGGACTGATTCCTGTGATGTCAGCAGAGAGCGGACTTCAATCCGCTCTCTGCTGAAAACGGGTCATAGGAGTGCAAAACAAATTGCACTCCTGTGACCCATAGGAAAAGCCCAGCCAAACGAGCTCAGGCTGGACTTCTCCTTTAAACAAGCACTGTTTAGGAGATATTTACTTTAGCTGCAGCTGGTGACGTCACTGGCGCATGCGCTCTAAAGGAACAGCCACCCGGGCCGTTCCTTCAGAATCCTGTGCCATAAACAGCGGTGCGCGGGAGTGACGTCATCGTAGCTCTGGCCACTCACACAGTCGGATTCCGCAAACCCAGGAGGAAGATGGGTAAAGGTGGAAGCCTTGTCAGGTTTGACAGCACACCACTGGATGGCTTCCTTCTAAGGTACGTTTCACATAATGTGGTAGTATGCAATGCTTTGCAGGTTTAAAAACTACCTTAGTCACAGACTATGCCTTCACCTGTCACCTTTTTTCTCCTGGTGTTAAGAAAACTTGTCAGAATTGATTCATGCAGATAGCAGAGGAACGAAGCTGCAGACAGAAATGATACATGTGCTCTGGATTGAGACAAGTACACACTATAGAATGATATGCTTTGTTCATATTTCATGTCAGAGGTTTACAACCGCTTTAACAAATACCAGCACCACTTGGATAAGTCTCTTTAGGTCTCTACCAGGCAAGTAACTGACTTAGAGCAAGCATGCAGCCAGTAAAGTTTGTAAAGCCTAACCTCCCGCATCTTGTTCCAGGTCAGCAACTTGCTTATTGGTGAAGCCCGGAACAGGATTGTATCTCTAGATCTTGACACTAAGGATGAGCTCAGGCGTGTTCGCAAATAGCACATGCAGAGCCCCCCAGGAAGTCGGCACTGCAGAGCGCTAATCACAGGCTGAGATCTCCCGATCTCTGCAGCCGCGTATGGAGACAATGTCTCACAGCTTGTGATTAACGCTGTGCACTGCCGACTTCCTGGCGGGCTCTGCACATGCTGTTTGTGAACATGCCTGAGCTCATCCTTACTTGACACAAGTAGGCAACAGCAGCCCCATGTTTCTATCCATGAGACTTCTATTGGTGCCAGCGCTAGTAGTTGGTCATACCTTACCCCATTTAATACTAAAATAAGTGGAGACTCTGTCTGATCCCCTATATTTCACTATAAGCTGTGCTGTTTTTTTTTCTTGATTCCAGTGGCTCCTGATATAATAGAGAGGACCCTGCAGTGAAGCCAGATGGAGTACAACGGAGACTGGTTGAAAAGATTGTTAAGCGCTTTAAACTGTGCGGGTTTAAACTAGTGGGCATGAAAATGTTGCAAGGTACCTTAACCACTTCAGTCCCGGAAAGATTTGACTGCTGAATGACCAGGCCATTTTTTGCGATCCGGCGCTGCGTCAATTTAACTGACAATTGCGCGGTCGTACAACGCCGCACCCAAACAAAATTGACATCCTTTTTTCTGACAAATGGAGCTCTCTTTTGGTGGTATTTGATCATCTCAGCAATTTTTATTTTTTTTGCTCTATAAACAGAAAAGAGCGACAATTTTGAAAAAAATACAATATTTTGTACTTTTTAATAAATACCCTCATTTTTTTTTTAAAAAAAAGCACATTTTTTCTCAGTTTAGGCCGATATGTATTCTTCTACATATTTTTGGTAAAAAAAAAAAAAATCACAATAATCGTATATTGATTGGCTTGCACAAAAGTTATAGTGTCTACAAAATAGGGGATAGATTTATAGCATTTTTACTAGTAATTTTTTTTACCAGTAATGGCGGCAAACTTTTTAGGGACTGCGACATTATGGCGGACACATCAGACACTTTTAACACATTTTTGGGACCAGTGGCATTTATACAGCGATCAGTGCTATAAAAATCCACTAATTACTGTAAAAATATCACTGTCAGGGAAGGGGTTAACACTAGGGGGCGATCAACTGTGTTCCCTGTTTTTTTTTCTAACTGAAGCGGGAGGGGACTGACTTAGAGCAAATGACAGATCGTGATTCCTAGCTATTAGGAACTCAGGATCTGTCTCTCCTCACAGAACAGAACAGGGATTTGTGTGTTTACACACACGTCCCTGTTCTGCCTCTCGTGCCCGTGAATGCACGTGGCCAGTGGACATCACGACCGTCGGCCACAAGCATCGGCACCCCCATAGTTCAGGGCATGCGCGCCTGCTATCCTGCTTAAAGGATCCAACGTATAGCTACGACGGCTCGCGGGATCGTGCCGACCTGCCGCAGTATAATGACGGCGGCTGCTCGGCCAGCGGTTATTGTTGTTGCTCAATGTGGTCACAAAGCATGTATTCTCTGCTGATCATCAGCAGCACACAAGCAATCTCATCCAGAAGATCTACTTGGTTGTGCAACTCTTCCTCATCAGACAACATTGTACTCCAGCTGTGTGATTCATTAGTGTTTATACTGTAAAATATGCATCTGGTGATGTGCAGTGATGTAAAGTCTGACGATGGAAAAGTCTTAAAGTAGAACTATAGGCTTTTTTTAAAATTTACACATTGTGTCTGTTGACAGACTGTTGTCATAAAATCTTACCGTTAGTACGCTCCTTTTGATAATTGTCCAACTTTCAGCCAACAAATGGATGACAGGCTAGTAAATTTTCGGTGGACAATGGTTTGACTTCAGATTTTCGTATGGTCAGTACACAAATCCGTCACACAAAAGTTCAAAGTACAAACACGCATGCTCGGAATCAATGCTCACCAAACACAAAATTAGCAGAAGGGGCCCAAAGGGTGGAGCCCAAGAGCTGAAATTCCTCATAGTACGTCACTACGTTCGTGTTTGTGACACGACAATTGGGTACCGTTTGTATGCAAGACAAGTTCCTGGCATACGCCCTTAAGACAAAAATCAGATGCTGGGGGTGTGGTTTCGGCATGCTGTAGAGCAGACGCGTGTTTCTGGAGCTCCGGCACCGGCACTCTGTAAACCGCCTTTTACTACACAAACAACATCTCGTTTATACAACGAACTATGAGGAAACGATCCGGTAAATCCCTGCCTAAGAAGGGTACTTCGGTGGGCTCAAGCAAGAGGTTCTTGTCTACAGAACTGGAGGACATGGAAGACATTGACGGCCTGGGCCGATCGCCTCGCAGGGTGACCCCGCGTACAAGCTCCGCCTCCCATACTAGGCGCTGCTTTCCTGTCTCATCCGCCGGCTCGGAAGACGAGGAGAGAACGCACACAGGTTCGGGAGTCGCTACCTCGGTGAGTGACTTACCCACCAAGACTGATTTGGCGTCTATGCTGATGGGCCTCGAGCGAGCTATCAGGAAGGAGGTCTCGGCAGTCCGGTCGGATCTTTCACAGGTACTGGGGAGGGTAGAGGAGACAGAGCAATGTCTAGATCGCCATGCGATCGCCATCAGAGCTTTGCAGGCCTCTAATCGCCAACTTGCTTTTGCACACAGGATGGCACTGTACAAATTAGAGGACCAGGAAAATTGCAATAGACGAAACAACATTAGGATACGGGGTCTCCCCGAGGCGACAGGAGATGACGATCTACTCCCCTCCATCCGAGGTATTTTTAATGGCCTTCTTGGTCGACCAGCAGACCACCCCCTGCAAACTGACCGGGCTCACCGACCCCTTCGACCACACAATCTTTCCTCTGATGTCCCGAGAGACATAATTTGCAGAGTCCACCACTACCCTGAAAAAGAATTAATCATGAAAAAGGCCAGGGAATCTTCCTCACTAGATTTTGACGGTGCAAGCCTTTCTTTCTTTCCGGACCTGGCTCGGGAGACACTTGAGAGACGCAGGGCCCTGCGTCCCCTCACTGAAAAACTTAAAGATGCCTCCATTAATTACAGATGGGGCTTCCCAGCCGCCCTCATTGCTAGCAGGGATGGTAAAACGGCTGTCCTTCGATTCCCAGAGGACCTGGAAAAGTTTTGCCTGGACATGAACATATCAATACCAGATCTCCAGGGCTGGCAGGAAGGCATCCCGCCCTTGCCACCTAATTCTGAACCAAAATGGCAGAAAGTAGGCTGCAAACAGCGCACATCTTTAACCGGATCCTCTCCACAACTTGCATAGATACCCTGTTTGTAGTAACACTGCTCAGTTTTACATATGCTGGCTTTGGAAGGCAAGACTTAACAATCCCATCCGCACTAATCTACCTACATAGTGGTTTGTTAAAATGGAGCAAATACCTTTCAGTTACTAACTTTATTTTATTGCCTTCAGTTTGGCACACGTTGCTTAATACTCCAGGTTGCAAATAATGGCTAGGTATCTTATATTTGCAAGTTAAAGTTTCATACAGCTTCCTGTTTAAAGTGGTATTACCCTTGTAAAAGGTTCACAAATTGATGTTGTTACTTTTTATGACGCGGAGTGTCGGCGCCAGGGCATTCGGATGTTACACACCGCAACTTAGGTGTCTGTATCTGAATGCTAGAGCGTCCCTACCCTTTTTTGTGCGGGAGTCGTGGCACCCTGTGCCCACGTGCCCGTACCTCCAGGTGGGGTGCGGGTGTGGGGGTGCCGGGCCTCATGCACATCCTGTTTTTGCACGGCAGTATTCTGCATGCACTAGTACTCACCACACTAGTGGTGAAAGGTGAATATTGTCCTGTTCATATTATTGTTTTTTCCTTTTCTCTCCTCACTATTTTTCTCTATATCCTCTTTCCCCTCCTCCCTATCCTCACCGCTCTTCCTACCCCATCCCTTTATTCTCTGTCTCAGGTCCACCTCCTCAGGATATATGTACACATGTATGGCCTATCTCGGCACCCATGGCTAAGGTAAATTTAATTTCTATTAATGTACGGGGGTTATATGCTCCTGGGAAGAGACATAACCTATACAGAGAGCTGGGTCGTTTGCAGGGGGATGTGATTTTCCTGCAGGAGACCCATCTTACGCTTACCACGAAGGTTAAGCTATGTTCACATCACTATCCCACGTGGTATTATAGTCTTTCGGATGTACACAAGGCAAAAGGTGTGGCCATTGGGTTCCGTAGAGGCTTTGCATTTACATTAGATTCCATGCTAAGTGACCCACTAGGTCGATACTTGTTTCTTAAAGGCACCCTGGGCAGTATGCCCTGTACTTTAGCAACTCTATATTCACCTAACCATAATCAGGCCGGTTATATTTCATCCACACTTTGGAAAAATTGAGGGACTTTTCTCATGGATGCATTCTCCTTGCAGGGGACTTTAACACACCCCTGGAACCTGTCATTGACACTTCCAGGGGGACCTCTAGCATTCCCCATACGCGTCTTTATTCGGAAAAACCTACATGATGCACAATTAATGGACACCTGGAGGATCATGCATCCTAGGGTAAGAGACTTCACACACTACTCTCAGGTTTATTAGACCTATTCTAGAATAGATTTGTTTTTTATCGACCATTATCATTTACCTTTACTAACGGGGTCCTCAATTGAAACCTCCCCCCCTCTCAGATCATTCTCCAATTAAGATCACTATCAAAATCCCATCCCTTCCCTTTAGATCCACTAATTGGAAACTTAATGAAGAGCTTCTCACTGACGAAATAGATAAACAAGCTATTGGTAAGGAACTAACCCTGTACTTTCAAGAGAATGCTCAACCTGACATATCTAGAGGGATACTTTGGGAGGCGCACCAAGCCCACATACGAGGCAAACTAATAGAATTGGGAGCCAGGAAAAAAAAGGAACGTACATTTCAACAGAACAAATTACTTAGTGAAATCAAAATACTCGAACAACAACATAAAGCCAGTCAATCGATATCTGTTTTTCACACATTGACCACAAAGAGAGAGGAACTGAAATCACTTTTTCACCTAGAACATAAACAAAAGACACGCATAGTGGCGCAATGTTTCCACGAGTGGGGAGATAGGCCGGGTCGTCTGCTAGCTAGGTCACTGTAAAAGAAAAAGGCTACCTCTTTCACAGCCAAAATTAAAAACTCTTCATCCACTTTATACCATGACACCCCGAGTATAGCGAGGGAATTTAGAGAGTTCTATCAGAACTTATATCGGGTTCAACCCCTGATTAAAGATAAGGAGGAGAGGAAGAGACATATTGCAGATTACTTACACAGGGATAACTTACCTAGACTATCTCCTGACATTCTTAATTCATTGGAGGGGAGATCACCACCTCGGAACTCCGTGTTGCCCTAAAATCCATGGCTACGGGTAAGGCACTGGGTCCGGATGGATTTACGGTAGCCTATTACCACTCTTTTACAGACATATTGTTACCTCACCTAGCAGCTTATGCTAGCGCGATATCCGTAGGTGGTGACCTCCGACCAGAGACCACTCATGCACACATCACAGTTATCCCCAAACCAGGTAAAGACCCCACTAACTGCGGAAGTTACCGCCCCATTTCATTACTCAATATTGACGCTAAATTATACGCTAAGGCCATTGCCAATAGACTTCTCCCTCTAATACCACAATGGATTTCTAAGGATCAGACAGGTTTCATCCCAGGCAGGGAAGCGAGAGACAATGCGCTTAGATCTCTACTACTTATTTCACATGTTCGTGGATCCTCCCAGCCCACCCTCCTTCTTTCGACTGACGCGGAAAAAGCGTTTGATAGGGTGGACTGGGAGTTCCTAATATCCACGTTAACTCATCTGGGCATAGGGCCATCGCTGATAGCTCAAATTTCTGCGCTTTATAAACATCCTACAGCACAATTGCGTATCAATGGTTCCTTAAGTGACTCCTTTACTCTACACAATGGTACGAGACAGGGCTGTCCCTTATCCCCAATTCTATTTGCCCTTTCATTAGAACCCTTCCTCTCTATCGTCAGGCAAAACCAAAACATTCACGGAATAGTTGTAGGAGAGTCTGAACACAAGCATGCTGCATATGCAGATGACATACTATTCTATGTACAACAACCACTGATAACTCTACCCAACCCATTGTCAGAACTTTCACAATTTAGCAAGGTATCGAATTTCAAAATCAACATGTCTAAATCAGAAATCTTGAATATTTCCATCCCCAACCCTACGGTATCACAATTGAAACAGGCCTTTCCCTTTAGCTGGCAGGAGAGGAAAATGAAGTATCTAGGCATCTTTCTCACCCCAAATATGACCTAATTTCGTACAAATTACATCCCACTCTTAAACACGATTAGGTGTGACCTGCAGAGGTGGTCCCAGTCCGCCCATTCATGGTTGGGTAGAATTGGAGTTGTAAAAATGAATATCCTGCCCAGGGTGCTATTTTTATTTCAGATGATACCATATGGCATACCCTTAGGCTTTTTTAAACTACTTAACGCTGTTATTAGTAGATACGTTTGGAATAGACGTAGACCTAGACTGTCTAGATCCCTTATTATTAGATCCAAGAGAGATGGAGGCCTTGCCCTCCCAGACCTTAGGTCTTATTTCAGGGCAGCTGTGTTAACAAGAATATCGGACTGGAAATATTAAAGGGACTCCAAAAAATGGGTATCTCTGGAAATGGATCTCAGCGGCACGGACCTCTCTTCTCAAATTTGGATTCCGGGGAAATATAGAAATGTATCCAAAACTACATCCCCGCTGTCTTGCTCAGCTCTCATGTTATGGGACTCGCTTTGCAAGCTGTTTAAGTGGTCATATAACTCTCCACTCCTCCCCCTGTCTGGACATAACTACTTTCCACCTGGAAAAACTGACCCTGGGATGCGAACATGGAATCTAGGTCCTCACACCCTACTTCATCATGTTACCAACGCATCAGGGATACTCCCCATGTCTACGTTACTCCCCAACTCTTACATCACCCCAATGGACCAATGGAGGTATAGACAACTAGCAGCGTTTGTACACTCTCTTCCGAAACCTCTGAGATCTCTCTCGGAACTATCTCCTTTGGAAGCTGCTTTCTCAGAAGATCAACCAGTGGAGAAACCAGTGTCATACTTTTATCAGTCTTTGATTAAATTACTTTCTCCATCTTTACCAACGTTTATACACAACTGGGAAGAGGACCTTCAAATTTCATTACAACCAAAACAAAAGAACGACATCCTTACCCTAGCCCACACATCCTCCAGAGCATCTAGGCTCGCAGAAGTTAACTATAAATTATTAACAAGGTGGCATTACACGCCAGTTATCTTACAGAAGCTTTTCCCACAGACCTCCCCATTGTGTTGGAGGGGATGTGGAGAAAGGGCGACTCACGCCCATATTTGGTGGTTCTGTCCCTTGATCCGCCCATTTTGGCTGACCATTTTACACTGGATTAAAGAGATTCAGAGGTGGGAGATTCCCAATGACCCGTGGTATGTCTTGTTCCATTGCTCCGGTAGACCAATCGGATCATATAAAAGATCAATTACTCCACACTTACTTAATGCTGCAAAGGCACTCATTCCTCTATATTGGAAAAAAACTTCCATTCCAACATTGCGTAAATGGATAATGAAAGTAGATCATGTCTACTATATGGAAGACATAACCCTTACTTTAAAAAACAAATCAGACCTTGCCAAAAAAATATGGTCCTGTTGGTTTGCCTTCAAATATACTACCGCATATGCTGATATTATGTCTCATCCTGAGTGAGGTATTTATAGAGCTTAGTACCAGTGCTTCCGGGATTATGGACCTGGACAGACTCATACCCCTTCCCTCCTTCCCTTAATTACCCCATCCCCCCCCCTCTTCCCCAGCCCTCCCCCCTTACCTCTTCTTCTTCCTCTTTACTTCTTCCTTCTTGGTCCTTTTTCTTTTCCCCTTCTTTTTCCTATCTCTTTATTTTATTGTGCTGTTATATGAAGAAGTATGCTATTACTTGTCACTATACATGTTATGTGTTTTTTGAGTTACTCTTATATGTGAAATGGCTGTTATTTGACACATTGAGCAAAGTATGCTTTTTATATTCTGTCTATTTTTATTTTTCTCAATAAAAACTAATTAAACAAAAAAAATCAGACGCTTGGTTGGCCAACAATCGTACCATGTGTACGAGGCTTTAGGCTAGCCATAGATTGGGGATGAAGGAATCTTCCTCACTGTGCCATTGTACAACAAGACAACTCCTCTGGCAGAATACACTGATCAGTGGCTGCAGCTGGCTCATCCAGGAAACATTTTCCAACATTCCCATCAGCCGAATTTGAATCCATCAATGGCCAACTAAAACACTTCACTTGCCCCGGAAGGTTTTTACCCACTTCCTGACTTCAAACCGTTGTCTGCCGAAAATTTACTAGCCAATTTTTGTTGGCCGAAAGTTGGACAACAATTGTCAAATGGAGCGTACTAACGGTAAGATTTTATGACAACAGTCTGTCAACAGACAATCCCCTGTCAACAATCGTGCTGTGTGAACGAAGCTTTAGGCTGGACATCGGTCTGTAAGGCTGCCCTAATCCCTGCCGGAGTAGTTTGTGTGCCTGTTATGAGCACTGAGCTAGCCTATAAAACTGGTCATAGATGGGTCGAATCTCGGCCAGTTCAGTGGGGAGTGGCCAAGATTCAATCCTTAGGTGGGCAGGCTGGTTGTACTGAAGTTGATCCATCTGTCGGATTTTTTGCATGTGATCACTGCAGCTGGCTATAGCCCCTAGCAGTGATCATGATGTGCTGTTGGCAGAGAAGGTTTCCCAACAGAAGGAAAAAGCATTGCCGGAGCGATTTCCCCATCAGCACTGACTGTGTTGATGGGGAAATTGAGCATTTTTTTTTCCTGCCACCTGTGGATGCAGGAAAGGAAATTGCTTAACCACTTCAATACCAGGCACTTACACACCTTCCCGCCCAGACCAATTTTCAGCTTTCAGCGCTGTCGCAATTTGAATGACGATTGCGCGGTAATGCTACACTGTACCCAAACAAATTTTTTATCATTTTGTTCCCACAAATAGAGCTTTCTTTTGGTGGTATTTGATCACCTCTGCGGTTTTTATTTTTTGCGCAACAAATAAAAAAAGACCGAAAATTTTGAAAAAAAACAAGTTTTTCTTTGTTTCTGTTAAAACTTTTTTGTAAATAAGTACGTTTTCTTCTTCAATGACGGGCACTGATATGGCTGTACTGACGGGCACTGACGGGCACTGATACGGCGGCACTGATGGGCACCGATGAGGTGGCACCAATGAGGTGGCACTGATGAGGTGGCACTGATGGGCACTGATGATGGACACTGATAGGCGGCACTGATGGGCACTGATAGGCGGCACTGATGGGCACTGATAGGTGGCACTGGTATGCGGCACTGATGGGCACTCATAGGTGGCACAGATGGGCACTTATAGGCGGCACTGATGGGCACTCATAGGTGGCATTGATGGGCACTCATAGGTGGCATTGATGGTTACTTATGGGTGGCACTGATAGTTGGCACAGATGGGCATGGATGGGCACTGATAGATGGGCACTGATGGGCATGGATGGGCACTGACAGGTGGCATGAATGGACACTGATGGGTGGCACTGATGGCACTGCTTGTTTGCAGTGATGCCCCTAAGGGTGGCATTGCTGGGCATCACTGCAACATAATGGTGCCAATCAGTGCCCATTTGTGCCCAGATTTGGCACACTGGGCACATGTGGATGGCCATGGGGTACATACCTGGCCATCCACATGTTGCCCCTTCCCTGGTGGTCCTAGTGGCGATCCCTGGTGGTCCAGTGTGGTGATCTGCGGGGGGGCTGCGCTGATAAACAATCAGCGCAGACCCCCCCTGCCAGGAGAGCCGCCGATCGGCTCTACTCTACTCGCGTCTGTCAGACGCGAGTGAGGAAGAGCCGATCAACGGCTCTTCCTATTGACAGCGTGATCAGCCGTGATTGGACACGGCTGATCACGTGGTAAAGAGCCTCCGCCGGAGGCTCTTTACCAAGATCGGTGTAGCGGTGTGTCAGACTGACACACTGCTCCACCGATCGCCGCGATGCGCGCCCCCGGGGGCGCACTGCAGCATGTTATCCTGCTGGACGTCATATGCAGTCCAGTCAGGATAACAGAACCACTTCCCGGACGTCAATCCGCTATAGGGCGGGCGGGAAGTGGTTAAAAGACAAGTATGGGATTAAGAAACAAAAAAACATTTAAACTCACCTAGGTGGATGCTGAATTGGATCGATCAATCCCACGGCTCAGAGCTGAGTGAGCAAAGACTGCTGATTGTTCAGCTGTCAGCATTCTATGAGCAAAAAGCTGCAGACTTTCAGTCCTTGTGCTCTGCCCTGATTCCCCACCCATGCTTATTGGAGCACCGGGCTGTGGCCGGGGCAGGAGGGACTGACTCAGGCTCTCAGCAGCTCTTGGTCCAAGCTTCTAGGTCAGAATCTTTTCAGAGCCTGGATCGGCTCTGTGATGTCAGCAGACAGTGGTCTTTAGCCTTGTGGCTACAGAACGTACTGCACTCCTACGATCCATAGTTGAAGTATAGGTAAAAAATCTTTGGCTATACTTCTTCTTTATTATTTGGCAATTCATTGCCTGTGATCTTTCAGTAAGTAAATTATGATAACAATACACCGATATGGGTATTGAATTGCCCAGGCTTTAAATTAATTCTCAACAGTCTAGATTTTCTCTAGACCCCGATTTGCTATTCTCCCTTCTCAAGATGGTCCAATTTTTAGCCTAGACATTGTTGAATTCTACCTGTCCACCCAACTGGCCTGTTATCAGGTGTTTTTAGTAGAGGACACTAAGGGCTGATGCCGTTCGTTTTTCCACACTGGATAAGTGCAAGTTGCCACTAGGGTACATAGAAAACACACCTCAGTGCTGGATTGATGTCCATTGCAGTGCAGAAAAGCGCAGCATGTGTGCTTTTTTTTTATTTGCAGCACATGTCACCACAGTGCACTGCACAGTTTCTTGCTGGAGCTTACACTGCGCTAGCCTCATTCACTTCCATTCATGTGTATTTAATCAGGCTACACACTAAGCAAGATCTGTTGGAGTTGAACACAAATTGAAATATTTAATTGTACATATGTATTAAATATGATTCAGTTTTAATCAATAGTAATGTCTGTGTAATAGAACATATTTTACATTTAGGGCTGCATGTAAAATACTCTATTCGGGTGGATGATTTGTAGAAGAGATTAGTGGCAGAGTACCCCATTGTGATTTCAGTTGCCCCCGTCAACACGTACGACGGCACTATAAAAGTAAAGTTTAATAGCCAGTGCTCCACCCTTTGGGCTCCTTCTGCTAATCTCGTGTTTATCTCGTGTTAGTAGAAGTTTGGTGAGAGACGATTCGCGATTTTCAGACTAGTGCTTTTCCGATCGTTACTGCTCTTCAGTTTGTGCTTGTGGGTTCGTATCTGGTTTTCAGTGCTTGCCCCCCCAAAGCGCACGCGAGGTCCGTATAAAATATATGGAGTACTTTGCTGGTATGCCAGAAAAAGTTTAATAAACAATTTAAAAATATTTTTTTATTTAAACTGAAATAATATTTCCTTTGATTTACTGCTTGTGTTTCTTTTAGCTGCCTCCTAGGTTCTCCAATGACCTTTTTTTTGGCCATTTTCTTCAATAGTGCAAACGTAATTTATTTGATACATGAGGTGACAATATCCTCTTCAGCGAACTATTATTATGTTGTGGGTCTGCTACACACACACCTTGTTTTTGTTGTTAATGTATGCAATGCATTACTGTTAAAAATATACATCATTTTCAGCACCATGAATGAATTTTGAGTCACGAAAATGGCATGATTGTGGCAAATTATAAAGCACTGTGGGAGTTATTTACTAAAAAAAAATCCACTTTGTACTCCAAGTGCACTGCAAAAGTGCACATGAAACTGCACTTGAAACTGCACTGAAAGTGCACTTGTAGTGCAAAGTGGATTTGCCTTTAGTAAATAACCCCCATTTCAGTGTAAACACCAACTTAGTCCAAAAAATTATATTGAGCATTGAAAGAAGAAGCCACACATTGTTGAGTAGAAAACTTTTTACTCTGTGCACATTCAAATCTGTCAGACAATTCGACCGTGTGTGGGCTTCATCAGGCCTGGAGCGAACCCTTTCTGTCGAAAATGTGACGGACTTTAGATTTAGAACATGTTTCAAATCTTTCCGACAGACTCGAGTCCGGTCGAAAAAACAGTTCGTCTGTATGCTAGTCCGACGGACGAAAACCGCTGCTAGGGCAGCTATTGGCTACTGGCTAGGAACTTCCTTATTCTAGTCTGGTCGTACCTCATCACGGTCGAATCCGTTGGACTTTGGTGTGTAGACAAGTCCGATTCGATGGAAGTCCATCGAAAAGTCACTCGAAAGTCCGCTGAAAAGTCCGACGCGATTCAGCCTGTCGAAAGTCCGGTCGTGTGCACAGCATTAGAAAATGGTTTTTGAACAAACCAACATATTTTAGTAATAACATTTTTGTTTTCGACAGTACAAATAGCCTTTTTGTGTTAAAACAGGCATGTTTAAAACCATAAAACAATACAGAACTCAGGAACTTACAAAGTTCAACTTTGACAAAAGATCAGATGGGGTGATGTCACCCCTGTGAAAGCCAAATTTTGAAGATGCACACAAATTGAGAGTCAAAATGGGGATTTCCCTCCTGATCCCATACCTAATGTCAACATGTGCTAGCTCCCCCATCATGGGGGATCAATGGACATGTTTTGGGGGTGCAACCCCTTCCTCTCATCTACTTTAGTTGCGAGGAAGGGGTTGCACCCCCAAATCGCATACCTTGATATCCCTTGATGGCAGATAGCACATGTTGACACACTGTGTGCATCTTCAAAATTTGGCTTTCTAAAAAATATTTAAAATGTGTAAAAATAATAAAAATATAAACAAACTAGAAGACTTTTTGGGTGTTTTAGAATCTGTCTAAAACATCAATGATATTTTTGAGTCTTTTTTCCACATCATTGATGTCTTCCTTGATCTTCTGTAAATCATGATTGCACACCATGATTTCCCTAATGAAATTAGATTCTTCTTCCACAACATCCACATCACCTAAAATAAAAAAAACACACCATGTATTATAAATATGCAGGCATCCATCTATTACCTGAAGCTGTGGTCTCAGACACTCACCTAATTTGCCCACTTAATAAAGCTCTCCTTCCTCCACATCTTCTGGTTGTGGTGTGGGGATTTGCTTTTCTTTAGAAGGTTGGGGGTCCCTGATGTCCGGAGTCTTTTCTCCCCTATGTTAATAAAAACAAGGTATACTTAGCACACAGATAGTCAAGGCCAGAAATAGTAATATGAAACATTGCTTGGAAGTGTCGTACAATTGTCTTTTTTGGCAGAGTTCCAAGTTGAAGACATTATTTTTTTCCCTTTATAAAGCTGTAATACTTTCCTTTTTTGTAAAATTTTCACACCCCTAGTATCCACTAGAGCACCTGCATAGGACACTATAAAAACTTTGTTCTGGTGTCCCACACTAGTGCTCCTGTGTCCAGATGTGTAAACAGCTGCTGAGTGTCCTCTCCTTACACTGAATCAAGTTTGCATTTCATTCTAGTACAAACCCATCTAGACAACAATGTCATGAACTTCTTTTAATACAAATAGGCCTGAACAAATGTAGTTCACCTGTATCTGCCAAAAACATCGTATTAGTGGGCGAACGAACGATGTTTACAATGAACGATTACTGTGCCCACGAACCTGAAACTTGCCATTTTAAACTGTACAACAGTAAAGAAAAGCACATGGAGCAGTATGCAAGTAATAATAATAATAGGAACACATGACAACTACTTACTTTTTTGAAGAACTCTCTTGATCTTTCTGTACTGATCCTGCTCCCTCAATTTCAGGTCTGACCAGCGTTTCCTCAATTGATCCTTGGATCGTCGTACCCCAAAATTCCTGTGCAGACTTCTCACAACTTTAGCCATGATCTTGGCCTTTCTGACATTTGGGTTTGGGTAAGGTCCATGCTTCCCATCATAGTCGGCCCTCTTCAAGATCCACCATCTCTATAAAGGACATATTTGAGGCCTTAAATCTCCTCCGGTATCGGGACGTTCGTGGCTCCGGCCTTTCGTCGTTGCTGCTGCTGCTGTCTGCATGCACTTGCTCTTTCTCCGCCATATGCTCTCCCACTGCGCTGAAAGACAATAGGTGGGGAATAGACTAGAAGCACCAATCGTTCTAACAAAGGTACAAGTTTAACTTGGTGCATCAGTGGCCCATACTGCCTCTAGATTGAGGCCTATATTGGGACAAGATTAGGAGAGTTTAGCCTGACATTAGGGTTTGTCTTGTGTTGTGTCTTGCAGAGAAAATGGATGGCTTCAATGATCACAACTTCCTCCCCCTATTCATAGACAAGTACAGGGAGCTGCCCTGTCTGTGGCAGGTGAACCATCCGCATTATAATCATAAACAAAAGAGGCAGGCAGCGCTGGAGAAACTGCTGGAGTTGGTGAAGCTGCAGATCCCCACGGCAAACATCCCCTATTTGAAGGCAAAAATTGGTGGGCTGAGGAGCACTTATAATAGGGAGCGCAATAAGGTCCAGGATTCCATGAGATCAGGAGCAGCAGCAGATGCCATTTATGTCCCCAGGCTGTGGTACTATGACAGACTGTGTTTTCTGTCAGACCAGACTGAAGTCAGGCAATCATTCTCAACCCTTCCTTCCACTCTTCCTTCCAAGCTTCCTTCCACCCCAGCTGAGGCTTCCGATGTCCAACCTGGGCCTTCCAGTGAGGAAGAAGTGGAGGAGCCCAGTTCGAGCCAGGTATAGCATTGTTCTACATATTTCTTGTCGTAAAATTAATGATGTTAACTAGATGTTATTATTGATCACTAATTGCTGATTTGATAAAGTGTTTTACAGATCAATAGACAGCAGTGGCCAAAAATGTTTGGGACATAAATGAAAAATGCTGGGGTCAGAATGATAGTCTTTGCTATTTGTTAACATTCAATTTGCAACAGTCATGAGCTGAAAATTGTGATTGATGAATAAAAAATAAAACTATGTCCCTTCTTCATACATAGGAAAGCCTCAGCCAGGAGGAGGGCATGGAATGCTGGGGAAAGTGACAGCCAAGAGGCGGCGGGGGTAAGTGGCAGCCAGGAAGTGGCCCGGCCCAGTAGCCTGACTGAATCCCAGGTCCCTCCCCTCTGCCTTCTAACCAAAAGGCCCAGGAAGGGGAGTAACATGGAGGAGGCAGCGCTTGGGCTGATTCGGGAGGCTAATGCTGCCCCCAGAACCACCCCCACTCTTCAAGAGGCCTTTGCCTCCATGGCTGCATGCAAAATGCAGGAAATGGAGGAAGGCCAATGCCTCATCTGTGAGGAAATTATGTATCTGTCCCTAAATAAGTGGTTGAGGGGCCAACTCACAAACAAAACACGCCTGTGTGAGTTTGACCATCCTCCTCCTCCTCCACCCCCTGCCACAACTTCAAAACCACAGCCTGGAAGGAAGAGTGGAAGGAAGACAAGTGTGTGATGCGCTGGGTTCAATCTGGTCTGACCAAATACGCAGGCTGTGGTATGACCACAGCCTGGGGACATATATGTCATCTGCTGCTGTTCCTGATCTCTTGTAGTCTGGGACCGGATTGTGCTCACTATTATATGGACTCCTCATGCTACCAATTATGGCTGTAAAATAGTTGTTGTGTGCCCTGGGGTACAAAGGCTTCGCCAATTTCACAATTTTCTCCAGCGTTGCCTCCTCTTTATTTTATTATGAACCATAATAAATGGCTATTTTGGATTCACAAATACTTGCCTATGTGTTTTACTTCAAAAAGGACAGTTTGTTTGTGAGTAGGCAGGCACATTTCAAAAATACAATGTCAAATTAACAAGGGACATCAACTAACCTCCTTGAGGTTAAAAAATATAAGATAATAATGGTGTTGTGGTAACTTGACACACAAAACGAAAAAAAAAAATATGTAGATCACTAGAAAAAAATAAATAAAACAGGAGATCTTGATTTAAAAAAAAATCACTATAAAAATAAATACAAAACATTATTATGGAGATATGACGAAAAAAATAACTAATATTATCAGGAGATCACGAGAAATAATAAAGAAATTATTTTTTCAGAACTTTGTGTGAATATCAGCAGCAAAACAGCTTCATTATTCTAGCATTATACTGTAAATAAGAAGAAGAGAATGCATTCAAAGATTTAAAAATTTGCAGCGTGACGAATGTGCTATCTCCATTACGAACGCTAGTTTTACCAGGCCGAGTGCTTCCGTCTCGTAATTGATTCACAGCATGTGTTGAACTTTGTGCGTCGGAATTGTGTACACATGATCGGAATTTACAAGGATGGATTTTGTCGGAAAATTTGAGATCCAGATCTCCAATTTTGTTTTATGGAAATTCCGACGGAAAATGTCCGATGGAGCCTACACACGGTCGGAATTTCTGACAACAAGCTCCCATTGAACATTTGTTGTTGGAAAATCCGATTGTGTGTGCATAATAGTGTTTTCCTTTTTTTCTCGGAGTCTGTAACAGCATGTGATGAGGGCAGGAAATGCATAATTACTTTGTAATGAGCCAGTTGCTGCTTTGTAATCCAGATAGTCATGCCGGACAGGAACTCCACTGCAGCTAAAGATGGTCCAGTACACACCTCCAGCCTATGGACTGTACAGTGAAGAGGCAGCAGCATACGGAGTTGTCACTGCACAGTCCTTAAAGTGTTACTAAATCCAGGACCCGGAATTCACTATATCCGGTCTCCCACAGTACACAGAACATGGAAATGCAATTATTTTAGTAAATATGAACCGCTAAATACCTTTTTTCATCAGCGGTAAATAGCAGTCTTGTGACTTCTATCAGTGTCTGGTTAAAGCATGTTGGAGGAGTTTTAATTCTCCCCTGATTGTCCTTTGAGGCTGCAGGATCCCTGACCCTCTGTCTGGACAATGCTGATTGACCCTGTGCTGATCACATGAACTCTCCCAAGAAAAAAAGCTCTCTAGCAAAACACACTAAACTGAGAATATGCGGAGTGCCCCTAAAGACTCGTACACATAATAAGATTGTTGGCCAAGCGAGCGTTAGGCTTTTGTCAAAAGGGCGTGTGCCTGGATCTTGTCTTGCATACTAACTGCACACAATTGTCATCCAACAAACACGAACGTAGTGTCGTACTATGTGGAATTTCAGTTCTTGAGCGCCACCCTTTTGGCACCTTCTGCTAATGTCGTGTTTGGTGAGCACTGATTCCGAGCATGCGTGTTTGTACTTTGGACCTTTGTGTGACGGACTTGTGTACACACGATAGGAAAATCTGACAGCAGACCGTTGTCCGCCGAAAATTTACTAGCCTGCCATCCAACATTTGTTGGCCGAAAGTTGGACAACAATTGTCTGAAGGAGTGTACTAATGGTCAGATTTTAGGCTAACAGTTTGTCATTACACAATCCCCTGCCAACAATCGGATCGTGTGTACGAGGCTTAAGTCTCTGTTGTATCAGCAGATGGTTTGGGGACTGTGGAAGAAGGCCTTTTTATGCAGAGGATTAACCTCTTAGGTTCCACAATGATTAGAACAAGCATTATTTACTGCATATATAGACTGATTGTACTGTTATGGGTTTAGAAACACTTTAAGCTGGCCAAAAGGACCCATCTATGGCCATTTATACTCAACAGATGGAAAATTTTAATTTAACCAGCAAATGCAGCCATTCGTCTGCACCACTGATCAGAGTGTTCTGACAGTGGAGGAGTCCTTTCATCTACATCACATGTGTGGATGGGGAAATCCATTTGTTTTTTTTTATTAGGCTGCTGGTTGATTTATTTTTATCTTTTCCTCAGTCTATGGGCAGCCCTACTGACTCCTTGTGTTGGTGCTTTCTCTTACAGTCTGAATCCTGATGATCATATTATGCTGATGTAGAGAAAAAAAAAATTCCTATAGAAAAACAGCTACCTCTGTGTGTCAAGACTGTAAGGTGGTTGTGGAATACTCCACAGTGTTGTCACCCTCTCCTAATGTTAAAGAAAAGGGTGGCCTTAAAATATGATATTTGGTGCATAAAAGGTGTAGACATTTGTACCATCATCCAAACTAAATGGAATAGAGGTTTGGGAGTCTGGACCCCAACCAGAACTCACCAGAGACAAGAGAGCAAGCAGACTATCTCGGTACAGTATATGAAAATACAAATAAAGTATATAACTAATTATATAAAAAAAATTACAAAAAAAAATATTAATACAAAATACAAAGCAATAGAATTAAAAGCACAGGCGACTTGTTCATACATAGTACTTCGACTAGTTTTGTGGGTTTAACCGCTTCATCAGTAAATACATTTGAAAACAGATACAGAGTCAATGACAATACAATCAAATTTATATAGGAAGATTTTTTATATATAGATAATATCAATTAATAGAATGGGGAGAAGAGAAGGTAATAAGGTATGAGGCTGCTTACCCAAGCTCCGGTGCAAGCAGAGCACAAGGCGTGCCCAGTAGAGCTTCCCGCTGCGACTGGGGGAGATTTTAAAGGATCAGAGGGCTGATGTCTAGATGGAATAGTATACATAGGGTAAAATTGCCAAGGTTTAAAAAGTGCCAGAAGGGAGGTGCCAGTGACACAGAACAAATATCCCAAGGGTGTAATGGTGATAAAAAAAATGTGCATTTGAATAATATCAAAATTTTCTATAAAGTGAATTGGAGGGAAAAGGAAGCGGAACGGAAGTGCAGCAAGAAAACTGAAAATTGTATACTCACCTTTCCATAATTTTCCTTTCCTGACACATCTTGATGGCAGCACACACTGTGTTGTGACTCCGCCCCCACAACCTGACAGGATTGGTTAACTATAAATTTGAAGGGGAGACACCCCGCTGCATTCTCTGTATATAGCACCATAAAATGGGGAAAGGAAAATTATGGAAAGGTGAGTATACAATTTTCCGTTTTCCTGACGGCTTCATGGCAGCACACACTGGGAAATAACACGCCAGTCGGGTGGGTGCAAGAAAATAATATTTATTCCTTATAATGCAGAAGAATTGGCTCTAACAACGGACCTACCGAAGTCTGCCATAGCTAAGTGGGCAGAGTCCACTCTAGAGTGAGAAATGAAAGTGTGTCTGGAGGACCAAGTCGCTGCTCTGCAAATCATCTCCGATGAGACCCTGCAATATGCTGCTCAGGAGGTAGCCACTGCCATGGTCGAGTGAGCCCTGATGTCTTCAGGAATTGCCAGATGGCGAATGGAGTATGCCTTCTTGATGGATTTGACTAACCAGGAGGCGATAGTATGTGAAATAGCCGCTTGACCTCGTCTGTTTCCATGAGGAATGACCATGAGGGATTCCGTCTTTCTGAAAAGAGTTGTAGCTGCAAGGAAACTAATGATGGTTGTTTTAACATCCAGCGGATGAGGTTCGCCTTGATCATTAGTGAAGGATGGGAGGACGATGTCTTGGTTATAATGGAAGGAAGTCGCTACCTTCGGGATGAAGTGGTCTGAAGGTCCCAGTACCACTCTATCAGGAAAAAACACTAAATAAGGTTCTGATGCCATCAGTTCTTGGATCTCAGATACTCTCTTTGCTGATGTAATTGCGATGAGAAAAGACAGTTTTAGAGTTAAATCCCACAGTGAGATTGATTCAGATGGAGTAAAAGGGGGACTGGAGAAGGCATTGAGGACTACTGAGAGGTCCCATGATGGGAAAACTGGTTTCTTGGGAGGTTTGATCTTCAGACAGACTCTCAGGAATTGTATTACCAGAGGGTGTAATGCCCATCTGGTGCCTATTTTGGCAGACAAAGCGGATACTTGAACCTTTAGGGTACTTGAGCTTAAACCCTTGCCAACTCCTGACTGGAGGAA
Organism: Aquarana catesbeiana; assembly: GCF_042186555.1. Taxonomy (NCBI): domain Eukaryota; kingdom Metazoa; phylum Chordata; class Amphibia; order Anura; family Ranidae; genus Aquarana; species Aquarana catesbeiana. Next base: position 258,007,306 of record NC_133327.1, on the reverse strand, counting down.
CTCTAAAATTTGAGGAGGCTCTGGAGAAATGGGATTCCATCCCTTCTGCTGTGCCATGGAAAAGAACTTCCTCCAAATTCTTGTGTAGGTGGTAGTTTTCCTGGCTTGCATCAGGGTTGATATTACTTCCTGAGAACAGCCTTGTTCCCTCAACCAAGCCCTTTCAACTTCCAGGCCATCAGATGCAACTTCTCCGGAGCTTGGTGTAAGAATTGGCCTTGAGATAGGAGATCCGGGGTTATCGGAAGAGGAATTGGAGCCTGAAGGCAGAGTTGCAACAGGGTCATGAACCACGGTCTTCTCGGCCAAAGTGGGATTACAGCGATTACTGTAGCTGAAGATCCTGGACAGGAACCTCGCAATTAGCGGGGTTGGAGGAAATATGTACCTCAACATGAAGTTCCATGGGTGAATTAGACAATCTATTCGCTCGGCTGATGGGAACGACGCTCTTGACAGGAACTTCCGACACTTGGCATTCGCAGGTGTGGCTGCTATGTCGACTTCTGGCATTCCCCAAGTCTTCGTAAGAAGGGAAAAGGCCTGGACTCCCAAGGACCATTCGTTGTTCGAGAGTGTCTCTCGACACAGAAAGTCGGCTAACATGTTCTGTGCCGCCGGGACATATACTGCCCTTAAGGCTGTCAGGTGTGTCTGTGCCCATTCCAAGATGGGACGGACTTCCTCCATCAGTGTGTGACTCTTGGTACCTCCCTGCTTCTGGATATAGAACACTGCCACTCCGTTGTCCATCCGGATAAGCACATTCTTCCCCCTCAGGACTGGTACAAATGCCATGAGAGCCTGGAAGGCTGCCCTGAGCTCTAGTATATTTGATACTACACCCTGGGCCTGGAACTGCCATCGGCCCTGAGCTGCTTGATCTTGATAGTGGGCTCCCCAACCGCTCTGACAGGCATCCGAAGTGACTACTTCAGGCCCTGGAGGAACTATTGGTCTGTATCTTCTGAGGTTGATCGGGTGTGTCCACCACCATACCGATTGCTTCACCGATCTGGAAATGGGAATGGTCTGATGCATCGATACTCCATCCCACTGCTTTAGAAAGGAGTTTTGCAGAACTCTCATGTGCCATTGTGACCACTGCACCATGGGTAGAGTCGCAGACATGGTCCCTAGCACACTCAAACAGGCTCTGGCTGGTAGATGTCTTGCTGATAATAATTTCCGCATCTTCTTCATTAGAGGCTGAATTTTCTCTTGAGGGAGTTGTACCCTGTTTAATTTGGTATTCAGATCTGCTCCCAGAAATACCATATTTTGTGTGGGTTGCAAACTGCTCTTCTTCCTGTTGACCAGTCAACCAAAGTCTTTCCAGAGTCGTGAGTAAAATTCTCCAGTGACAGAGTAGAGTTTCCCGACTTTCTGCTAAAAGTAGGATATCGTCCAAATAATGGTGAATTTGCAGTCCCTTTTCTCTGAGGAACACAACCAAGGGTAGCAGGACCTTGCTGAACGTCCTGGGAGCCAAAGAGATGCCGAATGGGAGGCACTGGAATTGGAAGTGACATTGGTTGATGGCGAATCGGAGAAACTTCTGAAAGGTGGGATGAATCGGGATATATAGATAAGCGTCTGACAAATTTACTGATAGCATCCAGTTGCCCAGGTTCACTGCCAGAAGTATGGACTGGAGGCTCTTTATCTTGAAAGCCTCGATTTTGATGTTCTTGTTGAGGTTTTTTAAATCCAATACAGGCCGTAAGTCTCCTGTCTTCTTTTTTACCAAAAATAAGGGGGAGTAGAATCCCCTTCCCTTTTGACATGATGGAACTTCTAGAATCGCTCCTTTTTGCTTCAATTCTGTTACATATTTTATTAGTAACTTCCTTTTGTCTAGCGAGGATGGCAGTCTGGTTGGTTGGAAGTGATTTCCTGGGAGTCTGCCAATGAACTTCCGTTTGTGTCCAAATTTGATTGTGGATAGTGTCCATAGATCCTTTATATGATTTGACCAAATCTGTACAAAGTTTTTGAGCCTGGCGCCCACCTCTGCCGGGTGGGCGGGCGAATCCTCAAAAGGACTTCTGCTGATCCCCCGCCAGGGTAGTCTTGGACTTCTGCATCCTCAGGAAGGAAGGTCTTGCATTTTTCCAGTCCCTTCTAAATTCCCTACCGGGACCCTTTTGGGCCTTGGGTCTCCTGTCGAAGGGTATCAACCCTGACTTCCTGTTACTTTGGAGATAGCGGAGTCTAATTTAGACCCAAACAGGTTAGAGCCATCCTATGGGATTCTGCAGCAATTTGTTTTAGATGCAGTATCGGCTACCCACGATTTCAGCCATAAGGCCCTTCTTGCCGTGACTGAGGCTAGCATTGCTCTTGCTGAAGACCTAATGATATCAACTAATGCTTCTGCCACGAAGTTGCTTGCCAATTTAATTTCCTGAAGAGAGGAGATTATCTTCCCTAATTCAGTGCCATCTTGAAGGGCTCTTTCTACATTGGTTGCCCATCCTGAGATGGCTTTAGCTATTGCCGCCGTGGTAATCGCTAGCCTGCAAGCGCCCCCGGCCGTGGAATATGCTTTTTTTAATTCCAGATCCATTTTCCGATCTAGAACGTCCCGAAAAGGAAAATGCATCCTCGATTGACAGAGTGACATGCCTGTCAAGACGCATCAAGAAGAAGTCAACGACGGGAGCGTTAATCAATGAATTGACTTTTGATTCCTTTAAGGGGTACATTTTGGCAAGTCGGTTGGTAAGACTGGATCGCTTATCAGTTCTTTCCCATTCATTTTTAATTATATCCTCCAGTTCACCTATAAAAGAGAAGGATTCTGGTTCTTTTGTTAAGTTTGGGAAATATTTTCAAATTTTTTGTGGTTCCATTTTGTCTTCTTCCCAGCCGTTCGCCTCTTTAACTGATTTTTCGAAAGGTTCGACTAGGTAGAAATCGAACCCTGCGGACATCCCCTGATCTTCATCTCCGGAGGAGGATTCTGATACTTGGGTGCGATGGAAATCTGCTGATGACATGCTGGGAGCTGACCTGTCTGTTAGCGGTGCCATTGTCTCCAGTATGGATTCCCGCACTGACTCTCTTATGAGCTCCGTAGCTATTCTTGCATCTGATTCCTTTTGTTGCTTCATTGAAGCATGAGCGGCAGGCTAATTTATCTGGCAAGGCAGGAGCGCCGCATACCCAGCAAGCGTTTGCTGCAGGACAGGTGTGGCGGCTCTGGCGGTGTGATGAAGGTGACCGTCTGCGGTGTGACCGACTATGACGGAAGCGGCTGTGGCGTGAGCGGCTATGCCTTGATCGGTGGTGGCGGGAGGAAGATCTTGAACGGCTTCTGCGGGACCTCCTGCTTGAAGGATGACTTGACCTTCGTCTATGCCTGGAACTTGCAGCTCTTGACCTAGTAGGGCTGCCAAAAATGCAGCATTAGTGGTCCGGCTCTCTTTTTTTCTCCCCTTCTTCAATACTTACCAGTGACGGACAGCCTCTTACCTAGTTTGTTGATGGCGGTCTGCATGGGCAGTGGACTCCATAGTAAATAGAGATAGGCAGCCTGAAAGAAAATAAGAGAAAAAGAAAGTTTTTTTTCATTTTTTTTAATAGAAAGGAAAGGCTGGAGAGAGCCCTGGAGCAGCTGGTATATCTTACCTGAGTTGCTTAATCAATCTGGCAAGGCAGGAGCGAATCCCAGTTTCCTGTGCAGCTACAGCATTATACACAGGAAAAAACTGGGTTTTTAAAACTGCCGCTGCCATCGCTGCAAAATGACACGACGCTACTGGCATGCGCAGTAGCGTCCTGAGCGTCCCGGCACCATCTTGGAGTAAGGCACATCCTCTCATTGCCAATTACTTCATTCTGCACATGCACAGAGCGGAAGAGGAGGCACGGCAGCCATGATGGTTCCATGGGACGGCGGACAGCAAGGACCAGCAGTCCCCCAAACAGGGGAAAACAATAAATGGAAAAAGAACAGGCAAGGATAAAGAGTGGAGACCACTGCAAAGTCATGAAGCTTCTTTAAAGCTTACTGTGCCAGCATATCCAGACGCCCCCTGAGACCACCAGAACGGGGGTTCCCTCCATAGAAGCTCCTTTAAAGACTGTACAGGAGGGACTTCCAAACAGGAGAGGCTTGAACCTGCTGGGGTGAGTGCAGTAAGAGGCTCTTTTCCTTGGTCTTGTAAATAGGAGAAACCTTGTCCATCCAATCTGTCAGGTGAGGATAAAAAAGAAAATGCAGCAGGGTGTCTCCCCTTCAAATTTATAGTTAACCAATCCTGTCAGGTTTTTGGGGTGGAGTCACAACCCAGTGTGTGCTGCCATGAAGGCGTCAGGAAAATAAAATGTGAATGAAATTAAATTAGCAACAAACCAAACACCAAAAGCAAAACACCAAAACCAGGCCAGGGAGATTGGATACACTAGGATGGGAACAAGGGACATGAATCCAGAGAAGGGGAAGGAAGAGAGACAATTGTATATATATATAGACAGAAAGGAAACAAGGAGAGGAAAGGGGGGGGGGAGAAGAAAGAAAAGAGAAATGGGAACAGAGGAAAGGAAAGGAAGGGAGTGAAAAGGGACAATCAAGTGGGCAAAAGGGGAAGGGGAGGGAAAAGGTGAAAAAGATACAAAACACAAGAGGACAGAGGTGCGTGTGAGGGTTTATGTGGAGACTGCTATAATATCTCTATTTTATTTTATATTAATCACACCGTCAGTACATCAGGTGTGATCAATTTTTTATGATTTGCACCATAGCTTGTAGACTCTATAACTTAACATTTTGTTTGAGTACAGTGTTGCATGACTGAGCAATGGTCATTCAAAGTGTGAGAGCACTGAAATGAAACTTGGTCTGGCCAGGAAGGGGGTGAAAGTGCCCTGTATTGAAATGATTAAGGGGAACCCTATGGTGACAGAATTAAGAAAAAAAAAACAGCGTGGAGTCCCCCCCAAAATCCATACCAGGCCCTTTGGGTCTGGTATAAACTTTAATGCCCCGTACACACGGTCAGATTTTCCGATGGAAAATGTCCGATCGGAGCGTGTTGTCGGAAATTCCGACCGTGTGTGGGCTCCATCAGACATTTTCCATCGGAAAATCTGACACACGAAGTTTGAGAGCAGGCTATAAAATTTTCTGACAACAAAATCCGTTGTCGGAAATTCCGATCGTGTGTACACAAATCCGACGGCCAAAGTGCCACGCATGCTCAGAATAAATAAAGAGATGAAAGCTATTGGCCACTGCCCCATTTATAGTCCCGACGTACGTGTTTGACGTCACCGCGTTCAGAACGATCGGATTTTCCGACAACTTTGTGTGACCGTGTGTATGCAAGACAAGTTTGAGCCAACATCCGTCGAAAAAAATCCTAGGATTTTGTTGTCGGAATGTCCGAACCGTGTGTACGGGGCATTAGAGGTACTCCACACCAAAATGTAAAAAAAAAATGGCGTGGGGTCCCCCCCAAAATCCATACCTGACCTTTACCCGAACATGCAAACTGGCTTGCCAGGAAAGGGAGGGGAAACGAGCGAGCGCCCCCCCCCCCCCCCCCCTTGAACCATACTAGGCAGCTTGCTCTCAACATGGGGTGGGCACCTTGTTCCCATGTTGATGGGGACAAGGGGCCTTTTTCCAACAACCCTGGGCTGTGGTTGTCGGGATCTGTGGCAGGGGGGCTTATCGGAATCTGGAAGCCCCCTTTAACAAGCCCCCCATGTGAATGGCTATCGGGTACACCATACCCCTACCCAGTCACCAAAAACACAGTAAACATTTTTTGACAAGTGTAATATTGTCCCTCCATGTAATCCACCATCAATCATGCTGCCCGCCGACCGGAGAGAGCAAAAAAAAAAAAAAAAAAAAAAAAAAAAGAAAAGCCTGCTGCCATCTCTTCAGAGACCACCGCCCATCTGCCTCCTCTCTGCTTTGACAGCCCTTTTATAGGCAAGGGTCGGGGGCACCCGGCTACATCACCCGGTGGCACCACCCACTTATCTTTCAATGGTTTTTATTGAAATCAAGTTTTAACAGATAACAAGGGTTCACATTGATACAAGTTTTGTGTCAACAGTAATGTTACAATAGTGGGTCTCAAATTAGCACGAATGGCTCATTGTATAATTGTACTAGAACTAAGGTACCAACCCTGTCCATTTCTGTCCATAAACAAACTGATGGTTCATGAGATGCCTAACACACACTATCGATACCACTGTTCACTGTACACCTAGCGATAGTATTAATAACCTTTATAACAAGTCAAGGCTATTCTGGTGTAACCCCAGAAGGCCTTGCAAAAAAAAGTAATAGGGGAGAGGGGAAGATAGTACAGTGAAATTCCCTGTAGAGGGACTATCGTGTGGTGGAATTCGATTTCCCAGCTTGGAGTTTTAACAAAAAACCTAGGTATTAAGTATACGCTGGGCTTAATGTAGTGTAGAGCCCACTGTCAAGCATGTGGGAACCCAACTATGGGGACAAAGTAAAAGTTTGTATGAATCAATGATATAAAAGGAACGGAGGAAAAAAAAAAAAAAAAAAAAGAGGAAGGGTAGAATGTGCAAACAATCCTCACGCTCCAGGCTACAGACCCCCCCCCCCCCCCCGCTCCTCACGGCGACGGAAGATACTTAATCCAAGGGTTCCAAACCCTTTCAAAATCAATTTTGTTGGTCACGAAGAATACTAGTTAATTTTTCATTTATCATGGTCCAAGAAATTTTGTTTTTAACTAATGCCAAGTTTATCAGGGGGGTTTTCCATGCTCGCGCTATGGTGATCTTAGCTGCCAAGAGGATAAAAAAGATGAGGGATCTGAGGTGCCTGGGCAGTTCGCTTGAAAGGTCAGAAAATAAGGCTGTCTTAACATTTTTAGATATGTTCACTCCAGTCACCGAATAAACCAAGTTAAAAATTCTTATCCAAAATCTCTTGACTTTCAGACATGTCCACCAGGTGTGGAGCATCTTGACTACACCCCCTGAAACAGAGGGGCGATGCATCTGGGTGGATTTTTGCTATTCGTGCCGGAACGAGGTACCATCGTGACAATACCTTATAGTTTGCCTCTACCAGGGAAGTGTTCAAAATTCCCCTGTGCCCCATGGTCGACCACTTGGACCAAACGTCCTCATCAATCGTCTCCGCCAGGTCCATCTGCCAAGCTAATTGATAGGAAAGTTTAGAGCCCTGGTCCGTTAGCAAAACATACAACTCCGAAATACTACCTCGAGTCCCAGGCCCTCTTAAGCATTTATTTTCGTAGAACGTTCTAGTAGTGATGTCCCCCTGGTCTCTACATAGCGAACGTAAATAATGAGTAATTTGGGAGAGTTGAAATGTCTCCGTCGGGGGCATGCCTAAAGTGTCTCGAAAGTAGGAGGGTTTTCTGATGCCCCTATGATCTATGAAATGTGCTATCTTGTACAAGCCTTTATTAATCCACCATGCAAACTGTTGTGGATGCTGACCTGGGGGAAAGTGCAGGTTTCCAAAAATGGGGGCCGCTGGAGTATGTGGTGACCTTAGAAAGTATACTTTGCACATCCTGTCCCAAAGGCCCAGTGAGTGAGATAGAGAGGGGCTCAGAATGGCTCTACATTCCTTAGAAAGCAGCCACATTAGAAGGTCCATAGGGAGAGGAGAACTCTACTGTGCCTCTAGGTTAACCCAGTCAGGGCGATAGGTTATAGAATAAATTTGGTAAAGTTGTACCAACTTGGCCGCTCTATAATAACGCAAAAAGTGTGGTATCCCTAATCCACCCTGCCCCTTTGAGACATACAAGGAAGATCAAGCCACCCTGCAACCTCTCCGACTCCAGATGAATTTGAATAGCCAAATTGCCGGGGAGGTGTTGTTTAAAAATGTTGCGGGAACTGAAATCGGTAGGGATCTAAAATAATAAAGAATTCTGGGAAGAGTCATCATTTTAACGGCACTTATTCTGCCCATCCAACAAAAACTATGGTTCTGCCAATGCTTTAAATCTTCTGTCATGGAAGAGAGAAGAGGGGTTAATTAGCCTTATATAGGGTAGATACGTCTGGGGTGAGTTTTACTCCTAGGTAGGGAAGGGCCTATTTACACCACCGAAATGGAAAAGAAGCGTGTACAGAGGTCAGGGTTGAAGCAGGTAGATTAATATCCATTGTCCCTGATTTAGTTTGATTGACCTTCAGGCCTGATACTGTTCCGAATTCAAAAAGAAATGAAGCCAGGTTAGGCAGGGTCGTGATAGGGTCTGTGATGAATAATAAAAGATCATCTGCAAATAATGCAAATAATGCGCATTTATGATCTGCCTCCGCTGAATACACCGTATATATTAGGATTAGACCTGATGGCAACCGCCAATGTTTCTAAAGCAACTATGAATAAGAGTGGACAGCCTTGTCTGGTTCCTGTTCTAATTCGTAGCAGATCCGATATGTGGCCAAAAGCTACAATGTTAGCTGAGGGGGAAGAGTACAGTACAGATAATAGAGAGAGGAATTTAGGTCCAAAATTCCATTGCCTCAAAATATAGAACAGAAAAGGCCAAGAAAGGGAATCAAAGGCCTTATGAAGGTCCAATGATAACAACATTCCCCGTCTGGTTCCTAAGCCATCCCAATTAGAGTGGAGCAAAGATATAATGTCCACGGCCCTGCGGATTTGATCTGCTGCCTGTCGTTCTGGGACACTTGATCCATTTGGACATATTTTGCTAGGAAGGTATTACGTTTATTAGCATAAATTTTCATTAGTAATTTCAAATTCACATTAATAAGCGATATAGGGCGATAATTTGTCACCTCGCTGTGGTCTTTGTCAGGCTTTGGTATTAGGCAGATGTTAGCTCTATTTAGGTCTCCCCACAAGTGAGCCCCATAGCCCAGGGCCATGACAAATTCCAATAGGTGGGGCGCTAATATCTGGGCAAATTTCTTATAATAAGAGGCGGAGAACCCATCTGGACCCGGAGTTTTTGAAGCATGAGCTTGTTTTATTGCAGACATTACCTCTTCTATAGTGATATAGAAGGGAAAACACAATGTGGGAGCCCCCAAAGCTGCATAACCCAAATGTATACAAAAAATAGGAAGTTTCCCCAGGGGTTTTTTAGCAGCAGAGAATTTGTATAAAAATAGCTGATGTAAAAAATAATTTATTTAACAGACAATAATAATTTCAAATGAACAATAATGAACCATCCATATAGGTAGTGCGACACAAAAACAAACATAGAACATCACTCATAGCAAGGAACACCCTATGTACAAGCATGGTTTGCCAATTGTATTGATGACGTATGTATCCACATGAAAAACCCAGATGCATTTCGACCCTTGCGATTTTTCGGTCTCTTCAGGGGGATTTATATTCTAGGAAAATATCAAAATATCTAATTAAAGTCATTGGACAATATAAAAAATGTAAGTATAGCATTTCGAATTAAGCAAAATTATATTTCCATACACATAGAGGTATAGTTACCAATGGGTGGATGAAGACATGAGGATGTATCGCACAAACCAGCATTGCAGGATTATAGTTGTCCAATGATCCCATCGCTGCCGCACGTCCCCCCCCGCGTCCTTCGGGTGGGCGCATAGTCCACCGAGCTTGCAGGGGGCCACGTTCTAGGACCCGGAGAGGAGGATGGGGGGTAAAACACCTGCAGATGGACATGCAAAGACTTTTTGTAAGTAGTCGTTTAGATAATGTTGGAGGAGTGTATAGAAGTGCTTGGCAGCTATAGGCTGGTTGTTATTTGGTCACTAGTGCTGGTAATGCTGTCATATACTAATACAAAACTGATGGAGTGCTTGGTAAGTGCAGCTTTTTGGAATGCTGTTTGACTGGCTAATCTATGTACTTGTGTTATACCCATTTATTTTCACTTTCCAGCATAGTGATTTTTTCACCTTACACCATTATCCCTATGTAGTAAAAACCTTAGTCATATCCTCTTACCTTACATACATACCATTTAGTGTCACATCACTTGTTGTTTGGCACCTAAATCCATCTCACTTTCATCATTTCATTTTATTCAACCAATTCCCCCTTTTCTTTTCACTTCACACAAACTGTTTACACTTTTAACACTTGTTTTTCAGTTTTTAGTGTTTTTTTTTCACTTTTAGGCTGGGTTCACACTGCTGCGGTGGCAGACATCGTATGTGATTCGCAGCGCACTGCTGTTCACATCAGTGGCGTCACTAGGGTTGGTGTCACCTGGTGCGGTAAAACATGGTGTCACCCCCCCCCCCCCGCCTAGGCTGCCCAGCAACCTGCAGGCAGCGCACGGTCACGGGGCGCACCCAAAACCAGCCCCTGTAAATGATAGTATAGGGTGGTATAGTGACAGGTTAGGGTAGTATAGAATGGTATAGTGGCAGGTTGGGGTGGTATAGGGCAGGTTGGGGGTGGTCCAGGGCAGGTTAGGGTTGGTACAGGGCAGGTTGGGGTGGCACAGGGCAGGTTGGGGGTGGTCCAGGGCAGGTTGGGGGTGGTCCAGGGCAGGTTGGGGGTGGTACAGGGCAGTTTGGGGTGGTACAGGGCAGGTTGGGGTTGGTACAGGGCAGGTTGGGTGGCACAGGGCAGGTTGGGGGTGGTCCAGGGCAGGTTGGGGTGGTCCAGGGCAGTTTGGGGTGGTACAGGGCAGTTTGGGGGTGGTCCAGGGCAGGTTGGGGGTGGTACAAGGCAGGTTGGGGTTGGTACAGGGCAGGTTGGGGTGGCACAGGGCAGGTTGGGGTGGCCCAGGGCAGTTTGGGGTGGTACAGGGCAGTTTGGGGTGGTACAGGGCAGGTTGGGTGGCACAGGGCAGGTTGGGGGTGGTCCAGGGCAGGTTGGGGTGGTCCAGGGCAGTTTGGGGATGGTCCAGGGCAGGATGGCGGTGGCACAGGGCAGGTTGGGGGTGGCACAGGGCAGGTTGGGGGTGGTCCAGGGCAGGTTGGGGTGGTACAGGGCAGTTTGGGGATGGTCCAGGGCAGGTTGGGGTGGTACAGGCCAGTTTGGGGATGGTCCAGGGCAGGTTGGGGTGGCACAGGGCAGGATGGGGGTGGCACAGGACAGGTTGGGGTGGCACAGGGCAGGTTGGGGGTGGCACAGGGCAGGTTGGGGTGGCACAGGGCAGGTTGGGGGTGGCACAGGGCAGGTTGGGGGTGGGACAGGGCAGGTTGGGGTGGTACAGGGCAGGTTGGGGGTGGCACAGGGCAGATTGGGGTGGCACAGGGCAGGTTTGGGATGGTACAGGGCAGGTTGGGGATAGTACAGGGCAGGTTGGGTGGCACAGGGCAGGTTGGGGTTGGTACAGGGCAGGTTTGGGGTGGTACAGGGCAGGTAGGGGTGTGTGACAGTGTGCTGTGCAGTAACTCATACCATACCTCATGCTTGCATACTTGCAGATGAAGACCCGGGCGGGTGGGCGGGGCTGTGTTCTCGCCTCGGCTCTATCTCCTTCAGCTGTGGGATCAGCATGAAGGGGTCTGTGGGAGGAGTGGAGGAGGAGGCGGCCACACCCCCAGCTCCGCCCACCTAATCCGGCTGCCACCGGAGATATTGGAGATCCCCGAGTAACAGCTGGGGAATGTTGTAGGCAGCCTCCCCCGCACGGCTGAATGCCCTGCTCGCACCGCTCCACTAGAAGCTATAGTGTTTAGCGGCGGCCTCGGTGACGGTGTCACCCCTCTGGTGGGTGTCACCCGGTGCGGGCCGCACCCACCGCACCCCCATAGCAACGCCCCTGGTTCACATCACATGCGATGTCTGTGCTGTGCGATATCAGCCATACAGATAGTATGGCTGATATCGCACCGCATTTGGTCCAAACTCGCACAGGACCCTTTTTTTTGTTCGGACCAGAATCGGATCGCATGGGTGTTCACACCTATGCGATCCGAAAATGTCCGAATTGTCAGTTCGCAGTGCGATATGCGGGCTGAACTGGGGGTGTCATTAACATTGTATGACACTCCCCAGCAGTTCGCATATGGCAGTGTGAACTGCCGTGCGAGTTGGTGCGATGCGGGAACAGTAAATTCGCTACGTTCCCGCACCGCAGCAGTGTGAACCCAGCCTCACACTTGTTTTGCCCCATCATCAGTCAATCCCACATCATGCACTTTCACTTCACTAATCACATCACTACACCCCATCCACCACCCAACCTTTCTTCACTGCTAGCCAACCCTTTTTATAACCAATCCAACTAACGAATAAATTACACCATGTTATGTATAACTTAATTAATTGTTCTATAACATGAATCCACTAGTGACCAAATAACAACCAGCCTACAGCTGCCAAGCACTTCTATACACTCCTCCAACATTATCTAAACGACTACTTACAAAAAGTCTTTGCATGTCCATCTGCAGGTGTTTTACCCCCCATCCTCCTCTCCGGGTCCTAGAACGTAGCCCCCTGCAAGCTCGGTGGACTATGCGCACACCCAGAGGATGCGGGGGGGACGTGCGGTAGTGATGGGATCATTGGACAACTACAATCCTGCAATGCTGGTTTGTGCGATACATCCTCATGTCTTCATCCACCCATTGGTAACTATACCTCTATGTGTATGAAGATATAATTTTGCTCAATTCGAAATGGTATACTTACATTTTTTATACTGTCCAATGACCTTAATTAGATATTTTTATATTTTCCTAGAATATAAATCCCCCTGAATTAACCGAAAAATTGCAAGGGTCGAAATGCATCTGGGTTTTTCATGTGGATACATACGTCATAAATACAATTGGCACACCATGCTTGTACATAGGGTGTTCCTTGCTATGAGAGATGTTCCATGTTTGTTTTTGTGTTGCATTACCTATATGGATGATTCATTATTGTTCATTTGAAATTATTATTGTCTGTTAAATAAATGATTTTTTACATCAACTATTTTTATACAAATTCTCTGCTGCTAAAAACCCCCTGGGGAAACTTCCTATTTCTTCTATAGTGATAACCTCATCCAATATCTCCTTATGGGAGTCAGAGAGGGATGGGAGAGGCAGATCCTTAATGAAATCATCTATAGCACCAGGTTGTAGAGTCTCCGGCTCTTTATATAAGGAGGTAAAATAAGAATGGAAAAGATTCAGTATCTTTTGCAGGTTTTGTGTAAAGGACCCATCAGGCTGTCTAATCTTTGGGACTGTTCTGCGACGGGGCCTGGGAGTCAATCTGCTTAATAACAATGTTCCCGGTTTATCTACTTGGGTATAAAATTTTGCCTGTGTCCATCTAAGGTTTTTTTCTGCCCTGGTTGTTAAGCAAAGGTTTAGTTCTAGTCTAGCCGAGTCTATCTGAGCCCTCAGGTCCAGATCAAGATTGTCCTTGTGTTGGGTTAGTAGGTTGGACAGCTCACGATCCTTTTGGCTAATTATTGAATCAGAGGTTTTCTTCAGCCTTGAGGCAATCTGAATGAGATATCCCCCGATAGTTGCTTTATGTGCCGCCCAAGTATTTACTACAGAAGTGTCCAAAGGGTCATTCTGAGCAAAATACTCCTCAAGCTTTTGTTCGATATCAAAGCAGATCGAGGGGTTACTAAGTAAGGAGTCACATGCTGTCCAAACCGCTGAGTGATCAGTCCACATCACGTCTATTATTTTGCTAGTGTGGAACAAGGAGACTGCAGATGGAACCGTGAAAAAATGATCTATTCTAGAATAGGTGTTATGGACATGTGAGTAAAAGGTATAGTCTTTCTTGGATGGATTAAGTTCCCGCCATAGATCAATTAGATTATAATAGTGTAACATTTTAGCCAGCTTAAAGCCGATTTTTGGGAAATGGCTCCGGGGGGTTGAGAGCCGTCTCGTCCTATCAAGTATGGAGTCCAGGGCCACATTAGAGTCACCCCCAAACAGGACAGTGCCCTGTAGTTCCAGGGTCGTTTTGTGCAAAAGTTTCCAAAAGAAGGGCAATTGCCCTGTGTTCGGGGCATAATATGAAATTAAAGAAACCAAATTGCCCTCCAGACGACCCACCACCAATAGGTAGCGGCCCTCTGGGTCAGCCACGAGAAGGTCACTTGTTTAGAAAAACAAATGGCCACCCCTCCAGTCTTTCCAGGTATGTTCGCTAAGTAGAATTGGGGGTAGTAATGGTGTAAAAAAGTAGGGTTATAAGTTGGAGAGAAGTGCGTTTCTTGGAGAAATAGCACATCGGCCCTTAGAGATTTATAATGTTGGAAGGCCAGTTCAGGCCCTGCACATTATGGGAAACAAACCCAAAAGGGTGATTCTGATTAGTGGTCGCCATGACGCACAAGGGAAAAAAGGTTATCACTTACCAGTTCGGCATTACCCACTTATGATGTGACGTGACTGGGTGATCCTGCCCCTTGCCTATAAAAGAGCTGTCAAAAGCAACTGCCTCTAGGGCTGAGCCTTTTGGCTAGAACCAGGGGAAATTTTTATTCCTGGCCGGAGGGCCGGCCATTGTATTACACAATGGTCACTTTTCACTCTCCCACCTTCCTTCTCCCCACTTTCTTTTTATTCATCCCCGTGTTTGTCACTTTTTTGTATTTTTTTGTTTGATGTGTATACACGTTTGTCACTGTGTGATGAGTAGGGTGTGGGTCCTCGGGCCTACTCTGAAAGTCTTGGGATGGGGTGGACTTCTGGCCTGGTTCGCCCCCTCTCATGGGGTCTCCCTTCGGGGGAGTCCCACCTAATACTTGGGTGGGCCTGTTTCGGCAGACCTACCAGAGAACGGGGGTCCATCTGGTTTCGGCCAGATAGACCCAAGTGAAGTACCTCAGTCCCCGTCTGGAGCCTAACGCCCCAGGGGTAAGGTCCTTCCCTAGTGGAGGATCAGTGTAACACCCATTGCACTTTTTGTGTGTCACTCTTTAAGTGTGACACACAAAAACACTTTTTTTTAAGTTTCTATTATAAAATTTTGAAAATAAGTAATTTTTGTTTATAAATTTGGGCCAAAATTTATACTGCTAGATATATTTGGTAAAAAATAACCCAAATTGCTGTATATTATTTATTCTGTGTCGAAGTTATAGAGTCTACAAGCTATGGTGCATATCATTGAAAATCTAATTTCTTGAGGCCCTGAAATGTCAGGACAGTACAAATACCCCCCAAAATACCCCTTTTTAAAAACTAGACAGTCCAAGGTGTAGTAGTAAGAGGCATGGTGAGTTGTTTGAAAACATAATTTTTTCTCACATTTCTTGGGAAAATTAAGAAATTTAATTTTTTTTTTCTTTACACAAAATTGTCCTAATAACACGTTATTTCTCACACACAGCATAAGCATACTTCCTATTACACCCTAAAATACATTCTGCTACTCCTTCTGAGTATGGAGATACCACATATGTGGGGCTTTTTCACAGCCTGGCCACATAGGCTTAACATGCAGGGCGCACTATCAGGCGTTCAGGTAACAGAATTACCCTACTTTGGAAAGTAAACACCCCAGCGTATAGTCTATGGGGCATTATGAGTCTTTTGAACATGTCATTTTTTTCCACAAGTTTTTGGAAAATGTGGAAAGAAAATGAAAACGTTTTTTTCTTACACAAAGTTGTCAATTTATAAAATATTTTCTTAACACATAGCATGTACATAGCAAAAATTGCACCCCAAAATATATTCTGCTACTTGTCCTGAGTATGGCGATACCAGATGTGTGTGACTTTTACACAGCCTGGCCACATAGAGAGGCCCAACATGCAGGGAGCACCATCAGGCGTTCTAGGAGCATAAATTAGACATATAATTTCCTGATGACTTATCACAACTTTGAAGGCAATGGAGCACCAGGACAGTGGAATTACCCACAAAATGACCCCATTTTGGAAAGCAAACACCCCAAGGTATATTTATTTGAGGCATAATGAGTCTTTTGAACATGTCATTTTTTTCCAAAAGTATTTAGAAAATGTGGAAAGAAAATTAAAACTTATTTTTTTTTTTTTTTTTACACATAGTTGTCAATTTATGAGAGTTTTCTAGCACATAGCATGTACATTGCAAAAATTACCCCCCAAAATATATTCTGCTACTCGTCCGGAGTATGGCGATACCACATGTCTGAGACTTTTACATAACCTGGCCACATTGAGAGGCCCAACATGCAGGGAGCACCATCAGGCGTTCTAGGAGCATAAATTACACATTTAGTTTCCTGAAAACCTATCACACTTTTGAAGGTCCTGGAGCACCAGAACAATGGAAACACCCACAAAATGACCCCATTTTGAAAAGCAAACACCCCAACGTATATTCTATGAGGCATGGGCTGGTGACAGGTACTCTGGTACTCTGATGAGCTGGTAACAGGTACTCCGGTACTCTGGTGGGCTGGTGACAGGTACTCGGATACTCTAATGGGCTGGTGACAGGTACTCGGTATTCTGATGGTCTGGTGATAGGTACTCGGGTACTCTGATAGGCCAGTGATAGGTACTTGGGTACTCTGATGGGCCGGTGACAGGTAGTCGGGTACTCTGATGGGCCAGTGACAGGTACTCAGGTACTCTGATGGGCTGGTGACAGGTACTCGGTTGGGCTGGTGACAGGTACTCGGGTACTCTGATGGGCTGGTGATAGGTACTTGGGTACTCTGATGGGCTGGTGACAGGTACACTGATGCTGGTGACAGGTACTCTGGGGCTGGTAACAGGTACTTTTTTAGCCAGGTCTCCTCCTCACACACTGAGGAGGAGAACCCGGAAACGGCACTACAGCGGTTTGTTGACATCTGTGACCGGCTATGATTGGACACAGCCAATCATGTGGTAAAGAGCCAATTTCATTAGCTCTTTACCCTGTTAGGGGATGGGCTGTGTCGGAGGGACACGCCTCATCCCTGATTGCCACGCTGTGTACCCCTGGGGGCACGCACGAGTGGCGATCCCGAGCACAACACATGTGACCGGCTGTGATTGGCTCTTTACCCTGATCGGGTATGGACTGTGTCCAAGGGACACACCTCATGCCCGTTGCAGCGCTGCGGGCCCGCAGGAGCGGCTAGAACCGGAGGACATAATATGACGTCCACCTGGAGGGAGGAGATGTTCCTGCCGGCGTCATTTGTCTATGGCCTGGTATGGAAGTGGTTAATAAAAGACTTGTCAAAAACTCTTTACCGTGTTTCTTACTTTTTGACACTTTTTTGGTGAATGGGTACAATGTACCCACCCCCCCATGTGGCCTGGTATGGTTCAAGAGGGACCCAAAGATCCTGCTTGCCGTTTTTTTTTTTCTAACTCCCCGCAAGCGCGCCACCTGAGTGTGAAAGCACCCATTGTAATGAATGTAAGGGCATGTGGCCTGGTATGGTTCAAGAGGGACCCAAAGATGCTGCTTGCAGGTTTTTTTCTTAAGCCCTGCAAACGCACCACCCGAGTGTGAAAGCACCCATTGCAATGAATGGTAGGCAGTTTTCAGGTGCTAGTTCTAGCACTAAAACACTTGAAAACTGCCTCAGTGTGAAAGGGGTCTTCAGCTAGTACGGGAAACTGCAGGCAGCGGCTGCAGCACTAGGAACATGTTACATGTTCCACCCGATTTTAGGGCATAACATGTTACATAACATGACATAACATGTTACATGTACCACTCTAAAATTGGGTGGAACATCTTCCCAAAGTTGAACTTACCCTTAAGGCCTGGTTCACACTTATGCGACAATTGCTTGGACTTTGGAGCACTTGCATACCTCCCAACATTTTGAGATGGGAATGAGGAACACCTACTAACAAACGTATGTAGACATAGGACACGCCCCTTGCCACACCCCCTTAAAGGAAAATGAACCAAAAAATTTAATTAAAGTTAATTAAAGCCACAAGGACTTTTTTTTACCACTACTATTCCTTTATATTGGCTCTTAAAATGTACAAATGCAGCAGTGTAGAAATTGGATGAAAGGTTTAGTACTGGGAAACACTGGGTGTTATTTACGAAAGTGCAAACTACAAGTGCAAAGTGCACTTGAAATTGCACTGAAAGCGCACTTGGAAGTGCAGTCACTGTAGATCCGAGGGGGACATGCAAGGAAAATAAAAAAAACAGCATTTTAGCTTGCACATGGTTGGATGATAAAATCAGCAGAGCTTCCCCTCATTTCAGATCTACCCCTCAGATTTACAGCGACTGCACTTCCAAGTGCACTTTCAGTGCAATTTCAAGTGCACTTTGCACTTGTAGTGCAAAGTGGATTTGCCTTTCGTAAATAACCCCCACTATTTGAAAGATAAAAAGTTCATTTTATATACAACTATGAGGACCAAAATGAGGGACAAATGAGGAGGAATGAGGGACATTGCTTCAAATCAGGGACAGTCCCTCGAAATCAGGGACAGTTGGGAGCTATGCACTTGTAGGGTTGCCCCCTCATCCCTTTACACCCGAACACATATGAATTACGCAGGTTCTGATTTTAATTTAATGCAGATAAAGTACCAAGTGAGTTTAATTACCAACTTAATCAGCCACAGAACCTGTGTAAGTAATATGTGTTCAGTTTCACAGGGATGAGGTGGTAACCCTAAGCACTTGTCGCATCAGAAGTTGGAGCCCATTCTGTGCAATGGAGCCATTCTAATCAGTGTGACTTCAGTCGCTCCATCTTAGAAAAAGGTTTCCGCACTACCTTTGGTCCGACTTGCATGCGACTTCTTTAACCACCTCAATACAGGGCACTTTCACCCCCTTCCTGCCCAAGCCATTTTTCAGCTTTCAGCGCTGTTGCACTTTGAATGACAATTGCGCGGTCATGCAACACTGCACCCTAATGAAATTTTTATAATTTTTTCCCCACAAATAGAGATTTCTTTTGGTGGTATTTGATCACCTCTGCGGTTTTTATTGCGCTATAAATAAAAGAATAGTGACAAGTTTGAAAAAAACACAATATTTTTTACTTTTTGCTATAATAAATATCCAGGTTTTTTTTTAAAACAAATTTTTTTCTCAGTTTAGGCCGATATGTATTCTTCTACGCAATAAGCGTATATTGATTGGTTTGCGCAAAAGTTATAGCGTCTACAAAATAGGGGATAGATTTATAGCATTTTTATTTATTTATTTATTTTTTACTAGTCATGGCGGCGATCTGCGATTTTTATTGTGACTGCGATATTGAATCGGACATATCGGACACTTTTGACACATTTTTGGGACCATTCACATTTATACAGCGATCCGTGCTATAAAAATGCATTGATTACTGTATAAATGTGACTGGCAGGGAAGGGGTTAACACTAGGGGGTGATCGAGGGGTTAAATGTGTGTCCTAGGGAGGTGATTCTAACTGTGGGGGGAGGGGACTGACTGGGGGAGGTGACCCATCGGTGTGTCCCTATGTACAAGGGACACACCATCGGTCTCCTCTCCCCTGACAGGATGTGGATCTGTGTGTTTACACACACAGATCCACGGTCCTGCTCAGTTACTGGGCAATCGCTGGTGCCCGGCGGACATCGCGGCCGCCGGGCACGTGCATCGGGTCCCCAGTGACCACGTCATATGACGTCTGCCCAGAACGAGAGTTGCCTCGTCCCACCGTCATATGACAGTGGGCGGGCGGCTAGTGGTTAACAGAAGTGCCTAAGTTGCAGGCAGTGTGAACCCGGGCTTAACAGGGATCTGTCAATAGAAAGAATAGAAAGACTATCATCCTCCACTATGGCAGAGCGACTTGTAAATAACAATGGATCACGAGTACAGTAACATTACCATGCTTATAGTCCATGGATGGACCTGGGACTAGAGTTGCCACCTCATCCCTTTAAAACTGAAACTGAACACATATAAATTACACAGGTTCTGAGGCTAATTAACCACTTCAATACAGGGCACTTAGACACCTTACTGCCCAGACCAATTTTCAGCTTTCAGCGCTGTCGCAGTTTGAATGACAATTACGCGGTCATGCTACACTGTACCCAAACAGAATTTTTATCATTTTGTTACCACAAATAGAGCTTTCTTTTGGTGGTATTTGATCACCTCTGCGGTTTTTATTTTTTGCTAAACAAATAAAAAAAGACCGAAAATTTTGAAAGAAATAAAAGTTTTGCTTTTGTTTCTGTTAAAAAAATTTGCAAATAAGTACGTTTTCTCTTTCACTGATGGGCACTGATAAGGCGGCACTGACAAGGCGGCACTGACAGGCACTGATACGGCAGCACCAATGAGCGGGCACTGACATGTGGCACTGATGGGCACTGGTAGGTGGCACTGATGGGCATTGATAGGCGGCACTGATGGCTACTCATGGGTGGCACTGATAGGCGACACTGCTGGGCACTAAAAGGCAACACTGCTGGGCACTGATACGTGGCACTAATATGAGGCACTGATAGGCATCCCTGGTGGCACTGGCAGGCATTGGAGTGGGCACAGATTGGTATTTCCCTGGGGGTCTATGGGGCATACCTGGTGGTCCAGTGTGATGGCCATCCTGGTGGTCCTGGGCAGAATCCAAGGGGGGGCTGTGCTAATAAACAATCAGCACAGACCACCACCCCCCCTGTCAGGAGAACAGCTGATCGGCTCTCCTTTACTCACGTCTGTCAGACGCGAGTGAGGAAAAGCCGATCACCGTCTCTTCCTATTTACATCGTGATCAGCCGTGATTGGACATGGCTGATCACGTGGTAAAGAGTCTCCGTCAGAGACGCTTTACCTAGATCGGTGTTGCAGGGTGTCAGACTGACACACCACAACAACGATCCCCGCGGTGCGCGCTCATTATCCTGATCACGTCATATGACGTCTGGTCAGGATAATTAAACCACTTTGCCGCCGTCATTTTGCTATATGGCGGGCAGCAAGTGGTTAAATACAGATAAGGCACCAAGTGAGTTTAATTACCACCTTAATCAGCCACAGAACCAATGTTATTAATATGTGTTCGGGTTTAAAGGGATGAGGTGGCAACCATACCTGGGACTGGCAGCATCGCACCTAGGGTTGCCACCTCATCCCTTTAAACATGAACACACATTAATTACACAGGTTCTGTGGCTGATTAAGGTGGTAATTAAACTCACTTAGTGCCTTACCTGTATTCAATTAGCCTCAGAACCTGTGTACTTAATATGTGTTTGGGTTTAAAGGGATGAGGCTGCAACTTTAATCGCACCCAAGACACGCTTGCAATGCATAAATATAACAAATACACATTTTTTAGATATGCATGTGGATTTATTTGTCTCATTTTACCAAAAGAGGGACTATTTCTTTACCAAGCCCTTCCTTTTGTTTGGACTAGAAGCTTTCGTTGTGCTGTGCTTGGAAAATCATACAAAGTTCCTGTGTGTTCAGTGTAAGCAGCTGATCAAAGGAGGAGTGGAACACTGACAACTACAGGAACAAAACTCACCCTGCAACTTTAAGGGCAGCCTGAGTCAATAGCTACTTCCTACTTGTAGTTTCTAGCACGCTGATCACAAGGCTTGGGGTGTTCTACTATTACGTCGTCTGTACACACAGCTGAGCCCCAGTCCAGGGAGACAGAGACACAGAGATCCTCCATCCCAGCAACCCTCTCCGGTAAGGATGATCATTATAACCTGTTGTCTTTCCAAGCACAGGAAATCAGGAAAGGAGTGTGAGCTTCTGAGACAGGAAGAGAGGGGCTGATTACTCCTCACTGCTCTGATCAGAAGGGAAGCAGGGCTAGCAATGTGTAGTTACTGGAGAATGGCCCTACTAGGGTAGTGGCATGTTATTTACATCTGGTTATGAACCCCTTAGCCACAATCTTCTGTATTTGGAAGATAAATAACTTGATCCTGCCCCACCCTACTACTACAACGCAGCAACTACAAGAGGAGAGGAACTGCCATTGCATGTGGATGTGTAGAGTTCTATGGCTCAGTGCAAAAGAACTCTATACGGTTTTTTTTCTTTTATACTAAGCCTGGATTTGCATATGTGCAGCTGCGTTTTGCACGCCGGAGTTCCGTGCGTTTCTGTTCACACTATTGCAAACAGACATCACATGCAATGTGAATTCAGCCATACAGTTGTATGGCTGAACTCGCATTGGATTCGCGCGAAAAAGATGCAGGAACCCTCCCCCCGATTCGATCCGATTCCTGTCTGGATTCACAGTTTGCACTGCGAACCGATCCGGGGGTGTCATTAACTTTGTATTGACACCCGCAGCGGTCATCAGAGGGCGGTGTCAACTGCCTGCGGGGGGAGATGCGGTGTGGGAACCCGCACTGGAATCACGCTGGTTCCCGCAATAGTGTGAACGCAGGTGTGATTCAGGTGCAAATTTTTTGTGTCAAGTGTCAGCAGCGCAAAACCAAAAATGTATTGATACCTGCCTTTAAATATATATAGGGTTTGCTGCAGTTATAAGTTCAGTCCCCCCCCCCCAGTAAAGTGTGGGATAAGCACTAAAATTGATATATTGGATATTCACGCTAACATCTATCAGTGACTTCTTATGCAATAAAATAAACACATGAAAAACTCATAAAAACCTAAATTATAACCACAGTGAAAAATTAAATGTTAGAAAGTCCCAGTGCTGTTCCTTTCTTTCTTTTTATTTTCTCTCACGAGTATTTTAACACCGTGTTCAAAATTCAAATCCGTGTTCCACCAATTCGTGATTCACCACCACCTTCCAAAGTTTGCACTCGCCAGAAAGCAATGGCAATAACACCTCAAATATATGCCTGGATTCGTTTTTCCTTTTGTAGGTATGTGCCACGGGTCTCACAACAATTCTGCCAATATTCATTCCATAATGCCGTGTACACGCGGGCGAACCTTTCGACCGAACTCGTCCGCCGGGACGAATCCGTCGTACAATCCAACCATGTGTGGGCTTCATCGGAGTTCCGACGGACATTTTCGGTCGAAAATCAGACGGACTTCAGATTTGAAACATGTTTCAAATCTTTCCGACGGATTTGAGTCTGGTTGAAAAATCCGTTCGTCTGTATGCTAGTCCGACGGACGAAAACTGACGCTAGGGCAGCTATTGGCTACTGGCTATCAACTTCCTTATTTTATTCCGGTCATACGTCATCAGGTACAAATCCGTTGGCCTTTGGTGTGATCATGTGTAGCCAAGTCTGTTCATTCAGAAGACTGTCGTTAGTCCGTCAGACCTTTGATGCCGAAAAGTCGGCCCATGTGTACAAGGCATTAGTCTCCACCATTCAGTGATCTTTGCTCCTCATAGAAAATAAACCCCCATCATTGCACAAACATTCCTTACTTTGTTTATGTAACATATATAGCAAATATGCACTCACATGAAAAAGTGCCTTTTAGACTGGCACAAGTCTATCCAGTGTTCATATATATATATATATATATATATATATATATATATATATATATATATATATAACATTGTAATTAATAACACATGTTTTGTTTCACTGTTGAACACGTGGTGTGAGTATAGGATTTAAATGTTCCTAATATAGAAAAATAAGTCAATTTCACGATTTTTTTTTTAAATATATGTCTATAGTAATAACATTTTTCATGAGTTTTTGGCCGGATTGAAATGGCTTTAAGTGTGGTATACCAATAGTAGTCATAACTATCGGGATCACTTATATTTAATACACACTAAGATATGATGCGCGCTGGTTACACTATTTACTATCCAGTGTTCCGAGCAGTGTCTCTGCTCACCGTTCCATCTCCAGGAACTGGCGTGCAGTGCATAAAAATTTACATAAAAATAAAGTAAGGAATGTTGCGCAATGATGGTGGTTTGTTCTCTATGAGGAGCAAAGGTCACCGAATGGTGGAGACTTATGGAATGAATATTGGCATAATTGTTGTGAGGCCCGTGGCACATCCCTACAAAAGGAAAAACGAATCCAGGCATATATTTCAGGTGTTTTTGTCATTCTTTCTGGTGCAAACTTTGGAAGGTGGGGGTGAATCACGAATTGGTGGTACACGAATTTGAATTTTGAACACGGGGGTTAAAATACTTGTGAAAAAAAGAGCAGCACTGGGACTTTTTAACATTTCATTTTTCACTGAGTTATAATTTATATGTACTTTTTTCATGTGTTTATTTTAATGCATAAGAAGTCACTGATGGATGCACACAGCATTTAATGCCACAGATGTGTAAGGCTGGCCGGAGGCCAGCCTGTATTTGTGGGAGGAGTCTGAGGGTACTTAATCCTCCTCCCCTGTCTGGTCCAGTGCTGGCTTTTCTTTCAGGGTTCCCACCCACCCGTATCCCCCAGCCTTCATACTTACTCATTGTACTTTTCTCATTCTTACATTCAGGGTATGCCCTCTTTTCAGGCATACTGTCCAGCTAGGCCAAGGCACACCTCAGGCCTTGGTTGTTACGGTTATTGTTTTCTTACTTGAAGACTCTGACTACAAATTAATTTTAGGGTTAGCGCAGATATCCAACAGGTGCAAATTTTTTTTTTTACACTAGAACGCCCCAAAAACGCACAGGACCCTTTTTCAAACCGCACCGCGGCCACCCCGGACATGTGTGAACCGGCTCCATTGAGAGGCGGTCACATTCACAAGTAATGCGAATTGGATGCAGTTTAAAGCGCATCCAATTTGCATATATGTTAACCCAGCCTAAAGATGGCCATACACATAGATTTCTGTTGTTCAGCCTGAACAGATTCCTCCGTCCATGCTAACAGCACAGATGGATGAATTTCCCCCACCCTTGCCCAGCTATCGGAATACATCAGTGGTCTCCAAAGTGCGTCCCGTGGCCCTTTTGCTTGCTTGTATACACTATATTGGCCCTTTGTTTAGAAAATTTGGAGACCCCTGGAATTCATGAATGGTGTGTGCATCTGATTTCATGCAGCCACTGTTTGGACAACGATTTTCCAACAGGCCGAACAATCAACTTTTGCTGACTGGAGTGGTGCCAAGGCAGCAGGAATCTGATGAAATTTGAGCAGTGTCTGGCCAGTTTCCTTCAGTTGTGTTTTTTCACAGAACAAACAGATATCGGTTTACTCATTAATCTTCAGTTCAGTTTGCACATCAATTTTCATCTCAGTTCAGTTTACATCAGTCTACATTCATTTTTTTTCTTAGGGCCAATTCACACTATGTGAGATGACAGACATTTTACCACAGTGTAAAACGTCTGTCAGCGCAGGGACACGCCGGAACAATGTGTTCCATTCACACTGCAGCGCACTGGGCTGAATTGCACGTTTTGTACACGTTACATAAAGTTTGTTTAAATGAAACAAAAAACAAAAAGGGGGGGGGGGTGTCAATGCAGGTGAATCACTCCTATTGCTCTGCGATTAAATGGAGGGGCAGTGTGAATTGCCCCTTAGTTGTTGCTGAGACTGATCAGAGGTGATAAAAGTATAAACAAAAAAATGTTTCTTGCTTAAAAACAGCCATAAATGGAACAGATGGCATTCATTCGGATCCATCTAAACGGAAAAAATGGATGCAGCCTTGTTCTGTTTAAAAAAAATTGGACCTGAACAGACTTGGATGTAGGGGGATGTATACGTATGATCATTCATTTACATCCATCCCTCCATCCATAGTCCCACCGTAGACATTCATTGTGGTTCAGTCTGCATACATCTGAAAAAACTGACAGACGGTTCTAGACTGAATGCCTGCGTGATATGAGTCAAACTCCTCTTACACACAGGCAGGCTGGGCCCACCTATAATGTAATAGTACAGCCAGAGGTGGCAGTTCACAATGCGGTGTGACAAGCTGACAGGTGATGCCGCCTAGCAAATTCGACCATTCAAGTCCAATGGGTCCGCGCTGCAACTACAAGTCAAATGCTTGGCTTGCGTTTGCAGTACATAAGCCCCATTATACATTGCAGTTTGGAAAAAAAAAAAAAAAAAAAAAAACAGGCAATTAGGAGACAAAAAGATCGCCTCCTGAATGCCTGACAGTGGCTGCCCATCCACACTCTGAAAAGCGATCCCTTGCAGATAGCTTTTTACAGCATGACCTAACAGTGTACACTATAAGGGTAATGGCCCATTCGCACTACCTGCACACTAGGCACTTGTTTATACAAGTGCAGGGCCGGTGCTACCACTAGGCAAGCTAGGTAGCCACCTAGGGTGCACTGCTGCCTAGGGCGCCTAGCCACTGGTGTTCTTACTCTCTTCTCTCTGCAGCAAGCAACTAAGTCTCAGCATCAGTAGGCAGCCGCTCCGTTCGCACATAGTGTTAGAGGCGCAGCGGTGACGGAGGACTGTGTCTGTTTCCTAACTCCTGAATGAATGGAAGCAAGCAAACATTTATTGATGGGCACTGGCAGGCTGCATTGATGGGCGCTTCATTAAAAAGGTGGGGCATACATGGGCAGGGCAAAGGGGTTGGGGTCAGGGGTGGAGCCAAGGGGGGGCGGCCAAATTATTTTTCGCCTAGGGTGTCAAAAATCCTCGCACCAGCCCTGCACAAGTGGCACTTTCTTCTGCCCCTCTGAAAAGCGATCCACAGGTGGGAAGCAGCAGCCAAGGCTGGGTTCACACTAGTGCGAATTGGATGCAGATTTCCCTGCATCTAATTCGAATGACAGGAGAGTGTGACTCTATGGAGCCGGTTCACACATCTCAGGAGTGGATTACACAGGGGTCCTGTGCGTCTTTGGCTCCGTTTTCAAGCCTGATTCGTCCCTGATACGGAGAACGGGGACGCACCGCACCCCTGCTGTCCGCCGCATCTGTCTGAACCCTGCCTCAGCAGGTAATACTGAATGCCTGGAAACTACCTAAGCTAATAGGTTGTGTTTTGCAGTAGTACTGCCTGACAAACTCAGCCTGTTATATACATTTTGCCATTCTGCAACTGCAACAGTGTACACCAATACGCCCATTGGACACTTTACCCTGAAGTTTGGTAGTCAAAGGGCAGTAAGACTGCAATTCAACCATCTATTTTTTCTACTGCCCCCCCCCCCCAGCCTCCTGTGTAGACAATGCCTTTAACACTGTGTTTAAGGGTTCATTTACTCTTCAATCTTCATCCGCTGTGAATTTCTGCATGAGCGTTTGTGCCTGTTTTTCAGTGCATTTTAAGTGCGTTTTTTAAGTGTGTTTTTTGGAATAACTTTTTCAGTTATTTCAATTTCTTTACTAAGCTACATTTACATGTGTTCCTGCACATTTCTGGTTTATTCTGTTGTGGAAAAATGCAGCATGCTGTACTTTTTTTTTTTTTTTTTTTTTTTTTTATATTACTTCCCATTCTTAGGCTGTTTTTCAAACGGCCTGGGATTGAAGTGGTTATACCAGGATCGTGAAGGCAGCTACAATCATGATCCTGGTATTCTTTTCAGCCAGTGATTCTCTTTTAGGTAAAAGTGATCCGAGCAGCTATGCATCCACTGGATCACTTTTATAGACTCACATCTCCCCCGCTCTCCTGTTCCATTTGGTAAGGATGAGACCAGCAGCATCGGCTTCCCCCGAAACTGATGTTATTCCTCCCACTATGTGATGTCAGAAACTGGAAGTGACCAAATTCTCCTCGCCTTTGGTTTCAGTCTGATGTAAGCAAGTCGTTACTGGCTTGTGAAAGCATCTGGTCAAACTGATTTCAGTTTGATCAGATGTTTTAGAGGCCAGAGGGGAGATATGAGGTTTAAGACCCCAGATATCTCCAAAAAGAGGACCTGTCGCAGTCCATGCTATAACAAGTGGTGCTGTTCATCTCTTGTGATGGCAGTAAAGTTGATAGAAAAAAAAAAAATGAAAGGTACAGTGTAACAAAAATTTAAATACATAATAAAATAAAAAATT
Organism: Aquarana catesbeiana; assembly: GCF_042186555.1. Taxonomy (NCBI): domain Eukaryota; kingdom Metazoa; phylum Chordata; class Amphibia; order Anura; family Ranidae; genus Aquarana; species Aquarana catesbeiana. The sequence continues at coordinate 257,979,547 of NC_133327.1, read as the reverse complement.
AGAGGCCCCCCCCCCCCCCCACCTGCGCTCACGCCCAAATGCAAACACGCACATAGGTCCTACACACATATGTTAACAATGATTGCACCACACATGTGAGGAATCACCGTGAATGTCAGAGCAAGAGCAATAATTCAAGGAGCAGACCTCCTCCTTTGTAACTCTAAACTGGTAACCTTTAAAGGATTTTAAACCATCGCCTATGGATATTTCTAGGTACTGCAGTTTGGTGCCAATGTATGCATTTTAACCACTTGCTGACCAGCCACAATGGTTATACTGCGGCAGGTAGGCTCTCCTGCGCAAATCACCATAGCTGTACGGCGGCTCGCGCAGGCGGGAGCGTGCCTGCGGGTCGAGCGGACTCGATGTCCGCCAGCAACCTGCGATTGCCTAGTACAGAGGCAGAATGGGAATCTGCCTTTGTAAACAAGGCGAATCCCAATTCTGACAGGGGACATGTCAGAGATCTTCTGTTCCCAGTCATCGGGAACAGTGATCTCTGTCTTGTCCCTGCCAGTCCACCCCCCCCTACAGTTTGAACACACCCAGGGAACACAGTGATCGGCCCTAATGTTAACCCCTTCCTTGCCAGTGTCATTTTTACATTGATCAGTGCTAACAAAATGCACTGATCAATGTAATAATGTCACTGGTCCCCAAAAAGTGTCATTTGAGGTCAGATTTGTCTGCTGCAATGTCACAGTTCCGCTAAAAATCGCAGATGGCCGCCATTACTAGGAAAAACAATACAAAATGTCCCTAAATCTATCCTATAGTTTGTAGACGCTATAAGTTTTGCGCAAACCAATCAATATACGCCTATTGCTTTTTTTTTTTTTTTTTTTTTTTTTTACCAAAAATATGTAAAAGAACATATCTGCCTAAAAAAGGAGAAAAAAAAAAAAAAAAGTTCTTTTTTTTTTTCAAAATTGTTGCTCTTTGTTTATAGCACAAAAAATAAAAACCACAGAGGTGATCAAATACCACCAAAAGAAAGCTCTATTTGTGGGGGGGAAAAAAGGACGTCAATTTTGTTTGGCCACAGCGTCGCACGACTGCGCAATTGTCCGTTAAAGTGTTGCAGTGCCGTATGGCAAAACATGGCCTGGTCATTAAGGGGGCAAATCCTTCCAGGGCTGAAGTGGTTGAAGTGTGACACGTTTGGTATCTTTTTACTTGGAGTAACTTTATATTTTACCAAAACCACAAAAGTGGGTATTATATTGTGTTTGTGTGCGCTAAAACTCATTAAAGTGTGTGTTTTTTGCTTTTTTTTTTTTCCATGAAAATGTGCGTTTTGATAATCTGCAACGCAAATATCGTATGTAAAAAAAAAAAAAAAAAAAAAAAACTGCTACAACAACCATTTTATGCTTAAAAAAAATATTAAAGACTGTGGTGGTTATTTACGAAAGGCAAATCCACTTTGCACTGAAAGTGCACTTGGAAGTGCAGTCGCTGTAGATCTGAAATGAGGGGAAGCTCTGCTGATTTTATCATCCAATCATGTGCAAGCTAAAATGCTGTTTTTTATTTTCCTTGCATGTCCCCCTCGGATCTACAGTGACTGCACTTCCAAGTGCACTTTCAGTGCAATTTCAAGTGCACTTTGCACTTGTAGTGCAAAGTGGATTTGCCTTTCCTAAATAACCCCTGTGATATATATAGATAGATAGATAGATATCTCTATATCTCTCTATATCATAGTTATAGAGAGAGATAATATATATATAATAATCTGTCATGCCCCGGGGGTTGCGTATACCATGGACAAATGCTCCGAAAGCAGATAGTGTGCATGAAGCATTACTGATCACAAGAGTGAAACTACAAGATATTGGCGAGGTGGTACGGTGCCCTTCGACTCTATTGACCCAACTAACCCTGCATAGCATGAATTTCAGATCTACATTTTCACAGGGGGGTTCCCTAGGAGCTGAACGTTTGATTTCAGTTGTTCCTTCAGAGTGTTGAGAGGCTGGCATAAGCAGATGTAATGACATACAGAAGTATTACTTGTCTTTATTTCTTCCTGAGACTATGCTATCACTAGTTTGATCATGGAAAAGCAACATTTTCACTTCTTAAAAACAAGACTAGAAAGCATACTTTGGATTGTTTTAAGTAAACTTGATTTTTCAGCGATAAGTGCATCTGTGTTAATTGAATTTGCTGTAAACAAAGATCTCATTATAACTGCTGCAAATAGACTCTTTCATTTTAAACTCAAAGAATGACCCCCGTGAGCGTTGTGGCTGATTATTTTGACACACAATAGAAAAGTTACTTCAGAAGACCGTTTTTAGATGTCTTGGGAACATGACCATGGAAACATAAGTAAACAAAGAAGAAAGGAGGGATTGTAAAGGCTGTAAACATGAGATGGTAGGGTGCCAGTAAGCACATCTTTTCATGGTTTAGGAAAGAATGTTAGAATGCATGCTGTCACAGGAGTTTTATGCAGTAACATATCAGCTGACAATAGATAGAACGGATGTTTTTGGAAATTGACACTAAACTGCCAAATGTTACGTGGAACTACAAGCAAAAATAAATGACAAAATAGGAAGTGGCGTCATATTTCCCCAATAGGCACAGAAAGCAATGAAATGTTTCTTTAAAGAATAAGTAAACTCCACTACAAAAATGTAATACAGTATATTGTGGCTTACAGTCTGTGTTATTTTCCTTATTTTTTTAACTAAGTTAAGAACATTTTTAGCAAATATAGAAAATGCCTGTTCATTTTGCCGGAAATGCAAAGTCCATGTCACTTCCTGTGAGCTGCACAGAAGAATATCTTCTTCTTCCTAGCTATCTTTTTTTAGGGCCAGTTCACACCAGAATGCACTGCACTTGCGATCTGCTGCGGGTATCGGTCTTAATGACACTCCAAATGCAGCTTGGAAAAGCAGTGCGTTTGCCTGCAACAGATTGCGTGGTACAGTAGTACGTGCGATCTGGTTCAGGTGCGTTTTTATAAAGTAGTGTATGCACTACTTTTGGTGCAGTCTGCCACAATTTCAGCCCATTAAAACGAATGGACTGAAATCACACTGCACCCGGATTGCATGTGAATCGCACAGGAACGCACAGCATGTCCCTGCGCAATTCACAGTGTGAACTGGCCCTAAAATTCTTAATTGGTCTACCCCTCCATGTAATGGAGATGAAGAGATGCAGGTATGTTTGCAGTCCATAGCAGGAGAGCAACTTAGGCTGGGTACACACGGGCCGAAAATAGGCTTGAAACAGTTGGTTCGTCACGAACCGTCTGACTTTCAGGCCTGTGTGTACAGCTCCCTGTCTGACAGAAGCCAGTCTCACACCTGGTTTCTGTCAAATACGCATGCTGGAAAAACAACACATGATCAGCACTTGCAGCCATTGGCTATGAGTGATGATCAATGTCTTTTGGTGGGGGGCGGTCCCACTGTCAGAATACAATAGCTCAGTGGGGAGATCACCGCACTAACATCACTTATGCTAGTATGGCAATCTGTCCTTCTTTCCTTTTTTTTTTTTTTTTTTTTCGTTCAGCCCGCTTAGTTAAACGAAAAAAAAAAAAAAAACATATAGTGTGTACTCGGCTTAACTGTGACAGCCATGGCTCCCTCCATAGATACAGTGGACAGAAAGGGTGTTATCTGCAGGATTACCAAGTAGTGGTACCCAAAAGTGGAACTTCCGCTCGTTGTACTCCTTCCCCTCTCCAGTGCCACATTTGGCACCTTTTGGGGGGGACGGGGGGCAGGATACCTGTCTTTCACAGGTATCCTGTTCCCACTTCCGGGAGCCTCAGCCGTGGGTATTTACGTCACCGTCGGGGCTCCCTCCTCCTTCCCTGGCCACCGGGCCAGTAGGAGAGAGGAGTGGAGCCTTGCGCATGCGTAGTAGGGTTCCCAGCGTGAAGCCATGAGGCTTCACTGCCAGGTTCCCTTACTCTCAGTGGTTGCGGCATGCACCCAACAGCTGATGGAAACATCAGCTGTGGTGCCGACAACGCTGGACTCCAGGACAGGTAAGTGTCCGATTATTAAAAGTCAGCAGCTGCAGTATATGTAGCTACTGGCTTTTAATTTTTGCAGCAGTGGGCGGACCTCTGCTTTAAAAAAAGAAAAATAAGTGCAGCTACTGCACCTATGACTAGCAAGCTGCAATATATTACATTTTTTGTATTGGGTTTGGATTCACTTCACAATAGTAGTAGAATAGAGAAGGCTGGAATCTCTCCCAGTTTTGATTACTCTCTGTGTCCACATTGGGTAGATTTCCCTTCACCCCTGTGGCCACAGTGCTATGTATCAAAACTAGAAAAAAAAGTGGCTGGAGTTTCACTTTAAATGGTTATTGTTAAAAGTGCCTGGCTTTAGATCAGGCAAACACATGTTGTCATTAAAAAAAAAACTACATTAGTAGTAGTATTTATGCCTCGTACACACTTTCATTTATTTTTATTTTTTTCAATCCAGTGGGCTGGACGAAAAATAACGGAGGAGCTCGCTGTACTAACTATGCAATGTTAGTACATCGATTCCGCGCCCCCCCCCCCCATTGAACTATTGTGTTCTAAAAGGGACACTGCCCCCCACGAGAACACACCGGTCAGTGCTCGCAGCCAATCAGATGCTGATCGGCTGCTGGTTTTCCAGCATGCCCATTTGATAGAAGCTAGCCAGACTGATATACGCACGGGCCAAATGTTGTCTGGTTTCTGTTGAACCGGACGAGCCCTCAGCCATCCATGTGGGTCGCTTTCTTTCTAAGATGACTGCAGATGATCCAGGGGCCTTTCTGCTAACGTTTGAACGAACCGCTGAGAGGGAAGGTTGGCCTAAAACCCAGTGGGCAGGACTGGTCGCCCCCTTGCTTTCTGGAGAATTGCAGAAGGCCTACTATGATTTGGAATCAGCAGAAGTGGGAGACTATGAAAAGGTCAAGCGGGAAATCCTGGCACGACTTTGTGTCACCTTGGCAGTTCAAGCACAGCGGGTCCACAGCTGGTTCTTCCAAGACGAGAGGCCCCCAAGATCACAGATGTTCGACCTAATTCACCTGGTGAGGTAATGGCTACAGCCAGAGTCCCTATCTGGGCCACAAATAGTGGCGCGTGTGGTCATGGACTGGTTCCTGAGGTCACTACCAATTCCCCTGCAGAAGTGGGTGAGTCAAGGAGACCCCAACTCGGCGAACAGCCTAGTGGAACTCGTTGAAAGGTACTTTGCTGCAGAGAGCCTGGTCACTACCCCTACAGCCACACGGACTTTCCACCCAAAGCCACGGTCTCCCCAGGCAACAGGTAAGACTGTTCCAGGGGAAGTGTGTGGTAAGCATGGCAAGGAAATGGGGGGGGGGGGGGGATTTTTGGTGCCAGGACTGAAGTTTGGCATCCCAAACAAGGGAAGCCACTGCCTGTCGGCAAACCAAACTGGGGAAACAGGTGTTTTCATTGCCAAGAACTGGGACATGTTGCAGCAAACTGTCCATTGACAGATGAACCAATGCAGTGTGATCTATCTATTAGAAGGCAGTCTATGTTTGCGGCTGTTGCATGCGCAGCAGCGCCAAATATGGGAAAACACATGTGCCAAATGACTGTTAATAATAATAATAATAATAAGCCTATTACGGCTTTGCTAGACTCTGGAAGTCTAGTGTCAGCTGAGATGGTTGAATCTGTGAATTTTCATGCTAAAAAAGGTGCTGTGATCTGTGTACATGGGGATACCAGGGAGTATCCTATAGCCACTGTTCAGTTTGAAACTGGCTTAGGTACGGTGACCCATCCGGTCAGACTTGTGCCTCACTTGGTGCACGAGGCCATCGTTGGTAGGGACTTCCCTAAGTTTTGGCAACTGTGGGATTGTCCTGACCCGGTCGCTGTAGCTGACTCAGTGGCAGAGCCAGAAATCCTGGCCACTACTGACAATGTGAGTTCAGGGGACTCCTTTCTGGGCTCCCCGGGTTTTCCTTTCTCAGTTATGGCAGGAGAGCTGGAGGAGCCTGAGGAAGTCCCCACAACCAGTGGAGCTGGACAACCGTCTGCTGTATCTGAGCCTACGTTGGAGTTTGCTGACCTTAATGTGCACAAGGAAATTTTTGGTACCAAGCAGAGAAAAGACCCTACCCTTGCCAGGGCCTGAGAAAATGTAATAGTGATTAATGATGTACCTGTCGAACCAGGGGACAGGCCCTGTTTTCCTTATTTCAGCAGCAATTAGGTTTTACTATATCATGTATGTAAAAAGAATGATGAAGTGGTTGAACAGTTGGTGGTCCCTAAGCCATACAGACGGGTGGTGTTGGAATTTGCCCATAGCCACTTGCTAGGAGGCCATTTAGGGGTTGAGAAAACTACTGAAAGAGTGTTGCGCAGGTTTTACTGGCCCGGGATACAGAAAGATATTGAGAATTATTGTCAGTCCTGTCTTGTATGTCAGCCCCACTACCCCACTTCCAAAGTCCTTTAGTGCCCTTGCCCATTATTGAAGTGCCCTTTGAGAGGATTGCCATGGACCTTGTGGGTCCACACCCCCAAGTCTGCCCGGGGTCATCAGCATATCCTTGTAATCATGGATTATACTACCCATTACCCTGAGGCAGTTCCCTTACGCACTGCGTCTGCTAAAAACATTGCCAAAGAGGTGTTTATGGTGTTCAGTTGTGTTGGCATCCCTAAAGAAGGCCTTACAGACCAGGGCACCCCATTTATGTCACGAATAACTAGGGAGCTGTGCAAGTTAATTAAGGTGACGCAATTGCGAACCTCGGTGTACCATCCTCAAACGGATGGCTTGGTGGAACGCTTCAATAAGACATTAACCACTTGAGCCCCGGACCATTATGCTGCCTAAGGACCAGAGGTCTTTTTCCAATTTGGCACTGCGTCGCTTTAACTGCTAATTGCGCGGTCATGCAATGCTGTACCTAAACGAAATTTGCGTCCTTTTCTTCCCACAAATAGAGCTTTCTTTTGATGGTATTTGATCACCTCTGCAGTTTTTATTTTTTGCGCTATAAACGGAAAAAGACCGAAAATTTTGAAAAAAAATGATATTTTCTACTTTTTGTTATAAAAAAAATCCAATAAACTAAATTTTAGTCATACATTTAGGGCCACATGTCTTTGGTAAAAAAAAATGTCAATAAGCATATATTTATTGTTTTGCGCAAAAGTTATAGCGTCTACAAACTAGGGTACATTTTCTGTAATTTACACAGCTTTTAGTTTATGACTGCCTATGTCATTTCTTGAGGTGCTAAAATGGCAGGGCAGTACAACCCCCCCCCAAATGACCCCATTTTGGAAAGTAGACACCCCAAGGAAATTGCTGAGAGGCATGTTGAACCCATTAAATATTTATTTTTTTTGTCCCAAGTGATTGAATAATGACAAAAAAAAAAAAAAAAAAAAAATTTACAAAAAGTTGTCACTAAATGATATATTGCTCACACAGGCCATGGGCCTATGTGGAATTGCACCCCAAAATACATTCAGCTGCTTCTCCTGAGTATGGGGATACCACATGTGTGGGACTTTTTGGGAGCTTAGCCGCGTACGGGGCCCCGAAAACCAAGCACCGCCTTCAGGATTTCTAAGGGTGTAAATTTTTGATTTCACTCTTCACTGCCTATCACAGTTTCAGAGGCCATGGAATGCCCAGGTGGCACAAAACCCCCCCCAAATGACCCCATTTTGGAAAGTAGACACCCCAAGCTATTTGCTGAGAGGCATGTCGAGTCCATGGAATATTTTATATTTTGACACAAGTTGCGGGAAAGTGACACTTTTTTTTTTTTTTTTTTTTTTGCACAAAGTTGTCACTAAATGATATATTGCTCACACAGGGCATGGGCATATGTGGAATTGCACCCCAAAATACATTTAGCTGCTTCTCCTGAGTATGGGGATACCATATGTGTGGGACTTTTTGGGAGCCTAGCCGCGTACGGGGCCCCGAAAACCAAGCACCGCCTTCAGGATTTCCAAGGGTGAAAATTTTTGATTTCACTCTTCACTGCCTATCACAGTTTCGGAGGCCATGGAATGCCCAGGTGGCACAACCCCCCCCCCCCCCCCAAATGACCCCATTTTGGAAAGTAGACACCCCAAGCTATTTGCTGAGAGGCATGGTGAGTATTTTGCAGCTCTCATTTGTTTTTGAAAATGAAGAAAGACAAGAAAAAACTTTTTTTTTTTTCTTTTTTCAATTTTCAAAACTTTGTGACAAAAAGTGAGGTCTGCAAAATACTCACTATACCTCTCAGCAAATAGCTTTGGGTGTCTACTTTCCAAAATGGGGTCATTTGGGGGGGGTTTGTGCCACCTGGGCTTTCCATGGCCTCCGAAACTGTGATAGGCAGTGAAGAGTGAAATCAAAAATTCACGCCCTTAGAAAGCCTGAAGGCGGTGCTTGGTTTTCGGGGTCCCGTACGCGGCTAGGCTCCCAAAAAGTCTCACACATGTGGTATCCCCGTACTCAGGAGAAGCAACAGAATGTATTTTGGGGTGTAATTTCACATATTCCCATGGCATGTTTGAGCAATATATCATTTAGTGACAACTTTGTGCAAAAAAAAAAAAAAAAAATTTGTCTCTTTCCCGCAACTTGTGTCGCAATATAAAATATTCCATGGACTCGACATGCCTCTCAGCAAATAGCTTGGGGTGTCTACTTTCCAAAATGGGGTCATTTGGGGGGGTTTTGAACTGTCCTGGCATTTTATGCACAACATTTAGAAGCTTATGTCACACATCACCAACTCTTCTAACCACTTGAAGACAAAGCCCTTTCTGACACTCATTCTTTACATGAAAAAGTTATTTTTTTTTGCAAAAAAATTACTTTGAACCCCCAAACATTATATATTTTTTTTAAAGCAAATGCCCTACAGATTAAAATGGTGGGTGTTTCATTTTTTTTTTCACACAGTATTTGCGCAGCGATTTTTCAAACGCATTTTTTGGGGAAAAAACACACTTTTTTAAATTTTAATGCACTAAAACACACTATATTGCCCAAATGTTTGATGAAATAAAAAAGATGATCTTAGGCCGAGTACATGGATACCAAACATGACATGCTTTAAAATTGCGCACAAACGTGCAGTGGCAACAAAATAAATGCATTTTTAAAAGCCTTTAAAAGCCTTTACAGGTTACCACTTTAGATTTACAGAGGAGGTCTACTGCAAAAATTACTGCCCTCGATCTGACCTTCGCGGCGATACCTCATGCATGGTGCAATTGCTGTTTACGTTTGACGACAGACCGCCGTTTGAGTTCGCCTTAGCGCGAGAGCAGGGGGCGACAGGGGTGCTTTTTTTTTTTTTTTTTTTTTTTTTTTTTTTTTTTTTTTTTTTTTCTTTATTATTTTTTTGCTTTTTTATCTTATTTTTAAACTGTTCCTTTCATTTTTTTTTTTTTTTTTTTTAATCATTTTTATTGTTATCTCGGGGAATGCAAATATCCCCTATGATAGCAATAGGTAGTGACAGGTACTCTTTTTTGAAAAAATTGGGGTCTATTAGACCCTAGATCTCTCCTCTGCCCTCAAAGCATCTGATGACACCAAGATCGGTGTGATAAAATGCTTCCCCAATTTCCCAATGGCGCTATTTACATCCGGCGAAATCTAAGTCATAAAATGATCGTAGCTTCCGGTTTCTTAGGCCATAGAGATGTTTGGAGCCACTCTGGTCTCTGATCAGCTCTATGGTCAGCTGGCTGAATCACCGGCTGCATTCTCAGGTTCCCTGTTGAGACAGGAGAGCCAGAGAAAAACACGGAAGACGGTGTGGGGGGCATTCCCTCCCACGGCTTGTAAAAGCAGTCTAGAGGCTAATTAGCCACTAGGATTGCTTTTACATGAAAGCCGACCGCTGGCTGAAAAGAATGATACCAAGATGATACCTAAACCTGCAGGCATCATTCTGGTATAACCATTCAAAGTCGTGAATGGCGTACCTGAAGACAAAAAAATGGTTAACAATGGTTAACAATAAAGCACAGTAAACAGTAAAGTATAAATAATTACATACCTGAAAAACAAACATGATAAAACATAATAACAATAACAATAAAACATTGCAGAATTGCAGTAAAAAAAGAGCAGAACAATAGAGAGAGAGAATAGAGAGAGAGAACAATAAAACGACAACTATTTTTTTTTATTTTATATATATATATATATATATATTTTTTTTTACACTTTTTTTGTAACTAACTTTTATAACTGTAACCGGTTCCAGGTTCGGGTCTCTCAAAATGCGATGGCATCTTGGGAGACCCTGTGAAAGTGTGCCTAGTCTGTGCAATGCTGTACCCTACGCTAATAACTAGTGCATGGTAGCGTTCAAAACATTCACCAATGCAAAGACCAGGATTGTCAGGACAGGAGGGACAATAATAGCGGGTGTCACGCCTATATCCGCGCTTGCTGCAGACACGACATCTTTTTGGGGGGGTTCGTTGGGTAGGGGTACTCGGGAGGACATAAAAATGCCTCTCATGCAGCCGACTGCATTTGGTTGGGGATGTGAATGGGGGAAGTACGGGCGCTGCAGAAGCGGTGTGTTCCTAATTAGGATTGGCGAATGCAGCAGGAAGGGCACTATGGGCATGACGGGCCTGTGTTTGTCTTTTTGGTGGCAGCGGGACACTACTTGTGCTTGCCACCTCACCAGCTTGAACTGCACTTATGGGACTCGCCACGTCACCAAGTGTTACTGCAGCGCTGGTTTGACTACGACCGGGGTGTACTAGGCCGCTGGTGCTTGCCAGTTCAATAAAAAGCTTCCAAAAAAACTGTTAGCGATCGCAGGGATCAAGGCCTGACTCTGCGAACGCTGCAGTTATGCGTTTAGTGTTTTGTAAGTGACAGTGATCGATCGATACTGCACTTGGGCTGGGCTGGGCCGGGATGGAGGGGCAAAACGCAGGTGCTAGCAGGTATCTGGGCTGATCCCACTAACACTGCGTTTTTGGGAACCCTAAACTGCTGGGGACGCTAGTATAGATCTGATCAGATCAGATATTGATCCGTTCAGATACTATACCACTAAAGGAGGCGTATGCTGCGTGCGTGGGTGTTAGCGGTACTGGCGCTAACCTGACGCTGCCTGGGGCCGGTGCTTGCTAGTTCACCAAAATGCTACCAAAAAAACTGTTAGCGATCGCAGGGATCAGGCCTGACTCTGCGAACGCTGCAGTTATGCGTTTAGTGCCTTGTAAGTGACAGTGATCGATCGATACTGCACTTGGGTGGACTGGGCTGGGCTGGGCCGGGCGGAGGGGCACAACGCAGGTGCTAGCAGGTATCTGGGCTGATCCCGCTAACACTGCGTTTTTGGGAACCCTAAACTGCTGGGGACGCTAGTATAGATCTGATCGGACCAGATATTGATCCGTTCAGATACTATACCACTAAGGGAGGTGTATGGTACGTGCGTGGGTGTCAGTGGTACTGGCGCTAATCTGGCGCAGCCTGGGGCTGGTGCTTGCCAGCTCACCAAAATGCTACCAAAAAAACTGTTAGCGATCGCAGGGATCAGGCCTGACTCTGCGAACGCTGCAATTATGCGTTTAGTGTTTTGTAAGTGACAGTGATCGATCGATACTGCACTTGGGTGGGCCGGGCGGAGGGACAAAACGCAGGTGCTAGCAGGTATCTGGGCTGATCCCACTAACACTGCGTTTTTGGGAACCCTAAACTGCTGGGGACGCTAGTATAGATCTGATCAGATCAGATATTGATCCGTTCAGATACTATACCACTAAGGGAGGCGTATGCTGCGTGCGTGGGTGTTAGCGGTACTGGCGCTAATCTGACGCTGCCTGGGGCGACGCATATCACCGCCGGGCGACCGGGGGGCTAAACCTTTATTCGGTAATAAACGGCGGGTGCCCTGACACTATAAAAAATAAACAAACTAACCAGCGTCACCCGTAACAGTTATACGGTGATCAGTGGTGAAAGGGTTAACTAGGGGGCAATCAAGGGGTTAAAACATTTATTAGATAGTATATGGGGGTCCCTGTCGCTATAAATGCTGACGGCGAACCTAAATATTTACCTCACTAACTAGCGTCACCAGCGACACTAATACAGCGATCAGAAAAATGATCGCTTAGTGACAGGGGGTGATCAAGGGGTTAAAACTTTATTAGGGGGGGTTAGGGGGGTATCCTAGACCTAAAGGGGGGTAACAGTAACTGTCCCAACACTGTAACTGTCACAAACTGACACCAATACAGTAATCAGAAAAAAAAAAAAAAACTGCTGGTGTCAGTTTGTGACAGGGGGGGGGGGGGTGATTGGGGGGGATCGGGGGAGCGATCGGGGGGGGGATCGGGGTGTTTTGTGTGCCTGGCATGTTCTACTGTGTGTGTGTGTGTGTGTGTGTGTGTGTGTGTTGTGCACTCACTCACTTGTCTTCTCTCCTCGGGCCGGAACGGAAATTACCGAGCCGAGGAGAGATGACATCATTTCCTTTGCTGCTGTTTAGCATACAGCAGCAAAGGAATGTTCTCATTGGCCGGCGGCGATCGCGAGGGGGGGGCCACGAACGGATGGCCTCCCCCTCATCTCCGATCGCCGTGGGAGAAAAGACGACCGCCTCGGGCACCGGGGGGGGGTCCGATCGGACCCCCCACCCGCGGAAGGCAAATCACGTATATGTACGTGATTTTGCCTGTCCGTGCCACCTTGCCGACGTAAATCGGCGTGAGGCGGTCGTCAAGTGGTTAAAGAGCATGTTAAAAAAGGTTGTTGACAAGGATGGGAAAAACTGGGACTTCCTGATACCATACTTGATGTTTGCCATCAGGGAGGTTCCCCAGTCCTCTACGGGGTACTCTCCATTAGAGTTGCTTTATGGGAGACACCCTTGGGGACTCTTAGACATAGCCAAAGAAACTTGGGAGGGGGAGCAGACACCCCATAAAAGTGTCATTGAGCATATTGCTCAAATGCAGGAGAGGATTGCAGCAATCATGCCGATGGTAAAAGAACACTTACTGCAGCCCAACAGAGGATATACAACAGGGCGGCCCAGCTCCGTGTTTTCGCACCTGTTGAGAGTGTCCTGGTGTTAGTTTCCACTGTTGAGAGTAAGTTCCTGGCTAAGTGGCAGGGTCTCTTTTGAAGTAATTGAAAGAGTTGGGGAGGTCAATTACAAGGTATATCAACCAGGAAAAAGGAAGCCCAAACAGATTTACCACATAAACCTGTTAAAGCCCTGGTAGGATAGACTGGCGTTAACTGTGAGGTCCCTCCAGGTAATGCCTAAGGGTACGGAGTCCCCTCTGATCCCTGAGGTCACGTTTCCAGACACCCTGTCATATTCCCAAAAACAGGAAGCTAGAGAGTTCCTGATAAGGTATAGAGAGAAATTTTCAGAGCCACCTGGCACGACTGCAGCAGTTCAGCATGATATTGTTACTGAACCTGGGGTCCGTGTCAAGCTCAAACCATACCAAATTGCTGAAGTGAGGAGAAAGGACTTCAGCGATTAAATTAAAAGAATGTTGGAGCTAGATGTCATTGAGGAATCCAATAGTGACTGGTCTAGCCCCATCGTGTTAGTCCCAAAACCAGATAGCACTTGGAGGTTCTGTAATGACCTCAGGAAGCTTAATGCAGTGGCAAAGTTTGACACGTACCTAGAGCTGCACAATTAATCGTCAAGAATCGTTATCGTGATTAATCGTCAAGAATCGTTATCGCGATCTTGACTAAAGTGTTTCACAATTCTTTCTATGCAAAGAATTCTCTCTGCTCTTCTGAAGCCACAGCCCTCAAAAGAAAGAAAGGAAGAGAAAAATCGGGCAGTCTGCCAAGTAACAAAACATTCTTTATCAGTTGAACTTAAGTCTAAACATTGTAACAGTTTGTCAATGGAATAGACTGCCTGTGTAAGTGAAAAAAAGTTTAACCACTTAAACACTAAACCATTTTCTGACATTTGTTGGTTTCAAGTTAAAATCATTCTTTTTTTACTAGAAAATTACTTAGATATATATATATCTATATAGATATATATATATCTATATAGATATATATATATAATTTTAGTAGACACCCTAGAGAATAAAATGGTGGTTGTTGCAATATTTTATGTCACACTGTATTTGCGCAGCAGTCTTTCAAATGCAATTTTTTGGGAAAAAATTACTTTAATGAATTAAAAAAAAAAAAAAAAATCTAACCAGTAAGGTTAGCCCATTTTTTTGTATAATGTGAAAGATTTTACGTCGTGAGAATCGTGATCTTTTTATTGTAAGCAAAAAAATTGTGATCCTCATTTTGGCCAGAATCGTGCAGCTCTACACGTACCCAATGCCCAGAGTAGACAAACTTATAGACCAACTTGGCAAGGCTCGCTATCTGACCACTTTGGACTTGACAAAAGGTTATTGGCAAATACCCCTGACTGGTAGCGCCAAAGAGAAGACTGCATTTGTGACCCCGGAGGGTTCTTTCAATATAAAAAAAAAATGCCTTTTGGGTTGCAAAATGCCCCTGCGACATTTCAGAGGGCCATGAACAGGACCCTAAGACCCCACCGACGATATGCAGCAGCCTATCTAGATGACGTAGTGGTACATAGCACTGACTGGGCTTCTCACTTGCCCCGTGTCCGGGCTGTCCTTGATTCCCTCTTCAAAAAAGGTTTTACGGCAAATCCAAAAAAAGTGCCATTGGTCTAGAGCAGAGATATGCAATTAGCGGACCTCCATCTGTTGCAGAACTACAAGTCCCATGAGGCATAGCAAGACTCTGACAGCCACAAGCATGACACCCAGAGGCAGAGGCATGATGGGACTTATAGTTTTGCAACAGCTGGAGGTCCGCTAATTGCATATCCCTGGTCTAGAGGAAGCCAAGTATTTGGGCTACACTATTGGCTGTGGTATCATAAAACCTCAAGTGAGTAAAACAGAAGCCATTCAGGAGTGGCCACGTCCTACAAACAAGAAGCAGGTCAGTGCCTTTCTTGGCATTGCAGGGTATTATAGAAGATTTATCCCAAATTTTGCAACTATAGCTGCCCCACTGACAGACCTTCCGAAAGGGAAAGACTCTGTAATGGTGAAATGGTCCTCAGTAGCAGAGGAATCTATATATATCTATCTCTATCTCTATCTGTCAATCAGTGGGGACGGAAAGTATTCAGACCCCCTTAAATTTTTCACTCTTTGTTATATTGCAGCCATTTGCTAAAATCATTTTAAGTTCATCTTTATTCCCCTCATTAATGTACACACAGCACCCCACATTGACAGAAAAACACAGAATTGTTGACATTTTTGTAGATTTATTAAAAATGTGTGATATAGAGATAGAGATATATATATATTATACACACACTGATTTTGTACGTTTTTGCCACTGACAAAGAAATGATCAGTCTATAATTTTAATGGTAGGTTTATTTTAACAGCGAGAGACAGAAAAACGCATTTTCAAAAAAGTTATAAATTGATTTGCATTTTAATGAGTGAAATAAGTATTTGATTCCCCCTATCAATTAGCAAGATTTCTGGCTCCCAGGTGTCTTCTATACAGGTACTGAGCTGAGAGTAATTGATTGTAAGGCTTCATGTTTTATTTTTTTAAAATAACAAACCTGTCATGCTTACCTCCACTGTGCAGCTTGTTTTGCACAGTTTGGCCCCGATCATCCTCTTCTGGGGTCCCTCGACGGCTCTCGTGGCTCCTCCTCGCATCAGATAACCCCCTAGGAGAAGCGCTCTCCCGGGGGGTTACCGCGCGGGCGCGCTCCCGAGTCCAGCATTTGTGTCCATAGACACGAATGCCAGACCTGGCCCTGCCACCCAGCGCCCGCGTCATTGGATTTGATTGACAGCAGCGGGAGCCAATGGCTGCGCTACTATCAACCTATCCAATCAAGAGCTGGGACCCCATGCAGAGAGGTAGAGCGTGTCTCCGCTGAGGGAATTATGGGGCTCGGGTAAGTAAAAAGGGGGGGGCTGGGGGGCCGGTCACTGCCAGAAGTTCTTTCACCTTAATGCATAGGATTGCACTTATTGCACCTTAATGCAAACCATAATGCAATGGTTTTTCTGTGCCAAACCCTGTTGGGGGTTGATACCAATATTCCGGTGCTGCAAAATAAAGTGCAGAAAACCTATGTGCAATGGGGCAGACAACTGCCATAAATTATAATAGTCCTGTGTCTCCAGTACTGGCAGTGTGTTTCAATTAGAATATTGTCTCTAAGTGTTCATAGTCAAAATTTTCAACTTTCTTAATGAAGACTAAGCAACATCAGTGAACTCCTTGCTGTGATTCACATGCAGTGTGATTTTAACCCGTTCATTTTGAATGGGCTGAAATTGCACCGCACCAAAAGTGGCGCATGCACTATTTTAGGAAACGCACTGCAACCGGATCACATGGTAAATTTGTACCATGCGATCTGGTGTGGGCAAACGCAGTGCGCTTGCGCCCTGTATTTGGGGTGTTTCGTTAACTTTCAACTGACACCTGCTGCAGATCGCAAGGGCAGCGCTATTTGAATGTGGTGCAGGGGTTTCCTACACAGCATTCTAGTGTGAACTAGGGCTGCAACTAACGATTATTTTCATAATCGATTAATCGGCCGATTATTTTTTCGATTAATCGATTAATCGGATAAAATCATAAAAAAAATCGTAATGTGCCATTTTTTTCTATTCCTCCTGGGGACACCAATGACGGGGCGCTATTCCTCCCGGGGACACCAATGACGGGGCGCTATTCCTCCCGGGGACACCAATGACGGGGTGCTATTCCTCCCGGGGTCACCAATGACGGGGTGCTATTCCTCCCGGGGTCACCAATGACGGGGTGCTATTCCTCCCGGGGTCACCAATGACGGGGCGCTATTCCTCCCGGGGTCACCAATGACGGGGCGCTATTCCTCCCGGGGTCACCAATGACGGGGCGCTATTCCTCCCGGGGTCACCAATGACGGGGCGCTATTCCTCCCGGGGTCACCAATGACGGGGCGCTATTCCTCCCGGGGTCACCAATGACGGGGCGCTATTCCTCCCGGGGTCACCAATGACGGGGCACTATTCCTCCCAGGAACACCAATGATGGGGCACTATCCCCCCACCCCTCCCAGGAACACCAATGGGGCACTATGTCTATTCTCCTCCCACCCAGGAAAACCAATGATGGGGAACTACTACTCCAGGCACCCCCCCCCTCCCAGGAACACCAATGGGGCACTATTCCCCCCCCCCCCCCGGAACACCAATGGGGCACTATTCCCCCCCCTCCCAGGAACACCAATGGGGCACTATTCCCCCCCCCCAGGAACACCAATGGGGCACTATTCCCCCCCCTCCCAGGAACACCAATGGGGCACTATTCCCCCCTTCCCAGGAACACCAATGGGGCACTATGTCTATTCCCCTCCCTCCCAGGAACACCAATGATGGGGCATTCCCCCCCCCCTCCCTCCCCAGTAATACTGTTAGGATGGTGCCTGGTCATAAAAATGTGCTGTTTTTACTGTGTTATTAGCTGCTACCTTTCACTATGAATGTGCAGCTCGGCTCTCCTCGCTTCTTGCCCTCGCCTCTCTGTTCCCTCGAGGCAGCGGGCAGGGCTGAGATCAGTGGGGATGACGTCTGCAAAGAGGAGGAGGGGGAGAGGTGCGCCGTGGACGTGCCTGGTCACAAACGGCGGCGCCGAGGACACAGGAGGGAGGATTTTTTCTCTGTTCCCTCGAGGCAGCGGGCGGGGCTGAGAAGATCAGGGGGGGGTGACGTCAGCAAGGAGGAGGAGAGGTGCGCCGTGGACGTGCGGCGGCGCAGACGTGCCTGGTCACAAATGGCGGCGCCGAGGACACAGGGAGGGAGGATTTAAAACGGACGGACAGACAGAAGGAAGGTGCGGACCAACTAATCGATAATGAAAATCGTTGACAACGATTTTCATTATCGATTATTATCGATAATATCGATTAATCGTTTCAGCCCTAGTGTGAACGGGCCCTGAAACCCGCTGCAGATCGCAAGGACAGTGCTATTTGAATGTGGCTCCTGCTGATGTCCTCATGTGTTGTATTCAGAAGGAGAAGAAAGATCCAATCGTTTAATTCTGTTTATTAAGATAAAACCAAAGAAAAAACTTACATTTGAATAGTTTATCAAGCACTATGAGATGCTGAAACATTCTATACATTCCAGAGGTTGGCTCCTTTCAGCACATAATGTCCCCTAGGCCCATTCCCATGCGTTTTGCCCTGTTGGATCAGATGAAGACATATTGATCGTATGAGACAGTGGTTTTAATTCCATTATGGCAGTGATGGAACAGGTGCTGTATTTAATGTCCACCTACCACACCGCTATGAAAAAGTTGCAAGATTTTCAGTCCCCTGACTAAATCACTTTAATGAGGTTTTTTTATTTGGGATTTATTTGCAGTTTGTAGCATTTGAGCTACCCTGTTTCCCTGAAAATAAGACCTAGCGTGATTGTCAGTGATGGCTGCAATATAAGCCCTACCCCCCAATTAAGCCCTATCCTGTTTCCCCAAAAATAAGCCCTACCATGAAAATAAGACCTACAAGGACTTTAACTAGGGTTTATTTGGGGGTAGGGCTTATATTGCAGCCATCACCGACAATCACGCTAGGTCTTATTTTCGGGGAAACAGGGTAAGCAAGGTTAATGTGGCAGAGTGGTGTGCTTTGGGAAGTGAGCATTTACAAATACTATACTGTAAGTAAAGTGCCGAAGAACTTTCTTTTAATTTCAGACTTCCCTTTTTCTAACCACAAGGGTGCCTATAATAACGTGTCTTTACAGTTTGGGGATGATCTCATTGATTAAAGAGCAATCATGTGCAAAGTTCACCAATTAAATGTCAATTCTGACCAGACAGGCCAGGGAGGTGTGCTATTTCTTTGTTTCCTTTTACAGTTTGTAAGTAATTTGGTCAATAGTATTAGCTGCAGTGCTTACAGCCGGTTCACACAGGGGCAACACGACTTGCAGGCCGACTCTGTGAGACGACTTGAACACGACTTCAGCGGCGACTTGCAAAACGACTTCTGTATAGAAGTCAATGCAAGTCACCTGAAGTCGCCCCCAAAGTAGTACAGGAACCTTTTTCTAAGTCGGAGCGACTTGTGTCGCTCCTATTAGAACGGTTCCATAGTACAGAACAGGACGCGACTTGTCAGGCGGTTAAGTCGCCTGACAAGTCGCCCCTATGTGAACCGGGGCTTAGTTTATTATTTTTACAGGACAATATATGGGGTGGGTGGGAAACTACTACACCCTGTATTGTGTTTATGTGCCAGTTTATGGCCTCTATGACATGTGAAATGTGTGCACTCTCTATCCTTGGATCCTTTTTACCTTTTTTCTTTCCTTCTTATGGTGATCACATGCACTTTAATAAATGATCCATCACTCCAGATAGGAATAACCAATCTATAATGTACAACCCATTTAATCAATGCACATACACAGGATATTGGATTTCGATCAATAGCTTCTGATCGTATCTTCCAACTATTGATCGCATCCCTGTTTTCAATCTCATAATTTTATCAACTGAATAATGACTGGATTCATGATCAAAGCATTTTAGTGTTGCTGATTTGATGCAAAGCGATCAATTATAAACTTTCGCCCTGGCCAACCCACATAGTTTGATCAAATCTGCTCTAAATCGAGTCCAAGTTATTCCTTTTCAATTGTTTGCAGATTCAATCATTTTGAATGAATCGTACATTGATTGGATAATGGGATCGAAGCCTGTATGGCCATTGTTTGAATTGTCTGCTCTCAAAAGGATATTGCAATGTCTGATATGTTATTGCTATGGTATTTTCTGATTGCACTCTGTTATGTTAGATACTGCTCTGAATACACATTGTACTTGTTTACTGTATAATCGTGACTTCATTCCAACTATGTGTGCTATCCAACCATCCCTTTTTATTAATGTCAGGAAGCCAAACCACATGCATATGATCATTTTGGATAGACAAAATCATTTGAAATGTCTGTGATCAGTGTGTACAGGAACATACAATACCATTTTAGAACATCTTATGCTGTCCGATACCCTCCTCCTTTAGGGGTCCTCCATATATTGAGCCATGCCGTCATTTATAAGTTATTATAAGTGTTAGTGCCAGCCGGGGACAGCTGTAGCCATCTAGATGAGTGTGTGTATGTATACATATCTCTCTCTATCTCTCTATCTCTCTCTATCTCGTAAAAGAGGGGGATTTTTAACTGGACTTTTAGGCGCCTTTCACACAGACGGCTATTCTGCCGCAGTTTAAAAGCATGATTTTTTTCCTGTGGAGTTCAAGACTCCAGGCACTGCGATCAGCTGCATTTGTACAGTGCGATTAGCTGCGGTCGCGTTTGGCTGCGGTTTGCCATTTCCATGGCAACCCAACAGGGTGCCGACTCGCACTGTTTGGTATGAATCTTGAGGGGGAACTCCACGCCAGTTTTAAATAAAAAACCGGCGTGGGTTCCCCCCCAGGGGCATACCAGGCCCTTAGGTCTGGTACGGATTTTAAGAGGAACCCCTATGCCGAAAAAACGGTGTGGGGTCACCCCCAAAATCCATACCAGACCCTTATCCGAGCACGCAGCCCGGTCGGTCAGGAAAGGGGGTGGGGATGGGCGAGCGTCCCCCCCCCTCCTGAGCCGTACCAGGCTGCATGCCCTCAACATGGGGGGTGGGTGCTTTGGGGGAGGGGGCGCCCTGCGACCCCCCCCCCCCCCCCAACCCCAAAGCACCTTGTCCCCATGTTGATGGGGACAAGGGCCTCTTCCCGACAACCCTGGCCGTTGGTTGTCGAGGTCTGCGGGCGGGGGGCTTATCGGAATCCGGGAGCCCCCTTTAATAAGGGGGCCCCCACCCTATGTGATTGAGTATGGGGTACATGGTACCCCTACCCATTCACCTAGGGGAAAAAGTGTCAATAAAAAAAAAACACTACACGGATTTTTAAAGTAATTTATTAGACAGCTCCGGGGGTCTTCTTCCGACTTTGGGGGTCTCTCCGGTTCTTCTCCGCGTCTTCTGCCGGGCTCCTCCGCTATCTTCTACTCTTTTGCTATAGCGGAGGAGCCCGGTCTGCTGCCTCCTCCTCCTCTCTCCTCCTCTCTCCTCCTCTTTCCTCTTTCCTCTTTCCTCTTTCCTCTTTCCTCTTTCCTCTTTCCTCTTTCCTCTTCTTTCCTCTTCTTTCCTCTTTCCTCTTTCCTCTTTCCTCTTTCCTCTTTCCTCTTTCCTCTTTCCTCTTTCCTCTTTCCTCTTTCCTCTTTCCTCTTTCCTCTTTCCTCTTCTTTTGACACGACGCTCTCCTATGACTTATATAAGCGGTGACCCCGCCCCCTTATGCCATCACACTCCCTGGGCATGCTGGGACTGTGACGTTTTAGGGGGCGTGGTCATCGGGTGATGACCACGCCCCCTAAAACGTCACAGTCCCAGCATGCCCAGGGA
The DNA here is from genome assembly GCF_042186555.1 of Aquarana catesbeiana. Lineage (NCBI taxonomy): Eukaryota > Metazoa > Chordata > Amphibia > Anura > Ranidae > Aquarana > Aquarana catesbeiana. The sequence goes on along the minus strand of NC_133327.1, from coordinate 257,958,044 downwards.
GTGTGACGGCATAAGGGGGCGTGGTCACCGCCTATATAAGTCAGAGCGGAGTACCCACAGTGCATTGCAGCCGGAGAAAGTGTTGTGTCAACATGAGAAGAAGAGAAGGAGGGAAGAAGGCAGCAGACCGGGCTCCTCCGCTATAGAAAAAGAGCGTCAAAAGAGCAGAAGATAGCGGAGAGTGCGGAGAAGAACCGGAGAGACCCCCGGAGCTGTCTAATAAATTACTTTAAAAATCCGCGTAGTGTTTTTTTTTAATTGACACTTTTTCCCTAGGTGAATGGGTAGGGGTACCATGTACCCCATACTCATTCACATAGGGTGGGGGGGCCGGGATCTGGGGGCCCCCTTATTAAAGGGGGCTCCTGGATTCTGATAAGCCCCCCGCCCGCAGACCCCGACAAGCGACGCCCAGGGTTGTCGGGAAGAGGCCCTTGTCCTCATCAACATGGGGACAAGGTGCTTTGGGGTGGGGGGCCGCAGGGCGCCCCCTCCCCCAAAGCACTCACCCCCCATGTTGAGGGCATGCGGCCTGGTACGGCTCAGGAGGGGGGGCGCTCGCCCGTCCCCACTCCCTTTCCTGACCTACCGGGCTGCGTGCTCGGATAAGGGTCTGGTATGGATTCTGGGGGGGACCCCACGCCGTTTTTTCGGCGTAGGGGTTCCTCTTAAAATCCGTACCAGACCTAAGGGCCTGGTATGCCCCTGGGGGGAACCCACGCCGTTTTTTTATTTACAATTGGCGTGGAGTTCCCCCTCAAGATTCATACCAAACAGTGCCGGGCATTGGCGGGGATCCGGGTCGGATCCCCGTGCTTGTCGCTCATCGGGAAAGGAAAAATAATTTTTCCTTTCCCGATGAGCAGCTCGGCGCTGTTATCCGCAGCTGACACAGTGCACTGTGATTACCTACGGTTATGTGCGGATAGCTACGCTAAATCGCTCCTGGACGCAGGCAATTCTATTTTTTCTATCCGCGCAGAACCGCATGTATCTAATTCGCAGCAAAACGCAGTGTGTGAATGGGGCCATAGGAAAGCATTGTGTGCTTTTAGCTGCGGTAGAAAATTAGAAAATCCGCAGCTAAAAGCACCATTCTATCCATCCGTGTGAAAGGGGCCTTAGGGTGCCAACAAAGAGAAATAAGTAATTTCAATCCATGGTAAGTATAGAAAATTAATTACAAGATTTTTATTGTTACATACAGAACATGGTTAAAAGATTTGGTATAAATTATTATGTGCACATGTACAAGGATCCATCTAGAATTCAAAGTAGATGACAAGATATAATCACTTGAAGATCGCATTGGAGTGGTTATCCCGACATGTTTCACCACTTTGGGCTCATCACGGGATATTTTAACCACTTGCTTACTGAGCACTTAAACCCCCCTCCTGCTCAGACCAATTTTCAGCTTTCAGCGCTGTCGCACTTTGAATGACAATTGCGCGGTCATACAACACTGTACCCAAATGAAATTTTTATCGTTTTTCCCCGCAAATAGAGCTTTCTTTTGCTGGTATTTGATCACCTCTGGGTTTTTTATATTTTGCGCTATAAATGAAAAAAGACCAAAAATTTTGAAAAAAAATCCGCATTTTTCTTAGTTTATGTGATAACATTTTGCAAATTATTAATTTTTCTTCAGAAATTTTGGCCACAATTTATACTGCTACATATCTTTGGTAACAATAACCCAAATTAGTGGATATTATTTGGTCTGTGTGAAAGTTAGCTGTGGTGCAAATCATAAAAAATTGACCACACCTGATGTACTGGTGGCCTCTCTCATTTCTTGCGACCCGAACAAGCCAGGAAAGTACAAATACCCCCCAAATGACCCCTTTTTTGAAAGTAGACATTCCAAGGTATTTAGTAAGATGCCTTGTGAGGTTTTTGATGGTGTAATTTTTTTTTCCCACAATTCTTTGCAAAATGAAGATTTTTTTTTTTTTCCCACACAATTGTCATTGTAATAGGTTATTTCTCTCACATGGCATGTGTATACCACAAATGACTCCCCAAAATACATTCTGCTACTCCTCCTGAGTACGGCAATACCAAATGTGTGAGACTTTTACACAGCCTGGCCACATACAGAGGCCCAATATTGAAATAGCACCATCAGGCGTTCTAGCAGCATAATTTACACATCTCATTTCTCAACCACCTATTACACTTTTGAAGGCCCTGGAGCACCAGGACAATGGAAACGCCCACAAAGTGACCCCATTTTGGAAAGCTAACACCCCAACGTATAATCTATGAGGCATAATGAGTCTGTTGAACGGTTCATTTTTTTCCAAAAGTTTTTGGAAAATGTGGGAAAAAAAATAAACGCTTTTTTTTTTTTTTTTTACGCAAAGTTGTGCATTTGTAAGATATTTCCAACACATAGCATGTACATAGCAAAAATGACACCCCAAAATACATTCTGCTACTCCTGAGTATGGCGATACCACATGTGAGACTTTTACACAGCCTGGCCACATACAGAGGCCCAACATGCAAGGAACACCATCAGGTGTTCTAGGGGCACATAGCATTCACATACCAAGAATTACACCCCAAAATACATTATGCTGAGCAAAGAGTAAACAAAAGATTACCTATGGTTGTAGTAACGCAGTTGTACACAGGAGGATAGCACTGGTTCAGGCAGCAGGCAGGGACTTGGTCAGCAAAAGCGAACGCAATTTTCCAGGCAACAGGCAGGAATACTGTCCATAGTCAGTACAGGCAGCAGGCAGGGATATTGTCCATATATAGTCCAGGGTCAGTGCAGGCAGAAATTGTCAGCAGTGCCAATATATTGGTCCTGGTAGTAGGCAGGTCCATGTGGTGTGGTCAGTTCTTGCGACAGGCAGAGGCATAATGGCATAGGTCCTACAGGCAGCAGGCAGAAGTAGGGCCTCGTTCAGGACAGAATGGGGACAGGGGTAGAGGCTTCTCCCAACCAAATCTCTTTGAAGCCTCCGAGTCTCCAGACCCTAATCTAGGAATGAGAAAACCAATTAAATTGTTTTCTTCATCCAGAAAAACAATTCTGGAGCCCCTCACATATGTGAGACCCCTGTGTTCATAATCCCACTAGTCCACTGGCAGGGTACAAGATCAGTCCAAGAGGCAGGCAAGAGGCATGGTCAAACAGTCCAGGGTCAGTTCCAGATCAGGCAGAGGTATGTACAGAATCGGTAGGCAGAAGCGTGGTCGAATAACAGTCCAGGGTCAGTTCCAGATCAGGCAGAGATATAAACAGAATCGGTAGGCAGAAGCGTGGTTGAATAACAAGCCAGGGTCAGTTACAGAGCAAGCAGAGGCATAAGGGGTGTGAAGGTGTGTGAAGGCAGGAAGTGAGGGTTATGTTTACCATACTTCACTAATAATTTAGTGAAGTATGGTAACGGCGGAAACAGTCAACTATGCAGAGGCCTGGTTGGGAAGGACAATGATAAGTGGTGTCTCTTCTCACCCTTCGTTTTGAGCACACCTGGCATTTTTTTTTACGTTTTTGGCCTGTTGGTCTGGGAGGGGTTTTATCGGGAAAGTGGCGTTCAGAGAGTCTGCTAATTACATCGGATCTAATGTTTTCTGGTGGGCTGTTCGGGTATATAAGGGCAGTGGTGATTTCCTCCTGGTAGCCAAGGAAGGGTTTGGGTCTGTCAGTGGAGTTGCGATAAATTACATAGGTGTTGTATATGGCCAAATTAAATAAATCAAAACTTTTTTATACCACTGGTATGTTCTTCTAGTGGAAAGGTAGGGCTCGAGCATCTGGTTGTTGAAGTCAACACCCCCCATATACATGTTGTATTCATAGATACACATCGGCTTTTGAATTGGGCCATTCCTCCTGGTGATCTCAACAAATGTGTTGTGGATTGAAGAAAGCATGTAGATGTCCCTTCTGTCCCTCCACTTCACAGCCAGAATTTCCTCATTCCATAAGCTCGCCGCCTCCCCTCTTCTTAACTTCTTGTTGACGAGGCTTTGAGGAAAGCCCTTCCGATTCGTCCTTACGGTGCCGCATGCTGGAGTCTTCTTTCTATGAAGGTTTTGGAACAAGGGCAAACTAGAATAAAAATTGTCCACATACAGATGGTAGCCTTTCTCCAGGAGTGGGTTTATGAGTTCCCAAACAGCTTTCCCACTCGATCCAATATATTCTGGGCAATTAGGGGGATGTAACTGGGTGTCCTTCCCTTCGTATACCATGAAGGCATAGGTATACCCTGTAGCACGATCGCACAATTTGTACATCTTCACCCCATAGTGGGCCCTTTTGGTGGGAATAAATTGTTTTAAGCCCAGCCTGCCAGAAAATGTGATAAGGGACTCATCCACACATATGTGTTGGCCTGGGGTAAACAACTGGGGGAAGATTTCTGAAAAATAATTTATTAGGGGCCGAATTTTAAAAAGCTTGTCAAAATTTGGGTGATTTCGGGGAGGGCACTGGGTATTGTCGTTATAGTGAAGGAATCTCATAATCATAAGATATCTGGTCCTGAGCATTACTGAGGAAAAGATGGGCATGTGGTAGATGGGGAGGGTAGACCAATACGAACGTATTTCATTTTTTCTGTTTAGTCCCATACAGAATGTGAGGCCCAAAAAAATTTTAAACTCCTCCACTGTTAGGGCTCTCCACTCGCAGGGACAAGCATAAGAGGACGTTGGGTTACTTGCAATAAATTGTTGGGCATATACAGTAGGTTGCACTGGGCCACAATAGATGCAAGCATGTCCTCCGTAAAAATAAGGTGGAAAAAGTCTATCGGGGAAAAATTTTCTGTGTCCACCTGGACTCCTGGCTGGGCAGTGAAAAGGGGAACTTTAGCTTCTCCTGAATTAGGTGGCAGCCACAAGGGGTTTTGAAGGGAATAGGGAAGTCTGGCATGGGACCTAATGTAGGCAAGATATGGTGAAAAATACTCCTGCGCTTGTGAGGCCATTTGCTGCAGTAAAAGTGTAGTATTGTAGACAGTGAAAGGACTGGAGGAGATGATAGAGCGTGTCCCGCTGCCTTAACTGACCAGGGGTGGTCTGGAAAGGACTGTATGGTAGGAGGTGGATGGAAGGCGCGTGATCAGACGCTTACATCAAAACATGTATGGTTTAATCATGTATAGGGAATACAAACATATAAATATTGAATCATACAAATACTACATTGCATAAACACAGGTAACAAAATAGGCACTAAAAAGTTAAAATTGGGGTATGCCCATGTAGAGGCAGGTATTTAAAAAGGGCTGACGCGTTTCGAGGGTAACCTCTTCATCAGAGCCAGGAGAACAGGAGCACAGTCTGTATGGGCCGGTAGGCTGACATTTGTACATGGAAAGGAGTGGCTAGTAGGAGGGGATGTCCTATGGTGGATAGTTGATTATTCCAAGTTCCATACTAGTCCATATTCAGGTTTTCTAGGTGGGATATAAATCAGGACAGTATATACCATACACTACAGACCTACGAACGTAATGGGAATGTATATTAACTGTATTTTCCTTTGCGATAGTATTTGGCTGTCAGATATGCCTGTCTCCAGTGGATATGTAGGAGTGGCTGTAGTCCCAAAAATCCCCCGGGGTGGAGAGCCGTGTAACCCTGGAAGCCGGAGGGGGGAGGAGGTGCCCCTGATATAACTGCAGCCATGGACGCCCGAACAAGATACGTCTCTCTGTCCGGGATAGGCAAGTGTCCTTGAGCTCCCCATTGCTCTCGTCGCCTGCAAGAATACTGTACGCCTCCTCAGCTGAATATAATCTTCTAGCCATTGTTGGTGATGACAGAAGGCACTGATGACAAGTGACACTGATGATAGCTATCACTCTTACGTGGCACTGATGACATGTGACACTGATGACACTGATACGTGGCACTGGTGACACTGATAACAGATGGCACGTGGCACTGAAAGGTGGTACTGACAGATGGTATTGACAGGTGGAACTGATGGCAGATGGGACGGGCAGATGGGACTGGCAGATGGGACTGGCAGATGGCACTGATATTTTGTGTGTTGGCACAGTGTATGTTTTTTTTTTTTTTTTCCTCACAGTAACTAACGCTTTAGACACAGTTCGCTCTCCCTCCTCACACGCTGTCCCTGTGTAAGGAGGGAGAGCCGGCAATGAGAGATGATCTCATATGTTTACATTTGAGATCATCTTTCATTGCAGGGCGATCGCGCTGAAAACGGCCGCTATGATTGGCCATTTTCAGCAATCTGTGACTGGCTGTGTCCAAGGGACATGGCCAGCACAAAACTTCCCCGATGTGCGCCCGCGGGAGCGCGCAACGCGGAAGTAAACAGGAGGACGTCCAGGGACGGCCTCCCGAAAGATAGCGTCCGCGCTGCAGCCGTCTTTCGGCTGTAGCGCGGGCGCGAAGTGGTTAAGGACAGTTAGATGTAACACCGGATAAAACCAAAACAACATTAAAACCATTACATTAACTGGGAATACAATAAGAAGATTGAAATAGAAATAAATTATGGTACAATACAATCGACTATCATGGCCATCATCAGTCGCTCACCCAAATGAGCATCTTGTGTCTGCGACTCAAGGTCAAGTCACGAAAAACTGTCAATGGGTAGTGCACATGGAGAAACGCCATTTAAGGCTCGAAGAAACTCTTCGGCTGAAATTTAGCCAACAGAATAGTGCAAAAATTAGTAAAGTAGTTGAGTGAGGTAAATGGGAAATGAATCCACTAAAATAGTGTGGGTGAAATGGGGGAGAGGGTGGGGGAAGGGAGCAGAGAGAGTTGACTGGGGGGGGGGGGGGGGGGATGGCCGGGACGGAGAAGGTAAGGGCGAATGGAGGAAGGGGATGGGAGGGGAAGGAAGGGGGGGGGGGGGGAGTTGGGATTGGGGTAGGTTAGAAATGGAGGGGAGGGGAAGGAGAGAAGGGGAAGAGGGGGGAGAGTTGGGGTGTGAAGAGGTGGGGAATGGGTGTTGTGAGTGAAGAAATGGACTGTGAATGGGGAGTCATGAGAAGTGCGGAAGATGAAAAGTAGGATGGTTAGCATTTAAGAACCATAAAAAATGTGGTGACTAAAAGTGAGCTAATGTAAAGTGAAAAGGTATTCCTGGGAGGAAGGTAGCTTACTTGCATCAAAAAAAACAATTGGAAAAAAGGGCCAAGGGTGCCTGAACTGCAGACAGAGGTCTGTAGAGAATGTTAAAATGAGTAGCTGCGGAAGGTAAAATGGATAGAATTTTTGAATTTAGCTCATGTTGGTAATTAATATAATGAGAAGTAGGTCATCTTATATATGGAGGTGACCAGATAACTGCTGCAGATCACTTGCCCCCCTCAGACATGGGGAGGTAAAGTTTCCAACATAGGCGGCAGCAAGTGAAATAATTAAAGAGGTGAACTATAATTTAGAGCATAATATGGAAACTATAATAATATACCATGATATCATGGAAGGACAGATTTGGATGCCGTTTTATCTTGTAACAGTGTCATGGCATGGCTACCCTTGGGACGTCTGACTGTGTAATATGGTAAGAGAGGACTATAAATGGACATACAGATGCTAAGCAATTAGCGTCTGATGTCATGCATCTGGCCGCCGGTGTTTAGACCGCATGGCGCATGTGCGGAGCGTCATAAGGATGACACAAGGCTAGAGTACCGAAGTACTACAGTTCCCATGCTGCATAGCGACCCATGGGTGGACAGAGAGCGGACTAGGCTAGATTTCAACTGAAGAGTTTCTTCGAGCCTTAAATGGCATTTCTCCATGTGCACTACCCATTGACGGTTTTTCGTGACTTGACCTTGAGTCGCAGACACAAGATCCTCATTTGGGTGACTGATTGATGATGGGCATGATAGTTGACAGCTTATTGTATTGTACCACCATCATTTATTTCTATTTCAATCTCCTTATTGTATTCCTAGTTAATGTAATGGTTTTAATCTTGGTTTGGTTTTATGCAGTGTTACATCTAACTGTCCTTTAAAATATCCCCTGATGAGCCCAAAGTGGCGAAACATGTCGGGATAACCACTCCAATGCGATCTTCGAATGATTATATCTTGTCATCTGCTTTGAATTCTAGATGTATCCTTGTACATGTGCACATAATTTATACCAAATCTTTTAACCATGTTCTGTATGTAACAATAAAGATCGTGTGTGTGTGTGTGTGTGTGTGTGTGTGTGTGTGTGTGTGTGTGTGTGTGTGTGTGTGTGTATATATATATATATATATATATATATATATATATATATATATATATATATATATATATATATATATATATATATATAATATACTACCGTTCAAAAGTTTGGGGTCACATTGAAATGTCCTTATTTTTGAAGGAAAAGCACTGTACTTTTAAATGAAGCTAACTTTAAACTAGTCCTAACTTTAAACAAATATACTCTATACATTGCTAATGTGGTAAATGACTATTCTAACTCCAAATGTCTAGTTTTTGGTGCAATATCTACATAGGTGTATAGAGGCCCATTTCCAGCAACTATCACTCCAGTGTTCTAATGGTACAATGTGTTTGCTCATTGGCTCAGAAGGCTAATTGATGATTAGCAAACCCTTGTGCAATCATGTTCACACATCTAAAAACAGTCTAGCTCCTTCCAGAAGCTACAAAACTGACCTTCCTGTGAGCAGATTGAGTTTCTGGAGCATCACATTTGTGGGGTCAATTAAACGCTCAAAATGGCCAGAAAAAGAGAACTTTCATCTGAAACTCGACAGTCTATTCTTGTTCTTAGAAATGAAGGCTATTCCATGCGAGAAATTGCAAAGAAATTGAAGATTTCCTACAATGGTGTGTACTACTCCCTTCAGAGGACAGCACAAACAGGCTCTAACCAGAGTAGAAAAAGAAGTGGGAGGCCGCGTTGCACAACTAAGCAAGAAGATAAGCACATTAGAGTCTCTAGTTTGAGAAACAGACGCCTCACAGGTCCCCAACTGGCATCTTCATTAAATAGTACCCGCAAAACACCAGTGTCAACATCTACAGTGAAGAGGCGGCTGCGGGATTTTGGGCTTCAGGGCAGAGTGGCAAAGAAAAAGCCATATCTGAGACTGGCCAATAAAAGAAAAAGATTAAGATGGGCAAAAGAACACAGACATTGGACAGAGGAAGACTGGAAAAAAGTGTTGTGGACGGATGAATCCAAGTTTGAGGTGTTTGGATCACAAAGAAGAACGTTTGTGAGACGCAGAACAAATGAAAAGATGCTGGAAGAATGCCTGACGCCATCTGTTAAGCATGGTGGAGGTAATGTGATGGTCTGGGGTTGCTTTGGTGCTGGTAAGGTGGGAGCTTTGTACAGGGTAAAAGGGATTCTGAATAAGGAAGGCTATCACTCCATTTTGCAACGCCATGCCATACCCAGTGGACAGCGCTTGATTGGAGCCAATTTCATCCTACAACAGGACAATGACCCTAAACACACCTCCAAATTGTGCAAGAACTATTTACAGCAGAAGCAGGCAGCTGGTATTCTATCGGTAATGGAGTGGCAAGCACAGTCACCAGATCTGAACCCCATTGAGCTGTTGTGGGAGCAGCTTGACCGTATGGTACGCCAGAAGTGCCCATCCAACCAATCCAACTTGTGGGAGCTGCTTCTAGAAGCGTGGGGTGCAATTTCTCCAGCTTACCTCAATAAATTAACAGCTAGAATGCCAAAGGTGTGCAATGCTGTAATTGCTGCAAAAGGAGGATTCTTTGATGAAAGCAAAGTTTGATGTAAAAACAATGTTATTTCAAATACAAATCATTATTTCTAACCTTGTCAATGTCTTGACTCTATTTTCTATTCATTTCACAACGTATGGTGGTGAATAAGTGTGACTTTTCATGGAAAACACAAAATTGTTTGGGTGACCCCAAACTTTTGAACGGTAGTGTGTGTGTGTGTGTGTGTGTGTGTGTGTGTGTGTGTGTGTGTGTGTGTGTGTGTGTGTGTGTGTGTGTGTGTGTGTGTGTGTGTGTGTGTGTGTGTGTGTGTGTGTGTGTGTGTGTGTGTGTGTGTATATATATATATATATATATATATATATATATATATATATATATATATGACCCCATGTACAGCAATCAGGTGTTGTAGTTGTGACTGGGACAGGAAGTCGTGGACAACAATAAAAATGTCAAATTTTTCCTTACTTCTTGAGAGTGTGTGTATGTATATGTGTGTGTGTGTGTGTATATATATATATATATATATATATATATATATATATATATATATATATATATATATATATATATATATATATATATATATATATATATATATATATATATATATATATATATATATATATATATATATATATATATATATATATATATATATATATTATATTCATTCAAGTAAGGAAAAATTTTACATTTTTATTGTTGTCCACGACTTCCTGTCCCAGTCAAAACTACAACACCTGATTGCTGTACATGGGGTCATAGAAATAAATAAAATATATATATACACACAAGAGTGAATGCACCCCTCACATTTTTGTAAATATGTGACAACACTGAAGAAATTACACTTTGCTACAATGTAAAGTAGTGAGTGTACAGCTTATATAACAGTGTCAATTTGCTGTCCCCTCAAAATAACTCAACACACAGCCATTAATGTCTAAACCGCTGGCAACAAAAGTGAGTGCACCCCTAAGTGAAAATGTCTAAATTGGGCTCAATTAGCCATTTTCCCTCCCTGGTGTCATGTGACTCATTAGTGTTACAATGTCTCAGGTGTGAATGGGGAGCAGGTGTGTTAAATTTGGTGTTATCACTCTCACTCTCTGATACTGGTCACTGGAAGTTCAACATGGCACCTCATGGCAAAGAACTCTCTGAGGATCTGAAAAAACAAAGAATTGTTGCTCTACATAAAGATGGCCTAGGCTATAAGAAGATTGCCAAGACCCTGAAACTGAGCTGCAGCACGGTGGCCAAGACCATACCGCGGTTTAATAGGACAGGTTCCACTCAGAACAGGCCTCGCCATGGTCGACCAAAGAAGTTGAGTACACGTGCTCAGCGTCATATCCTGAGGTTGTCTTTGGGAAGTAGACATATGAGTGCTGCAAGCATTGCTGCAGAGGTTAAAGGGGTGGGGGGTCAGCCTGTCAGTGCTCAGACCATACGCCGCACACTGCATCAAATTGGTCTGCATGGCTGTCGTCCCAGAAGGAAGCCTCTTCTAAAAATGATGCACAAAAAAGCCCGCAAACAGTTTGCTCAAGACAAGCAGACTAAGGACATGGATTACTGGAACCATGTCCTGAGGTCTGATGAGACCAAGATAATTATATATTTGGTTCAGATGGTGTCAAGCGTATGTGGCGGCAACCAGGTAAGGAGTACAAAGACAAGTGTGTCTTGCCTACAGTCAAGCATGGTGGTGGGAGTGTCACGGTCTGGGGCTGCATGAGTGCTGCCAATACTGGGGAGCTACAGTTCATTGAGAGAACCATAAATGCCAACATGTACTGTGACCTACTGAAGCAGAGCATGATTCCCTCCCTTCTAAGACTGGGCCGCAGGGCAGTATTCCAACATAACGACCCCAAACACACCTCCAGGAGGACCACTGCCTTGCTAAAGAAGCTGAGGGTAAAGGTGATGGACTGGCCAAGCATGTCTCCAGACCTAAACCCTATTGAGCATCTGTGGGGCATCTTCAAATGGAAAGTTCTCCAACATCCACCAGCTCCGTGATGTCGTCCATGGAGGCGTGGGAGAGGACTCTAGTGGCAGCCTGTGAAGCCCTTGTGAATGTCATGCCCAGGAGGGTTAAGGCAGTGCTGGAAAATAATGGTGACAACACAAAATGTTGCCAGTTTGGGCCCAATTTGGACATTTTCACTTAGTGATGTACTCACTTTTGTTGCCAGCGGTTTAGACAATAACGGCTGTGTGTTGAGTTATTTAGACGGGACAGCAAATTTACACTGTTATACAAGCCTTATAGCCTTAAAAGCCTTATAGTGGCACTAACCCTTTCCTGATCTATCCATAATGAAAATCCAGGTTTGGCAGAAGTTGGGCTTTAGGAATGGTTGTTTCTAGGAGCAACAGTTTAAATTTAAACAAATCACTTCTGGGCCAGCCCGTTCAGATCCACCGCAGGCCACCCATTGACTTCTATGGGCAGGCGGATATCAGTGGAGATGTGTCCGCTGACACCCGCCTGCTATCCGATCCGACAAGATCCTCTAAAAACACACGAATGGCGATACGTTTGCCGTCTCTCCAGCGGATTGGATGAAAACGGAGATGCTGTTCATTTTTTATCCGATCTCCCCATAGAGAACAGCTGGGCTCTGAAACGTTTGTCTCAGCACAGTGAGCGGGGATCGACGGAGCGATCCCCTGCTGAGCTAGCGAGGTCTGTCCAACGGATCTGCCTGTGTGAAAGGGCCCTTAACTGTGCAGATTGATTCTATTTATAATCAAATACCTACATGTGTATACACAGAATATCTGCCTCTCCTCCCCTCTTGTTCGTTCACAAAATACCTTGTATTCTGTATAACCGTGCAAAGAATAACCTTTTCTGAGTCACGCACCCAAAATAAACATGCAAATTCAGCATTAAACTTCATTTTAACTTTACTTGCTGTATACTGAAAGCAGTATTGGTAAGGAAATCGGTATTTCCAGAAGGAACGTCAGGAATGTCAGTCCTCAGATTTCTCTCATTTTTGTTAAAAAGAATACTTAACAGATGATCTGTCTCACTGGATAGCACAATGCTCATCAGTCAGCAGCGATCCACACAACATTTTCTAATGGGTATTTTAGCTCCAACACAAACCTAAGAAAATCATGCAGCGATATCAATATTTCCTTATTCATTTGTGGGGTTTCTGCTTGGCTGCGTCTGCTGTAGACTGGATCAGCCTTTGGGCCTCTTGTTGTGGACTTGTGGCTTGTGGACTTGTGGCTACACAGTTTAGGCTGCCCATAACACGGTGTGAATTTCTTTCCTGCAACCACGGGTTGCAGGAAAGAAATTCTCATGATTTCCCCCATCAACACAGACAGTGTTGACGGGAATCCCTCCTGCCAATCGATTGTCTTCTCCCAGCAGGGGGGGGAAGCTGTCCCCGCTAGTAGAAGACGGTGATTATTTCTTGCGGCTATAGCGATAATCTGAAGGGAATCCGGCAGGCTGGTTGTACCCAGGTTGATCAATCGATCAACATGGTACATTCAGCCTGCCCATTAACGGTTTGATTCTTGGCCGGTTCCTGTTGAGCGGGCTTAGATTCACACCTCGTATGACAGGCCTTAATTCCTTCATTTGTAGTATCAAGCCCCTATGTGACCTTTTTCACAAATATGTTCCTGCTTTCTCTGGCAACTATATAGTATGTATTTGAGGTATATGACACAAGGTTCTTAACTTCTCTCCGGATATAATGAATGTTTTATAGTAGTGACATTCCATTTTAGGGTTGTCTGCTGTAAATCTTTTTTTTTTTTTGTCACACCTAGTTTTATAGAAGGTGGATGCCGTTGGAACACGATACTGTTATGGGTTCTAAAAACTGTGAGACAACAATGCATGTGACACAAACATGCCTTTCCTGTTTTCAGAACTTTACAGAACTGTGGTTTGTATAGATGTTAAAGAATGGTGCAGTTTTATCAGACTGCCCTGTGGTCATTGTACTGCAGTGTTAACTGAAAGTGAGGGGAGGGGGGTTATTGTACTGGACACAGGGCAGGGACAACTGGTTGGGGGGTATTGTACTGGACACAGGGAGAACTGGTTGGGGGGGTATTGTACTGGACACAGGGAGAACTGGTTGGGGGGTATTGTACTGGACACAGGGAGAACTGGTTGGGGGGTATTGTACTGGACACAGGGAGAACTGGTTGGGGGGTGTTGTACTGGACACAGGGCAGGGAGAACTGGTTGGGGGGTATTGTACTAGACACAGGGAGAACTGGTTGGGGGGTGTTGTACTGGACACAGGGCAGGGAGAACTGGTTGGGGGGTATTGTACTGGACACAGGGAGAACTGGTTGGGGGGTATTGTACTGGACACAGGGAGAACTGGTTGGGGGGTATTGTACTGGACACAGGGCAGGGAGAACTGGTTGGGGGGTATTGTACTAGACACAGGGAGAACTGGTTGGGGGGTATTGTACTAGACACAGGGAGAACTGGTTGGGGGGTATTGTACTGGACACAGGGCAGGGAGAACTGGTTGGGGGGTATTGTACTGGACACAGGGAGAACTGGTTGGGGGGTGTTGTACTGGACACAGGGCAGGGAGAACTGGTTGGGGGGTATTGTACTGGACACAGGGAGGACTGGTTGGGGGGTATTGTACTGGACACAGGGCAGGGAGAACTGGTTGGGGGGTAATGTACTGGACACAGGGAGAACTGGTTGGGGGGTATTGTACTGGACACAGGGAGAACTGGTTGGGGGGTATTGTACTGGACACAGGGCAGGGAGAACTGGTTGGGGGGTATTGTACTAGACACAGGGAGAACTGGTTAGGGGGTATTGTACTAGACACAGGGAGAACTGGTTGGGGGGTATTGTACTGGACACAGGGCAGGGAGAACTGGTTGGGGGGTATTGTACTGGACACAGGGAGAACTGGTTGGGGGGTGTTGTACTGGACACAGGGCAGGGAGAACTGGTTGGGGGGTATTGTACTGGACACAGCGAGAACTGGTTGGGGGGTATTGTACTGGACACAGGGCAGGGAGAACTGGTTGGGGGGTATTGTACTGGACACAGGGAGAACTGGTTGGGGGTATTGTACTGGACACAGGGAGAACTGGTTGGGGGGTGTTGTACTGGACACAGGGCAGGGAGAACTGGTTGGGGGGTATTGTACTGGACACAGGGAGAACTGGTTGGGGGGTATTGTACTGGACACAGGGAGAACTGGTTGGGGGGTATTGTACTGGACACAGGGAGAACTGGTAGGGGGGTATTGTACTGGATACAGGGAGAACTGGGGGAGGGGGTATTGTACTGGACACAGGGAGAACTGGGGGGGGGGGTATTGTACTGGACACAGGGAGAACTGGGGGGGGGGGGGGGGGTATTGTACTGGACACAGGGAGAACTGGGGGGGGGGGGGGGTATTGTACTGGACACAGGGAGAACTGGTTGGGGGGTATTGCACTGGACCTCTTCAAAAGCGATTACACAGTAATTACTTAACATGTTTTCAATAACTGGGTTCCCTAAAGAAATCCTGATGGTCTAAGGCACTCCGTTCATGTCGAAGGTGATGGCAGACCTGTTTCAGATTAAACTGTAGCTTACTTCTGTCTATCACCCGCAGATGACTGGGCTGGTCGAGAGATTTAACAAAAAACCTTAATCTACGTGCACCGTTTAGGAGATAATCTAGCGAGCAGCAGTCAGTGATGTCACCAGCGCATCTGCTTTGAGGGAACGGCATGCCCGTGTGGTTCCTTCAGAGCGGTGTGCCATGGCCGAGACTCCCATGCGCAGGAGTGGCGTCATGCGGCTCGGCCAATCTGACAGCTGGAGTCCCCAAAACCAGAAAGAAGACTGGTTGAAGAAGAAAGCCTCTGCAGCGGTGACAGCACGCCACTGGAGAGGTTCGTTTTTAAGGCAAGTCTTTCATAATGTGCTAGTAAGCTGTGCATATTATGATATTGCCTTGCAGGTGGAAAATGTTTTTTTTTCCTTAACCACTTGCCTACTGGGCACTTTCAACCCCTTCCTGCCCAGTATAATTTTCAGCTTTCAGTGCTGTCGCACTTTGAATGACAATTTTTTATGGTCATGCAACACTGTACCCAAACACAATTGTTATCATTTTTTTTTTTAAAGGACAGACAGAGCTTTCTTTTGGTGGTATTTAACCACTTCAGCCCTGGAGGATTTGGCTGCTCAATGACCAGAGCACTTTTTACAATTTGGTACTGCGCTGTTTTAACTGGTAATTGCGCGGTCATGCAATGCTGTACCCAAACAAAATTTGCGTCCTTTTTTTTTCCCCACAAATAGAGCTTTCTTTTGATGGTATTTGATTGCCTCTGTGATTTTTTTTTTTTTTTTTTTTTTTTTTTTTAATTAATTTTTTTTGCGATATAAACGGAAAAAAAAAATGATATTCTTTTTGTTATTAAAAAAAAAAAAAAAAAAATTAATAAACTCAATTTTAGTCATACCTTTAGGCCAAAATGTATTCAGCCACATGCTTTTGGTAAAAAAAATGTCAATAAGCGTATATTGTTTGCGCAAAAGTTATAGCGTCTACAAACTAAGGTACATTTTCTGGAATTTACGCAGCTTTTAGTTTATGACTACCCATTTCATCATGTGCTAAAATGGCAGGGCAGTACAAACCCCCATCCTGGAAAGTAGAGACCCCAAGGAAATTGGTGAGAGGCATGTTGAGCCCATTGAATATTTTATTTTTTGTCACAAGTGATTGAAAAATGACTATAAAAAAAAAAAAAAAATTTTTTTTAAATTACACAAAGTTGACACTAAATGATATATTGCTCACACATACCATGGTTATATGTGGAATTACACCCCAAAATACATTTTGCTGGGGATACCTCGTGTGGAACTTTTTGGCAGTCTAACCGCGTACAGGACCCTGAAAACCAATCACTGCCTTCAGGCTTTGTAAGGGCGTACATTTTTGACTTCACTCCTTACTGCCTATCACAGTTTCGGAGGCCATGAAATGCCAAGATAGCACAAACCCCCCCCAAGTGACCCAATTTTGGAAAGTAGACACCCCAAGCTATTTGCTGAGAGGTATAGTGAGTATTTTATTTTGCAGATCTCGCTTTTTGTCACAGTTTTGAAAATTGAAAAAAGAAAAAAAAAATACATTTTTTTTTTCTTCATTTTCAAAAATAAATGAGATCATGCCATAGGTAAATGTGAAATTACACCCCAAAATACATTCTGCAAAATACTCACCATGCCTCTTAGCAAATACCTTGGGGTGTCTACTTTCCAAAATGGGGTCATTTGGGGGGGGGGGTTGTGCTATCTGGACATTGCAGGGTCTCCATAACTGTGATAGGTAGTGAGGAGTAAAATCACAATTTTTTTACGCCTTTAGAAAGCCTGAAGGCGCTGCTTGTTTTTTGGGGTCCTGTACGCGGCTGGCTCTCAAAAAGTCTCACAGGTGGTATCCCCGTACACAGGAGAAGCTGCAGAATGTATTTTGGGGTGTAATTTCACATTTACCTATGGCATGTTTGAGCAATAGATCATTTAGTGACAACTTTGTGCAAAAAAAAATCGTTTTTCATTTTGTGGCAAAATATAAAATATTCCATGGACTCAACATGCCTCTCATCAAATAGCTTGGGGTATCTATTTTCCAAAAATCAGTCATTTGTGGGGGTTTGAATTGTCCTGGCATTTTATGCACAACATTTAGAAGCTTATGTCACACATCACCCACTCTTCTAACCACCACTTTCTGACACTTTTTGTTTACATGAAAAAATATTATTTTTTTACAAGAAAATTACTTTAGGAGGGAATTTTAAGGAAAAAAACTTACATTTAAATGCCCATCAATGCAGCCTTGCACAGCGTCAATGCAGCCTTGCAGCCTTGGTGTCATTTGCAGCCTCATCAGTGTCCATTTGCAGCCTTGCAGCTTTGTCAGTGCCCATCTGCAGCTTTGTCTGTGTCCATTTGCAGCCTTGCCCAGGCTGCAGTTAAACTGCAGTGATTTGTCAGTATCACTGCAGCTTGAAAATGGCGCCACCGGCGCCGAAATACATAGCCGTGACTTGCGACGGCTCTCGGCCACTTTCGGCTCCACTCGTAATCCCACCCGGGATGGGCGTGACTGTGAGCGGAGCGAGCGCCGCCCATATACAGATGGCCGAGTGTACTCTGCTAGGTTCGGCTAGCTCCGCTCACAGTCACGCCCATCCCGGGCGGGACTACGAGTGGAGCCGAAAGTGGCTGAGAGCCGTCGCAAGTCGCGGCTATGTATTTCGGCACCGGCGTTGCCATTTTCAAACTCGGCCGGAGATCGCTCCGCTCACGGTCAGCGGGGGATCGAAGGGGATCAGCGTATAACACGCACCCGCGATTTTCCCCTGATTTTAAGGGGGAAAAAGTGCGTGTTATACGCCGATAAATATGGTATATTTTTTAAAGCAAAGGCCCTACAGATTAAAATGGTGGGTGTTGCAATTCGTTTTTTCACACAGTATTTGCGCAGCGATTTTTTTTTTCGCAATGTTTTTGGAAAAAACACACTTTTTTTTTATTTTAATGCACTAAAACACACTATGTTGCCCAAATGTTTGATGAAATAAAAAAGATGATCTTATGCCGAGTACATGGATACCAAACACGACATGCTTTAAAATTGCGCACAAACGTGCAGCGGCGACAAACTATATACATTTTTAAAAGCTTTTACAGGTTGCCATTTTAGATTTACAGAGGAGACCTACTGCTAAAATTACTGCCCTCGGTCTGACCTTCGCGGTGATACCTCACATGCATGGTGCAATTGCTGTTTACATATTACACCTGACCGACGCTTGCGTTCGCCTTTGCGTGTGAGCACGGGGGGACAGGTGCTTTATTTTTGCTTTTTTATTATATTTTTAAACTGTTCCTTTCATATTTACTTTTTAATCATTTTTATTGTTATCTCAGGGAATGTAAATATTCCCTATGATAACAATAGATAGTGACAGGTACTCCTTTTGTTTTTTTGTTGTGTTTTTTTTTTTTTTTTTTAAATGGGGTCTCCTTTTTCTTTTTTCTTTTTCTTTTTCTTTTCTTTCCCGAGAAAACCATGGAAGACGGGGGGGACACGTTCCCTCCCATTGCTTATAAAGGCAGTCCAGAGGCTAATTGGCCTCTAGGATTGCTTTTACATGAAAGCCGACCTCTGGCTGAAATGAATGATACCAAGATGATACCTAAAACATGCAGGTATCATTCTGGTATAACCACTCAATGTCCAGCAACATACCAGTACGTTGCTGGTCCTTGTTGGGCATACATTGTAATGTTCTTTTTTCAGCCTGTGGGCTGAACGAAAAAAAGAGATTGATCGGTAGGTATGCTGACCATTAGAATACAGAGCTTCATCCACCCACTTCTAATGATGGGCATACATGCACCATTTTTTTTTTTTTTTTTTTTTTTTTTTTTAACTGTGGTGGTGAAATCACCTCCTACAACGCTGGAGTTGCTGATTTACGTATCGTGGGAGCAAACGCTGTTGCTGTCAAGATAAATAAATCAGTGCTGCAGCTGAATGGCATACCTGCTAAGCAAATGATGGTTAACAATAAAACAAAGTAACATTACAGTATAACAGTAAGACTTGCCATACCTGCAAAGCAAATACAATAAAACATAGTAAAAATAAAACCTATTTTAACGCAATCTGTGCCTAAAAAATATATGCCGAAGCATTGGGGCAATCCACCCCTAATGTTAGGAGCTAATCGCTTTTCCACCCCTGCCCCCATGCTTCGGCATATATGCTCTTTTTTTTTTAACTGTGCTGTTGCTGTCAAGATAAATAAACCCGTGCTGCAGCTGAATGGCGTACCTGAAAACAAAAAAATGGTTAAGAATAAAACACAGTAAAGTGTAAAAGATTTACATACCTGAAAAGCAAACATGATAAAATACAGTAACAATAAAACATTGCATTGTAGCATACAGTAAAAAAGAGCAGAACAATGGAGAGAGAGAACAATAAAACGACCACTATTTTATATATTTTTTTGTATTATTTTTTATTTTTTTTTAACACACTTTTTTTTGTAACGGTTCGGGTCTCCCAAAATGCGATGGCATCTTTGGAGACCTTGTGAATGTGTGTCTGTGCAGTGCTGTACCCTACGCTAATACTCCACTAGTGTGTGGTAGCGTTCAAAACATTCACCAATGCAAAGACCAGGATGGTCAGGACAGGAGGGACAATAATAGCGGGTGTCATGCCTATATCCGCGCTTTCTACAGACATGACATTTTCTTTGGGGGGCTCGTTGGGTAGGGGTACCAGGGAGGACATAAGGAAAATGCCTCTCATGCAGCCGACTTACTGCATTTGGATTGGGAAGTTGGGCCACAGCACTGTCTGGAACCAGAAGGGCTGTGATGATCTCTTCCTGGAATTTAAGGGAAGGATCCAGTTCATCCTGAAGCTTTGTATAGCACATAAGCATTCAGCAGAGCCAATTGAAATAAGTATACAGACATTTTTTTGTACCAGCATCTGGCCTTACGGGCAATTGGGGACGGCGCCAACAACTGGTCATTGAGGTCCACCCCCTCCCATATTAAGGGTATATGCGTGGACACAGAGGGGTTTCTCCACAACACCAGTCGCTGTAGGAATTTGGACTATTGTGTCTGCGTGAAGGGAGGTCAGAATGAAAACATTCCGATTATCCCTCCACTTCACAGCGAGCAAATTATTACACTTCAAGCAGGCTCTCTCCCCCAGCCTAAGACTGGAATATACAAGCCGCTGGGGTAAGCCCCGGCGATTAGATCGCACGGTGCCACATGCGCCAATTCCATGATCAAACAAGTGACTAAAAAGTGGCACGCTTGTGTAATAATTGTCCACATATAAGTGGTACCCCTTTCCGAATAAGGGTGACACCAAGTCCCACACAATCTTACCAGCGTTCCCTGTGCAGTTCTCCGGCTCTACTTGACTATCTCTTCCCTCGTAAACCATAAAACCTATATGTATAGCGTGTGGCCCTGTCACAGAGCTTATACATCTTGACCCTATATCTGGCACGCTTGCTGGGAAGATACTGTTTGAAAGACAAGCGGCCAGAAAACGTAATCAGGGACTCATCAATGCAGACAACTTGATGGGGAGTAAACAAGGCTGCAAACTGTTGGTTGAAGTGGTTTATGAGGGGCCGAATTTTGTAAAGCCGATCGTATCCAGGGTCCCCCCGAGGATGACAGAGTTCATTGTCATTGAAGTGCATGAACCACAAGATCTGCTCGTATCGTGCCCTGGCCATGGAGGCAGAGAACATGGGCATATGGTGAATTGGGTCAGTGGCTCAATATGACTGCAACTCACTCTTTTTAGTTATGCCCATGAGGAGGGATAGGCCCAGGAAGATCTTAAATTTGGAGACCGTAATAGGTCTCCAATCTCTGGCAAGAGTCAAATGGGGATTAGCAGCGATGAATTGACCAGCATACAAATTGCTTTGGTCCACAATAGATCTATAGAGATATTCCGTGAAAAACAGCAAATAAAAAAATCAGGTGACGTAAAATCGACTGTTTCCACCTGAATTCCGGGTTGGCCAGTGAATGGGGGAAGTACGGGTGCTGCAGAAGTGGTGGGCTCCCAATTAGGATTGGCGAATGCAGCAGGAAGGGCACTATGGGCTTGATGGGCGTGTTTGTCTTCTTCTGTGCTTGCCACCTCACCAGCTTGAACTGCACTTATGGGACTTGCCACGTCACCACGTGATACTGCAGTGCTGGTTTAACTACGATCAGGGTCTACTAGGCCGCTGGTGCTTGCCAGTTCACCAGAAGGATGAGCGGCACTAGTACTGGCTCTCTGCTCCATACGAGAGCCCTGCGGTTCTTCCACCTCAACGACAGCAGAAGAGCGGGGTCTGGTACGCCTGACCTTAGCTCTGACGATGGAGTGGTCCCTGCCATCTGTCAGGGTGCCGCTGCTGTCTACATGATCGTATTCTGAGCCTGAATCTGACAGATGAGTGACTTCCTCTTCACTATCTGTCATACTCAGAAACGTGTAGGCCTCTTCACTAGTGTACCTTCGATTTGCCATTTTGGGCTGTAAATTTACTGGTACACTATTGAGACTCACAGGAAAAAAAGCTCCTGACTGTCAGCGACTGATTTAAATGCTACAAAAAAAAACTGTTAGCGTTCTCAGGGATCAGGGATCTTCTGTCAATATGGTGTGCTGTGTGTACACTGAGGAAAAAAAATGAACTTAAATGATTTTAGCAAATGGCTGCAATATAACAAAGAGTGAAAAATTTAAGGGGGTCTGAATATATTGGACATTTAAAAAAAAAAAAAAAAAAATTGTGGAATCATTTTCTTTAACAAAATGTAATCTAAATTTTTGTCTCCTCAAAGTAGCCACCTTTTGCAGATATAACCGCCAAACACATTTGTGGCATTCTTTCTACAAAGGAAATCAATTATTTTGAAACTGAGACTAGCTTACTTCCATCAGTGTTAAGCTGTGCTTGACGTTGTTATCCTGTGAGCCATGTCATGCAAGCTGTTGACTCTCAGAAACTTGTCTTCTAATTCTGTTGTGGCTTTGGGTCTGCCAGACCTCCATCTGTCAGTTTCCTCCAGTTCCCAAGTGCCTTTTGATAGTGTAGAAAACTGTACTCACCGACACCTTGGCTGCAATCTCTCAAAAGGAACGACTTATACTTTTTAAGGGTTATAATGGTCTGTCTGTCTTCCTTTGTTAATGGCCTTTTCTCGACAACAAAAGTTGGGATGCTTGTAGGAATTAACATAAACTTAAGGCTTCATTTACTTATATTGCTGCAGAACAACTGTGAGTTGTTAATCCGTTACTTCTTCCCTGAAAAAGGCCTTTATGTATAACTCTTAAATGTACATTATTTTTCAGTTTTTGTTAACCTTAAAGGGGTTGTAAAGGTATTTTTTTAAATAACAAACATGTTATACTTACCTTAACTGTGCAGCTCGTTTTGCACAGAGTGGCCCCGAACCTGGTCTTCTGGGGTCCCTCGGCAGCTGTTTCAGCTCTTCCCCTCAAGGACTCAACACCTTAATGCGAGCTCCCTCGCATGGTGTGGAGTGCTTGCGGGCGCGCTCCCGTTATACAGCTGGTGGCTATAGCCGCTCACTGTATCACTCGGCCCCGTGCGCCGTGTCATTGCATGTGATTGACAGCAGCGCGAGCCAATGGCTGCGCTGCTTTCAATCCATCCACTGTAGCCAATCAGCGGCCAGGCTGAGTGGCGAAGAGGATGTTGGGAGCGAGCGCGGGACTTTCGAGGGGTCAGGTAAGTAAAATGGGGGGGCTGGGGGCGGCGGTATTGTCGGAAGTTTTTTTTTACCTTAATGCATAGAATGCATTAAGGTGAAAAAACGTTTACCTTTACAACCCCTTTAAAGTGATATCAAAGTCTCACTTTTTTATTTTTTGTTTAAAAATAACAAACATGTCATACTTACCTGCTCTGTGCAGTGGTTTTGCAAAGAGCTGCCCAGATCCTCTTCCCCTGCCTTCACTCCTAGCCCCTCCTTCCTGTTGAGTGCCCCCCACAGCAAGCAGCTTGTTATGGGGGCACCCAAACCGAGCTGCTGTTCTGTGTGTTAATTCAGTCTCTCTTCAGAGTCCCCGGACACCCCGACTTCAAGATTTCTTCAATTGATGGGGTAATGTAGCTCACCTTTTTTTTTTTTTTTTCCCCACCAGGTAACTAACTAACTACCTATTATACACCAGTTAAAATACATAAACACAAACTTTTTAGCCTACCTCCCTATGCTTCAAAAGTTGTGGGACTTATAGTGTACTTTTTCCATAACATGTTGTCTTGTAAATGCATTGTACTGATTTGAGGTTACTGCTTTCATGGAATGTAAAATGGCATTAACCAAAAATTGTATCCCAATACTATGTTGCTTGGCTTGGTGGGAGATATGATGCCCCATAGGTCTTATACAATCTTCTTTTAGATTCCTACTTTTCTTCATTAAGAATCTCATCGTAGAAACAGACTTCACCTTGCTCCCTAGCAGAATGGCTTTCCTTGATTAATACTAATGTACAGTACCTCTTTCCAAACTAACATACAAGCTTAAAGGGGATATGAAACAGATCTAGGGACCTTGCACCACATGCTTCCCCACTACGCCCAGGAGACTTGTACATGTAAATGATTGTTTCTTTTGTAATAAAACTCTTTTGATTGCTGTTGCCATGGAATGTCCATTTGTCTGTTTGTAACACTGTTGGACTTTATTGTGGGTTTTTATTGTTTTCCCTCTTGTATTGTCATTGCAAAATGTTATTAAAATCTAGTGTCTTGCATCATTTTCAAGGACATATATCTTGTATCTCCTCAGATTTTAACCATGGCCCAGGCTCCTGCAGGTGATGAATTTCGGCCAGTGGAATTGGGAAAGCAGGAACCATATGTCACTCCGGACACAGGGAGAAAGCCGGGACAAGAGGAAAAAGAGCAGCCACAAAATACAAACGCTAATCAATCCGACAAACAGTTTCTTCTGAGAAAGTTCTTTGTTGCCAGGGTAAAATAAACTTTCAAATAATGCACTATGTATGTATGCTTGGGGAAGGGGTGGGAGTAAATCAGCATTAGATGTAAAATGTGGCCTACAAAAATGTAGATAATTAAAATTGGGATATCATCATTTAGTCACTGTGATTATTTTGTGACTGTTCACATTCCAATATCCATTTTTCAATTTTAACTATGATGGCATAAAATAAAGAATAAGCCACATAGACTGAAACTAAATATTAGCAGGCCATTGGCATCTTGATTAACCACTTGCTTACAGGGCACTTAAACCCCCCTCCTATCCACACCAATTTTCAGCTTTCAGCGCTGACGCACTTTGAATGACAATTGCGCGGACATACAACACTGTACCCAAATAAAATTTTTATCATTTTTTTCACCACAAATAGAGCTTTCTTTTGGTGGTATTTGATCACCTCTGCACTTTTTACTTTTTGTTAAAAAAATGTAAAAAACTGAATTAAAAAAAAAAAAAAAAAATTATTTTTTTTATATTTTGTGTTAAAAAATTTAAAACGGGTCATTTTTCTCCTTCATTGATGTACGCTGATGAGGCGGCAGTGATGGGCACTGATGGGTGGCAGCGATGGGCAGCACTGCCAGGTGGCACTGATTGGCACTACAGGTGGGCATTGATAGGTGGCACTTGTGGGCATTGATAGGTGGCACTTGTGGGCACTGTTAGGTAGCACTATTTGGTGGCACTGATGAGGCAGATGTGCCTCTTCCACTTGGGGACCGATGTCCCTTACATCCGAGCCGGTGAACGGCTTTTTTTTCTACTCACGCTGTGAGCGTGAGTAGAAAAAAAAAATGATTACCGATCTTTTGTTTACATCATGTGATCAGCTGTCATTGGCTGACAGATGGTCACATGGTAAGGGGCCGGGACCGGCCCTTTACTTGGATCGGTGATCAGCCGAGTCTCAGTGACTCGGTGATCGCAGCGCGCTCGGCGCGCGCCCTGCAGGGCGCGTACAGGGAGCGTGCACAGGGGAGGCCGTCATATGACGGCCTCCCGGGAATTCAGGTCCGCGCTGTGGCCGTCATTCGGCCATAGCGCGGATGTGTAGTGGTTAAGAAACCTGCAGTCAGCTTGAGAAGTATGGCCAAAGCTTTTTTGGCCACCCTTCTCTTTGGGTCCACCAGATTGCACTTAATTGTACTCTCCCATGACCCAGAATTGTGGTTAAAGCCCACTGTCACTTGACTTCACAGAGCTTCTCAAGGCTCTGGAAGGATTCCGTCAATTACTTTTGCTCTCCTGGGACCCGGAATTAGCTGAAAGTGAGCTCAAGAATCCTCACAATAATGCCATTGAGAGCTTGAGCCAGCCGTTCCCGCCCCCTCCTCAGCCAGTACTCCAGTGAGTGTTGGAGGGGAAGAAGGAAGAGCTGTAAGTTACAGTCACTGCTCTCAACTCCAAGTGGACCAAGAACTACGCGATTGGTGGTCATGTAAACACCCAGTTGTCAGTGTTAGAGCCAGTGGGGGACAGCTGCAGCATAGGTATGGGAGGTGAGTATGTATGTTTATTTTTTTAGGATCCCACTTCTCATTTAAAGAAGAATTCCAAACAGGGTATAGTTTTACAGTTGCATTTGTCATACCTCAAACACACAGAAAAACACGGGTCTGCTACCCACACTTAGGGTGCCATTAATAATTAATGACACCACAAACGCGACCTGCAATTGCAGCGTGTTTCCAAAAATGTGAGGCAAAATGCATATTTTTTGTGTGTTTCGTTGCGCATTAGCACAGATGTGAATGCATCCTTAATATTTGCAGGAGGCGCAACTAGCTACATGTAAACAGTAGTAGAAGAGCGCATATTCTCTGCCGGCTGACTACTCAAATGTTCCTTTTTTCTGCATGTTTCAGTAAAGATAAGATGGGATATAGCTTTTAAGAAGAAAGAAGATAGTAGAAGGCCATAAGTGTTATGGCAACTATTATCTTTGACCCTTACAAGGCTAGTCATACACCTATGATAGCAGTCTGAAGATAATTTTTTAATTTTAAAAAATATTAATAGAAAGTTCAAAAATTACTTTAATCCAAAAAAAATGTTGTAGAATGGAAATTTTACAGCCATGTGCCATGGGATAATAGAGCTGCACGATTCTGGCCAAAATGAGAATCACAATTTTTTTGCTTAGGATAAAAAGATAACGATTCTCGCGATGTAAAATCTTTCACATTATACAAAAAAAAAAAGGGGCCAACTTTACTGGTTTATTTTTTTTTTTTTTTTTTAATTCATCCAAAAAAATTGCATTTAAAAGACCGCTGCGCAAATACAGTGTGACATAAAATATTGCAACAACCACCATTTTATTCTCTAGGGTGTCTACTAAAAAAATATGTATAATGTTTGGGGGTTCTAAGTAATTTTCTAGCAAAAAAAAAAAAAGATTTTAACTTGAAACCAACAAATGACAGAAAAAGGTTTAGTGTTTAAAGAGGAAGTAAAGCCTCTGGAAAAACAAAAAAACACCCTGCAAGACAAAGGCATAATGAGCTAGTATGCATAGCATACTAGCTCATTATGAATTACTTACCTGAGATCGAAGCCCCAGCATCGGCCCTCGTTTGCCTCCTCCGACGCCGCCGTCTATCCCGTAGTGACTTCCGGGTATCGCGGCTCTGGTGCTGTGACTGGCCGGAGCCACGATGACGTCACTCCCGCGCATGCGCACTGGTGACGCCACTAGAAACGGCACGCTCAGTGCGCCTGATGTCTACGCGGCATGCGCCGTAGACATCGGTGCCGCTATTTCTGCAAATGTCTCCTAAACCTTTCAGGTTTGGGAGATATTTCTTGCACCTTCAGGTAAGCATTAATCTAGGCTTACCTGTAGGTTAAAGTGGTTGTAATGATTTTACAACCACTTCAAGTGGTTTAAACTTTTTTTCACTTACACACGAAGTCTATTCCATTGACAAATTGTTACAATGTTTAGACTTAAGTTCAACTGATAAAGAATGTTTTGATTTTTGGCAGACTGCCCGTTTTTTTCCTTCCTTTCTTTTGATGGCTGTGGCTTCAGAAGAGCAGAGAGAATTCTTTGCATAGAAAGAATTGTGAAACACTTTAGTCAAGATCGCGATAACGATTCTTGACGATTAATTGTGCAGCTCTAGATAATAGACTATCTTACTATCTGTTTATGCATCTTCAGATACTCAAACAATTGTGCCCAATATGCATGTACATTTCTCTTACCTGAAAATATCACTTCATTATTATTTGCCACTAGTTTTTGAACAGTCAGTAAAGATTGTTTCTGTTTTTGCAAATATCTTCCAAAGATTGTTTTCACAAAAGATTCCTACAAGCCTGGCAATAACTTTGTCCCTGGGTAGTCTAAGGTTGGCCATACTTGTGAATATTTCACAAATATTAGCGGGCAATGGCATATTGGGATAGGGTATGAGCATGGTAAAGTGTTTCTGTTGATTAAGGCTAGATTCACACCTATGCATTTTTAGTGCTTTTTGCCTTTTGCAGATTTGCACTACAGCCCATATACCATGGTTTCCTATGGAACACGTAGTGCAAATCTTCAAAAGGCAAAAAGCACTAAAAATGCCTAGATGTGATTCCAGCCTTATGCCTGATTCACACCTATGTGTTTTTTTCAGTTTTGCAGAAACGCACTACAGTCCATTTAACATGGTTTCCTATGGATGTAGTTGACATCTGTGCATTTTATGGAAAGGACCAGTGTTTTTTTTCTGGTTTTTGGCTCCATAGACTTCAATGGTTTAAAAATGTGTATTGAAAAATGCAAACTGCACCTGCAATATGCAACCTGCATGAGTGTGAATCAGGTCCAAAAGGTGAATAATCACTGCATAATTGCAAAGATTTTTCAACTCTGCATTTTGTCACTAGTCCTCATGATGTTTGGAAGTACTTACAAGGGCTACTGTTAGCAATCACTGGGCCCCGTACAGCCTACCTGACCAGGCCCTCCTAAAATATCAAAACAATATGTTCCCTAAAAAGACATTTAAAATCTTTATTGGCAGACACAAACGCAACATAACTTACTGAACTTCTGTTAAATCTAGAACATAAAAGTGTACTGAGTTAATAAATAAAGCTCTATGTGTGAATGAGGTCTTGGGGCTCATTTACATGGCCACTGTGGCCTGTAAAGTGTGAATCAGTGTTGTGTGTTTTTTTTTTTTTTTTTTTTTATGGTGCACACCTATCAAATTAGTACATATAGTAACAGCCGTCCAAACAAACTACTCATGTTTACTGTATAGGCCAGAGAAACCACATGAATGAGTCTTTAAATTTTTAATTATTTTTTTACATTTTAAATTTAATTTTTTTTTCACAATGTTCTTAGGACAGGTGGTGGAGGGTTTCGTGAAATATCGGGGGTCTAAATAGACCCTCACTGTTAAGAAAGGGACTGAGGATATACATTTAAAATTTTAAAGTTACCAGCAGGAATAAAGGGGAATTTTTTCAAATGGGGATACTTGTTTCTGTAATAAATATCTAAGAGGGGATTTCCCTTGTATTGGAAAGATAGTCTCTCACTTCCTGTTGAGAAAAGGAAATGGGGGACACGGATGGCAAAAAGAAAACAGGCAGCAGAATTAACCTACTCTATCCAAACTTATTTTAAATGATGTGTTTGTGTGTGTTATCAGCTTGACATAATGTGAACACTACAGACATTTTCTAAATAGGTAATATTAGCTATTTCTCAATTTTATACAGCGACAGCATTTTTTGCTGCACTGTACAAAATATTTTTTTTCCCTGAATCGGGGTAGCTGACCTCTTAACACACATTCTAATTCTAGTACTGGCAGAAATTCATTAACTAAGTTGTTTTTAGAGTGTTAACTATATAAGTGTGACCAGCAGGGCTGTATTGATTTTCATTATGCACCTATCGATTACTTTTCTCTTCTTTATGACTGCAGAATGTAAACAGGTGACACATACAGTAGATGCAAAATGAAATGGGTATCTGCATGGTATGTGCACTGCATGTATAGGAAGACATTGTTGAAGACCATATGGGAAAGGTTATTGTGGACAAATAGATAAACATTGGACAGCACAATGTAAATACGTACATCCTCCCTATAATTGGTTCCTGATTGTTTAGTCCTAGTCCTTGCTTACATACATGAGAAATAAAAGTGTTTTGAAATAAAATAATTAATGGCTAGCCTAGCTGCTCCCCTGAAGTTTTGCTGACCAGAACCACCCAGACTGGGGCCTTGGTGGCCAATCTACAATATAATATTTGGTAACCATATGAAATTTTAGTAAATAGCTGTCCACATGATAACCATCTGTACTTATACTGGTCTTTTGAATGCAGTTTAGCAATGGTTTGTGTTCTCTAGAATTTCCAAAGACTTTGTTGGATGACTTTGTTTGAATAATGCTTGGCCTATAAACACATGAAACATGCTGCCTTCATTGTGCAAATATTTAGTCAGCAATGACATTATTAACTCCTTCCTGTCTATTTCATAAGGGGTCATATCCTGCTACACTAACTTTTTTCCTTTTAACTACCAACAATGCATGGAGCAATCTACAAGTGGTTGTAGAGGCTGAAGGTTTTTTACCTTAACCACTTTCGGACCACCCACTGTGTGTGTGTGTGTGTATGTGTGTATGTATGTGTATGTGTGTGTGTATATATATATATATATATATATATATATATATATATATATATATATATATATATATATATATATATATATATATATATATATATATATATTTTCGGTATATAGCTGCCATAACACTGGTTTATTTTTATAAAGCAGGGGTCTTCAAACTCTGGCCCTCCAGTTGTTCAGGAACTACAATTCTCATCATGTCTGTGGATGTCAGAGTTTTGCAATGCCTCATGGGATGTGTAGTTCCACAACAGCTGGAGGGCCGTAGTTTGAAGATTCCTGTTATACAACATGCGATCCTCTGTCAGATAAAAGTGGTAGCGGATTTGCCACTGGATCGCTTTTATGGGCAGCAGGAGAGGTGCCCCCCCTCCACACTTCCTGGTAATTTTCCCCGCTTGCTGGAGATGTCGGTAGCGGCAAAAACTATATGACCGTCTGGAGTGCTGGGCAGGAACTCGAGTGAGTGCAAGTTGGCTCTCACTCGACTATATGCCCTTGGGAGACTCAAACGTCACTTCTGCCCTCCGGCCTTAAAGGGCCCTTTTTTTGTGTGTTTATGTAAAATTGTAAAATGACTTTTTTTTTTTTTTTTTTTTTTGCTTTTAAGTGTAAATGAGAGGTCTAAGGTCTTTTTCACCCCAGATCTCACATTTTGAAGAGGCCCTGTCCTGCTTACCTCTATTACAAGGGATGTTTACATTCCTTGTACAGGCAGTCCCCGAGTTACGAACACAATAAGGACTGTAGGTTTGTTCGTAAGTGGAATTTGTAAGTCAGAACACTGCATTTAAGTGTAACTTCCGCCTGTGTATGGATGTTGGATGTTCCGGGCGCTTGTTATGTTATCTGGGGCTCTTCTGGCCATGCATGTAGTACTGCAGTGTGGGATGTGCTCGGAGGTATCCAAGACCAACATGGAGCATAAGTGGCCAACATTTCAGGCCGTTCGTAAGTAGGATTCATTCGTAACTCGGGTGTTTGTAACTCGGGGACTGCCTGTAATAGGAATACAAGTGATTTCAATTTTTTTTTTTTTTTTAAAGGGACAGTGTAAAAAAGGAAAATAATAATAAAAAATGTTTAAAGCGCCCTGTCCCTCCGAACCCGTGTGCGGAAGCGACCGCATATGTAAGTCGCGCCCACATAAGTAAACGGTATTCAAATAACACGTGGGAGGTATTGCCGTGATCATTAGAGTGAGATCAATAATTCTAGCACTAGACTTTCTCTGCAACTCTAAATGGGTAACCTGTAAAAATTTTTTAAAGCCTCACCTATGGAGATTTTTAAGTACCGTACTTTGTTGCCATTCCACGAGCGTGCACAATTTTAAAGCATGACATGTTAGGTGTCAATTAACGTCGTAGCATCGTTTTTCACATTCTACAAAAAAATTGGGCTAACTTTACTGTTTTCTTATTTTTTAATTCAAAAAAGTGTATTTTTTTTTTCAAAAAAATTGCGTTTGTAAGACCGCTGCCCAAATGCGGTGTGACAAAGTATTGCAACAATCTCAATTTTGTTCTCTAGGTTCTCTAAGTAATTTTCTAGAGAAAAATACTGATTTTAACTTGTAAACAACAAATGTCAGAAATAGGCTTGGTCCTTACTTAACCACTTGCTGACTGTCCATAGCCGAATGAGGGCTACAGCGTGGTTGGATAACTCTGGGAGGGAGTACTATGACCTTCTCCCAGAATTGCGCCCCTGGGAATGTCATGGATCGGGGAAAGGGCCAATGACAGCGGCCCTTTACCACGTGATCACGCCATTCAATGACAGCGTGATTACTTGTAAACAAACCAGAGCATGTCCGGTTCGGCTCGCCCCCCTCTCCTCACGCTGATCATTACTGTTTGTGAGGACAGGGGAGAGCCAGGTGCAGCAGTGCTGTGGGCTGAATCTGAAGCTCCCACAGCCCTGATCTGTGCCCATCCATGGCTCATTCATCCATGGCTCATTCATCCATGGCTCATTCATCCATGGCTCATTCATCCATGGCTCATTCATGTCTCATCCATGCCCAATCCATGGCTCATCCCATGTCTCATCCATGCCCCATCCATTCATGCTCAATCCATGGCTCATTCATGCTCACACAACCCCACCCATGACTCATCCGTGCCACATCAGTAATCATCTGTGCTCATCCATGGCACATCAGTTTTCATCCGTGTGACACCAGTTTTCATCCGTGTGCTCATCTGTGCCACATCAGTGCTCATCTGTGCCACATCCATGCCACATCAGTTCTCATCCATGCCACATCAGTTCTCATCCATGCCACTACATACAGTGCCTCACAAAGGTGTAATAGGTAGTCAAATTTGATTTAAAATGTATGTCCCTAGAATGCCTGGCGTTGCTCCCTGCATGTTGGGCCTCCCTGTGTCGTGGCTTTGTAAAAGTCTCACACATGTGGTATCGCCATACTCTGGACGAGTAGCAGAATATATTTCTTTATCGTACATCACGGGACACAGAGCCATAGTTATAACTGTATGGATAATATAGGCACCTTCAGTTGATGGACGCTGGCACACCCAATACAGGAAGTTGCCTCCCTATATAACCCCTCTTCCTACCAGGAGTACCTCAGTTTTTTCGCCAGTGTCTAAGGTGTTGGTCACGGGTGAAGTTTTCCTCCTGAAGAGCTCCGCTGGAGGGATCCTTACTGGATTTAAATAGCCTCCACAGACTGGATTCATCCAAAGTGCCACTGTGGCCAAAGTAGATGGTACCCAGGCCTTGTATAGGAAGAACGAGGTTTTTCCTGTAACACCTCTCCTTGCAGGGCTGGACCCCGGGACCCAGGGCTTTGGTCACGCTCACATTACCTAAAAGTTTTTCCTGGCGGGGTGCTATACAGGTCCAAGGGAGTGGAACCCTGATAAAAAAAGGGACCTGGTCCTTGAAGGTTTTGCTAACGCAGCCCGTCGTGATGGGTGAAGATTGGATCTGTCTGTCATCATCAGTATCCTGCGGTGAGGATAAGGTAAGGGAAGAGGCCTAGGAACTGTAAAAAGTCCACCTATGTTTTTGCTTCCTTGAGGAAAAAATGTTGTCATGCCTTTAAAATCTCCACTAGATGGAGTACAATGCATACCTTAGTTTGTGTTTCTCTCTCTGGCTCATGTGTCTGGACTTGGACTTAGCAGCAGCTTGTCTCAGCGGGGATTCCTCACAGTGAAAAGATTTGCCATATTGCACTTCTCCTGGGGGCATTAGGGGGTTTTGTTCCCCCTGCAACCCCCCCCGCGCTGGGTTTTTTTCCCCACAAACGGTTCCATTAGCCCCTGCTTCTCCTCCCCTCTTGCTGGATCTGCTGAGTGACAGACCTGAATGCCACCCGCGCGGGGGAAGTGTCCAAGTTGCAAAACAGGAGGGGGCGGGGCCTAAGTGCGGCACCGTATGCGGGACGTAGCGTCCACGAGGACACACTGCGCAGGAGAGAAGCGGAGTACAAAAAGCAGTCTCTCCTCAGCTGGATAGCTGGAGAGCGCGCTGGCCCATCTCACGGGACACAGGAGCGGGGGGGCACGTGACATGGCATTACAGGCATTCCCAATAGAGGGAAAACATTTTTTCTGGCGCTAGGCTGAACTATTATTAGTGGCATTTTTATTTGCTAGACTACTGTTCAGCAAAATAGTGCATTAAAATAGTGCCTCTGCTTTTGTGCTTAGTACTATGCCTTTCAAAAAGGCAAAAACCTCAAAGGTACCAAAAATATCATCCCCAGGCACTGAGGACTCTAGTCATGCCTCCACATTGTCATCTTCTCCTGAAATACCAGAAGTGGCTAGCCAGGGTGAGCCATTGGGACCAGTAGGTGTTGCAGCTGCTTCGGACAACTCAGCCCCTATATACAGTCAGGTCCATAAACATTGGGACATCGACACAATTCTAATCTTTTTGACTCTATATACCACCACAATGGATTTGAAATGAAACGAACGAGATGTGCTTTAACTGCAGACTTTCAGCTTTAATTTGAGGGTATTTACATTTAAATCAGGTGAACGATGTAGGAATTACAACAGTTTGTATATGTGCCTCCCACTTTTTAAGGGACCAAAAGTAATGGGACAATTGGCTGCTCATCTGTTCCATGGCCAGGTGTGTGTTATTCCCTCATTATCCCATTTACAAGGAGCAGATAAAAGGTCCAGACTTCATTTCAAGTGTGCTATTTGCATTTGGAATCTGTTGCTGTCAACTCTCAATATGAGATCCAAATAGCTGTCACCATCAGTGAAGCAAGCCATCATTAGGCTGAAAAAGAAAACAAACCCATCAGAGAGATAGCAAAAACATTAGGTGTGGCCAAATCAACTGTTTGGAACATCCTTAAAAAGAAAGAACGCACCAGTGAGCTCAGCAACACCAAAAGACCCAGAAGACGACGGAAAACAACTGTGGTGGATAAAAAAAATGGAGGATGGGGGCGGGACTTTGTGTGAGGCATGTTGGTGAATATGTCCACATTATAAAAACTGTGATGGTAAGATGTCTAGAGTTGATCCTGTATCAAATGATGATACCCACAGAATATATTGCAAGGAAATGATACATAGTTTAATACAGAAAGATCATAAAACCACATACATGATAAAAGGAGTACATTTGGGCTACAATGAGGTATGTTGACATACGAAGTTTACAGACATGGTTTGAATAATGATAATACATGTACAGGACATGGTAAAATAGTGTAACACATGGTACAATAAATAGATGTATGCATCGA
The DNA here is from genome assembly GCF_042186555.1 of Aquarana catesbeiana. NCBI lineage: Eukaryota > Metazoa > Chordata > Amphibia > Anura > Ranidae > Aquarana > Aquarana catesbeiana. The sequence continues at coordinate 257,923,280 of NC_133327.1, read as the reverse complement.
TAGATGTTAACTCTACGCGTTTCTTGGCTTAAAACCAATCGTCAGCAGTCTGATGCAGTGTAGCTGCATTGAAAGAATAACTGTGTGTCAGTAAAAGTATGGGGAAAATGGACGCATAAACATGCAAAATAGTTTAGATATGGTCTCCTTGGAGCGTTCTCTCTGCCTCAACCCCGGGTGAGATTCAGTGTACCCGGACCAACATTGCACCACATTGTATGGGTTATCATTCACCCATGCATCGTCTGTGACCATCGGCCCCGACCGACCAGGTGGCCGGAGCACCTACAAGGGCCACCAAGCGGGGACAGATAGCGAGGCCCAGAGAATGGGAAAAACCACATTGTATGGGTTATCATTCACCCATGCATCGTCTGTGAGTATATCTAAACTATTTTGCATGTTTATGCGTCCATTTTCCCCATACTTTTACTGACACACAGTTATTCTTTCAATGCAGCTACACTGCATCAGACTCCTGACGATTGGTTTCAAGCCAAGAAACGCGTAGAGTTAACATCTATCGATGCATACATCTATTTATTGTACCATGTGTTACACTATTTTACCATGTCCTGTACATGTATTATCATTATTCAAACCATGTCTGTAAACTTCGTATGTTAACATACCTCATTGTAGCCCAAATGTACTCCTTCTATCATGTATGTGGTTTTATGATCTTTCTGTATTAAACTATGTATCATTTCCTTGCAATATATTCTGTGGGTATCATCATTTGATACAGGATCAACTCTAGACATCTTACCATCACAGTTTTTATAATGTGGACATATTCACCAACATGCCTCACACAAAGTCCCGCCCCCATCCTCCATTTTTTTTTGTACAATATGGGATGGAGGCATGTTGGTGCATTCACACAAAATGAGTGGACAGGTCACAACCCCAATTTGACATATAATTACCAGGGTGGTAGACACCTGTTCCCTGTGACCTGACAATCCACCTATCAAACTCATACCTCCCAATCCCATTTACCCTCCTCATGCCATACCTACCCATTTCCTATCTTATCCATTCCTCACACTGTTACATTATTTATCTTTTCATTTTTGTTTTGCTTTGTTGTCTTCCTCTTCCCCTTGGTATCTTTTATGTTATAGAGACCGATGGTCCCCCTCTCGCCTACTGACTTACTTCAGTGCAAGAGTTACACTAACACAGCTATTGATACCGTTAGCTTATCCCATTTGCTTTCTTTGTTTTTGTTATTTCTCTTTTTAGCTAAATTAATACTGATTCAATTCAGGGCTGAAAATTTGTGTCGTCATTGTCCCCCCCTTTAGTCAGGCAAATACTGATTTAATTCAGGGCTAAAGTTGTCCCTCTTTGTTGTTCGTTTTTTGTCCTTTGTCTCTTTTTTCTTTGCTTATTGGGTTTATTTGTTTTCCCTTTAGTCAGACAATATAAACTGATTTAATTCAGGGCTAAAGCTGCTCTCTATTTCTGTTTTTGTTTTTATTCATCCTCTTATCTGTCCAACTTGTCTCCCATTTTTTACCTTTTTATTCTCTGTTTGCCCCTTAGTCATACCAGTTAAATATCCAGGATTACAGTTATTCCATCCACACTCTCTTGCTAAATGACTTCATTCATTGCAAGATTCTGTGGCTACTATGTCACTTTCTCTGCCAATCACTGTTTCCAATCAGGGCAGAGACCACCAGCCTTCATATGGCTTGCCTATTTTATTTATTTTGCCCTTCCCTTTATTTTCCTTTTCTTTTGTATTCATAGCATCTATATATTTTTTATTCTCCCTGATCATACACGCTGTCTGCTTGCTGCTCTCTGGATGCAGTTGGTGCCGGGATCTATCTGGTCTTTTCCCGGGGTTGCGATGCGCCCAGTCCATTACCCGCCACCCGCCCTACCATTGACGGGGGCGGGTCCTGGCCTCGACGCATCGGCGTCATTACTCCCACGTCCCGCCTCCGGCGCCTTTGGCTGCCGTAGGCGGAGCCTATTGGTGATTTACCAACCAGGACCTTGACGCTGCTGGGTTGGGGGGTGGCCACACGATGTTCCTGGCTGCCCGCCCCCCGCCACGTCATCAGGTCCGCCTATGACGTTGGCGTGAGCGCGCCCCTAGCCCTCGGCTTTATTACGGCCGTCACTGGCCGGGCACCTCGTGCGCTCACCATGTCTCTTCGGGGTACGTCAACTGGCCCGGCTATCTCACCACAGGTAACTTCCTTATACACTCTTACACTTCTTCACTGACACCTGCAGTGGCTTCCTGGTTTTGCACACTCACATTTCGGTTCACATATTTCCTTCTTGTGTGATGGGCTATTCCCACTACTCATACCTATGTACACTCTGGGCCCCTCTCCTTGTCTTTTCCTCCCTTTTCACTCCTCCATTCACTCCCTTATTTTCACTCAAGTCACTCACACTCTCATCTCCTTTTTTCATTCCCAGCGTTTTTCCCATTCTCTGGGCCTCGCTATCTGTCCCCGCTTGGTGGCCCTTGTAGGTGCCCTTGTCAAAATTTTGATTACAGTTGCTGCAGTGACCTCTCTGCTGCCCACATCAATGGTTCCAACTCTGGGGGGCCTTTTTTGCTAATCCAACAGCGCTTGGCTCTGTCAACTCTTCACTGTATGATCCCTAGCATGCTGTCTTTATTCCAACTCATGCGTTTTTCAATTGAATAATGCTCTAGGGGTAAGTGTCAGCTCTTAATACCTGTGTGCAGCCTCTCTTTATCCTGACCTGTTTTTCACATATATGGAAGTATTGGGTCTTGCGTCCTCACTGACCCTCACAGTTCCCCTCCCCCCTTTTTCTTCCCCCCCCTTCCTTCCTTTTCCCCCCTCCCCTCTTTTCCTCCCCCCTCCCCCCTCCCCCCCCCTTCCCCTCTTTCCCCCTCCTCCCCCCCCCCCTTCCCGTCTTCCCCCCTGACTCATATCCTTCTCCCCCATTCCTCTGTAAATCCCCTCTTCACCACCATTTCACATATCCAATTCCTATCATCCTTTTTTGCACATTGGTTCTTGAAGTTTGGAGCTGTATCACTGGTACCCCTATATCTTACTTCCCCTTCAGTTCCTGGTCCAGTGACCCTTATAAATTAATCATTCAATAAATTTTATTTACTAGAGGCTGTTTGCTATCCCCTGTGTTCGCCGCGGGGGGAATTTTATGGGGCCCTACATATTCACAGAGAATTTCTGAACGGGTGAGCTGGTCCTTATTTTATTTAATTTGTATGTGATTGTTTAATGCTTTATTGTAATGACTTTGCTGCAACCTAAATTTCTTATGTATTTTTGGTTTTGTTTGTATTCATTATTATTGTTTTTTCATGCTACATTATAGATTTTACTCTCCTGAGGAAGCGGTGAATACCGTGAAACCGGTCGAGAATCCAAGCTATATATGTACCCTCTGTCATTATTGGATGTAATCCGTATGGTTGTATATATTGCTCTTGCATCATATTATTTCTCTCTTAAACCTCCTTTTACTAAATATCCAACTATCTTGAGTACCGTAATAGTCCCTCCCCTTGTTTCCCCTCGTGTGGGGGGTTGGGATATCGGCCGACAGAAGCAGCCAACTGCGGCCGCTCCTTACCCCCTTACCTTTTCTTGTATTAGACAATTGGGATGATGGTACGTTTATTTTGGTAATTTAATTTTTCTAATATAGGCGCTCTTCCTTACTGACCTGAATCCGATTGAGCATGCATTTCACTTGCTGAAGACAAAACTGAAAGGAAAATGCCCCAAGAACAAGCAGGAACTGAAGATAGTTGCAGTAGAGGCCTAGCAGAGCATCACCAAGGATGAAACCCAGCGTCTGGTGATGTCTATGCATTCCAGGCTTCAGACTGTAATTGACTGCAAAGGATTTGCAACCAAGTATTAAAAAGTGAAAGTTTGATTGTTAATCTGTCCTATTACTTTTGGTCCCTTTAAAAAGTGGGAGGCACATATACAAACTGTTGTAATTCCTACACCGTTCACCTGATTTGGATGTGAATACCCTCAAATTCAAGCTGAAAGTCTGCAGTTAAAGCACATCTTGTTCGTTTTATTTCAAATCCATTGTAGTGGTGTATAGAGCCAAAGAGATTAGAATTGTGTCCCAATATTTATGGACCTGACTGTACGTTACTGAAGATGCCTTTTCCTCCGCCCTGTTGGGACTTGAGGAAAGACTGGTGGCTTTACTCTCATCCTCCATCCAAAAGGGAGAGAAAGCATGGTAGATCACCTTCCCCCACCACAGACTCATTATCGAGGGAACAGTGGGTAGAGGATGAGGTGTTACGCTCAGGGGATCATAAGGAAGGACAATCCCGTGACTTTTCTTCGGAAGAATCAACAGTGGATGAACCCTTTTTGGCTTCACAATCTGAGAAATACAGTCGCTTACGAAATTGGTTCGTTCGGCTTTTAAACTGCCCCTAACTGAGTCAGCCGAGAGTTCCGTTTCTTTTTTTCCTTTTTTCCTTTTTTTTCCTTTTTATGGAGATCGGCTATTTGGGAATGATTTGGACAAATGCATCCAAAGGATTTCAAGTGGGAAAAGTACTCTTTTGCCAGTCAAAAGAAGGAATAAACGCCCTTCATTTAAGCGAGCTCTTTCTCCAGCGCCGGGGGCATCTGCCTCTAGGCAGTCGTGACGGCCTCCGCCGTCACAGTTTAGAGAAAAGACTCAGGGTCAGGCCCAGGCACAAAAGAAGTCCTGGGGCTGCAAACCTCCAAAGCAGAGTTCTAAAGCCTCATTGTGAAGGGGCGCCCCCGCTCGCCAGGGTGGGGGGGGGGAGACTTCTGCAGTTCTCAGAAGTCTGGCAAGAGGAAATTCAGGACAAATGGGTCATCTCCAGGATAACTCTAGGGTACAAGCTGGAGTTTCGGGAGTTCCCACCGCCTCGTTTTCTGAGATCAAACGTTCCCAAAGATCCAGGGAAAAGGCAATCTCTGTTTCAGGCATTAGACTCTTCACGGTACTGAAACCAAATGGAGATGTCAGACCCATCCTAGATCTCAAAGATCTGAACCAGTTCCTGAAGGTCCGCTCCTTTCGCATGGAATCAATCAGGTCAGTGCTTTCTATCCTACAAGGAAGGGAACTTCTGGCGTCTATCGACATCAGGGATGCATATCTGCATGTTCCTATATTTCCAGCGCACCAAAGGTTTCTGCGGTTCGAGGTAGAACAGCATCATTTTCAGTTTGTAGCCTTGCCCTTCGGGCTGGCTACAGCACCCCGTGTATTTACAATAGTTCTGGCTCCACCTCTAGCCAGGCTAAGGGCGCAGGGCATAAAAATCCTGCCATACCTGGACGATCTATTGCTAATAGACCAGTAGGTGGCCAGCTTGGAGCAAAGCGTGTGCATTACAACCAAATACCTGGAAAATCTAGGTTGGATTCTCAACCTAGAGAAGTCTTCCTTAAAACCACTAAAAAGGCTGGAGTACTTGGGTCTGATCATAGACACAGCCCAGGAAAAGGTGTTCTTGCCTCAGGTAAAGATCAACGCCATAAGAGAGCTGGTACAGGTGGTCAGATTGAAAAAAGATCCCTCCATTCGCCTTTGCATGAGGTTGTTAGGAAAGATGGTGGCTTCATTCGAAGTGGTTCCCTATGCCCACTTCCATTCGAGACTGTTGCAAAACAGTATCCTGTCTGCTTGGAACAAAATGGTTGAAGCTCTAGATTTGCCAATGCGGCTGTCCCCAAGGATGTCCCAGAGCCTCAGTTGGTGGTTGGTAACCCAGAATCTTCTGAATGGAAAATTCCTTCAGACCAGTTATCTGGAAAGTGATAACGACAGATGCCAGCCTTTCAGGTTGGGGAGCAGTAATACAAAAAAGACAACTGTCCAGGGACAGTGGTCAAGAACCTGAAAGAACCTTGCCCATCAACATCCTAGAGATTCGGGCAGCGCCTCTGACTCTGAAGGCCTGGACATTCAGGTTACGGGGTTGTCCTGTCAGGATCCAATCCGACAGTGCCACAGCTGTGGCCTATATCAATCACCCAGGGGGCACCAAGTTTTCGCAGCGCAGAGGGAGGCGAACCATATTCAAACTTGGGCAGAAAGGAATGTTCCGTGCCTATATGCAGTTTTCATTCCGGGAGTAGAGAATTGGCAGGCAGACTACTTGAGTCACCAGCAGTTATTTCCGGGGGAAATTTTCCTGGCTGTTTGCCAAAGATGGGGGACTCCGAACGTAGATCTTCTGGCGTCCGGGTTCAACGTGAAGTTGGTCAACTTTGTGTCCAGGACAAGGGATCCACTCACATGCGGAACAGATGCGTTGGTGACCCCGTGGGATCAGTTCTCACTGATTTATGCATTTCCCCCTATTCAATTGCTGCCACGACTTCTTTGCAGGATCAAGCTGGAAGGAAAGCTGGTAATTCTTGTAGCCCCAGCATGGCCCAGAAGGTCCTGGTATACAGAATTTGTAAAGATGGCGGTGGGGGATCCATGGTCCCTTCCACTTTGTCCAGACCTACTTTCACAGGGGCCGATATTCCATTCTACCTTACAAACCCTAAATTGAATGGCTTGGCTATTGAAACCCACATTCTGAAGAAACGTGGGCTATCCGTGTCAGTTGTCTTTACCTTGATTAATGCAAGGAAGCCAGCTTCCAGAATCATATATTAGAGTCTGGAAGGCTTATGTTTCTTGGTGTGAATCTAAGGGTTGGCACCCTCTGAAGTATAGCATAAGCAGAATTCTTGCCTTTCTACAATGAGGGGTAGAGATGAAGCTGGCCTTGAATACTATTAAGGGTCAAGTCTCGGCTTTATCGGTCTTATTTCAAAGACCGCTTGCTTCGCATTCTTTGGTCCGGGTTTTTATACAAGGGGGGATGCGGCTTAATCCGCCAGTTAGATCACCTTTGAACCCTTGGGACTAGAATTTAGTTTTGTCAGTGTTGCAAAAACAGCCCTTTAAACCAATACAGCATACTCCCTTAGTCCTTCTGGCAAGGAAGTTGGTGTTCTTGGTTGCTATATCCTCAGCCAGGAGTGTTTTGGAATTGCCTGCTCCTTCTTGTAAAGAGCCATATTGGATTATTCACGAGGACATGGTCGTGTTGCGTCCACATCCAAGTTTTCTGCTTAAAGTGGTCTCAGGTTTTCACCTGAACCAAGATATTGTCCTACCATCATTTTGTACAAAACCATGTTCTAGGGAAGAGAAGTCACTACATTGTTTTGATGTGGTGAGAGCGGTCAAGGTCTATTTAAAGACGCCTGCTCAGATCCAGAAGACTGATGTCTTATTTGTGCTGCCAGAGGGTCCTAGGAAAGGACAGGCAGCATCGAAATTCACTATTTATAAGTGGATTCGGCAAGTTATAATTCAGGCTTATGGTTTAAAAGGTAAGATTCCGCCTTTTCAAGTCAAAGCGCACTGTACCAGAGCAGTTAGTGCTTCTTGGGCAGTCCATCACCAGACCTCCATGGCTCAAATCTGTAAGGCTGCAACTAGGTCTTCAATACATACATTCACCAGATTTTATCAGGTAGACCTAAAAAGGCATGAAGATATCGCCTTTGGGCGAAGTGTGCTGCAGGCAGAAGTATAGATCCTCAAGTCCGTGGGCGCCCTGCGGGTTGTGTCTCCTTCCCTTCAAATAGCATTGCTATGGGACGTCCCATATAGTTAATACTATGGCTCTGTGTCCCGTGATGTACAATAAAGAAAAGAGGATTTTTATAACAGCTTACCTGTAAAATCCTTTTCTCGGAGTACATCACGGGACACAGAGGTCTCTCACCTCTTTTGGGGATTTGTGTATATTGTCTTGCTACAAAAACTCCTGGTAGGAGGAGGGGTTATATGGGGAGGCAACTTCCTGTATTGGGTGTGCCAATGTCCATCACCTGACGGTGCCTATATTACCCATATAGTTAATACTATTCTGTGTCCTGTGATGTACTCCAAGAAAAGGATTTTACAAGCAAGCTGTTTTAAAAAACCTATTTTTGGGGTGTAATTTGTGGTGTATATACATGCTATGTGTTAGAAATATCTTATAAATGGACAACTTTGTGTAAAAAAAAAAAAAAAAAAAAAAAAAAAAAAGCGTTTTCATTTTCTTTCCACATTTTCCAAAAACTTGTGGAAAAAAATGACATGTCCAAAAGACTCATTATGCCTCACAGAATATACATTGGGGTGTTTACTTTCCAAAATGGGGTAATATTTTGGGCGTTTCCATCGTCCTGGTACTCCAGGGCCTTCAAAAGTGTAAGAGGTAGTCAAGAAATTGTATGTGCAATTTATGCTCCTAGAACACCTGATGGTGCTCTCTGCATTTTGGGCCTCTCTATGTGGCCAAGCTCTGAAAAAGTCCCACATGTGGTATTGGGAGGAGTAGCAAAATTTATTTTTGGGGTGTAATTTGTGGTTTGCATATGCTGTGTGAGAGAAATAACTTGTTAATATGACAATTTTGTGAAAAAAAAAATAAAGGGAAAAACATTTTTTTAAATTTTGCTAAGAATTGTGGGAAAACATTACAACTTCAAAAAACTCACCATGCCTCTTGCTTAATACCATGGAATGTCTACTTTCTAAAAAGGGGTAATTTGCAGGGTATTTGTACTGTCCTGGCCTTTTAGGGTTTCGCGAAATGAGATGGGCCATCAGTACATCAGGTGTGATCAATGTTTAATGATTGGCACCATAGCTTGTAGACTCTAATGGCCCGTACACACGATCCGAATATCGTTCGACAGATCGTACAACTTTTTTCGCTTAATAGTCGCAAGTAGAAATTTAATAGGTAACTAAAGTTACAAATTCTCGTATGACAGAAAAAAAATCGGAAGTGATGTCGTGTTGTAATGTATTTCTATTGCATTTTCGGACTAAACTAAAATCGTACAGTCTGTTATTGTACGAGGAAAATTTTCGTGCTTGTCCGATCGAATAATATTGGATGAACTGACGTGATCGACTCTCGAAAGTAGTGTACACACAATCCGAAAATCGTACGATTCTTCCTCGGGCGACAGTTTTCGTACAAAATTTGGACCGTGTGTACGGGCCATTACTTTCACAAAGACCAAATAATTTACACAGGTTTTGGTTATTATTACCAAAGATCTGTAGCAGTATAAGTTTTGGCCCAAATTTATAAAGAAAAGTTACTAATTTGCAAAATGTTATAACAACCGAAAAAAATGCTGTGTTTTTTTTTTTTCCCCTGAGGTGATCAAATACCACCAAAAGAAAGCTCTATTTGTGTGGGGGGAAAAAAAAAGGACAAAAAATTCTTATGAGTACAGTGTTGCATGAACGGGGTTTAAGTGCCCAGTGGGCAAGTGGTAGTCTTAATGAAGTCTTGATTTAAAAAAAAAAAAAGTTTTCCCTGCAAGTTAATGTTCTCATGTGCTTCAACTGGCCTTCTTTCTGGGTTTGCAAGTGCTCTGGCTGTTTGAATGATTGAGCCGTGGTGACATCACGATTGTGGCACACCTATCTGAAGGAATGGCATACTCAGTATGCTGTCCCTTCAGAGTCCAGTGCGCGTGCGGCAGAAATGGTGAATGGCTCCTAAACGGTGCTTGTACCTACAGGTAAGCTTTATTATGAGCTTAACGGTAGGTACTAGTGTGCAAGCAGTCTTCACTACCGCTTTAATGCATTCTCTACAATTAGCCTGGGTTCACACCTATGCGTTTCCGCACATCTAATTCGCATAGCAGGAGAATATGACTGGCTCCCTATGGAGCCGGTTCACATATCTCCGGGGCGGCTGCGGAGCGCACTGTACAAAAACGCTGTGCGTCTTTGGCTCCGTTTCAGGGCCGAATTCGGGCATAGAATCGCTCCTGTGCGATCCGCAGCCCGTTGTAGTGTGAACCCGGGCTTAAGGAAAAAACATTCAGTGTCCAGACCCCCCCTCCCCAATATACTTCAACTGAGCCCGATCCTAATCCAGTACTGTGCGTGAGAGCAACCCCTCTCTCTCCCTCCTCATAGGCTCAGAGCCAGCAGTGAGATCCATTGCTGCTGCTGCCAATCAAAGTTAGTGAGCAGAGAGCGAGGGCGGACCAAGCTGTGCTGTGTGTTTTCATTGACTCGATCAAGGCCAAAGGAGTGCCCCATAGAAAACCGCTTGCTATGGGGGCACGTGGCAGAGCCGAAAGTGCTAGCGGGGGTCCCAGAAGAAGAGTATCAAGGCATTGTACAGAGCAGACAAGTATAATCTGTTTGTTATTTATAAAAGGTTGGACCTTTTTTTTTTTTTTTTTATCACTTTAGTTTAATGACTTATCACATAATTGAAAATACACAGTGCAAAGATCTGATTTAGAGCATTTGTTTGAAATGGGTCACCTCTCAGGATATCGCATGCCAGGCATGTCACAGACCTATAGGAGGTGATTTACTAAGAAGAAGGCACTGCACCAGATCATACATTAATTGGTGCGCCTAAAAAGTAATTAATTGAATGTGCGAACCGGTGCACATTGAAGCGCAAATAATGATAATAAATACCCACATATGTAAACTGCAACTGGCGCTAGGGTAACTGCGGTTTTCTCATTGATAATAGCGCACGCCCAATACAATTGGTTAATTTCATCTCATTGGATGTGTCTTGCTAGGCAATTAGTAGGTGTACTCAGTTAAAGGGGTTGTAAAGGTATTTTTTTTTTTTTTTTAAAATAACAAACATGTTATACTTACCTTCACTGTGCAGCTCGTTCTGCACAGAGTGGCCCCGAACCTGGTCTTCTGGGGTCCCTCGGCGGCTGTTTCAGCTCCTCCCCGCAAGCATTTACCACCTTAATGCGAGCTCCCTCGCATGGTGGTGAGTGCTTGCGGGCGCGCTCCCGTGATACAGCCGGCGGCTATAGCCGCTCGCTGTATCACTCGGCCCCGCCCCCCGGCGCGCCGCGTCATCGGATGTGATTGACAGCAGCGCGAGCCAATGGCTGCGCTGCTTTCAATCCATCCACTGCAGCCAATCAGCGACCAGGCTGAGCTGCAATGAAGATGACAAGGACGAGCAGCGAAGATTCGAGGCGTCAGGTAAGTAAAACGGGGGGGCTGGGGGCGGCGGTACTGTCAAAAGTTTTTTCACCTTAATGCATAGAATGCATTAAGGTGAAAAAATTTTTACCTTTACAACCCCTTTAATTAACCCTTTTGATGCTAGTCTCATTCCTATTACTACTTTGACTTTTTTTTTTTTTTTTTTTTTCTTTTTTTTACCCAAATCTTTCAATACATTACAAAAAACAGAGAAGTGTTTCTAAACCCAATAATTTAAACATTTCAGATCTTGATCTTTAAAGGTGACCATACACTGTAATCATTTAAATCTTAAATTATATTTAGTGCAAGAGCCTGATTGATTTCCTATATTTTGAATGAATTGTTCAAGTGCGTCTTCCTATTACCTATTTTGCCTAAATATCGAGTTGTACAGAGATTGGCCAATCAGATTGCATAGAGCATGACCATCTTAAGTGACAAATTTGGAATGTAGATGTGCCATGACCCACTTGTATTTTCCAAACGGTATTTCTTGGGCATTATATGAGGCACATGAGAAACTACCTTTTTTTTTTTTTTTTTTTCCCAAGACTTGCTAGAGTGATCAGGAAACTTCAAACTACGGCTCTGAAGCTGTTGTGGAACTCCACATCCCATGAGGCATTGTAAAACTCTGACACTCACAGACATGACTAGGCATGATAGGAATTGTAGTTCCTGACCAACTGGTAGGCCGTAGTTTGAAAACTCCTGTGCTAGACCATTATTATGCCTCCAGAATCGGGAGTGTGGCATCTATCCAACTTCTCTCTGCTGGTGGACACAAGAACCTACATCTCTCTCTCTCTCTCTCTCTCTCTCTCTCTCTATATATATCTATATCTATATCACACACACACACACTGAAGCAGGAGGCAATATACATTGGCCCGGAAGTGAATTTGAACACAGGAAGTAGGTGTGTGTTTTTGAGTTCAAATCATTTAGACATACACTCATGACCCACACAAACGCTACCCCATGTAAAAATAAATTTAAAAAAATCTTAATTTGCAAATAAGGATCATCTCTTCCTTTGAACAGGCGGGGCATGGTGGTGGGAACAAATTAGCAGCAGTACAAGAAGGAGGGGCATGATGATATTCCTGTGTGCTGGCCACCGCTTCTGGGAACCAGATATGCGCCACGGGTACATACCTCCACGCACACAGCAGTTGCGCATATCACATACACAGCTGTCGCGCATCTAGATAGATTTGGCGCATCCAGCTGCAGGGACCCACTTTTTATGTAAAATTAATAGTAAAGCAGATGCAGATTTCCAGGACTGGACTAACAAATGTTTATAGTGAAAGGTAACTGGTGTTTTCTATTAAACAAAGTCTAAATGGGCCATTGACATGCATCACAGTTGAACTTAGGAATGTGTCTTTGCAAAGTTAAGCTAAATGAAATCCTTTCTGATTTTTGCTTGGGGGATAGAGTGCAGAGGGATTAGAAGTCTTGTCAGTTTTTGGGGATGTCTGCAACCCTGATAGGGTGAAGACACCTCCCAAACTTTGCCAGTTTCTCCTTCAAATTTTTTTCACTTCCTGTCACATAGCCAAACAGGAAATGAGGGTAAACACTACCAATGTCTTTCATTTTGCTCTGTACACCCCAAATTATTAGGTATCTTGGACTTTGGGGTTTATTTACTAAAGGCAAATCCACTTTGCACTACAAGTGCACTTGGAAGTGCAATTGCTGGAGATCCGAGGGGGACATGCAAGGAAAATAAAAAAACGCATCTTTGCTTCTACGTGATTGGATGATAAATTCACCAGTGCTTCCTCTCAGATTTACAGCGAGTACACTTGTATTGCAGAGTGGATTTGCCTTTAAACCCCGAAATACCTAATAATTTGGGGTGTACACAACAAAGTGCTAGAGTGCAATTTGCCTAATGGGGACACTAGTTAGATTGACCTGTGTGTTGCCAAGGAAAGACATTGGTAGGGTTTTACCCTCACTTCCTGTTTGGCTATGTGACAGGAAGTGAAGCCAATTTTCAGAAAAGGGATACAAAGCCCAACCTAAAAAAGACAAACTGGGGTTCTAAAACACACTTGGTTTCCCTCAAATTCCCACAATTAGAATAGGATTGTCTTGAGTTAGATTCTAGCTCAGTGCTCTAAATCTGTGGTTTTCAACCCTGTCCTCATGTACCCCCAACAGGCCATGTTTGCAGGTTTACCGTCATCTTGCACAGGTGCTTTAAATCACAGTCAATTGCTTGGTATATTGGACAGCTATTTTAGCTAAGATAAATTCCCAAAACATGTCCTGTCGGGGGTACTTGAGCACTGAGGCTGAGAACCACTGCACTAGAATGGAAAATTGAATACTTGCCGCTCTGTAATTTTCCTACCAAGAAGGCACCAGGAAAGTAGCTTTTAGACAAATCGCACCTTTTTTTGTTTTGCCATGCCAATCAGCCTAGTTAAGCTGCAGCTGGGGAATCTGTTGCATGAAAATTGTTTGGGGGGGAGAGAGAGAGAGTGTAAAATGCATTACTTGGATTGAGCATGCATCTGCAAAAAAAAATAAAAAATTAATAAAACATAAAAATTTGCTACAGATTTTATTGGTCAACAAAACAGGACTTAGAAAAGAGCAAGGAAGGCAGAAAACACATGTATGTTAGTTTAAGACACTAACAGAATATGGTTTTGAGGTCTGACCATTTTGCAGAGGAAATGAACAGGAGTTAAAAGGACTTCGCCCACAAACGGACAGTCTCTTAAGGAATTAAACATTTAGTAGTCACAGCTTGAAGAAGATTTTGCAAAATAATGCAGCACAGACAATTTAATCAAAGTGAAACGAACAACCTACAAACACAGATTGACAACATCAAGATTATTTCAGTGAAAAATACCCGCCCCCCCCCCCCCCCAAAAAAAAAAAAAAAAGTAAAAAATACTTGCTCTAAAACACATCTGTTTTGCAAAGACAAAGAGAAAATACATGTGTTACAAACTCTATAAGGACACTCAAATGTACTCTCTTGACACTGACACACACGCACTCTTTTCAAGGCAAGGTAAAGAATTAAATAATGCTATCTGCAAGCTTTATATAACATAGGTTTGTGTGCTAATGAGGCAATTGAAAACACATGTACAATCCATGAAACACACAAAATGCAAGTTCACCCAATGTAGAGATAGAACTTCAAAGTGGGTACACCTGTTAAAGATGTCTTTAGATTACTAACCCAAAAAACACACTCTTTGAGCATGCCCAGAAAAATCCAAGTGCTGTTCACACACAAAAAGCACCACAAAAAAAAGTCCCTGAGCATGCCCAGACCAACACAAATGCATTTCACATAACAAAAGCCACAGAAAAAAAAAAAGTCCCTAAGCATGCCCAGAACAACCCAAATGCAGCTAGCACAAAATAAGCCACCCCCCTGTCCAAAATTAAGCCTAACATGGGCAAAAGTTATACAAATACTATTGCAGTCTATGGGAACTGACTTGTTAATGTTGTGAGTCCCCACTTGGCTGGCTTATATTCTAGTTATTGGCCTTAAAATGGGTATGGGGCCCAGGGCCTACCCTAAGGGACATATACCAATGTCACCAATTTGGACAACCCCAAAAACGAAACAAGTGCCTTTTAAAAATGCAAAATTGCTTAAAAGCTAGTAACTGGGGGGGGGGGGGGCTTACTCTGCCCATAAAGTGGTGCATATATAGCATGTATCCAAAATGCTGCTTCAAAAATGTACAGCTTTAGAAAAAACTTACAAATTTACATTGTAGCTGCAAAATTTTAACACAAACCAAAAATAGCCTGCCCCCCAATACATACAAGGCCATTTGGGTATGTTATGGCTTAAAATGAGAACCCCCCCAAACTAAAAAAATATTGTGCCCCTCCCACACACTAGCAAACCCCTAGCCAAGCACACAGCAAGCCAGTCCATGAAAGAGGGGGTGGATGCTTGGGGGCAGGAGGGGCTCGGACACCCCAAAAGTCAACCACCTTGTTCCCATATTCAGGGGGACAAGGGTCTCTTCCACACAACCCTAGGCTGGGGTTGTGAGGGGCTGCAGACAGGGGGCTTTACGGAATGTGGAAAGCCCCTTTAAACTAGTGGGTACAAGGTGCTTTGTGGTTGGTATTGGGCTGAGCCCAACATGCCCCAAAGGCAGCCAGCTGTGTTGAGTGCATGTGGCCTTGTATGTTTCAGGAGGGGGTGGGGTGATCACTCTTCTCGCCCCTTTCCTAGCTGGCCCCGTTGTATGCTCTGAAAAAGGACGTGGATTGGATTTGTGAAGGCAGCTCACAACCTTTGGAGAATAGAGTGGAGTTCCCCTTTAAAAGCAAAAGTTAGCCCATGGAAATCCAAGGGGTTAGAGGGGGGAGACGAGGGCATTGGAGAATGGACTGTGGAGTTCCCCTTTTAAAAGCAACAGCTAGCCCAAAGAAATCATATGCATTAGAGGGGGAAGGATAAATGCAATTTTTAGGAGGAGCTAGAGGAGCAAGAGTCTTTTTACATAAATGCATGTGAACGAGAGCAACAGCTGCATGCACAGTGCTTACATTGATCTCACACAGTTCTAAATGTACTTGCAGGCACAGCAGGCTTTCTCTGAAAAAGTTTCTTTGTTACTTTTTTGGGCATATTTGTTACTTGGGCAGTTGTTACTAAACTTCCTCACATCACCCCATAATATTGGCACCTCTATCTTCTGTCAATATTGATTTGGAGATGCTGTACACCATGTCCATAGTGGCGCACAGATTGCATTTTCCCGTGCGCTGAGATCGCTATAGTAAATGGGGGATTCGCTCTCTGTTACCGGCGCACCATTTTGTAAATGTGGAAATGTGCGTTGCGCCTCGCCGTGTGCCTCTACTGATGGCGCGTGGCTTTCGTAAATCACCCCCATAGACTGCTTAAGGATTTTAAAAGCACCTGAAAATGTTTGTAGAAGTTGAAATTGCAGTTTACTTTGCATTTAAAATGTAATATTATTTGATCAGCCACTTACTGTTTTTGTCCCATTTTATAAATGTGTGATATTAAATGTTTGGTTATTAACACAAACTAGTGTTTCTCCCAGAAATAAAAAATTTTCACCTTTTCTTTTCAACTAGAGTCTGAACGTACTTGGCTGCCAACATTTCTGTTTTTAGGACTTCTTTTCAGGACAGCACCGTAAAGATCCGCAACGAAAAAAAAAAATCACCAGCTGAATGGCCTGATTTTATTTTATGTCATATGGTTCTATGTAGCCAAAAGGGAAGTTCATAAGTATAGGGCATTTATTCATTCAGACAGTACTGCCTCTGAGACTCTGGGGTTGTTCACACCAGCAGAATTGGGCTGCACTGCTTATCGCACTGCCAATGCAAAAATAATGCAATTCGCCTTGCGTTCATTGCATTTGGTTCACACGAATATGCTGCATCGGTGTGGGCTAAAAAAAAATTGGACATGTTGCATTTTCCTGCAGCACCGCACATTCCAATAAATCAGCAATCTCCAAACTACGGCCCTGCAGCAGTTGCAGAACCACAAGTCTCCTGATGCGTTCTAAAACTCTGACATTCACAGATATGACTAGGCATGATGGGAATTGTAGTTCCTGAACAACTGGTGGACTATAGTTTGGAGACCCCTGCAATAAACCATAACTGCATACTGTTAAAAAACATATAAAAGTAAGGGTGCAATGTGTTAAAAATGCATGCCAGCCTCTGGTGTAATGCAGGTGCTAACAAGAGGGCTATGGTGTGAACAAGCTGGCACCATAGCAAGATATTACAAATTTAGTTTGGGAGTGATCCTGAGGCAAATACCTGGTGTGTGTGCTAGCACTGGACCCAAAGAGATGAAAATTGATCCGCTAGTTATACTGTAAAGTGACCTTTACTTCAAAGAAGCAGATCTGTGATTAAAATAAAGTATGGGTGGACCCAGTTCTGGTCCTAGGCTCTACTTCTGTGATTGAGACAAAGGGAGCGCTTGCCAGATTTTAAATTCTTGGATGAGTACGGATGAGCGTCTGGCACAGAAGTTCATCTACCCGAAGGACTTTTTCAAACTTTTAATGGTTAAGAGCAATTTGATGATCTAAAACCATTAAATGTTTTAAAAAGTCCTTCAAGGCAGATGAACTTTGTACTAGGCACTCCTCTGTACACATCCAAAAATGTACTGTGAGAAGATTACTTGGCAGCGTGCCACCTGGCTGAGCCCTGTGTTGTCCGTTGCCCTTCTTCAATAGGAATACAGCTATTTTTGTATGCAAACTAATTATATACTGTAATCTCGGTATACATTTTTTGCTGAAGATATGCATCCTTACAGCCAGATAGGTTTGGGGTAAAAAGATTAGCTGACTGTTGGGAAAAAATAAGTTGCTATTATTTATTTATTTTTTTTACATACTAAATACCATTCCATTTTTTAAAATCATTTTCTTCATCTCTCAGCCAGGTGCGTTTGACCAGGCACTTGAAGATTTAACCAATCAGATCTTATCAAAAGAGAAGGAGACGGTTAGCAGTGCTTGGCTTCTAGCAGAGTGAGTATATCATTGCTACAATATTATTTTACTTTACTGTTAAAATATACATAATAAAAAATAGTAAAATATCATTACACTGTTCATCGTGAGCCCAGGGATTTTTCCACTAGGTTACATCCACACAAAGCGCTTATTTTTTGTTTGTTACTAAGAATTTATTTGCAGTAAATGGTCTGTCACAGTGAGTGTTCTGTGCCAGCTCTGCATTGGCACTCGAATCGTGTTTTCTATTTGTTTCTAGTTAAACATATCCCCAGTAGGTTGCTGCTGAAGAAACAAAATGACAAAAACATTGAACCACCCTGGATGACACCTTATTTTAGAATAGGCATACGTTTTGTAATTAAAGCACTGAGCAGGTGGCAGGGAACAGCTTGTTGATGGATGCAGTGTACAAGATATATCTACTGTCTAGGGAAGCATTTTACTTCCCTTAAAGAAACATGCACTGCAGAATTTTCAGTAAGGATGTGATGGCTAAATGTCAGTTGCATAGGGTTCTGCTTGGTACATTTTTATGAATTTGTTTTAGGATGATGGGTTATAAGTTGTCACTGGAACCTGTTCTAAAAGGAACTCTTTTTATAAATATGTGCAGCAAGGGCATTTGGAAAATAGAATATTCCAACAAACATTTAACCACTTGCTTACTGGGCACCTAAACCCCCCTCCTGCCCAGACCAATTTTCAGCTTTTAGCTATGTCACTCTTTCAACGACAATTGCGCGGTCATACAACACTGTACCCAAATGGAATTTTTATCATTTTTTTTCCCCCACAAATAGAGCTTTCTTTTGGATGTATTTGATCACCTCTGGGTTTTTTATTTTTTGTTAAAAAAAATTTATAGAGGAAAAAAAAAAAATTTTTTTGAGTAAAAAAAAAAATACAAAACCGTTTTATATTTTGTTAATACATTTTGCAAACAGGTAATTTTTTCTCCTTCATTGATATACGCTGATGAGGCTGCACTGACTGAGGTGGCATTGGTGGGCACTGCTGGGTGGCATTGGGCACTGCTGGGTGGCATTGGTGGGCACTGAAGGACATTGATAGGTGGCACTGAAGGGCACTGATAGGTGGCAGTGATGGGCACTGGGTGGCAGTGATGGGCACTGATCGGCACTGGTAGGTAGCCCTGCTAGGTGGCTCAGATTGGCACCACTGGTGGGCATCAATAGGTGGCACTGTTATGCACTGATTCATGGCACTGTGGGCATTTGCAGGTGGTACTGGTTGGCACAGATGAGGCGGCTTCGCCTCTTCCTCTTCGGGATCGATGTCCCTTGCACAGAAGCTGGTGATCGGCTTTTTTTTCTCTACTCGCACTGTCAATGTGAGGAGAAAAAAAAAAAACGATTACCGATCTTCTGCTTACATCACCTGATCAGCTGTCATTGGCTGACAGCTGATCACGTGGTAAGGGGCCGGGATCGACCCCTTATTCTGATCTGTGATCACCCGAGTCTCATTGACTCGGTGATCACAGCGCGCGCTGCGCATGCAAAGTGGAGAACGTCTATTGACGGCCTCCCAGCAAAGTAGGGCCGCGCTGTAGCCGTCATTCAGCTATAGCACAGATCTGAAGGAGTTAAAGTGTAAATGTAAATAGTTCTGGACTGCTTTCCTTTGTACCCAACTGCTCAGCTAGTAAGTACTTTTATTTGTAGAAAAGCACCAAAACGCATTACACAGCTGTTAATCCTGCCAGTCCCCTTCATGAAGATTCTCTTCCTCCTTCCCTTTTGACCACACTAGGCATGGAAGCAAATATATACTAGTGTGGTCAGTTTGCATTTCTTTCCTACATGGAAGCTAAAGGATGCTGTGCCAAGTCACGCATGCCTGTAAAGCTGATTCTGTACTCTGTAAAGCTGGCTAAATCCACACAAACAAGTTTGATGGTGGAATCCCCCCTCTGCCGCAACATTGTATTCTAAAATCCCGTACACATGATCAGACTTTCCGACGGGAAATGTTGGATGTCAGGCTGTTGGCGGAAAAGCCGACCGTGTGTATGCTCCATCGGACAATTGTTGTCAGACTTTCCGGGCAAACAAATGTTGACTAGCATGTCTTCAAATTTTCCGCCAACAAATGTCCGTTGTCGGATTTTCCAAAAGTGTGTACACAAGTCCGTTTGACAAAAGTCCAAAGTACAAACACGCATGCTCAGAAGCAGAAGCAGTCGGTCTTGTAAACTAGCATTTGTAATGGAGAATTAACATTTGTGATGTGGCAAATCTCCAAATGCAGCGCACAATTCTCTTCTTCTTCCTATCCAGGCCAATTCTGACATTTCTCTCCTACATGTAAAATTCATCATTTTGTTGCTAGAAAATCGCATAGAACCCCCAAACATTATATATGTTTTTTTAGCAAAGACCCTAGAGGATGCGATGGCGGTCGTTGCAACTTTTTATCTCGGACCGTATTTGCGTAACAATTTTTCGAACATGTTTTTTTGGGAAAGAAACAGTTTCATGCTTTAAAAAAAAACAAAACATTAACATTAGCCCATTTTTTTTGCATAATGTGAAAGATGAAGTTACGCCGAGTAAATAGATACCTAACAACATGTCACACTTCAAATTTGCACACGCTCGTGGAATGGTGCCAAACTTCGGTACTTAGAAATCCCCATTAAAATGTTTTACTGGTTACATGTTTTGAATTACAGAGGAGGTCTAGGGCTAGAATTATTGCTCTCGCTGTAGAATTTGCGGCAATACTTCACATGTGTGGTTTGAACACCGTTTTCATAGGTTGGCGGGACTTGCGCATGCGTTCGCTTCTGCGTGCGAGCACATGGGGACAGGGGGTGCTTTAAATTATTATTATTATTTTTGTTAATTTTACTTTTTTTAGATTGACACTTTTAAAAAAAAAAAAAAAATGTGACCACTTTTATTCCTATTACAAGGAATGTAAACATCCCTTGTAATAAGAATATTGCATGATCCGTCCTCTTTACAGTAAGATATGGGGTCAATAACACCCCGCATCTCACCTCTAGGCTGGGAAGCCTGAAATAAAAAAAAATAAAACAATTTCGGCTTCCCAGCCAAGGCGGCACCATTCGTTTAAGTGCAGAGGCCGGGCGTGACGCCCGGCCTCCGAACGATCATAGAGACTCCAGCGACCATCTGGTCCATCAGATATCTCCGACTCGCTGCCTTCATCAGTAAGTCGGTAGAAGCACCGGAGGGCCCCCCTCTCGCCGCCCGTAAGAATGATCAAGCAGTGGAACAGCCACTATGATCATTCTTATGGTGTAGGGAATCGCCGCCTGAAAAAGCTGATATTTGAATGATGTCTGTAGCTGTAGTAATCATTTAGATATACCCCCGCAAAGTCAAGGACGTCATATGACGTACTTTGGGAGGAAAGAGGTTAATGGGATAATAATGAAGCTGCTTTGTTTGTGATACTGATGATGTTATTGCAAACAAATTTTCAAAGGCTTTTTTTTTTTAGTGATATCAAGAATAATATTATTTATTGGGCAAGTTACCACAACACCATTATCCCGTTGTTTTTAAGATCAAAGATACAACTATGTTGGTGTCCCTTGTTAATTTTACATTTGTATTTTTTAAAATGTAACTGCCTACTCCCAAACTGTCATTTGAAGTAAAACACATAGCCAAGTATTATTCTCCACAAATGTGCATAGAAAACAAATAAAATTAGACATGCTATCTGCCAATAGAACGTAACCAAAAAGTGCATTCTATGCATCCAAAAATATAGAAAATATACCAAATCAAATCCATTATTCAACCAAAAAAATAATGCCAACGCAATAACTCCAAGGCCAATAATAAATAACACGTTATTCGCAACCAGGCTGGTTGACGAACGGCCGTTCAGAAACAAAAATGAAAAGTGTACAACACTCGCCAAACTTCTAACACGAAATTAGCAGAAGGAGCCCAAAGGGTGGCGCTAAAGAGCTGAGCAACCACGTAGTACATCTAGTACGTCACTACGTTCATAATTGTTGGCCAACATTTGTGTGGCTGTGTGTATGCAAGACAAGTTTGAGCCAACGCCCTTCGGACAAAATTCCACGATTTTGTTGTCGGAAAGTCAGATCATGTGTACGAGGCATTACAGTGGCACAACACTAATCAATGGTTGCAGCTGATTGGCTGCAGCTGTTGATCATGAAAAGCTTTCCAACATACCTCTTTGACAGAAGTCAAGCAATTGGCTTCTGTCGAGCGGGGGAAGCCATACACAAATCAAAATCTGTCTGACCCTGCTGAACTGGCTGAATTGTGATTAGTGTATGGCCAGCTTTTTTTTTTTTTTTTTTGAAAAGAATTTTATTGTGCACATAACAGAAGACAAAAAACGTACATTTCAGTAGATAGGGTTACATCATCAACTAGTAAGCTGAAATTGCATATCCATCATATACCATGAGGGTTTCCAACCCCATTCTACCATTGTAGTATATGTGCATTTTTTAATTTAACAGAGCAAGAGATAACCTCACATAACAATAAAACACCCCACCCAGTGCTCTTCCTGGGAGAGACAACAGACCAGGCGTCCCACCCTCAGAGGGTCAGAGGGTGAACGCCTCTTCCATAGCCCCCAACCAGATAAGAGAGAACCCCCCCCCCCCCCGAGATGTCTGCATTTAGTGTTCTATGCAGTAAAACATGAGAATCCATGCCCTACTATCGTAAGAGGAGAATGTCTCCTATCCTCCTGTCATTTTCGGTTTGGGAGCAAAAGACATTTCCTTCTATCTAGTAGTCGGTGGTCCTTCCTCCTTCAGTGTGCTTTCAGAGTCCACCCATCTAAACCATACCTTCCTAAACTTCTTGGGAGCTCCCCTAGCTTCATAGGTCATCTTATACATCATCACATCCGCATTTACTATTTGTATCCACATTCCCAACGTCAATTGTTCATCGTGAATCCAGCGTCTGGCATTGAGTTTCCTCACCTCAAAGTATAGAATCCTAAGGAACAATTTAGTACATGCATTAACCTCCTCCCGGTCAAAAGTGTATGGCAGCTTTAGTCAGACTGCTGCTGATACGCTCCCCGCTCTGCATAGTTTGAGGAACAAAAGCTTGAATATGTGATGTTGGTGGAGGCTGCCGTTTGTCACAAGGAGTCTCCACCTCCACTCCATGGAGCCTGAGGATACAGTCCTGAATTAGTCATATGACCAAAAAAAAAGGTATTTTCAATGTGTGTGTGTTTTTTTTTTTTTTTATTTACTTCCACAAATATTTTATTAGAAAAGAGATGTAGATACAAGGGCCCAGGAATACATGAAGATGCAGTGAATTTAATCAGTACCATATGTTTATAGAAACAGAGACCAAGACCAAGCGTCTTATCTCTGTGGTCAACATTTCAAAGCTCGTCTAGGAAACGACATCAAGTAATATTCATACAAAGTGTGTATTGAGCTGTAGTCCCGGAACAAAAAAGAGGGGGCGGAAAAAGCCCCAGAAACTGCAGTAACTGTAGCTTACAAAAGGGGGAAGAACAAACATACATAGCATCAGTGGTGGGTGCGCAGGTCTAGGAGGTTGACAGACCAGCTGGAAGCCTTTGTTGGGATAGTAAGAAATGAGGAAAGAGGGGAAAAAAGGAGGGGGATATGTTTATTTTTTTATTAAAAAGCCCATGTTTTTGGACACACCTACATAGTTACATAGTAGGTGAGGTTGAAAAAAGACACAAGTCTATCAAGTCCAACCTATGTGTGTGATTATGTGTCAGTATTACATTACATATCCCTGTATATTGCGGTCATTCAGGTGATTATCTAATAGTTTCTTGAAGCTATCAATACTCCCTGCTGAGACCACTGCCTGTGGAAGGGAATTCCACATCCTTGCCGCTCTTACAGTAAAGAACCCTCTACGTACTTTAAGGTTAAACCTCTTTTCTTCTAATTGTAATGCGTGGCCACGAGTCTTATTAAACTCTCTTCTGCGAAAAAGTTTTATCCCTATTGTGGGGTCACCAGTACAGTATTTGTAAATTGAAATCATATCCCCTCTCAAGCGTCTCTTCTCCAGAGAGTATAAGTTCAGTGCTCGCAACCTTTCCTCATAACTAAGATCCTCCAGACCCTTTATTAGCTTTGTTGCCCTTCTTTGTACTCGCTCCATTTCCAGTACGTCCCTCCTGAGGACTGGTGCCCAGAACTGGACAGCATACTCCAGGTGCGGGCGGACCAGAGTCTTGTAGAGCGGGAGAATTATCGTTTTATCTCTGCAGTTGATCCCCCTTTTAATGCATGCCAATATTCTGTTTGCTTTATTAGCAGCAGCTTGGCATTGCATGCCATTGCTGAGCCTATCATCCACTAGGACCCCCAGGTCCTTTTCCATCCTAGATTCCCCCAGAGGTTCTCCCCCCAGTGTATAGATTGCATTCATATTTTTGCCACCCAAATGCATTATTTTACATTTTTCTACATTGAACCTCATTTGCCATGTAGTCGCCCACCCCATTAATTTGTTCAGGTCTTTTTGCAAGATTTCCACATCCTGCTGAGAAGTTATTGCCCTGCTTAGCTTAGTATCATCTGCAAATACAGAGATTGAACTGTTTATCCCATCCTCCAGGTCGTTTATGAACAAATTAAATAGGATTGGTCCCAGCACAGAACCCTGGGGAACCCCACTACCCACCCCTGACCATTCTGAGTACTCCCCATTTATCACCACCCTCTGAACACGCCCTTGTAGCCAGTTTTCAATCCATGTACTCACCCTATGGTCCATGCCAACGCACCTTATTTTGTACAGTAAACGTTTATGGGGAACTGTGTCAAATGCTTTTGCAAAATCCAGATACACCACGTCTACGGGCCTTCCTTTATCTAGATGGCAACTCACCTCCTCATCGAAGGTTAATAGATTGGTTTGGCAAGAACGATTCTTCATGAATCCATGCTGATTACTGCTAATGATATCATTCTTATTACTAAAATCTTGTATATAGTCCCTTATCATCCCCTCCAAGAGTTTACATACTATTGATGTTAGGCTAACTGGTCTGTAATTCCCAGGGATGTTTTTTGGGCCCTTTTTAAATATTGGTGCTACATTGGCTTTTCTCCAATCAGCTGGTACCATTCCAGTCAATAGACTGTCTGTAAAAATTAGGAACAACGGTCTGGCAATCACCTGACTGAGTTCCCTAAGTACCCTCGGATGCAAGCCATCTGGTCCCGGTGATTTATTAATGTTAAGTTTCTCAAGTCTAATTTTAATTCCGTCCTCTGTTAACCATGTAGGTGCTTCCTGTGTTGTGTCATGAGGATAAACACTGCAGTTTTGGTTACTGAAGCCCCCCGAGTCACTCGTGAAGACTGAGAAGAATAAATTCAATACCTTTGCCATCTCCCCATCCTTTGTAACCAGATGTCCTTCCTCATTCTTTATGGGGCCAATATGGTCTGTCCTCCCTTTTTTACTGTTTACATACTTAAAGAATTTCTTGGGATTTTTTTTGCTCTCCTCCGCTATGTGTCTTTCATGTTCTATCTTAGCCATCCTAATTGCACCTTTTACATTTCTTATTGCATTCTTTATAAATTCTGAATGCTGTGGATGATCCCTCAACCTTGTATTTTTTGAAGGCCTTCTCCTTTGCTTTTATATGCATTTTTACATTGGAGTTAAGCCATCCAGGATGTTTGTTCGCTCTTTTAAATTTATTACCCAATGGGATACATTGGCTAATGCCCTTATTTAATATGCTCTTAAAGCAAACCCATCTCTCCTCCGTATTCTTTGTTCCTAATATTTTATCCCAATTTATGCCTTTTAGCAAGGTTTGTAGTTTAGGGAAGTTGGCTCTTTTGAAATTCAGTGTCTTTGTGTTCCCTTCATGTCTCCTATTTGTGTGATTTATACTGAAACTAATTGACCTGTGATCGCTGTTACCTAAATTGCCCCGTATTTCCACATCTGTTATCAGGTCTGTATTGTTGGTAATCAGTAGATCTAGTAATGTTTTATTTCTAGTTGGTGCGTCTACCATCTGACCCATAAAATTGTCCTGCAAGACACTAAGGAACTGGCGAGCCTTAAATGAACACCTGACTTACTAACAAAGGCCATGATTACCATATTGGCAATAACTTGTCATTCTTCTGTTCCTGGTCATTAAAAGCCTAGAATGTATATAATTAGGAAGTAAAAAGCAAACTGTGGTAAAAGATAAAAATACTTTACCTAAGATAATTAAGAAAGCGAACCTTTTTTAAGCAAGATAATGATTTAAAATGAGGAACTCTAGACATTACTAGGTTTAACAGTTGTAACAGTATCCCCTTTTTGGTGCAAAAAGATTTAGCTAACCCTTCCGAAGCAGGCCATACATGCAGATTCCCCCAGTCAGATCAATATCAAACAAATACAAAGCAATTTCCAAGCTCGCTCAACCAACCAGCCAGCAACCAACCAAATTGACCTGTCTAACAATATGCGTTCTCCATCAAAATGCATGTGCTCCCATTGTGGAGACTCTCAGAAGTTAGAGTTGGGGACTACAGAAAACAGGGTGCCTTAACAGGGCCAGTAGGTTATGCATGTACTGTATCTGCAAATGTGTGCAGACTAAACCCCTGTTCTTAACCCATATTGTTATACAGGTCAATTTGGTCGCTGGCTGGTTGGTAAGTTTGAGCTTGGAAATCTTTGTATTTGACATACGTCGCCCTTCCAGTGCTGCTTGCTGCAAAAACCAGTTCTAGGTGGGGGCAGTGGCCACTTGATTGTATCCAGTCAGATGAATATCTCTTCTACATATCAGCAGAGAGCACTTTTTAAAATGTTACACTCATTACCAGACAGGGACCGTTCATACTTGATATTTCACTGTCTCCCAATTCAGACCTTAACAACTGTGAAAGGTAGAAGTAAGAGTGCACAGGAGCAAATATTCTAATGTGTTCAAGTCATTCCAGTAACAAAGCCAAACTCCAAGAGAAATTCAAAAGCTCAGTGTATTAGTTTGTAGTATTAATACTTATTCATCTGAATAGGTAGTCTGAAATTCAGTTTAGTTGGAAACCTCACTGCTTCCAGCCTGAGTAGACTTGGAGGGAGCAGTAGGACACTGATGAGGTCATCCTTTGACCCTTTACCCCTGCAAGCAAGATCCTGGTGTTTGAGTAAAAGACAGATATCATGTTCGTAAATTTGCAGTATTTCAAATGCTTGTTATAGTTATTGTATGCTAGGAAGATGAAGTAGCTGGAAGGCTCTCCTTCCATTTTAGTACATCATTGGTTGATCTCCCGACCTTTTTTCTTTATGATAGCTTGTGTATCTACACTATCGTGAGTCACTGGTGTATCTGAACCATGGCTGGTTGGTGCATGAAAATAAAAAAAGGAAGACAAGGGAAAATAGGGGTCAGGTGTAAGCTCGGAGAAAAGACTACTAGGCATGCTCCCTATCCTACATCCTATGGTCTTTCCGTGGCCAGTGTCCTAGTAAGTACAGCAAAGTCACTCCTGGCAGAAAATGTAAAATGTACAACAAAGCCCCCCCCCCCCCCAAAAATGTTATATATATGTGATCCTACAGCCCCACCCGCTCTATATGTGACACCCATATAGTGCAGGTTATACAAGCAAAGCAAATGACACTCGTGGATAAAGACATAATAGGGGAGATTTATTATAACTGGAGCACACAGAATAAAGTGCACCTGTGCATAGTAACCAATCAGCTTCTAGATTTCAGGCTCTGCTCACACTAGTGTGACTCCAGAGTCGCACGCTTGTGAGTGCAACTTTCGTGTGACTTTACACACTCTGGAACTCAAATTGCAAGAAAGTTGCATCAAACTAGTGCTGGAACCTTTTCAAAATCACTGCGACTTTAAGTTGCATAGATTGGAAGGGGTACCATTGAAATCATTGGGCTGCGACTTGTCATGCGACTTTGTATGTCCAAAGTTGCATGACAAGTCACACTAATGTGAATGGAGCCTTATTGCCAAAGCTTAATTAAACAAGCTGAAGTTAGAAGCTGATTGTGGTTAGTATGCACAGCTGCACTAGATTCTGTGTGCTCCAGTTTCAGTAAATCTCCCCCTTAAATGTGAACTTTCAGTACAGAGGACATCTCCTGTCCCACAGACCAGTATGAAGGTATAACATGTCGTATGTGTCATTGTGCCTGAATTGTGCTGTTTTGAAAGCTAACCGCTTCTTTCCTTACACATCTAAGTATATTGAGAAATGTAAAAATTTCACACTGCATATATTACTGTTCTTATTAGATGGTTCATTTGTGGTCAGCAGTGTAATAACATCACATTCTGTTCCTTTTACAGAATAAAATTGTGTGTTCTAGCAAAAGTCCCATGGTACGTTCAGATCTCTGTGCACTCAATACTCAAACTTTGTGTGGGTTTCTACATTTTCATGCCTAGTTGAAAACCTGCTTGCATCATATTTTTTTTTTTTCTCTTATTTTCACTTTCTCTGGGGCTGTCAGAATCTTTCTAAATGAAGACAGCTATTCTCAGAAACTTGTGAGGTTTTACAGTTTTGTTCATAATCCAGATGGGAGATATTTTTTAACAAGGTTTCAATGTGAATAATCACCATAACGTCAAATTAAAATGTTGGCATGGAATTTACTTCTACTGTGCTGGCATTGATTGGCTATATGCTGCCACCTTGAGGGCAAGCACTAGAATGCACATATAAAATGTATATCAATAAATGTAGAATTCAGGCCTTATGTATACATTCTAGCATAAATGAAAGTGGCGTTCATACACACAGCAATCGGCCATATGCTTTTTTTTCTATTTTTTTTTAATCACTGCTAGATAATGACATTTGGACCCTGATTGGATGTTGTCTGCAATACAAAAACGTTCCTTTCAAGTAGCATTGTGAAAAGACCCATGAACCACAAATCATGCAAATGACAGATTAAAAATAGAATTTTATTATCCCAAATCCCCAATTATTACCCTAACTTTGGGCTGTGTCACATGAACCGTTACTAAAAAAAGATGAATGCTCGTTTAGGAAACGCTACATTATTCATATTAGTTAAATAATCGCACATTCCTTTGAAATACACAGTTTTAGAGTCCCTACAAGGGTCCCTGCTATAGTACTACTAAAACCATACAATAATCTGATTGTTATACTGTATATAAACATCTATATACAGTGGGGAAAATAATAATTTGATCCCCTGCAGATTTTGTAAGTTTGCCTACTTACAAAGAAATGAAGGGTCTATAATTTGTATCATAGGTGTATATTAAATGATAGAGACAGAATATCAACCAAAAATCCAGAAAAAAACACATGAGACATATGTTCTAAATTAAGTTGCAGTTCAGTGAGTAAAAAAGGTATTTAATCCCCAAGCAAAACATGACTTAGTACATGGTGGAGAAACCCTTGTTGGCAAGCACAGAGGTAAGAAGTTTCTTGTAGTTGGTGACCAGGTTTGCACACATCTCAGGAAGAATTTTGGTCCACTCTTCTTTACAGATCTTCTCTAAATCCTTAAGGTTTATTGGCTGCCTCTTGGCAATGCTAAGTTTCAGGCCCCCCCCCCCATAAATTTTCTATAGGATTAAGGTCTTGAGACTGACTGACTAGGCCACTCAATGACCTTAATGTGCTTCTTCTTAAGCCACTCCTTGGTGGTATGTTTTGGGTCACTGTCATGCTGGAAGACCCATCCATGACCCATCTTCAGTGTTCTGGCTGAGGGAAGAAGGTTCTCATCCAAGATTTTACAATACATGGCCCCATAATGCGGCAAAGTCAGCCTGTACCTTTAGCAGAGAAACCACCCCAAAGCATCATGTTTCCACCTCCGTGCTTGACCATAAGGATGATGTTCTTAGAGTCATGGTTAGCATTTTTCTCCTTCCAAACACGGCGAGTCGCGTTGATGCCAACAGCACTTTCTCTCAATCCTTCTCTGAATCAGCATGACTGTACATGTGCCTTCTTGAGGAGGGGGACTCGCCATGTTTGGAGGAAGAAAAATGCTGACTATGACCCTAACACCATCCCTACAGTCAAGCATGGAGATAGAAACCTTATGCTTTGGGGCTGTTTCTCTGCTACAGGTACAGGTACGACTTTGCTGCATTGAGGGGCCAATGGCTGGGGCCATGTATTGTAAAATCTTAGATGGGAACTTTCTTCCCTCAGCCAGAACACTGAAGATGGATTGTGAATGGGTCTTCCAGCATGACAAGGACCCAAAACATACCATCAAGGCAACAAAGGAGTGGCTCGTGAAGAAGCAAATTAAGGTCATGGAGTGGCCTTGCCAGTCTCCAGACCTTAATTCTATAAAAAATGTATGGAGGGAGCTGAAACTTTGAGTTGCCAAGCGACAGCCAAGAAACCTTAAGGATTTGAAGAAGATCTTTAAAGAAGAGTGGACTAAAATCCCTCCTGAGATGTGTGCAGACCAGGTAACCAACTACAAGAAACGTCTTACCTCTGTGCTTGCCAGCAAGGGTTTCTCCACCAAGTGCCAAGTCATGTTTTGCTTGGGGATCAAATACTAATTTTTTTCCCTCAATGAACTGCAACTCCATTTATAACATTTTGTATCATGTGTTTTTTTCTGGATTTATGGTTGATATTCCGTCTCTATCATTTAAAATACACCTAGGATAAAAATTATAGACCCTTCATTTCCTTGTAAGCGGGCAAGCTTACAAAATCTGCAGGGGATTAAATAATTATTTTCCCCACTGTATATGGGCAGCACAGTGTCTAAGTTGTTTGGAATTCTGCCCGGCAGCACTAGGGTCGTTGGTTCAAATACCAACTACGGCACTACCTGTCTGGAGTTTGCATGTTCTCCCTGTGACTGCTTGAGTTTCCTCTGGGTACTCCAGTTTCCTCCCACACTCCAAAGAGATGCTGGTAGGTTAATTGGCTCCTGTCTAAATTGGCCCTGGTATGTTTATGTATGAACGTGATTTGGGGAACCCTTAGACTGTAAGCTCCTTGAGGGCAGGGACTGATGTGAATGTAAAGTGCTGGGTAAATTGACAGCACTATGTAAGTACCTGTGAGAAATATAAACAAATCCCAATAAGTAATCCCAGTGGTTTTAAAAAAAATATTCAAAAGCATCTCAAATGATATCACTATATCACATTATTTCTATTTTTATACAGGCAGAACAGTTTGTATACTGATCAGAATCCCAAAACGATACCTCTCACACGTGTACAGATAGATAGCGGCGCTAATATAAATTGTGTAAAATAATGGGTCAGAGCAGCATAATGCCTATGACCCTCTACTTCTACATAAAAATATTAATAATAATATTGTCATGAAAAATATTATTTTTATCATGAAAAGAAATTTCTTTAACACCCAGTGAAAAGTGTCACTATAAATAATAAATTACAAGAAATGAATGATCAAGCTCAACAGTTGTTTTTTAATCTTCTTGTGTGAAAAATCTTCTCTTCCACCACACCACCGTGATAGTGACACCATTCCCTCTGAAGAGCGCACTCACCAGATTGTATAACCTCCCACTCTTGTGTTCGGCAAAACAGCAATTGAACCACACCTGGGTTGCATGTGATGAACCATGAATCCAATCAAGCCAGCTCCATATGTTAAAAAATGAATAAAGTGCTCCACATAGCGTGATGCCATTTTGACAGATTTATTAAAATCACTTCAAACACACTTCAATGGTTACACACACTTTTAAACTGAAACATAAAAGCCTTTAAAAAAAAATCCACAGCAAGCAACAGGATCAGTGATCCAACGGTGCACTGCGGTCACAGCGGACCTGAAGTGTTAACTGGTGTATCTCTCACCCAACCTTCTAAGGCCCAGCCATCCGATCGGTGTAGTCCTCCTCAGACAGCAGCATCTAATGTCAGTGCGATGGAATGCCGTGTAGCCATGCCCAAGACATGTTTGTGGGATTGGCTACACGGACGGTTCATCAATCCTTATATACTCTCTATGATCAGTCATGTGATCATCATCAGTCATGTGACCTCCTGCTCTGCACATGCTCACACTTCATGTCCCCCTGACCGTGTACAAAGACTGAATAAACAGGTACAAAGACTGAATAAATTAGTGGATCCCAAACATTTTTACGGTGTGGAGTAATAGAGATTCAGGGGCGGTTTATTTGTATATCTCTTGCTACAGAACAGTTCGTATAACCACAATTTCCTACTGCAAACACTGAGTCAATGTTGTGTAATCAGGTTAGAAGTTATGAGGATAGTAGCACTTCACAATTATCTCCAAAAGAAGATTCTATTACAAGGATACCATGCCAAAGGATGTTCTCCAATTTATATCCAGAAAAGTGTTCCCTGAACTATTTAGATCAGTCAGCCACATTTTAACGGGCATCACTTTTTAGCAAAAATAACCACTACAGTACTGATATTTTTACTAGTAACGCTAGCTTTTCATAGGGGCTGTGATAAATATGGTTTGCATAGTAGAATTTGGTCAACTTGCTTCCCCCAGGAGGTGTCTTGTACCTTCAAAACACTTTGCTTGTCAAGTAATGCCAATGAGCCCTCCTTCGCTCTCAAGTTCATAAAAACACTTTGCACATCTGTTACAGGTTTGCTTGTTCTTGATCCCTCCTTAACCCCTCCTCTCGGCATCCCTTTAGGTTAGCTTTAATACACGAGAGATTCCTGTATCATGTGAACATTCTGATTGGCTCTTACAGCCTACAGATAATAGGGAGCCCATACCACTGGCTGCCAATCAGGAGCTTTGACCAATGACAGCTCAGTCAACGTGTTGTGAGCGCATTCTCAGCACACAAACCTCATACCACAGTGGACTTGTATGTGTGGTGGCTGGGCATGAAATCATAGTTTTTTTTTTTGCCACTGCATATATGCATTACGCGGTCGACAAGAGGCTAGCCACTTTTTGCTATAGGCCGGGTGGGACTTTCGTCAATCCAGGTGGATGTCATATGACTACCTCCCGGAAAGCACCTTGCACATGGTGCTGCAGCGCGATCTGTCACCGGCTGTGTCTGTCGGACACAGCTGATGACTGATCAGTGTAACGACCCACTGCCGATGCCATGTGATTTCTGTCACTAATCATAGCAGATCACATGACAATTGTAAACAATGGATGACTTCCTTTAATGCCATCCATTGTGTACAGTACAATTGTGTTGCTAGCTGTGATTGGTCACAGTGATCACATGGTACAGACAGAGCCAATCACAGCCTATCTGTACCATGTGATTAGCTGTGAGCAATCACAGCGAATCACAACAAAATACACTGAATCCTTTTCATTCAGTAAAAATGGTTGCTTATACCAGTGTAATTAACTGGTATAATTAATCATAATGTGTAAAAAAAAAAAAAAATTAAATAAAATCCTGATCACTTCCCTAGAGTAGTAGAGTGTTACCAAGGTAACACTGTATTGCTCTGCTCAGTGTGTTAAAACAAATCGTAAAAAAAGGAAAAATTGAAAAAAATTAAAAAAAAATTACTAATAATTCTTTTTGTTTGTTTTACATATTGTCACCATTTTCAGCTTTCAACGCTATCACACTTTGACAATTGTGCAGTCATGCAACGTTGTACTCAAATACATTTTTAGAATTTTCTTCTCACAAATAGAGCTTTCCTTTGGTATTTAATCACGGCTAGATTTTTTAATTTGTTTTTTTTTTTTGCTAAATAAAAACGAAAAAAGACTGAAAATTTAGAAAAAAAAATAGTTTTTTCTTAGTTTCTGTCAGTAAATTTTGTAAATAAGTAATGCCGCTGATCGTCTCCCCTTGACTCACATTCTGTCAGTGTGAGGTGAGGAGACCCAAAAACTGCATTTCCGATCCCATGGTAAAAGAGCCGCGTCATCAGCTCTTTACCCAGATCGGGGTCGTGCCGTGTTGTGTCCTAGGAACACATAGCGACCATGCGAGAGCTGTGACACTGGGGCGACATCATATGATGGTGCACCAGAACGAGAGAGGAACCCACTTGCTGTCATTTAACAATGCGGGCGGGAGTTAGTTAATGTCTTAATTTCCCCAAAAATTGTGACAAAAAAATGACAAAAAAAAAAAAAAAATGACAACTTCAAAAAACTTGCCATGCCTTTTATGAAATACCTTGGACTGTACTTTCGAAAAGGGGGCAATTTGGGGGGTATTTGTACTGTCCTGGCATTTTGGGCCTCAGGATTGATCAATTTTCAGATATATACCATAGTTTGTGAACTCTAACTTTCCTACAGACTAAATAATATACACTGATTTAGGTTATTTTTCACCAAGAAAATGTAATCGAATACATTTTTTTTTTAAATTAGTTTTTATTGAGAAAAGAGACATACAGCACAAAATGCAACAAATAACAACCGATATATATTGCAGGAAAAAGTTGTTGGCATAATAACCTTTGATAACATATGTATCCCTAAACAGTATTGTGTTAATAAAACAAAAAAGAAAAAATATAAAAGAGTGAAGAAAGAGTAAAAATAGAAGTAAGATATGAGGAGGGGGTGGGGGGTGGTGGAGGGGTTGGGGGGGGGGGGGGAAGGTGTGGATCTGCCTCGATCCGACTACATCTATGCAATATTCTTAACCATAAGCCTATTACATAGTTTGAGACATAATTTCTGCATACGCCTTAGTGTATTTAAAGGCAAACCAGCAGGACCATATCTTTTTTGCAAGATCAGATTTATTTCTAAGAGAGAGTGTCAGGTCTTCCATATGGTAAGTGTCATCTATTTTCACTAGCCATTGACGTAGTGACGGAATGTTCGGCTTTTTCCAATATTGGGGTATAAATGTTTTCGCTGCGTTTAGTAGGTGTGGTGTTATGGATTTTTTTGTATGGTCCTACTGGTTTACCTGAACAATGAAACAAGACGAACCACGGGTCATTGGGAACCTCCCAACCCTGGATCTCCCTGATCCAATGTAAGATAGTCAGCCAGAATGGGCGTATCCGTGGGCAATACCACCAAATATGCGCGTGTGTTGCTCTTTCCCCGCAATCTCTCCAGCACAAGGGAGATATCTGAGGGAAGGTTTTATGTAGTACTACAGGTGTGTAATGCCATCTTGATAACAATTTGTAGTTTACTTCCGCCAGTTTGGATGCTCCAGAGGAGGTGTGGGCCAATATGAGAATGTCGGTTTTTTGGGTTGGTGACAATTCTGTTTGTAAGTCTCGTTCCCAGTTATGAATGAAGGAAGGCGTTCCAGTGGAGGCCAGTGTTAGTAGAATGTGATAGAAGTGAGAAATGGGTTTCTCCACCGGTTGATCCTCGGAAAATGCAGCTTCCAATGGGGTTAGGTCTGAGAAAGATCTCAAAGGTTTCGGAAGTGAATGTACAAAAGCTGCTAATTGACGATATTTCCACTGGTCCATGATTGAAACGTGTACGTTGGGTAATAATGTAGTCAGGGGCATTATACCTGAGGGGTTGGTCACTTGATGAAGTAGGGTATTGGTGCCCAGGCTCCAGGTTTGGGTTCCAGGGTCAACGTTTCCAGGGGGGAAATAGTTATGTCCAGCAAGAGGCAGTAAAGGAGAATTATGAAGCCAGTTGTATGTCTTACAAAGAGAGTCCCATGTCATAAGTGATGAGCGTGTCAATGGTGAAGTGGTAGGGGACAGATTCCTGCATCTCCGAGGTATCCATATTTGTGTAGAGAGATCTGTACCACTGAGTTCCATTTCCAAATCTACCCACAACTTGGTAGTTCTGTGGTATTTCCAGTCAGATATTCTGTTCAGTATGATTGATCTGAAGTATGTCCTAAAGTCTGGGAGGGCTAGGCCTCCTTCTCTCTTGGGTCTGATAAAAAGGGATCGGGGAAGTCTAGATCTTTTTCTGTGCCATACATATTTACCAATTAGAGAGCTTAAAGGGGTTGTAAAGGTAAAAAATTTTTCACCTTAATGCATTCTATGCATTAAGGTGAAAAAACTTTTGACAGTACCGCCGCCCCCAGGCCCCCCGTTTTACTTACCTGACGCCTCGAATCTTCGCTGCTCGTCCTCGTCAGCTTCATTGCAGCTCAGCCTGGTCGCTGATTGGCTGCAGTGGATGGATTGAAAGCAGCGCAGCCATTGGCTCGCGCTGCTGTCAATCACATCCGATGACGCGGCGCGCCGGGGGGCGGGGCCGAGTGATACAGCGAGCGGCTATAGCCGCCGGCTGTATCACGGGAGCGCGCCCGCAAGCACTCACCACCATGCGAGGGAGCTCGCATGAAGGTGGTAAATGCTTGCGGGGAGGAGCTGAAACAGCCGCCGAGGGACCCCAGAAGACCAGGTTCGGGGCCACTCTGTGCAGAACGAGCTGCACAGTGAAGGTAAGTATAACATGTTTGTTATTTAAAAAAAAAAAAATAAAAAAATAACTTTACAACCCCTTTAAGATTGTAAAAAAGCCTAACGGTATGCCATATGGTATCATTTGCAATAAAAACAGCACCCTGAGCAGTATATTCATCTTAACGACTCCAATCCTTCCCAACCATGAGTGAGGTTGGGTGTAAGGAAAATGCCTAGATATTTCATTTTTCTCGCCTGCCAGCTAAAAGGAAAGATTTGTTTTAAATGTGCCACGGGGGAAGTGGGGACAGTCAGGTTCAGTATTTCAGATTTTGTCATGTTGATTTTAAAATTAGAAATGGTGCTGTATATTGAAAGTTCTGACATGAGGTTAGGGAGAGTTATCAGGGGTTGTTGTACATAAAACAAGATGTCATCTGCATAAGCAGTGTATTTGTGTTCAGATTTACCTACTATTATCCCGTGGATACTTGGGTTATGTCTAACTATAGAAAGGAACGGTTCTAAAGATAAGGCAAATAAAATTGGTGACAGAGGGCAGCCCTGACATGTTCCGTTGTGTAGGGTAAAGGGGTCACTTAGCGTGCCATTGATACGTAGTTGCGCCATAGGGTGGTGGTATAACGCGGAGATTTGGGATATGAGAGAAGTGCCAATGCCTAGATGGGCCAAGGTTGCCATGGGGAACTCCCTGTCCACCCTATCAAACGCCTTTTCAGCATCGGTCGAAAGCATTAGGGTGGGCTGGGAGGTTCCGCGGACGTGCGACATCAATGAAAGTGTGCGGAGGGAGTTGTCCCTTGCTTCTCTACCCGGGATGAAGCCTGTTTGATCTTTTGAAATTCATTGCGGAATCAGAGGGAGGAGTCTATTTGCAATAGCTTTGGCGTATATTTTAGTGTCAATATTCAGTAGCGAAATAGGTCAGTAGCTACCGCAGTCACTGGGATCCTTGCCGGGTTTGGGAATGATTGTAATATGAGCATGAGTAGTCTCGGGTCGGAGGTGACTACCCCTAGAGGTCACATTGGCATAGTCGGTGAGTCTGGGTAGCAATATATCTGCAAAGGAATGGTAGTATACCACCGTGAAACCGTCTGGTCCTGGTGCTTTACCCTTAGCCATGGCTTTTAAGGCAATGCGCAACTCCGCAGTGGTAAAGTCTCCCTCCAGCGAGGCTAGGATGTCAGGTGATAGTCTGGGTAAGTTTGCTCGTTCTAGATAGTCATTAATGAGTTTTTCCTTTACCCCTTGATCCTTAATTGAATGTTGGACATGATATAAGCGTTGATAAAATTCCCTAAATTCCTTGGCTATACTAGGTGTGTCGTGTACCATACTAGCTGATGAGTTTTTAATTTTTGCTATGAAAGAAGCAGTCTTCTTCTGCTGAAGGGAGCGGGCAAGCAGTCTACTGGGCTTGTTACCTCCTTCATAGTAGCTTTGGGCTACTATTCGGAACTGCTGTTTGGCAGCTATGTGTAGGAGGGATTTCAGTTCTTCTCTCTTCTCTGTCAGGGTGTGGAATGTGGCCTGTAACTGGTTAGCTTTATGTTGGCGCTCGAGCAGTTTAATTTCATCAAGTAATTTAGATTGATGAAACGTACGTTCTCTTTTTTTCCTAGCTCCCAATTCTATTAATTTGCCTCGAATATGGGCCTTGTGTGCTTCCCATAATATCCCTGATGAAATATCAGGCTGTGAGTTCTCTTTGAAATAAAGAGACAATTCTCCCATCAATTGCTTCCTATCAATTTCATCAGTGATAAGTTCCTCATTCAGTTTCCAGTTGGTGGATTTGAGGGGCAAGGACGGTATTTTAACATTAATCAAGACCGGTGCATGGTCCGATATATGAGAGGTTTCAATAACAGATTTCTCTAATAGTGGTGGTGGTCGATAAGAAATAGGTCAATTCTAGAGTAGGATTGGTGAACCTGAGAATAATAGGTGAAATCTCTCTCCCGCGGGTGCATAATCCTCCAAGTATCCACTAACTGGGATTCGTGTAGCTGTTTTCAAATGTACCTTAAGTGCTTATGAGACAGACTAGAGCGCCCCTTGGATGTGTCTAAAACAGGTTCCAGGGATGTGTTAAAATCACCTGCAAGGAGAATGCACCCACAGGAGAAGTCCCTCAATTTTGAAAGCGTGCGGGCTATAAATCCTGCCTGGTCACGGATGGGAGAATAGAGTGTCGCCAAAGTACAGGGCATACTACCCAGGGTGCCCCTCAAAAACAAAAATCGACCAGACGGGTCACTTAACATTGACTCTAGTGTAAACGCGGTCCCCCTGCGGAACCCAATGGCCACACCCTTTGCTTTGTGAACATCAGACAAACTATAGTACCACGTGGGGTATTGTTGGGAGTAAAGTTTTACTGAAGTAGTGTGTGTGAGGTTGGTCTCTTGCAGAAAAACCACGTCACTCCGCAAGCGACCCAGTTCTCTATACAGACTGTCTTTTACCAGGGGCATGAAGACCCCATACATTAAATGAGAGTAAAGTTAACGTAGCCATGGGGGCCAGCAGAGGAGGTCCGCGAACATCATTTTGCTGATGAGACAGAACCGAGGCAGAGGGGGAAGGGTCAACAGGAGGGGGGGATTAAGAAGAAGAACAGGGAGTAGAGAAAGGTAGAAAAAACAAAGTAGAGAGAGAGCAGATTAGCACAATTCAATAAAATCAGCATAAAACACACAGGGGGGTGCAGCTGCAAATGCACGCATATAACTGCGGTGCAGAAGCAGGATGCTGATGAGATCCAGCACACCCACATCCACAGCCCAAAGAGGGGCAGGAACATGAGAGCACAGGATCCCAGAGCTCCCCCTAGAGGGGGGATGAAGGACCCCGGGGATCCAAACACGGACTCCAAGAGGGAATATCCACAGTGTCCCGAAGCCCCGGCGCCGGCACATACATATAAGAACAAAAATTTCAAATTTTAGTGAACTAAACCAAACATGAAACATAGACCATGATACCTGATGGCATTACCGAATGGCTACCTATATATAACAAGTAACAGAGAGCAATAAACCTTGGATTGAATCCATTAACTGGAACCAGTCTAGAACACACTCATGGTAGATTCAGTAAAGAAGGAACGACATGCATTTCTGATCTAAAAGAATAAATGACTGGGAACGGCATTAAATCTGGTATACTTGCTTAAAGAAATGTTCCACTACCGTTCAGCGGTGGGTGGGCAGGTTGGATGGCAGGTACTCTGGCTCGCGGTTCAGCTTGGCTGAGGCGGTGTTCCAATGACAGGGGAGCGATGTTTGCGGTCCACCTTCTGCCATTTTGGATCAGCATTACCCGGTAAGGGCAGGATGACATCCTGCCACCCTGGAAGCTCCGGTGGGGATATGCTCATGTCCATGCAGAATTTCTCCAGGTCCTCTGGGAACCGAAGGACAGCCGTTTTACCATCTCCATTTACTATTAAGGCCGCAGGGAAGCCCCACCTGTAGTTGATAGAGGCAGAGCGCAGTTTTTCTGTGAGGGGACGTAGAGCCCTACGTCTGTCCAGCGTCTCCCTTGCCAGGTCCGGGAAAAAGGAAAGGGTAGCCCCATCAAATTCCAGTGAAGTTGATTCCCTGGCCTTTTTCATGATAAGCTCCTTTTCAGGGTAATGATGCACCCTGCAAATAACATCCCGTGGAGTGTCAGAGGCGAGGTTGCGGGGGCGAATGGCCCTGTGGACTCTCTCAATTTTTAAGGGGTTGTCTGCGGCTAGGCCCAAAAGGCCATGGAAAATACCTCGGCTAGAGGGGAGGAGATCATCATCTCTCGTAGCCTCCGGGAGGCCTCTAATCCTGATGTTATTACACCTGTTGCGATTTTCCTGATCCTCCAGTCTGTATAGAGCCATCCTGTGGGCTATGGCAAGTTGGCATGTGGAGGATTGCAGGGTCCTAATGGCGGCCGCGTGGCGATCTAAGCGCTGTTCGGATTCCTCCACTCGTTCCAGGACATGGGATAAATCCGAGCGTACCGCTGATACCTCTTTCTTATGTCTGACTTGGTGGGGAGGTCATTTACTAGAGCCGTGGCGCCTGAGATCCGGCCTGTTGCGGGAGGCGGAGCCTGTCCCAGAATGTTCGCCATGCAGTGAGCGGCCTAGGCCGTCAGTGTCTTCCATATCCACAGGTTCTGTGGACAAGAACCGCTTTATCGAGCCTGCTGAGGTGCCTTTTTTTAGGCAGGGGCTTGCCTGACCTTTTCCTCATCGCTGTCTGGGGTAGTTGCTGCGATAATGTGTCGGTATAGGCTGATTTTCTTGTGCCAGAGCTCAGAGAGAACACGTCCACTTTACAGCATGCCTAGACCACGCCCCTCGTAATCGAATACATTTTGACCTACGTTTATGAAAAAAGATTATTGGCAAAATTTTATAACCGAAACAAAGAAAAACGAATTTAAAAGAAAAAAAAACGGTCCCTTTTTTTTTTTTTTCCATTCATTTAGCAAAAATCTAAAAACCCAGTGATGATTAGATTTAAGATTTACACTGATAGCGTTTATTAAAAAGTAAAATAGCAAGTAAATACTCACAAACGAGCATGAATTACAGGCATGGACATTGACTGCAGGTATGCAGTAACAGACATCAGAATGAAACCGGGACCGGACATCGGGTGGATATGGCAATGGCTAACGCGTTTCGGGGGCGAGCCCCTTTCCTCAGAGCCTCAGTTTCATTCTGATGTCTGTTACCGCATACCTGCAGTCAATGTCCATGCCTGTAATTCATGCTCGTTTGTGAGTATTTACTTGCTATTTTACTTTTTAATAAACGCTATCAGTGGTAATGCGCTAGGTCGGTGCGCCCTCTCTTCTTTTTGTTTCTTCTTGTAGTTTATGAATGCCCAACATTCTGAAGAGGGCTGCAAGACGGCAGATACCACTGAAGCTTTCTGGCCTTATCACACACTGAGCATCTAGACAACTGAGCGCAGGAGAGAGTTTCTCTTTTGGTTAGATTTAAGATTTAGCAGGGCCCTCCTATTCCTTTTGTATTGTAATTGTACTGTCCCCCTCTACATTGTAAAGCGCTGCGCCAAAACTGTTAGCGCTATATAAATCCTGTTTAATAATAGTTAAATACCACCAAATGAAAGCTTTATTTGTGTGAAAAAAATCTTTCATATGGGAACCGTGTTGCATGACCATGCAATTGTAATTCAAAGTGTGAGCACACTGAAAAATGAAAATTGGCCTGGGTTAAAGGAAACTTTAGCTTTTTACATTTGTGTGAAGGGCTTTCAGACTACTCTGGTGTAGAGATGGGATCCTAGTCCCAACCCACCTGCCCGATCCCGCCAGGAAGCCGACACGGCTAATCACAGGCAGTGAGACATTTCCTGATCTGTGCAGATGTGGCCCGGGAAATGTCTCATTGTCTGTGATTAGCGGTGGGCAGTGTTGGCTTCCTGGTGGGATCTCAAACATGCCCGAGCCCATGCCCACTGCATTGTTAGCCTCCATGTCTCTGTACTTCCACCTTCCTATACAGTGCACGTTGCTTCCCATCATCCAATTGGCTCAGTGTGCCTTGGTGTCAGACTTTGTAAGTTTGGCATGTAGAGACAGGGGTAGCTAAAAGACACTCGTATGCTGCAAGGTGTGGACGTTAAATAGTGACTGGAGATGATTTTTAAGACGCTTGCATACTTGTATGCTTTTTTTATTGGCAGCATATATAAATGCATATGTTTGACTTTGACTTTTATGGTTTCTGTCATTGCAGAATTGATCATTGGAACAATGAGAGAGAACGAGTTGTACTAATAACAGAAAATACTCTTTTTATCTGCAAGTATGACTTCATCATGCTATGCTGCCAACAGATTCACAAAGTTCCTCTCAACTACATAGATCGAATATGTAGTGGTGCTTTCATCTTTCCACAGAAGTCCCTAGACAAGTAAGGATGTGTTTTTCTTTTTTTTTTTTTTTCCTATACATTCCATATGTAAAGCCCAACTCCAGCCAAATTGTTATAACTTTAGGGGGAGAAGGCTTAACATTTGTCAGATTTATTTTTTCTGTCTGTGACCCCATTAGGGAGATTTTTTTTCCCGACCTCCTGTCTCTGTGCTGCCTTTGCAATAAATAGTGGGGGGGTCATTGGGACAGGAAGTTACAGAAAGCAATGATTAACAAACATTCTAACCCTTTCTTCCATTTCCTGCCCTGACAGTAAAGGCTCATGCACACAGGATGTTTTTACAGCTGCTGTTAGGGGCGTTTGATGGGTTTTTTTTTAACTGCCTCTAAATGCTCCTCTATGTTGGCCTATGTGTCTATGCATACATAAACTGTCAGAGGCGTTTAGGGGCAGAAAAAAAACTGACAGCCTGTGCGTCCAGGAAAGGCTGTTAAGCTGTAAAAACAAAAAAATGCCCCTAAATGCTGTGACAAGCTGTAAGCCGCGTTTGGTGTTTTTACATTATAGGGAGTGTTTTTAATGAAAAAGAGTCAAAAAACGGCCATTCAGAAACTCGGCTAACAGCGCGACTTTAACACTGCTTTTTCCTGGCAGCAGCGCTGGCATTTTTTAAACGTCCTGTGTGCATGAGGTCTAAGTGAGGGGAGATCTTCCCAATAGGGACACAAAAGGCAATACAAACCTGAAAGAAGCTCTAACTTTCCCCTGCACTTTTTAGAATGAAAAAAAAAAAAAAACGGGGTTTCCTACACACTTCACCATCTTTGCACATGCACAGGAAATCCTATGCTATAATGGTGGTGCGGGGGGGACTGGTACTGAGCAGGACTGAAGTTCTGCTTTAGTAGGCCAGATAGTTAATTCAGTTGTACATTGCGTTTTATGTAATTCGTTGCATACAGGTTCCAGAGAATCTTGCTCACAAGTGGGTTGGGTGCTGCTTGTTAGAGGCTGTGCTAGGCAATTTCCTATCTAGCTCCGCTTGATGTATCATCCTTGAGATTCAAACTTCAAGGCAACTGTGAATCTAATGAGGTTCACAGCAACTCAGGATGCAAGATGCAGTGTAGGAAGCCTAGATATCAGAATGTTTAGGAAACAAAAAGACTCCACATAGTGTGATACTGTCTCAACATCCGGTTTATTAAGCGGTACACTTACATAAAAGTCCAAGCTATGATCATGTCACAATCCACAGATCAAACAGATAAAATCCTTGTGAGTTTCAAGCTGCAATCGCGCAAGTGCATGTGTACGTAGCTATGGGATAGATTTGATCTGTGGATTGTGACATGATCATAGCTTGGACTTTTATGCAAGTGTACTGCTTAATAAACCAGATGTTGAGACAGTATCACACTATGTGGAGTCCTTTTGTCTCCTAAACATTCTGATATCGAGGTTTCCTACACTGCATCTTTCATCCTGAGTTGCTGTGAACCTCCCGGTGTATACCATCCATGGCCATAGGAGAGGAACGTCCGGAAATTCTTTTTCAGTAGATCAGAGAATCAACCAAGCGCTGTGTGACCTCTCTAAGCAAGAGGGGTCGCTGCCTTTCTGGTAAGACTCCATTTTTGTTATGGTGATGGATGTCACAACTTCAGGTGTATCATCGTCATTTCCAAACACTCTCTTCTTCCATGAGACTTTCTTTGATGGAATCCAGCTTCATATGAGCTTTTTGTTTGCACAGTTGCATTTTATTCACATGTGATGTCGTTTAGAATCAAGTTAAAAACTTCAAAGTTTTTATTCACAGTTATTATTGTTTATTTACTGTTGATTATCTGCACATTTGTATATTTTGATATTTGTCTGTATTCGCATGAATGCACTTTATTGTTTTGCACTCTTTTTTTACATAAATCTAGAGTATAAATGCAGATACTGGTCTGGGGCAGGGATGAGCTCAGGCATTTTTGAATCCTAGTCTGAACCCTCCTAAGTTATCCCACCAATAAGCTGTCACTGTGCACCACCAATCGTAAGTGGCCGAGGCATTTCCCACCCAACAAGCTGCACCTATAGTCTAGGGTCAGGATTCG
Organism: Aquarana catesbeiana; assembly: GCF_042186555.1. Classification (NCBI taxonomy): domain Eukaryota; kingdom Metazoa; phylum Chordata; class Amphibia; order Anura; family Ranidae; genus Aquarana; species Aquarana catesbeiana. The sequence goes on along the minus strand of NC_133327.1, from coordinate 257,879,295 downwards.
GGAAAACCTACTCTGCGCAATACAGGGACTGTAACTGCAGTTGTACTGTTACAAGAGAGGAACAGAAGACCACACCGGGTGCCACTCCTGTCAGCTAAGAACAGGAAACTGAATTGACAATTCACACAGGCTCACCAAAATTGGACAAAGGAAGATTGGAAAAATGTAGCCTGGACTCATGAGTCTCGAATTTCAGCTGCGATATTCAGATAGTAGGGTCAGAATTTGGTGTAAACAACAAAGGCATGGATCCATCCTGCCTTGTAACAAGGGCTCAGACTGATGTGATTTAATGGTGTGTGGGATATTTTCATGGCACACTTTGGGCCCCTTAGTACTAATTGAGCATCGTTTAACCACTTGCCGACTGCCACACGACGATGTGCAGAATGGCACGGGCAGGCAAAAGGACTTACAGGTACGCCCTTGCCTTCCCGCGGGCGGTGGGGTCCGATCGCCCCCCCCCCCCCCCCCCCCGTGCCTGCGGCGGTCAGATTCTCGTCAGGAGCGATGAGAGGTGAGGGGGAGGCCACTCATTCGTGGCTCCCCCCTCACGATCGCTCCTGGCGAATGACCGGCTTCCTCGGCTTCTGCATAGTAAACAGAAGCAGAGGAAGTGATGCCATCTCCCCTCGGCTCTGTAATTTCCGTTCCGGCGCCGAGGACAGAAGACATCAATGTGAGTGCACAAACACTACACACACAGTAGAACATGCCAGGCACACATTACACCCCCCCCCCCCGATTATCCCCTAATCACCCCTCCCCCCCACTGTCACACTGACGCCAAGCAGTTTTTTTTTTTTCTGATTACTGCATTGGTGTCAGTTTGTGACAGTTAGTGTGGTAGGGCAGTTAGTGTTAGCCCCCTTTAGGTCTGGGGTACCCCCCTAATAAAGTTTTAACCCCTTGATCACCCCTCGTCGCCAGTGTCACAAAGCGATCATTTTTCTGATTGCTGTATTAGTGTCACTGGTGACGCAAGTTAGGGAGGTAAATATTTAGGTTCGCCGGCAGCGTTTTATAGCGCCAGGGACACCCATATACTACCTAATAAAGATTTTAACCCCTTGATTGCCCCCTAGTTAACCCTTTCACCAATGATCACCTTATAACTGTTACGGGTGACGCTGGTTAGTTCGTTTATTTTTTATAGTGTCAGGGCACCCGCCGTTTATTACCGAATAAAGGTTTAGCACCCTGATCACCCGGCGGTGATATAACTTAGGTTTTAGGGTCAGATAAGGTCTGCGTCACCCCAGGCAGCGTCAGGTTAGTGCCAGTAGCGCTAACACCCATGAACGCACCGTACACCTCCCTTAGTGGTATAGTATCTGAACGAATCAACATCTGATCCGATCAGATCTATACTAGCGTCCCAAGCAGTTTAGGGTTCCCAAAAACGCAGTGTTAGCGGGATCAGCCCAGATACCTGCTAGCACCTGCGTTTTGCCCCTCCATCCCGGCCCAGCCCAGCCCAGCCCAAGTGCAGTATCGATCGATCACTGTCACTTACAAAACACTAAACGCATAACTGCAGCGTTCAGAGTCAGGCCTGATCCCTGCGATCGCTAACAGTTTTTTTGGTAGCGTTTTGGTGAACTGGCAAGCACCAGCCCCAGGCAGCGTCAGGTTAGCGCCAGTACCGCTAACACCCACGCACGCACCGTACACCTCCCTTAGTGGTATAGTGTCTGAACGGATCAATATCTGATCCGATCAGATCTATACTAGCGTCCCCAGCAGTTAAGGTTTCTCAAAAACGCAGTGTTAGCGGAATCAGCCCAGATACCTGCTAGCACCTGCGTTTTGCCCCTCCGCCCGGCCCAGCCCAGCCCACCCAAGTGCAGTATCAATTGATCACTGTCACTTACAAAAAACACTAAATGCATAACTGCAGCGTTCGCAGAGTCAGGCCTGATCCCTGCGATCGCTAACAGTTTTTTTTTTTTGGTAGCGTTTTGGTGAAGTGGCAAGCACCAGCGGCCTAGTACACCCCGGTCGTAGTCAAACCAGCACTGCAGTAATACTTGGTGACGTGGCAAGTCCCATAAGTGCAGTTCAAGCTGGTGAGGTGGCAAGCACAAGTAGTATCCCGCTGCCACCAAGAAGAAGACAAACACAAGCCCGTTGTGCCCATAATGCCCTTCCTGCTGCATTCGCAAATCCTAATTGGGAACCCACCACTTCTGCAGCGCCCGTACTTCCCCCATTCACATCCCCAACCAAATGCAGTCGGCTGCATGAGAGGCATTTTCTTTATGTCCTCCCGAGTACCCCTACCCAACGAACCCCCCCCAAAAAAGATGTTGTGTCTGCAGCAAGCGCAGATATAGGCGTGACACCCGCTATTATTGTCCCTCCTGTCCTGACAATCCTGGTCTTTGCATTGGTGAATGTTTTGAACACTACCATACACTAGTTGAGTATTAGCGTACGGTACAGCATTGCACAGACTAGGCACACCTTCACAGGGTCTCCCAAGATGCCATCGCATTTTGAGAGACCCGAACCTGGAACCGGTTACAGTTACAAACGTTACAGTTACAAAAAAAGTGTTAAAAAAAAAAAAACACAAAAAAATTAAAAAAAAAAAAAAAATAGTTGTCGTTTTATTGTTCTCTCTCTCTATTCTCTCTCTATCGTTCTGCTCTTTTTTACTATATTCTATTCTGCAATGTTTTATTGTTATGTTTTATCAAGTTTGATTTTCAGATATGCAATTTTTTATACTTTACCGTTTACTGTGTTTTATTGTTAACCATTTTTTTGTCTTCAGGTACGCCATTCAGCTGCAGCGCGGATTTATTTATCTTGACAGCAACAGCGTTTGCTCCCACGATATATAAAGCCGTGACTCCAGCGGAGGTGATATATGCCGAAGCATGGGGGCAGCAGGGGCGGAGGAGCGATTTGCTCCTACCTTTTGTGGGAGGATGCCCCCATGCTTCGGCATATATAAACGGTGCATATACGCCCATAATTAGAAGTGGGTGGATGGGGGAGGTATTCTAATGGTGGGCATACCCACCGATCAATATCTTTTTTTTTCATTCAGCCCACAATCTGCATGAAAAAAAAGATTACAATATATGCCCAACAAGGACCAGCAACGTACTGGTATGTTGCTGGACTTTGAGTGGTTATACCAGAATGATGCCTGCAGGTTTAGGTATCATCTTGGTATCATTCTTTTCAGCCTGTGGTCAGCTTTCATGTAAAAGCAATCCTAGCGGCTAATTAGCCTCTAGACTGCTTTAACAAGCAGTGGGAGGGAATGCCCCCCCCCCACCGTCTTCCATGTTTTTCTCTGGCTCTCCTGTCCCAACAGGGAACCTGAGAATGCAGCCGGTGATTCAGCCAGCTGGCCATAGAGCTGATCAGAGACTAGAGTGGCTCCAAACAGCTCTATGGCCTAAGAAACCGAAAGCTACGAGCATTTCATGACTTAGATTTCGCCGGCTGGAAACAGTGCCATTGGGAAATTGGGAAAGCATTTTATCACACCGATCTTGGTGTGGTCAGATGCTTTGAGGGCAGAGGAGAGATCTAGGGTCTAATAGACCCCAATTTTTTCAAAAAAGAGTACTTGTCACTACCTATTGCTATCATAGGGGATATTTACATTCCCTGAGATAACAATAAAAATGATTAAAAAAAAAATGAAAGGAACGGTTTAAAAATAAGATATAAAAGAAAAAAAAAAAAAAAAAAGGCACCCCTGTCCATGCATGTGAGGTATCACCGCGAAGGTCAGATCGAGGGCAGTAATTTTAGCAGTAGACCTCCTCTGTAAATCTAAAGTGGTAACCTGTAAAGGCTTTTAAAAATGTATTTAGTTTGTTGCCACTGCATGTTTGTGCGCAATTTTAAAGCATGTCATGTTTGGTATCCATGTACTCGGCCTAAGATCATCTTTTTTATCTCATCAAACATTTGGGCAATATAGTGTGTTTTAGTGCATTAAAATTTAAAAAAGTGTGTTTTTTTTCCCCAAAAAATGCGTTTGAAAAATCGCTGCGCAAATACTGTGTAAAAAAAAAAAAATGAAACACCCACCATTTTATTCTGTAGGGCATTTGCTTTAAAAAAATATATAATGTTTGGGGGTTCACAGTAATTTTCTTGCAAAAAAACATAATTTTTTTCATGTAAACAAAAAGTGTCAGAAAGGGCTTTGTCTTCAAGTGGTTAGAAGAGTGGGTGATATGTGACATAAGCTTCTAAATGTTGTGCATAAAATGCCAGGACAGTTCAAACCACCCCCAAATGACCCCATTTTGGAAAGAAGACACCCCAAGCTATTTGCTGAGAGGCATGTCGAGTCCATGGAATATTTTATATTGTGATACAAGTTTTTTTTGCACAAAGTTGTCACTAAATGATATATTGCTCAAACATGCCATGGGAATATGTGACATTACACCCCAAAATACATTCTGTTGCCTCTACCACATGTGTGAGACTTTTTGGGAGCCTAGCCGCGTACGGGACCCCGAAAACCAAGCACCGCCTTCAGGCTTTCTAAGGGCATAAATTTTTTATTTCATTCTTCACTGCCTATCACCGTTTCGGAGGCCATGGAATGCCCAGGTGGCACAAAACCCCCCCAAATGACCCTATTTTGGAAAGTAGACACCCCAAGCTATTTGCTGAGGGGTATAGTGAATATTTTGCAGACCTCACTTTTTGTCACAAAGTTTTGAAAATTGAAAAAAAAAAATAAACTTTTTTTTCTTGTCTTTCTTCATTTTCAAAAACAAATGAGAGCTGCAAAATACTCACCATGCCTCTCAGCAAATAGCTTGGGATGTCTGCTTTCCAAAATGGGGTCATTTGGGGGGGTTGTGCCATCTGGGCATTCCATGGCCTCCGAAACTGTGATAGGCAGTGAAGAGTGAAATCAAAAATTTACACCCTTAGAAATCCTGAAGGCGGTGATTGGTTTTCGGGGCCCCGTACGCGGCTAGGCTCCCAAAAAGTCCCACACATGTGGTATCCCCGTATTCAGGAGAAGCAGCTAAATGCATTTTGGGGTGCAATTCCACATATGCCCATGGCCTGTGTGAGCAATATATCATTTAGTGACAACTTTGTGCAAAAAAAAAAAAAAAAAAATTTGTCACTTTCCCGCAACTTGTGTCAAAATATAAAATATTCCATGGACTCAACATGCCTCTCAGCAAATAGCTTGGGGTGTCTACTTTTCAAAATGGGGTCATTTTGGGGGGGGGGGGGGTTGTGCCATCTGGGCATTTTATGGCCTTCAAAACTGTGATAGGTAGTGAGGAGTGAAATCAAAAATTTACGCCCTTAGAAATCCTGAAGGCAGTGATTGGTTTTCGGGGTCCCGTACACGGCTAGGCTCCCAAAAAGTCTCACACATGTGGTATCCCCGTACTCAGGAAAAGCAGCTGAATGTATTTTGGGGTGCAATTCCACATATGCCCATGGCCTGTGTGAGCAATATATCATTTAGTGACTACTTTTTGTAATTTTTTTTTTTTGTCATTATTCAATCACTTTGGACAAAAAAAATTAATATTCAATGGGCTCAACATGCCTCTCAGAAATTTCCTTGGGGTGTCTACTTTCCAAAATGGGGTCATTTGTGGGGGTTTTGTACTGCCCTGCCATTTTAGCACCTCAAGAAATGACATAGGCAGTCATAAACTAAAAGCTGTGTAAATTCCAGAAAATGTAACCTAGTTTGTAGGCGCTATAACTTTTGCGCAAACCACTAAATATACACTTATTGACATTTTTTTACCAAAGACATGTGGTCGAATACATTTTGGCCTAAATGTATGACTAAAATTGAGTTTATTGTATTTTTTTATAACAAAAAGTAGAAAATATCATTTTTTTTTTTTCAAAATTTTCGGTCTTTTTCCGTTTATAGTGCAAAAAATAAAAACGGCAGAGGTGATCAAATACCATCAAAAGAAAGCTCTATTTGTGGGAAGAAAAGGACGTGAATTTTGTTTGGGTACAGCATTGCATGACCGCGCAATTAGCAGTTAAAGCGACGCAGTGCCAAATTGTAAAAAGTGCTCTGGTCAGGAAGGGGGTAAAACCTTCCGGGGCTGAAGTGGTTAAACACCACGGCCCACCTGAGTTTTTTTTGCTGACCATGTCCATCCCTTTATCACTCTTCTAATGGCTACTTCCAGCAAGATAATGCACCATGTCACAAAGCTCAAATCATCTCACCACTGGTTTCCTGAACATGACAATGAGTTCACTGTAGTCCACAGGTCTCCACAGTCACCAGATCTCAATCCAATAGAACACCTTTGGGATGTGGTGGAATGGAAGATTCGCATCATGGATGTGCAGGCGACAAATCTGCAGCAACTGCGTGATACTATCATGTCACTATGGACCAAAAACTCTGAGGAATGTTTCCAACACCTTGTTGAATCTATGCCACGAAGAATTAATGCAGTTCTGAAGGCATAAGGAGGTTCAACCCAGCACTAGCAAAGTGTACCTAATAAAGTGGCCAGTGAGTGTACATATAACTACAGGTGTGGCAACAGATCAGCTTTAAAAATGACTAAGCTTTGTTTACTACCAAGTGCTACATTGTGATGTACCAGCAGAGGTCACTGTAGCTCTAAATTTTATGCTGCATGTATTACTAAATGATTTTTAAATAACAATTTCATGGCTCTGGAGTGCAGGTGATGTGGAACTATTTCTCTAGTTTCATATGGGAACTATAAATATAAATATTTTTCTGAAATGCGCATACAGCTTTACCAGGACTTGTAGTTCTTTGCATAACCATTTTTCCCCTTGGACCTTTCTATATTTTATAATCCTAGAATTACAATTGATTTAAGTATTTGTGTTTTTTTTGTTATCATTTGATTTATACAACAAACTTGGTACCTAGATATTTTTTTTTATAGTAAGTCTTTACCAGCTGTGCATTAAATGTTGGTGTATGGAATAAGTCCTGCCTCAGATCCATTTAGCTGGAGTTCTGGGCTTTAACTGGAGCATTCTCATACCTCTCAGCTGTCCCGCATTTGAAAGGACGGACTTTTTTTTTTTTTTTTTTTATACCAAATCCCTCTGTCCATTCCTCCTCAGTTGTCCCTCTTTATGGCCTTATGTAATCTCTATTAAAAAAAAAAAATGCAATATCTAGAAATTGAAAGTGTTTTGCTGCACTAAACATTTTATCTAACTTTTAAATGATTCTATTTGAAAACCTAATCAATTGGGTTAAACAAATCCATGTTACTGGAGATAGGGCAAGGGCATGTACTTTGCCTATATACTGCATGCTCTAATGCAGTGTTTCTCAACTCCAGTCCTCAAGGCGCCCCAACAGCTCATGTTTTCAGGCTGTCCATTATTTTGCACAAGTGATTTGATCAGTTTCACTGCCTTAGTAATTACCGCAGCCATTTCATCTAAGGGAAATCCTGAAAACATGACCTGTTGGGGCGCCTTGAGTTGAGCAACGCTGCTCTAATGTATCCCTCTTTCCCATCTAACAAAGTTGTGAGGTATGCATTCTAGGACATTGAACTTAAACGAGAAGCATGGCCAAAACTCTTTTTTGGCTCTACTTCTCCTGTGGTTCAGAGAGGAGTGCACTTAGTTCTGCGCATTCTATTTGTCTTCAATATGGACTATTTTATGCAGATTAATAACAAAATTGCCATTTAAATATGTTTTAGTTTCTGGTGGAAAATTTGAAAATTCCCAGGGAGATAAAAAAAAAAAAACCTTTGCAACAGTCAGTCTATTCATTTTTAAAAAGCTGTATTAAAAAATAAATAAATAAAAAAATAAATACTTAAAGATCTAGAAAGCATTATGTTTACTATAGGGGCATATTTAAACTCTTTAAAAAAATATATATAACACGCACTTATAAAAATTTTATATATATATATATATATATATATATATATATAATATTATTATTATTATTCTTTTTAACCCCGTGGACATGAACTGGCCTTTTGTGAAATGGTCCTTGTATCTTCTTCTTTTTTTTTTTTGTAGTACAATAACTCCTGTTCTTAAAGTGTCATCCTTTCTGCATCACTTACCAGTGCCACTCTTATCTCTTTCATTCTTACTGTTTCTGACCAGTGGAATGCCATATTTCTTGATCTGTGTCAAACTCTATCACCATCTGTCTTCAAAGCTAAACTGAAGTCATTCCTTGTGGATCACTAGGTCATTAGCAGCTTTTCATCCGTGACTGCACTCGATGTCCTTCCACCTGGGACCCGCACTTTCATCTATTCTCCTGGTTTCTATGAGTTCTTATTTTATCTAGTTTGTTCCTGGCCTATATTTTCTATGAATACTGTTGGACCATATTCTGTAAAAAATGCTGTGTTTTTTTTTTTAGTACATATTAATAATATAAATAGTAACTATATTACTATGCATTTCTCAAGCAATTGAGAAATACATAGCAGGATTCACTACTTTGTTGAGTAAAATCTGACAAATATTACTCTTTATTGTGGCCAGGGTAATAATACAGTGTAGCCTGGGCTAATGTTCAATGGAAGTTTAAAACATCAGTGTCCAAATGTTAAACCTGTACCTTTAGGCATGTGCAGGGGGTGTGCCTAATCACTATGTATGGTGCCGATTCCCCCTACTGCCCGGGCCCTCCCCCCTGCAGTGCTGTTAGCTTTCCTCCTTTCCTCTCCCCCCGGCTGCTGTGGGGGTTATTTCAGGATGGAGAGCAGGGGAAGGGGCTAGTAAATATGTACCGTATTTTTCGCTCCATAAAACACACCTGACCATAAGACGCACCTAGGTTTTAGAGGAGGAAAAAAAATATTCTGAACTAAATGGTGCACTAAAATATTTATTATAGTACTACTATTACTATAGGTGGGTGGCGGACACACAGCAATACCACACCCCTTATCAAATCAGCTCGGCTACACTATTCCTGGGTGGTGGACACAGCAACCCCCCCTTCTTCCCAAATATGCTCAGTGTGGCAGGGCAGGCACAAACACCCCTTCAGCCTCTTCTCTCACCAGGTCAGGTGACTGGGAGGTGGATACCATGCCAGCCCACACCTCCCACTCCCTAATCACCAGCTCACCTCAGGCAGCAGAGGACACTGCCATTGCAATCCACAACCCCCTCACCCGGCGGGTGGCTGGCTGGCTCTCGGCCTCAGATACACCCGGGCGGGCGGCAACTAGGAAGGTCCGGAGGACTGGGGACACAGTTTGCAGCAGCAGCTGTCAGTGGGAGGAGCAGGAATGACAGAGTGGACCAGGCCACGGCGCCAGGGGTGTTTAGGCTGGAGATAAAAAATCTACCAAAAGGAACAGCCAGGGCTCTCGCCGTTCTTGTGATGGTGTCATCTCGGACGTGTGTCATCCAGCCTGGGTGCAGAGTGGACCCCCATAGAGACGCCATTGACACCCCCCCCCCCCCCCCCCCCCGTGCGCTCCTGGTATTCTGATATGACAGCGGCAATGGGGGGAGACTGGTCAGTATTCACTCCATAAGATGCAGGGAAAGAAGTGCATCTTATGGAGCGAAAAATACGATAATTTACCAGCACCTTCCTTTTCTAAACAGAAAAATTCATTTACTGCCCTGTGCAGCTGAGGCTGGAGAGAAAAGCATGTATGTTTGAGCTTTGGGGTGAACACCCTAATTCAGTAGGCTGCTTGCACAGATGGTACATCAGCATCCGCTGCTCTGTTCCTGCTCTGTATTTTTGAGTCTGCCTGAGTGATTGCTGGATTAATCTGGCCGTTGCTATCTTACGGCCTCTTGTGCCTATCTGAGCCTCAACTAGTCCAGAACACCTATCCGGTGGCCCAGGAAATTTCATCTGCCCTCTAGCTTGATTGTGGGTATTGTCTCGACAGCTGACTTTAAATAACTGCCCTGGCTGCCAATAGCTTAGTCCTTATAGTCTACCACCATCTTGGCTGTCTCCTGTGCACCCTGCAAGCCTTTCATCCTAGTGAGGACCCTACACTACATAGTGGTCTCCCTAGCTGCCTGGCCTTCCTGCAGATGCCCTCAAAGAGCAGGTCCACAAAATCTGCCACGCCCAATCGGCCACCGCAGACTCCATCCACCCAGCCTGATGCAATTCTGGTCGGCAAGCTCCAGGCATTGCTGGCCGAGCTGGACATCAAATCCGGGGAGGCCCTAGCGGCAGCAATGCTGGCTCAGGATAGTACGGCAGCGATCCTAGCAGCAATTGAGCAAAGCAAAACCTCCATGCTTGTATCCATAGATCGTCTTACTGAAGAATGTAACCTTATGCGGATCTCGACAAAGTAAAGGGATGGCTGACCGAAACGGAGTACAGAATATCAGCCACTGAGGATCCACCATAGCAGATTTACAACGCACAGTGCAGGCCCTTGTTGACAAGTCAGATGACACTGAGAACATGTCACGGCACAATAATATTTGAGTCCTAGGTCTCCCTGAAGGAGAAGATGATTGCTCTTTTGAAAGAGCCCATAGAGAGCCCACAGGTTGAGTAATTTCCGGGACTAATCCTAGACCCTTTTTGGTCCGCTTTCTCAACTACCGTGATAGGGACAGGATCCTTTCGGAAGCCCGCAAACCACATACACTTCAGTATGATAATGCCTCCATTCTACTTTTTCCAGATTTCTCAGCCGAATTGCGGCGAAAGAGGAAAACTTTCAGTGATGCGCGCAGGACAATATTAAGTACAGCATGCTCTACCCCAGCCCCATTCGAGTCCAGCATGATGGAGCAGTTTGCTTCTTCGCCAATCCCGCAGAAGCTGAAGACTGGTTGACCACCTTGTGGAGAGAATTGCACTCGACTTGGGGCTCAGGTCTGCTACTTCTCTATGCTGGTCGTGACAATGACACTACAACCCCCTGTACACTTCCTGTTGCCCATAAATTTAAAGTTTCCGAACGTTCTCCCAGATGCAAGGCTTAGCCTTGTTGGCAGTTTACTTATGATGATTGCTTCTGTGCTTCCCCTCTCCTGAGTTGTTGCTCTCAATATGTTCACCTTTGCAGTACCTTCCCTTGTGGATTCACCAGGTGCATGGATCTTTTTCATAGTCTGAATGAATTTTCCCACAATACCTGTCCTATGTTAATTGAGCTACCTTGTGTACAACCTTGCATTTACTTCACACCCGCTCCCCTCAGTTTCACCCTTCTTTGAAGCAACAAGGAGAACTACTTTTCCTGACTCCCCTGGGGTAACCTTGAGACAGTTTGGTTAACCGTTAAGGGTATAAAACTGACTGGAACTGTTGATGGGGTTTGTCCCCCTCCCTTTTTTTTTTTTTCCCATGTTATGTGGTCAGTGGATCATCTGGGAAGAGTTTTCTACTGGATCTCCCTTTGAGACACTTGACTGTTAAGCAGACCTTCACTTTAGTTTTGGGTATCAAATTGCCTATGCCAAGTTATGTTGGGGTTTGGGCTAGATGATACGGAGTTTGACAAGTTTTTCTGTTCTGGGAAAAAGGCGCTTAGCCCAGGTATGTTGGGGTTTTGGCTCCGTGTCAGGGAGTTTTATGACAAGGTAGTCACTGTTTTTACTGCTCAGTTGCTCTTTTTTTTAAATTTAGAATCGTATACCAATCCCTTCTGGGTCCTCATACCCTTACAAGGGTTTCTAGGTGTGCTGGGCTATTCCCTATTTCACCCACAGGGGTGATCATGTTATTTGTTTATCCACAACAATGGTATTTTAAATGCTATAGTCATGTCTACACTTAAGTTAGTCTCATGGAATATACAAGGCCTCAACAACAAAAATAAACACTCCTTTCTATTCAAATATCTAAATGCCCATAAACCTCATATCCTGTTTTTGCAGGACACCCATCTCACTGGTAATTGCATCTTAAAGTTGAGACGATCATGGGTTAGGCTGTCATTTCATGCCACATACACCTCATATGCCCGCGGGGTGGCGATAAGATACTAATGAACAAGTCCCTTCCATACAGAGTGAAGAGAGTAATAAACACCTGGGTGGGGGGTAGATTACTCATATTGCTAGTGGAGCTACATGTAGTTCTTTGGGCCTTAGTAAATGTATATTTGCCTCCTCCAGCAGATGTCTCTATATTGTACACTATATGTGAGAAACTAGCCCCTTTTCAGGCCTCACATATACTACTTGGAAGAGATTTCAATTCTATTTTATACACATCCCTGGACACCTCTAACCCACAACGTCCGGTGAGCCAGGATTTAACTCACTGGGCCGATACCTTCGCTGTTACAGAACTCCAGAGATTGAAATAAGCCTCTGCTAAGGCATTTTTTTTACATTTATCAGTTATGCATAAATCGAGCTCGAGAATGGATCTTGCCTTTGCAAACTCATCAGTGCTCTCCAAATTGTCTAAGGCTTCGTACGTTCCAGCTGGACTTTCAGATCATGCACCTCTAGAGATATGCTTAAAGATTGGAGGGTACAAGGATTCAGGCACCTGGAGATTTGCTCCGCGCTAGGTGCAAAACAAGAAGGTGTCAGAAATAGTTGTCCCACTAATTGATTCCTATTGGTCTACCAACACTGATGCGGCTACTCAGGCAATGGTCTGGGATGGTTTTAAGGATAATACCAGGGGTAACTATAGTTCAGCCATTACAGCAGTCAGATCTGAATTCACCTCTATAACCTCACAATTGGGGGCTCGAGAAACTGAAGCAGAGTCCTTTGCGACACACTCCACACCAGAAGCCTACCTTCACCTAGCTCAGGCAAGTAGTGTAATTTACATTACACTACTCTTGCACAAACCGACAATAATCTATTGGCAGGTGAAATATTTGAGTCTGGGGACAAAAATGGACGGCTTTTGGACAACCTGGTGGCAGACCTACATTTCCAAACTATATTTCCTGAACTACAAACATCCACAGGGGTTTTACTCTCAGACCCCAAAAGCATACTTCAGGAGTTTTGCACCTATTTTCAAGTCCTATAAAGCCAACTACAACCCTTAAATCAAGATATTATAGCTGAACTTGTCTTTATCCACACTGGCTCCTGAGGATATCTAGTTGTTGGAGGCCCCAATCTCTATATCGGAGGTGGAGAAGTCTATTTCTTCCCTTCCCCCCTCCACAACTCCGGGACTGGACGGTCTTCCCGGGGATTAGTAAAAATGTATACTAAACAGCTGGGCCCCAAATTTCACAATCTGTATTTGCAATGCTTAGAAACCAAATCAATACCTCCCTCTATGTATCAGGCCCATGTAGTTCTTCGTAAACTAAAAGGACCCTAAATGATGTGCTTCATACAGACCTATTTCACTTTGAAAATTTTTAGCTAAAATTCTTGCCACCAGGCAGGTTAAGGTGCTGCTCTCCCTGGTCAATATAGACCAAACTGGCTTCATGCCAGGGAAGTCCACAGATTTACACATTAGAAGAGTGCTTACACACTTGTAACTCCCTTGCAGATTCTCAGTCCCATGTTTTAGTGGCCTTAGATGTAGAGAAGGCCTTTTGATACAGTTATTTGGGATTATATGCTGTTCTGCAATCCTTTTGGCTTTGGGCCCATCTTCAGGAAATGAGTTTCCCTATTGTACAAAGCTCTGATGGCTCAAATCAAGCTTGGAGGTATGCTATCTAACTCTTTTCCAGTTCAACAGGGCACTAGACATGGTTGTGTGCTTTCACCATTCCTATTTTCCTTGGTGATGAAGCCCCTGGCTACTGCCCTCAGACAGTCGGTAGCTGTGAAGGGAATAAGAGTGGGTTCCATAATAGAAAAGCTGGTGTTATATGCTGATGATATGATGCTTTTCCTTCATGTTTCAGGACCCTCTCTCTGAGAGGCGCTCTTTATCTTTTCCCAATACGCGGTCCTATCCGGCCTTAAAGTGAACTGGGGAAAATCACAAATCCTACCAATAGATATCTGGGCAAGTCAGGTCGCAGATCCTGCAATCTGGATACCTAAAACATTTTTTTTAAACCATTTCATGCCATTATCTCCCCTTTCTTGTGGAGAGCTCATCCCCCCAGGTTAAACAAAGTGATTCTGAGGCGGCACTGAACACGGGGAGGTCTAGCTTTTCCGGATCTGCAGAAATACTATTTAGCAGCTTTTCTTTCCCATGCCCACAACTGGATCACTTCAGACGATACAAATTCCTCTGTTGTCCTAGAAGCCGCCCACCTTGGGTCCTGTGAACTGTTAAAAAATGCATTATATCGAAGTCTTCGGGGCCCGATTCCTTTGACACTCTCTCCATGAAGGCTGTGATACGGGCATGGCAGTTGGAAGTTTGTGGACATCATGAGGATCCCAACAGATGGTCTCATGCCACTCCCTTATGGCACAATTCTTGCTTGCCAGATTTTCAATCTATCCCAGACCCAGTAATGTGGGCAAAGAAGGGTATTAAAATGATTGCCAATATCTTACACTGAGTGCTACTCTCCCATATAAGGTGTACACCGAGCACTGCACTCCTTACATAAGGTGTACACACTGAGCAGTGCTCTCCCGCATACAGAATAATGTACGCTGAGCCCTGCTCTCCTACATAAGGTCTACATGGAGCACTGCTCTCCCACTTACAATCTAGAGTGCTGCTCTCCTAAATATAGCGTACACTGAAAGCTGACCTACACATAGCGTACGCTGAGCACTGCTAACCTACATAAGGTGTACACTGATAGTTGCTCGCCTAAGTATTAAGTGCTGCTCTCCTACATTTCACAGCATACACTGAGTGCAGCTTCCCCAAATAGGGTGCACTGATAGCTCTCCTACAGATGGCATGCACTGAGCACAGCTCTGCTACATACAAGCGTACACTGAGCTCAACTCTCCTATGTACAGGCGTTCATTGAGCGCAATTCTCCTATGTACGGGGTTCACCGACTGTAGCTCTCCTACATATGGTATACACTGAGCGCAGCTCCCCAACATGTGAACAGCTCTCACACAGCAAATGTGTAGGGTGAGCTTTTTGTTTTGTTTTTTGTTCTTTTTTTATACTCATGTTTTATAGCAGACTTTGGACTTTAGCACTGGAATAATAAACCCAAAATTTGTAGATTTCCTCTGTAAAGTGAGTGTTCGTTGTTTGTAATAAAAGATCTACACCATATAAAAATAAATAAATAAATAAATAAAAAAAATATTGCCAATATCTGTGAGGGGGGAAAATTATTAGCCTTCGATGCCTTAAAACAAAGGCATGATTTATCAAATAGATTTTGTTTAGATTTCTTCAACTCAGGCATGCTTTTTCTACTCCAACACTAAACCATCCTTTGACATGGAATCTCTATTATGAAATGACCAGCTGACAAGCCCCTATCCAATATCTATAAGGCACTTCTTCCATCAGTCCATTTTGGTCTGGAGGGTTTATACTCTGCAGGGCAGGAAGATTATCCAGAACTGGACACAGAGGACTGGGAGGTTGTCTGGGGGTACCCCTTTTTTCAATTAATTGCAGTTCGAGACTGTCTTATGCAGTATAAGTGGCTTCATCGCATTTATTTAACTCCCCTTAAATTGAGTAAAATCTATCCTGGGGCCACTGGCCAATGTTGGAAGTGTGTATGCTATGGTCCTGCCCCAATTTGCAATCTTTCTGGGGTACAGTTCAGTTCATAACTTCTCTAACCACTATCACAATCCCCCAAACAGTCTCGGTCTGTTTACTGGGCTTGGTGGTTCCCTTGGCACACTGCAGGGCAACCAGAACCCTACTAGGGTTATTATTGCTCTATGCTCGAAAAGCAATAATTTTGAAATGGAAACAACCTGTGGAATCCTCCTTAAATTTTTGGAAGTCCTTAGGTAATGCAGCTGTACCTCTACACAAAGCAACTTGGCTTTTCCGTGGATGCCTGAGTAAATTTCACAAAATTTTGAACATATGGCTAGAATCGACAACCATAAATGCTAAACAATGATGCATGGTTGGGTGGGAGGTGACTTGCATACCTCCTATAAATCAGACATTTAGATACCGTATTTATCAGTGTATAACACGCACCTTAACTTTAAGGTGCAAGTTTCAGGAAAAAAACTTTACACAGCCCGTGTACAACACAAACTGCCCCTGTACAACAAACAGCCCCCTTTCATTATAAAGTCCCCCCCCTGCACCCCCAGCGCTGGGACAGGGAGTGCGCTGCGGGCATACTCTAGAGTTGAGAGAACTTCACACTGTCAGCCCCTTCTCCTACACCGCTCCTCCTGTGTCACTCACATACCTCCATTAACGCCGCTCTCTCTCGTGGACCCGGTCATGTGACTGCTCTCCTCTCCTTCATTGACAGTCTGGGGACCGTTCTCCAATCAAAAGCTACACAGGTGGAGGAAGCGGAGCGGGAAGTGGAGGAGAGCAGCCACAGCGCGCGGATTTAGAAGCTTAGTTTTAAATTGGGTTACGTAGGGGGAGCGGTGTGTCACAGGGGGCTGGCACTGGTTTACTGGCAGCGCTGTTCCATGGCCAGGAGAGGCGGGGCGGCCAGCCTGACACCCTCCCATTAGGTGGCACCCGGGGAGGACCGCCCGATCCCCACCCCCCTGTTGGTAAAAATTGATATCTGCGTATAACACGCAGGCACAATTTACCCTCTATTTTCAGGGTAAAAAAGTGCGTGTTATATACCGATAAATACGGTAACTCTTTTATTAAAGTATGTATTTCCAGTACACCTAATGTACCTTGTCCTTGTTATGGAAAAGAATAATTGCATTGCTATAACACAATATTTGTAAGAGCGAGCAGTAATGACTGGATGAACTCTTTCAACCTGTGAGGTTCATTGTAATAGCTGTGTTTTTCTCTTTTCCTTTTTGATTGTTTTGTGCTGTTTGAGCCGGGGTATGCCTCAAGGCTCTGTATTGTACAACTTTTTCAGAAAACCAATAATAAGTATTAAAAAAAAAAAAAAAAAAAAGAGAGAACCTGTTCCCTTATAGCAGGTTAAACAGCACAGTGCCTGTGCGGTCTAATCTGTCCATCTCTATGCTGTAAAAAACCTGATTGATCCTGCCTGTTCCTGTGTCCCCCTTAGTGTGCTGACCACGGTAATCATGGCTGCTGATCCATGATTACAATGGTCAGGTTACGTGCCTCTGTCGCTCTCCTACTTCGGTTTAAGGGCTATAGTGGGAGGTGCTGAGTGGAGAGCACAGCAGTCACGTGAGCCCCCTGCCAGAAACTGAAATAACTGAAATCTGAAATAAGGTGTTTACAGGCAGTTTTATGCAAACATGTACACAGTATAAGATGGCTTAGTAGAATGGAGGGGCTGGCAGTAATCTTTATTTAACTTTATTTAACTTTATAACTACTTTTAATATTAAAATATTTCTGTAGCCTATACAGCACAATTTAGTTACGTAGTTGGTAACTAAACTAATTGGTAATTATTATTTCTATACCACTGTGTATTATTTTCACTGAGAAACACCTCTAATAGTTTTTTGAATTTCTCTACTCTCTCCACTGACGCCACTAGCAATGGAAAGGAGTTCCGCAATCTTACTGCAGCAAGTAAAGAACCCCTTAACACAGTTTAAAATGGTTGTTAAGCCACTCTAACCTGTTTGCACCATCAGCACTGCCTCCTATTGTATGCCCCCTCTATGTATGATTTATAAAAATAAATGCTGCAAATAGCTAATTTCAGAGCAGAGATCACGATCACATGACCATCCGAATCTCTCTTTTCCTCCTTTGAGATATGCAGCGGGCAGGGCTGAGATTCCCCCGCTGACATCAGTCGGGAGGAAAGGAGGAAAGATCCGGCCGGTCATCTGATCACGATCTCTGCTCTGAAATTGGGTATTTGCAGAATTTATTTTGTAAGTCATACACAGAGGGGGACACTACAATAGGAGGCAGCACAGATGGTGCATACAGGTTAGTGTTATTCAAGGAGCAGGGGGAGGGGCGGCCCTGTCACGAGCTGACAGGCAGGGAGAAAGGGGGGGAGAGAGCACAGAGGAGACAGTGTCAGAGCTCAGTAGCCATAATACACCATGATCAGTTTACAGTGGGGAGGGTAGAAACTGGCAGGATCAGCTAGGTTTTTTAGGTGTTACAGGGGGCCAAATGACACAGCACAAGCACTGTGTCATATAACATGCTTTAACCGCCTGCCGACCGCTGGCCGTCAATTGACGGCCAGGCGGCGCAGCTCTCGTTGCGGGCGGACGTCATATGACGTCCTCACTTTCTTGGGCCACCAGGGGGCGCACGCGCGCCGCCGCCGGCGATCGCGCGCGCCGTGTCACTAAGCACCCGGTGCGCTTACCCGGCGGCCGCGATGTCCGCCGGGCACCCGCGATTACCGGTAACACAGCAGGACCATGGATCTGTGTATGTAAACGCACAGATCCACGGTCCTGTCAGAGGAGAGGAGACCGATGGTGTGTTCCCAGTACAGGGGAACACCGATCGGTCTCCTCCCCTAGTGAGTCCCCGCCCCCTACAGTTAGAATCACTCCCCTAGCAACACAGTTAACCCCTCCATCACCACCCAGTGTTAACCCCTTCACTGCCTGTCACATTTATACAGTAATCAATGCATTTTTATAGCACGGATCGCTGTATAAATGTGAATGGTCCCAAATATGTGTCAAAAGTGTCCGATGTGTCCGCCGCAATATCGCAGTCACAATAAAAATCGCAGATCGCCGCCATTACTAGTAAAAAAATAAAAATGTTATAAAACTATCCCCTATTTTGTAGACACTATAACTTTTGCGCAAACCAATCTATATACGCTTATTGCGATTTTTTTTTTTTTTACCAAAAATATGTACAAGAATACATATCAGCCTAAACTGAGAAAAAATTTGTTTTAAAGAAAAAAAAATTGGATATTTATTATCGCAAAAGGTAAAAATTATTGTGTTTTTTTTAAAACTTGTCACTCTTCTTTTGTTTATAGCGCAAAAAATAAAAACCGCAGAGGTGATCAAATACCACTAAAAGAAAGCTCTATTTGTGGGGAAAAAATGATAACAATTTCATTTGGGTCGAGTGTTGTATGACCGCGAAATTGTCATTCAAATTGCGACAGCGCTGAAAGCTGAAAAATGGCTTGGGCAGGAAGGGGGGCGAAAATGCACAGTATTGAGGTGGTTAAAGGAGCAGGATCCATATTTTTTTTTTTTTTGCTGGGGTTTATAAACGCTTTAAGATTAACCACTTCAAAAACATCAGTTGGGAGATGGCTAAACCACTTCTCATCCAACTTCATTGTGTGACTGCGTGTCTTCTTTAGAAACCTTAGAGCTTAAACCATTTTACCCCATGCTACAGTTCTTATTGATAGGAGGGGATATGATCATAATATACAATGCTAAATGTGTCTTTTCCAGGGAGAAAATGCTTAATGTTTGTAGTCATTCCTCATAACTAAGGTCCTCCCAGACCCCCTATTATTTTTGTTGCTCACATTCTTCATGCTTCCTGCAATAAGAAAGTTGGGTAAGTATGGAGGAAGAAATATGGGGATTATAGCAGTGCCAAAAACAACAACCTTATTTAGGTAAAAACATGTATTTTTATTAACAAAATCTTAAAAAACAGTTATAAAGATTACAGAGACGAGGTGTGCATCAAAATATAAACCATTTAAAATCCTTTGTAGCGAATTTAAACGAGATTCGGCCCGAGAATGTGGTGGCCCGTCCCGTAAATAGGTATTTTAAAGGTCCTACATGTTTCGCCAGAAGTGGCTTCTTCAGGGACAGATGGTTATACCTATAGCGCTACTTTATAATCTATAGAAAAAAATTTAACAGTCAGACACCTTGTATACAGCATTACAAATACAGTAACATGAAAAATGCATTGAAAACGTTCAAGGAATAATTATACTATGTTTGTTTTTTGATCTATGTTCTGACCAGACTTCAGAACACTTATATGTATGTTCTCACATATCTACCATTGCTGGCAATTTTTTGATATATTTTTTCCCTCTTCCCCTCCTTTTTTTTTTTTTTTTACCTCCACTATCCCAGATACATTATATCTCTAATTCATCACTCTATATGTGGCTGGTTCTGTTTGAGTACTATCCGATGTCCTGTATACAAGCTTTATAACTAAATATTGTAAGTATGAGTCAGAGACTATGTTAGTCCAATTTTCGATATGTAGATGTGTGGACCCTATCAAAGCTTGGGGTTCCACTTTACTTGTTATAATTACTTTTTACAAATAGTATTTATGGATATTTTTCTGCCAGGTTCACTCTTCTCTGCCCCCTGCAGCCGTCTATTGTACCTGGTGCTTCGGGTGTGGCTTCTGAGGTTTCCCGTGCTTGCCCCCGGTGATCTCAAGGTAGTCACAATTTTTCCCTTTATGGGTGGCCTGGCCCGGATGGATGGGCGGGGGGTGGGTTGGGTAGGGAGTGTGCGGTGATGCATCTCCGGCCACATCTTTGTGTTAAGGTGACTAGGTTCATGCATGACGGCTCGCAAACATAGTATAATTATTCCTTTGAATGTTTTCAATGCATTTTTCATGTTACTGTATTTGTAATGCTGTATACAAGGTGTCTGACTGTTAAATTTTTTTCTAAGGTTGTTGTTTTTGGCACTGCTATAATCCCCATATTTCTTCCTCCATGATTTTCTTAAATCTTGGGATGAGGTGTGGTATATTATTGAGGACTATCCAACTACTTCTAAAGTTGGGTAAGTGTCAGACTGGAAACTTGTAGGATTAACATAAAAATATCTGCTAAATTTGAATGCAACCTTGTGTTTTAGGCAGTGGTCACATGGCGTTTTTAGTCATTTTGGTACTGGAATATTTTGTATGTATGCTGTTTCTATGCAACTCTTTCTTCAAACCACAATTCAAACATCTCCTCTTGCGCTGGCTGACCAGAAACCATATCTGCAAAGACTGTAGTGCGATACCACAATCTTACAGATACTCTCATAGTGATAGATTAGAAATATTGTTTTTAAGTACTTGACTTTCCTGGCCTGAATTTCCTATAACACCCTGAAGTTACAGAACTTTTTTTTTTTTTTTTTTTTTCATTCCTTTTATCTTTGAAGTTTTGTAGTCTTCACTGACATATCATACATAGTTCTTCTTATGACCTAAAGCAAACATGCAACAAACTAAGGCCCCATTCACTTGGTGTTTTGGAATCACAGGCAGAATCGCTGCTCTACCCAGGATTCCTAGTTGTGTGGCAATCGCTGCAAAACATGCAACACACATTTTAGGTGCCATATTGCACTCTAAATGCAGTGTGATGTTTGCTGCTTGTAGCCCAAAAAAGAGCAGCCCATTGTAGTGATTGGGCTGCCCTATGTGCCACATGCAGAATCGCATGAAAATCGCCCACACAAAATCATGAGCAGGAACGTGAGTTCCTGCTAAATGATGTGTGAATGGGGTTTAAATCAGTGTGAGGTCAAGGGTGTTTGCAGAAGAAGTCTGGGTATGGCATTTTTACATAATTACATTGGTCCAAGCTGGAACTATGTGGATCCCCCGGAAGCTGGAAATCACTATATTTGCCACCTCTACTCCACCGATCTCCACTAGCTTCCGGGGATTCTGAACACCGAGGGGGGGTGGGCGAATGGCACGGGCACTATTTAGAGAATGGATGAGATGGGGAGGTGAAAATATGATGTATGATGTACCTGCAGTGATTTCCAGCTTTTAGAGGGTTCCCAAAGGTATGGTATGTGCATAGTTACATTGGTCCAATGTAACCCAAGTAAAAATATCCAAGAGACCTGTATCATGTGCCGCTCAGGCTTACTGAAGGGGGTATCAATCCTAAACATGCAAAAATATCCATACCTGGAATTCTTCAACCTAGTAAATTTATAGAAATATATGAGCACGTCCTTTTTTTAAACTGCAGTGTACTTTCCAGCAGGTAGCCAGTTTGCAGCATAAACCACTATACCCCGTTCTTCACAATGCAGGAAGATAGTTAAAGAAGTTTTGTACATAATTTCCTTTTTTGTTTTTTTCTTTTTGAGTCTGGTAAATATAAAATATCACATATGAATATTTTGTTTTTTTTTTTTATATACAGTCTGCCGGTGGAGCTCTTGGCTGCTGGTTACACTGCTGTGTAACTCCAGCTGCAATTTAGACACAAAAGCTAGTGTCTCAGTTTAACCGTGTACTCAGACTAATTGCCAATTGTTTAGGTCAGCCTTTTTCAACCAGGGGCCCCAGGCACCTTGTGGTGCCTTCAGGTTTCTTTAGGGGTGCCTTGGCAAAATGTCTAAAAATTGGCCACAAATTTTATACAAGCTAGCGAGTGGATTAAGCCCTCCTTTTTAGTTACACAAAGCCACAGGTTTTCATTGTGCTCTATTAAACCTTCTAGCCACCGGCATCCTAACAACCAGTGGCACCATTGGTTGACAAGGAGGACATCGAGCCCCTGCACAGCATGCTTGTTTGCCCCTCTCCATCAACACTGGGTCACATTTAGCTGAGTGAAGGAGAGAAACTGAAGGAGAAGAGAAATGCTGGAATACTAGCCAGTGTACAAAGGTGTATTTGCTTCGGAAGAATAAATCACCTCTAATGTTCGATGTCCTGTACGTGAATGTTGCATTATGTAAAACATTGAGTTTCGATTCTTACATTTTAGAATGGTATGCCTTGACTGAAAGAAGGTTGATAAATGCTGGTTTAGGCATTGTCTGCTGAGGACAACACAGTGACTTAGCATCCTGACCAAGATTTGAAATAAAGACGCCCCCATGCTGCAATGTGCAAAGAAATGCTATCTGCATGAAGTGTGTATGTTTTCCCAGCTTAAAGGAGAAGTCCAGCCTGAGCTCATTTGGCTGGGCTTCTCCTAAGGGTCACAGGAGTGCAATCCGTTTTGAACTCCTGTGACCCGTTTTCAGCAGAGAGTGGTCTGAATTCCGCCCTCTGCTGATGTCACCAAGTTCAGTCCAGACACCGCATCATCCCGACTCTGGGAGTCTGGATCCGCCAGGTGCCTGGACTGATGGGCGTCTCAGCCTCTCAGTGAGCCGATGAGAGGCTGAGACAGCCAGTCCCCGCCCCTTTTCAGCTCAGCGATCCAATGAGCGTGGAGGAGCAGAGCAGGAGAGCTGCTGATTGACAGAGGGCAGCTCTCAGCTCGGGGAGGTGAGAGAACCGAGCCATTGATGATGTTCGATCGCTCAGTTCTCAGTGCAGAGACGCTGGGGGGACAGCTGCAGCATCGGACCGATGCTGCATCCACCTAGGTAAGTATTATACTTCTTCCCTTACTTCTTTTAACTGGCTCCTTTCTAAATTGGCTCGTGTGTGTGTGTGTGTGTATGCATGGGAGATGTCGTGACCTTAGATTGTATGCTCTTTGAGAGCAGGGACTTATGTGAATATACAGTATGTAAAGTGCTGCATACATTTTCTGCACTAATAATAACAACCAATAGTGCTTTAGAAATTCTGTGTCCTGTATTAGATTTTAGTTTTTATTTGTGTTGCTTTATCCTGTAAAGGTTTTCATTTATTTAGAATTCTACTTTAACGGCATCTATTTCCTTGCACGTGATTGGGTATGCAATACAAAGTGAATTTTCAACACATTCACTAAACTTAGAGAACATTCCTTTGCAAAGTGAACAGCCTATTTGCCTTCAGTAAATCAACCCCATATATGTTTAACCACATCAGCTATGGAAGGTTTACCCCTCTTTTTGACCAGGCCATTTTTTCCAATACGGCACTGCGTTGCCTTAACTGACAATTGTGCGTTCATGCAACGCTGTACCCAAACAAAAGTCTTTCCCCCCCCCCCCACAAATAGAGCTTTCTTTTAGTGGTATTTTTATTTTTTGCGCTATAAACAAAAAAGGCCAATCATTTTGGAAAAAAAAGCATATTTTTTACTTTCTGCCATGAAAAATATCCAATTAAAAAATGTAAAAAATCTAATTTCTTCATCAATTTAGGCCAATATGTATTCTGCTACATATGTTTTTGGTAAAAAAATCCCAATAAGTGTATATTAATTGGTTTGCGCAAAAGTGTCCACAACTTTTTTTTTTTTTAATCTTTACTAGTAATGGCAGCGATCAGCAATTTTTAGGGGGACTGCGGCAGACAAATTGGACACTAATGCCCCGTACACACGGTCAGATTTTCCGATGGAAAATGTGTGATAGGACCTTGTTGTCGGAAATTCCGACCGTGTGTAGGCTCCATCACACATTTTCCATCGGATTTTCCGACACACAAAGTTTGAGAGCAGGATATAAAATTTTACGACAACAAAATCCGTTGTCGGAAATTCCGATCGTGTGTACACAAATCCGACGCACAAAGTGCCACGCATGCTCAGAATAAATAAAGAGATGAAAGCTATTGGCCACTGCCCCGTTTATAGTCCCGACGTACGTGTTTTACGTCACCGCGTTTAGAACGATCGGATTTTCCGACAACTTTGTGTGACCATGTGTATGCAAGACAAGTTTGAGCCAACATCCGTCAGAAAAAATCCTAGGATTTTGTTGTCGGAATGTCCGAACAAAGTCCGACCGTGTGTACGGGGCATAAGTGACACTTTTTGGGGACCAGTAACACTAATACAGTGATCAGTGCTAAAAAAAAAAAAGAATGCTCTGTTGCTGTACTAATGACAATGGGAAGGGGTTAACATCAGGGGGGATCAAAGGGTTAAGTGTGCTCCTAGGGAGTGCTTTTTAACTGTGTGGGGGATGGCTTAACTTAGCAGGAACACAAGATCTCCCTCTTCCTCTCTGACAGAACGGCAGTCTGCCTTGTTTTCATAGGCAGACCGCAATTCTGCCTCTCCTGTCAATGATCGGTGGGTCCCGGCGGACATCTCATCCGTTGTGTCCGATCACAGCCGGAGCGGGTTGCCAGCGGAGTGCGCCTCAGACCCGGAGAAGACCAGAACGTACAGGTACGTTCTTTCACGCAGCCACCCTGCCACAATAAATGTGCAGTGGGCGGTCTGGAAGCGGTTAATGGACAGTCCTAGTTGAAGTTAGTCAATTTTTTTCTTACTACAATATATTTACATGCTTGATATTCGAACAGTTATTTGAGGAAATAATTTCTTAATCCCGCGAAGCTGTAATATTGCACATTATTATATATGACATTATAAACATTTTGCCCGGCATGAAAAAAATACACCGATTTTATATTCTTTCTAAATATTTTCTGCACTACATAGAGGGGTTGTGGTTTTATACTTTTTTTTTTTTTTTTTTTTTTTTTTTTTAATAGTTCTTCATCGATATATTTGTTTAGCATGACTTTAAATATATATTTATGAGAGAAGTATATCGGTTGCATATATGATCTTTAGCAGTCGTCAGTAGAGTATTTTTAGAGAGGAACTGCAGTCTAATCACATAATTTGTAATAAAAACATCTTTGCCATTCTGAAGCGTCTCTCCAACCACTTTGCATATTATTTTGTATATACTGTGATTCTGTACTTGCCAAGTATGCTGTAGAAATCTCCCTCCACTGAGTCTGGCTGCATCCACTTTAACTGTGGGCAGCTGAAGCTGCTGCCTGTTCACTTCCTGGATTTACACAGACACACAGAGGCACACCTCCAGCTCTGCAAATTTCATTGGCCCTCTTATGACTCATCCCCCCGCTCTTTCTGGCAAACTCTCTCGAAAGTGAAGAGAGCTGTGCATGATGTCATAAGCCTAGGCTTTTTTCCAGACAAGAAACAGGAAGTGGGCTGTATAAGGTATTTACTGGCAGAAATAAAATGTTTTACTATCCAAAGTTAAAACAACAAGGGCAGAAGATTTAATAGATGGAAAGTTGAAAAAAGTTGAAAAAGTTCTACTTTAAGGTGGTATTTGAATGATTAATATACCAGTGATCCCATGTTGTATTGAAGTGTTATATACATGTGTGGGATGTTGATTCTTGGCAATGTTTTAGGTGGAAAACGTCAGTTATTTGGGTATATTAAAGGCAAAGTGGTTGCCCAAATCCACTCATTGAAGAATTCCATGCAGCAAATATATAAGATATATAAAATCTGCCAAAGTCCTTCCTTATTTACCCTAATCTGAATTTGATATAATCCAGTTCATCCAGATTGCTACTGACCTTGTCGGGCTTTCTTCATATGGGAGACAGCAAAGAGCATACATTGGGTGTGTGTCTGTGTCTCCTGCTCCTGCATTACAGATAGGTAAGCAAATGGGGGTTCACAGATCATTAGTTTACTGACAAAAGCAGTAGAGAGGACTGATGTACTACAGCTAAATGTAAATCTTAAGTCTTGAGCAAGTACTCATTCATGCCTCACTTTTTATGTTCTAGACTACACTAAGGAAGAAAATTTCAGAAGTGGATTAGTAGCCATAGGTAACAAGCATACGTTCTTTTTGAAGCTTTTTAATGTTGAGCCCCATAGTTCATATCAACAGGTACACTTTTAGAAATCTGGAAATAAATGTAGTTTTCTGTGAAGGAAAACAAATTTGTTTTGTAAAAGGTGAACCTTTTACCTTATCACAGTACAGGAATTTGCTAGAAGTGACTGCTTAGGAGGAATTGGGTCATCTTTTATGGTGGTCTGGGAGCTAGCAACTTTGTAGTCAACATATCAGATTTTCCAAGCTTTTGCCCCTGAGCTAAGGTGGGAGAGGCTAAATGAACTACAGGCAAGGTAATCTCAAATTAAATACTTGCTTGGCTCTTCCAGGTTACTGTAATTGTAGGTAGAACTAGGATAACTGAAGGCATCCAGTTGTTAGAGCATTTTTTTTTTTTTTTATGGGGCGTGGGGACTGAGGGATGTGCTTTTATCTAGTAATTATATCTTGTTATTATACTGTGCCACTGGCTCAGTTCAACCCCCCCGAAGGAAGATAATTACGATTCAGCTTGTGAATGAATACATGCATATATATCAGTTATGGAGGCTCAGCATGCCCCTACTTGTCCTGCATTCCTTCTAAAGAAATGTTTGTTATGATCCCTGCACTTTTCTGAGATTTCTCAGACCTTAGTATGGACACTCCAGCTATGCTAGTCTGTTTTTCTGCAGCATTACCTGGGGAAGCTGTATTATGGTTTCATACCACTATCTGCAGATGGATTAAAAAAAATTCTCCAGGTTGCGTTCCTTAGAATGTTCTCCATGGTATCTTTTGATAATCTATATAAAAAATAAAGAAGTGAAGAAATTCCAGAGTTTGAAAATGATCAAATTAAGCTGATAACCATATTACAATTATTTACAGTAGAGCATAGAAGGTTCATATAGTGGTGCCATACCATATGCTTATAGCTTCTCTTTGGTAATCATACAAATGTAGACATTTTACCTACAATGCATCCGGAAAGTATTCACAGCGCTTCACTTTTTCCACATTTTGTTATGTTACAGCCTTATTCCAAAATGGATTAAATTCATTATTTTCCTCAAGATTCTGCAAACAATACCCCATAATGTCAATGTGAAAGAAGTTTGTTGAAATCTTTGCAATTTATTAAAAATAAAAAAACAAAAATCACATGTACATACTGTAAGTATTCATAGCCTTTGCTCAACACTTTGTTAAAGCACCTTTGACACCAATTACAGCCTCAATTATTTTTGAGTGTGGTGCTACAAGCCTGGTACATCTTTGGGCAGTTTCTCCCATTCTTCTTTGCAGGACCTCTTAAGCTCCATCGGGTTGGATGGGGAGCGTCGATGCACAGCCATTTTCAGAACTGTCCAGAGATGTTCAATCAGGTTCAAGTCTGGGCTCTGGCTGGGCCTCTCAAGGACATTCACAGAGTTGTCCCGTAGCCACTCGTTATTTTGGCTGTTTGCCCAGGGTGGTCGTCCTGTTGGAAGATAAACCTTTGCCCCAGTCTGAGGTAGAGAGTGCTCTGGAGCAGGTTTTCATCAAGGATGTATTTGTACATTGCTTCATTCATCTTTCCCTCGATCCTGATTAGTCTCCCAGTTCCTGCTGCTAAAAAACATCCCCACCACCATGCTTCACTGTAGGGATGGTATTGGCCAGGTGATGAACAGTGCCTGGTTTCCTCCAGATATGACACTTGCCATTCAGGCCAAGGAGCTCAATCTTTGTTTCATCAGACCAGAACATTTTGTTTCTCATAGTCTGAGAGTACTTCAGGTGCCTTTTGGCAAACTCCAGGTGGGCCGTCATGTGCCTTTTACTGAGGAGTGGCTTCCATCTGGCCACGCTACCATACAGGCCTGATTGGTGGTGTGCTGCAGAGATAGTTGTTCTTCTGGAAGGTTCTCCTCTCTCTAC
Organism: Aquarana catesbeiana; assembly: GCF_042186555.1. Lineage (NCBI taxonomy): Eukaryota > Metazoa > Chordata > Amphibia > Anura > Ranidae > Aquarana > Aquarana catesbeiana. The sequence continues at coordinate 257,851,011 of NC_133327.1, read as the reverse complement.
AGAGAACTGCTGGAGCTCTGTCAGAGTGACCATCAGGTTCTTGGTCACATCCCTGACTGAGGCCCTTCTCCCCCGATCGCTCAATATGGCCAGGCGGACCACTTTAGGAAGAGTCCTGGTGGTTCCAAACTTTTTCCATTTACGGATGATGGAGGCCACTATGCTCATTGGTACCTTCAATGCTTCAGAAATGTTTCTGTACCCTTCTCCAGATCTGTGCCTTGATAAAAGTTTATGTCTCAGAGGTCTACAGACCATTTCTTGGACTTCATGGTTTGGTTTGTGCTCTGACATGCACTGTTAACTGTGGGACCTTTATATAGACAGGTGTATGCCTTTCCAAATCATGTCCATTAAAGTGAATTTACCACAGGTGAACACCAATCAAGTTGTAGAAACATCTCAAGGATGATCAGTGAAAACAGGAGGCACAAACTTCTTTCATATTGTCATTATGGGGTGTTGCTTGTACAATTTTGTGGAAAAAAAATGAATTTAATCCATTTTGAAATAAAGCTGTAACACACCAAAATGTGGAAAAAGTGAAGTGCTGTGAATACTTTCCAGATGCACTGTATGTTGGGGCTCATACCCTTGGCTGTACAGCATACAGCAGTTGTGTAAAATCATTCCTGGAAGCCCTGGCTGCTGTGTACAGCCTCCTCTAGAAATCATTATAGGATGTGGCTGTATGAAGGTATACGCACTTGCATGTTATAGGCACATGCATGGACGTACAGCCCTGGTCGCAAACACTCTGCATTCAGAGTTGTACATAATTGCGTGCGTGTGTTTACGCCAGCACTGGCGCATACCTACCTACAGCTATATCCTGTAATTACATTCTGTGGGTGGCTGTATGGAGCAGCTGGGGATCTGCGTACAGATGATTATACACAGGTTCTGTACATGCCTGTGTTCTGTATGTCCAAGTGCATTGGCTCTTACAGTGGATACTCCAAAGATTATACAGGCATTACAGAACAAACCATTCACTCACAGCTGTGCTGGTAACCTGGCACAAACTTGGTCAGTTAGGATAAGTGTACATGATACATGCAGAGGTATATACTTTCAGTGAAAGTTGCATGTAAAACAATCAATAGATCCATAGATCTAGGCAGCTAAGACTACATGCAGATACCATCTTTTCTGTTGAGCTTGGGCCCATAACGTAATTTGCTGAATAGTCTCAATTACAAATAGAGAGACTTGAGAGTAGGTAGGGCCAAGTTTGACTTTGCTGTGAAAAGTTAGGATTTGCATATAGCATAAGGTATCTCTAACTTTTAAGCTCTATCTGTGCATCTTTACACCATATGCTCAGTTGGAATTGTCCAGGTTTGTGACAGGCTCACGTCAATAAAGGTGAAAAAGAACAACCGTCAAGGATCAGTACATTTAGTCATGCTCCTAGGAAGTGATCACAAGCACCTCCAGTGTTGAGCTGCCTGTCCTCATGCTGTGTTAATGAGAAATGGGAAAGCTGATCTTGTGTGTGTGCTGCTGCTGTCCAGCAGGCAATGGGTCCCATGATCAACTTTAGCAGATTCTAATGCTGCAAGGTATGGGTAGATTTCTAATTTCCAGGGAGTCATCTTTAAAGAAGTTATGATTAAGGCCCCTTCGGGTTTATGACAGGATTTCAGCATTTAAGGCATAAACGGAAGTGAGAGGGCATCTCTCCAAAGTGACGAGAAATCTACTTTTACACAGTTGTCACCAGAACAGTGTCCTCAAAATGGAACTAAACTCAAAATGTGATAATCTGCCTTACAGAGGAAAAGAGAGGACCTCTACCCATGCCACATCCTAATAAATTCTATAGAGAGAAGATCTGAGCAAGACCTAGGTCCTGCCAATGATGGACTTTAATGGCACTAAACATGAGACCAACAACAAACTAAAATATAAAACATCAATGTTTATTAGTACACAATTAAAACATGCTATATAGCATGGAATCAGGACTGGTGAATATATTCATTAAAAACAAGGTATGTGACATAACTTTGTGGCCTCAATTTGCACCCTTCAAACCATATATACATGAAATAGTCTGGGATAAGGAAATGTCTCTGCAGCGGGCCACCTCAGCTGGTCAACGCGGTTTGCCTAACTACAGAATATAATAAAAACATTTTCACATTTGTTTTCATACAGTATTGTAAGCTATATTCATTATCTATCATTTATATAATGTTGGAGGCATGCATGTTAGCATCTTCCCCAAAACTTACAGCATGGTGCCATGTTATAGGGAACAACTTGAAATCTTCATTGTGCATAAGCAGTACCCTTACAAAAATGATTTTTGTCTAGAATTACTTCAGAAAAATAGCATATGTCTTGTATGTAATAGCACCTATGTACTCTTTTATGCTTACAGCTTAATAGCAGTGTATTGGCAGTGTGAATCTAAAGCACCGCTTCCTCGGATTCAGTGGCGTATCATCTATGTGTGCAGGGTGTTCACTCCATACGGGCCTTGAGGGGGGTGAGGGGGCCCACAATGACCCACACTGCACACGTGGATGGTCGCCTGGTTCACAGCCAGGAATGATCGGTGCGACGGGAGGGACAGCTGTGAGCACTGATCTCAATGTATGACTTTTCAGCTGACAGCATCAGTGCTCACAGCTGTCTCTCCTGCTGCACCAATCATCCCTGGTTCCTTGTGTCCTCCTCCTCCTGCCCCCCTCCGTGTCGTCATCCTCCGCCCCCCTGTCAGCCTCCTATGGCCCCCCTCCGTGTCGTCCTCCCCCCGTGTGCTCTTCTGGCCCCCTGTCCTCCTCCTCCTCCTGCCCCCCTCCGTGTCGTCCTCCTCAACCCCCCGTGTGCTCGCTACCAATCGCTCCTGTTCCCTCTAATAACTGAGCAGCGTAAACTCTGCTTCAGTTTATGAATGAACAAGAGCCACTGTCTCCTGTTCATTTTCAATGCTGAGACTTCAGAGAAAGGGACTGGGGAATCTGTTTCCTCAGTCCCTTTCTCTGTCCCAAAGGGGAGATGTCAGGGGGTCTGTTTAGACCCCCGATATCTCACCAAAGCCCACCAACAGGGCTAATAAAAAAAATTGCAATAAATATTAAAACATTAAATTGTAAAATAATTATACATAATAAAATTGTAAAAAAAATAGAAAATTACTGACACCAATCCCGTCCCCCCTGCCTTACCGATACTGTCCACTGCCCCAACCCCCTCCCCCCCAAAAAGCATTGTGGAGAAAAATAAAAAAACAAATTAAATTGTAAAAAAAAATAATACATAGAAATCAAATACTACTGGCACCATTCACCGATCTACTGACACTGTCCACTGACCCATACCTCCCCCCCACCCCCTTCCCCAGAATCACTGTGAAAAAAAATGTAAAAATGATTTAAAAAAAAAAAAAATTATAAACAACAAAATTGTAAAAAATAATAGATAAAATAATAAAAACAAAAAACTACTGACACTGTCCACTGCCCCACTGACACTTTCCACTGCCGTACACTCCGCATTGAACATTCCCTATTTAACATTACTGCATTCTGCATATGTAAGTCATCTCAGACTCTATTAAACCACACCCATTTAAACCATGCCCAATATTTAGCACAATTTAGGTCATGCCCACAGTTCACCGCTACATGCGCGCCACATTTTAATTTATCAATGTCTAGGGCTTACTTTTTATCTTGCACATGGGCCCACTCATTTCATGATACGCCCCTGCTCCGACTGCAAGTCTCAGGAGATTTGGAGTAAGGTTTAGCAATGTTTCCACTTTGCTGAATATTGTTCTGCCTCCACACAAATACACTATGAAGAATGACGAATGCGTGGGTTTCCTCCAGGTACTCCAGATTTTTCCACACCACAGATACAGTAGATGCTGGTAGGTTAATTGACTCCTATCTAAATTGGCCTGTGTGTGTGTGTATGTATGCAAGTGAGATAGGGATCTTGGGTTGTAAACTCCTTGAGAACAGGGACGGATGTGAATGTACAATTTATAAAGCGTTGTTTTAATTGTCCGCACTATAAAAATAACTAGAATAAATCAATAATAATAAAAAATAAAGAGTTAGAAATAGGGACAGATCAGCTGCAGAAAGACCACCGGCATTGCTGGTTCCTAGTCCTTTGCCCCTTTGCGTGCCTTTTTTTGGACACAGCTTCCAGAGCTCAGTCTCTCTTTAAAGCTGAATTTCAGGATTGCAGCCACTTTGTAAAATGTGCAGGCATTTATGAGTTAATTACAACGAGGTGACAAGTTTATGGCACTCCTGGAGGAGACACTCCCCCCCCCCCCCCCAGCTGCCCATTCATAGAAGCCTTTGTATTTTGTATTTTGTGAATGAGTTCACGTAATTTAAAGGCTTCTGTGATTGGGCAGGTGGAGGAGAGTGGCAGGCATAGCAGCTGCATCAACTCTGCAGCTAAAGGAGACCAGAAGATCCAGCATCAGAGCGATGGCTTGTCTTCTGGAAGCTCCAAAAAGGGATGTACCCCTTTGGGTTTAAATCACAGTATGCCTGCACAAAGTAGCTGAATTTCAGGTGTTCAGCTTTAAATATTTCCCATCACCTTGTGTTTAGGTGACATCTGGGTTTCCTGTGTTTTTATTTATTTTATTTATTTATTTTTTATAATTTCTTTATTTTCCAAAGAAATTTGCGTTTTTAACATTCAAAGTATGCAATAATGACAGATAACAGAGTCGAGTAACAAAAAAAGGGTCGCCAAGTCAGAGTTATATAACAAACAAGCCCAGCCCTTCACATTACGGGCAATCATAAAAAAAAATTACGGTTTTGAAGATACTTGTCAGCGTGTAGAGCTGGGAAGAGAGACAGGCAGCTACAGGGAGTACCCAAAATATAGATTCATCAAAGCAAAACCATATCATAAAATAATGTGAAGTAAAATAAAATAGAACTTTTATACTATATTGGGATGTATATGTGTGATGTGAGCCAGAATACGCACCATATTTGAACAATTTAACCCATTACCGAGCCAAGGCAACGCGGGAAAGAGGACTGCCAGTGGAGGAGAGGGTTCGGGGATCAGGCGTGAAAGAAAGTTTTAAGAGAAAGTAGGGCTACAGATTGAGCCTCTCGCCCAGTGAGTGGAACCAGGTCCAGAAGGTCAGCCTGACTGCGCCATCTCTTGGAGATGGGCATCTGTGTACACAAAATGGTGCCAAGGTCTCCAGGTCTCACGAATGGTCTTCTCCCAGTTGTGCAAGTTAGCGATGAGGTCCTCCATATCTCTGTTTGTTTACTTTAGAAAACCACAGGGATTTGCACAGGGGGTTCTCCGATTTCCAACAGAGGGGGATGCATGCCTTGGCTGCATTAAGCAACTTGATTGTAAGGGAGGCCTTGTATTTCTTAATCGGTCTCGCCGCAGGGTTCCCTTCCAGGTCAACATTCGTCATGTTTTTGTGCAGATCACCTTGCGCCAAAAGGGCTCAAGCCTGGGTCAACCCCAGAAGATGTGCAGCATCATTCCCTCAGCATTGCCAACATAAGCTGGGGACTTGAGGGAAAAAACTGTGCAAAGTGGTAGGCACTCTGTACCATCTGGCCAAAATCTTGTAACAGGTCTCTTGAATTCTGGTAGCAGTGGAGGAATTTTGGGCAAAGTGAAGGATCTTGTCCTTCTGAGAGTCATTGAATTGGGTGCATAGGTCCGCCTCCCATCCTGTCTAACCGATTCATTTTAGTTAAATTGTACTCCGCCCCCGATGTGCCTTTTCATATCAGGGGATGCATTGGACTGCTTCTGCAGCACTGCTTGTCCCACAGACAGCACAGCCATTCCATTCTGTAGGATGATCTGTCACACGTGGGATTTTGCTGGCAAGGTAGTAGAAGAGCGGCAAAAAAAAGAGGTGAGACAGCTCACTCCATATTTGTTATGTAGCATAAATTGATTTGTAAGGGGTTTCCTAGAGGGTTCAATTAGACTGTAACAGTGCTACGGAATATGCTTTTTCTTTGGTGAAGTGAAAGGTTGGCAAAGAGGCATGAATGGCAGTGAATCCAGCTTTGTGCAACAATACCAGCCTTCTCAGTATGTTGGTTTGTTTCAGATCACTTCGATAGGATAAAGATTTTATTTTTTAAATATTAAAGTCTTTCAACGCTAACGAAAAAGTTCTCATATTTGCTTGCTTTTGGTCTGTTGAAATTGTGTAAAGTGTGTATGTGTGTATATGTATGTATGTGTATATAGATAGATAGATAGATATAGATATATATATATATATATATATATATATATATATATATATATATATATATATAATTATGTATATTATGTGTGTGTGTATGTATGTATATATATGTATGTATGTGTGTGTGTAATAAAATGGAATGACACAGGGAAAAAGTATTGGACACGCTAACTGAAATTTTATTTATTTAATATTTCGTACAAAATTCTTTGTTGGTAATGACAGCCTCAAGACGCCTCTTGTATTGAGAAACTAGTCGCATGCATTGCTCAGGTGTGATTTTTGCCTATTCTTCAAATCTTGAAGGCTCCGTGGACCTCTTCTATGAACTGTGATTTTTAGTTCTTTCCATAGATTTTCTATTGGATTCAAGTCAGGTGATTGGCTGGGCCATTCTAGCAGCTTTATTTTGTTTCTTTAAAACCAATTGAGTTTCCTTGGCTTTGTGTTTGGGGATCATTGTCTTTCTGAAATTTCCACCCTCGTTTCATCTTCATCATCCTGGTAATTGACAGCAGATTTTTATCAAGAATGTCTTGGTACATTTTTTCATTCATGCTTCCTTCAGTGATATGAAATTTGCCAGTACTGTATGCTAAAAAACAGCCCCACACCATGATGTTCCCACCTCCAAACTTTACTGTTGGTATGGTGTGTTTGGGGTGATGTGCAGTGCCATTTAACCTCCAAACATAGTGTGTATTATGGCATCCAAGGAGTTACATTTTGCTCTCATCTGACCAGACTATATTCTCCCAGTATTTCACAGGCTTGCCTAAATGTTGTGCAGAAAACATTAAACAAGTTTCAACATGCTTTTTCTTTCAGCAATGGAGTCTTGCGTGGTGAGTGTGCATATAGGCCATGGCGGTTGAGTGCATTCCTTATTGTTTTCTTTGAAACCATTATACCTGCTAATTCCAGGTCTTTCTAAAGCTCTCCACAAGTGGTCCTTGGCTCTTGGACAACTCTTTTGATAATTCTTTTCACTTCTCTGTCAAATCTTGCGAGGGGCACCTGGTCGTGGCCAGTTTATGGTGAAATGATGTTCTTTCCACTTCTGGATTATGGCCCCAACAGTGCTCACTGGAACTTTCAGAAGTTTAGAAATCCTTCTGTAAACAATGCCATCAGTATGTTTTGCAACAGTAAGGTTGTGAAGGTCTTGAGAGAGCTCTTTGCTTTTACTCATAATGAGATGTTTCTTTTGTGACACCTTGGTAATGAGATACCTTTTTATAGACCATCAGTTGAGACTGAACCAGCTAATTAGTAATTTCCACTGACAAGGGGCAGTATTGCTTTCTAATTACTGAAATTTTTCAGTTGGTGTCTTGGCTTTCCATGCCTTTTTCACAACTCCCTTCATGTATTCAAGACTTTCCCTGTGTCATTCCATTTTATTTCACATAACTTAATTTCTGAACTTCTTTGTTCTGGTTTCTTTGTATGTATGGATTGCATGGATTGTTACCACCATGTGGTGAAAATTTCTTGTCAATAGCACCTTCCGAAATATATATACCTAGAAAAATTGTGGCACGTTCAATACTTATTTTACCCACTTTATATAATATGTAGCCACGATACCCAAGGTTTGGAAATGTGTAATATATTCAGTTTTTGTTCTTGGGTTTAGATACGGTTTTCCTACATTTTGAAAGACGATTGATTAAGCTGCCACTAAACAGAAGTTTGTCACATGTTCTGCTAAATATATTTTATGTTTTTGCAGATGTAGGTGTATGACAGCATTGTCTGTGTTATGGTTCTGTTTGTTGACATTGATTCATAAATAAATGACCTACTGCTTCTGTTAATATCTCAGGAGTTTCTAGATTTGCCATAGGGAAACAGGAGAGGGAGTTGGCAGTTGCGTGAAGGCTACAAAACATGGGACATAAAGAAAACCTTTGTATAGACTATATCCCCAAGTGCTTGTTTTAATAATAGTATAACACGAATAAATACAAAATAAATAAACAAGAGAAACAAACTTAAAAAAAAGTGCAATTATAAAGGTTTACATGTAGGCAAGCTTCTACTTGATTGCATTATGACTACCCTGTATTGTAACAGTACCAGTGCACGGTGTTCTTGGGTGAGGCATGGAGTATGGGCTCATTAAAACTTTCGAAGATGAGATTAGGTGTTGAATTGGCACATTTTTAATCTAATTCATCATTGAATTTGCGCCCTGTAAGATCAAAGATATCGGGGAAGACCATGCTAGAGGTTATTATCATGGATTTAAAGCCAAATGATATTCTAGCTTTAACTTGCATTTTATGTTTTATTCTTATCACCATTTAAATAATATACACATTAAAGAATGAGGGTAACTACCGTATTGCTCAGATTGTGATTGATTACTGAACATGCATATTTTTATTTTAAAAAGAAGCCAGTCCAACATTTGGAGCCCATACAGTCAATAGAAGTTTTTTGAAGCCAGCAGTTTTAGATGGTAATTCTATCTAAAGTAGCAACTCCAAGTCCAGTTCAGCTTTGGGGGTGACCACACTTCTGCCATTGACTGTTCAATATGGGACCCACGTTGGTTAAAACAGCAGTTGCATTCAGGTTTTAACTGCTTCTAATATAAAATAACTCTGTTTCTGAAGTGTAATATGCCATCAGAGAAAATGATATAACTCCCCTAACTGGTTAGTTTTAAATATCTTTACATTACCTGAAGTCATTGCAACAAGCATTGTGTCTTAAAAATTGAGATTTAGCTGCATATGTGGTCTAAGATATTCTATAAGAATTTAAATCAGACACCGGGATTGATTTACTAAAGGCAAATAGACTGTGCACTTTGCAAGTGCATTTGCACTCTTTTTTTTTTTCCTTAGTAAATGTCAACATGGTAAAGCTTCACCCAATCGGGTGCAAATCACATTTTAAAAAATAGGACAGAAACATTTTTGCTTGCACATGATTGGATGATGTAAATCAGTTGAGCTTTACCACATTTACTAAGTTCTGGGGAAAACAAGCACAACTGCACCTGTAGAGTTCAGTCTATTTGCCTTTAGTAAATCAACACCACTGTGTGTTTTTTGCTTGCAAGGGGATCTGTTGCTCTTCTCTTTTCTTTCTTTAATACAGACGTTCGCTCTGCTCATCGTCTTTTTATTGTCACTTGTGGTTAGCCACACAGTTTGGTGACAATTCTGTTAACCTTTATGGCACACGTTGTGATTGTGTTTAAGTATCCCATCAAGATTGGTGACATTACATTTGATACTCTAGTCCTTTCAAAATTGGAAGTGTAATCTTTAATTGTTTGGGTGTAAACTGTTATTCTTTGGTTATTGCACTTATTGTATTTTCTTTTTCCTTTGTGTCAAGTGTTTATTGTGCTAATATTTTGGTTTATAGCGTAGGCTTTCTTTTTTAAATAGGTATTTTATAATACTGCCCTGGCTAACAATGACTTTCTTGTATGTGTTGTTTATGGACTGTTTTTTGTCTCTTAAATAAAATATTATTTTGTGGTCTTGCTCTTGTGATCATTGTTTTGCCTCTGGGCTTGTACAGCTCATTAGGCAGACATGGTTTTGCAATCTCAAACCCTAGTGTCATCTCGGTATACGTTGGACAGCATTCTTTATATCCTAAATAACTACTACTTTTACTTCTGAGCTAAAACCTGTAGATTTCCATATTTCCCTTTCCCCATGTTTTAGTGTAAGGTATTCCTATTCGTTTTATAGCTGTTCTATACCCTATCTTTTTCTTGGTTCAGTGCCATTTTATTTTTAAGTTTACTAGTGTTTATTGATGGGGGATGGGGGTATGTATATGTGTGTGTGTGTGTGTATGTATATATATATATATATATGTGTGTGTGTATGTGTGTGTGTGTGTATATATATATATATATATAGAGCCAGGAAAAGTCCTGTTCGGGATTTATACGTCTCCCAGGCTCCTTTCGTACACATTCAGGAATCTCTGATCCATGATCCAGTTTGGATCTTGGCCCTCTTCCCCAGGCTAATTTAAGCTCACCTGAGCAAACAGCTATTGCTCTCTGCCTGGGAAACGCAGAAAAAGCTGGTCTCTGAAAGCCAAAAGGTTGGTAAAAAGCTGTTAAGCAGTTTATGTGGAAACTGACAAGTGGTAGGCTTGCTCAGCCTGGTAGTTAGGGCCTGCATAGTGTATAGTTAGAGCCGAGACATGGCTAGGGTTTTGTTTGGCTATTTTTTTGTTTGTTTTTTTCTGAACACTGTACAGCACCTCTATAGACTTGTAAATATCACCATTAAACACTTCACTGTTTGTCACTATTTCACTTGTTCTGGAATCTGTGCCTGAAAGCCTGCTTATCCCAGGAAGCTTTTGTACCTGCTACCTGTCCCCCAGGTAACTAATTATATATCTCTCTATCTATCTATATAATATAAAAAATAATTTGTGCTCATAAGTTTACATACCCTGGCAGAATTCGATTTATTGGCCATTTTTCAGGGAATATGAATGATTACACAAAAACTTTTCTTTCACTCCTGGTTAGTGTTTATCTGAAGCCATTTATTATCAATCAAATGTGTTTACTCTTTTTAAATCATAATGGCAAATGTTCCTCCAGTATTTTTTGATAACATACTGCATTCATCTTGAAGTCAATTTTGACCAAATTTCCTGTGCATTTGTAGCTCGCGCATCCCCAAAACATCAGCGATCCACCTCCGTGTTTCACAGTAGGAATGGTGTACCTTTCATCATAGACCTTGGTGACTCCTCTCCAAATGAAGCGTTTATGGTTGTGGCCAAAAAACTCAGTTTTGGTCTCTTCACTCCAAATGACTTTGTGCCAGAAAGTTTGAGGCTTGTCTCTGCTGTTTGGCATATTGTAAGCAGGATACTTTGTGGCATTTGTGTAGTAATGGCTTTCTTTTGGCGACTCGACCATGCAGCCCATCTTTCGTCACGTGCCTCCTTATTGTGCAATTTGAAACAGCCACACCACGTTTTCAGAGAGTCCTGTTTTTCACCTGATTTGTGAGTTTTTCTTTGCATCCCGAACAATTTTCCTGGCAGATGTGGCTGAAATTTTAGTTGGTCTGCCTGACCGTGGTTTGGTTTCAACAGAACCCATCATTTTCCACTTCGTGAATACAGTTTGAGCACTGCTGATTGGCATTCTCAATTCCTTAGATATCTTTTTATATCCCTTATCTGTTTTATACAGTTCAACTACCTTTTTCTGTAGATCCTTTTACAACTCTTTTGCTTTCCCCATGACTCCTCTTACCTGAGAAATGGAAGCTCAAACGTCAGTAAAGTACTGGATGAAAGATGCAAGGGTCTGTCAGGGGTCCAGAAACTCATTGCCCTTTTATATATAAACACATACACTAATTACAAGCAAACAGATCACAGATGAGGATGATTACCTTTAATGGCCATTCAAACCTTTTTGTGTCAACTTGTGTGCATGTTATCGGGTCAAAATCACCAAGGTATGTAAACTTTTGATCAGGTTAATTTGGGTAGTTTCTGTTGTGATTATGATTTAAAAGGAGTAAACACAGTTGATTGATCATAAATGGCTTCAGCCAAACACTAAACATGAGTAAAAAAAAATGTTGTGTTTATCATTCATATTCTCTGAAAAATGAAATCATAAATTCTGCCAGGGTATGAGCACAAGTGTGTGTGTGTGTGTGTGTGTGTATGTGTGTGTGTGTGTGTGTGTGTGTGTATATATATATATATATATATATATATATATATATATATAGGAATCCCAGAGTATTCTAGCCTAAAGATACAGAGTAGCTGCAACCGTTTGCCTTTGGCCACATTTTGTCCAGCAGAAACATGGGATGAAGTTATCCAGTACATGAGTCCCCATGGTGATTTTACTTGTGTATTTGTCTAGATTGCAGCTTGAGTGACAGGACTATGTAAACAGGCTCCTAGGACAGCCTGTAAACGCGCTGAGCATATGTACAAAATAGTCATATGCAGTATGATAGATGGTCTGTAACCTTAACATATATTTGTCCACTCAAAGCATTTTTTCTTAGTTTTGGCTAGAGTGGGGAATGCTCAGATGTATGGTCTCCTCTCCTGTTCTGTAATTGTTTACTTTGATTTCACTGCACACTGTGAGCTCACAATGCGCATTAGAAGCGGCAGCAAGTCAGAGCCCACCTTTTTTTCCTGGCTGAAAGATGTCCAGCATCATCTAGCACAGGCTTTTTCAACTAGGATGCCTTCAGGTTTCTTCTGTGGTGCCTTGACAAAATACCTTAAAATTGCATAAAGATTGTATACAAGGCAGTGGGTGGATCAAGCTTGCCTTTTTGTTTACACAAAGCCACGGGTTTACATTGTGCACTTTTACAAACTTCCGGCCACCAGCTGGAACCATTGTCATCAGTTGATAAGGAGGGTGTTTGGGTGCCTGTAAATCAGCACTGGGGTCACAATTGCTAAGTGAGGGAAAGGCACATTGCAATACTAGTAAGTACCAGTGCGCAAAGGTGTATTTGCTTTGGAAGAATAAATCATGTTAGGTGTCCTACATGTGTGGATTTTGGTGCATTATGCTAAACTAATAGTTTTGTTTTTTTACATTTTAGAATGGAGTACCTCGAAATTAAAGTACATAATTTTAAAGTGTGCCTTGACTGATAAAAGGTTGAGAAACACTCATCTAGCACTTTCCTCCCCAACCTGACCAACCTCTGGCCTGCCCATTTCATTCACTGGATTTGAGTTCTTTCATTGCAGATGGTCAGAGTACTGAAGCAGGGTGCTGTGATGTTTTCAGGAAGCTATGTACAAGCACCCTGCTACCCTTCCCACCAGCCATGATCAACAAAGAGGCCCAGTGATTAAATAATTGGGTCAAAAATAAATTTTGTAATGTAATGAGAAAGCCCATATAGAACCAAATACACAGACTAATCTTACAGAGTTTGAACCTGCAATTGAAAAATTAAATTTAATAAAAACAGTTTGAGAGAGATATGACTTAATATGTAAAATATTAAAATTGCCCATAACCACTTTTCATAGTCATTAAAGGAGTTGTAAAGGCAAAAGGTTTTTTATCTTAATGCATCCTATGCATTAAGATAAAAAAAACTGTGTGTAGCAGCCTCCCCAGCATCCCCTAATTACTTACCTGAGCCCCATCTCTCTTCAGCGATGTCCACGAGTGTCTTAGCTGTTGGGGACTCTCCTCCCGAATGGCTGAGACACAGCAGTGGCGCCATGAGCGCCCATGGCCGTCAATCAAAGTCAGTTAGCCAATCAGAGGAGAGAGGGGGTGGGGCCGGGGCTCCATTTCTGAATGGACACAAGGAGCTGTGACTCGGCTTGGGTTGCTTGGTGTGGGGGCCAGGAGCAGCGAAAAAGAGGAATCAGGGCTGTTCTGTGCAAATCCAGCTGCACATAGGAGCTAAGTATAACATGTTTGTTATTTTATTTTTTTTAAAACGAGACTTTACAATCACTTTAAGGCACCCAATATAAAGGGTGCTTTACTGCACGGGTCATGTCTAATGTGAATGAAAAAGAAAAGAATATCCTAGGCTTTTATGTACATTTTATCTTAAATTGTACAAAAATTTCCATGTGTGGGATGGTACTTTTTACTTCAAAAGGATCAATGGTTCTTTGCAAGATTAAAACCTTCAATAAAACATATCGCACCCAAGAATTCATTCTTCTTCTGAAGGTGTAAATTACAGATATACAAATCACAAGAACATCTGTATACTTGCTTCTACTCAGCAGAGCTTAAATATGATGCTTGTGTTACATGGTAGCTAAGAGGGATATTAGTTAAAACCTTCAACGTGAGATCAAGTTCCAAATGCCACTATTGGGATTTCAAGCAACAAATTCCATGCAGTTTCTAATGACCATGCCTTGGTGGCACCACTCCAAGAATGCCCCATGTTTCTTCAGGGTGTGGTATGACAACTCAAGCCAAATGTAGTCTGATGACAGGGCTTATCGTTTGCTGGATTGTTGGGCATTTCTCTGCATTCTTTGCAGAGCAGGGCAAATGCCAAAATTCATTTCTCCCTATCATTTTATTTTGACGGATGCTTGCACCTCAGCACTCTTGCATATAATCTCCCTCAGTTATGTTACTGGGCAAAGCCAGCTACAGTTGTTGCTGCTAATTAATTGTTGCCCATAATCAATATGGTGACAATGGCACACGCTTAAAGCATGCTGATCTGCACGTACACTTCATTTTATTAATATAGAAGTAGATCATCTTCAACTCTGTACAATAAATTACTGATTTTATTATACCCCTGTTCAGTATTTAAAATTCCAATGCAGGATCATGTAAATATGAAGTACTGTTTGTCAGTGTCATAAGGGTTTAGCATGGCTGTAGTGGTTTGGCAGATGATTAGATGAAATAGTAGAGTCCAGGAAATGTGTGCACTCTGTCTCAGGGAGCCATCATCTTGAATGATGCTGCTTAGTAAAGCTCGGCTGCTATGCTGAGCATGCAGATACCTGAATGAGAGCAACAGCCGGTGCTGAATTTGCTGACTCATAACTTCATATCAGAGTAGGAGAACATGTACCATCCGTCAATGCAACCAATATGCATTTATCCTATGGTCTTTTTTATGTTAAAAACTCTTCATTACAGTACTTTTTATAATGGAGCTCAAGTCAGCTAAATAAGATGAACTAAATCTATGTGGACCTGCTAAAATAATTTTAATTTTGTTTTAGCAAATTTTTTACATTTTTTTTATTTACATGCACCTGCTATACTCGATCGCCAGGATGGTGACACTACTATTTCCTTTTGCATTTTTGTGGCTTCTTGGGTCACCTGCTTGTTGAGCGAATCCTATAAAAGCATTATCCTACAGCTTAGCCTTTCTATTGTTTCCTTTCTCCGCCCTTTTTAAATGAATGAAAATAAGTATATGAAAACCCTATGAGCTTCTTTTATTTGTATCTGTTTGAGAAGTGCATAAAATAAAACCTGATTAATCAGAAATCTTGTGAACTGGTAACTTCCTGTGGTCTCTGCCTCTGCTAACTGTTACGTAGACCTTCACTATATCTGAGGACTCCAGAACCATGCTCTCTGTAGTTCTGTAGTGTTGTCATGTTTTCTTTCGTTCTCATACAGGAAGGACTTGAAGTGAGTTCCTGGCAGAATTACCAGGGAAAAAGTACAGGAAAAAAAAAACACTTGAAGAAAAGAAAACTAATACAGAGCCCACATCTAAGGACATCTAACCTGCGATATACAGTATTCATTTTTAGTGCTTGGGTTTATATTTAGATTAAAATTACAATTTTGCAGTTCATCTGAATGTGGCTTGCAATATTATTACCTCACATATTCTGATTTCTTTTAGTTCAGGGGATTATGAGAGATTTTTCAGTCAATATTTAAAATAGAAATATTTAAAATATAATATTTTTTAAATTAAAATATATTTCTTCCAGAGTGTACTTAGTAGGATTATCCTAGAAAAACAATTGTGAAATGGTGAACAGCAGTGGTTGTGAGGGTTTTGGGATCAGGAACTAGGGTTGTCACCCGTCCGAGATTCACCCAGGCAGGCCGGGTTTTGAATCGTGTGTGTCTGGGTTCCAGACTGCCTGAAACCTGGACTTATTATTCAGACCGGACTGTGGCTCCCAAACTAACCGAGTCAGAGTACTACAACCACCGATGGCATAAGGGTGTGCCTGGGCACACCACAATCACCAGGGTTGCCAACCGTCCAGAGGGCTTTTGTTGTTTAAGTCAAGTATCCCTGACTCACACTGCTCAGAGCTAGCACAGAACCGCACGGAGAGGAGGGGGGGCTGGATCTGCACCTAGCCCTCTGTATCTGCTTGCCTACACTCCAATCCCCGACATGTTGTGCTTTAGAAAAGAGATGTGTGGGCGGAGAATTTGAAGCCCAGCAGTCGGCAGATACATTGTGGATGAAAGTTGCTGATGCCTAAGCTTCCATTCTCAGGTGAGGGAGCTCACCATCCACTGTATGTGACTGAAGTCTCCCCATCCCTCCCTTTTCTCTCCTACCTTTGAGCGAGTTTGCACACTTAGGTAAGCAGGTCTCAGATGTAAGGGGTGCTCTGTAGATTCTGATGTAAGGGGGGGGGGGTGTTGGGAACCCTGATTTTAAGGGAGTATACTGGGAACTCTCATGTAAGTGGGAAGCTTTTTTGAGCAAAAACCTCCTTACATCAGCGTTCCCCTTTACACCAGAGTCCACAGCATTCCCCTGAAACAAAAAATGTGTTGTGCGCCACTAAAGTGTTCGGGTTTGGCATGAAGAAAAGGTGGCAACCCTAATAGGAACCCACGTTCTGCATCTGTTTACTTGTGATGCTACAGGGTCTGTAAGGTCTGGGCCATAGCTGCTCATCTGCTTTGACATGTTCTGTTATTACAGGCAGTCCTCTTTCATAGTAACTAATAAATCACTAAATTCTGCAGAAATGCCAATTTTGGTATTTGAATTGACTAAAACAGTAATCTTTGATACAGCGCAGAAGTGTCAGTTTTACATAGCATTTATTATTATTATTATTCAGTTTTAGAGCGCCAATGGTTTGCACAGCACTTTACAAACTGGGAGACAAGGTTATATATATAATTTCAAAACAAGAGGGCTTAGGGAGCTTGTGGACGTTTACAATCTAAAGGGAAGGGCAAGTAATACAAATGGTATTAACTGTGAGGGATGAATTGCATGAGCAAGTAAAATGCAGTTGTTAGGTGGAGGTGGGATAGGTTTCTCTGAGGAGATGAGTGTTCAGGGATCGACTAAAGGCAGACTGCTTAGGAAATAGCCATACAGTTTGGGGTAGGGATTTCCAGTGGATAGCTTTAACTCTAGAGAAGTCCTGGAGATGGGGAGAAAACTAGAGAGCAGGAGGTCTTGGGAGGATCACAGGGATTGTGATTCTTGCCTTGCATTAGGGTAGGAGCAGGAAATGGTGGCTGAGGTAATCTTTGCTGATTCTATTGTTAGAGGAAGCACCATTTAAAGGTAGAGCAACCCTCCCCTGACAGACATCATGGAGAGGCAGTCAATTTCTTCCCATTGACAATCCATTTTATCACAACTAGGTGTATATGGTATTCGCGGCAAGCATTCCCTTGTAATAATTTAATGGCTACAGGATACATATCCCAATGTGGAAAATGTCCAGGTCTATTCTCTTTAATACATACGATAGTACTGGTGTAAGGTTTCTTTTTGTTGACAAGTTAGGAAGTCATGTTCTATTTGCTAATAACCATTTTCTCACGTATTCAACAAGCTGAAGAAAGGCTGTGCACAACATAACGTGTTGAAACTGGTTTATAAATGACACTTTTACTGTGGAATTTTGTGGGTTTTTTTAAGTGTAATACTTTACTAAACTGCAAAAAAATAAATAAATAATGGAAGCTATGGTATTGACACACCCAGTAGAATGCAAAATCTTGCCCTTTACTTTTACATCTGTCATTAATTGTGCAAGTACGTTTTAACCTTTGAGTCGAGCTGCTACACATCACTTAAAACCCAATGGATCTCTTATTATATATTAATGTAATACAGCCAGGCTGCATATACAGTAATCTATTTGGGGCTACTTAACTTTTTTTTTGCATTGCAAAAATACCCTGTGCTGTTGGCACATAAGAAAAGACTCTGTCACTTCCGGGTCCCGTGTGACATCACTTCTGGGCCGGTATCCAGAACGAGGCTTGGAGCGCACGCTGGCTTCTGGCAGGCTCGGCATAGATATTCATTCCTGCACCCGCTATACACGCTGGTGCAGGTACATATGCACCAAAACATGTGAGTGCAATATTTCTTGTATTTTAAATTACTCTTTAAAATAAATACTACACAATGAAATTTTTCATGCTGTCTCTTGTCGGGTCATTAAAACCATGACTACCACTCATAATCTGGAGGACCATATTGGAGCCTAATGCCAGGGGAATCCCAGCTATTGATTCTAAGCTCACATTGGACTTTTTTTGATTCATTTGTTTGATTTTTTTTTTTTTTTTTCTATTTTTATTTGATTGCTTTGATTTTTATACTATACAATTTAATTACCTCTCGTGATGATAATGAGTGGAACTACCACCAACCTGCACAAATGGCAAAGAAATCGTGTATAATTAAATGTGAATTAATAACAATATGAGCTGCACTATGTAAATGTTAAAAAATTTATTTAAATAAATTAATTGAAACCGCATTCTCTGTAAATATAATAAAAGTGCAAGTGCAAAAAAGTGCTGAAATTGCATAAACCAGTGACCACAAACACAACAAATTGTGAATTATATATCATATACATGCTTCTTGGTTTAAGAGTCCGAGATGAGGAATCAAAAAAACAAAACACAAAAAATCAAATAATCAAGGATCACACCATCAAAATAAAGTGTCCATATAAACAATTTGTGGATAAGATCTTCAAATATTCGGCAAACAGCAAAGGAATATGTCTTCAACCACCATCACCAGCCACACATCCATTACAGGTAGTCATAAGCGCTTAACGGAAGATGCCAGTGAAGAGTCTCACGACCACGGCTTCAATCCAAACTATATTTAATCAGGATTTCTGTGGACCGATGCAGGTACTAGCGGAAGTTTTGTGGGGAACTCTATGTGGAATTGGTCATAATAAACCATCAATGCCATGGGTTAAAAGAAGAAAGCTCCCATGGTGAAGTATGTCCGAATATGGCATTGATGGTTTATTATGACCAATTCCACATTGAATTCCCCACAACACATCCGCTAGCATCTGCATAGGTCCACAGAAATCCTGATCAAATATCGTTTGGATTGAAGCTGTGGTCGTGAGACTCTTCACTGGCATCTTCCGTTAAGCGCTTATGACTACCTGTAATGGGGGTCATTGGATTCTGGTGAGTAGGATGTGGCTAGTGATGGTGGTGGAAGACGACATATTCCTTTGCTGTTTGCCGAATATTGGAAGATCTTATTCACAAATTGTTTATATGGACGCTTTATTTTGATGGTGTGATCCTTGATTATTTGATTTTTTGTTTCTTGATTCCTCATCTCCGACTCTTAAACCAAGAAGCATATATATGATATACAATTCACAATACGTTGTGTTTGTGGTCACTGGTTTATGCAATTTCAGCACTTTTTTGCACTTGCACTTTTATTATATTTACAGAGAGCGCGGTTTCAATTTATTTTATTTAATTTTTTCACCTCTCGGTGATACTTTATCACGCATGGTTTTGTAGATATACAGTGTTTCCCCAAAAATAAGACCTACATATGTCTTTCGCGATATTGATTAGTTCCATTTCTGCGATCTGCCGTATGGGTGAAAACTATTCCGTGAATGATGGAGGCCTGGTATTACCACGTTTAGAAGGAATGCATCGTCTAGCCGCATTAACAAGGTGCATAGCTACCGTGTTTCCCCGAAAATAAGACCTGCCCCAAAAATAAGACCTACTGTTATTTTCCAGGAGGGCTGCAATATAAGCCCTACCCCAAAAATAAGCCCTAGTTTTAAAATGCTTGTACAATCCTATAATCCACTCTATTACTGTGGTATATAATGTACAATGTGTGAGTTTCTGTAATATAATTGTGTCAAATACCTTTGGTACAGTGCCGTTTGGTGCTCAGTTGACCTTGCGCTGCTCTCCTCCTCTTCTCCCAGCTGTCAGCGGGGGATCTCGGCCCCCTCCTCTGCAGTGCTCAGAGAGAGGAAGAGAGTCAAGGCGCTGTGAACAAGGTATTTGACACAATTCTATTACAGAAACACGCAGATTGAACATTATCTATTACTGTAATAGAGTGGATTATAGGATTTTACAAGCACTTTAACTTGGTTCACACTGGGGATTCCTGGCAGGCAGGGAGGGAGAGGGGGAGAGATGACAGCACATCACATGATAAGCCCTACCCCAAAAATAAGTCCTACTGTGTCTTTTGTTGCCAAAATAATACAAGACCTGGGCTTATTTTCGGGGAAACACGGTATGTGAGCGCCATTTCTTAATCATTTTTCTTAGTAATCACAGGCAGATATCTTCCACCTTAAAGGGGCAGCCACATTTATTGGATGTTTCACACACATGCAATATAAGGCGCCACTCATTGGTATATATTTTTTATAAACACACCTTTTTGACTTCCAGTCAAACATTGCTCCAGCCATCAGCAATGTTCAGAGAGTGTGAGTGCTGTTGATTAATGCTGTGTTGCAAGGAGAGGGAGTCATATTGGACTGCTGGAGAACCCGACCACTGCTTTGTGTGAAAGAACCACGGTCTGACTCTTCTATATGGTGGTAGCACAGGGTATTTACTCTTTGCTGCAGGAATTAGCAAGGTAACAAAAAAGTAAACAAGCCACATATGTATTACTGTGTATGTAGCCTGATTTCATTGAGTTAATAAATTAATAATGTATAAAAACCCAAAACAGAGTCAAAGCTGCGCTCAGATCTAAAGAAACAAAAAACAAATGTAGGAGAAAAAAGCTGCCAGCACCTTAAAAAGTCCAGTATCTGACTCCTAAAAGTATGGTAAACAGCAAAGTGCAGCGCTAAAGATATATATGTGACATAAAAAGAAATAAGGTCCCACCAAGTGACATAACATCAATCAGTAGATATAAATTAACAAGATCAGTCAATGATAAACAAAGAACTTAAATCACAAATGTGTGAATTAAAAAAGGTATATGAAAAAGAGTCCACAAAAAAATTATATGATGAGTCCACAGAAAAATAAAAAGCACCCATCCAGGAAAGATGTGATAAAAAGTGCCAGTAGATAATCCACCAAGGAGTGTATGAGTAGAATCTGCTTACCGGACGGCGATGACTGCTATTACGGCAGTCTAGCCCAGCATAGGGATTATGGTCTCCCAAAACCAATGGTACAAAGCGGGACCAGTAGCTTTAGCAATCGATCATAACCGGAAATAGAAAAAAACAAAACACATCCATAGCGCAATAACGTATGATAAAAAGGTTTTAATAAAATAGAGGAATTGCACTTACAATTTAGCAGAAAATATGTAGCATAAGAGGTATTAGACACAGCGGCGGTGTCTCCGTGTACCGCGATTCACTTCCTGTACTGCAAGCCCGTCCGAGAACGTGATGACGTCACCGTCGTAGGCTCCTCCCTACGCGTTTCGTCACGATAGGATGTCGTCTGGGGATTGGCCGGGTGACAGGTCATCACGCTTGGGCATATAAATACATAGAAAGCGCCATTTTGACTACTGGCAAATGTGATATATATAATGGAAATAAATCTAGAGGGGCCATATTGACTTCTGGCCGTTAATGGTAAACCTATGTATAATCAGGAAGTGACAGGAGGCAAGATCGCCATCTTGTGGAAATAAAAGAGACAGAGGCGGGTGGAGACAAAGAGGTGCAGGCACTAGCAAAGAGTAGATGGGTGACAGTCAGGAGGGGTAGAGGGGGAAGTGCCAGGGAGGCCAATCCAGGACTGGAGCATCCCAATAAGTACGCTCCATTGAGTGACATTGGTGTAACCAGTCAGGGACCAGCACTGCTGGAGATGAGGGACTCTCCTAGCTGCCAGGGGAAGAACTCCTCCAGTGAGAGTGGGGGGGCAGCAAAGGGAAAGGAAAGACAGATTCTGGTGGTAGGGGACTCAATTCTTAGAAGGACAGAGAGGGCAATCTGTAACCAAGACCTGAAGCGCCGAACAGTATGTTGTCTACCGGGCGCTCGGGTTCGGCACATCACGGATCTTGTGGACAGATTACTGGGAGGGGCTGGGGAAGACCCGGCTGTCATGGTGCACGTTGGCACCAATGACAAAGTCAGAGGCAGATGGAGTGTCCTAAAGAACGATTTTAGGGACTTAGGAGCTAAATTGAGGAAAAGGACCTCCAAGGTAGTGTTCTCAGGAATACTACCGGTACATCGAGCCACACCAGAGAGGCAGAGGGAGATTAGGGAAGTAAACAAGTGGCTGAAGAGCTGGTGTAGTAAGGAGGGGTTTGGGTTCCTGGAGGACTGGGCCGACTTCTCAGTCGGTAACCGGTACTATAGAAGGGACGGACTGCACCTAAATGAGGAGGGTGCAGATCTGCTGGGAATGAAGATGGCCAAAAAGTTAGAGGGGTTTTTAAACTAGGCGATGGGGGGGAGGGTCCAGAGACAGTGATAGCCAGCGCGGAAGATATTCCAGAGGGTAGTATTGGGGGCATTAGTGGTAGGTTAACCAAAGCACAAAAACACAAGGTGAGTATAGTAGCAAGTCCAAGTTGCAATCTTGAAACACCCAATACGAGGACAATATGCGACCGGTCTAAACTATGTGGCATGTTCACCAATGCCAGGAGCCTGGCGGACAAGATGGGTGAAATAGAGATACTGTTGTACAAGGAGGATTTGGATTTTGTGGGAATTTCAGAGACCTGGTTCAACAGCTCTCATGATTGGCTGGCAAACATTCAAGGGTATACCCTATACCGCAAGGACAGAGAGGGTAAAAAAGGGGGAGGGGTATGCCTATATATCAAGAATAATGTACAAGTGAATGTGAGAGATGACATCACTGAGGGGGCTAGGGAGGAGGTGGAATCTTTATGGGTAGAGCTCCAAAGGGATGAAGCTAAGGGGAAAATAATACTGGGAGTATGCTATAGGCCCCCTAACCTGAGGGAGGAAGTGGAGACGGATCTCCTATCACAAATTGGATTAGCAGCAAGGATGGGAAGTGTTATCATAATGGGGGATTTTAATTATCCAGACATAGACTGGGCGGAGGGAACCGCGCATTCATTTAAGGCTCGCCAGTTCCTTAGTGTCTTGCAGGACAATTTTATGGGTCAGATGGTAGACGCACCAACTAGAAATAAAACATTACTAGATCTACTGATTACCAACAATACAGACCTGATAACAGATGTGGAAATACGGGGCAATTTAGGTAACAGCGATCACAGGTCAATTAGTTTCAGTATAAATCACACAAATAGGAGACATGAAGGGAACACAAAGACACTGAACTTCAAAAGAGCCAACTTCCCTAAACTACAAACCTTGCTAAAAGGCATAAATTGGGATAAAATTAGGAACAAAGGAACAAAGAATACGGAGGAGAGATGGGTTTGCTTTAAGAGCATATTAAATAAGCCATTAGCCAATGTATCCCATTGGGTAATAAATTTAAAAGCGCGAGCAAACATCCTGGATGGCTTAACTCCAATGTAAAAATGCATATAAAAGCAAAGGAGAAGGCCTTCAAAAAATACAAGGTTGAGGGATCATCCACAGCATTCAGAATTTATAAAGAATGCAATAAGAAATGTAAGGGTGCAATTAGGATGGCTAAGATAGAACATGAAAGACACATAGCGGAGGAGAGCAAAAAAAATCCCAAGAAATTCTTTAAGTATGTAAACAGTAAAAAAGGGAGGACAGACCATATTGGCCCCATAAAGAATGAGGAAGGACATCTGGTTACAAAGGATGGGGAGATGGCAAAGGTATTGAATTTATTCTTCTCCTCAGTCTTCACGAGTGAATCGGGGGGCTTCAGTAACCAAAACTGCAGTGTTTATCCTCATGACACAACACAGGAAGCACCTACATGGTTAACAGAGGACGGAATTAAAATTAGACTTGAGAAACTTAACATTAATAAATCACCGGGACCAGATGGCTTGCATCCGAGGGTACTTAGGGAACTCAGTCAGGTGATTGCCAGACCGTTGTTCCTAATTTTTACAGACAGTCTATTGACTGGAATGGTACCAGCTGATTGGAGAAAAGCCAATGTAGCACCAATATTTAAAAAGGGCCCAAAAACATCCCTGGGAATTACAGACCAGTTAGCCTAACATCAATAGTATGTAAACTCTTGGAGGGGATGATAAGGGACTATATACAAGATTTTAGTAATAAGAATTATATCATTAGCAGTAATCAGCATGGATTCATGAAGAATCGTTCTTGCCAAACCAATCTATTAACCTTCTATGAGGAGGTGAGTTGCCATCTAGATAAAGGAAGGCCCGTAGACGTGGTGTATCTGGATTTTGCAAAAGCATTTGACACAGTTCCCCATAAACGTTTACTGTACAAAATAAGGTGCGTTGGCATGGACCATAGGGTGAGTACATGGATTGAAAACTGGCTACAAGGGCGTGTTCAGAGGGTGGTGATAAATGGGGAGTACTCAGAATGGTCAGGGGTGGGTAGTGGGGTTCCCCAGGGTTCTGTGCTGGGATCAATCCTATTTAATTTGTTCATAAACGACCTGGAGGATGGGATAAACAGTTCAATCTCTGTATTTGCAGACGATACTAAGCTAAGCAGGGCAATAACTTCTCCGCAGGATGTGGAAACCTTGCAAAAAGACCTGAACAAATTAATGGGGTGGGCGACTACATGGCAAATGAGGTTTAATGTAGAAAAATGTAAAATAATGCATTTGGGTGGCAAAAATATGAATGCAATCTATACACTGGGGGGAGAACCTCTGGGGGAATCTAGGATGGAAAAGGACCTGGGGGTCCTAGTGGATGATAGGCTCAGCAATGGCATGCAATGCCAAGCTGCTGCTAATAAAGCAAACAGAATATTGGCATGCATTAAAAGGGGGATCAACTGCAGAGATAAAACGATAATTCTCCCGCTCTACAAGACCCTGGTCCGCCCGCACCTGGAGTATGCTGTCCAGTTCTGGGCACCAGTCCTCAGGAGGGACGTACTGGAAATGGAGCGAGTACAAAGAAGGGCAACAAAGCTAATAAAGGGTCTGGAGGATCTTAGTTATGAGGAAAGGTTGCGAGCACTGAACTTATTCTCTCTGGAGAAGAGACGCTTGAGAGGGGATATGATTTCAATTTACAAATACTGTACTGGTGACCCCACAATAGGGATAAAACTTTTTCGCAGAAGAGAGTTTAATAAGACTCGTGGCCACTCATTACAATTAGAAGAAAAGAGGTTTAACCTTAAACTACGTAGAGGGTTCTTTACTGTAAGAGCGGCAAGGATGTGGAATTCCCTTCCACAGGCGGTGGTCTCAGCGAGGAGCATTGATAGCTTCAAGAAACTATTAGATAATCACCTGAATGACCGCAATATACAGGGATATGTAATGTAATACTGACACATAATCACACACATAGGTTGGACTTGATGGACTTGTGTCTTTTTTCAACCTCACCTACTATGTAACTATGTAACTATGTAACTATGTAAAAGAGGCTTACGGATAGGGCTCTGCACAGGAAGAAATAGGGGCACAACAGATACACTTGCCATAAATAAATGAACACAGATCAGCCCATGTCTGATCCCCATAAAAGACCCAACATGGGTCAAACAAATCTAATGGGAAAATAAGAACATCCTAAATGATAATTAAAACATATATTGATAGCGTAATCTCAGTAGTGAATAAAAACTTATAGCATAAAATAAAATGGAATAAGCGCAGAAGGTAATAAACCGCTTTATGCATTGTTAATAAAGCAGTTTATGTCCCACTCCACGTTTAACCCTTGTGGTCTGGAGGATATCATGTTGAAGATCCATCTAGTTTCAAGTCTGGAGATGGATCTGACCATGTTAGTTCCTCTCCAGTGGGGACGTATTCTGTCAATAGCTAAAAACAGGGTACCTTTTTTAATTTTTTGTTGTGGTATTTGGCATAGTGCCTAGAGAGGTTATGTTTTGTGAATCCTCGCTTGATATTAGCAACATGTTCTGAAAGACGCACGTGTAATTTGCGTTTAGTGCGTCCAATATACTGCTTTGAGCAAGGACATTGGATTAGGTAAACAACATACTGAGTAGAGCATGTTATAAAAGACTCTATGTTGTATACCTTATTTGTGACTGTTGAACTAAAGGTTTCACATTTTCTACCTCTGAAGGAATTGATCTGGCAGATTTTGCATCTGCGACAGGGAAAGAAACCTTTCATGTTTTGAAAAAAAGAGATTGTTCGCGGGGGGTCAACCACATTTGAGGCCACACTGTGTCTCAAGGAGGGAGCCCCTCTATAAATCAAAACAGGTTTATCTGGAATGACTGTACGGAGTATTGGATCATTCTGGAGGATGCTCCAATGTTTGCGGAAAATTTTTTTGATAGAGTAATGCTGATTGGAATAGCCTGTAATCATGGACCACTCAAATTTGTTGGTAGGCCCAGGATTACGTTCTCTATTTCCACTCAGCATCAGGGACCGATCCATAGTGGCAACTTTGTTAATAATGGTGTCAATATCGCTCCCCAAATAGCCTTTGTCCAAGAATCATTTTAATACCAAAGCTTGTGAGTGGTAGTCTGAAAGGTTGGTGCAATTATGTCTTATACGTTGAAATTGGCTTTGAGGGACAGAATTCAACCATGATGGATGGTGGCAACTGGAGAGTGGTATATATGCGTTTCTGTCCGTCTCTTTGAAATGTGTATTAGTGGTTAGATACCCATTGGCAACCATGATGTTTAGGTCAAGGAAATGAATTTTCGATTAACTGGCCTCAAACTGCAAAGAAATGCCCCTGTTGTTGGAATTAAGTTTGGAGAAGAAATTGTGAAGAGATGGTATATCTCCGTCCCACACAAGGAGGACATTATCGATATATCTTCTCCATAGGCGCAGTTCTTTAGGGGGATTGATGTCTATGACTTCTTTTTCCCACCTGGCCATAAATAAATTGGCCAGGCTGGGCGCAAATTTTGCGCCCATAGCCACTCCACATGTTTGCAAGAAGAAGTCGCCCCCAAACCAGAAATAGTTATGGCTTGTGGCGAAATTGAGGAGTGCCATAATAAATTGTTTCTGTATTCCTGATAGTGTAGAGTCCTGATCAAGATAATAATTGACTGCCTCAAACCCTTGTTGATGGGAAATGATAGTATAGAGAGAGGCTACATCCGCCGTAGCTAAGATGTAGCCATCTCTCCATTCAAACCTTTCAAGTAAATTAATAACTTGAGTAGTGTCTTTCAGATATGAAGGGGTCAATACTACTAGGGGTTGAAGAAAGTTGTCCACGTACTTCCTGATTCTTGCCGTGACAGAATCAATGCCACTAATAATCGGGCGGCCTGGTGGATGAGTCAGATTTTTGTGTATTTTTGGTAAATAGTACATAACTGGTACCCTCGGAGCTGAGGGAACCAGGTATGTCTTTTCTTTTAATAAATTAATAATGGTTTAGGTGGACATCATTGGGTTAGTTCACCTTTTCAGGAAAAAATGTAGAAGGTGAACTAACATTGTACACCCTCCCCGGTTCACACTGTACTTACCCTGTGGGTGATGAGCTGTCAGTGCCCATGCAACTAGGTTAGCGGTCTGGGGATTTGAAATAAATTTTTTTCCCTCCTTTTTTTCCCTCCTTTTTTTAGGGATGCCAGGATGGATTTCAGCGATTCTGATTACTCAGCGCTGGCATGTGATCGTTTTGACCAATTGGAAACGCACTGATCCATCCTACAGAAAGAAGAGGAAGAAAAGCAGGGTTCTCAAGTCACCGGATCACTGACCGCTTATTAGCCCACGTTCACATTGGGCCGATTTGACATGCGATTTGTCATGTCAAATTGCATGCAATATCTGAGCCTATTGCTGGCAATGGCTCTGCCCGAATCGGTGCAACGCTGACTTTTCGGCACTGCACCGATTACCAAAAGTCGTTTCTGCACTATTGCCAACTTCGTCTGCAATTTCAATAGACATCTGTGCAGGAACCCACACAGATGTCTGTCAAACCGCCCCCCGAAGTCGGACTGAAATGCCGGTTTGAAATCATGCGAGTTCAGCTGAACGTGCACGATTTCAAACCCGCCCTCAGTGCGAATGTGGGCTTACCCACAGATGGAGGTAAGAACAACAGGGGCTAGGGGGTGGGGAGGGTGTACCGTGTTCACCTTTTCATTTGTTTTCTGAAAAGGGGAATTTACACTTTAACCGCTTGCCGACCGCCTCACGCAGATATGCTGCGCAGAAGGGCTCGTACAGGCAAAATCACGTACCTGTACATTGCCCTTTAAGAGGCGATAGCTGAAACTGCTGTATCTATTTGAAACCTTCCTTAGCTTTGGGATTGTAAGTAAGATCTATTATAATATCTGTTATGTAGATGACAAAAGCTATTTGAAGGAGGATAGAATCTAAAGCTATTGCTGTACTGGAAACCTGCAGACATGATTATATAGAGAAAATTCTCCTCACAACCTACTATAACAGTTTAAGAGGTTAATGAATGACAAGGTGTCTGGAGCAGGTGTTCTGATTGATTCCCTCAGCTTGGGTGTTATCGCTAATGTTATTACTAATATCTGTTAACATATGCTGGATATATCGGGGACAAAAGTAAACTGATTGAAGTTTCGGATTTGGGAAGGTATTTTCCCCCGATGGAGAAATGAAGCCTGTCTCAAATCTGTGAAAAAGGGTTCCTAGGTGGAAAATCCCAGACTGGGGACTGATAAGAGTGATGCATCTCTGAGATACTGGTCCCTGAGAGGGCCTGGGTCATTTCTGGGAGGCGTTTTACCCCCCCCCCTTCCCCCGGACTGAATATTTTAAATAATATAAAGGTGGGGTACTGTCTGGAGCAGGACTCAGAAAATAACCACCAGGGCTGATACCCCTGAAGGATCCATACCTATAAGAGGTGGGAAGAAGTTCAGTTAATCCTGGGGAAACCAACAGGGGGTCAGAGAAAGAAAGGAGGAATGAATAAAGCGACAACAAAAAAAGGAGGGGCACCTAAAACGCCGAGGGATAGGACAGCTGGAAGCTCAATAAAACAGTTCATGTCCCAAGGTGGGAGTCCAAAAGGAGGGGAGCAAGGAGCCCAAGGAGGAAGAGGGGGAACTCCAGATAAAAAGGGGGACAAAACGATTCAATCAAAAGAAAACTCAGTAGTGGAAAGTGTTGAAAGTGAAGGAGATTTAAGCCGGGTAGAAGGGAGAAGCACAAGTGCCCCAATGCTTTCAAAGGAGGAAATGAGAGACATGCTTAAAAATCTGGAGCTCTCAATAAAAGTTGAAATAGGCCTGGTGAGAGCAGACCTGGGAAACTTACTGGAAAGGGTAGAAACAACGGAAAAAAGAACGGAGGAATTGGAAAAGGAGATAATGAACCTCAAAGAACAAATTAAAACCTCTAAACAAAATCAGAAGATAATTTTATATAAGATCGAGGATCAGGAAAACCGAGATAGGAGACAAAATATAAGACTTCGTAATATCCCAGAAAACAAAGGAGAAGATCTGAGAAGGATGATTCCCCAAATACTGGGACCTCTGGTTGGAGAGGAGGATAAGGAATTCCCAAAAATAGAAAGGACTCACCGAGTTGGAAAATTACTCAACTCGGACCACCAGAGGCCGAGAGATATAATAATTCGTTTTAGGTTCTATGAGGACAAAGCTCGAATCCTATCCAAAATGAGAGGCAAACCCCCGGAAAAATTTGAAGGGTCAGAGTTCCAAATCTATGCGGATCTTGCCCCCGAAACCCTCGCTAGGAGAAGGCTGTTGAAGCCCTTATTAGATCAGATGAGAGAACTAAACATTAAGTATAGCTGGGGTTTCCCGGCGTGTCTGAGAGGCTTTAGAAATGGAAGATCGGCAAGATTGAGGTTTCCAGAGGATCTAAGGGACTTCTGTGATAGGCTTGATATGAAAGAACCGGAGCTGCCGGGCTGGGTAGAGGGGTGACTGGGTGTGTGTGTGGGGGGGGGGCGGGGGGGGGGTGAGGTGGGGTAGGGAGGGTTGGTTTGGTGGTTTAATTAGATTAGTGGAGTGGAAGGGTGGCGGGAGGGAGGAGGAGTCGCTCTGTGTGTATCCGGATTGCCCCTCTCTGCTTAAAACACCAGGCAGGGGGGGGTAAAGGGCACAACTCGGGCTCCCACCTCAAATATGTGATTCGTTAGGCTCCATGGTATCCATGGCGCTGGGCGAATGGGGAGCCAGGGGGTGGCTGAGGGGTAGGGAGGGAGGGTTGGGGAGAAGAGAGGGGAAAGGGGAACCCGGTGTACAAGGAAGTAAGAATGAAGAAGAAAAGAAACAAGATAACAAAGATAGGAATCAGAATAGCTCAGTAATACGAATCCAACAAAAATCAAAAAAAAAAAAAAAAAAAGGCGAGGAGATGAGAAAATTGAAGTTCATGACCTATAATGTAAAGGGTCTTAATGAGCCCACTAAGAGACATAAGATCTTGAGGGAATTAGAGAGATACGGGGCTGAGGTTGTGTTCCTCCAAGAAACCCACTTAACATATTACTCAAAGATCAAGATAAAGTCAAATATGTACCCAACTTGGTTTTACGGAGACTCAATAACATCAAGAGCGAGAGGAGTGGCAATAGGAATAGCAAGAGGGATAAATTTTAGGGTCGAAGAGAGGTTAATAGACCAGGGAGGAAGATATATGTTCCTGAGAGGTTCTTTGGAGGGATGGAAGGTTACACTGGCAAATATTTATGCACCAAACAAAGAGCCGAGTGGTTTTCTAGTAACAATATTAGAGAAACTAATAGAATTTAAAGAAGGCAACCTGATCATGATGGGTGACTTCAATGTCTGTATGGCTCCAGGGGTTGATAGTACGTCTCGTGCGCAGGGGACAATGAATGGGAAGTTGAAGAAACTAAAACAGAAGCTGCATTCGTGTCAACTGGTGGATGTATGGAGGATTATGAACCCAAATAAGATGGATTTTTCGTTCTATTCCTCTGCGCACGGGACGTACTCTAGGATTGATTATATATTGACGGAACACTCATTGTTGGAAAGAGTCCGGGAGGCTAAGATAGAAGTTATTACCTTATCAGACCATGCCCCAGTTAGTATGAGATTGTCGATACCAGGAAATCAGAGAACCCCAATAATTTGGAGATTAGACGAAGATCTTTTACAAGAAGTATCTAATGTGGAGAAAATAGAACAGGAATTAAAACAATATTTTTC
Organism: Aquarana catesbeiana; assembly: GCF_042186555.1. Taxonomy (NCBI): domain Eukaryota; kingdom Metazoa; phylum Chordata; class Amphibia; order Anura; family Ranidae; genus Aquarana; species Aquarana catesbeiana. The sequence goes on along the minus strand of NC_133327.1, from coordinate 257,819,789 downwards.
AACGAATGATACAGCAGGGATCTCAGGATCATCTTTGTGGGAGGCCCATAAGGCCTACATAAGGGGAGTAATAATGAAGTTAGGGGCAATGAGGAAAAGGGAAACAAGGGAAAAAATTAAAAAACTAACAGAAGAAATATATGATCTGGAGCAAGAACATAAGGAGGGCCCGGGCCAAGGAAAGAAGGTCTATCAAAAATTGGTAAAAAAAAGGGAAGAGCTAAAGGAGCATACAGATCTAGAAATAAAAAAAGCATTCTATAAGGTGGCGAAAGAAAATTACCAGAGTCGAAATAAGAGCAGTAGACTACTAGTTAAAACAATAAGAAAGAAAAAAACTAGAAACTACATTGATAAAATCCAAAATAGTAAAGGAGAAATGCTCCATACAACAAAAGAGATAGGGGAATCCTTTAAGGAATATTACAGTGAATTATATTCAGTAGCTAAAAATACAAGGCTAAGAGGTGCAAAGGACAGGAAAACAGTAGAATTCTTGAATAAAGCCAACCTCCCGAAGATTAATGAGATCGACAGAGAAATCCTAGAAAACCCCATAACGATAGAAGAAATTAACAGAGCATTGTCAGAATCAGCTTCAGGCAAAAGCCCGGGGCCCGATGGATTTACTTGTAGGTACTATACAAAATTTAAAGAAATATTGACTCCCAGACTATGTGAGTACATGAACGGGTTGGGTAGAGACTTTGACTTGAGTAGAGAAGCTCTTAGAGCAGAGATCACGGTTATCCCAAAAGAGGGGAAAAACCCTACACTATGCTCTGGCTATAGGCCGATATCGTTGATCAACACCGATGTTAAATTATATGCCAGAGTCTTAGCAAATCGGCTAAAAGAGAGCCTCAATGGTCTGGTACATCCGGACCAAGTGGGGTTCATCCCAAAAAGAGAAGGGCGAGACAATGGCGTGAGGGCACTCCTCTTGCTGCAGCATATCAAGGACAGGGGACCCCCAGGTCTACTCTTGTCTATAGACGCGGAGAAAGCGTTTGATAGAGTAGACTGGGGGTTCATGTTCCAAACTCTGGAATTTATGGGTATAGGTCCAAAAATGATGAATAGGATACGTGCTCTGTATAATCACCCTATTGCTTCGATAAAAATTAACGGCTCCCTTTCAGAGGCTTTTGAAATGGAAAATGGAACGAGGCAGGGGTGCCCTTTGTCCCCCCTGCTTTTCGTTCTTTCCCTGGAGCCACTGTTGTCAGTAATTAGGGCGGACCCGGACATTTGGGGTATAAGGGTTGGGGATGAGGAGCACAAGATCGCGGCCTTTGCCGACGATGTTCTGCTGTTCATGACCAACCCCAGAATTTCGATGCCTAATTTCCTCGAAGTCATGAGGCAATATGGTGAAGTATCAAATTTCAAAATCAACTTGGCAAAATCGGAAATCCTGAATATCAACCTGGGAAAGAGGGAGGAAAAAAAGTTGAAAAAGGAATTTAAATTTATATGGAAAAAAGAAATAAATTATTTGGGTATAAAACTGGCCAATTCACTAGGGAAGATCTATAAAGTAAATTTTATCCCACTACTAGACGAAATAAGATCAGAGAGTAAAAGGATTATAACTAAACCACTTTCATGGTTCAGACGTATCAACGCCATAAAAATGATATTATTACCTAAAATCACCTATAAACTACAGATGCTTCCACTGAATATCCCTCAGTACTATTTTAAAAAATTGAAATCAATCATTATGAAAGCTGTGTGGAAAAATAGAAGGGCTAGAGTGTCTTTTGATATCTTAAAACAGGAAAAAAGAAAAGGGGGCTTGGCGATACCTGACATTCAGGGTTATTATAGGGCAATACTGGTTTCAAGAGCGATAGAGTGGTTTAGAGAGAACACACAGAAAAGATGGGTAAATATAGAGAATAGTTTGAGTAAGGCGCACTTAGGACATTTGATTTGGAATCCTCCACACTATAGGGTATTAGATATAAATACACATTCACTGACAAAGGTGGTCTTTAGAGTCTGGGATATAGTTTACAAACAAGTAAATAACACTTATAATTCTCCGTTAATCTCACTTGTAGAGAATGATTATTTTGCACCTGGTAAAAAGGAAATTGGGGGGAGTTGGATAAAAAAGGGAACACTACAGTTGAGAGATATTATTAAAAAGGGGAAGATAGTCACGTTTCAGGAATTAAAGCACAAAACAGATATTTGGGTATTAGATCGCTGGAGATACCTGCAGTTAAGCCATTTTATCAGCCGCCTACCACATCCAATAAGATCAGGAGAGGAGCTATCGGACTTGGAAAAGATATGTACGTCAAATAACACTAAAGGTATAATATCAAAACTTTACAAACTGGGTTTGGCAAAGAGTAGCAGGGAGATACCACCATTTATTATTAAATGGGAAAATGAATTAGGAGTACAGTTAGATAGTAATAGATTAAAGAAAACTCTGGAGCTGACCCACAGTTCGTCAACTGACATCAGTGTTGCCGAAATGAACTACAAAATTCTAACAGGCTGGTACATTACCCCGGATAAGGCAAGTAAATATCAAAAAGATAAAACTGCGGAGTGTTGGAGGGGGTGTAAAGGTGTAGGAAACATGGCTCACATCTGGTGGGATTGCCCCGTAATTAAACGGTACTGGCTAAAAATTTTGGGATACATCAAGCAGATAACTAAGATTGAGGTTAAATTAGACCCCTGGATAGTGCTACATCATGGGACAAGTGGGGAGGTAAAAATTTATAAAAACACCCTAGTACCACACCTGTTGAATGCGGCAAAAAAGGTTATAGCAAAGAACTGGAAGAAGTTAGAGGGCCCATCAATATGGGAGTGGGTTGATGTAGTAGAAGGGATTCGGTATATGGAGGAAGGAGGACCTGAAAGAGAAGTTGAATCAGCAGAAGGGAGGAACAACTGGCAAAACTGGAAGGAGTTTAAAAAATCATGGAGTATTACTGAAGGTTTGAGAATAAGAATTGATTAAAATAGAGATAACATCTAATGTACACAAGAGGTGCGGGGGGGGGGGGGGCGGGGGGGTAGGAGGGAGGGATAGGGGTTGGGGTTCCTTTTCCTTTTGTATTTGTTGAATTGAATATAAGATATGTACACTTGTTCAGTAAGCTACAAATGATGTGAAAAAAAGGAGAGACACAGATGACACTGACTAAGTGGATCAGGTCTCCAACTATAATCACTGAGGTGGCAAAAAAAAAAAAAAAAAAAAGAAAAAAAAAAAAAAAAAAAAGAGGCGACCAGCGGGCGCGCGTGGCAAGCTCCGTGTGTTGGGTCCCGCGGACTTGATCGTCGCGGGGATACCCGCGATCGCCTCACGAGGAGGAAGAACGGGGAGATGCTGATGTAAACAGCATCTCCCCGTTCTGCCTAGTGACAGTGTCACTCGATCTCTGCTCCCTTTCATCGGAGCAGAGATCAGTGACGTCACACACACAGCCCATCCCCCCTATAGCTATAAAACGCTTCCTAGTACTGATTTAACCCCTCCCCGCCCCCTAGTGGTTAACCCCTTCACTGCCAGTGTCATTTACACAGGAATCAGTGCATTTTTATAGCACTGATTGCTGTATAAATGACAATGATCCCAAAAATGTCCGATGTGTCCGCCATAATGTCGCAGTCACGATAAAAATCGCTGATCGCCGCCATTTAAAAAATATATATATATATATATATATATATATATAAATAAAAATGCCATAAAACTATCCCCTATTTTGTAAACGCTATAACTTTTGCGCAAACCGATCAATAATCGCTTATTGCGATTTTTTTTTTTTGTGTTTGTACCTTTTAGAATATGTTGCTGTAACGGTGCGCTGACCCTTTGGTTATGTTTTTTGCGATTTTTTTTTTTATTTTTTTTTATTATATGTAGAATACGTATCGGCCTAAACTGAGGAAAAAAAATAGTTTTTTTATGTATTTTTGGGGGATATTTATTATAGTAAAAAGTAAAAAATAATGCGTTTTTTTTCAAAATTGTCGCTCTATTTTTGTTTATAGCGCAAAAAATAAAAACCGCAGAGGCGATCAAATACCACCAAAAGAAAGCTCTATTTGTGGGAAAAAAAGGACGTCAATTTTGTTTGGGAGCCACGTCGCACGACCGCGCAGTTGTCAGTTAAAGCGACGCAGTGCCGAATCGCTAAAAGTGCTTTGGTCAGGAAGGGGGTAAATTCTTCCGGGGCTGAAGTGTTTAAAGAACAGATGTATCTTCATTGCAAAATGTGCCCCAAGCTTAGCTTGGCATTTGCATAGAGCTTGAAAGCTTTAGGATTACTGTTAGATTTTTACCGCTATGTAGGGCTCTGTTAGAAGGATTTCCCCTCAATTCAGAGTAACACTTTCACCAGACAGGATGTGAGGAAAGTCTGCAACAAAGACACTGGAGACATAAAATTTCTGGTACGGGGTTCTAGCTTTCCCCTACACTACTGAAAAAAGCACTTTCGTTTCAGTCTGTGTTGCAGGTTTTTTTTTCTAAATATTTTATTGAAGTTTCACATAAATGGTGTTACAGAAAAGGGACAGAACAATATGATGGCTCTAAATCACTTAGCGTTTGGGAGGTTAACTCTCCCATTAGTATACACAAGGAGGAATGTTTTAACAAGATAACTGAAATTAGGTTTACAATATCAAATAACAAATAAAAAAATCCCCTCAGTCCACCTGAATGGTCTGCATGTATGAAATGGCCAAATGATTAAGTATCAATTGAAAAGAGAATGAATGTCATATTTAGTCTTTTGTAATAGATCTAGCAATAATTGTAACAACTATATCAAATTGTAAGTAACAGTATAGGATGTGCCTTCTCTTCCTCTAAAGTAGTAGGTTCATGTATGGGACCTAAAGGGTCTAGCTAAGGCACTCTGGAGGGGATCAGCGGACATGGGGTGTGGGGTGGTACAGGAAGGGGGAAGGGTTATAGGAAAGGAGGGTTCAGAGAGAGATGGAGGGGGAGAAAAAAAAGAGAAACAAAAGGGGGGTGGAGGGAGAAGGAGTTGTGTAGTAAAATGAGGAAGATGGGGGGGAGGGGGGGGGTTTGGGAAAGGTGTGGTGGGAACAGATGCCTTCCACCTCCCCGCTAAGACTAAATGGTTCTCATCTTAGATGTGGCAAGCTACACATTTCAAAAGTGGGATTTGACTGAAACAGAGAATAGTCTGGTGAGTCCTGGAAACCAGCAAGCCCAGGTGTGGGTAAATTTAGTTGGTGTGCCTTTCACAATATTGGTTAATTCCATTTCTGCGATCTGCCATATGGGTGAAAACTATTCCGTGAATGATGGCGGCGCGGTAGTACCCCATTTAGAAGGAATGCATTGTCTGTCCGGATCAACAAGTTGTATAGCTACCGTGTTTCCCTGAAAATAAGACCTACTGTGATTTTCTAGGAGGGCTGCAATATAAGCCCTTCCCCAAAAATAAGCCCTAGTTTAAAGTGCTTGTAAAATCCTATAATCCACTCTATTACAGTACTATATAATGTACAATGTGAGTGTTTCTGTAATATAATTGTGCCAAATACCTTCGTTACAGCGCCGCTCAGTGCTCAGCTGACCTCCCGCTGCTCTCCTCTTCTCCCAGTTGTCAGCAGAGATCTCGACCCCCTCTGCAGTGCTCGGAGTGGGGAAGAGAGCTCTGGCTGGTCACGTAAGCACCCAGCTATGCTGCAACTAAGGTATTTAGCACAATTTTATATTACAGAAACACTCATATTGTACATTATATTGTACTGTAATAGAGTGGATTATAGGATTTTACAAGCAGGGAGGGAGAGGGGGAGAAAAGACAGGAGACACAGGAACTGGCAAATACACATTAGATGATAAGACCTACCCTGAAAATAGAAAATAAGCCCTACTGTGCCTTTTGTTGCCAAAATTAATATACAAGACCCAGTCTTTTTTTCAGGGAAACACGGTAGCGACCTATGGTTTGTTGATCTGGGGAGGGAGGAGTGTTGAAAGAGGTATTGTGAGGGAGTGAAGTCTAGTGTGTAGGTGGTTATCTTTGCAATGCCTTCATGTACGCCTTTCCAGAATGTTTGCAGCTTCGGGCACAACCACCAAATATGTAGGATGGTGCCGGGCTCTGTTCCGCATTTCCAGCATAGGGGTGAATTATGAGGGGAGAATTTTTGGAGCTGGACAGGAGTCCTATACTAGATGGAAAATGGCTTGATTTGTCTCTTGTATAGACACATTCATGGAGCCTTTTATTGAGGTGGATGACAATTCTCGTCAGAGAAATCCAAATAGAGTTGTTCCAGTTTCTGGCTCTGTCTACTGGACTTCAGGGTGTTTTGGAAAAAGAGGGTGTATATTGTAGAAATTGTGTGTCATTGCGTTGTGGTGCTGGAACAAAGTGCTTCAAATGGGGTATGGGTTCTGGACCATGCCCCAGATGTGTTAGGATGATGAAAAATGTCTAAGTTGAACGCATGTCCAAAAAGGGAAGGTATTATCAAGCTTTTGGGATTTGAGCCTCTCATAGGGTATGAGATTCTGTGGAAAAAGTGTTGTGCACAGATTTGCTTATGAGGCTAATGTGTGGCTAAGAATTGAGAAGACAAGCCGGGGGGGGGGGGGGATCTTTATTGTGTTGTAGGGGGGTAAGCGGTCCTGGAGAAGATGGGTCAAATTTTTTGCAAGCTACCTGAAACAGGGAAGGGAGGGGCCTATGAAGGGGTGCTCCTTTGAGGTCCAGTCGACGAGCCTGGTTAAGTGACATGCCAAGTAGTATTTAAAGATATCAGGTAAACTTATGCCACCTTTCAGTTTAGATAGGGTGAGGATATTGTAACCAATTCTGGGTCGTTTCTGTCCCCAAATAAAGCGTGTACAAATTTTCCAGTACAGGGGGTCCCCTACTTACAAACATCCGACTTACAAACGACTCCTACTTACAAACGGAGGGAGACAACAGGAAGTGAGAGGAAATCTACCCCTAGGAAGGGAAATGCACTCCTGTAAGAGTTAATATTGGAAAAAGGTGTCTCCACTGATGCTTTATCACCTATCCTTATTTCCCTAATAACCCCAAATTTTCAAAATCCAATTGTCATTGGGACAGAAAGTGAGGTGAAATCTTCTGAACAGGGGCACAGACCGCAAAACAAATGTTACAGGGGTGATAACCCTTCCCTATGCTATCTACAAAACTTAAAAATAGATTTTTTGGCTGGAGCTACACTTAAAAAATGTACCAGTTCCGACTTACAAACAGATTCAACTTAAGAACAAACCTAAAGTCCCTATCTTGTTTGTAACCCGGGGACCCCCTGTATGTGTTTAAAAAATGTCTCTGGGAGCCTGAGTGGGATCGCTTACATTGCTGTGTTGCTGTTGTAGATTTCCTGTGGTCTGGTGAAACTATTATCACTGTAGCAGTAAGGGCTTGTTTACGAATGTGGCAGATTGCTTTTCAGAGTTATGACACCTACTCTTTGCCTAATGAATCCCCTAAAAGCATGCACCACTGCGCACTAACTGTGTGCATTGCAAGTGGTTGTGGGCAGTTGAGGAGCAGCCCCTTTCATTTGAATGGGTCGCGTCCAGGGGACAGTACTGCCTGCAGAATGCAGAAAGGGTCTTTAATTCTTGTGTCCATGTGATTTGGACACAGCTGATCATGTCTGATTGGCTCTTTACCCCAATCTGTGATCAGCTGTGTCCTGAGGATAAAGAGATTATAGAGTGCGCCGCTCGCCGTACTGGTGTCTGGAACTTGTACTTGAATTTGACTCATGCTGCGCCACTTTTAGAATGCATGTGCGAGTCTTTTGCAAAATATCTGTCTCAGTTTTTCCAAAAGAGAGTTGGTCTTAATTAGCACAGCTTTTACACTTGGTGCATTCAATGTGACACAATGTAAACATGGCGAATTTAATGCGACAAAATGTAAAAGTGGTGCGTTTTAGAACTACCTGAATTTGGTGCACTGAGTCGCTCTGGGATTAACGACAGAAAAGTGGCGCAGCAGCTTTATTGAATCCACCCCCCCCCCCTGTATTTTTTAAATCATGGTAGACTTGTACTGTAGCAGGAAGCAAACAAACACTCTTGCGCATTAGTGTGACGTCAGGGTAGTCAATTAGTCAAGGAATGGTGTCTCAGGCCTTGCTGCCCTCCAAACAGGGGATGCCCTAGTAGTTACTAGAAAAATACAAAAAAGAGAGGGCGCACCAACCTAGAGCATTATCCTAAGTAGTCTCCAGAGGCTCTAAGGAAGTAGGTAATCCTTCGAAATGCGTTAGCCAGCAGAGGCCCTGATGTCATCTTCTTTGTCATCTGGAGATTGTCGGTTTCAGGATTGGGTGGCTCTTTACAAAGCTTCATTTCTTCACATGTTTGTGAGCAGTTTTTAATTGTCGTCATTATTAATAAATATACTTGGGATAATGCGCTAGGCTGGTGCACCCTCTCTCTTTTTTTTTTTTTTTCTTGTAGACTTGTAATGTGACTGTCATAATATTTATCCAGATAAATTCAAATTGATCCAGGCCTACTCAGTCTTAGTTGAGTCATGGCGCCCTGACCAGCTATTTAAATACAATAACTGGTGGGATGGTTACAGCAAATCATCTTCTGCATCGCATGCAAAGGTTTACTCGCAGTGCCCCAGGAATATGCATTGAGCTTTTTTTTTCTTCACCGATCTGTGTAATAACTTATAGAAACCAATGAGAATTAAACTTAATGTGGTTGGATATCCATGAAAATAAAAGTTAATGGTTGCTGTTGGTTAGGTCCATACAACACTCTCAACAAAATGTGCTTCTAAAAATTATCAGCGGAACTACACTGCATCTGAGCACCACAAACCAAAAACGCCATTTCATTCATTTTTAATATTTAAAGCAAACTCATCCATCAATCCATGTCTTCATGTTTATTTTACAGAGAGATCACTTTGAAAATGCCCGCTAGCATTTCTGTCTGTGGCCATCTTAAATAAGGGCAGATGATTATGTAGCATTTACTTCCTGGAATCAATTTGCCCTTAGCTCAGGCATGCAGGCAGACTCGGATCAAGGCACTTGAAACCAAGAAGTATCGGTAACTGAGGAAATGTAAAAAATAAAGTTTAAAAAAAGTAAAAATAATATACTTTCCTATCTGTTTACTCTAGTGCTAGCAGTATAAGGATTAAAAATTAGTAGATTTTGATTGAGAGCATGAATTTTCCCTTTAAGCTGTGTGCAGGGGTAACAATCCAAAACTGTGGCCCTATTAACATTTGCTTGCATTTTTGATACAGCCGATGACCTTGTTCTCATCTCGGTATTTTCATGCAGCTTAATTTCCATGGCCTGTAATCGTGAATTTTATGCAAGAGGATCAACAGGATGTAGAGAGGTACTCCTATAGTAATTATTTTTTTGGAAGTGGAATTGATAGCAAAACATGATTATTGTTCATTCGAGTCATATACAGTGTGCATAATACATTGCATATGTGTAGTGGTTATCTTTTATTGTATAAAACATCAGTTTTATTTATTAGTGTTATGGTGTGCTGTAATGGTTACAAGGTTTCACGGTGCTCATCGGCAGTTCATCTCACTATATCATAACTATCTGTATAAAACAAAAGGGAAGTAAGGTTCCTGTGAGGCGGAAATTAGTTCATACATTATTTTTTATTTAATATGGCATGGGACTACAAATGCATAAATCAGATTTCCGAACTTCAAAGCATTAAACGGTTCAAAAGTTTGAGTGTGACCTTCCTGTAGCTGTTCTATCAATCTATGTAAGTTTCAGGTCATAAAATAAAAACACTGGATGAAGCACTGAAGTCTGATTTACAAGATTAGCAGTGCAGCGTGATCCTGACATTGATAGCCTATCTGCAGGATTAGGTCTTGGGTCAGTGCCCAGTGAGTAGAAAACTGGAAGCACTGTGTTCTCTACCTGATATATCAATTGTGTGCCCTTGTCTTCACAGCATCATAATGACAATATAAGGAAATGTGTACTAATACAGAATTTCTTCCAGTCAAATCATCATTTTGGATAATCAACCTGTATATGGATTAAAAATACTTTCATGGCAAGGTTTGTATCCTTCTGAAAATTCAACTGGCACCATAGAACAACTTGATGTAATATGACTATAGCATGGGATATTTGGTCCCAAATTTCTAGTGTTTCATATGTATCTGTAACATATAACACCATATCTGTTAAAGAACTAGCTTCCTGAGTCCAGGTTTGGTCATACCGCCACTATTACCTTTTGCATTAAAGGAAAACTCTCACGAGGAATAAAAAAAATGAAATATACCTCCCATATATTCATGTTTAATTTCCTGAATTAGCCTTTTCAATGAACCAATATTGAATGTGAAGATGTGAAGAAAATCCCTTCTTTATTGCTCGCTTCCCAACCTCTCTGCTCATCCCCTGATGGATGCCCTATTTGTAGACATAACTGATCTATAATTTAGGCAGAGCTCAGTTGCCACCACCCCCTGTTCAGTAAGTACACCTGTCGGGCACATCTATTGTACACACCTTTCAAGAGCACTGTCTGTTCCCCCTTTGCATGCAGGTTTAGCTGGATCCCCCAGGCAGCAATCCAGCTTCACTGGTTGCTAGAATGCAGGTGGGCCACACAGTGTCACTGGTTCTTATAGTGCAGGTGATCACAAAATGAAATTGCATGACGTTGTGTGACCCAGCTGTTTATATCCTAGCAACTATTGAGGTTCTGTAGCCTGTTTACCGGTGTCCTAGCAATCAGTGAATCTGTATGGCCCACCTGCCTGCGTGTTAGCAACCAATGATGTGGAACGGCCTGGTAGCCTGCATCATAGCAACCAAAGACGCTGTACGGCCTGGACACCTGTGTTTTAACAACCAATGAAGTTGGATTCAGTTTCAGTTAGAGCAAAATAACCCAGAGTCGCTTTTGCTCATAACAAGATGGCTGGGTATTGGACAATCTAGCATTTTCATGCCGAATACTATAAACAATCAGCACTTCCCACACATTCACACATTTCTGTTTCCTAAGCCTTTATCTAGCTAGAGGAGCTGAGGGGAGTAAATCATAATTTTCAGGCCTGCAGCCTGACTAAAGTACAGTTTAAAGTTTAGAATCCCCCAACACGAAACTGTATGCCAGTAGCTATCAACCACAGGCAGACACAGGCATGCAACTTACTGGTTACCAGCAGTAACTATATTATAAATACTAACTTTTAGGGTTGCACCTATACTGATACTAGTATCAGTATAGCCATGAATGCCAACATGTACTGTGACATACTGAAGCAGAGCATGATCCCCTCTCTTCGGAGACTGGGTCGGAGGGCAGTATTCCAACATAACGACTCCAAACACACCTCCAAGACGACCACTGCATCTCTAAAGAAGCTGAGGGTAATGGTGATGGACTGGCCAAGCATGTCTCCAGACCTAAACCCTATTGAGCATCTGTGGGGCATCCTCAAGCAGAAGGTGGAGGACCGTAAGGTCACTAACATCCACCAGCTCTGTGATGTTGTCATGGAGGAGTGGAAGGGACTCCAGTGGCAACCTGTGAAGCTCTAGTGAACTCCATGCTCAAGAGGGTTAAGGCAGTGCTGGAAAATAATGGTGGCTACAAAAAATATTGACACTTTGTGCCCAATTTGGACATTTTCACTTTTGGGTGTACTCACATTTGTTGCCAGCGTTTTAGACATTAATGGCTGTGTGTTGAGTTATTTTGAGGGGACAGCAAATGTACACTGTTATACAAGCTGTACACTCACTACTTTACATTGTAGCAAAGATTCATTTCTTCAGTGTTGTCACATGAAAAGATATAATAAAATATATATATATATATATATATGCGTTTGTGTAATTTAGGAGCCACTATACAGCTACAATATAAACTTTAATGTAAAAATATTATATTTAATATGGAACATACACTATATTTCCAAAAGTATTGGTACGCCTACCTTTACACGCACATTACCTTTAATGGCTTCCCAGTCTTATGCCCCGTACACACGGTCGGACATTGATCGGACATTCCGACAACAAAATCCTAGGATTTTTTCCGACGGATGTTGGCTCAAACTTGTCTTGCATACACACGGTCACACAAAGTTGTCGGAAAATCCGATCGTTCTAAACGCGGTGACGTAAAACACGTACATTGGGACTATAAACGGGGCAGTGGCCAATAGCTTTCATCTCTTTATTTATTCTGAGCATGCGTTGTACTTTGTCCGTCGGATTTGTGTACACACGATCGGAAAATTTTATATCCTGCTCTCAAACTTTGTGTGTCGGAAAATCCAATGGAAAATGTGTGATGGAGCCTACACACGGTCGGAATTTCCGACAACAAGGTCCTATCACACATTTTCCGTCGGAAAATCGGACCGTGTGTACGGGGCATTAGTCTGTAGGGTTCAATATTTAGTTGGCCCACCCTTTGCAGCTACAACAGTTTCAGCTGTCCCGGAAAGGCTGTCCACAAGGTTTAGGAGTGTGTCTATGGGAATGTTTGACCATTTGTGAGTCCATATACTGATGTGGACAAGAATGCCTGGCTCGCAATCTCCGCTCTAATTCATCCCAAAGGTGTTCTATTGGGTTGAGGTCAGGACTTTGGGCAGGCCAAACTCACTCATCCATGTCTTTATGGACCTTGCTTTGTGCACTGGTCCAAATCATTTGGTGGAGGGGGGATTATGGTGTGGTGTTTTTCAATGATTCAAGAAAGGTTGACCGCACTCCCAGGTATGAAGCAGTGATAATTACTTTACTTTACTTGAAGATAAAAATCCATCAAGATGCATCATAAGACATCATGCCGCAATGCAGGCTTGGCAAGATTAACGCGTTTCATGAATCAAGGTTCGCAAGGTTGACGGAGCAATCATTCCCACCTGGATCGGCACAGCTCTGTCTTTTTATCAGTTGTTTTTCAGGGGTTGGGCTTGGCCCCTTAGTTCCAGTGAAGGGAACTCTTAAGGTGTCAGCATACTAAGACATTTTGGACAATTTCATGTTCCCAACTTTGTGGGAACAGTTTGGGGAGGGCCCCTACCTGTTCCAACATGACTGTGCACCAGTGCACAAAGTAAGGTCCATAAATACATGGATGAGAGAGTGTGGGGTGAAGGAACTTGACTGGCCTACACAGAGTCCTGACCTCAACCCTAAAGAACACATTTGGAATGAATTAGTGCGGAGACTGTGAGTCAGCCTTCTCATTCACATTAGATACAAACAAAGCCAAGGATAAATCCAAGGGAAAAACCAAGCTAAACTTACTGACCATCCACATTAGAGCTGGGCATTAATGCGCTTCTGGAAGAATAGTCAAATATTCCCATAGACACACGCCTAAACCTTGTGGGCAGCCTTCCCAGAAGAGTTGAAGCTGTAAATGTAAGTGTAAAGGCAGGCGTCCCAATACTTTTGGCAATATAATGTATGTTCATAATAAAGGTGCCAGTGTATAGGAAAAAATTGCCTTCTGAAACCAACCAACTTCCAAATGTCATTTTGACAGTCCAGACCATAAAATAAAATAAAACAAGGGCTCTGAATGGTTTCTGTAGGCATGAATTGTTCCTTTTTAGCACACTTTTCATCCTTCAACTGCAGTGTGGCTACCTGTGACGTACTTGCTTTATAAAGTGTCCTAGGATTTTAGGAGTTCATATATGGAATCATAATCCATTCAGCACACTCCTTCCCAGCCCCGACCTAATTGTGTGATGCTTTCGTGGAATGAGATTGCAATGGTTTATGATGTTGTTACATTGGTGACCATTGGTTACCCAGTATTGTTTTGCATATAATATCAATATTGATATGCAATTTTTTGTTACTTTTGACTATTACCAAGAAGTGCCTGCAGGCATCATTGTATGTTAAAGCACAAATATTTATATGTGTGATAATCATTACTGCTTGGGTAATAGATTTGGTTCTTCAAGAAGACCTTTTACTATGAACGCAAGATCAGCTTAATTATTTTACCCTCCCATATTTTAAAGAGTGGGATACATGGAAAAAAAAATGCTCCTTTCAGCAGGATACAAGGGAATGCTGAGTAGCCCAAATCTCGAGTCCTAGGAGCTCAAACAAATGTACACATGTAGATGTATTTGTTCTTCTGTAAAACTGAATCATTTTCAGATTACTTTTTCTGGTTATGACAGCCCAATAACATGAATTACATTTTGTGAAAAATCTTGTCGCTATCTTGTCTGCAAAATGCACATACTGTATATCCATGACGTAATTATGATAGCACTAACCCATTTGTCATGTCAAGAAATGAGAACAAAGTAAATGTGTGGGTGACTGGTGTATTTGATATGTGGATTACCTTTGGAACAGTTAACGGAGAAAAGATGGAGCATAGCAGGCATTAGTGTGTTAGTACTCTTGTTGCTATTACCCAATATCAGATTAGAAGTTTTTTCCTATTCTTCATTAATTGAAAGATCAAGCTTGTTGCTTCAGGTTAGTGTACTTTGGCATTGTGGTTTGGAAAAGGTGCCAGAATCATAGCCCCCAGGCTGTTTCATACATGCATTAATTCATTTCCTTGCTGGCCAATGCTAACAAATAGTTAATGGAGAGTAGGTGAGGTCTTAGGAGCATGCTGGTTAAAAGCCAGGTGAGCAAAGAGCAGATAAAGGAGCACCTGCCTGGAGGTTTTTAAGTGCCTCCGGCTATGGATAGACTCTAGACACTGTGCAATCTTATTGTCTGACACCGTGCCAGCGTCTTTTCTTCTTGTCATGGAAAATATTCCATTTGAGGTCATTCAGTCAGCAAAACAGCATTTAATACCCTCTGAGATGCCAGCTCTTTTACCTTCTTTGTCTTTCTAATGTAAACAAAGGGTCACATTTCTTGAGACAGAGTGAGGAACACTTATTTTTTTACAGTAATACGGGATTTCAGATGTTGGTCGACCCAATGAAACAGCCTATACTCCTGTTTCTTTATCTGTGTGCATACCTTCCTGTACACACCCAACATTTACTGCAGAACTAGCCTCGTAAATAGTTTTCTTCTGCTTGGGGCTGTGTTTTTATTTCCCTGTTTCTGGAGGAAATGTAGAAAAAAAAGCTGTACATTCAGGTAGTTCTTGGGCTTAAAGTGTTGCCTTTGCTTTGTTTTTTATTTTCAAGAGAAATTAAAATTGCAAAAAATATATCCCAGAAATAACATTGTTGGCTCTTGTCCATGGAGGAGGCATTTATGCAGAAGTGCATAGGGCATTTTTCAAACCTTGTAGTCCTGAACAGCTAGAATTGAGACACCTGTAGACCTAATTGTATGGGTGATAGTTCTGTCTACCTAATTAGTTTATGCCTACACTTAGAGAAGACAAGACCTTCAGTGCTAAAAGAGCTGACTGTCTATGAGAATGCCTATTGGAAGGAAGGATACATCCAGATAGTTTGACAAAAAAGAAAAGTAGGATATCAGCATGACCCCTTACAGTGCACCTAGTGGCATGCATACGAGTAATATGTAAATGTGATATTTGCAGATACTTGTAACTTCTCACAGATAACACAGTATTACTTACTGCTATGAATGTATGGTATGTAAAGTGCTGTGTAAATTATTGGCATTATATAAACACCTGTAGTAATATTACCACTGACAAAGCATTTGGCTTCCTTATTTGCTGAAATGGCATCTTTGTTTAGGCATCAACAGGGATCGACATCTACTTCCTGAGCTAAGTTTTTGGAGGACCTACTGTAAGATTCTGGAGGACCATTGTGTATATCCTGATGCCTGTGTGGTTGCATGTATGTTGCATTGGAGGCTGTCAGATATAATATAATTATCTGCTTCAGCTGCCCCCTGTTGCCTCTTCTCTTTATCCAGCTGAAAGACCACTGATCACAGGGAGAGGGAAAATAGGTAATGCTTCCTCTTGCCTGCAGCAGTCTGACAATATCATTCTCCTAAACTGCTCCTCTTAGGTAGACCTTAAGTTACTGTGCTTGGGCACAGATACTTGGCTGGTGTTAAAAAAACACTTAATTATGTTTTTGATGTATGAAGGCAATTACACTGCTGCTGTATATTGTGACCTGTCAGAAATTTTGTTCATACAGACTTTCTTCCTACTGATAGGTCTGATTTAGCAGCTTTATTTGTTCTACTACCACCATGAAGAGGAATGAGCAGCAGAGATCCATTGATTGTCTGCTGTTGTTTTAAATCAATGCTCTTTGATTCAACAAAGCTTCTAACGACGATTATCTGTAAATATTCATACTAGCTCTTGCTGCCTTGAGTAATTGTATACCTATAGCATTGAATAGCTTCTCCATAACTTTTAGCTCGCATCAATAGCAAGAGACAACTAGCCAAATGATCACTGTTGTGTGTAGCCATCCTGCCTTAAGCAGGAGTGGCTATTTAAATTTACGAATTGCTTGGCTGTAGTCAGCCTGAGCTGTATTGATCGTTTAGTTTTCTTGGGTCTTTCCTGGGCTCTGGATATTGTTTGCTTCTGTGTTCTGCTGGGGATTGTCCCTGTGGACCCATTCACAATAAATGCAGTGGGGCTGAACATGGACAAGACAAAATGCCTTGCTTTCTCTGGTTTCTGTTCAAACCACAGCATGCTATGTGCTGAAGAAAAAAAAAAAAAAAGTACTGCATGCAGCGGGCTGGGATGTGAACCATCACATCACAATGCCTCAGCGGTGAATAGAACGAGTTCTCAATTGAAAAAATACACTGCGCAATGCACCAGGATCAGAGCATTAACACTGTCTCACAGCGTACACCAGTGGCCATGCATTCAGCATGGCTCACTGGTGTAAATGAGCTCTTCGGAATATTTATATTTGTTTGGCCAACCATTAGGTTTATTGCCTGTGGTGCAGGCAGGGAGGTGATAGTCTTCCCACAGGTGTGCTGCCTGGATGAGCAATGTAGATGGCTGTTTGATCCACTCTGATGTGCTGCCTGAGAAGGGTGACCTTTGTTACTGTTTAGAGGCCTTGGTTTGAGGCCTTATATGTTAAGCTAGCGAAAATGAAGCACCATGGAGGATTTTTAGCCCTACTGGGAGCTCTACAAATCTAAATTAAGCTTGGTCCTTGATTGAAGTGCGGTGGCCTCTCACCAAGAGTCAGCAGCTAAACCAGTGAGTGTCTTGCAGTCAGGATCTGATTTCACAGAATGCCAGGTTGACTAAAAGGGCCTCTATCTATGAATACTGTAAGTACTCACCTGGAGTCTGCTAGTCCATGGGTGTCCTGTGTCCTAAACCTCTCTCACAGGAGTGTTGACTGAGAGGCCATTTCTTGCATTGAAAGTGAAAACACTGACCTGTTCACATTGCTCCACCACTGCCGATGACTAGTCCGTGGGGTGAAATGTTAGGCCAACTTGCCTCTGAGGTACATGTTTTGGGGGTCAGGGTGGGTGCTAAAAGTGTCTGGTCTGCATAGAGAGATGAGGTAAACAGAAAGTGTTGTCAGGATCAGCAGTGAAAATTTGGATATATAAAAAAATCGTGCGGTGGGATTTCTGAATTTTTTAGATTTACACTTTGATTTGTAACATTACGTATCCCATATTGATCTGACCATGCACTTGTCCCTTATTCTTTGCAAAGAGATGCATTAATTAGTGGATCTTGCTATTGCATAGCGAGACTTAATTGTCGCAGTAGGCTTACTTCTGCCATGCCACTATAATTTCTAGCTAAAACATTATTTTACCTTACTTGTTAAGGAATGTTTTGTGGCACAACGCATGCCTGCATGTTAAGGACAGATGGTTCCATAATGCTGACTGTGTAGGTAGGTAAATTTGTACAGTAGTGTACTTGTACAAAAAGCTGCTAACTTTCCATTGTGTGAATTGTTTAAATGGATGGCTGCCAAGATTTTCCATTAACCACACATACCGAGTTTTCACTAAGCTGGGGTTTTGTTACCAGATGTAAAGAAAACATTCTAATGTTGAAATAAAACTGTTGTCCTATAGAGAGCGAATGGCATGCGTTGCAATTCATCATTTTTTTCAGCATGATATCTAATCTTTTAAAGAGGATTACTTGCAAAAAATGATTAAGTCTCAGATATCATATATATACATTTAACTGTAGTTAATTTTGCTAGATATCCATTAAAATTTATCTGTCTGTGTGTTAGGCACGTAAAGAATATGATATTTTTACACTGAAAAAAAATGTAATTCATCTTGATGTTGGACTTCTATAATATAACAACTCCTGCCATTAGGATTTTGCTTTTGTTTTCTTTAGCATGTGCTCTTGATTACATGAGAATGATGTAAATGCTTGTGTACTTCTGCGAACTTATAAAATTTGAACATGTTTTTGTGATGGACAGTTACATACTCGTTATTAGGTTTATTGTCATGTTGTCCTTAAAAAGCCTACAAATGTGTGATGTTTTCTACATTGGGATAAGCAGGTCAGTTTGGGTAACCCATCATTTGGTAATAGTTAAAAGTACGTTTCTTGGCCACAAGTTCCTTTTTACTTTGCAGCAGCATGGTCATATCTGCTCATGCCTCCTTGAATCAGTAAAAGCCAAGTGTGTTGAAGAAACCTACATGCACCAAAAGAAGATGGCTTCAGAGGATATAAAATCATTTACTCTAATTATGATCATTGCAACCTACCTGTCTAAAGCGTAGAGGGAATAAGGGGAAGTATTACATTAGTCAAAGTCCGGTGGCAATATTAAATTAAATGTGGTCAAGGACTGGTAACATTTTCCTTGGGAAGGATTAGAGGATGAGAGATCTAGTGGTGTTCATTGTACCCAGAGCCGCTGCAGTTTACATTGTGGTTTGCCCCACTGAAGTGAACACATGCAGTTAATGACTTACGGTACCTCTTAACTGGGATGGATGGTTATGGTGAGGCAGGCATGAAGAAACCAAAAAGTATTTTCTCTAAAGTGCTGTAAAGTACATTTTGACTTCCTGAAAACAGAATAGAAATGTTAGCACTTCCTATACAAAACCAAAAGTAAGGGATTAATTTCCTATTTTAGGGAAATGGGTGTAATTGTGGAAATAATCTATTTTTGCACCTGATGCTAACTGTATTCTGGATACAAAGAAGGAAGAATCTACTCCTGAAAGAGTTGATCCTTTTTGAATTGACACACCAAGCTGTCATGTCATATGGACAATTGCAATTTCAAGGCCTTCCTCAAACTAGAGAAATTCAGCAAATTTTGAAAGTAAATGATAGGAGAACACAACACTTCAGGTACTGGAGTCTGTCTGGTGGTGACTCCAGGGATAGATCAGAAAAGAAGATTGAATACCACACACTCCTCACAATGGAAATACCATAGTATGTATTTAAACCAAAGGCGCGTGTAAAAAAAAAAAAAAAAAAAACAAGGTAAAGACAGAAAAGAAATTATAATGCTAGAAATGCAACATCTACATGTATTTAATGTAATAAAACAAAAGTGGCAGAGGTTGCGCTATATTTAAAAACAGTACTTCTAAGACAAAACTCAAGAGAATGATAAGGCAGCCAACTCTAAATGAGAGAGGAGCAGAGGATTCAGTATCATCTAAGGAAGGGTGTAGTAAGGTGCAGATAACTTTAATAAATGGTATGGTGAATTTCCTTTTTGACCTGTAGAACTGCCCAAAATGGATGTTTTACAGCAGATATCACTACAGAGTTGAAATTGATACCCAAATGAATATTACAAAAATTGCCAAAATCATTTTATAAGATCCTAATTTCCCTGCTAGGTGATGTGCACATCAGTATAATGCCCATAGCAGAACAAGTGTCTGGCAAAGGAGTTATTCACTCAATTACAAAAGCCAACCCATATCCTATATTCATTCCATTAACTTATTGGCATACAGTAACTGGAGCAAAACTTGCCCCCATAGTAGTGCCAAGGATTTAGAGGTAAAATGTTTCCAAAAAAACACTAATATTTTTGATGTAAGATGAATTGGGCTATCTCTGTGTGAAAGCTAGCTTGATGGTAGTGCAGGAGCTGGTTAAAGAGGTTTAAAGGTTATTAAAAAAATAATAACAAACGTGTCTATACTTACCTGCTCTGTTCAATGGAGTTGCACGGAGTGGCCGCAAACCTCCTCTTCTTGGGTCCCCCGCATCCTCCCTGTCCAGTGCCCCCACAGGAAGCAACTTCTCATAGGGACACTTGTGTGTTCTCGCTCCCGAGCCCTGCTGCTGCGTCCATTGACACAGACAGCAGGACTCTGCCCCACTTCCTCGTCACTGTCTTTGATTTGTCAGCACTGGGAGCCAGTGGCTCTCGGTGTCCCAGCAAAGCCAGTGACACCCGGAAGTGAGGGGAGAGAAAAGCTGCACATGTGCACAGTGCTGTAAAAAAGGGGGGATGCTGATTCTTAAACAGTCTTTACCTTAATGCAAGGAGTGCATTAAGGTAAAAAAACATTTAGGCTTTAGAACCTCTTTAGGGACTGCAGACAGACCCATTGGATGAGATATTGATGTGTAGAGGGATGTCATGTCTACACGCTGGGTGATACCTTAGTCATTTTTGTAATTGTTTCAGTATCATCTTCACTTTTGTATTGTGTGTGTGTGTGTGTGTGTGTGTGTGTTACTCAAAGTCTTCAAACAGGTGCCTGTCTATATTATGTGACTGCATAGACATGTACTCACTATATTTAATTTATGTCAGCACAGTCTTTCAAATATTTATAAAATCTCCATTTTTTCATTGTTTAGATTTTATAAAAATAATTTACTTGGTGGTGTCAGAATTTGAAAGTGTCCTGCAATAGAAAAGCTTGTTGAGTCAGTCCAGGCAAACACACAAAGCAGCAATTGGCAGTGCACCATTGCTATCTAATAAGCAGATTCTCAGTATGACTCATTATATTTAGTAAGTTATCCTAATGTATGTCAAAGGGCCTCATGTATCAGAGAATCAGTTCAAATAAGTGCCCTCCTTTTTACTGCTACCAATCTGAACAGACTTTCAGATTCAAACTGTCATTCAAAGGGGCTCTTTAAAACTGATTAATGGCAATGAGGGAGAAAAAAAAGTTCTTGGCACAGAAACTTTAGTACATGGAGCCCAGTGCTAATGTATAGAAATGGTCTAATTGTAAAATATTAAGGCATATGTGCAGCCAATCGGAAGGTTCATGCCAGGGGTCCAGTGTGTGTCTGTTCACCGGTTCAGGTGTGATTCAGGTCCAAATTTTTGCCTGAATTCACACCTGAACCGGACCCAAACACGCACCTGACCCTTTTTTAATCCAGACCATGGCCGCCCCGGACATGTGTCAACCGGCTCCATTGAGAGCGGGCCACACTTGCCTGTCATGCAAATTTGGATGCAGTGTGAACCCAGCCTTACATGGTTGAAATAATGTGTAATATATTTTTCTACTGTGTACTGCAATTTTACAGAGCGAGATTGATATAATTACCAATGACAAAACCCACCATATAACTAAATCTTACTATATCTGCATTATGCACTACAATTTTGTATCGTCACCTTGTCTGGACAATGGGGGGTATGGATAGGTACAAGGCTTTGCCTAAATGCATTTGAGTAATTGCAGAAAGATTCTGCATAAACATATTTAAGTCATTGCTTTTTTGCACTTAATCATCAGTTTTGTATATTTTCTTCAACAATTTAAAAAGCCAATTATGTTTTTTTCTTGCAGAAGAGAAGGAGAAGGTCTTCGCATCCATTGGGACAAACTGCGTGAAATTCCCTTTTTCTCCCGATGGAATCCTGTATCCAGTGATATACCCTACACTACTTTCATTGATCACCCACTGAAGAACTACTCTGAGCAATTTACTTTGATTTGTCAGGTAAGTGAATGTCACTAAATTGTAAAATCAGCAGTATCTTACAGATAACTATACAGTTCAGTTCAGCCTTACACTGCAGCCTTTGGTCAGTACTTTAATTATAAATCATACGTTCCCATTAAGTGTGTGGTCCACGGTGCAATAATTCATGGACCACTGTCTAGGAGGGCTAGGGTAACTGCTGTGCATTAACTGCTGCCATTCAGATCATAAACAACTCACTCGTGCACTAGCTGTGGACAAAAACTCTTTCTTTCTGCCACCTGAAATTTATTTTCCCCCAATGGGCACCACAAATTGCATGGCACGGAAGAAACGGCCAGGCTGTCAGACACGATTTGTACATCAAAGACGCCTTCGTCTTTTCCTTGCTATTCTGCAAGATGTGTAGATACGTCCCTGGAGAGCAATTAGAAATGGAGGTGAAGGCTTAGGTGTGGACTTTTTACAAAACCCCTGTCAAAATTCTGTGCCCTCACTAAGGATATTCACCTCCTCAATTTGTCTTGGCAACCATTGTCACCAAAACAGGAAGGTAAAATCTTCCAAGTCATAGTGGAACAAGGGTGAGAACTGTATGAGAGGATTTTGTTTACTTAAAGGGATTCCTCCTTAATTCCTCATGTGCCTACAGGACCAAAAGTGAAATAAACAGCCCCCCTCCTTCCCCAGTTGGACATGTTGCAAAAAAGGACTCCAGGGCTCATTAGAGGAGTCTTAAGGCTGTAGCTAAGTACTATTCAGCAATCGCCTCTTACTTTGTAGGCTTCAAATTTTTCAGCTCAGTGTTTGTAGCCAATGTATGTATTGACATAAACGTATGTATGTAAGAG
Organism: Aquarana catesbeiana; assembly: GCF_042186555.1. Taxonomy (NCBI): domain Eukaryota; kingdom Metazoa; phylum Chordata; class Amphibia; order Anura; family Ranidae; genus Aquarana; species Aquarana catesbeiana. The sequence continues at coordinate 257,797,067 of NC_133327.1, read as the reverse complement.
TTTGTATGTGACATACATGTCAAATGCTAGGGCAGTGTAATATCTACAGACCTACAAACAAATTACTCCTTGGGATAGTTAGAGTATGGCAAAGCCAAGACCAAAAAAAATGCATTAAATACATCTCTGGAATACATGCAGATTTCCCTATGTTTTATTCGCGTCAACTTGCTTCAATTAAAGAGAAATAATCATTGATGTGCCAGAAATATTGCGTGTTTCTAACTTCCTCTTTGACGTGACAACATATCTCATACTTAAGCATGTGTTTTCAACCCTGCCTTATCTGCAGGGTTTTCTTGCACTTATAAAACAGATAAAAAACTTTCAACTGTATATTTAGTTGACCGAAAGGGCGCAAATAAAAGCTAAAGCTGTGGTCTGACCATTTAAACCACCACTGCAAGTTTCTTGATGATATGTGTGGCATATCTGTTAAATATCTGTCCTTTTTTTTTTTTTTTTTAAATCAAATGTATGGGCACAAAACGTGTTAAAGTATTCTAGAGGGGTATTCCTCGCGTTTAGTAAATTGTGGGTTGATAAAAAGCACAGTACATCTCTTTTTATTGTGTAGGTAGTTGTAAGGAAGATCTACATAGCTGCTTCTGATGAGGTCATGTACATTGTAGATGGCTTTGCTACTCCTATGACAAGAGTTCTTAGGAATTCAGATATGTGGGCTGTAAAGCTGTACAACCTCTGCAGCCTGTAGGAGGAAGGCATTTTTCCTGAAACATGAACTCCGGAACATGTACAAATAGAAACCAGCACATAGCTGTGAATCAGGCCTGATCCGGTTGTCTGAATTTTATTATAACAGAGATGGCCATCGTTTCAACCTTGTCAACAGATTTCATTTATTTCAACACATTGCAGTGGAGTGTGCCCAGTTAAAATAAACTAATCTGGAAAATGTATGCACCAATATTGCCACTAGAGGGCATCCTGTGCCATTCTTTTTTCATCAGCATTTAATGAGGGCTTGAAAGTCCGTGTATAGGTATTTTCAGATAGTTTAGCGTCATATGCTAACTGAGAACCAGATTTATGTTCAATATCATATTAAATATCTTTTAATACAGTATATATTAGAATGTTGTCACTTACTTACAAAACCTAAACTACTACAGATAGAGCACAAAGAGAAGACAGATGTACCTATAAGACAACACCATAAGGAAATATTAGAACCCAGGTGTGTGCTACATTGCAGTAGTAGCTTGGAGCATTAAAGGTGGTGCAGCTCTCTTGGCAAATAATGTAACAATGTCTAGGTATATTCGCTACTTTGCTATTGATGTATTTTATTCAATTATATCCTGTACAAAATAAAGCAACTTTTCTTGTTGCTTTGCATACTGTTTTCTGTTGTATTTGCTCGAGCCACTAATAGCCTTCTTATGTAAAACTGCATATATAGATTATTATAATAAGTGAATATAAAGATATAACAACTGCTGGCTGGGTTTTTTAGGGCTGTACTGAAACTTGTATTTCTGTCTTTTGTTCTTTAACAACTTCAAGTCTGGACACTTTCACCCCTTTCCAGTCCAGGCCAATTTTCAGCTTTCAGCGCTGTTGCTATTTGAATGACAATTGCACGGTCATGCAACACTGTACCCATATGAAATGTTTTATTTTTTTCACACAAATAGAGCTTTTTTTCCAGTGGTATTTGATCACCGGTAGGGTGTTTTTTTTTCATTTATATAGCAAAAAAAAAAAAAAAAAAAAAAACATTTTTTTTGCTTAGTTTTTGTTATAAAACTTTGCAAACGAATAATCTTTCTTCATAAATTTAGGCCAAAATGTATTCTGCTACATTTTTTGGGTAAAAATAACCCAGAACAGTGTATATTGTTTAGTCTGTATGAAAGTTATGTCTACAAACTAGGGGATATATATCTGAAAATTGATCAGTTGAGACCATAAAATGCTGGTATTACGCATGGCAGTGATCGGGACGTTGGTATGAGGTATGGCGGTGATCAGGATGCTGGTATGGGTAATAGCAGTGATCAGGATGCTTGTATGGAGTATGTTGGTGATAAGGATGCTGGTATGGCCTATGGGGTGATCAGGACACTGTTATGATGGGGTATGACTGTGATCAGGACACAGGTATGGGGTATGGCAATGATCAGGATGCTGGTATGGCATATGGGATGATCAGAATGCTAGTATAGGGAATGGCAGTGATCAAGATGCTAGTATGGCATATGGGCTAATCAGAACGCTAATGTGAGGTATGGCGGTGAACAGGATGGTGGTATGGGGTATGGCGGTGATCAGGGTGCTAATATGGTGTATGGCGGTGATCGGGGCACTAGTATGGAGTATGGCGGTGATCTGGGCACTGGTATGGCGGTGAGCAGAACATTGATATGGTGTATTGTGGTGTTTTTTGCAAGCTTTGGGATAGGTGAGAGGGCTGGCTGCATTCTTTATTATGACTACACTGGGGCAGTGATCGGGGACACTGGGGCAGGCTGGCACTGCAGTTTGAGTGTACAAGCAGCCAGACAGGCTGCTGTTCACTCACAAGCTGCAGCATTGGTTCTCTCTGCTCTCACAGTGAAAGCAGAGAGAACCAATCTTTACTTTCACTTTCCATTGTTTACAATGTGATTGCTGTGTCCATTCACTGCGATTACATGGTAAAACAACTTCCCATCACCCGGACACAGCTGTAATGTGATCAGCTATGCCTGGGTGACATACCGACCACGGGGCTCCCGGGTGTGCGCTCTGCGAACCACACAGGAGCTGCCGATGCAAGGTGACGTACGTTAACCCACATCGGTGCAGCTTCCTGTCCGCCATTTATAGGCAATGAGCAGACGGGCAGTAGTTAAAGTGGAAGTCAAGTCAAACTATTCTTAAATATAAATAAATAACTGCTGCGCTTAATTTCACTCTAGTACAAAAAATAATAGTGATCATAAAAACGGCAACTTGCACAGTAATGAAAAAATGGCAATAAAAAGTTTTATATGGATAAGGTGCAGCGCTTATATAAGAAGTCCATAGAAAGTAAATCCAGGAAACGGTGTTCAACTCAGTTTACACAATGATGAGTAGAAGGTAAATGATAGAAGAAACCATCACCGGCACCCAATCATACAGCCGCTTACCCTCCTTAGTGGACCCTCATTAAAAAGGCCACATAAGCATATGAATGAAGATAGGAAACCCATCAATCTCCATACATCGTAATCCTAAAACAACGAGCCGGAATCTGGGTGCAACAACCCCAGGTAACAGCTTTTCTTTTTCGAAAATGCTCTGATAATATTCACCACACATGTCATCCCATGTAGATAAAAGGAGATAAACCTCATTGCGCAGTATATCAACCAGCATTTTATTGTATATATAAAAACAAAGGAATTAACTCACATTTTCAGCTTTAAAAGCAGTGTTTGTGTATAAATCCTGTAGTCCCCACCAGCAAGATGGCTGCCGCGTCCCAGCATACACTAGCGCCACGTTGCCGACTCCTCCCTACGTCATTTTGTCACAGAATTACGTCATCAGGGGCGTGGCTAGATGGACGCTCTACTGATTTATATATGCGGGATAAAGTGATTGAAAGGAGGAAGTGGGCTGTGCTCCAAACACCGGATGTAATACAAACTCCAAGTCGCTCCAAATATAATAGATCCCCCAATAGAATATCTTTCTTTCACAATGTTTTTTTTTTTTTTTTTTTTTTCCCATATAGGAAATGCTCCATTTAGATTAATGCGGAAAGGCGTAGAAAAATAGATTCCTATGTATCTGATTCCACCCATGACCATAGGTCGTACTATTCGTTAACTTCAGACGGGACTGAAAGAACATGTAACAAACATTACAAAATGGATATCCAAAGCATATTCTCTTGCACCATTATGCTACCCACCACAATCAGAGTCTCAAGGGGACTGTGTTTTTGGGTATAGATAAGTTTACTGGTAATTGGAGGGGCAGCTATATGACTACAGGGGTCTCTAAATTAGAGACACAATGGATCTAAAAGGCTAAAACTTACAGCCCCTACGGCATGAACATAGAGTGGGATGTGAATGCATTTATCAACAATGCATGAGTAATGGGTTTTATAGGTCCTTCTATTAGGAATAAGCTATGGTATTATTATTATTTATTATTATTATTATTATTATTTATTATTAGGTTTGAGTTTTATATGGTGCTTAGAGTTATGTAGATGCTGATCGTTATTTTAAAATGTTATTGCTGTAGATTATTTTGATGTAGTATCCCCTTTTTCCACAAGATGGCGCTGCATCCGAGTGTTATTTTCTGCAACTAGTTTTTATCGTTTTTTTAATAAATGATACCTTTTGGTGTTTGTCAAAGGGTCAATACTCTTCTAATTATAGATCTTTTTGATGTTTTTTTTAATTCTTGAATTTAATTCATATATTAAATTGATTTTTAAAGAGTAATACAGCTATCCTGATGGCCGTGATAGTTTTTATTACATCCGGTGTTTGGAGCGCAGCTCACTCCTGCCTTCCGCCTTTCAATCGCTTTGTCCCGCATATATAAATCGGTAGAGCGTCAGTCTAGCCACGCCCCTGACTACGTCATTTTGTGACGAAACAACGTAGGGAGGAGTCGGCAACATGACGCTAGTGTATGCTGGGGCACGGCGGCCATCTTGGTGGGGACTGCTGGATTTATACACACACAAGTTTGTTTTTATCTCCTTTTATCTACATGGGATGACATTTTTTGAAAAAGGAAAGCTGTTACCTAGGGTTGCTGCGCACACATTCCGTCTTGCTGTTTTAGGATTACAATGTATGGAGATTGATTCCTATCTTCATTCATATGCTTATGTGGCTTTTGTAATAAGGGTTCACTAAGGAGGGTAAGCGGCTGTGTGATTGGGTGCCGGTGATGGTTTCTTCTATCATTTACCTTCTACTCACCATTGTTTGAACTGAGTTGAATACCGTTTCCTGGATTTACTTTCTATGGACTTCTTATATAAGCACTGCACCTTATCCATATATTCTTAAAAATACTCCCACCCCCATTCCAAGCCTAGTGTATACTTCCGTATTCTGAGAGCGCTCCGGTTCCGTCACATGATTGGGTTCCAGCGCTGGCTTCAGTGTAGAGGAGGGATGGCTGATAACGGATACCTCATAGTAAGCCTAGGGCTGGTGTCATGGCCTAGGCACTGCAGCTGTTGTCGGCGATCTCTCCTCTTCACTGAAGCTGGCACTGGGACCCGATCACATGACTGGACTGCCCTCAGAATAGCTAAGTATACATATCTTTCCTTTACAGCGTAGACCGAATAGGCTTAGAATATGGGTGGGAGTAGATTTAAGTATAGTTAGTGTTTGATTGAAACCCTAACTAGCCCTATATAAACACCAGCTAAATAATATTTAGTTTGCTAAAGCGTAATGTATCATAAACTGGTGCCATTTTTTTCATATAAAATACTTGCTTTTATCTTTTTTGCGTCCTTTCTGCTATTTCTTTTAATGCTGCTGATCTTCTGTAGCCTCTTTGCAGCCACTTCCTGTCTATATGCGTGCACTCCAGTAATGGCTGTACAGTATTTCTCAGTGCGGGTTTAGTACACTGCGTCTTCATAATGTGTGCTGAAGCTGCCATTTGTAGCCACCATTGGAAGCCCTTGTGACAATGCAGGAGCACAGTTGGTAGACTCATGGTCATGGTCACTCAAGCTCATGGTCACCCTATAAAAGGATGTACCTGCACAGCAGGATCACCAGATATCATTTTGATAAAAAATGTAAAAATACTGAAAATGTCTGTTAAAATTCAAATAACGTGCTATGATATCTTAGTGCTTGGGTTTACATTTACTTTAAGTTACATCTATCCAGAAACATAATAATAGTTTACCTGCAGTATATAAGCATTCTATGATTATTAAACTAGATCTTAGATGAACTTTAAGAGACTCATTCATATCATTCCTGCTTAACAACTGTAGATTTAAGTCCTTCAGTTATGGACTGCATTATTTTCAGTGATCTGCTTGACTCAAAAACATGTGTAGCAGTACCCCCGTGAGGGCTGCTGATTGACTCTATACCCCACTGGCTACCCCAACTCTGCAGATCCTCTTACCTCTGACACCTTGGGTTCCATTCTGCTATAGGATGTTAGCAATGAGATACTCTCACAATGTCACTGAACAACTCAGAAAGTTTACTAGAGTGAATAATGGAACACAATAACAATATGAATAAACTCAAGCAATAATTGACAGTTAGTATCACTTAATTCAGATATGCAGAACTGTTCATTTTATAATCACCACTGGGAGTAAAACAGGTTTACAGTGGGATAAGTATTCAATATCTTTTAATACTTATATTAAACACCTTCCCACTGAGGCCTCAGTACACACACCAAATTGCAATACAATATTCCTTATTCAATAACACAGTGTAATGTTTAACATGTACTCAATGGCTCCACCTAGATTGTAATTCCAAGTTCAAACTGCAAGTAGAACAGCAGTGCTTGGCAGAGAAGGAAGATGGTAAAAGTTCTTTTAGCTCCAGATATTTTCAGCTAGCCTGTAGTTTAAACTGCAGTATTTGTAATCCATAAAGCAAAGGGGAAGAAATAACTGTAGAGTAAATGGTATGTTGATAACTGCTTAACCGAAGAAATATAGCACTTGTAGATTCCTCCTTATATGCAAGCGTAATACAGTACTGACCTTACAGCGCAGGGAACAAACAAACCCCAAAGTTCAGCTGTATGAGTCACCTCCGTGGAACTAAAAGTCTCACCAGCAGCCTGTAAAAGAACTCACTCAGCAATACTGTGCACTCTCCTGGAATGGGCAGGTGCCCTCTCACCACATAAACTCAAAGGCTGTGAGGCTCCGTCCTGAATCTCCTCCTGATGTCTCCGTCTGGTGAAAATGGTGCTGCCACGCTGTGCTGCAACTCCTGATGACCTGAAGTGCAGGGGCTTCCAGTTGTTCTGAAGCGCAGTCTGGTCCGCTTGCTAAGCTGGCAAGGCTGTACTCTGAGATCCCTCAGAGGCAGGCGATCCGGCATCACACTATATAGGCCGCAGTCTCTCACTCCTGGTCACACACAGACCTCCTGCTGGCAGGTGTTGAATTACGTCCAGAGAGGCTGAAAGATGACCGCGCCGGTCCTTTTATTACTGCTCACAGCATGCAGTGCTTAGTACTTTGCATTGTCTGTAATGTAGTTCAGGGATGATCCAGCTAACAGAGTCACTTCCTCCTCCAAACTATATCTCCCATAATACTTTGCTGCGTTCCTTCTCAAGAATTAGAAGAAAAATCCTAACAGCATTCAGCAGACACTAGAGGGAGCCAAACTCATTTAGAATAACAACAACTGTAATAACTATAGTAGCAAACCCTTGGCTACACATGCATTATAGGAAGGAGCAGTAAAACACAACCACTGTGTAGAACTACAGAAAACAGAGCCTGCAAGTTTATTAGGTAATTTGGATGCCCCCTGTACACATTTAATTACATATTAGTGTAGCGCCCTCTACCTTTAGGTAGGTGCTTTATTGTCTATTTTGATAGCATAGAATATAGTGACAGATAAATTTAGCCAGGTCTGTGTTCTTTACTAGGCCTGGATGTTAATTCAGGGTTGAAAGTGTCAGAGTAGAAGGGGGTGTGGCCGCCTACACTTGGGCTCAGGGAGACCTTCTCTGCTTAACCGTGGATTCTGTTGGAGAGCGAGAATGGGCTGAGACCTGAGTGTGTGTGTGTGTGTGTGTGTGTGTATATATATATATATATATATATATATATATATATTTATATATATTTATATATATATATATATATATATATATATATATATATATATATATATATATATATATATATATATATATATACACTTGTGTCTTCTCTTAGGTGAATTGGAGATGCGACGGCTGTATACTTTAAAGAAGAAGACCTGTGACAAGCAGAGTATTCCTCCTTAGGGAGCAGTGCTCTGGTTGCACTTGTAAGTGCAGGGTAGTTGTAGGGTTTTGTAGTAAGGATGTACGGTTTGTACAAAAAAAAAAGAAAAGAATTGTAATATGTTCATTCTTTGTTACCCCTTTTCCCCAATTAAACTCAGGAGAATATGAGATGCCTCCCTCTTTTTATAAAGAGGGACGTTTTTCAAATTTTTCAGGGTTTTCCACAACTGAGGACAGTTGTGATTTTTAGTGGGGGGTGGATGTAGCGTTCTCTACCTTTTAGATAGGTGCTTTATTGTCTATTTTGGTAACGTAGAATATAGTGACAGGTAAATTTAGCCAGGTCTGTGTTCTTTACTAGGCCTGGATGTTAATTCAGGGTTGAAAGTGTCAGAGTAGAAGGGGGTGTGGCCGCCTACACTTGGGCTCAGGGAGACCTTCTCTGCTTAACAGTGGATTCTGCTGGAGAGACCCATGTGAGTGGATTGACCAATGGTTAATTTCCATGGTCAAGGGGAGGTCTCTCACAAAAGCGGAGGGTCACATGCTCTGGGAGGAGTTGGAGAAGTTTGAGTCAGGATTCAGAGTCTGCAAAGGAGGCCCAGTGGCCCAGGAGTTCAGAGCTCCCAGGGCCCTGGTGCCGGAGGAGAATCCAGGGGGCCAAGTGCCTAAGCCCTGGAGAAGAAGTCAGCATGTAGTCGCTGAGAGGATGCCAGGCGTTCCCAGGCGGGAATGTGGCGGTCAGAGAAGGAGGAAGTAGGAGCAAAGCGGAAGAAGAATTACATGGACTGTTGATTGGGAGAGAGCAAAGGGAGTGAAAACCCAGAGGAGCTAAAGGAAGGATTTTATACTGTGCATTCAAGGAATACAGTATCAAGCACTTTTAGAGACTAAAGGGTATTGGTATGCGGGTCATGGGGAAGGCGGTGCAGGTCTTTGACCTTAAAGAATTAATACCCCAAAAAGGGTGTTGGTATACGGGTCATGAACAAGACTGTGCAGGTATTTGACCTTAAAGAATTAATACCCCAAAGGAAGCCTAACCAGTCGGGCAGAGGAACTATTCAGTAGTAAGGCTGGCCATACATTATACAATTTTCTTGTACAACTTTCCTTTAGATTTACCAAAACCATATAATATAAGGTAAAACCTAAACACTTTCAATTTGTATGCAATCAGCCAGGCGCTTGCACTACATAGTTGAAGGTAAATCTAAAGAAAATTGAATAAGAAAATTGTATGGTGTATGGCCAGCTTAAATCTATAGCCAGATTGATAACCGAAGAAGCAATAGTCTGCAGTCAGAACCATTACAGGGGGAATCATTCAGAGTGATTTGTCTTGTAAATTGAAATCAATAGTTTGCAGTAAGGACTGGACGGGGGAAATCCACTAAAAAGGACATTAGTGGGTATCTCATACATCTCGAGATCTCTTCAAGTTAATCTCACAAATAAAGATCAAGTAAAAATCCTACCATGGACTCTTTTTATCTCATGGGTTGTGGTGTGTATGGCAGCATGGGTAATTGGCTGATTACTACAACTAATTCAGCAGCTCCTATGGGGGTAGTGCGCTACATTAGAAACAGAAAATTGTGGGTCTTTTTATGGGTGTGGATATATTGTGTGCAAATATATAATATAAAGCCCAACTCCAAGAAGTCTGAAAATTCTGCTTTACAGTGGAGCTGAGCCCTCACTAAAAGGACCCTTTCACATTGGCAGAGTCCGCCATTGGATCCATCGGTTCAGCAGGGGATCTCTCCGCTGATTCCCACTGAGCAGGCGGATGACCGAGTGGACATGGACACAGCCCTCTGTTCTCTGTGGGGCTGTCTGATCCAATCTGCCAGACAGATGGGATTCCCATCCGTCTGTTTTTAGTGGACATGATCGGTTCAGATGTGGGCGGGTGTCAGCAGATACATGTCCACTGACATCTGCCACTCCATAGAGCGGAATGGATGATCCAATCGGGTCTGCCAGAAAAAGTAACAGGCGGACCTGATCGGTCCATTAGTGTGACAGGGGCCTAACGGTTAACTGCTTGCTTATTCTAGAGGAGAGCCAAAGCACTTTTATTTACCTGAGTCTCCTCTTCCCTGGCAGACGGCACTCCATTCTCCATTGGTGGATTGTCCGTTGGAGTTATCACATTCCGTATATGGCTATGGACCCAGCTGATGTGATCAGGACCTTAGACTGTTGGAGCATGAAAGAGCAGATGCTCCAGGGACTGGTCTAGCAGTGCAGAGGAGCAGAGTAAATTAGTTAGTAAATCTTCTGTTCTATCCCCTAGACCAAAAGAGGTAGTTAATCTCCTTGGAGAAAGAATTTATACAGCAAATGTGCCACTTTCATTATATATATATATATATATATATATATATACCACACTCCAAAGACATGCTGGTAGGTTAACTGGATCCTGTCTAAATCGGCCCTAGTATAGGTATGAATGTGAGTTAGGGACCTTAGATTGTAAGCTCCTTGAGGGTATAGGGACTGATGTGAATGTATAATATATATATGTAAAAGCGCTGCGTAAATTGACGGCGCTATATAAGTACCTGAAATAAATAAATAAAATATATATAATATATATATATACACACACACACACATTTGTGCTCATAAGTTTACATACCCTAGCAGAATTTAATTTCTTGGCCATTTTTCAGAGAATATGAATAATAACACACAAACTTTTCTTTCATTCATGGTTCGTGTTTGGCTAAAGCCATTTATTATCAATCAACTGTGTTTGCTCTTTTTAAATCATGACAACAGAAACTACCAAAATTACCCTGATCAAAAGTTTACATACCCCAGTTATTAATACTGTGTATTGCCCCCTTTAACATCAATGACAGCTTGAAGTCTTTTGTGGTGTTTGTGGATGAGGCTCTTTATCTTCTCAGTTGGTAAAGCTGCCAGTTCCTGTAAATTCTTGGGCATGAACTGCACGTTTGAGATCACCCCAGAGTGGCACAATGATATTGAGGTTAGGAGACTAAGGTGGCCACTCCAGAAGCTTCACTTTTTTCTGCTGTAGCCACTGACAGGTCGAGTTGGCCTTGTGTTTTGGATCATTGTCATGTTGGAATGTCCAAGTACGTTCCAGGCGCAACTTCCTGGCTAATGAATGCAAATGTTCCTCCAGTATTTTTTGATAACATACTGCATTCATCTTGCCATCAATTTTGACCAAATTTCCTGTGCCTTTGTAGCTCACACATCCCCAAAACATCAGCGATCCACATCCGTGTTTCACAGTAGGAATGGTGTACCTTTCATCGTAGGCCTTGTTGACACCCCCCCCCACCCCCCCCCCCCCCCAATTGTAGCGTTTATGGTTGTGGCCAAAAAGCTCAATTTTGGTCTCGTCCCTCCAAATTACTTTGTGCTAGAAGGTTTGAGCCTTGTCTCTGGGCTATATATATATATATATATCCTACCTAAAGTATACTAACCTTGACCTTTTGACTCCGACCTTGACATTGACACTGACCTAGATCAAACTTTGACTTAGCTTTTTCTTTCTTTTTTTTTTTTTTTATTTTAATTTATTTATGTACACACACTTGTTTATTTACACTTTTCTCATCTGGCAAGAAAAGAAAGATGCAGTGTATCCTACTCTTCATTCACAAGAGAAAGCATAGGGGCCGGCTTTACAGTGATTGATTGATCTTTTAGATATGTTGTGAATAAACATTGAGTTTTTTTAAGATATAATGACACTGTTCAGCCTCTCTATGTACCTGAAAAGTCAAAATCTGATCAATATAAAAAACATAGAATAGTATCAAACGTTAATAAAACAATCATACATATAACCGTCAAAGATGGATAGGACATGTATAGTCATAATAAATGAGTCTTCACAGATTATTATACACTGAAGCAATGAGCTAGATTGCCCCTTTTCATACAAGTCATTGGGGGAGATTTTCTAAAACTGGAGCACTCCGAATCTGGTGCAGCTGTGCATGGTAACCAATCAGTTTCTAATTTCAGCTTGTTTAATCCACTTTGGCAAAAAAGTTTGGAAGCTAATTGGTTTCTATGCAGAGTTGCACCAAACTTTACACTCTCCAGCCTTAGTAAATAACCCCTAGTGTGTTTCACAGCACAAGGCCACTTCTTCAGGACAAGACGGTACAGTAGGAATACACTAAATATAAATGAAAAACACAGAAAAAAAAATATGTACATTTAGGGAATGTGACTTCTGTTGTGAAAACGCTTAGTTTAGTTCTGTGGAGCATATGATATTGCAATATTGAGATTTTCTATTGACTATTTCTCTTTTTCTTTTTTTTTTTTGCAGCTGTCTAGCTTTACCGATCATCTAATCAAAGCTGTGCAAGAAGCACACAAGATAAACCCTGTGCCAGGCAGAGCCAATGGAGCCCTCATTCTAAACCAGCCTCTTTTAATTGAGACATATGTTGGCTTGACATCCTTCATTGGAAACCGCAACAAGCTTGGTTATTCACTTGCGAGAGGCAGTGTTGGCTTTTAAGTACATTTAGTGTAAATGTGTATTTTTTCGTACATCAGAAATGTTCTCTCTGCTTCCTATTTGTTTTTTTTATTACACATAATGCCTATTTAATTTTTGTGTTTTAAGTTAACCTGTCAGAATAAAAATACGGAAACCACCATTGCTGACTTGTTTTTGAAGGCACAAAATACATATTTCAGTACTTATTTAACCAAAAAGATATGCATGTTGGGAGATCTGATCGGATGTGTATTGGGTTTGGGAGATTGAATCACTAGTTAGTGAACAAGGAGAGTGATACTGGAGCTTGCCAAATAGGCAACTTCCATATTTCTATCCTGACAGGTTCCATTTAAACATCAGATAGGATAAACTATAACTACTACAATGTAAACAGGAGTGTATAAAATAATCCGTTGAGCTGTTTGAGAAATTGGCCTCTAATGCTTTGCATGTATTTTATTCATGTATGTTTGCACTTACACCTGTATCTGTAATCAGCATCTGTATTAGTGATATATAAGTGCATAGAAAGACCAAACAATAATGCATGTAAGCTCATTGAAAGAAGAAGTTCATAGGGCAAACCTGATGTGCACACGACCAATCAATATGCTGCTTGCTGTAGTACTTTTGGAGAAAGAAGAATTCTAACTACTGTAGTTGACCTGGGTTTCTGTCCATTACACATTGAAGTATACTTTGTATGAAATGTATATTTTATACATACAGTTTCTATAAATGTTAATAAACATATGTCAGTCAAAATTAAATATTTCTATTTACTTGGTATCCTTGTTGCATCTTTTGTCAATTTTGATGTAAGAGTATAGTCAATATTTATTGCCAGATAACATTATTTTATATAAATTTTTTTTTTCAATTATACAGCACATACTCAATTATGTTTTTCTCTTGGAGGAACCTTTCGTTTTTCAGGTGGCCATTGGGTCACGTTACATAGAATTGTCACTCACCTAGTTTTACCATTAAAGTCCCAGGCATGTAGAGCTAATGCGATCCATGGCCTTGCTACCTAGTGAGACAATAAGCTTGAATAGTCTTGCCATTCAGACTTCACTCTGGTACATGCTTGTTTTAGGTCATTAGCCAACTAGGCATTGAAGTCAGCATCAGGATGAAAGGCTTGGTTTCTGTACCTTTAAAACAGGCCAGCAGTGACCGCTATCTTATTTCTACCCTCACTGGTTCACTTTAATGCACATTAATCAAAGTTATTTATGACATCCAATAAGATAGATGTGTTGTCCACTCCAACATTCAGCTGGATTCTGTTATTTTTGTGCGAATTAATAATTGAAAGCAAACTTTATTTTTTTTTTTCATTATTACCACCTTTTTTCTAAAACGACTTGGGTTTGTTAATTTCAGATCGGCCTTATCCAAATTTTTAAGTGCAGTAACCCATAGAAACTTATCAGTATCATTTTGTATTAGTCTGACTTCAGCAGACTGAACTTGCAGAATTGGCTTTTGGATAAGGGCTTTCTTTTTTTTTTTTTTTTTTTTTTTTTTTTTTGCTTCTATGATAATTTCCAGCTTATGGAGCAGGAATGAAAATTCTATTTGCTTCCAAACTTGTGAAACACCTTAAAGGATAAGTCCACTTTTGAGAACATGTTACATGTTCCACTGGTTTTTAGAGTGGAACGTGTAACATGTTTTCACAGCTGTAGCAGCTCGCCGTTCCTTTCTCTCTCCCTGTGACAGCAGAATGGGGAGAAGTTCCCGTACAAACTGTCACTTTTTGAAAAGAGCGCAGCAGTGCCGGGCTCTGCCCACACGGCCGCACCATTCATTCACAGAGTTATGTGGATGAATGAACTATAACTACTGACATCCTTTGCGGCTATTGGCTTGTAGTTCTCAATGAACTACCAAAGCACTGTGGTAGTTGCTCGATTCTTCCTGTGAAACTGCCTGTACGTAAGATGTATGAGCAGACAGCTCACACTGACAGTCTGCAAGAGATCTGCATGGCAACAGCGATCTACTGTTCGTGGGTGCAATGCTTTCAGGCTCCTAAAAAGAAAAATGGTAAATGCACTTTTTTTTTTTTTTTTCCTGCACAAAAATATGCATTCATTTATTTTTTTAAATGGAACGTATTCTTTAAATCAGGGGTCTCACAACTTTTTAAATAAAGGGCCATGTTTACTGTCCTTCAAACTTTGGGGGGGGGTGGAGCGTGACCAGCAGAAGTAGAAAATGTCCTGAAATCAGTCGGCGTAAATAATGCTCCATCTTTGGTATTAGGAGGAGGAATATTGCTCTATCGTTGCTGCCAGTGGGAGGACTAGTGACCAATTGTTTAAGTCTGTGGAATAGTGCCCCATCTTTGGTGTCAGTGGCAGGAATAGTGCCCCAAGGGCCACATAAAAGCAAGCAAAGGGCCGCATCTTGCCCATGGGCCACAGTTTAGAGGCCACTGCTTTAAAATGATCATATAAGAATACACATGTAGTTAAAAAGCAAAGGGCAAAGAGAATTTCTTTTTCGTACATCACGGGACACAGAGCCATAGTAATAACTATATGGGTATATAGGCCACCTTTAGGTGATGGATGCTCCCCCCCACACACCAATCGGAGCCACGCGTGCGGGCAGGAATCACAGAAGGGGGGCGTAGTGAAGAAGTAAGGGGCATGGCTTAGTGCAGCGTTGGTGTGCAGGGCGAATTAGCTTATAAAAAAGCTCCATTGTCAGTCTCATTTGGACTAATGGAGGGACACAGAAGAAAACCTGGGCATGTAAGTGTGGGAAACAGGCATTCCCTAAGGCACATTTACAGAGCATCAGGCTGAGCGTCTAATAGCAGTAACAATTACTGAACTATTGCTCAGCAGTGGGTGCGTTTTTTCCTTGTAGTAGCTCTGCATTTGTGCTTAGGACTATGCAGTCCAGAAGGGGACATACAAATTCCTCAAAGAGGGGACCAAAGGTATCACCGTCAGGCTCTGAGGACCCTAGTCTCACCCCAGCAATGCCATCCCCCCCGAAGATCCAGAGGTAGCTGATCAGGGTGAGCCATCGGGTTTGTTAGGTGTTGCAACTGTTTCCAATACTTTAGCCCCTGTCTACATTACTGAGGATGTTTTCTCCTTAGCTTTGGTGGGGCTGGAGGAAAGATTGACTGCTTTAATCGCATCTTCCCTGCATAGGAGAAAATGCGATAGGTCCCCTGCTAGCGCCCAGGACCCTCAAGCAGAGGATCAGTGGGCAGGGGAGGATGAGGCCCCCTCAGGGGACCGTGAGGAGGCTGACTCCTCTTCCGAGGAATCCGCTGTGGAAGAGCCTTTTTCAGCTTCACAATCTGAAATCTTACTGGTACAATCATTGACAGAAATGGTTCGCTCTACATTTAAGCTACCCTTAAATGAGTCAGCTGAAAAACCCACTTCTTCTTTGGGTTCCCTGAAGCCTCCCCAAGCTATGCATGCTTTTCCTGTCCATCCATTGCTGGAACAGCGTATGTATTCTGAGTGGGATCACCCAGATAAGCATTTTCTCCCTCCTAAAAAAGTTCTCTACACTTTATCCTACGGAGGAAAAATTCACAAAAAAGTGGAATATACCGGCAATTGATGCGGCTATTTCCTCTGTGAATAAAAATTTTACTTGTCTGGTAGACAATGCTCAAATGCTTAAGGATCCAACCAATAAAAGATTGGAATTCCTGTTTAAAGGCTCATTTTCTTTGGCAGGATCAGTAACGCGACCTGCAGTGGTGGCAATAGGTGTATGTCAATCCCTGAAGGACCAGTTGAGACAGGTGCTCAAGGTCATCCCTGATCAACAGGCATGGGATTTAGCCGAGCTACCAGGGGCATTATGTTTTGCTATTGACGCTATTAGAGATTCTATTCTTCAGGCTTCACGCCTGACCCTTGTACTTGTGCATATGCGTAGGATCTTATGGTTGAAAAATTGGTCAGCCGGAGCACCATGCAAAGAAAAAAATCATGGCTGGTTTCCCTTTTCACGGTGAACGGCTGTTTGGAGAGGATTTGGATAAATACATCCCAAAAATTTCAAGTGGAAAAAGTACCCTTTTGCCAATTAAAAAAAGGAATAAATGTCCTTTATTTAAACGGGTTCCTTCTCCAGGGTCAGGGGCATCAGCCTCTAGGCAGTCGCGACGACCTCTGCCGTCAGGTTCAAGGGGCAAACCTCAGGGTCAACCCCAGGGACAGAAGAAGTCCTGGGGAAGGAAACCTACGAAAACAGAATGCTAAGGCCTCTTTATGAATGTGCACCCCCCTTCATGCGAGTGGGGGGGAAGACTTCTGCAGTTCTCAAGGGTCTGGCAGGAAGAATTTTGGGACAGATGGGTGCCTCTCCACAGTAGCTCTGGGTTCCAAACTAGAGTTTTGGGAGTTTCCGTCTCCTCATTTTCTGAGGTCAAATGTTCCCAAAAGATCCAGAGAAAAAGAAGTCTCTCTTTCAAGCATTAGACCGGCTTTTGTCTCAAAGAGTGATCATGGAGGTTCCCATAGAAGAGCAGGGGTTGGGGTTTTATTCAAACCTCTTCATGGTGCCAAAACCAAATGGGGATGTCAGACCCATTCTAGATCTCAAGGATCTTAACTGATTCCTAAATATCCGCTCGTTTCGCATGGAATCAATCAGGTCAGTAGTCTCCATTCTGCAAGTAGGAGATCTAGCGTCAATTGACATCAAGTATGCATACCTGCATGTGCCTATTTTCCACACTCATCAGAAATTTCTACGCTTCAAGGTAGAAAAAGTCAATTTTCAGTTCGTAGCTTTGCCTTTCGGTCTAGCCACTGCACCCTGGGTGTTCACAAAAGTTCTGGCCAGACTAAGGACTCAAGGTATACCAGTTATTGCATACCTAGACAACCTGCTCTTGATAGACAGGTAAGTAGCCCGCTTAGACAGAAGCGTGGTCACCATAGTCAACTACCTGGAAAGCCTAGGTTGGGTTCTCAACCTAGAGAAATCTTCCTTAAAACCATTAAAAAGGCTAGAATACTTGGGTCTGATCATAGATACAGACCAGAAAAGAGTATTTTTGCCACAAGCAAAGATCAGCGCCATAAAGGAGCTGGTCTGGGTCGTCAGAGCAAAAAAGGACCCTCCTATTCGCCTTTGCATGAGGTTGTTAGGGGAGATGGTGGCTTCCTTCAAAGCCGTTCCCTATGCTCAGTTTCATTCGAGACTGCTACAAAACAGTATCCTATACGCTTGGAACAAAAATGTCCAAGCCTTAGACCTCCCAATGCATCTATCTCCAAGGGTGCGCCAGAGCCTCAGTTGGTGGCGGTTAACCAAGAATCTGCAGAAGGGGAAATCCTTCTTACCAGTCACATGAAAGGTGGTAACAACAGATACCAGCCTTTTGGGTTGGGGAGCAGTCCTGGAGGAGGCGACTGCCCAGGGGAAGTGGTCCAGATCCGAAAGGACCTTGCCCATTAATATTCTAGAGATTCGGGCAGCACGCTTGACCCTGAGGGCCTGGACATTCAGAGTGCAGAATTGTTCTGTCAGGATCCAATCCGACAATGCCACGGCAGTGGCCTATATCAATCACCAGGGGGGGCACAATAAGTCTTGCAGCCCAGAGAGAGGTAAACAATATCCTAACTTGGGCAGAAGATCATGTTCCTTGCCTATCGGCAGTCTTCATTCCAGAAATAGAAAATTGGCAGGTGGACTACTTGAGTCGCCAGCAGTTATTCCTGGAGGAATGGTCCCTTCACCCCGATATCTTCCTGGCAATATGCCAGAGATTGGGGATCCTAGACGTAGACCTATTCGCGTCCAGGTTCAAAAGACCGTCAACTTTGTGTCAAGAACAAGGGATCCTCCAACATGCGGGACAGATGCCTTGGTAACACAGTGGGATCTGTTTTCACTGATTTATGCATTCCCTCCTATTCTGCTGCTTCCATGACTTCGCCGCAGGATCAAGCAGGAAAGGAAGTCAGTGGTTCCTGTGGCCCAGAAGATCTTGGTATGCAGAGATCGTGAAGATGGTGGTAGAGGACCCTTGGACACTTCCACCACGTTCTGACCTGCTCTCACAGGGTCAGGTATTCCATCCTACCTTACAAGCGCTAAATTTAACGATTGGCTATTGAAACCCACATTCTGAGGAAGCGTGGGCTGTCAGGATCAGTTGTATCTACCTTGATTAATGCAAGAAACCCGGCCTCCAGAGTCATAGATAATAGAATCTGGAAGGCATATGTTTCCTGGTGTGAGTCCAGGGGTCCAGAAAGTATGTCATAGGTAGAATCCTTGATTTTCTCCAAATAGTGTTAGAGGTGAAGCTGGCCCTGAGTGCTATCAAAGGCCAGGTCTCAGCCTTATCGGTATTGTTTCAACGACCACTTGCTTTGTATTCTTTGGTCCGTAACTTTTTACAGGAGGTAACGCGGCTTAATCCACCGGTTAAGCCACCCCTGAACCCTTGGGACTTGAATTTAGTTCTGTCGGTATTACAGAAACAGCCTTTTGAGCCGATACGACGTATTCCCTTGGTCCTTTTTGACAAGGAAGCTAGTTTTTCTGGTAGCCATATCTTCAGCAAGAAGAGTATCAGAGTTGGCTGCTCTTTTCTTGTAAAGAGCCATATTTAATTATTCACAAGGATAGGGTAGTATCGCATCCTCATCCTAACTTTCTACCGAAGGTAGTGTCAGGTTTTCATCTAAATCAGGATATTGTTCTACTTTCATTTTTTCCA
The DNA here is from genome assembly GCF_042186555.1 of Aquarana catesbeiana. Lineage (NCBI taxonomy): Eukaryota > Metazoa > Chordata > Amphibia > Anura > Ranidae > Aquarana > Aquarana catesbeiana. Next base: position 257,777,841 of record NC_133327.1, on the reverse strand, counting down.
GAACCCTGTTCTACGGAGGAAAAGTCGCTACATTTGCTGGATGTAGTGAGAGCAGTCAAAGTCTACTTGAAAGCGACTGCTCAGATTCGAAAAACAAATGTTTTGTTTGTGCTGCCTGAAGGTCCTAGGAAAGCACAGACAGCAGTGAAGTCTACTATTTCTAAGTGGATTCGGCAAGTAATTGTTCAAGCTTATGGTTTGAAAAGTAAGATTCCATCTTTTCAAATCAAGGCGCACTCCGCCAGGGCTGTTGGTGATTCGTGGGCAGTACATCACCAGGCCTCCATGGCTCAAATCTGCAAGGCCGCAACCTGGTCTTCAGTCCATACATTCACTAGATTCTATCAGGTGGATGTAAAAAGGCATGAGAATATCGCCTTTGGGCGCAGTGTGCTGCAGGCAGCAGTATAGGGCCTCAAGTCTGATGGCACCCTGTTTTTTGTATGTGTCTCCCTCCCCTCAGGTAGCATTGCTCTTGGACATCCCATATAGTTATTACTATGGCTCTGTGTCCTGTGATGTACGATAAAGAAAATAGGATTTTTATAACAGCTTACCTGTAAAATCCTTTTCTTGGAGTACATCACGGGACACAGAATTCCCTCCCCTCTTTGGTTACATGTGTATTGCTTGGCTACAAAACTGAGATACTCCCAGTAATGGGAGTGAACTTCCTGTCTTAGGGCGTGCCAGTGTCCATCACCTAAAGGTGGCCTATATACCCATATAGTTATTACTATGGCTATGTGTCCCGTGATGTACTCCAAGAAAAGGATTTTACAGGTAAGCTGTTATAAAAATCCTATTTTCATTAAAAGTGTTTTAAAGGTTCAGGTTTTTAAAAAAAACAAACTTACGTTCATACTTACCTTCACTGTGCAGTTGGTTATGCACAGGCCCCGATCCTCCTCTTCTGGGGTCACTCAGCTTAATGCATAGAATGTATTAAGGTGAAAAACGCTGAGGGTTTACAACCCCTTTAATTGGGGCAATTTGCATATATACAGTATATATGTTAAATCCATGTCTATTATTAAATATGTATGTTTTATTTACCCCCCACAAATGTATTTTAATGTGTATCTAAGGCTCGATTCACACTAGCGTGACCTGTCATGTGACTTGCGACACATAAAGTCACATGACAAGTCGAAACTCAATTATTTCAAAGACACCTGTTCCAATCTATGCGACTAAAGTTGTTGCATCTTTAAAAAAGACTCCTACACTACTTTGATGCAATTTTCCTGCAAAAGTCATAGAGTGTAATAAGTCACATTTAAGTTGCACTGGAAATCATGCAACTTTTAGAGTCTCACTAGTGTGAACCGAGCCTAAAGCCAAAACTTTTTTTTTTGTATGGATAGATTGTAGAGAGCTGTCTATAGAGGAATTTCCCCTTAATCTAATGAGATTTTCTCCCACTCCCCTGTTTTGTCTCTAGAACAGGGATTGAACAAAAATCTCTTTAATGGGACACAGACAGCAAATATACCCTGACCGGAGGCAAGATTACCTACTCTATCCAATTAAAAGTGTTATTATTTTATACTATGTTGTATATCCTTATTTGTATTTAAATTGCATGCTGTCACAATTTTTGTTTATGCCATATGCTGTTCCTCAGGGCACTATTCCTTATTCTTGAATTAAATCACTTATGGAGCTACAAAATTTGTAAAAAAAAGCAGTACGCTTAATTGAATTGTAATTATTATACCATTAAAATTCATCTTAGGGCCGGTTCACACCTGAATCGTACAGGAACACGGTTCTGCAATTCCTGTGCAACTTTCAGCCCATTGTTTTAAATGGGTTAAAATCGCACAGTATTGCACCAAAAGTAGTGCATATGCTATTTTTAAAAAAGGCACCACACTAAATTGCATAGTACTGCTGTACCATGTGATATGGCGCAGACAAACGCACTGATTTTTTGATCTGTGTTTTGGGGGGGTGGTTAATATATTGATACCCACAGCAGATCGCACGGAATGGACCTTGAACCACGTTCAGGTGTGAGCTGGCTCTTAATAAAGATCTATGTAATACAAATGTAACATGAGCCATATAGCATTTGTTGTATGTGATCCCATGAGTATTAGCCCTCTGAATCTGGACATCTTTAAACAGAAGGGATTAGTTACTCAATTTTTTTTGTTTTGTATAAATGCCTAAAAACAACATTTCCCAATTGGTTAATTAGAATTTATAAATATGTAATTGTACATGGTTAGATGTACAAGCTGATTTAGAGGAAAGGGAAGTGAACTATACACCACCTGGCACACTGGAGTCAGAATTTAGGGTGTCATTGAGCAACAGAGGATTGATAGCTGCAACAACATCCTACGTCATATGATTATGACATATTGCTGGTACCCTTCCTGAATGTAGAAATATTTGAGTAATGTTGATATATGTACTGACTGATGCAATTTTTGTTAATTAGGATTATTCCACAGGAAAAATCAGCCCTGCCCTCGGGAGTCAATAGCACAATACATTTGTAACCCTCCGACATATTTGGCTGCATGACTACCAATGAGTCATTTAGTGCCTGTATTATAGATTCTAATGGCTATGAACAGTCATATTCGGTAAATGTTGTTTTATTACAATTAGAAAGTTTTGTATGGGGCATTATGCCAAAATGCCAAATACCCTTTTTCCCATGAGTGTGCACGACAAAGATTTTTTTATAATCAACTTTTTTTAGCCACATTATACATTAAAAAGTTCATTTAAAATGACTTGTTCAAGCTAAATTTTAAATGTGTACTTTCATTTTTCAATATAAGTAGTAAGTTCTATTTCCAAATTTTGTACAGAGGAAGCAAGGAAATTGTGGCACTTCACAAAGTACTTTGAACCATTTATATCAATATCTTTTCCATTAAAATTTAGTCTAATGTCCTATGTGATGACAAGTCAGTTAACCTACCAATATGTGAAAACAATAGTGTAGCGCCCTAAAACAAAATTAATTATAGTCCAATAGAAAGTCTAAGGCTGGGTTCACACTAGTGCGAATTGGATGTGGATTTTCTCCACATCCAATTCACACAGCAGGAGATTGTGACCGTCTTTCTATGGAGCCGGTTCACATATCTCCGCAGCGACTCCCTGTGCCCTGTGCGTCTTTTGGTCTGTTTTCAGGTCCGTATTCAGCCAAAAATTTGGGCTGAAATTGGACCTGTAACAATGAACGAGGATGCACCAGACTCCTGCTGTGAGCCGCTGCGTGCTCATATGTGAGCCCAGCCTTATATACCATATAGATAAAAAGTGCAAAAATATAAAGTCCAGTAATAACAGATTAAAGTCCCACGTTTGGGTTTATTTACTAAAGGCAAATCCACTTTGCACTGCAAGTGCACTTGGAAGTGCAGTCGCTGTAGATCTGAGGGGGAAATCTGAAATGAGGGGGAAGATCTGCTGATTTTACCATCCAATCGTGTACAAGCAAAAATGCTGTTTTTCATTTTTCTTGCATGCCCTCCTCAGATCTACAGCAATTGTACTTCCAAGTGCACTTGCAGTGCAAAGTGGATTTGCCTTTAGTAAATAAACCCCAATGTGTATGATCAGTGAGAAAAAACAACGCATGCTCTGAAGCAAGTACGAGACGGAAGCTATTGGCTACTGGCTATTGAACTTCCGTTTTCTAGTCCCGTCGTACGTGTTGTACATCACGCGTTCTGGATGGTCGGAATTTGGTGTGACCGTGTGTATGCAAGACAGCTTGAGCGGAACTCCATCGGAAAAACCTTCAGAGTTTATTCTGATGGCAAAACCGGTCGTGTGTACAAGGCATAACAGATTTTCTTCTAAGATTGCTCTGTATTTGGCTCCATCCATCTTCCCATCAACTCTAACCAGCTTCCCTGTCCCTGCTAGAGAAAAGCATCCCCACAACATGATGCTGCCACCACCATGTTTCATGGTGGGGATGGTGTGTTCAGGGTGATGTGCAGTGTTACTATTCTGCCATGTATACCGTGTTGCTTTTAGACCAAAAAGTTAAATTTTGGTCACATCTGACCAGAGCACCTTCTTCCACATATTCGTTGTGTTCCCCACGTGGCTTCTCACAAACTGAAACTGGACTTCTTATGGCTTTCTTTCAACAATGGCTTTCTTCTTGCCACTCTTTCATAAAGGTCAGATTTGTGGAATGCACGACTAATAGTTGTCCTGTGGATAGATTCTCCCACCTGAGATGTGGATCTCTGCAGCTCCTCCAGAGTTACCATGGGCCCCTTGGCTGCTTCTCTGATTAATGCTCTCCTTGCCCGGCCTGTCAGTTTAGGTGGACAGCCATGTCTTGGTAGGTTTGCAGTTGTGCCATACTCTTTACATTTTCGGATGATGGATTGAACAGTGCTCTGTGAGATGTTTGAAAGCTTGGGATATTTTTTTATAACCTAACCCTGTTTTAAACTTCTCCACAACTTTATCCATGACCTGTCTGGTTGTGATGCTGTTTGTTCAATAAGGTTCTCTAGCAAACCTCTGAAGGCTTCACAGAACAGCTGCATTTATGCTAAGATTAAATTACACACAGGTGGAATCAATTTACTAATTAGGTGACTTCTGAAGGCAATTGGTTCCACTAGATTCTAGTTAGGGGTATCAGAGTAAAGGGGGCTGAATACAAATGCGCGCCACACTTTTCACATATTTATTGTAAAAAATTTTGGTCTATCACATAAAATCCCAATAAAATACATTTACATTTTTAGTTGTAACCTGACAAAATGTGGAAAATTTTAAGGGGTATAAAGACTTTTTCAAGGCACTGTACAATCCCATAGCGGAGTTTAGTGGCATTCAAGTGGACCTTTTTTTAAGTAGAATGAGATGGACTTTGATCAGTAGAATAAGTGGAATTGTACTTAACTTTCCCTTCTTAAATTTGGGTGGAATGAGTCAGAATTTGATCTGATTTGGATTTTTAGCCCATGTTCACATCGGGCCGTTTTGACATGCGATTTGACATGTCAAATCGCCAGCTATTGCTGGCAACGGCATCTTCTGAATCGGTACAACACCAACTTTGCGGCACCTCACCGATTCCCTAAAGTTGATCCTGTTCAGCCGGATCCTGTTTTTCTCCGCCCGCTGATCCCCTGTGGAGCTGAGCAGAAAGATCAGATGACAGGTCTATGTACACTCCGCTTATGCAGAGTGGACATGGACACAGCCTGCTGGGCAGTGGGATGTAAACAGACTGGCTGTCCATTTACACCCGACTCCCCCTCCAATTTGATCTGGCCAGTTAGAGGGGAACAGAATCCCTTTCTGCCAATGACTCCCGCTGCAGCCTCAACCAATTGACAACAGCAGAAGCCAATAGCTCCCACTGCAGCCTCAGACAATGAGGAGTGAGAGTCCCCGCAGAGCCAAGGCTCTCGTGCACAGCACTGGATCGAGATGGGGCTGAGGTGAGTATCTGAGGGGACTGCTGCACACAGAAGGTTTTTTACCATCATGGATAAAATGCATGAAGGTAAAAAACCTTCAGCCTTTACAACCACTTTAACTCTGTGAAATGTTTGACCACTCCTCTGTGCAAAATTCTTCAGAATTAAGATATTTCTGGGTTTCCTTGCATGAGCTGCCGTTCTCAAATTTTCCCATCACTATTTATTGGGATTTCAATCAGATCTTTGAGTTGATCAATTCATGACCCTCCATTTCTGCTTTGGAGTTTTTCCTTTGTGGATTTGTGTGCTTCAGATTATTATTATGTTGCATGATCCATTTCCAGTTTAACTTAAAAGAATGTGAGGCCATGTGCCCAAAAGTTTAAGGCACACATTGATATGATGTGCAATTCATAGTTGACTCAATGACAGCAAACTGCCAATGGCTCTGAAGCAGCAAAGCTACGGTAAACCATAACATTTCCACCACTGCTGTATTCTTCACAAATTATATGAAGATCTTCTCCTTCAGTTTGCACCAAACATGTTTATTGTTACTTTGGCCATTTTGACTCTTTCATTCATCACTTCACAGCACATTGTTCCAGATGGCCTGGTCTTCCCACTCTATTGGGAAGACTTTCCAATAGATTTTGGTGTGTGTCTGTTGGAATGTGTGACCATTCCTCTAAAAAGAGAATTTAGGAGATCATGTACTGATGCTGGAAAAGAAGATCTGGCTCACAGTTTGCATTACAGTTTTTTCCAAAGAGTGTCGTTTTATGTTTCACTTCTGTTAAGGGGTGTTGGGTTCTTCAGAAGACACACGCCATTAAAAAACATAAAGGCTCCTATTGCTAATCACTTCTGGAAATCATTCCTGGATATCATGCTGCCCTTCAGACTGACTTGGAAAATGGATGCAGATAAAGACTTCTGATTTACTAATCTGGATACTTGTTCTGGATCAGTTAAAGCGTTGAAGTCAGAGGGATAGCTTAATAGCCAGTCAGCTAGCATTTCAGATAAAAAAAAGCAATGGCATGCTTCTATTATAATGAATTTACTTGAGTTTTACAGGACGTTTTATGAAACTGACATATGCCCAATTTAAGATTTTCATGTCATTTTTTTATATTGAGTATACTAGGTTCTGTATAATTCTGCTGCAATTAGTAATATTTTATTTTTCTAAAATCAATGTTTATTGTAAATACAGGTTGAAATACACAAAAATGATACATGTGGAGAATGTAGAAGCAGTATAACATAGTGTTGATACAGAATATTAGATACATTGATCTCTTTTGCTCAATATATAATACATATTTATGCTGGAGTATGTTGAAAATAGAATAAATCATAAACCTCAAACGGAAAACAAAACTCAACCACGAGCGGCTAGCCCTGTAATTAGCTCAGTAGTTAATTCTTCAGCACGGGTACCCCATTAGAATCGTGTGTTGTCACTTCCCCAACATAATGATATGTTCTATTGAGCTTGTGAAGAATTCTGTGAGGTGCCATACTTCTCAATGCATTTCCAAAACATCTGTGTATTTTGGGGTCATAGGACATTGGGAAGAAGGGCGGTAATAACTTGTGTGTATAGGCTCATTGTTTCAAAAGGTCATCCAGGGGTTGTTCATAAAGTAATATTTTATATTTGGTTTTCATTTTATGAAAGCAGTGAAGCCATGTATTACACATTTTTGTTTGACACATTTTACAGGGCATTGCTGTGATCAGCAGGAAACTGGAGTGATATTCCGATGTTTCATGATCAGAACATTAGTCATCTCTTCTACAACATCCTGCCATCTCCGTTTGTTCACAAATAAATAATTGCTTGGATGTCAATAGGTTTACATTGTGTGGAAGGCAGTAGGAAAACCTAAAGAGACCATGTCACCTTGTACATTCAGGGCAAATTGACATGGTCTTTGTAAAGCCATAGCTCCCAACTGTCCCTGATTTCGAGGGACTGTCCCTGATTTACAACAAAGTCCCTCTGTCCCTCTTTCCTCCTCATTTGTCCCTCATTTTGGTCTGATCTATATAGTTGTATATAAAATCCACTATTCATTTTTCAGAAAGTGTTTCCCAGTGCTAAACCTTTCATCCAATGTCTAAATTGCTGCATTTGTACATTTCGAAAGCCATTATAAAGAAATAATAGTGGTAAAAAGCACTTGTGGGTTTAACTAATTTTTTTTGTATAATTCTCCTTTAAAGGGGAGGGGGGGTGGCAGGGGGTGTGTCCTATGCCTACATACTTTTGTTAATAGGTGTCCCTTGTTCCCATACCTCCAAAAGTTGGGAGGTATGTAAAGCCCATCCCTGTACTATGTTATAATCGCCTCCCCAGTTCTTCCCCTACACTCCCTCTGTGGTCACCATTGAAAAATGCCTGAAGATTTTGGGTATGGGAAAGCATGTGAGTTCCTCCCATGATGCAGTGCTCAGGCCTAGTAGTTAATCGTTAGACCCACACACTGTCACATGATGAACAAAGACAATGCTATAATAAATAACACTCAGAGAGGTTGTTATGTGTGCAGATATGAAATTGCATCCTTGGATCCAAGGTTTCAGATAACACACTGGTGTCTCATTTTTCTTAAATCATTGTATAGCTGCAGCTCATTCTTAATATGTGCTTTACAGTCCTTGAATTCTCCTATTTGAAAATAACATAGTATAAGCCAAAATTCTACTTTAAATGAAAGATGAAGTCTCTGGACGTCATGCCTTCAAAGCATATAATTATAAATTTAACCACCGTAGTTCCTTTAATTCACCCACTCTATAGATTTAGATCAAAAGACGGTGACATCATGAAGCGGATTATCGAGGTTGGTGTTATAGAAGCTTCTTATTTAATAGGATTTTTTTTTTTACTGCAGTGATGACATAATTGCCATGATTCACACCAAACACCAAAACCTTTCCAAAGGGCATCTTGTAAGTTTAGTATTACCATGTATGCCTAAGTGCTACAAATGAGTTAAAGGGAACCTGACTTGAGCGCAACATGGATGCAGATATTACTGCTCTGACTTTTTGAATATGTAGTTAGCTGGCTGTTGTCATGCTCTCGCTTCAGTACTCAGAGTCAACATAGTAAATAAAGTCAGTGCTCTTTCAGTGAAATTTAAACAGGCCCATGCAATAAGTGTAGATATATAGTACACCAGTAACCAAATGATAACAAAAATGCAGCGCTAAAATAATAAAAGTGTCCATGAAAATGTGACCATAAACTGAAGTTTGTCAGAACAACAAAAATAAACAGTTCATATTGGTATGGGTGTAAAACATATAAAAGTGCTCCTCTTCAGCCTTCACCCAATGCTTGGAAAAACCCGTAGCGCCAATCCTTCACCAATGGTAAAAATACACACTCACCAGAGGGATATGCTGTCTATTACTAGAACAGCAATAAGCACTTTGTGCAAATGGCATCCAGCATCACCACTCTTGCTCCACAGATGGCAGGACCAGACTGCTTTATTCCACTCCACCAGGGGATAGTACCAGAGTTCTCAGCATGGAGTCACCAAATAAGGGCCTGCCAAACCTGCACAGTGTAGCTCAAAGCTACTCTGTGAAGGGCTAGAGATCGTGCCGCCATTCTCTGCAGGTGTGGTGGCCCCTAATTTGGTGACTCCATGCTGATAACACTGGTACTTTTCCCTGGGGGAGTAGAATAAAGTAGTCTGGTCCTGCAATCTGTGGAGCAAGAGTGGTGATGCTGGATGGCATTTACACAAAGCGCTTATTGCTGTTCTAGTAATAGACAGCATATCCTTCTGGTGAGTGTGTCTTTCAACTAGGGTTGCACCGATACTAGTATCGGTATCGATACCAAGCATTTGCACGAGTACTTGTCGTTCCTGGAAGGCAGTAGGCAGAGAGGGAGTCAACACAACATGCCGGCAGCAGTGGCAAGTAAGCTGGGCAAGGGTGCGGGGGCGCTGCTGCTATGTTCCCAATGCCAGGTGTTCTGTCAGAATTGGCGACCCATCACATTCGGTAATGGAAGTGACGTTCCGTAAGAACACCGCAACGCCCATCTTGGTACACCCTGCACTCAGCCGCAGTAAGCCTGTATTCAGAAGATGGAAGCAGACATCTTGTTACACCCAGCCCATACAGTTCACTAACTATATGGGGTGGGTGTACCAAGATGCCCGCTGCAGCCTTCTGACTGCAAGCTTACTGCGGCCGAGTGCAGGGTGTAACAAGATGGCCGTCGTGGTGTTCTGACGAAACATCACTTTGTCTGTCTTGCTAACAGAATTGAATATTCGGTGTCTCATAATTATGTAATTGCCAACCAATTGCCAATCAGTGGTGCCTTTCTGTGCCCATCAGTACAGCCCATAGGTGCCACCTATCATTGCCACCCATTAGTGCCACCTCATCAGTGTCACCTATCAGTGTTTATCAGTGCTGCATATCAGTGCCACCAATCACTTCAGTGCCCATCAATGCTGTATATTAGTGCCACCTCATCAGTGCCACCCCATCAGTGCCCTTCAGTGCCGCCTCATCAGTGCCACCGACCTAATCCTATCAGTGCTGCCTCATCAGTGCCCATTGGTGCAGCCTATCTGTACCCATCAGTGAAGCCTCATCAGCGCACATCAGTGAAGGAGAAAAATTACTTATTTACAAAATTTTCTAACAGAAACTAAGAAAAAGTTTCACATGACTTTAAAAAAAGTATCGTAATCTGTTTCGCTGAGTACTTGAAAAAAAGTATCGGTACTTGTACTTGATCTTAAAAAAGTGGTATCGGTGCAACCCTAATTTATACCATTGGTGAAGGATTGACACTACGGGTGTTTCAAAGCGTTGGGTGAAGGCTGAAGTGGAGTACTCGGAGTTGCTGACCTAGACTTTTTTCTGACCTTCCCAAGGTTCATACTTAATCCAGGTCAATGAGTACTGAGGTTAGAGGGTCAACAAAACAACAGGCAAATATCATTTTCAGATGGAATTTAGCAATAGCAACCCCCTATTCCTCTTGTGAAAGGTGGATTTTTTATTTCCTGTACTATTCTCCCTCATAAATGTATTATGCCAATAGACATGTATTGTGTGTAGCGCGTTCACAACAACACAAAGCAGAACACAAACAGTTTGTGTTGTGATATGTTAATGATTCATGCCAGCTGTTTTCTAAGCATTCAAATAATGAGCACATTCTAAAATAGGAACTCAAATCTAGGACTATGCAAAGTCCTAATGTGCCAGATATGGAATGCTGAGAATGTCTGTGTGGATTGCAGGCCTTTCACGCCTCATGCCAATTAAACGCAGCATCTAAATCTTACAAGCACATTCTCTTCGTTTGACTCCTGACACTCACTGGGTTCATAGTGAGTTCAATATTGCAAAGTTTGCATAAATTATTATTATACAGAATTTATATAGCGCCAATAGTTTGCACAGCATGAGGGTAGACAGTACAATTACAATACAATTTAATCCAGGAGGATTCAGAGGGCCCTGCTCGTTAGAGCTTACAATCTGCAAATACAATATCAACATTAGGGATGAGCTGAACACCCCCCAGTTCGGTTCGCACCATAACCTGCGAACGGACCGAAAATTTGCATGAACGTTAGGAGCCCATTGACGTCTATGGGACTCTAACGTTCAAAATCAAAAGTGCTAATTTTAAAGGCTATTTTGCTTGGTATTGTCCTAAAAATGGTTTGGGGACCCGGGTCCTGCCCCAGGGGACGTGTATCAATGCAAAAAAAAACTTTTAAAAATTGCTGTTTTTTCGGGAGCAGTGATTTTAATGATGCTTAAAGTAAAAAAAAAAAAAAGTGAAATATTCCTTTAAATATCGTACCTGGGGAGTGTCTATAGTATGCCTGTAAAGTGGCATGTGTTTCCCGTGCTTAGAACAGTCCCTGCACAAAATTACATTTTTAAAGGAAAAAAAGTCAATTAAAACTGCTTGCGGCTTTAATGTAATATCGGGCCCTGGCAATATGGATGAAAATCAGTGGGACAAACGGCATGGGTACCCTCCAGTCCATTACCAGGCCCTTTGGGTCCTGTATGGATATTAAGGGGAACCCCACACCCAAATTAAAAAAAGGAAAGGCGTGGGGCCCCCAGGCACTATATACTCTGAACAGCAGTATACAGGCGGTGCAAACAAGACAGGGACTGTAGGTTTGTTGTTAAGTATAATCTGTTTGTAATTTTGAACTGGTACATTTTTAAAGTGTAGCTCCAGCCAAAAAATCTGTTTTTAAGCTTTTTGGAAAACATAGGGAAGGGTTATCAGAAGAATTCACCTCACTTTTTGTCCCATTGACAAATGTTTTTTGAAAATTTGGGTTTTTTAGTGAAACAAGGATTGGTGATAAAGCATCAGTGGAAATGAGAAAAGATTTCCCCATATTAACTCTTACAGGAGAGAATTTCCCTTCCTATGGGGTAGATTTCATCTCACTTCCTGTTGTCTCCTTCCATTTACAAGTAGGAGTCGTTTGTAAGTTGGATGTTTGAAAGTAGGGGCCTGCCTTATATACTCAGCAGAAATTTGGGCCTTAGGTGTTGTTGTGGCCTCAACACTGTAAGCCCTCACAGGGCCCTGCTATGAAATATTAGATCAAGAATTGTAATTACATGCCCCTGTTAAACAGGGACAGAAAAATTGGGCCTTTGGTGATGGTGGTGGTGGTGCTGGTGCCACAACACTGTAAATCCTCACAGTTACTCTTGGTGGGCGCTGGAACGGGCCCTGCTGTGAAATATTAAATCAAGAATTGTAATTACATGCCCCTGTTGAACAGGGGCTGAAAAATTGGGGCTTTGGTGGTGGTGTTGGTGCTGGTGCCACAACATTGTAAGTCCTCACAGTTAATCTTGCTGGGCGCAGAAACGTGCCCTGCTGTGAAATAATCAATCAAGAATTGTAATTACATGCCCCTGTTGAACAGGGCCAGAAAAATTGGGCCTTCGGTGGTGGTGGTGCTGGTGGCACAACACTGTAAGTCCTCACAGTTAATCTTGGTGGGCGCAGAAACGGGCCCTGCTGTGAAATATTAGATCAAGAATTCTAATTACATGTCCCTGTTGAACAGGGGCTGAAAATTTGGGCCTTAGCCACTGGTGCTGGTGTCACAACACTGCAACCCCTCACAGATACTCTAGTTGGAATGCAGGAATGAGCCCTGCTGCAAAAGAATTGCATCAAAAATTGTAATTACACGCCCCTGTTCAACAGGGGCTGAAAAACTGGGCCTTAGGCACTGGTGCTGGTGCCACAACACTGCAACCCCTCACAGATACTCTAGTTGGAACACAGGAACCGGCCCTGCTGCAAAAGAATTGCATCAAAAATTGTAATTACACGTCCCTGTTAAACAGGGGCTGAAAAATTGGGCCTTAGGCACTGGTGCTGGTGCCACAACACTGCAACCCCTCACAGATACTCTAGTTGGAATGCAGGAACGAGCCCCGCTGCAAAGTATTGCATCAAAAATTGTAATTACACGCCCGTTAAACAGGGGCTGAAAAATTGGGCCTTAGTCACTGGTGCTGGTGCCATAACACTGCAACCCCTCACAGATACTCTAGTTGGAGCGCAGGAACTAGCCCTGCTGCAAAGAATTGCATCAAAAATTGTAATTACATGCCCTTGTTAAACAGGGGCTTAAAAATTGGGCCTTCGGTGGTGGTGGTGCTGGTGGCACAACACTGTAAGTCCTCACAGTTAATCTTGGTGGGTGCAGAAACGGGCCCTGCTGTGAAATATTAGATCAAGAATTCTAATTACATGTCCCTGTTGAACAGGGGCTGAAAATTTGGGCCTTAGGCACTGGTGCTGGTGCCCCAACACTGCAACCCCTCACAGATACTCTAGTTGGAATGCAGGAATGAGCCCTGCTGCAAAAGAATTGCATCAAAAATTGTAATTACACGCCCCTGTTAAACAGGGGCTGAAAAACTGGGCCTTAGGCACTGGTGCTGGTGCCACAACACTGCAACCCCTCACAGATACTCTAGTTGGAACGCAGGAACGAGCCCTGCTGCAAAGTATTGCATAAAAAATTGTAATTACACGCCCGTTAAACAGGGGCTGAAAAATTGGGCCTTAGGCACTGTTACTGGTGCCACAACACTGCAACCCCTCACAGATACTTTAGTTGGAACGCAGGAACAAGCCCCGCTGCAAGGTATTGCATCAAAAATTGTAATTACACGCCCCTGTTAAACAGAGGCTGAAAAATTGGGCCTTAGTCACTGGTGCTGGTGCCACAACACTGCAACCCCTCACAGATACTCTAGTTGGAGCGCAGGAACTAGCCCTGCTGCAAAGAATTGCATCAAAAATTGTAATTACATGCCCTTGTTAAACAGGGGCTTAAAAATTGGGCCTTAGGCACTGGTGGCGGCGCCCAGAACCAAAAAATGTTCTTACAAGCTATCAGCATGATCATTGAGGAGGAAGAGGATAATTCACTCAGCATCAGCACAGGCAGCCTTTGAAGGGATCTGACATTTCCAGAAAAAATATTTGGTTACATAAGCATCAGGTGCTTGGTAGCTGGTGGTGATCCAAGACTGATTCATTTTTATGAAGGTCAGCCGATCGACCAAGTCAGTGGACAGACACACCCTGTGATCGGTTACAAAGCCTCCAGCAGCACTGAATGTGCGTTCTGAAAGAACGCTGGATGCAGGACAGGCCAGTAGCTCAATTGCATACTGTGCAAGCTCTGGCCAGTGATCCATCCTCAAGACCCAGTAACCCAGAGGATTTTTGGTGGGAAAGGTGTCCAAGTCAGATCTTGCCCCTAGGTATTCCTGCACCATGTAAAACAGATGCTGGCGATGGTTGCTGGAACCGATCATACCTTGGGACTGCGGACTAAAAAATTGCCTGAACGCATCAGTCAGATGGCCACCTTCTCCACCGCTCCTTCTTTGACTGACCGAAGCCTCAGCAACACGTTGTCCAGAAACAGGAGTTTGTAACCTCCCAGTCTCTGGGAACGCGTTGCACAGACCTTTCTGCAAGGCCTCCCGAAGATGTTTCATCCTCTGCTCCCTCTGCGATGGCAAGATAAGGTCCACAACCTTACCCTTGTAACGTGAATCAAGGAGGGTTGCCAGCCAGTATTGGTCCCTCTCCTTGATACCACGAATACGAGGATCCTTACGCAGGCTTTGCAGGATCAGGGAGGCCATGCAGCATAGGTTTGCTGAGGCATTTGGTCCGGAGTCCTCTGGGTCACTAAGGACGACATGGTTCGCAGCCACCTCCTCCCAGCCACGTACAAGTCCATGCCCTATTAGATTGTAAGCTCTTTTGAGCAGGGCCCTCTTAATCCTATTGTATTGTATTGTATTATAACTGTATTGTCTCCCTTTTATATTGTAAAGCGCTGCGTAAACTGTTGGCGCTATATAAATCCTGAATAATAATAATAATGCGTTTCTTGGGACTGATCCCTTAAAGACTGCTGCTGATGCTGAGTGCCAGGCTCCACCGCCATACTGACACAATCCTCCTCCTCTTCCTCCTCCTCCTCCTCTTCCTGTGTGATCGGCGGGCACGCAGGAACACTGTCTGGATAAAGGGGGCCTTGAGAGCTAAGGAAGTCCTCCTGTTCCTGCCTCTGTTCTGCCTCAAGTGCCCTGTCCATTATTCCACGCAGCGTGTGCTCCAACAGGTCGGACAAGGGGGACAGTGTCACTGATGCATGCACTGTCACTGCTCACCATCCTCGTGGCCTCCTCAAATGGTGACAGGACAGTGCATGCATCCCTGATCATGGCCCACTGGCGTGGGGAAAAAAAAAACAAGCTTCCCTGACCCTGTCATGGTGCCATAGTCGCACAGGTACTCATTGATGGCCCTCTGCTGCGTGCAGCCGCTGCAGCATGGCCAACGTTGAGTTCCACCTAGTGGGCATGTCACAGATTAAGCAGTTCTTGGGCAGGTTAAACTCCTTTTGGAGGTCTGCCAGCTGAGCACTGGCATTATATGACCGGTGGAAATGCACACAGACTTTCCTGGCCTGCCTCAGGACATCCTGTAAGCCCGGGTACCTGCCCAAGAACCGCTGCACCACCAAGTTAAGGACGTGAGCCAAACAGGGCACATGGGTCAGTTGTCCCTGTCGGAGGGCAGAGAGGAGGTTGGTGCCATTGTCGCAAACCACCATTCCTGCCTTAATTTGGCGTGGCTTCAACCACCTCTGAACCTGCCCCTGCAGAGCTGACAGAACCTCTGCCCCAGTGTGGCTCCTGTCCCCCAAGCACACCAGCTCAAGCACCGCATGGCATCTTTTGGCCTGCGTACTTGCGTAGCCCCTTGAATGCCTACGGAGCACCGCTGGTTTCGAGGACAAAGCACAGGAAGAGGCCATGGAGGAAGAAGAAGAGGAGGGGGTGGTGGAGAGAGGTGTGTCACAATCATTAGTAGTGGCATTTTGGTGGCATGTTGGCAGAACATCCTCCAACACTACTGCACCTTGTCCTGCATCCTTCCCAGCTGCCAGCAGAGTGACCCAATGCGTCGTGTAACTTAGATAACATCCCTTTCCATGCCTTCTGGACCATGAGTCAGTGGTAATATGCACCTTACCGCTGACCGCCCTGTCCAGCGAGGCCAAGACATTGCCTTCCACATGCCGGTAGAGAGCCGGAATCGCCTTCCGTGAGAAAAAGTGGCGTTTGGGTACCTGCCACTGAGGAACCGCACATTCCACAAACTCACGGAAGGGGGCAGAGTCTACCAACTGAAAAGGTAGCAGTTGAAGTGCTAGCAATTTTGCCAAGCTAGCATTCAACCGCTGGGCATGTGGATGGCTGGGAGCGAACTTCTTTTGGCGGTGCAGCAGCTGGGGCAGGGAAATTTGCCTGGTACAATCTGACGTCGGTGTACCGAAAGCAGATTGCCCACAAGTACTTGGCTGTGACACACCTAATTCTACACCTTCATTCCTCTCAGTGCAAGTCTCAGAGAGGACTGAAGGTATAATGGGGTTGGAGATTTCAGCTGATGAGGAGCAAGGAGAGGTCCTCTTTGTTCTTTGGTGTGGGTCTTTTAGATATGCTTGCCAACGAACTGCATGGCAGGTCAACATATGTCTGGTCAAGCATGTGGTGCCCAAGCGGGAGATGTTTTGGCCACGCGAGATACGCTTGAGACATATGTTGCAAATAGCAGCGGTGCAATCTGATGCACTCGTCTTAAAAAAGGCCCACACCAAAGAACTTTTGGAATGACGCGCAGAGACAGCAGCGCCCTGCACATGCAGAGCTTTGCGGTGTGATGCAGTCAGTGTGTTGCCCTTAGGCTGGCCCCTGGAGGGCATCCTGCCTCGGTGATGTGCTTCCTCCTCCTCTCTCCTATCAGGCACCCACATTGAGTCAGTGACCTCATCATCCCATCCCTCCTCATAACTGGAGCAAACTTGGCAGTATGCTGCAGCAGGGGGAGCATGACTGCCAGATTGCTGTCCTTCTTGGACACCCCCTCTGTCCGTGCTCATGTTACTGCCTTCATCTAGCTCAGTATCATCATCAGAGCCTTCTAAACGCTGGGCATTCTCCTGGAGCATGTACCCAACACTGTGGTCAAACAGTTCGAGGGACTCCTCAGGAGGACATGGGGTGGCTAGGGAAGGAGTCACTGATGCCATTGAGCCGAGGGAAGAGGCCGCCTTGGCAGCTGCTTTGCCAGACAAAGTACCCTGAGAATGAATGAGGGAGGATGAGGAGGGTGAGGACGGCTTGGTCATCCACTCGACCAAGTCTTCCGCATGTTGCGGCTCAACGCGGCCAGCTGCCAAAAAAAAGGCCACTCCTTGTTGGCCTTCCAGACATACTAATGGCCTGTAGCTGCACTAAGCTGGGATAACGTGTAAATAATTTAGCTGCCTGCAGTAGTGATGGGATCAGGAAAACACCACCAACCTTTTACAGGTAGCTTTAGCTGAACAGTTCAGAGGTCGCACTACACTAACGTGTAAATAATTTAGCTGCCTGCGGGAGTGATAGGATCAGGAAAACACCACCAACCTTCTACAGGTAGCTTTAGCTGAACAGTGCAGAGGTCGCACTACACTAACGTGTAAATACTTTAGCTGCCTGCGGTAGTGATAGGATCAGGAAAACACCACCAACCTTCTACAGGTAGCTTTAGCTGAACACTGTGCAGGGGTCGCACTACAATAACGTGTAAATACTTTAGCTGCCTGCGGTAGTGATAGGATCAGGAAAACACCACCAACCTTCTTCAGGTAGCTTTAGCTGAACACTGTGCAAAGGTCGCACTACACTAACTTGTAGCTTTAGCTGAACACTGTGCAGAGGTCGCACTACACTAACTTGTAGTTTTAGCTGAACACTGTGAGGAGGTCACACTAAACTAACTTGTAGCTTTGAGGAGGACGCTGTGAGGAGGATGCACTACACTAACTGTAAATAGTCTGGCTGCCTGACTGTGGTACTAATAGGATCAAAAGAACTCCAGCAATTTTCTTCAGGTAGCTGTAAATACTGTAACAAGACAAGCCTGCCTGTCAGTAGGAAGATAACAGGAACGGATCTAGCTAAACTGAATACAGTGTATATATATATATATATATATATATATATATATATATATATACACAACACCTGGGATGCATATATATATACACAATACACTGTAAGTGCAGCTAACTGACTGACTGCCCTGCCTAATCTATCTAACTCAAATGAAATGACACTGTGTCTCTCTCTCTCTCTATCTCTCAGCACGCCAGAACACACTACACAGGGCCGCCGTGCAGGCGGCCTTATAAAGTGTGGGGCGTGTTCTAAACCCCCTGAGCCATAATTGGCCAAAGCCACCCTGGCTTTGGCCAATTACAGCTCTCTCTACTGACGGTGCTGTGATTGGCTAAGCATGCGGGTCATAGTGCATGCTTGGCCAATCATCAGCCAGCAATGCACTGCAATGCCGCAGTGAATTATGGGCCATGACGCGCCAAACAAATTTGGCGCGAACGGCCCATATCGTTCGCAATCCGACGAACGGTCGAACAGACGATGTTCGAGTGGAACGTGGGTTCGACTCGAACATGAAGCTCATCCCTAATCAACATAAAGAACAGATTTATATTGTAATAGAAAAGGGCAATAGAGTATGTTACTTTATATAAATTGACTGCTAATAACATGCAATTATGGTATATTCAGGGCTGCCATTAAAAATCATGGGCCTTATATTGTACAGCTTACCTGATAGGACAGCCACCAGGATATGCTATGGCCTCCAAAAGGTTCCATCCAGGATCAAGTTGTAAGCTTTTGCTGGTGGGGGGCACTCTATCTCGCCAGCAATAGCTGTGGTTCTGTGTATGCACATGTTTAACCCTTTTGTTACTGGACGGGGAATAGCTGGAATCTTGGCATGCTACTGGCCAAGGGGAAGATGCCCTCTCCTCTTTCCACATCTCAACAATTTTGTGTTACATTTTAGCAGAAAGAATGTCAGAGCGGACCAAGGATAACATCAGAGGGGAGCAGTGCAGAGTGGGGGCTCGGCCGCCACAGGGGGACAGCCAGGCCCACCTGCTGTCCTGATGTACCACAAGCTACTTCCTGTACCCCCCTATTAGAAGCCCTGGTTAACATATACAGTTGTGCTCAAAAGTTTGCATACCCTGACAGAAATGTTGACATTTTGGCATTGATATTGAACATATGACTAATCATGCAAAACAAATTATTTTATTGAAGGATAGGGATCACATGAAGCCATTTATTATCACATAGTTTTTTGTCTCCTTTTAAAATCATAATGATAACAGAAATCACCCAAGTGGCTCTGATCAAAAGTTTACATAAACTGGAATGTTTGGCATGGTACAGACACAGAAGGTGGCACACACAGGTTAAAATGGCAATTTAAAGTTAATTCTCACATTTCTGGCTTTTTAAATAACAATTATTGTCTGTGTATAAATAGTCAATGAGTTTGTTAGCTCTCACTTGGATGCCCTAAGCAGGCTAGACACTGAGCCATGAGGAGGTAGAAAAGAACAGTCAAAAGACCTGCGTAACAAAGTAATGGAACTTTATAAAGATGGAAAAGGATATAAAAAGATACCCAAAGTCTTGAATATGCCACTGTACTGTTTAATCCCTTATTAAGAAGTGGAAAATTCGGGGCTCTTTTGATACCAAGCCAAGGTCAGGTAGACCAAGAGAGATTGCAGCCACAACTGGCAGAAGAATTGCCCAGGATACAAAGAAAAACCCATAGGTAACTTCAGGAGAAACTTCCCAGTTTCTTTTCTGCTTGGACACTATCTGGATAGGATCGTGTTCTAAGAGATAACCATTGTCTAACCTAGTAGAAGCTGCGAAATATGCTATGGCCATTGGATGTGTAACCCGGAGAAAGAGCACCTAAATATCTTTACTCCATGCATGGATAGGCACACTTGGTTGCCATGCTGTAGGATTTCCAGAATAGTAGTAAGACTTTTGAATGTCAACTGCTAGCTTATTGATGCTTTGGTCATCCTTCCTTACCACCTCATGTTGCTTTTTGTCTGACATACCTTCCTAGCTTATCCTATCACCATCCGAATTCATTCTGTTCACAATTCTGAAGCTTCATGCTGCCTGCTTCTTCATTCAGTTCCAACCTCACCAGTCCCCAGTCACCAGTTTCCTCCTTCCCCATCCTGCTAAAGCATCACCGATCCCCACTGCCTTCTATCCCATTCTGCTCCAGTGTTACTGATCCATTTCCCATCTAACTTCAGTGTCTCTGAAACCCACCGCTCTGTGTCTCTGAAACCCACTTCTTCCAATCTCGAAGTAGAGCCACTGATCCCTACTTCTTCCTGACCTATCTTGCTCAACATGGCTGAATCCCACAAATTAGTGAAGTGTCATTTAAGACCCATACACACGGGCCGAATATTGGGCGGTATCAGCCAGTATTCAGCCCATGCATACGGCAGCCAGTCCGACAGAAGCCAGGTGCTTGGGGCAAGACCGGAAAAGGTCTACAGATTAGCATCCGATCAGTACTCTCAGCCAATGACTGAGAGCGCTGACCGGTTGGCAGGGGACCATCCCCTTGTCAGAACACATTAGCTCAATGGGGGAGATTGCTGTACTAACATTGGATTGTTAGTACAGCAGCCCCTCCCATTCTCTACAGTTTTTTTTTTTATTAGCCTGCTGGGTTGAACAAAAACACTTCTTGTGTGTACCAGGCTTATTCCCTGCTACCTGATTTATAGTTTTCCTGCATTACAGATTCCTGTCACATCCTGCCCCAGCATCACTGATTTCATAGTTACATAGTTACATAGTAGGTGAGGTTGAAAAAAGACACAAGTCCATCAAGTCCAACCTATGTGTGTGATTATGTGTCAGTATTACATTATATATCCCTGTATGTTGCGGTCATTCAGGTGCTTATCTAATAGTTTGTTGAAGCTATCAATGCTCCCCGCTGAGACCACCGCCTGTGGAAGGGAATTCCACATCCTTGCCGCTCTTACAGTAAAGAACCCTCTACGTAGTTTAAGGTTAAACCTCTTTTCTTCCATTGCCTTCTTTCACATTCCCCTCCAGCATCACTGATCCTTGCTTCTCTCCCATTCTGTTGCAATGTCACTGATCCCTACCTGATAACCTTTGCTTCCACTTTTATACAGCTACTACCTGCTAAGGATTTCTTACCTTTCGCTCCTAAGTCCCTAATTACGCATACAATGTCCAAAAAATTGTGTGAGAACATTTTTCTGTCTGAGAAAAACCAGCAATCTCCATATTGGAAAAAACTGAAGCCTACTGTAATTGATTAATTGCAAACTTGGTGTCAGTTCAAGTACACTCTATAAAAGCATCCCTGATGTTTGCTTAAGTACGTTGATTGTGAAGAGTGGATGGGCTCTATTGTGAGCACACTAGAGATTAGAAAATGTAATATATTTTATTATAAATAACATTTTAGTCTTTTTTTATGTTAGAATTTATATATTTGTAGATTCACTATTGTTTTATGTAGCTCTGAAACAAAGGTAGCCTGTGTGTGTGTATCTATCTATCTACAGTATATATATATATATATATATATATATATATACACAGTGGGGGAAATAATTATTTGATCCCCTGAGGATTCTGTAAGTTTGCCCACTTACAAAGAAATGAACAGTCTATAATTGCTATCATATGTGTATTTTAAAATGATAGAGACAGAATAGCAACTAGAAATCCAAAAAAAACCACATGGTGCAAATGTTATAAATTGAGTTGCAGTTTAGTGAGTAAAATAAGTGTTTGATCCCCTCCCAACCAACAATAATTCTGGCTCCCACAGACTGACTACAGTATGTGCTCATGTGGTACACAGATTAGTCCTGTTAATTTAAGAAGGTGCTCCTAACGACAACTTGTTATGTGTATAAAAGACACCTGTCCACAGAATCTCTTTCTTCCATTCAAACCTCACCATCATCGG
Source organism: Aquarana catesbeiana (assembly GCF_042186555.1). Lineage (NCBI taxonomy): Eukaryota > Metazoa > Chordata > Amphibia > Anura > Ranidae > Aquarana > Aquarana catesbeiana. Next base: position 257,755,890 of record NC_133327.1, on the reverse strand, counting down.
CAAGACCAAAGCGCTGTCAAAGGATGTCAGGGACAAGATTGTAGACCTGCACAAGGCTGAAATGGGCTACAAGACCATCAGCAAAAGGCTTGGTTAGAAGGAGACAACTGTTGGAGCGTTTATTCGCAAATTGAAGAAATACAAAATAACAATGAATCGCCCTCGGTCTGGAGCTCCATGCAGGATTTTGCCTCATGGGGTAAGGACGATCATGAGAAAAGTGAGGGTTCAACCCAGAACTACACGGGAGAAGCTTGTGAATGATCTCAAGGCAGTTGAGACCACAGTCACCAAACAAACCATTGGCAACACAATACACCGCCATGGATTGAAATCCTGCAGGGCCCGCAAGGCCCCCCTCCTCAAGAAGGCAGATGTACAGGCTTGTCTGAAGTTTGCCATTGAACACTTAAATGATTCAGAGAAGGATTAGGAGAAAGCGCTGTGATCAGATGAGACCAAAATTGAGCTCTTTGGCATTAACTTGACTTGCTGAGTTTGAAGGTAGAGAAATGCTGACTATGACCCTAACAACACCATCCCTACAGTCAAGCATGGAGGTGGAAACATTATGCTTTGGGGCTGTTTCTCTGCTAAAGGCTGCCTTTGCCACATTGAGGGGCCAATGGATGGATGTAATGTAATATCTTGGATGAGAACCTTCTTCCCTCATCCAGAACACCGAAGATGGGTTGTGGATGGGTCTTCCAGCATGGCAATAACCCAAAACATACTGACAAGGCAACAAAGAGGTGGCTCAAGAAGAAGCATATAAGTGTCATGGAGTGGCCTAGACAGTCTCCAGACCTTAATCCTATAGAAAATTTATGGAGGGAGCTGAAAATTCGAGTCGCCAAGCAACAGCCAAGAAACCTTAAGGATTTAGAGAGGATCTGTAAAGAACAGTGGACCAAAATCCCTCCTGAGTAGGGATGAGCCGAACACCCTCCTGTTCGGTTCGCACCAGAACATGCGAACAGGAAAAAAGTTGGTTCGAACACGCGAACACCGTTAAAGTCTATGGGACACGAACATGAATAATCAAAAGTGCTAATTTTAAAGGCTTATATGCAAGTTATTGTCATAAAAAGTGTTTGGGGACCTGGATCCTGCCCCAGGGGACATGGATCAATGCAAAAAAAAAGTTTTAAAAACAGCCGTTTTTTCAGGAGCAGTGATTTTAATAATGCTTAGTCAAACAATAAAAGTGTAATATCCCTTTAAATTTCGTAGCTGGGGGGTGTCTATAGTATGCCTGTAAAGGGGCGCATGTTTCCCATGTTTAGAATAGTCTGACAGCAAAATGACATTTCAAAGAAAAAAAGTCATTTAAAACTACTCGCGGCTATTGCATTGCCGGTCCGACAATACACATAAAAGTTTATTGATAAAAATGGCATGGGAATTCCCCACAGGGGAACCCCGAACCAAAATTTAAAAAAAAAATGACGTGGGGCTCCCCCTAAATTCCATACCAGGCCCCTCAGGTCTGGTATGGATATTAAGGGGAACCCCGGCCAAAATTTTTTTTAAAAATGACGTGAGGGTCCCCCTAAATTCCATACCAGACCCTTCAGGTCTGGTATGGATTTTAAGGGGAACCCCGCGCCAAAATAAAAAAAAAAAAACGGCGTGGGGTCCCCCCAAAAATCCATACCAGGCCCTTATCCAAGCACGCAACCTGGCAGGCCGCAGGAAAAGAGGGGGGGATGAGAGAGCGCCCCCCCCTCCTGAACCGTACCAGGCCACATGCCCTCAACATTGGGAGGGTGCTTTGGGGTAGCCCCCAAAACACCTTGTCCCCATGTTGATGAGGACAAGGGCCTCATCCCCACAACCCTGGCCGGTGGTTGTGGGGGTCTGCGTGCAGGGGGCTTATCGGAATCTGGAAGCCCCCTTTAACAGGGGGACCCCCAGATCCCGGCCTTCCCCTGTGTGAAATGGTAAGGGGGTACTACCATTTCACTAAAAAACTGTCAAAAATGTTAAAAATGACAAGAGACAGTTTTTTACAATTCCTTTATTTAAATGCTTCTTCTTTCTTCTTTCTTCTTTCTTCTATCTTCCTTCATCTTCTTCTTCTGGTTCTTCTGGCTCTTCTGGTTCTTCCTCCGGTGTTCTCGTCCAGCATCTCCTCTGCGGCATCTTCTATCTTCTTCTCCTCGGGCCGCTCCGCACCCATGGCATGGGGGGAGGCTCCCGCTCTTCTCTTCATCTTCTTCTCTTCTTCATCTTCTTCTCTTCTTCATCTTCTTCTCTGGGCCGCTCCGCATCCATGCTGGCATGGAGGGAGGCTCCTGCTGTGTGACGTGTCTCCTCTTCTGACGGTTCTTAAATAACGGGGGGTGGGGCCACCGGGTGACCCCGCCCCCTCTGACGCACGGTGACTTGACGGGACTTCCCTTTGATGTCACGGGGAATGCCACAGGGAAGTCCCGTCATGTCCCATGCGTCAGAGGGGGGCGGGTCACCGGGTGGCCCCGCCCTCATTATTTAAGAACCGTCAGAAGAGGAGATGCGTCACACAGCGGGAGCCTCCCACCATGCAATGAAAGGATGCGGAGCGGCCCGGAGAAGAAGATGAAGAAGAGAAGAAGAGAAGAAGAGAAGAAGATGAAGAAGAGAAGAAGATGAAGAGAAGAGCAGGAGCCTCCCCCCATGCCATGGGTTGCGGAGCGGCCCAAGGAGAAGAAGATAGAAGACGCCGCGGAGGAGATGCTGGACGAGAACACCGGAGGAAGAACCAGAAGAGCCAGAAGAACCAGAAGAAGAAGATGAAGGAAGATAGAAGAAAGAAGAAGCATTTAAATAAAGGAATTGTCAAAAACTGTCTCTTGTCATTTTTAACATTTTTGACAGTTTTTTAGTGAAATGGTAGGGCCCCCTTACCATTTCACATGGGGGGGAGGGCCGGGATCTGGGGGCCCCCTTGTTAAAGGGGGCTTCCAGATTCCGATAATCCCCCTGCCCGAAGACCCCCACAACCACCAGCCAGGGTTGTGGGGATGAGGCCCTTGTCCTCATCAACATGGGGACAAGGTGTTTTGGGGGGCTACCCCAAAGCACCCTCCCAATGTTGAGGGCATGTGGCCTGGTACGGTTCAGGAGGGGGGGGCTCTCTCTCGTCCCCCCCTCTTTTCCTGCGGCCTGCCAGGATGCGTGCTCGGATAAGGGTCTGGTATGGATTTTTGGGGGGACGCCTTTTTTTTTTAAATTTTGGCACGGGTTACCCTTAAAATCCATACCAGACCTGAAGGGTCTGGTATGGAATTTAGGGGGACCCCCACGTCATTTTTTTTTTTAATTTTAGCCGGGATTCCTCTTAATATCCATACCTATTTTGGTTCGGGGTTCCCCTGTGGGGAATTCCCATGCCGTTTTTATCAATGAACTTTTATGTGTATTGTTGGACCGGCAATGCAATAGCCGCGAGTAGTTTTAAATGACTTTTTTTCCTTTGAAATGTCATTTTGCTGTTAGACTGTTCTAAACATGGGAAACATGTGCCCCTTTACAGGCATACTATAGACACCCCCCAGCTACGAAATTTAAAGGGATATTAATCTTTTAATGTTTGACTTTAAGCATTATTAAAATCACTGCTCCTGAAAAAACGGCCGTTTTTAAAACTTTTTTTGCATTGATCTATGTCCCCTGGGGCAAGACCCTGGTCCCCAAACACTTTTTATGACAATAACTTGCATATAAGCCTTTAAAATTTGCACTTTTGATTTCTCCCATAGACTTTTAAAGGGTGTTCCGCGGCATTCGAATTTGCCGCGAACACCCCAAATTGTTCGCTATTCGGCGAATAGCCCCCTGGGGCAGGACCCTGGTCCCCAAACACTTTTTATGACAATAACTTGCATATAAGCCTTTAAAATTTGCACTTTTGATTTCTCCCATAGACTTTTAAAGGGTGTTCCGCGGCATTCGAATTTGCCGCGAACACCCCAAATTGTTCGCTATTCGGCGAACTTGCGAACAGCCGATGTTCGAGTCGAACATGAGTTTGACTCGAACTCGAAGCTCATCCCTACTCCTGAGATGTGTGCAAACCTGGTCAGCAACTACAAGAAACATCTTACCTCTGTGCTTGCCAACAAGGGTTTCTCTACCAAGTACTAAGTCATGTTTTGCTTGGTTATCAAATACTTATTTTAATCACTGAACTGCAACTCAATGTATAACATTTGAATCATGTGTTTTTTCTGGATTTTTGGCTGATATTCTGTCTCTATCAAGTAAAATACACCTATGATAAAAATGATAGACCCTTAATTTCTTTGTAAGTGGGCAAACTTACAAAATCTGCAGGGGATCAAATAATTAGTTTCCCCACTGTACACACACACACACATATATATATATATATACAGTATCTCACAAAAGTGAGTACACCCCTCATATTTTTGTAAATATTTTATTCTATCTTTTCATGTTGTGACAACACTGAAGAAATGACACTTTGCTACAATGTAACACTAGTGAGTGTACAGCTTGTATAACAGTGTAAATTTGCTGTCCCCTCAACACACAGCCATTAATGTCTAAACTGCTGGCAACAAAAGTGAGTACACAAGTGAATATGATCAAATTGGGCCCCATTAGCTATTTTCCCTCCCCGGTGTCATGTGACTCATTACAAGGTCTCAGGTGTGAATGGGCAGCAGGTGTGTTAAATTTGGTGTTATCGCTCTCACTTTCTTATACTGCTCACTGGAAGTTCAACATGGCACCTCATGGCAAGAAACTCTCTGAGGATCTGAAATAAAAGAATTGTTGCTCTACATAAAGATGGCCTAGGCTATAAGAAGATTGCCAAGACCCTGCAAATGAGCTGCAGCACGGTGGCCAAGACCATACAGCAGTTTAACAGGGCAGGTTCCACTCAGAACAGGCCTTGCCATGGTCAACCAAAGATGTTGAGTGCACATGCTCAGCGTCATATCCAGAGGTCATATCCAGAGGTTGTCTTTGGGAAAAAGATGTAAGAGTGCTGCCAGCATTGCTGCAGAGGTTGAAGGGGTGGGGGCTCAGCCTGTCAGTGCTCAGACCATACGCTGCACACTGCATCAAATTGATCTGCATGGCTGTCGTCCCGGAAGGAAGTCTCTTCTAAAGATGATGCACAAGAAAGCCCACAAACAGTTTGCTGAAGACAAGCAGACTAAGGACATGGATTACTGGAACCAGTGGCATCACTAGGTTTGGTGTCACCTGGTGCAGTAAAACATGGTGTCTCCCCCCCTAATAATTTTTTCCCCATATAACACTGCATATATTGGCAACACTAGTGCTGTTAATAACACCTCCTTCTTTTTGGATGGTCCCATTACACAGTGAATGTATGAAAAAAAAATCTGCATTGTAACATTTAATCATGTGTGATGAATGTGTAGCCATAAATTGTTATTTATAATATTCTACTGTAATCAATCCCGTGGCAGTTATATTATACATAAATTAAGTTGTGCTAGGGTTACCTAAAATTCAACTTAGTAAAGCTGCTGACACAATATTGCTGGAAAACAATATAAGATATAACACTTAAAAGGTAAACAGTGCAGCGCTAAATAAAGGGAGCCTAGTAAAGACCGCTTTGTGATTTTTACTTACAGGTAAGCCTATAATAAAGCTTACCTGTAGGTAAAATGAATATCTCCTAAATGGGCACCGTTTACACCGTTTATGAGATATTCACACTATATGCATCCAGCGACGTCACTGGCGCATGCACTCTGAAGGTCTGGCATACTGTGCCGGACCTTCAGAGCACCATGATGTAACCAAGCTCTGCCCAAACTTTTCATTATCTGCTGTTCTCGGGGACAGATCCGATCCAGAGATCCCACTGTATGGCGATCTCTGGATTGGATCAGTCCCTGGGGACAGTAGATGATTTGACTGGGATTTTGGAACTGACCTGCTTGCTGGACCGGATCCTATTACAGCAGGGAAGATGGGAAGATGCTGTGACCTGTCGACAACAAGGCTTGTTGTTTGCTGGACTGTGGCGAATGACAACAAGGCTTGTTGTTTGCTGGACTGTGGCGCCAAGAGAAATGGCGTTCTCCATGTCTCTTGGCGTTGCCAGCTCTTATAAATCAATACTCTCTCTCTCTCTCTCTATATATATATATATATATATATATATATATATACACACACAGCACCAGCTCGGGGCCAGGGCCGGGTGGGCTGCTAGGTAAACTGTAGTACACCCACCCAATACGGCAGCTGGAGAGGAGAGAACAGTGTGCAGCCATGCCGCCCAATCGGAGATAGTAATACACATGTAACAGGTTTAGCAGCAGGGAAGTAGGAGGAGGAAGAAGGACACATACCAGGGCAGCGCGGCTGCAGTGCTGGAGATGTTCCAGCCAGGACAGCTGAAAAAAAATGCCAGGGCTTTCCTCACCCACGGGAGAGTCAGAATGGTGTCACCCCTCTAGCAGGTGTTACCCTGGTGCAGACCGCACTCCCCTAGTGACGCCACCGACAGGAACCATGTCCTGCAGTCTGATGAGACAAAGATAAACTTATTTGGTTAAGATGGTGTCAACCGTGTGTGGCGGCAACCAAGTGAGGAGTACATAGACAAGTGTATCTTGCCTACAGTCAAGCATATTGGTGGCAGTGTCATGGTCTGGGGCTGCATGAGTGCTGCCAGCACTGGGGGGCTACAGTTCATTGAGGGAACCATGAATGCCAACGTGTACTGTGACATACTGAAGCAGAGCATGATCCCCTCCCTTCGGAGACTGGGCTGCAGGGCAGTATTCCAACATGATAACGCCCCCAAACACACCTCCAAGATGACCACTGCCTTGCTAAAGAAGCTGAGGGTAAAGGTGATGGACTGGCCAAGCATATCTCCAGACCTAAACCCTATTAAGCATCTGTAAGGCATCTTCAAATGGAAGGTGGAGGAGTGCAAGGTCTCTAACATCCACCATGTCAGGGAGCTGTCAACAGGAGAAGGTCTTTAGAACCCAGCATCTGTCAGAGCACCAACAACAGGAGAAGGGCTCTAGGACCCAGCGTTCCCAGCAGCACATCACATGGGCCTTTATAAGGAAGTGAATCAGTGCTTGAACTTGCTGACTGATCTCAGCTTGTAACCTGTGTTCCTGGCTCCTGTGTTCCCTAGTTTCTGACCCGGCTTGTTCCCGACCTGTCTGCCTATCTCCAGTCCCTGACCCCAGCTCGTCTCACGGATACCCTCTGCCTGCTTCTTGTGCTAGACCCAGCTTCCACCTGACTTTGTCTGCTCTGCTTTAAACCTGGTTCTGATATTGGCTTGTGTTGACTACTCTTTTATCGCAGTGACTTTACAGACCCATCTCACCTCACAAGTGCCACCTGCCTGCAGACTCTGTTCATCACAACAGCAGCATTCCTGAACTGCAAGCAACTTCACAGGCGAATTGTGCTACTTTGTGCCCGACTCCTCCTGTCTCACCTTCAGGGGAGTCTGGAACTTAGCTGCAAAGCTCTTTCCATTAGCTCTCTCCATTGGCCTCTAGCACCTGGTACGTGATACACCAACTCCGTGATGTCATCATGGAGGGGTAGAAGAGGACTCCGGTGGCAACCTGTAAAGCTCTGGTGAACTCCATGCCCAAGAGGGTTAAGGCGCTGCTGGAAAATAATGGTGGCCACACAAAATATGGGCACTTGGGGCCCAATTTTGGCATTTTCACTTAGGGGTGTACTCACTTTTGTTGCCAGCGGTTTAGACATTAATGGCTGTGTGTTGAGTTATTTTGATGGGACAGCAACTTCACACTGTTATACAAGCTGTACACTCACTACTTTACATTGTAGCAAAGTGTCATTTCTTCAGTGCAGTCACATGAAAAGATAGAATAAAATATTTACAAAAATGTGAGGGGTGTGCTCACTTTGTGAGATACTGTGTGTATGTGTGTGTGTGTATATATATATAAAATGTATATCATGTTAAATGTTTGTAAACTTACAGAGAGATGCTATGTCAGCATTGTTCTTCTCAGTGGCAAATTCTAAAAACACCAACATGCTTGAACCCAACAGTGTGTGTAAATACCAATTAAAAGTGTCATACTGGCAAACTTGCCATCATCTGTCCACACTCTTCAAGTATTTCTGGCTGCCATCAGTTAGGCAGAAGCAATAAGTATTAAGAGTTGTTGGCCAAGATACAAACAGGGCAAACAAAAACTGCAAACAGCTGAACCCATACAGCGATGAAGAAGGTCATTCCAAAGCTCTACCTAGGTTTTTTCCAAAACTACTCAACTCAAATGTTATCTCCTAATTTAGCAAAAAGTTCTAGGCCTCCAGGAAAATATTTACATCTACAGCTCTGTGTATATTTCCCTTAATAATAAGGCTGCATGTACACTGTTGCTGGTAAACGGACGATTACACCCCTTTGATACTGAGGCGTTTTACAGACATTTTTGCGCTAAAAAAAAAATAGCGCCCCAGCCCCAGTGTGAATGTAGCCTTAGGAGCAGTCAGGCTTTTTTTCAGCTGCCCCTGAACTCTATGTTGTCTTATCAGTACATGTACACAGGGTCGTAGTCATTTCTAGGCAGTTGAGTTTAGAAGCATTTTTTGGAAAGCAAAAAAATGTGTTGAGGACGGATGTTCAGAGACATTTGAAATGCCAAATGCCTGTAACAGCTTGTAAACGCTTGTAAACATGGTAACTTGCGTTTAGCTGCGTTTTGTTTACAGGCATTTTAACACGGCAAAACGGACGTTTTTAAACATTGGTTACTATCTGTCAAGTTAAATCGTTCAGGAGAGGTTGTAAATCATCCCATGTACATCAAGCCTAAGGGTTTCAGTGAAGATAGGACAAACATTTAGAATCGATTCACACAGGAGCAACACGACTTCAACGCGACTTTGCAACGCGACTTTAACCCGACTTCAACACGACTTGTGGATCCGACTTTCAATGAACGGGGATCCGACTTGGATCCCCGCCACTGTGTTTGGTATGAATCTTTAGGGGGAACTCCGCGCCAAATTTTAAATAAAAATCCGGCATGGGTTCCCCCCCAGGGGCATACCAGGCCCTTGGGTCCGGTATGGATCTTGAGGGGAACCCCCCTACGCCGAAAGGACGGCGTGGGGGGTCCCCCCAATCCATACCAGACCCTTATCCGAGCACGCAGCCCGGCCGGACAGGAATGGGGGTGGGGACGAGCGAGCGCCCCCCCCTCCTGAGCCGTACCAGGCCGCATGCCCTCAACATGGGGGGGTTGGTGCCTTGGGGGAGGGGGGCGCGCTGCGGCCCCCCCACCCCAAAGCACCTTGTCCCCATGTTGATGAGGACAAGGGCCTCTTCCCGACAACCCTGGCCGTTGGTTGTCGGGGTCTGCGGGCGGGGGGCTTATCGGAATCTGGGAGCCCCCTTTAATAAGGGGGCCCCCAGATCCCGGCCCCCCACCCTATGTGAATGAGTATGGGGTACATGGTACCCCTACCCATTCACCTAGGGGAAAAAAGCGTCAATAAAACAAACAGTACACAGGTTTTTTAAAATAATTTATTAGGCAGCTCCGGGATCTTCTTCCGACTTCGGGGGTCCTCTTCCGACTTCGGGGGTCTCTCCGGCGTCTCCTCCCGGTGTCCGCATCTTCTGCCGGCTCCTCCGCTATCTTCTGCAGCTCAATTGCTAGCGGTGGTCCGGACTTCTGCCTTCTTCTTTTCTTCCAGAGATGTTGACACGACGCTCTCTCCAGCTGGAATGGTCTCTGAACGCTCCGCAACGGACTTATATAGGCGGTGACCCCGCCCCCTTATGAGGTCACTGTCCCAGGGCATGCTGGGGCTGTGCCGTCATAAGGGGGCGTGGTCATCACCCGGTGACCACGCCTCCTAAAACGTCACAGACCCAGCATGCCCAGGGACTGTGACGGCATAAGGGGGCGGGGTCACGGCCTATATAAGTCCCTTGCAGAGCGCACAGAAACCATTCTGGCTGGGGAGAGCGTCGTGTCAACATCTCTGGAAGAGAAGAGGGAAGAAGATGATCCAGAGGTCCGGACCACCGCTGGCAAAAGAGCGCCAGAAGATAGCGGTGGAGCCGGCAGAAGATGCGGACACCGGGAGAAGACGCCGGAGAGACCCCCGGAGTCGGAAGAAGATCCCGGAGCTGCCTAATAAATTATTTTAAATACCTGTGTACTGTGTTTTTTATTGACGCTTTTTTCCCTAGGTGAATGGGTAGGGGTACCATGTACCCCATACCTATTCACATAGGGTGGGGGGCCGGGATCTGGGGGCCCCCTTATTAAAGGGGGCTCCCAGATTCCGATAAGCCCCCCGCCCGCAGACCCCGACAACCAACGGCCAGGGTTGTCGGGAAGAGGCCCTTGTCCTCATCAACATGGGGACAAGGTGCTTTGGGGTGGGGGGGGCCGCAGCGCGCCCCCCTCCCCCAAGGCACCAAACCCCCCATGTTGAGGGCATGCGGCCTGGTACGGTTCAGGAGGGGGGGGGGGGCGCTCGCTCGTCCCCACCCCCATTCCTGTCCGGCCGGGCTGCGTGCTCGGATAAGGGTCTGGTATGGATTGGGGGGGACCCCCACGCCGTTTTTTCGGCGTAGGGGGTTCTCCTCAAGGTCCATACCAGACCCAAGGGCCTGGTATGCCCCTTGAGGGGGAACCCATGCCGGATTTTTATTTAAAATTTGGCGCGGAGTTCCCCTCAAGATCATTTGAGCACAAGTCGCATGCCGAAGTCGGATCATGCGAGACGGCGATCCGACTTCAATGATAGTCAATAGGCTGAAGTCGGATCAAAGTCGGATCCAAGTAGTACAGGGAGTACGCTCTGAAGTCGGAGCGACTTCAGTAGTGTCTATTAAGACGCTCCCATGCACTGTAATGTGAATCTCTTTCTGGGGCGACTTGGGGCGACTTGAGGGCTTACAAGTCGGATCCCAAGTCGCGGTAGTGTGAACCGAGCCTAAGGAAACCTTACCACAGGGTTTCTTTACTCTTTTGCTGCTACCCACCCATGTAGGTTTACCTTCCATCCATAAAATAGCTATTATTAACCAGATCTCGCTCAGAGTCCTGTGGCATTGCCCACATCCCTTGGGCAGCTTCTTGATCCAGTGTCTGCACCTGTGCTGCCACACAGCACAGCCACGAAGGATGATATCCTCTATTACCGGTATGGTACACAGTGGTGTTATCTTTCCATCCCCAGGCTGCTAATTGGACAGTGAATAAGCAACAGTAGATTGATTAGGTCATTTCTCTGCTCACTTTGCTTTCTTCCCCCATCACCATGTTCCTTGTCAGCACATTTGCATATAGAACAACTGATTGGCTTCCAGTGCTGCCCATCCCTTTCCACGGTACTTACACTAGTTGTAATAATAAAAATGAATGCAATGCTGAAATAATTTGTCTTGGATATCTACTTGAAACAGTGGCGGCTGGTGCTCAAAATTTTTGGTGGGGGTGCAAACAAACTGAAAAATTCTCAAAAAAAAACCCCAACAACATACAGGCAGGCAGCAAAATACAAAATTGTTAGACAAAATCTTTGACAAGAGTCCACACAAGGGTAAGCTAGAAGTGGGTCAGACAAAAGCCAGGTCAATAACAGGGCCAAGCAGATTCAGGATCAAGGATAACAGGAACTCAAGCTGAAACACCATTCAGCAATGATCTCATGCAGAGCCCTGGTTTAAATAGGCTGCCAGGTGCAAGTATCTGTGCGTTCATATGCAAGCTGTTGTGCACGTGTTCCTATGTGCATTGTTTCCCGCTTTGTTAGGCATCCATACCCAAAAACATGTGCACATTCATGGCATGAGCCATTTAATGGCTCTGCATATTTAGCAATATTGTAAAATGATGCCTTTTACAAAGGTGTGGATTGTCCAATTCCTATTAGGTTTGGGATAGAATGTAAGATTGCTGCTACAGTATAAACTGCAAAAAGAAAAGAGTAGCTCTACACCACTTTATACTACCCTTGCAGTAGAGTTTATTTCCACTTGTACTGTCAAATTTGAGGAAAACCCCTCTGCCAATCCCTCCACTGGCTTCCGCTCTCTCAACACAAAAAATTCAAAATACCAACAACAACATACAAAGCCAACCTTATCTCAAAACATCAACCAAACCATCCTCTTTGTACTTCCTAAGACCTCCTGCTCCCTAACTCCTGATTGTCTCCATGATTTCTCCAGAGCCTTTCCTTTCATCTGGAGCTCTCTATCTCATTCTAACTGACTATCTCTTAACCTTGTACACGCGGGCTGAATTTCGGGTGGCATCGGCTGGTTCAATAGAGGCCGGCTGACATTCGGCCTGTCTCTGTCGAAGGGGCATGGCCGAAAAAAGTCTGCTGATCAGCTCCCAATCAGCGCTCTCAGCTGAGAGAGCTGCCCAGTGTGTTCTAGCATGAGGGGGATCTCCCCTGCCAGCACACAATAGCACAACAGGGGAGATTACTGTACTAACACTGCATAGTTAGTACAGCGGCTCCTCCTGAGCTGTCAGGTTTTTTTTTTTTTTCATTCAGCTCTGCTAGTGTGTACTAGGCTTTACTCGAGACGGCTGGAGTCTTTTTCCGGGTTCGTGGGCTCCGGCGCTGTGATTGGCCGGAGCCGCGATAATGTCACTCCTGCATATGCGCGGTCATGGCACAGGGCCCTGAAGAAACGGCGCGATCGGCCGTTCTTTCAGTGTGCATGCCCTGATGAAATTGGCGGTAGTGTATATAGTAAATATCTCCTACAGTACCTACAGTACCTACAGGTAAGCCTTATTATAGGCTTACTAGTAGGTACAATTAAACAGGAAGACTTTACTTCCTCTTTAAGTTTGGACATATCTTTTAGACTCTCGCTTGTGACACAGTAACTAATGTATTTTTTGGGTACAGGCCCCCCCCGGAAAAATATTATCTATGGCCTGATCTTTGCAGACTATTTGGTTATTCCAGGTTTGGGGAAATATGTGAGTTCCTCCTAAGAAGCAGTACTTGAAACTTTGCAGTCAGGCCTGAACACTGTCACATGGGGAAAAAGAGGGCATTATCTACCCTGGGTACCTTCAGACATCATCCCACACAGAGCTTACACAGGTTCAAGACTTCAACTCCCACATAGGAAGGAAGCAGTGAGGAAAAGCAGGAAATGTGAGTATAAGAGCCCTTTCACACTGAGCCGCCCATAGCGTCGGCGGTAAAACGCAGCTATTTTTAGCTGCGTTTTACCGTCGGATTAGCGGCGCATTTCAGCCGCTAGTGGGGCGCTTTTAGAAAGCATTAAAACCGCCCGCAATGTGCCACAATAGCGACGTTTTGCCGGCGGTATCCCAGCGCTGCCCCATTGATTTCAATGGGGAGCAGCGGTGGAGGAGCGGTAAACACACCGCTCCTTCACCGCTCCAAAGAAGCTGCTGACAGGACTTTTCCTGACGTCCTGCCAGCGTAGCGCTCCGGTGTGAAAGCCCTCAGGCTTTCACACTGGAGACAATGCTGTAGCTGTTTGAGGGCGGATTGCAGGCATTATTTTTAACGCTATAGCGCCTGCAAAATGCCCTCGGTGTGAAAGGGGTCTTAGAAGGTAATGGGCACAGGGACATGCTTTACATAAGATGTAGGTGCTGGAAGAAATGGGAGAGATTTTGTGCAACCTACCTATGGCAGGAGTAACAAATTTGCCTCCCTTGTATTAAGATATACTGTACATAATGATCTTTTAAAAAAAAAAACAACTATACCATCTAAAGTGCTTTCTTATATACAGTGCCTTGAAAAAGTATTCATACCCCTTTACATTTTAAACATTTTGTCATGTTACAACCAAAAACATAAATGTATTTTATTGTGATTTAATGTGATAGACCAACACAAAGTGGCACATAATTGTGAAGTGGAAGGAAAATGATAAATGGTTTTCCAATTTTACAAATAAATATGTGAAAAGTGTGGCTTGCGTTTGTATTCAGCCCCCTTTACTCTGATACCCCTAACTAAAATCTAGTGGAACCAATTGTGGATCTAGTGGAACCGGGCCTCCGCTCTTGTGCCAGCGGAGGCCCGGACTTCTGGGCTTCTGGGCTTCTCTTCTTCTCTTCTTCCCATGTTGACACGACGGTCTCTCCGGCTGGAATGCTCTCTGAAAGTTCCCATGTGACTTATATAGGCGGAGACCCCGTCCCCTTATGCAGTCCCTGGGCATGCTGGGACTGTGACATTTTAGGGGGGCATGGTCACCGGGTGATGTTGACCACGCCCCCCTAAAATATCACAGTCCCGGCATGCCCAGGGACTGTGACGTTTTAGGGGGGCGGGGTCTCCGCCTATATAAGTCACACCTGTACACTCTCACCCCCCCTAACACCTGTACGCTCTAAGCCCCCCCCCCCCCACACACACACACACACGTACACAGGCACACACATATGTACACAGGCACACACACACACAAGTACACATGAACACAGGCACACACATGTACACATGCAAATAGGCACACATACATATGTACACAGACACACACATGCATGCACACACACACACGTACACCACCCCACCCCACCCCCGTTCCTCTTCAGTTGTACATTAGTCCTTACTTGGAAGGTGCTGTTCCTGGTCCCAGCTCCTGTGCAAAACACAGGATGGGTGCACATGCTGGAATTTACCAGAGGTGACAGCAAAGAGCCCGATGTCAGTGACACAGCAGCAGCTGCTGACTCACACACATTCTGAAAGCCAGCGTAGCCACGGAGCTCACATGCACCCCTCCCTGCCTTCTCTCATCCCCGCCAGACAGCCGAGCCCTTCTAGACTCTACAAGTGTGTGGGCTATACCCCCCTGATGGCGGCCCTGTTCATATGTTAGAATGGCCCAGTCAAAGTCCAGACCTAAATCCAAGACAAGACTTGAGAATCTGTAGCAAAATTTGAAAATTGCTGTTCACAGACGCTCTCCATCCAATCTGACAGAGCTTGAGCTATTTTGCAAGAAGAATGGGCAAAGATTTCACTCTTTAGATGTGCAAAGCTGGTAGAGACATCCCCAAAAAGACTTGCAGCTGTAGTTACAGAGAAAGGTGGTTCTACAAAGTATTGACTCAGGGGTGCTACATACAAATGCACGCCACACTTTTCAGATATTTATTTGTAAAAAAAATTGTAAAACCATTCATCATTTTCCTTCCACTTCACAATCATGTGCCACTTTGTGTTGGTCTATCACATAAAATCCCAATAAAATACATTTACGTTTTTGGTTGTAACACGACAAAAACGGAAAATTTATATCAAATACTTACCGTAATTTTCCTTTCCTGATGGACTCCATGGCAGCCTACGTATGGGTTAATCCTCTCATACCTCATAGGACCCCACTCCCATAAATTTTCGCTTCTAGACAGAGACCGTGTTCCGTAACTTAGCCTACTCCAGCAAATGGGAGGGAACTCCTGCTGCCATGGAGTCCATCAGGAAAGGAAAATTACGGTAAGTATTTGATATAAATTTTCCGTTTTCCTGACAGACTCCATTGCAGCCTACGAATGGGAAATAACTAGCCATACACACCCGGGTGGGTAATTGCTGGATAAAGAAAAAAAGGTTTAATTGGCACCATCAACAGATAATACGTGCAAACCAAAGTTAACCGTAGACAAAGAAGCCGGTTCTACACAATAGTGTGTCATAAAAGTGTTAATTGATGACCATGAGGCCGCTTTACAGATTACATGTGGAGACACATGTCGGGATGCTGCCCACGATGTAGAGATGCTCCTGGTAGAATGAGCGGTTACCGCCCCCGGAGGAGCCAAACCCTTAGACCTGTAAGCCCATTGAATAGCTTGAACGATCCATGCTGCGATGGTTCTAGAGGAAGCCCGTGAACCCTTGTTCTTGCCTTGAAAAAGAACAAACAGATGATCAGACTGGCGAAAAGAAGCTGTGGCTTCTAGGTATTGCTTTAGAATCTGCCCAACATCTAGAGGGTGAACATTAGAGTTCTCAGTAGATCTGAAAGTAGGGAGGACAATCTCCTGATTTTCATGGAAGATGGTTGTTACTTTTGGATTTGATCCTAACATGGGGATCAAGACAACTCGATCTGGGAAGAAGGTAAGAAAAGGTTCTTTGCATCCTAGAGAACCAATCTCGGAAACCCTCTTGGCCGATGTTATGGCCACTAGAAAGACCACTTTGAGAGAAAGCTCCCTAATTGATGATTGATCCATATGCTGTATCTCCTTTTCTGAGAAGAAATCCAAGACGATAGGAAGATCCCATTTAGAGAATCTTGGTCTTTTCTGAGGCCTAAGCCTTATTGCTCCCTTGAAGAACTGCCTTGTAAGGGGGTGTCTGGCCCATGATACGCCTGTGAAGGCTGAGATTGCCGAAACCTGGACCCGCAAGGAACTCACCGATAGGGACAGATCCAGGCCAGATTGTAGAAACCCAAGAATGTCCTGAATCCTTGGATTACAACAGGGACCATTGGAAGAAATCACATAGTCCACAAACTTCGCCCAGATCCTCTGATAAACTCTGTTGGTGCCCGCTCTTCTGGCATTCAACAATGTAGCAATAGCCGTACTTGGGTAACCTAGTGCTTCCAACCTTCTCCTCTCAACCTCCAGGCCGTCAGATGGAGCTGGCATGGGCAAGGGTAAAGAGACGCTCCCTGCAGCAGGAGATCTGGTCTGGACGGGAGAGGGAGCGGTTCTCGGTAACTGAGTTGCATCAGGAGAGGAAACCATGGCCTGTTGGGCCAGAACGGAACAACTGCCAGCACTTCGACATCCTCCCACCTGAGCCTCGAAAGGAAACGAAGAATGACTGGAACTGGGGGAAAGGCATAAGCCCTGTGGAATTTCCACTGGTCCGTCAGGGCATCCACTCCGAAGGCTTGGGGACAACGACACCTCGTGTAATATTTCCCCAGCTTGAAATTGCATGGGGATGCAAACAGATCTACTTCCGGCATCATCCCTAGAGACAGGAGCCAATTGAAAACTTCGGTGTGGAGGGACCACTCGTTGTTGTCCAGGGTGACTCTTGAAAGGAAGTCCGCTTGGACATTTTGAATTCCTGGGAGATAAACAGCGGATAGATTTGTTAAGTTCTTCTGGGCCCAGGACATGATCGGGCTTACTTCCCTCAGTAAGGAGAGACTGCGGGTGCCCCCCTGTCTCTTGATGTATGACACTGCGGTCATGTTGTCCAGTCTCAGGAGGACTGAGGCTCCTGATATCAGATGGAGGAAAGCTTGAAGGGCACGGAAGGCAGCTCGGAGCTCCAGGACATTTGAGACTATCCCTTGGGATGGGAAGTCCCACCTGCCTTGGGCTATCTCCGTCAGACATAGAGCGCCCCAACCTCTGTTGCTCGCATCCGTTGTCACTGTAATCCAGGAGACAGGTGCTATGGAATGACAATTGAGGAGGTTTTTCCGTAGCAGCCACCAGGGGAGGCCCTCCCGCATGGAGGTGGTTACCCGCACCAGATGGTCTCGAGACCCTGGATCCCATTGCTGGAGAAACCCCTTCTGAAAGGGCCGCATTTTCCATTGCGCCCACCTCACCATGGGGGCTGTGGCTACCATAGTGCCGATTATTTTGAGACACTGAGAGGCTCTGAGGAGAGTTGCTGACAATGCTAGGCGAATTCTCTCTCGAATTACCGGAATTTTCTCCAAAGGCAGAGAGATGGTGCTCTCCACTGTGTTGAATAGGGCTCAGAGGAATACTAGAGCTTGTGTCGGAACTAGGTGAGGTTTCTCTCTGTTCAATAGCCAACCGAACTCTGTCAGAGTAGATATAACTTGATCCCGATGAGACAATATCTGTTCCCTGTCCTGAGACAGTAGGAGTAGGTCGTCTAAATAATTGTGTAACCGAATGCCTTTGACCCGGATTAGAGCTACCACAGCCAATAAGAGCTTCGAAAACACTCGAGGCGATGTTGTGAGCCCGAATGGGAGACAAGTGAATTGGAGATGCCTCTGGCCTACTGCAAATCGGAGATACCTCTGGAAATCTTTTGCGATCGGCACATGAAAGTAGGCATCTTTCAGGTCTATGGAGACCAGCCAATCTCTTGGTTGTACTGTTTGACGGATTGTCAGCAGGGTTTCCATCTTGAATTTTTCCTTCTTGATGAAGGAGTTTAGATGTGTCAGGTCGATTACTGGTCTCCAAGAGCCATTCTTTTTGAGGACCATAAAAAGGGGGGAATAAATTCCAAGAAATCTTTCTTCTGATAGAACTTGAATGGCGGCCCCCTGGGCAATCAGCGAATCTGTATAAGATAGAAGAATTTGTCTTTTTTCTCCTGAGTGCGGAAGGACCGTAGGCACAAACCGGTGAATGGGTGGATTGATGAAAACCCAAGTGTGACCCGAGGAGACCGTTTTGACGGTCCAGTAAGCTTGAATCGAGGCTGCCCAGACGTGCTGATACCGGAGTAAACGAGCCCCTACTTGCACTACCTGGACAGGCGTCGTATCAAAAGGACTTGGAAGTCTCCCGACCACTTGACGGGGCTGACTTTGAGGATTTTTGGCCTGAAGGCTGGCCTCTCCTCCAGTTTTTCCTAAACTCCCGTCCAGGTCTGTATCGACGAGCATCTCTAGCGCGTTCTGGCTCTTGTCTGGGTTGAGTCCTTCTTTGGTTAAGGATACGACGGTCCTGGGGTAAGAATCCTGACTTGCCCCCAGTAGCACGGGAGATAGCAGAATCCAGTTTATTTCCAAAGAGTGAGGAGCCTTCGAAAGGAATCCTGCACCAGGCCTGTTTAGAGGCAGGGTCTGCAACCCATGGGCGTAACCAGAGGGCACGTTTTGCTGTAACTGACGAAAGCATGACACGTGCCACAAGACGAATAATGTCGATGGATGCTTCTCCCAGGAAGACCGAAGCCAGCTTCAGCTCATGTACTGGAGAGCTCTTGAATAAGTCCTCAGACACACTTCCTAAAGCTGCACCCACATCATCCGTCCAAGACTCCATAGCTTTCGACAAAGCTGCGAGGGCCAAAGCCGGTTTACAAGCCATCCCCGCCGTGATATAGATACGTTTTAAGTCCGTATCAATCTTCCTCTCCAGACCATCCTTGAAAGAGACGGTATCCTCTAGAGGGAGCGTAACATGTCTCACCAGCCTCATGAGAGCTGCATCGACAAGTGGGGCTGATTCAAGATGTTTTACTTCATCATTCTTGAAAGGATACATCTTTGCAATCTTGGAAATTAAAGAGTTTTTCCTATCAACTTTACCCCATTCATCCGAGATAATTTCACCCAGTTCACCCAGGAAGGGGAAGTTCGGGCGATCCTTCTTAAGGTGTTTAAAGTATTTCCTCTGTTTAGAGGGTGCTTCTACTGGTTCCTCCCATCTCAATGCGTCTTTAACCGCTCTGACCAACTGGGGAACAAGGGAGAAGTCAAAACCTGCACCAGGTTCAATTATCTCTGCTTCGCTGTCCGAGGACCACTTTCCTGACCAGAGCCTCCACTTGCTGGTCCTCAGCTCCTCTTTCCTTCGTGGCTCTCGAATAGCACAACTCACAGAGAGATTTACCCTCTGGGACCTGAGTTTTACATCCCCAGCAAGCTTTCCTCACAGAGCGGCTGGAATGGCGGGGGGAATAATGACTAGATTTAGACCTTGACCCCTCTTTGCGGTGTCTGGAAGATGACCTAGTACGTCTAGAACCTGACGTAGACTGGTGATGATGAGACCTAGACTGGTCTTTTTCTTTATGTGCCGATAGCTGTGGTTCAGACCTAGAAGGGCTGAAGGGGGAGAAAAGAATACTTTGTTCCTAAATAATACCCCAAACAATACAGGCAGAATGAAAATAAAAATACTTCATCCTACCTGCGGTGTAAGGGTTGGCCACTAGGGGGCGGAGACACATCCATGGCGACAGAAACAAAGAACTGCAAACACAATCAATAAGAAAACCAATAACTAACTATGTATACTTTCACTTTCTCTTTCCCCTATTTGGAGAAAGAGACCTAGACACAGGAAGGTACAGCAAAGCTCCTTACCTCAGAAGCCAGAAAGATGGACACAGGGAAGCCGCTGCCTGAGCGAAAGAGCAACCCAAACCATAGCTGTATGTGACAGCTATTTGAATCTGCCGCCTGTGATGACGTCATCGCGGCCACAGCGTCCCTACGCTGTGACCGACGCCGCTCCACGGCGCTCGCGCGCATGCGCAGTCGCCGTCATCACACGCGGACTGCGCAGGCGCGAACCAAGCCTCGATCTCAATCGAGACATCGCAGCTGCGCAGTCGGAGCGGGGAAGCGGCGGACTGGGACGCAGATGCGTTCCAGCCGCCATGGCCACTAGGAAAAAGCATTTTAGACAGAAACAACACACACAACAGGCTGCCAAAAAAAAATTCATAAACAAGAGAGCATACATTACCACGGCACCTGACGGGATCCATCCTGGAAATGGGAGCAAAGAGGAGCGCTCACCGCACGACCGGGGTAATAATAAAAGAGGCCTCCCGCTAATAGCTGGGACGATTGGCCGAGTTGCCGCTTCCCAGCCAATGGCCGGTATAATCAGCTCTTCCAGGCATCAGAATGAACCCCGTATGTCCGCCCTGCTAATAGCTGGGGAAGCTGGACTTCAATAAGACACCGCCATTATCAAACACGTGCGAACCACCAGGACTGGATCCACAAGACTTCATAAGGTAAGAGATACAGCTTGGTCCTAGGAGGAGGACAAAAAAGGAACACGGTCTCTGTCTAGAAGCGAAAATTTATGGGAGTGGGGTCCTATGAGGTATGAGAGGCGGGATTAACCCATACGTAGGCTGCCATGGAGTCTGTCAGGAAATGGAAAATTTCAAGGGGTATGAATACTTTTTCAAGGCACTGTAACTTTTTTGTGGATAGGACTTTTGAGATAGAAGCTTAATTGTGAAATAATACTCCAAGTCGATATACATAATTGCTGGTTATTCAGAGATTGTGCATTGTATAACTGTCTGTAGCAGGTGCTGTTGACAATTTGATATCTAATATGGCAATGTTGCATTGTTGCAATGCAAGTGCTCCCTAAGCCCAGTCTCTGTTACCCAATCACCCGTCTGTCACTAGAAAGTGTGAAAGCGTGAGACGTCTCAGATAACCTACAATCATAATTTAACTCTCCCACGGTATGACTTTTGTACAGGGCTGGACTGGGACAAAAATTTGGCCCTGGACTTTATCCAGACTTTAATTTTGAGTGTCCCCATCAGCACCCCCCTTACATCAGAGTGTCCCCATCAGCACCCCCTTACATCAGAGTGTCCCCATCAGCACCCCCTTACATCAGAGTGTCCCCATCAGCAGTCCCCTTACATTAGAGTGTCCCCATCAGCACCCCCTTACATCAGAGTGTCTTCATCAGCACCCCCCTTCCATCAGAGTGTCCCCATCAGCACCCCCCTTCACATCAGAGTATCCCCATCAGCACCTCCTTACATCAGAGTGTCCCCATCAGCACCCCCTTACATCAGAGTGTCTCCATCAGCACCCCCTTACATCAGAGTGTCCCCATCAGCACCCCCTTACATCAGAGTGTCCCCATCAGCACCCCATTCACATCAGAGTGACCCCCATCAGCACCCCCTACACATCAGAGTGGCCCCATCAGCACCCCCTTACATCAGAGTTACCCCATCAGCAGTCCCCTTACATCAGAGTGTCCCCATCAGCACCCCTTTACATCAGGGTGTCCCCATCAGCACCCCCTTCACATAAGAGTGTCCCCATCAGCACACCCCTTCACATCAGAGTGTCCCCATCAGCACCTCCTTACATCAGAGTGTCCCCATCAGCACCCCTTACATCAGAGTGTCCCCATCAGCACCCCATTCACATCAGAGTGACTCCCATCAGCACCCCATTCACATCAGAGTGACTCCCATCAGCACCCCCTACACATCAGAGTGGCCCCATCAGCACCCCCTTACATCAGAGTGACCCCATCAGCAGTTCCCTTACATCAGAGTGTCTCCATCAGCACCTCTTTACATCAGAGTGTCCCCATCAGCACCCCCCTTCACATCAGAGTGGCCCCATTAGCACCCCCTTACATCAGAGTGACCCCATCATCAGTTCCCTTACATCTGAGTGTCTCCATCAGCACCTCTTTACATCAGGGTGTCCCCATCAGCACCCCTTCACATAAGAGTGTCCCCATCAGCACCCCCCTTCACATCAGAGTGGCCACTTCAGCACCCCCTTCACATCAGAGTGTCCCCATCAGCACCCCCCTTACATCAGAGTGTTTCCATCAGCACCCCCTTACATCAGTGTCCCCATCAGCACCCCCTTACATCAGAGTGTCCTCATCAGCACCCCTTTACATCTGAGTGTCCACATCAGCACCCCCTTACATCAGAGTGTCCCCATCAGCAGTCCCCTTACATCAGTGTGTCCCCATCAGCAGACTCCTTACATCAGAGTGTCCCCATCAGCACCCCTTTACATCAGGGTGTCCCCATCAGCACCCCCTTCATATCAGAGTGTCCCCATCAGCACCCCCTTACATCAGAGTGTCCCCATCAGCACCCCCTACACATCAGAGTGGCCCCATCAGCACCCCCTTACATCAGAGTGACCTCATCACCAGTTCCTTTACATCACAGTGTCCCCATCAGCACCTCTTTACATCAGGGTGTCCCCATCAGCACCCCCCTTCACATCAGAGTGGCCACATCAGCCCCCCTTCACATCAGAGTGTCCCCATCAGCACCCCCTTACATCAGAGTGTTTCCATCAGCACCCCCTTACATCAGTGTCCCCATCAGCACCCCCTTACATCAGAGTGTCCTCATCAGCACCCCTTTACATCTGAGTGTCCCCATCTGCACCCCCTTACCTCAGAGTGTCCCCATCAGCAGTCCCCTTACATCAGAGTGTCCCCATCAGCGCCCCCCTTCACATTAGAGTGTCCCCATCAGCACCTCCTTACATCAGAGTGTCCCCATCAGCACCCCCTTACATCAGAGTGTCCCCATCAGCACCCCATTCACATCAGAGTGACCCCCATCAGCACCCCCTACACATCAGATTGGCCCCATCAGCACCCCCTTACATCAGAGTGACCCCATCAGCAGTCCCCTTACATCAGAGTGCCCCCATCAGCACCCCTTTACATCAGGGTGTCCCCATCAGCACCCCCTTCACATAAGAGTGTCCCCATCAGCACCCCCCTTCACATCAGAGTGTCCCCATCAGCACCTCCTTACATCAGAGTGTCCCCATCAGCACCCCTTTACATCTGAGTCCCCTTACATCAGAGTGTCACCGTCAGCACCCCCCTTCACATCAGAGTGTCCCCATCAGCACCTCCTTACATCAGAGTGTCCCCATCAGCAGCCCCTTACATCAGAGTGTCCCCATCAGCACCCCCTACACATCAGAGTGGCCCCATCAGCACCCCCTTACATCAGAGTGACCTCATCACCAGTTCCCTTACATCACAGTGTCCCCATCAGCACCTCTTTACATCAGGGTGTCCCCATCAGCACCCCCCTTCACATCAGAGTGGCCACATCAGCCCCCCTTCACATCAGAGTGTCCCCATCAGCACCCCCTTACATCAGAGTGTCCCCATCAGCACCCCCTTACATCAGAGTGTTTCCATTAGCACCCCCTTACATCAGTGTCCCCATCAGCACCCCCTTACATCAGTGTGTCCTCATCAGCACCCCTTTACATCTGAGTGTCCCCATCTGCACCCCCTTACCTCAGAGTGTCCTCATCAGCAGTCCCCTTACATCAGAGTGTCCCCATCAGAACCCCCCTTCACATTAGAGTGTCCCCATCAGCACCTCCTTACATCAGAGTGTCCCCATCAGCACCCCCTTACATCAGAGTGTCCCCATCAGCACCCCCTACACATCAGATTGGCCCCATCAGCACCCCCTTACATCAGAGTGACCCCATCAGTAGTCCCCTTACATCAGAGTGCCCCCATCAGCACCCCTTTACATCAGGGTGTCCCCATCAGCACCCCCTTCACATAAGAGTGTCCCCATCAGCACCCCCCTTCACATCAGAGTGTCGCCATCAGCACCTCCTTACATCAGAGTGTCCCCTTTAGCACCTCCTTACATCAGAGTGTCCCCATCAGCACCTCCTTACATCAGAGTGTCCCCATCAGCACCCCCTTACATCAGAGTGTCCCCATCAGCACCCCATTCACATCAGAGTGACTCCCATCAGCACCCCCTACACATCAGAGTGGCCCCATCAGCACCCCCTTACATCATAATGACCCCATCAGCAGTTCCCTTACATCAGAGTGTCCCCATCAGCACCTCTTTACATCAGAGTGTCCCCATCAGCACCCCTTCACATAAGAGTGTCCCCATCAGCACCCCCCTTCACATCAGAGTGGCCACTTCAGCACCCCCTTCACATCAGAGTGTCCCCATCAGCACCCCCTTACATCAGAGTGTTTCCATCAGCACCCCCTTACATCAGTGTCCCCATCAGCACCCCTTTACATCTGAGTGTCCCCATCAGCACCCCCTTACCTCAGAGTGTCCCAATCAGCAGTCCCCTTACATCAGAGTGTCCCCATCAGCACCCCCCTTCACATCAGAGTGTCCCCATCAGCCCCCCTTCACATCAGAGTGTCCCCATCAGCACCCCCTTACATCAGAGTGTCCCCATCAGCACCCCCTTACATCAGAGTGTTTCCATTAGCACCCCCTTACATCAGTGTCCCCATCAGCACCCCCTTACATCAGTGTGTCCTCATCAGCACCCCTTTACATCAGAGTGTCCCCATCAGCACCTCCTTACATCAGAGTGTCCCCATCAGCACCCCTTTACATCTGAGTCCCCTTACATCAGAGTGTCACCGTCAGCACCCCCCTTCACATCAGAGTGTCCCCATCAGCACCTCCTTACATCAGAGTGTCCCCATCAGCAGCCCCTTACATCAGAGTGTCCCCATCAGCACCCCCTACACATCAGAGTGGCCCCATCAGCACCCCCTTACATCAGAGTGACCTCATCACCAGTTCCCTTACATCACAGTGTCCCCATCAGCACCTCTTTACATCAGGGTGTCCCCATCAGCACCCCCCTTCACATCAGAGTGGCCACATCAGCCCCCCTTCACATCAGAGTGTCCCCATCAGCACCCCCTTACATCAGAGTGTCCCCATCAGCACCCCCTTACATCAGAGTGTTTCCATTAGCACCCCCTTACATCAGTGTCCCCATCAGCACCCCCTTACATCAGTGTGTCCTCATCAGCACCCCTTTACATCTGAGTGTCCCCATCTGCACCCCCTTACCTCAGAGTGTCCTCATCAGCAGTCCCCTTACATCAGAGTGTCCCCATCAGAACCCCCCTTCACATTAGAGTGTCCCCATCAGCACCTCCTTACATCAGAGTGTCCCCATCAGCACCCCCTTACATCAGAGTGTCCCCATCAGCACCCCCTACACATCAGATTGGCCCCATCAGCACCCCCTTACATCAGAGTGACCCCATCAGTAGTCCCCTTACATCAGAGTGCCCCCATCAGCACCCCTTTACATCAGGGTGTCCCCATCAGCACCCCCTTCACATAAGAGTGTCCCCATCAGCACCCCCCTTCACATCAGAGTGTCGCCATCAGCACCTCCTTACATCAGAGTGTCCCCTTTAGCACCTCCTTACATCAGAGTGTCCCCATCAGCACCTCCTTACATCAGAGTGTCCCCATCAGCACCCCCTTACATCAGAGTGTCCCCATCAGCACCCCATTCACATCAGAGTGACTCCCATCAGCACCCCCTACACATCAGAGTGGCCCCATCAGCACCCCCTTACATCATAATGACCCCATCAGCAGTTCCCTTACATCAGAGTGTCCCCATCAGCACCTCTTTACATCAGAGTGTCCCCATCAGCACCCCTTCACATAAGAGTGTCCCCATCAGCACCCCCCTTCACATCAGAGTGGCCACTTCAGCACCCCCTTCACATCAGAGTGTCCCCATCAGCACCCCCTTACATCAGAGTGTTTCCATCAGCACCCCCTTACATCAGTGTCCCCATCAGCACCCCTTTACATCTGAGTGTCCCCATCAGCACCCCCTTACCTCAGAGTGTCCCAATCAGCAGTCCCCTTACATCAGAGTGTCCCCATCAGCACCCCCCTTCACATCAGAGTGTCCCCATCAGCACCTCCTTAAATCAGAGTGTCCCCATTAGCACCCCCTTACATCAGAGTGGCCCCATCAGCACCCCATTCACATCAGAGTGACCCCCATCAGCACCCCCTACACATCAGAGTGGCCCCATCAGCACCCCCTTACATCAGAGTGACCCCATCAGCAGTCCCCTTACATCAGAGTGTCCCCATCGGCACCCCTTTACATCAGGGTGTCCCCATCAGCACCCCCTTCACATAAGAGTGTCCCCATCAGCACCCCCTTCACATCAGAGTGGGCACATCAGCACCCCTTCACATCAGAGTGTCCCCATCAGCACCCCCTTACATCACAGTGTCCCCATCAGCAGTCCCCTTACATCAGAGTGTCCCCATCAGCACCCCCTTTCATCAGAGTGTCCCTATCAGCACCCCCTTACATCAGAGTATTTCCGTCAGCACCCCCTTACATCAGAGTGTTTCCGTCAGCACCCCCTTACATCAGTGTCCCCATCAGCATCCCCTTACATCAGAATGTCCTCATCAGCACCCCCTTACATCAGAGTGGCCCCATCAGCACCCCTTAGATCAGAGTGTCCCCATCAGCATCCCCTTACATCAGAGTGTTTCCATCAGCACCCCCTTACATCAGTATCCCCATCAGCACCCCCTTACATCAGAGTGTCCTCATCAGCACCCCTTTACATCAGAGTGGCCCCATCAGCACCCCTTCCATCAGAGTGTCCCCCTCTACTCCCCCCCCATAGTTGCACAGTTCTAAAGGCAGCTTCTCGTTCCTCTCTCCAGTCTTGTGATAAGTGACAAGTGATTAGAGAAGAGGCGAAGGAAATTCTACCGGCTGTCTATCTCCCCCTGCAGGCTGGAGGAAGCAGAAAGCCGAATCCTCTCTCCAGCAAATGTCGGCAGCTGCTCCTTGGTGACAGCAGTGAAATCACGATCATTCATTGTCAGTGAGGAGCGGCTCCAGGACTGCGCCTGACCGGCCCACTGAGCCATCGGCCCACCGGGAAACTCCCCATAGTCCCGATGACCAGTACATGCCTGCTTTTGTATCTTATAGGCATGGTTTCCAAGTTCAGGTAGCCAAGAACGCAGAATTTGAATGCTTTATGCCATATCCATCTGTGCAACATTTCTATGTCTTATAGATTTTTTTCCCACAAATATTAAAATTATTATAGGCTCCCTCAATCCGAGCAAAGGACTTTTTAAAAGAACGTGGCTGGGAAAAACTGAGTATACATTTAGGCCTCATTCACGCAGGCATATATATCTGTACACCTGTACCCATACAGGATGCACGGGTGTTCCGTGCATCCACACGCAGGCAGTCCTACTCAAGTCTATCGGGTCCCAATTTGACAGTTGTGCTGCGCGGAAGCATTTTGACATGCACCCGCACCTGGACATCTACCAAATTGGGACCAGCGGCTGTGTCCCTTAACAAATGTCTTTAGGGATAGGGTTCCACAAAACCAGTGCATGAAGTGTTTATGAAAGCACTCCTGCAGAGCCCAGTACCTGCAGGAAACATTACAAGCCAGCCCCGCATCTGCATGGTACTGCATGTTGGTCTGGCTCACAGCAGAGTATAGTAACTCCTTCCACCTTCTTTTTCAGTCATGTAGGCACTAGGCCCTTTTTGCCACCAGCCTACACTGATGATCACCTGAAGTTTGTATCTTTCTCCTCAAGCCAAAATCCCCCCCTGTACAGATTCCCCCCCCCCCCACTGGTACAGATCCTCCTCCAGTAAACTTCTTCCACCTAGTACAGCTCTCCCACCAGTACCGATCTTGCCCCAGGATAGATCTCTCCCCAGTATAGATCTCCCCCAGTACAGATCTCCCCCAAGTATAGCTCTTCCCCCTCCATAAAACCAACTCACCAGACCAGACAGTTCATAGGGAGGAGAAGTCCTCTCTCAGCTGGGTGATGAGACCAGAGCTGGAAATGTGCTAAGGAGAGCCTCCCTCACTCTGAACTGCTGCTGCCTGTATCTGAGGTCGCAAGAATGGCAGCTTTAGTGAACGTGGAACAGGCACTGCAGCCTCGCCAAAAACAAAAATAAATAAAAATCAGGCACATCCTCAGGAGCTTGGGCACCGAGAAGGAGATGTGGAGCAAGTGTTTGGGGCACCTGGCAGATGTCAGTGCTAACTGCTGCTCCTTACCAACTCTTTGGTGCTGGTATGGGTTTCAAGGGGGATTTCCATGCAAAAAAAGAAAAAGAAAAAAAGTGCTTGAGGCCCCCCTAAAAATAGCCAATCCCTTATTCCAAGCATGCAGCCTGGCTGGTCAGGGAAGGAAGGGGGGGGGCATGCACCTCCCCCACCCTGTACCATACCATGCCACATGTTCTTAACATGAGGGTTGTGCTTTGCCAGGGGGACTCCCTCTGGCAAAGCACCTAGTCACCAAGTTAATGAGGACAAGACCTCTTCCCCACAACTTGGGCCAGTGATTGTGTGAAACTGCAGACCTGGGGCTTATCAGAATCTGGAAGCCCCCTTTAATAATAAAGGGCCCCTAGTTATGGCCCCTCACACATGAATGAATATGGGTTACATAGTACCCCTACTTATTCACAAAGTAAAGACAATGTCTCCTAGAAACCCAACCTTTATTAAAAGCAAAAATCCCTAAAAAATGTCTCTCCTTGTAAATCCATCCTCAATTATGATGCCCACCACCAGCCAACTCGCCATAAAACAAAACCCCATGACCGAGTGCACACGACCGATCTTGACACTGCACAATTACAAATGACAACCCACTGAGCTCTCATCAGTTATATTAGAGAAGAGGTGTGAATGGTGATGACATAATTGCCCTAATAGAATTATGTGGTCATATATAGGCAGTGATGTAACCCCTTCAAAACCCCACCCATTTGCTTATGTGGCCGGGGATTTCCAGCCATGTAAGTAAAAGGTCTGGTTGATGCCAGTGGTTGGTAAGGATGCAGCAAGTGCAAACACCCGCTGCTTCTTTAGCAACCATTGACAACTGGAAGCTTGCACATTCATCTGCACCAACCATCCTAAATGTTTGGCATTCAGATCAAACACTGAGCTCATTCCTACTCAGAAAGTCTAAGGAATGTACACTAGGTACAGTGCCTTGCAAAAGTATTCACCCCCTTGGCTTTTTACCTATTTTGTTACATTACAGCCTTTAGTTCAATGTTTTTTTCAATTTGAATTATATGTGATGAATCCGAACACAATAGTCTAAGTTGGTGAAGTAAAATTCGAAAAATACATACATAAACTATTTTTCAGAAATAAAAAACTGATAAATGGCATGTGCATATGTATTCACCTCCTTCGTTATGAAGCCCATAAAAAGCTCTGGTGCAACCAATTACCTTCAGAAGTGACACAATTAGTGAAATGATGTCCACCTGTGTGCAATCTAAGTGTCACGTGATCTGCCATTACATATGCACACCTTTTTGAAAGGCCCCAGAGGCTGCAACATCTAAGCACGAGGCACCACTAACCAAACACTGCCATGAAGACCAAGGAACTCTCCAAACAAGTAAGAGACAATGTTGTTGAGAAGTACAAGTCAGGGTTAGGTTTTAAAAAAAAATCCAAATCTTTGACGATCCCTAGGAGCTCCATCAAATCTATCATAACCAAATGGAAAGAACATGGCACAACAGCAAACCTGCCAAGAGACACCAAAACTCACGGACTGGGCAAGGAGGGCATTAATCAGAGAGGCAGCACAGAAATCTAAGGTAACCCTGGAGGAGCTGCAGAGTTCCACAGCAGAGACTGGAGAATCTGTACATAGAACGACAATAAGCCGTACGCTCCATAGAGTTGGGCTTTATGGCAGAGTGGCCAGAAGAAAGCCATTACTTTCAGGAAAAACAAAATGGCATGTTTTGAGTTTGCGAAAAGGCATGTGGGAGACTCACAAAATGTATGGAGGAAGGGGCTCTGGTTTGATGAGACTAAAACTGAACTTTTTGGCCATCAAAGAAAACGCTATGTCTGGCACAAACCCAACACATCACATCACCCAAAGAACACCATCCCCACAGTGAAACATGGTGGTGGCAGCATCATGCTGTGGGTATGTTTTTCAGCAGTCGGGACTGGGAAACTGGTCAGAGTTGAGGGAAAGATGGATGGTGCTAAATACAGGGATATTATTGAGCAAAACCTGTACCACTCTGTGTGTGATTTGAGACCAGGACGAATGTTCACCTTCCAGCAGGACAATGACCCCAAACACACTGCTAAAGCAACACTTGAGTGGATTAAGTGGATTAAGGGGAAACATGTAAATGTGTTGGAATGGCCTAGTCAAAGCTAAGACCTCAATCCAATAGAAAATCTGTGGTCAGACTTAAAGATTGCTGATCACAAGTGCAAACCATCCAACTTGAAGGAGCTGGAGTAGTTTTGCAAGGAGGAATGGGCAA
Organism: Aquarana catesbeiana; assembly: GCF_042186555.1. Lineage (NCBI taxonomy): Eukaryota > Metazoa > Chordata > Amphibia > Anura > Ranidae > Aquarana > Aquarana catesbeiana. Next base: position 257,725,253 of record NC_133327.1, on the reverse strand, counting down.
AAATCCCAGTGGTAAGATGTGGCAAGCTCATAAAGACTTATCCACAGCGACTTGGAGCTGTGATAGCCGCAAAAGGTGGCTTTACAAAGTATTGACTTTAGGGGGGTGAATAGTTATGCATATTGACTTTTTTGTTATTTTGTCCTATTTGTTGTTTACTTCACAATAAAAAAAAAACATCTTCAAAGTTGTGGGCATGTTCTCTAAATTAAATGATGCAAATCCTCAAACAATCCATGTTAATTCCAGGTTGTGAGGCAACAAAACACAAAAAATGCCAAGGGGGTGAATACTTTTGCAAGGCACTGTATCCTTTTTTTATGTCTAAGGATATATAGGGTTTCAATTTCCTGAATTCGGAATAAACAATCTGGTTCCTCTTCAGTTTTAATAGCCTTAGTGACCAGGGAGAATTTTTAATTCCTCTACTACTGACTATTTCTGAGCTAAACAGATGTCTCTGTGACCAAACACTGCTAAAAAGGACCTGAAATGTATATAGGATTCAGAGTATTAGAAAGGATGGCAAATCCACAGTCCAATTTATAGCTGCTTTGAGGACTTTTATGTTACCTGTGAGTTTGGATGAAATGATGAGGTACGAACTAGTAAAAACAATCTGTGATGCTCTTGGTTCCTCAGTTTCTTTGAATATAATTCAGCAGCTACAAATGCTGTAAAGTGGAACTTACTTTTTAGGAAGGCAGTAGTGTTGCTAGGGGGGCTGAAGCATTACCAAATATTCTCCTAGAACCCCCAATTGGCAGCCACCATAGTCAGAGTCTGCATTGACTACAATTCTAGATAAAATGCAATGGCAGTATTAACAAAGAGGAGTCATGGACTTAACTGTGTGCTCGGTCTTCGAAGTAATCCAGTGGCCACAGCTTCTAACACTAATGCCCCGTACACGCGGTCGGATTTTCCGACGGAAAATGTGTGATAGGACCTTGTTGTCGGAAATTCCGACCGTGTGTAGGCTCCATCACACATTTTCCATCGGATTTTCCGACACACAAAGTTTGAGAGCAGGATATAAAATTTTCCGACAACAAAATCCGTTGTCGGAAATTCAGATCGTGTGTACACAAATCCGACGGACAAAGTGCCACGCATGCTCAGAATAAATAAAGAGATGAAAGCTATTGACCACTGCCCCGTTTATAGTCCCGAGGTACGTGTTTTACGTCTCCGCGTTCAGAATGATCAGATTTTCCGACAACTTTGTGTGACCGTGTGTATGCAAGACAAGTTTGAGCCAACATCTGTCGGAAAAAATCCTAGGATTTTGTTGTCGGAATGTCCGAACAAAGTCTGATCGTGTGTACGGGGCATAAGTCTATAATGCTGGCTGTCAGTACCAGACACTTTGATTTGTCCTCTGTCTCTCTTAAGAGTGGATGCTTCTGCAACATGGCAGGAATAGTAATTACTGTTGAACTGAGTTTGCCTCCTGACTGCTGGGCTAGCTGGCTGGCTGACAGGCCTGCCTCCTGGCTGTGCACCATTCTTCCTCTGGCTTCTCAGAAAACTGCTGTGGTCAGTAGTTACAATAATACAGTAGCCCACCCCACACTGGCATCAATGATTGCTGTTGCATCAGTGACGACAGAATGCCACAGCTGCTAATTCTGAACGCCATCAATCTTTATCTTTATGTATACCAAATAGACTGTGGACATGTAGCATAACCCAGTAATTAGCAGGTGTAGTTCCTCTCCACCCAACAGATGACACCTTGCTGCTCAGGAATGCGAGGAGACCTAAGAGGGTGATGCTCCCTTGCAGTCTCCATAGGTGTCATAGGAAAAGTAGTTGTTTGATTGTATGCTGCAACTCCCGGTGACCTTTCACAGCCATCTTGGCTGAGGGCAGTGTTAATAAATAGCAGGGGTTACCAGGAATTTGTGAGTTGACAGTGTGGAGAAAGGATCCACACTTGTCAGGGACAGAGAGATAGATTTAGGGAAAGGTTACTGTGCAAGTAGGGGGACATTAGGGACACCGCTAGATGCCTCATGGCTCACGGGTCTCCGAAATGACTTTATAGGAACTGTACAGATTCCTCAAGTGTCACTTGTGCCACCACCCTGCCAGTCAGCCACAACTCTGGCAGATGCTGCCCACCCCGGTAATGTAGGCCTTGCTCGTATGATACCTTACGGCAGTGAAGATAAACAACTGCACGCCAGCATTACTGTGCCTGTTTCTACCAGCTTTACTGTTTCTGTTACTACCAGCAGTACTGCCCTTGTTGCTACCAATACTGCTGCAGCTGTTACTACAAGTGTTACTGAGTTTGTTACTATAAGAGTGCCTAGAACTGTTACTTTAATTGTTCTGCAACAGTTGCTACAGCAATACTACTAGTGCTAGTGATTGCAGATTACTGCCTACCTTGTTATTCTGTAAACCTGCAACTTATAAATAGTATAACTGTTCAAACTTATCTGGGTTTTTTGTGCCATTTCCCTAACTTGAGTATCAGAGTACCATCCTCCTGGCTCCACCCAGACAGCAGTGGTGTCGGGAGGGGGGCTGAGGGGGGCTGGAGCCCCGAGTCGGCCCCCAAAGGGAGGAGATCACCTGAAGTCTGACGTGTAATGGTCAGGTAGGTTAGTGTAATGATCAGTGTGGGTCGGGTAGGTCAGTGTAATGATCAGTGTGTGTCAGGTAGGTCAGTGTAATGGTCAGTGTGGGTCAGGTAGGTCAGTGTGTCAGGTAGGTCAGTGTGTGTCAGGTAGGTCAGTGTGTGTCAGATAGGTCAGTGTAATGATCAGTGTGTGTCAGGTAGGTCAGTGTGGGTCAGGTAATTCAGTGTGGGTCAGGTAGGTCAGTGTGGGTCAGGTAGGTCAGTGTAATTGTCAGATAGGTCAGTGTGGGTCAGGTAGGTCAGTGTGTGTCAGGTAGGTCAGCGTGGGTCAGGTAAATCAGCATGGGTCAGGTAGGTCAGTGTGGGTCAGGTAGGTCAGTGTAATGGTCAGGTAGGTCAGTGTGGGTCAGGTAGGTCATTGTGTCTCGTATAGGTCAGTGTAATGGTCAGTGTGTGTCAGGTAGGTCAGTGTGGGTCAGGTAGGTCAGAATAGTGGTCAGTATCGATGGGCACTGGTAAGCCAGGCAGCAACCAGCAAGTGAGCTTACCCCCCCGCCACACAACACCACCCCCCACCCCCCCCTGGTCCCGGGCTCGGACTTTGGGCTGAAGCCCCTGGTCTTTTTCTAGTTTTTTATTTTTACTTCCCCCCACTAAAAGATTTCAGCTTGTTTTTGAATTGCGTTGTACAGTTTATAGGTCACATTAAAGGTGGAAAAAGTTCTGAAATTATTTATCTTGTCTCATTTTTTTAAAAACGCAGAAACCTGACATTTTAACGGGGGTGTGTAGACTTTTTATATCCACTGTAAGTTGTACCTGTGTATCTGTAGCCTCTCTCCTCTACAGCCTCCCAAAGCACACATTATACATAGCATTTCTCAGGTTCTGGAGGCAGGGGATGGGGATCTGATGTCACACAGTGCACAGCATAGAGCAGGGAGCTGAGTGTAATCTGAGAGCAGGGAATGGACACATTCCCTCTACACAGTCTCACAGGGAAACATAGAAACATGCACAGCTGAGGCTGTCAATTGGCTGTGTGCTGGAGTGGGGGCGGGCCATCCCTGGAGATTCTGTGGTTGTAGGCAAAACCTGTCAGAAGTGACTCATGCAAATAGCAGAGGGAAGACAGAGGTAATAGGAACCACACAAGTTATTTGAATTGAGGCTAGTATACACTCTAGAGAGATATGCATTGTTCATTTTTCATTTCAGGGGTTTACAACCACTTTAACCGCTTCAGCCCCGGAAGATTTTACCCCCTTCCTGACCAGAGCACTATTTGCGTTTCGGCACTGTGTTGCTTTAGCTGACAATTGCGCGATCGTGCGACATTGTACCCAAGCAAAATTGACGTCCTTTTTTTCCCACAAATAGAACTTTCTTTTGGTTGTATTTGATTATCTCTGCGTTTTTTTTTTTTTTTGCGCTATAAACAAAAAAAGAGCAACAATTTTGAAAAAAACACAATATTTTTTACTTTTTGCTATAATAAATATCCCAATTTTTTTCTAAAAAAGCAAATTTTTTCACAGTTTAGGCCAATATGTATTCTTCTACATATTTTTGGTAATAAAAATCGCAATAAGCGTATATTGATTGGTTTGCGCAAAAGTTATAGCGTCTATAAAATAGGGGATGGATTTATAGCATTTTTATTATTATTTTCTTTTTTACTAGTAATGGCGACAATCTGCAATTTTTATCGTGACTGCGACATTATGGCAGACACATCGGACAATTTTGACACATTTTTGGGACCATTGGCAGAAATACAGCAATCAGTGCTAAAAAAAATGCATTGATTACTGTAATGTCACTGGCAGTGAAGGGGTTAACACTAGGGGGTGATCAAGGGGTTAATTGTGTTCCCTAGTGTGTGTTCTAACTGTAGGGGGAAGGGGGCTGACTAGGGGAGATGACAGATCGCTGTTCATACTCTGTATGAACAGACGATCTGTTACTTCTCCCCTCAGACAACCGGGATCTCTGTGTTTACACGTGTTACCGTGTTACGAGCGATCGGTCATCAAGACCACCGGGCACTCGCATTGGCTCCCGGGGTGAGCTGCCGGCGCGCGCCTCTAGTGGCCACCAGAAGGAGCAAAGTAACATAACGCTGATTCGCCTGCCCATGCCATTCTGCCGCAGTACAACTGCGGTGGCTGGTCGGCAAGTGGTTAAAGAAGATCTTCAGACTACAAATGTTACAAGGAAATCTTGGAAAGTTTTTCTTATAAAGTTCTAGAGAGCGACCTAGACATGCAACTACACAAGAATTGCCAAGCGCAAAGGGAGTAAAAAACTGGCTTGCTCAAACATGGACAAATTCAATTTTTTCAATTCGCTTAGAGTGACAAGTCATCGAGGACCTTACACATATAAACAGTCTGATGGGCACATGTGGAATACCAGTTGTCCTGCTCCAGTTAGGTAGAACTTCTCAGAAGTTTAATTTGACAGAGCACATTTTCGTATTCCAACTGGTAACAACCAAACTGAAGACCATATGTCCTAGACATATTCAAAGAATCATAGGGCCTCTTGTGTGGACCAAAATTAAAAGTACAGTTGATAATATAATGCTGTACATTGTTGTTGTCTGTATTTTTTAATATTGAGAAAAAACGGGGGAATATGTGGTGTTCATATCTCTGACCGGTGGGTGTCACTTTTTTTTTTACAGTTGTTATATGTCTGCTACTGTCTATACTTTGTACACATTTATTCCAGTTTATGTTCCTGTCAGCCTACATGTGTATTATAAACAAGGCCAAGGATAAATCCAAAGGAAAAAAAACAAGCTTAACTTACCGACCAGCCCGCAGACAACCAATTAAACCTGTCTAACAGTATGCGTTGAAAGCAGGGGTTTAGTCTGGACACATTTGCAAATGCATGCTTAAGCCACAGAGCCTCGTCAGGGCACCCTGGTATCTGTGGTACCTAACATTAATTTATAAGTGTCCCCACAGTGGAGGCACGTGCATTCTGATAGTTGAGAGCAGGTGAACTGAAGGGGAGCCACCTCTTCTTAAAGGTACAGGGGCACACTGAACACCCAACATATAGCACAATGGCTGCAAAGGTGTCAGTGCGTTGCCTGACCAAAAAAACACGACAGTGATACAAAAAAGACACCACTTGCCCCCATCTATAGCTGGCTATCACAGTAAAAAGCATTGGAAGGCTAACAACAGGTATAAGAAAGGCCGAGGATAAATCCAAAGGGAAATAAACAAGCTTAACTTACCGACCAGCCCGCAGACAACCAATTAAACCTGTCTAACAGTATGCGTTAAAAGCAGGTGTTTAGTCTGCACACATTTGCAAATGTATGCGTAAGCCACAGAGCCTCATCATGGCACCCCAGAATGGGCTTTCCAATGGTATTTATAAAATGGTTGCAGGTCTTATATAGAAATCCAACAGCTGCAGTGAAGATGGGGAGAGGCTTGTCAACCGCTTTTTCATTGTTTAGGGGAACTCAGCAGGACTGGCTTCTCTCTCCGACCCTCTTTGCTATTGCTATGGAGCCTATGGCGGAGGCTTTACGCACTTTCCCCAATATTAAGGGATTGCAGATTGGTTGGTTGGAGGAGAGGGTAACCTTGTACGCAGATGACCTTTTACTATTTTTAAATGATACTGGACCCTCTCTCCAAGGTGCTTGCAGGTGAAGATATTTGGACTCCTTTTCAACAGTCACAGGGCTGAAGGTAAATTGGGGCAAGTCCTTGCTGTTTACAATAGATATGGAGGACCGTAGTACGGCTTCGAATGATATTCCATTGCAGTGGGTGGAGAATTTTAAATATTTAGGTGTTGTAATTTCCCGCCAAGTTTCTGAATTTATTTTCCTGAATTTGACTCTGTTTCTGGGAGATATTGGGTCAAAATTGAAAGTATGGAAGTCTCTACCATTGTCTTTATTGGGACATATTAATCTTTTAAAAATGAAATTTATACCAACATTTATGTACTTTAGACACTCTCCCCAGTGGCTTCCTATGTCCTTTTTTACAAAATTAAACACACCTTTTTTCATCTTTTTTATGGAGATCGAAGAACCCCAGGTATAAACTAACCACCCTGATGCGCCCTTGTGAGCAGGGAGGACTAGCCTTTCTGAATTTATATAAATACTTTTTAGCCGCTCAGTTGCTCACAGCCGCATGGTGGCTGAACCCTGATATATATAACTCCTCTACCCAGCTGGAAGCGGCAGTAGTAGGCTCTATGGATGCTCTTAGGGTTCTTTTATTTAGGGGCCGTAGGGCACCATACCAGTTGACTCCTACAATGCTCATTACTATTCGAGCTTAGGAGGCTGGTCTTAGATGTGAGCATTATCCTAAGGGTGCATTTTTTCCAAGTGCCCCTTTATGGTTTAATCCTACTCTTCCTCAATTTTTTAAAGCACCAGAGCCTATTGCATGGACTAAATATGATATTAAATTACTTTCTCAAGTGACAATCCACTTTAGAATGAGTGCTTAGGTCTGAGTGTCTGGATAAGCCCACCTTGATATTGTACTCTCATCTTATATTAATTTCTATCCTGCCATTAGAGGTTCTTAGAGCTAGATGGGTGCAAGATATACCAGATTTAGATATGGAGGATTGGAGGGGTGTGTGTGGGATTTCCCTTTGCGATCTTTGATATCTTTGAGAGATTGCATGACCCAATATAAATTGGTATGTAGAGCATATATCACGCCACACACAGACTTAAAAAGATAAATCCAGTGTGCTCTTCAGAGTGTTGGCGATGTGGAGCAATTCAGGGGGATTTTACACACATTTTCTGGATTTGCCCATATATAGTTATTTTTTGGGTGGAAGTGGTGGATTTATTGAACTCTATTACTTCTGCTCCTTTACCGCTTTCAATGTTTGCCTGTTTACTGGGTCTGGTAGAGACTATTCTTCCTACAGTGTCTGAGTGAGTGTTTGCTAATATAACATTATTCTACGCAAAAATGTTAAAAGAACCACTCCTAAGGCCACATCCGTATAATTAATTTGTCACAAAAAAGAAAAAAAGGGGTTCAACAGAGAGCCCCTGGTCGGACTTTAGAGGCACAGCAAACCTAAAGGAGCATAGTCAAAATAATAATATAATAAACTTTATTGAATACAAATGCACACATAACAAAGACATCGACAAAAAGTTATAAAAATCATCTATATGAGAATATACATGATACAAGCCCCGATGCGCCTTGACGTTAAAAGTTTATTATATTATTATTTTGACTATGCTCCTTTATGTTTGCTGTGCCTCTAAAGTCCGACCAGGGGCTCTCTGTTGAACCCCTTTTTTTCATTATTCTACACAAGAAAAGCTATTGCGTTCAGTGGCGTCTCCAGCTTTCAAATTTAGGGGGGGCACATGGGGGGACAGGGACAAAAGTAGGGGGGCAACTATAAAATGCATACATATATATATATATATATATATATATATATATATATATATCCTGGGGCCCTTTACTACGACCCCACAACGGGCCCTTTCACATGTTCTGCAGTGAGCTCCCTTCCTACTGTATTGGGGTCCCCCAGGGTGGCAGAAAACAAGAGATATATGTCACCAGCATATCAAGAAAATATAAGGATCCAAAGCAGTGGGAGAACTATCAGGGTTGCAAAGGTTGTCTTGCCTCCGGGCCCTGGTGTTCTGCCACTGTGGGGTTCCCCAGCCTCCTCTTGCTGTCCTGCCCCTGCTATTGACAGCGCTGGTCTGGCATCTCTTGGAATTTACAGGCTGGTTCTCCTGTCCTAAGGACGGGAGAAATCAGTCTGTTTTTTCAGTAACTGAAAGTCCTGGTGGAGTCCTTCCTGCAACTCGCTCTTCTCCCTGCCAATGAGGATGCAGGTGAAGGAGCAGATCAGGCGGCCGTGGTTGTGTGAACGCTCGCATTATGCAGTGTCAGCGAGCAGGGGAGGGGGGAGGAATCACCCGCAGGAGCTGACTGGGGATTCTCTCCCTCTTAGATATTGATTTTTTGTAAAAAAAAAAAAAAATTTTTTTTTTTGGGGGGGGGGGGGGGCACATGGTGGGGCACAGCATAATGTTGGGGGGGTCAGGGCCCCCTCTGGCCCCCCCCTAGGGTTGCCATTGATTGCGTTGCATTGGAAGAAATCTCATTCCCCCTACACTCTCATATTGGAAACAATTGGTAAATAATAATCTTCCATTGTATAGAGATACTTACATGAATAGGGGTTATCCTAGTAAGTATGATAAAGTGAGGGCAAAGTGGTTGGACAAACCATATACAGCATCTAATGCCCATGGGGGCAATTATTTATAATATGTGCGTTCCCATGTGAGAAATGTTTGGGGTTATTGGGAAGAGAAGGAATTAATGTTTACTTTATTTCCCCCCCCCTTTTTTTTTCCTTTACCCTTTGGATTAATAATTGTTATATTGGATTTTATTATTATATTTTTGGTTCAATGTGTATGATGTCTTGTTGTGTTTTGTCTTGTTTGTTTATTAAGAAATGTAATAAAAAGATTTATAAAAAAATTAAAAAAATAAAAAGTTGACGTCCTTTTTTCCTCACAAATAGAGCTTTCTTTTGGTCATATTTGATCAACTCTGCAGTTTTTATTTTTTGCGCTATAAACAAAGAGCGACAATTTAAAAAAAAACATTTTTTTACTTTTTGCTATAATACATATCCAAAAAAATATTTTAAAAAATGTAGGCCGGTGACTCTCGTGCGCCCCCAACTGCGCCCACAACTTCGCCTGCGCAAGCCGATGTACAATGACGGCGATTCATGCAGGAGAGCCGACCTGCTGCAGTACAACTGCGGTGGCCAGTTAACTTGTTAAAGTCTTGTTTTTTTTTAAATAACAAACATTTTATGCCTACCTGCTCTGTGCAGTGATTTTGCACAGAGCAGCCCAGATCCTCCTCTTCTCGGGTCCCTCTTCAGCACTCCTGGATCCTCCCTGCTGCCGAGCGCCTCCCCAGCAAGCAACTTGCTATGGGGGCAGCCGAGCAGAGCCACTGCTCTGTGTGTCCATTCAGACATGTAACTGCGACTCTGCCCCACCCCCTCTCTCTCCTCATTGGCTCACTGACTTTGATTAATAGCAGTGGGAGCCAATGGCAGCCAATCAGGAGGGAGAGCCCTGGACAGCTGGGTCTCTCATGCAACATCGCTGGATCGAGATGGGGCTCAGGTAAGTATTAGGGGGGCTGCTGCACACAGAAGGTTTTTTATCTTAATGCATGGAATGCATTAAGATAAAAAAAAACTTTTACCTTTAGAGCCACTTTAATGTTTATTGATATTTATTTTTACTATTATTTTTTATTGCTACTTACTTGCTGATTTTATGTTTACATTTACCCTTTTGGAAAATGGGGAAATTATTTACTGAATTGCAAATTAGCTGGAGCATGCAGACTTTGCTGGTTTCATGCTTGCCTTGGGTCAGAGACTCATACAATACCAGAAGCTAGAGACAGGCTACTAGAATCTTCAGAGAGAGAGATCTACAATAGCAGTCCAAATATTTCTGTCATGACAGGTGTCTGTTTAACATCCCCTTGAGTATCAATGAACTGATTGGTATGGAAAGTACTGGAGATCCACTTAATATTTAGAAGTGGAAATATTAGGCCTTAAATAGTATCCTCTATGCAACAAGAGTTTGTAAAGAATGGACTTTGATATTTTCCAAATGCTCTGTGTCCATCAAAAATGATTTGCTTAATGTTACCATAGGAATAAGCTATGAGTCATTTTGGGTCATAGGTAATCTGACCAGACTCTTTGAGTAGCCTTCCTTCTTCAGTGTAAACACTTCACACCTGTCTTAGTTATGTATAACATGCAATGGAAGTTTCCACCATCTCCTCCATGCTCTCCGGTGCAGTATCCTGCATCTGTTCCTGTCACCACTGTGTCCATTCTGTTCTGTCTGCAAGTTCTACAACCAAAAATATTGTGTTTGTATTTATGTATGTGCTCAGCAGCTGTCACTGTTGTGTCTGGAACATTTCACTAAGCTGGCTGACAGGAGCATTTCTTTTTATTTTATCCAACTGCACACTCTCTTGGCACTCTGTCTTTGTACTGCAATGTTTTTAAGTATGTTTTAAACAAAAAAGACAGCATTATGAATTAAAGCTGAATTCCGGGTATAATTTGTATTGCATGGTTTCATTTGTCCAGGTTGGGCCACCGTAAGTATGCATATTCCAAACCAGTGGAAGCTGGAAATCACTGTAGTAGTCCTTGCTACTACAGTGATGCCCACAGTCTTCTGAATGGCTGCCCTGCTGCATAGTAACTAAAGGGGTTTGCTCGCTCAGCACCCACAACATTCAGAGAACACTTTGCATTTTTCACAATTAATGCAATCAATGCAAACTGTCCCCTGATTAGATGAGGTGAAGATTGTGACACTGCCTCTCCACTTCGTCCAACCAGAGAAAGCTTTGCATTCACTTGGAAAAATGCAAGGCCTTATCTGAATGGTGGCCATGCCATGCAAATGACCCACTGTGGTTACTATGAAGCAGAGCAGCCAGCAGGAAGAATACCGTGATCTGACTAAAATAAGAGGATATTGCTAAAGTATTGCAATTGTCTGACTAAAAAGACGATTTTGCCAAGCTGAAGAGCAATGGAGTTACTTACATTACGTTACTGTAACGAGCCCCTTGCTCGCTCGGTTCCCGACACTCCTCTGCTGCTATAGAATCAGATTGCAGATCGCAACATCTGATTGCTTGGTCATCCGATGCTCCGGGATTAGAACTACAGCTATGTGCCGTTCTAACCCAGTTATGATAGCTCAGAACAAACACCAGGCAGGCTGTATGTAAGTTCAACCAGGAATCTCTTTTATTGGAAAATACAGGCTCTTTTATACAGTAAAAGTGGAGGTACATACCTCCGGCTCATATTACTCTGAACATACACCTGTGACCAGAAACCTAATTAACATGGGCTAATTAACTAATCCCTTTAGACAGCCTAGATGACTCAGACATGACCTTTAGGCCAGACTGGCCGTCTTGTAGTTCAGAAAACACAATCAACATAGACTCTTCTTCACACAATAGCAGAGTTAATTAACACAAACAACAATGGGGATCTAATGACTCTTAGATCCCATAGTAGACTTATTTACAATACACATTTTAGCAGACAACAGACAGGCAGGTGTTGGAATTTACATCAGCATCTCCTAACAGTATCTGTCCCAGCATTATGAATCAGCCACTATTTCTAATATGGCAAATCCAGGGTCCCCAGAGTCTGTGTGTCCTGGGGGACCAGGACCCGAATCCACAGTAATACCACCTCAAGGGTCCCCAGGCATACAGCTCACAAAGAGCACCGTTCCCCCAAATGCAAGGGCCCACGATCGATCGGCAAGAGGCTAGCATACAGTCCCCTCCAAAAGTCTCTCTCCCGGCTAGGTCTGTCACAGTTACTTACATTTCCCAGAGTGAATAAAATAAAACTGCGTTAAGAGAGTAATTTCTTAGGCAACAAGCTGGGTATACATGTATATATTTTTTGTTAAACCCATGGGAAGCGATGTGTGGATGTGGGAATCTCTCTCACCGCACTATTGTAATCTGACAGAGAATTCCCCTCATCAGAACACACAGATCAGCACTGCAGCCATTGGCTGCAAGCGCTGATTGAATGCTGGTTTTCGAACATGACTGCTTAACAGAAGCTGGTCATTAGACACATTTTCTGAAATCGCATAAAAAAATGCATAATAACCACGAGCCTTAACTGGTTCCTGACCGGCTCGTGTATATATTTGACCCAGAACCGATCAATCTTGATTTATGATTTATGACCTGGACCTGCTGTAGACCTGCTGGCAAATTAAATCCTTTCCCTGCCTTTAAGTGTAAACACAGGCAGGGGAAGTGATGTCTCCTCCCCTCGTGGAACTCTTTTCGTTCTAGAGAGAGGAGAGGAGACATCTCACAGTAAGTTGCACCAACATTACACTAACACCAGTACATGTAGGTACACTTGTCACCCCCTACCCCCCCCAGTTAACCCCTTCACTCCCTGTCACAGTATCACCCATTGCAGTGTTCATATTTTTCTTTGTTCACTGTACTGGTGTCATTTGTGACACTAATAAGCATTAGAGCAGTTAGTGGTAGGCCCAGGTAGCTTTAAGGTACCCCCTAATCCCCCTTAATAAAGGTTTAAACCTTTGATCACCCCCTGTCACCAGTGATCACCGTATTAGTGTTATGGGTGATGCTGGTTAGTCAGTTATTCTTTTATAGGGTCAGGGTACCCATCGTATATTATCTAAATAAAGGTTTAACCCCCTGATCACCCAGCGGGTGATCAAAGTTAGGTTTTAGCGACAGTTAGGGTCTGCGTCACCCCAGGCAGCATCAGATTAGTGGCAGTAGCGCTAAAACCCACGTACGCACCATACACCTCCCTTAGTAGTATAGTGTGAATGGATCGATATCTTTGATCTGATCAGATCTATACTAGTGTCCCCAGTAGTTTAGGGTTCCCAAAAATGCAGTGTTAGCGGGATCAGCCCAGATACCTGCTAGCACCTGCGTTTAGCCCTTCTGCCCAGCCCACCCAAGTGCAATATCAATCGATCACTGTCTCTTACAAAACACTAAACACATAACTGCAGTGTTAGCAGAGTCAGGCCTGATCCCTGCGAATGCTAACAGTTTTTTTTGGTAGCGTTTGAATCAGTCACTGACAATCCAGTGCTCATTTATTTTAGTTGTACCAGTAAATTTATGGGCCAAAATTTCCAATCAAAGGTACACTAGCGAAGAGGCCTAAACGTTTCTGAGCATGACAGATAGTGAAGAGGAAGTCACCCATCTGTCAGATTCAGGCTCAGAATACGAACCTGTAGACAGCAGCGGCACCCTGACAGATAGCTCTGACAATGGAGTTTAAGGTACCCCCTAATCCCCCTTAATAAAGGTTTAAACCTTTGATCACCCCCTGTCACCAGTGATCACCGTATTAGTGTTATGGGTGATGCTGGTTAGTCAGTTATTCTTTTATAAGGTCAGGGTACCCGTCGTATATTATCTAAATAAAGGTTTAACCCCCTGATCACCCAGCGGGTGATCAAAGTTAGGTTTTAGCGACAGTTAGGGTCTGCGTCACCCCAGGCAGCATCAGATTAGTGGCAGTAGCGCTAAAACCCACGTACGCACCATACACCTCCCTTAGTAGTATAGTGTGAATGGATCGATATCTTTGATCTGATCAGATCTATACTAGTGTCCCCAGTAGTTTAGGGTTCCCAAAAATGCAGTGTTAGCGGGATCAGCCCAGATACCTGCTAGCACCTGCGTTTAGCCCTTCTGCCCAGCCCACCCAAGTGCAATATCAATCGATCACTGTCTCTTACAAAACACTAAACACATAACTGCAGTGTTAGCAGAGTCAGGCCTGATCCCTGCGAATGCTAACAGTTTTTTTTGGTAGCGTTTGAATCAGTCACTGACAATCCAGTGCTCATTTATTTTAGTTGTACCAGTAAATTTATGGGCCAAAATTTCCAATCAAAGGTACACTAGCGAAGAGGCCTAAACGTTTCTGAGCATGACAGATAGTGAAGAGGAAGTCACCCATCTGTCAGATTCAGGCTCAGAATACGAACCTGTAGACAGCAGCGGCACCCTGACAGATAGCTCTGACAATGGAGTTCTGGTCCCTGCCAAGGTCAGTTGTACGAGACCCTGTTCTTCTGTTGTTGATGAGGTGCAAGAACCGCAGGGCTCTCGTATGGAGCAGAGAGCCAGGAATAGTGCCGCTCATCCTTCTGGTGAACTGGCAAGCACCAGCAGCCTAGTACATCCTGGTCGTACATCCAGCACTGCAGTAACATTTGGTGACGTGGCGAGTCCCATAAGTGCAGTTCAAGCTGGTGAGGTGGCTAGCACAAGTAGTGTCTTGCAGCCACCAAGAAAACAAAGACAGGCCCTGTCGAGCCCATAGTGCCCTTCCTGCTGCATTTGCCAATCTGAATTGGGAGCCCACCACTTCTGCAGCACCCATACTTCCCCCATTCACTGGCCAATCTGAAATTCAATTGGAAACAGTTGATTTTACGTCACTTGATTTTTATTTGCAGTTTTTCACAGAATCTATAGATCTATTGTGGACCAAAGCAATTTGTATGCTGGTCAATTCATCGCTGCTAATCCCCAGCTGACCCTTGCCAGAGATTGGAGACCTATTACGGTCTCTGATTTTAAGACCTTCCTGGGCCTATCCCTCCTCATGGGCATAACTAAAAAAAGTGAGTTGCGGTCATATTGGTCCACTGACCCAATTCACCATACGCCCGTGTTCTCTGCCTAAGTGATCAGGACACGATACAAGGAGATCTTGTGGTTCATGCATTTTAATGACAATGAACTCTGTCATCCTCGGTGTGACCCTGGATACGAACGGCTCTACAAAAATCGGCTTCTCGTAAACCACTTCAACCAACAGTTTGCAGCCTTGTTTACTTCTGATCAAGTTGTCTGCGTTGATGAGTCCCCGATTATGTTTGCCGCTTGTCATTCAAAAAGTATCTTCCCAGCAAGCGTGCCAGATATGGGGTCAAGATATATAAGCTCTGTGACAGGGCTATATATATAGTTTTATGGTTTACGAGGGAAGACATAGTTACATAGAGCCAGAGAACTGCCCAGACTACATAGGGAGCATTGGTAAGATTGTGTGGGACTTGATGTCACCCTTAAAGGGGTACCACTTGTATGTGGACAATTATTACACAAGCGTGCCACTTTATAGTCACTGGTTTGATCAAGGAATTGGTGGATGTGGCACCTTGTGATCTAATCGCCGGGGCTTACCCCAGTGGCTTGTAGATTCCCATCTTAGGCTGGGGGAGAGAGCCTGCTTGAGATGTAATAATTTGCTCGCTGTGAAGTGGAGGGATAATAAGAATGTTTTTGTACTGTCCTCCCTTCACGCAGACACGACGGTCCAAATTCTAACGGTGACTGGTGTTGTGGAGAAACCCCTCTGTGTCCATGAATAAACCTTAATATGGGAGGGGGGAACCTAAGAATACAGCCGGTGGTTCCGCCAGCTGACCATAGAGCTGATCGAAGACCGGAACGGCTCCAATCATCTCTATTGCACAAGAAACCGGAAGCTGCGAGCATTTCATGACTTTTCTTTTCGCCGGATATAAACAGCACCATTGGGAAATTAGGAAAGCATCTGACCACACCGATGGTGTGGTCAGATGCTTTCAGGGCAGAGGAGAGATCTAGAGTCTAATAGGCCCCAATTTTTTTAAAAAAGAGTACCTGTCACACCTATTGCTATCATAGGGGATATTTACATTCCCTGTGATAACAATAAAAATGATATTAAAAAAAGGAAAAAAAGGAACAGTGTAAAAATAAAATAAAAAAGCAAAATAAATAATAAAAAATAAAAATAAAAACACCCCTGCCCCCTCCTGTGCTTGCGCGCAATGGCGAACGCAAGCGTCGGTCTTGTGTCATATATAAACAGCAATTGCACCATGCATGTGAGGTATTACCGTGAACGTAAGATTGAGGGCAGTAGTTTTACCAGTAGACGTCCTCTATAAATCTAAAGTGGTAACCTGTAAAGGCTTTTAAATGCTTTTAAAAATGTATGTAGTTGTCGCCGCTGCACGGTTGTGCGAAATTTTAAAGCATGTCGTGTTTGGCATCTATGTACTCGGCATAAAATCATCTTTTATATTTTACCAAACATTTGGGCAATATAGTGTGTTTTAGTGCATTAGAATTCAAAAAAAATTTCAAAAAAGTGTTTTTTTTCCAAAAAATTGCTTTTGAAAACTTGCTGTGCAAATACTGTGTGAAAAAAAAATGCAACACCCACCATTTTAATCTGTACGGCCTTTGCTTTAAAAAAATATATATATAATGTTTGGGGTTCAAAGCAATTTTCTAGCAAAAGAAAACATTTTTTCAGGTAAACAAAAAGTGTCAGAAGGGGCTTTGTCTTTAAGTGGTTAGAAGAGTAGGTGATGTATGGCATAAGCTTCTAAATGTTGTGCATAAAATACCAGGAAAGGTCAAACCCCCCCCCCCCATGACCCCTTTTTGGAAAGTAGACACCCCAAGCTATTTGCTGATAGGCATGTTGAGTCCATGGACTATTTTATATTTTGCCACAAGTTTCGGGAAAATGACAATACATTTTCTTTCTTTTATTCACGAAGTTGTCACTAAATGATATATTGCTCAAACATGCCATTGGCATATGTGAAATTACACCCCAAAATACATTCTACTGCTCCTCCTAAGTACGAGGATACCACATGTGTGAGACTTTTTGGGAGCCTAGCCATGTACAGGACCCAGAAAACCAATCACCGCCTTCAGGCTTTCTAAGGGCGTAAAATGGTGAATTCACTTCTCACTACTTATCACAGTTACGGAGGCCCTGAAATGTCCAGATAGCACAACCCCCCCCCCCAAATTACCCCATTTTGGAAAAAAAGACACCCCAAGGTATTTGCATGTGGTATCCCCATACCATAGTAGCAGAATGTATTTTGGAGTGTAATTTTACATATGCCCATGGCATGTTTGAGCAATATATCATTTAGTGACAACTTTGCGAAAAAATAAAAAATAAAATGATTATCATTTTCCCAAAACTTGTGGCAAAATATAAAATATTCCATGGACTCAACATGCCTCTCAGCAAATAGCTTGGGGTGTCTACTTTCCAAAATGGGGTCATTTGGGGGGGGGGTGTTGTTGTTGTGCTATCTGGGCATTTCATGGCCTCCAAAACTGTGTAAGGTAGTGAAGAGTGAAATCAACAAGAAGCCTAAAGGCGGTGATTGGTCCCGTACGCGGCTAGGCTCCCAAAAAGTCTCACACATGTGGTATCCCCATACTCAGGAGAAGCAGCAGAATGTATTTTGGGGTGTCATTTCACATATGCCCATGGCATGTTTGAGCAATATATCATTTGATTGACAACTTTGTGTAATTTTTTTTTTTTTGTAATTTTTTAATCACTTATGACAAAAAAATTAAATATTCAATGTGCTCAACAAGCCAATGACCCAACAGGTCATTTTTTCAGGATTTCCCTCAGATGAATTATCTGTGGTTATTACTAAGGCAGTGAAACTGATCAAATCACCTGTGCAAAATAATGAAAAGCCTGAAAACATGACCTGTTGGGGGTACTTGAGGACTTGAGTTGGGAAACATTGGTGTAGGGAAGAGTTAAAGTATAACTAAGGGCAAAACTTTTTTTTTTTGTTTTGCATAGAGGGGCGAGGGATTGGAACTCTTATCAGTTTTTATTGCTGCTTGTGCCCCCATTAGGAAGATTCCCCCTCTCTATTTATCCTGTTTACCATTATCATTGAAAGTGAAAGTAAAAGAAAATCACCAATTTTGGGTTGTCAATAGAAAAGCCATAGTGGGGAAATCTTCCAATGGGAACTCTAGTTCTGGTGACCTGGGGGGGTCCCCAAGAAATTCCCTTCATTTGCAGGGATTTCCTCTCACTTCCTGTTTGGATATGGGACAGGAAGTAAAGGGAAGTCTCCATAATAGGGCAAAGATGGTGAAAAAAAATCTGACAGGGGTTATAATCCTCCATCACTCTATCCAATATGAAAAAAAAAAAAAATGTTTTGGCTATAGTTCTACTTTAATACTCCTGCTAGGTGTTTTGTGCCATTTGTGTCCCATTCAGGGAAGAGTTTGGATTCCCCCTCTCTGTCTTTCTTGCCAACAATGGTCACCAATACATACAGTATACAGGAGTGAACCTCACCAATAGCGATGGGCTAGGTTTGGAAAATGTTGTATTTCCCCTCATCGTGTTTCTTGGCAACAATAGTCACCAGTACAAACAGAGGGATGAATCTCACCAATAGTGATGGCTAAGTTTGCCTAGGTTTGTTTCACCAAATATTTTTGAGTCAAATCCCATTGAAGTCCATGGTGAACCCTATAGTTAAAGTATGTCCATTTTTAGGGATAATAGGCAAACTATGATAAAAAAAAGCATGGGAAGCAGAGCGTTGCCACTGGGCACAATTACTATTGCAGAAAACATTGTACAGCAGGGAGTGGATCTCTTCATGTGACTTTGAGGACAAAAGTGAAAATACACTAATCCTTTAATAACATGCTTGAGGGCTGAAGCTGTACATAGTGTTCCTGAACAATACAATATTACGGACAGTCTCAGCAACAGTGTATGATGACAGTGCAAATTTGCCTGTGGAATTGATTTTTTTCTTTTACAATTGGTTTGATGTAGAAGCATCCCAATCTGATTCATTTCAGTTTTTTTAAAAAAAAGCTTTTATCAGATACATTTAGCAGTGACACATGCTTTATCATCATCTTTTTCTCTCACTCCTCTCTTCCTTTCCAGTCACGGGACATTTTGTTTTATGTGAACTCATTTATAAAATACAAAGTAGTCTGTTAACAGACAGCAGAGAGAAGCTGTGGGCAGAGTGGTTGTTTTGTATCAGAGCTTCATCTGCTGTCAGAGCACTGGGAGTATAGCGAAAACTATACTCCTAGTGCTGTGTAAAAGTGTAAATTGTAAATAATATAAATAAGTCAACTCCTTTGACTATGGCTAGGTTCACACTTGTTTGAGTGGTGCTAGTTGCATTTGCATGGGCACAGCAGCCCATTCATTTGCATGGGCTGTTGTGCCAGCAGGAAATGTGGGGGAAAGGTCCTCAACCTTTTTTTGAAAACGAGGCAGCATGGAACCACATGGTGCTATAGCTTATGCACGCTAAAACGCACCATGTTTTTCCATGCATGGGGGTAATATTAAGAATTAATGTCCCTCTTGCATGTCTGCTAAAGAGCAGCACATTTTGCCTGTGGGTCGGGGAACACATGTTGTGACCCACATATATGTGAACCCAGCTTTAAGCCCCTATAAGCTAGCACATTTTTAAAAGTGCATACATTCCTGGGGTTCATCGATAAGATACAATAGATGTTTACTGGGATTCTTGTTTACATCTACTACAAGGACTGTTTTATTTGGCTCAAAATACACATACAATCAGGGCCACTGATAAGGCAGTACAGCCAGCCCTCCTGTACTGTGCCCGGGCCCCTTCAACTCAAATGGGGGGCCCGGCACCTGCTGAGCAGGAGGTCCAGCTGTACTGCCTTATTGCTTACTGTTGTGGCTCACCCTGCCGGGCTGCCGACTTCTCCTCCTTTTGCTCCCTTGGTATCTGCACCACCAACCCCCTGCTGTTTGGACCCCCCATGTGCCCCCCTCCTTCAGAGAACATTTGACAGGCGGTGAGGAGGTATATGTCCTCACTGCCAGATTTAACCCCACACTAGCGCACCACAACCTCATGCTTTGTACTTAGCGTTTGCAGAGCAGTGATATTCACCTGAATGAGTTTTGTTCAATGGGCATATCATTTCTGCCATGGCTGCAATACATAGCATCTAGTCAGTGGCATTTTAGGGAAAATATCATTTGATATTTTCGGAGTGGGGCTCTGTCAGGTAGGCTTTACGGGGCCCCATGATTTCTAACAGCAGCCCTGCATACAATCCCGGGAAAACAAGCTGACAGAAAGGACAGATTTCATGTCATGACAATAGTTAAAAGACATTTTGCTTCTAACATCCTCAGGTCAATATCACAAGGGATAATGTACTACAACTGGTTAATATGAACTCAAAACTCAAGTTCTTATTAAGAATTTACAGTCTAAAGCTGTGGCTTATTACTTATCACTATAATATTATTTGTTGACATCTCTAGACACTGAATATAGAAATTGTACCTCTATCGTGTGTTTGAATTGTAAGAGGTGTCAATTCCTCTGGTTGAGATCTACGAAATCTGACCCATCATTATATTTGGATCTGGAGGTCGTAAGGGGCCTTTCTGAGAAGAACGAGACACTTTGCTCCAAGCTATCAAGATGCTTAGTACACCTGTCTTTGTCTCTCTACCCGTGGGGCAGATTTTATTAGACCGTACAGAGCCAGTTAGGTATGGTCATATCCTGACAAGGGAAGAGCATTCTGACAGCAGTCTTCACAATTACCTGCTATACCTCTCGCATGTTATTTAAACCCACGGCTACTGAACGATTAAAAAACTGAAAAAAAGGAGAAGGAGACAGAGAGAACTAGAACTTTACAGTGAACCTGTGCCAACATAATACTACAGGTTCCTGCATCCCCATGTGAATCCTCTGCAGAATGCCTGGGAACCCCAAAATCAGGACATTAATTAGGTATTCTTGACAAAATAAATTTTCCTCACATTCACTAAGCTAAGGGAAAATTTCCCTTGCAAAGAGAACAGCCTATTCGTCCTTAGTAAATGAACCCCTTAGTGTCATTATGCTCTATGAATATCTTTTTTTTTTTTTTTACTATATTTTGTGAATGTGAATTTAAATTTATCTATTGGCAACTTGGCTGAACAGAAAAAGATAATGCGAATACATCATTCATATTTTATGGTAATATTCAGAAGTGTTGTAGTAAAATATATAGATTAACTCACACAAGCCTCTGCAATTAATGGTTAACAGCTTAAGCGTTTGTGTATGCATATGATCAAGCAATACTAAACCCAGTGAAGTAATAATGTCTATGAGCTGGCACATGAGCTGTTTATGAGCTGTTTCACATAGACTACAGGCAGTGTTAACCACAACACTATTGATTCAGATTAGTAATGATACCTACCCTTCCATACTCTCTGCTGCATTAATCCATTGGGCATCTGCCAAGAGCACCAGTTTGGATAAGTGTAGAATCTTCAGTTTATAGTGTACCAGTGGGGGTGCAAACGAACTGAAAAATTCTGAACAATACTTAACAAAAACATCAATTGCAGCCTCACTTTGCCATCATTTGCAGCCACTGTGCTGTTCATATGCAGCCACTATGCCATCAAATGCAGCCACTGTGCCCATCATATGCAGCCAACTGTGCCCAGCAAATGCAGCTACTGTGCCCATAATATGCAGCCACTCTGCCCATCATATGCAGCCACTGTGCCCATCATATGCAGCCTCTGTGCCCATCATATGCAGCCAACTGTGCTCATAAAATGCAGCCAACTGGGCCCCATCAATTGCAGCCTCTGTGCCCATCATATGCAGCCAACTGTGCCCATCATATGCAGCCTCTCTGCCCATCATATGCAGCCTCTGTGCTTATGAAATGCAGCCAACTGTGCCCCATCGATTACAGCCTCTGTGCCCATAATATGCAGCCACTGTGCCCTGCAAATGCAGCCAACTGTGCTCCATTAATTGCAGCCTTTGTGCCCCCCCCGCCCACCCGCTGTCTGCCCAGCACTTACCTCATTGTGGTGGTGGGTTAGGCAGTGAGTCAGGCGGCGAGCTGTGGGACAGGTAGCGCGGCAATGGCTCCGTGTCCTCCATGCGTCCTCCGTGCATGTCTTCTTCCTGTTTTGCTAGGCGGCCAATAAGATCGCCTCTACCTTCAGCCAATCAGGTTTTAAATCCAGGCCTCCTGATTGGCTGAGAGGCGGTTCTGTATTAGCAAAGCAGATATTCATCTGCTTTGCTAACACACCTGGGTGCACTGCAAGCGCAATGGTTTGCGCTCGCAAACTGTTAGGCAGGTTAATTTAGTTGGTCGCAGGCTGGTTGGTAAGTTAAGCTTGGAAATTCTTTGGTTTTATTTTACATGCGTTTGCCCTTCCAGTGCTCCTTGCTGTTAAGACCAGTTATTGGTGGGGGCAGTGACCTTTTTTTGTATTGTTGACATATTGGTCAGGCAATGCACTGACACCTTTGCTGCCATTGTGCAATGTGCTGGGTGTTCAGTGTGCTCCTGCGCCTTTGAGGGTTGGGCTCCCTCCAGTCATCTGCCCTTCATCTATCCATTAGAATACATGTGCTCCCACCGTGGAGACTTTTCAAAGTTAGTGTTAGGGTCTGCAGGATACAGGGTGCCTTGCCGTGGCCTGCAGCTTATGCATGTATTTGCAAATGTGTGCAACTAAACCCCTGTTTTTAACGCATACTGTTAGGCAGGTTAATTCGGTTGGTCGCAGGCTGGTTGGTAAGTTATAGCTGGGGGCAGTGACCTTTTTTTGTATTGGTGTACCAAAAGAGCAGGGCTTACTGAAGGGGCAAAAGTAGTTTGTGGAGGTACAGTACAGAGGTCTAACAAGCAAGGATGCTGTCCTAAGGAGGCTTTATTGCTGTTTCTATTGACTAACATACTTGTGTCTAGTGTTTATGCACCCAACCAGCCAAGAAGCGGATGACATGGCATGGGAGATGGAAACTCTGGTGGTAAGGCAGTTTGATGCTTGGCCCTTTTGCTGGCAACTGGCTTCCCACATACCTAGGCACATAGCCTGGTAGTCACGATGGTTGTAGAGAGGCCTCGAGAGGAGAACAAGCATGGGTTCATAAAAAGTTTGCTTCTTGTATCCAATAGCAACATGCGGATCATGGTCACTGGGCTTGAGGTAATAGGACTGTTGAATTGGTGGAGACAGGTACCAGCTCAGAAATGCTGCACACCTGGGGAAAGGTGAAGTCTAACAGAAGTTGTGTCCATAGTGCATAAGTGTCATGAATATAGTATTTGGCCACATATTACAAAGAGTCAACAGGTATGCTCTTAGAGGAGGTTTGCTTTAAGTTTAGAGCTCTGCCTTAACGCGGATTTCACATGACGTAGCCTCTGCCCTCCAATGGGGGCAATAGCGAGAACTTGATCTGGGGTCCCGTACGGAATGCATTAAGCCCCGCCTACACAAGCACAAAGAGAAAATGCAAACTCATCGCAGCGGGTGAACCTACTGGGATATGAACCAGAGACTCCAGTGCTGCAAGGTAAAATTGCTAACCACTAAGCCACTTTATAGTGACAGCTGTAGTTTTAACTAACTGTATTGTTATTTGCATATAAGCCAAAAGTTCAGGAAAATCCACAACCGAACAAGACAACAACATTGCCATTTTTATATTATTCTTGGGTTCTGATTCCTAAAACTGAAGTAATAATTTCCTTACATTAAATAAAATCTGTATTCATTTAATTTACAAAGTAACAGGATATTGCTACATAAAACTGAAAGTTCCGGTGAATTTATCATATGGCATCATGATGATTTCCAGAAAGGGTGGAGCAGTCTTGTGAAATCCACAGAAACGGGCCTTCCAGGCAAAGCAATGCTAATGCACCCTTTAACATACCATGCCAATTGCTGTTCTCTTGCTTTTTATACTGAATGCTATAGTGCCAAAATAGCATATGTCTATAAAGTGATAGGTAACATGTTTAAATAAATAACATTATACTTTTAAAAATGTGTATACTGTATATCTGGCAGCATCAAAAATGCAAACCCTAAAAAAGGCAACAAAAATACATAATATGTTCTCATTATATCCTAAATAACTACCTAATTAAAGAAAGGAAGTTTTGGCAGAGAGAGGAGTGATTAGAACAGCTGTCAGTTTTTATTGCAGTCTGTGCCTGCTGTTAAGGAGAATCACCCTCTCTATTTGTCTTGTTTACCATTATCATTGAAAGTGAAAGTAAAAGTAACAGAGGGAAAATCTTCCAATGGGGACACTAGTTCTAGTGACCTGGGGATCCCCAAGAAATTCCCTTAATTTGCAGGGATTTCCTTTCACTTCCTGTTCGGCTATGGGACAGAAATTGAAGGGAAATGTTCGCAATTGGACACAGATGGCGAAAACAAAATCTGACAGGGCTTATAATCCTCCCTTGCTCTATCCAAAATGAAAAAAAAAAAGTTTTGCCTATAGTTCTTCTTTAATATTATTTTTGCTCCATATGTCATTGTAGCACTATCTGTAATAGATACATCTTTTTAATCATAAATAGTGTGGTGAACGAGTTCACAGCTCAGGAACATACAATGCCTCTCTTCCATCCCCTACCAATTAAGGATCCAAGTTCAAGTAAAACCAAGGAAACATTTTCCTTTTAAACTCAAGGTGGCACTGTGACTTGTCTGTTATTTCTTCCCATAGAATTAGTTTGTTTCTTCAATCCTCCATGAGCAAATATAGATGTAATTGTTGATGCTGAAGGGAAAGGAATATACAGTGAAAAAATAATTTACCTATTTAACATTTAACATGTTTTTTTTTTTTTTAGCACAAAGACTTAAATAAACTGTCCTGGCATCAATGGGAATAAACATTGCCCCATGTTTAGTTTTAGGGGGAGGAATAGTGCCCCATAGTTTATGTCAGTGGCAGGAATTATTCCCCATTGTTGGTGTCAGTGGGAGGAATAATGTCTTGTATCAGTGGGAGGAACAGTGACCCAAGGGCCAGATAAAGGCAAGCAAAGGACTGCATCCGGCTCCAGGGTCGCAGTTTGGAGACCACTGTTCTAAACAGACTTTTATTCTCACATGATTTCTGCACTGGTCAGGAGGCATGCTCTTGTCATTTTTCTTCTGGCTACAATGCATTTTGAGTCAGTCACACAGAACAAGAATGCAGCAAGTGACGTCAGAATATCTGATATGCATCCTTAGTTTTGGTTAGTAACTAAGAAAGTGTTAAAGCTGAACTCCAGGCAGATATAAAATCCACAAAATAATACACCTTAGCGTTCAATAATAAATCATTAAAGTGTTTGTAAACCTCAGACATGAAAAATTAACAAACAAAATCCTTCTATAGTGTGTGCTAGCTTGAATCCAAAGCACTGAGTCTGATTCCTCTCTGATCTCTCCTCTCTCTGTTATCTCACTGCTTATAGATTAAGCCGACACCACAGCCTCACTGGAGACAGCCTGTTCCCCTCCACTACACAGCAGATAACATCCTTCAGCTTTGTGAGCCTGTTGGGGGTTGGGGGGGGGGTGTCCTTTCCCTCAAATCAGCTATCAATTTTCAGGCAGTACTTTGTGTAGCACCCTCTAGTGTGCTAAAATAGATTTTTAAAAAGTGTAGGAAAATTGTTCAGGCTTGGCAGCCAAGCCTGTGTTGTTTATCTGGGTTGGGTGAGTGACTCAGGGAGAGGCTGGATGACTCACAGGCAGCATTTGTGAGACCTCCCCTGCTTCTGGAACCTGCTGAAAATTTCCAAAAGAATTGAGGTGAGGAGGAGCTTTCTGGAGTATTCTGAGGGCCCTGACCAATCCCCAACTGATGGGTTGGCTGTGGGGCAGACCCCCTTAAAATACTCTGGGACAACCAACCTGGGGCAGAGTGGAGTTTGTATGGAAGATGTTAAGAGGCTGTTGGAGACCATTGAGGTTAGCCCCCTAGTCTGAGGGAGGGGGGACCCCAGGTCAGGGAGCTCAGGTGCGGAAGGGACCCTCTTCATGACATACAGAGGTGTCCTGACCAGTGGCACAGGAACATGTGTGATGACAGCTGGGGGAGACCACTGCTGGGCAAATCTCCAGGGAGTAAGAAAGCCAGGTGGGCTGGTGAGTGATACAGTCAGGGAGGTCTGAGAGGCAGCCTGAGAGAACTGGGTTAGAGCAGTCTGAGATGGATGCAGAGTCAGTCTGGGAGGACTGTGGAAGTTTAGCCATGCGGGCTAGAGAAAAAGGCAGCTGCAGCCAGGTGGGCTGGCAGTGCCTGATGAGATGATGCTGGGATCAGTAGCCACAGGAGGACAGCTGGGCACTAGGACTTTGCTACACAAGCAAGGGGCTCACGGTCCCTGCCTGTAAAGGGCTTTTACTACCTATCTGACAGCCTTTTTGTAAGATCATCCAAACAGTGTCAGCTGGTCCTGGGAGTTGTAGTTCTGCAATCAAGCTTTGTGCAGAAGGCAGAGGAGAAGTGTATATACGGACTGCATATAGTTGTGTCCATGAAGAAATCTACTGTTGAAGTCCAGTGGGCATACCATAATATCCCTATCCAAGTTTACTCCCCTCAATAAAACCTAAAAACAAAGCACTGGACTGTTCTTCTGACTCAAGTTTACTGTGAAGTTGCGGTATGCCTGGCTGTGCAGGGTGGGGGATCCCTTTTTTCTTGCTCCTTAGGGGGTGTGCTACACTAGTGTAAGTAAATTTCATTTGAGCACCCCTGTAGACAGCAGAGCATGACTTAATTGTGTTTAGGAGACTGGGCAGTGCTTTACAGGTTGTGGCTTTGTTACCTTCCTCTATCTTCTGGAACTCAGTAGAAACTTCCAGAACATAGTGGGCAGAGGGACAGGGGCAGCAACTGTGAATATTCATTTGGCTTCCACCAATCCCTGGGAATGTAGAACCTGAAGGTGGGGGGGGGGTGTAGCCCATAAATATGCGGAAGCCTGGTAGTTTAGAAGCAGAGTCCAGGTTCCAGCCATCTGGAAGTGACCCTTGTGCTGGGGGGTCTGACCCTGGGGCAGAAAAGCAAGAGAGCAAGAAAGGAAAGAGTGAGAGGAGGAGGGCTCCAGGACTTCACTCAGCCTTAGTCTCAGCTAGGCTTAGCTGCAGACTCCAAGCCAAGCCAGAAGCAGTCTGTTCTGCAGAGAGGCCAGTGCAGCAGCTGCCTACATCCTAATAACTACTTAAAGGAGAATGAGTGAGTACCCAGTACCCTTAAATCTAATTCAAAAACTCATGCTGAAGTGTTAAATCAAAATAAATACAAATGAAAATAAGAATGAGACTGCAGCTGCTGCACAAAGGTACTAAAACCTTAAAGCGATATAAAGTAAGAAACAGCGCTAGCAGCCTATATCAAACAATATACATCCTAGTGAATGGTGCCTTATACATCAATGTGTTTGTAACATAAAAAAACAACAAAAAATATACACAAAATCTGAAATGCTTCGTGCTTCTGTAAAAAGTGCAATGGTGCTCCAAAACTTTAAACAAGCGAGGTGACTCCCCCTTCGGTGACCCCACTCACCAGAAATATTAGATCCTCAGCTTCGCAGTCTGGGGTAAAAAAAGCAGTGATCTAATGATCTGGGGATATGCAGGATGGTTCCTCAGCAAACTCTTCCAAGAAGATATTTTATGACAGAAAGGATATACCACACTCCATAGATGGGAAAACAGAGAGAGAACTCATAGTGAAATACTGTTTAACATGATTTATCAAGCGCATTAAATGCACAAATTACAGGATATTTGCAAAGACAGGCATCAGTAAAAAACATCCGAGTTCTCCGCTGTGTGGCATGCGTTCCACGGAGGTGGAAATTGCATCACTGGTTAGCTCGAACCGGAAGTATGTTGACACGTTTCGCCCCTCCTCCAGGGCGTCATCAAAGGACATCACTTCTGGTTCCATTACAATCTATTTATACCCAAGGGAAGATCACTCCTCCCTCTGGGAGGGACAAAGCGACCAATTACGATCAGTGTGTGAAAAAAAACACACAACTTCTTGCTCATCTTACATAATTTCCTGTTGCCAAATATAAAACTTTAATATAAACAAAATCCCAAACAGATAAAATTGCCCGTTCGGCTATAAAACTACAATAAAACACATGATGCGATAGTCATATCACATTATGACAGACATATGTAAAAGATTTCCAATACAGGGTAAACAATGTATAAATAATTAAGAAAAAAAATGATAGAAATGAAAATAGAAATAAAAGAAAAAATTGAATATAAAAATAAAAATAAAATAAAAAATAAAAATAGGAATAAAATAAAATGAAATAAAATAAAATCAAAAAGAAAGAGAAAAAGAAAAATTAAACATAAAAATAATAATAATAAAATAAAAATAAAATAAAATATCTCTCTAAGCAATCAATTAGAAAAATGGGCACTTCTCAAATAATATACCAGCTGGACAGAAAACAATTGAGATCTAACGCAACGTTAAGGCCGTCCGGACTCAGCGTCCGGAGCCTATGGATCCATTGGGACTCATTCTGTGAGATAGCTCTCTTGAGATTGGAACCTCTCCAATGTTCCTCTACCCTATCTATCCCACAGAATGTAAGACCCCTTTGATCCCTATTATGGAACAATTTGAAATGATTGAACAGGCCATGGTGCTTATAGCCCTTTACAATTCTATTAACATGCTCCCTGAGCCTTACCCCCAATTTCCTCGTGGTCCTCCCCACATTTTGGTGACCACAGGGACAAGACAAAAAGGTAGGTAACATGTGTGGTCCCACAAGTGATGATTTTTTTTATTTCCAAAGACCTTCCTTCAGAAAAAGAGCAAAAGTGGGTAGTTTTCCTTTTCTTATGTCTGGAGGTTTTACACCTCACACATTTGCCACAACTTAAGAAAACAGTATGATCTAGAAAGGTAAATAGCTTCTTAGGGGGGTTGATGACATTATGTGCCAGTTTTAGCCTGATGCCTCGTACACACAGTCGGATTTTCCGACGGAAAATGTTCGATGAGAGCCTATTGTCAGAAATTCCGACTGTGTGTAGGCTCCATCGGACATTTTCTGTTGCACAAAATTTGAGAGCTGGTTCTCAAATTTTCCGACAACAAAATCCGTTGTTGTAAGTTCCGATTGTGTGTACACAATTCCTACGCACAAAGTGCCACGCATGCTCGGAATTAAGCAGAAGAACAGCACTGGCTATTGAACTTCATTTTTCTCAGCTCGTCGTACGTGTTGTATGTCACCGCGTTCCTGACGTTCGGAATTTCCGACCAACTTTGTGTGACCGTGTGTATGCAAGACAAGTTTGAGCCAACATCTGTTGGAAAAAAAACATGGATTTTGTTGTCGGAAAATCCTATCGTATATACAGGGCATAAGTGTTGGTGGTTTAGTATAAATAAACTGTCAGAAACCATGAAATCAAACCGAGACAGAAGTACAGTTAAATCGCGCTTGTTTAATAATAAAAGTAAAAAGAACAAACGTAGTCAAAACTTAGTCAAAGTTCAGTAACAGAATGGATCGTCAGCCAAGCCAGGAGTCAGGGATCAAAGTAGTTAAACAGCAAGCAGGATCTGTAGCCTGAAGGGATGTCAGAAAAGCCCGTCTTTAAAACAGGAACGCAGGAGATAGTTTCTTGTGATGTGACCAAAGCGAAGGCAGGGCTCCTCTGGACTGGACGGCTTAAGTAGGCAGGACTGACGAGCAGGATCAACTTCAGCTGGGTAACTGTGGAGAGAGATGGGAGCTGGCAAATAGCAGACAGCTGAGCGGCCAGCTCAGAGAAGGAAGGGCTGAGCCCAGCCCTGACATAAACCTGGGCTGTGCGAGCTTTTGAAATAAAAAAATTCATCACTTGTGGGACCACACATGTTACCTACCCTTTGTCCTGTCCCCGTGGTCTCCAATATGTGGGGGGGACAACGAGGAAATTGGAAATAACACAGCAGGATATAGAAACTTTACAAGAGGACCTGAATAAATTAATGGAGTGGGCTACTACATGACAAATTAAGTTAAATACTGGTAAATCGATAAAGTTTGACAGGGAATTAAAAGGATTACAAAGGTTACAGGCTATACCTCTTATACTCCACAATTATTTCAGATTGATATACTAAAATCTTTTAATCATTTAACCGCTGAATATAGTATCCCGAATCAGAGGTTTTTCTAATATCTACAGCTTAGACATACTATATAGGCACAGTCCCACTCTTGCGATCTTAGACTCCGATCTTAATTCCATAATAATCTTGTTATTGGATGTGAAGGTCCATAAGCAGGGCCTTATATCTAGGCTACATGAGGTATTATACAACAAGTTTCAAGAATCAATGGATATTCCATCAAGGGTGCAATGGGTATGTGACCTGGGTCCAATATCATATGATCAGTGGCAGTGGCGTCACTAGGGTTGGTGTCACCTGGTGCAGTAAAACATGGTGTCCCCCCCCGGCGGGGGGGGGGGGGGGATACCATGTTTTACTGCACCACCACAGCTCTCACTTCCTAGCCTGCCACAGTGCTCTGTCCTGTCATTGTGGAGTGACAGCAGAAGCAGGACAGAGCAGTAGACACTTGGCAGGCTAGCGCATAAGTCTCTCTCCTGTCTAGCCTGCCACAATGCACTTGATGGTGTCACCCAAGGCTCAACCACGGCTCCCACAACACCCCCCCCCCCCACAGGGGGAGAGCACACCGCAATTGCGCTGTCAATGGGAGGGCCATACAAAGGCATTGTTAAATACCATGAGTGCATTATGCACAGGGTTCAGAAGTACACTACATACAGAGTGCAGCGTTCAGTAATGTGATAGAAACAGGGTGCAGAAGTTTGCTATGTACAGGGTGCAGGGCTCAGAAGTTTGCTATGTACAGGGTGCAGGGCCCAGAAGTTTGCTATGTACAGGGTGCAGGGCCCAGAAGTTTGCTATGTACAGGGTGCAGGGCCCAGAAGTTTGCTATGTACAGGGTGCAAGGATCGCTATGTACAGCCAGGGTGCAATGATTGCTATGTACAGGGTGCAAGCATCGCTATGTACAAGGTGCAAGGATTGCTATGTACAGGTGCAAGGAACGCTTTGCACAGGGTGCAAGGATCGCTATGTACAGGGTGCAAGGATTGCTATGTACAGGGTTCAAGGATCGCTATGTACAGGATGCAAGGATTGCTATGTACAGGGTGCAAGGATCGTGCATGTTGTTCCTTGCACCCTGTACATTGCGATCCTTGCACCCTGTACATAGCAATCATTAGGAGGGGGGTTCTAGCCTCAAAAAATGAAAATTGAGTAACAAAAATATGCATAGCACTTAGTGTACTATTGATTCTTCTCTATAAATCAATGTGATCTGGCACTGCTGATAACCTCAAATAAGAAGAGAAGTGGGAATCCCAGCAGTCAACGTCAGCACAAATTTGAATCTTTAGTAAACTAGCTTGTCTAGTATTACAAAGTATTCCCTCAATTAAACTATGTAATGACGGCCACGTTGTAAAAGGAATATAAAGGAAAAAAGTGGGGAAAGACGCTTTCAAACCCCCCCTTTCCTCATGAGATTGTGGCGGTGGCACTTTCTAGCTCCCCAAAGTAGTGGGAATTAGTAGGGAAGTTATGATAGGCCAGCGAGGTCAGCTGATCCCCAAGAACATTCCAGAATCCAGGGCGGTCATTCTGGATTGGTCAGAAAAGGTCATCTGACCCCCTGTAAGGTTCTGGAATTCTTGAGGACTCCTATAAAAAGGGGTTTCAGACTTTTTTATTATTTGCCAGTCACCAGAAGGGATTAACAGGACAGCTCCCTGCCCCCCCCTTCCTTTGTCGCGGCTTATTATGAGGTGGGACCCCCTTCTCTTTATGACTAAAGAAAGAGTAAGGGGGGATAGAGATAACGTTTGTTGAATGTAATTAATTAGGCCTGAGCCGTAGTGGCTGGGCCGTGTTTGAAATAATCTGTAGTTTGATATGAGATTATTAAAAGGATTTATTGCTTATGTTTCATTTGTAATTTGCAAAAACCATTAATAAAGCCGCGGCCGTTATTCATCCAAGTAAGTGGTCTGTTTTCAAATAAATTTTGGTAAATATTTTAGTTATGGTTGCATACCGCTTACAATCCCATTACCATAACAGCTATGGTTTCCAACATTACTGTGCTGCCTTAATAATGTAAACCAGTCCTGATTAATTGCACCCATCCACTGGCTGGCTTGTTAATTGTAGCTGCTCCTCATTCTAATCAATACAATTGTACACTGCCATTCCTCTACCCAAATAAAAATGTGTAAATCTGAACAAGCACAGAAATAGAGACAACACAGCAGACACATACACAGAGAGACATAGTTGACATATATTATACACAGAATAATAGGTATCATGCAACAAATTTATGCATACTCATAAAAGATTGTACTTCTAGTTACATCTCCTGATGAATTTTATTCCTGCATATGAAAAAAACATTTGAAATGACATTCACATTTTAGTTGCTAGCAGCTTCTTTATTTTATACATGGATTTGTAATTTTTTTTTCTTTTATTAAGTACATTGTGCAATTACTAAACAGGCACAAACAACTATACTCCAGACATAAATATTTGGTGTTTCATTACTATAATTATGTAAGACAAGACATTCCAAGTGAAAGTAATGGACTTCTGGGCAACGTCTAACAGAACACAACTGACGGACCAGGCAGCTTGTACAGGCCCAATAGTAAAGAGCAGAAATGACAACCCGGATCATCTGGATCAAAGTATTACTATTGATAGACATTGTTGTACCCCCTAGAACCTTAAAATAAACATGGACTACATCACAGACTGAATTATTATCCTAAGTTAAATGTCCTTAAAGTATAACTAAAGGCAAAACTTTTTTTAGCTTTGGATAGAGGGGAGAGGGATTGGAACACTTGTCAGTTTGTATTGCTGTCTGTGCCCCTATTAGACCCCTTTCACACTGGGGGGCTTTGCAGGCGCTACATCGCTAAAAATAGCGCATGCAAAGCACCATGAAAGAGCAGCTCCTCACACTCAGCACTGCACTGGCAGGACGCTAAAAAAAGTCCTGCTAGCAGCATCTTTGGAGCAGTGAAGGAGCGGCGTGTATACCGCAATTTCACCGCTCCTGCCCATTGAAATGAATGGGGCAGCGCACCTATACCGCTGGCAAAGCGCTGCTGCAGCAGCGCTTTGCAGTGGTTTTAAGCTTTTCTTGGTCGCTAGCAGGGTGTAAAATCGCCCCACTAGTGGCCAAATACCGCCTCTAAAACGACGGTAAAGCGGCGCTAAAAATAGCGCCGTTTTACCGCCGACACCGCTCCCGCCCCAATGTGAAAGGGGCCTTAGGGAGATTCATCCTCTCTGTTTGCCCTGTTTACCATTAACATTGAAAGTGAAAGTAAAATAAAACCTCAAATTTGTCCCCAGAAGTAATAGAGGGGAAATCTTCCAATAGGGACACTAGTTCTGGTGACTTGAGGGTCCCCAAGGAATTTCCTTAATTTGTAGGGATATCCTTTCACTTTCTGCTTGGCTGTGGGACAGGAAATTAAGGGAAATCTCCGCAATGGTACACATATGGCAAAAAAAAAAAAAAATGGGGTTATAACAAAAAAAAGTTTTGCCTATAGTTCTACTTTAAGTAACAAAAACAGAAATGGGCTTCTCTTACCCCCTGTACAAGGTAGTTAAGAAAGAAGAGAGGACCAAAAAGGGGAGAAAAAGAAAACGGGGGGCAAGGAGTTGGGGGAGAGCGAAAGTCACAGTACACTGTCATGCCTTGGGTTCTATTGGGATTTGTAAATTCTTATTCTGCTAGCTATCTTGTGGTGGTTCTAAAGTATTTGTTACCCCACAAAGTAATATTAAATAAATGAGTGCACATATACATTTTTTTTATTTTAATCTAGCTTCTTAACTATTTATTTATTCTACCTCTTTTAACCACTAGAGATCCGTGCTATAGTCGAATGACAGCTACAGCGTGGACCTGCTTTGCCGGGACGACGTCCATTGACGTCGTCCCGTGCACGAGCGGCCTGCGTGCTCGTGCAGCTGTCAGCCAATGACAGCTGATCATGTGATGTCAACAGAGCCGGTAATAGGCTATTTTTTCTCCTCACGCTGACAGCGTGAGGAGGAAAAAAAAGCCAATCACCAGCGGCCGTGAGAGGGACATCAGTCCCGATCACGGAGATCTGCCGCCAGATCATCAGTGCCCACCTGTGCCCCCTGCCAGTGCCACCTAGTAATAGGTAGCAGTGCCGCATACCAGTGCCCACCAGCGCCACCCATCAGTGCCCACAGTGCCACCCATCAGTGCCCACAGTGCCACCTATCAGTGCCTACAATCAGTGCCTCAACAACAGTGCTGCACATCAGTGCCACCTATCAGTGCCCATCAGTGTCACCTACCAGTGCCCATAAGTGCCCATCAGTGCCGCCTATCACTGCCCGTCAGTGCCACCTATCAGTGGTACTTATCAGTGCCAACCATTAGTGCCACCTATCAGGGCCCATCAGTGGCCATCAGTGCTGCCTTATCTGTCCCCATCAGTGCCACCTTATCTGTGCCTATCAGTGCTGCCCTAACTGTGCCCATCAGTGCCGCCTTAACTGTGCCTATCAGTGTCGCCTTAACTGTGCCTATCCGTTCCCATCAGTGCAGCCTATCAGTGCCCACCCGTGCCGCCTCATCAGCGCATATCAATGAAGGAGAAAAATTACCTGTTTGCAAAATTTTATAACAAACTATAAAACATTTTTTTTTTTTTTCAAAATTTTCCATCTTTTTTTGTTTGTTTAGCAAAAAATAAAAATCCCAGCTGTGATTAAATACCACCAAAAGAAAGCTCTATTTGTGGGGGGAAAAAATGGTAAACATTTCATTTGGGTACAGTGTTGTATGACCGCACAATTGTCATTCAAAGTGTGAGAGCACTGAAAGCTGAAAATTGGTCTGGGCAGGAGGAGGGTTTAAGTGCTCAGTAAGCAAGTGGTTAAAAAAACTTGGTGATCCTGCCAGCTCCCCTGGGTCCCTGTTTCAAACTGATCATGGCAAGTACTGAAGGAGATCCATCCGGCTGTGGTCAGTTTGTGTTCCTGTGATTACTGTTGGGAGTTATAGGACACTGTGCTGATCCACAGTATGCCTATATCCTCCATGGTCAGTTGTGTGACCACGCCTCCTCTAAGCTCCTATTCCTTTAGTAAGGAGGTGGGTGTGATTTACATCATACATAGTGAGTGGGCATGGCCAAGATTATCGCAGAGCAGGCAGGCAGTGGGCAGTCTTACATCAAACAGCAAGTGGGTTGGATTACTGAAATAGGTGGGTGAATGGACAGTACATCACACACATCCAATTCGCATGACAGGAGATTGTGACCGGCTCTCAATGGAGCCGGTTCACACATCTCCGGGGCGCCTGCGGAGTTCATTGCACAGGGGTCCTGTGCGTCTTTGGCTCCATTTCAGGTCCAATTTCCGGCAAAAATTTGGGCCTGATTCATTCCTGAAACGGAAAACAGGGACACACCGGACCCCTGCAGTCAGTCGCAAACATTTTAAGTATGAACCCAGCCTAACAAATTGATGCTAAACTGCAGCTCACTGCAGTTACACAAGCAGTTAAAGCAAATATTTTTTTTTTCTTTTGGGAGAAAGGTTTTGCATGAATAAATTAAAAAAAAATAGGATTTAAAGGGATGCATTTTTCATGTATTTTTCTTATGTTTTTTTTAACTGAAAAACTGATCAAAAACTGATTAGCGTGAAAGGGACCGAACTGAGGTAAGATGTTCATTAAAGCATAATTACTTTAATGAGTAAATAAGAACACATACAATTTACAAGCAAGTATAAAAGATGCATGTGCAGAAATAAATACAATATTCAGAAAAAAAACTAATGTCAGAAATTAATTACCCTATTTGGAACTTTATTGACATTGAAAATAATCATCAAAGATTAACACATAAATATAAAAATGATCATACTTTTATTTTATTCTGAATAGAAAAAAGTATGGATTATCACACAAGGATCTATTTCTAAATGTTTTTACACATAACATCACATAACCTCATCCAGGATTCACACATTTTCCACTTAAATCCTATTAGAAAAATGTCTCAATCATGTCTTGCTGTGTCAAGCTGCCCAAGGTACCATTCCTGTTATCAATCTTCTGTGTTTCAGTCTACTTTTTTAAATGCATTTGTACAGTGACTATATATATATATATATATATAATATATTATATTGCCAAAAGTATTGGGACATCTGCCTTTGCATTAGTATACAGGTTTTATATAGCACCAACAGTTTGCGCAGTGCTTAACAAAATGAAGGCATTACAGTTACATTACAATTTGGTACAAGAGGAATCAGAGGGCCCTGCTCATTAGAGCTTACAATCTAAAAAGGAAGGGTCAATTGATACAAAATGCAATAGCTGTGGGGGATGAGCTGGTGGAGGAAGTAAAACAGTATATTAGTTAGAAGCAGGATAGGCTTCTTTAAAGAGAAGGATCTTCAGGGATCGTCTAAAGATGGATAGATTAGGGGACAGTCGGACAGATTGGGGTAGGGAGTTCCAAAGGATGGGAGAAGCTCTGGAGAAATCCTGGAGGCGAGCATGGGAGGAGGTGACAAGAGAGCTAGAGAGCAGGAGGTCTTGGGAGGACTGAAGAGAGCGGCTTGGTTGGTATTTTGGGACTAGGTTAGTGATGTAGCTGGGGCAGAGTTATGGATGGCTTTGTAAATTATTTTTAGTACTTTGAATTTTATTCATTGGGTGAATGGAAGCCAGTGGAGGGATTGGCAGAGAGGGGTGGAGGACACTGAATGGTTGGTAAGGTGGATGAGTCTTGCAGCGGCATTCATTATGGACTGAAAGGGAGATAATCTATGTAAAGGTAATCCAATGAGGAGGGAGTTGCAGTAGTCGAGGCGAGAGATAACCAGAGAGTGAATTAGAAGGTTGGTGGTGTCATTAGTTAAAAAGGGGCATATTCTGGAAATGTTGCGGAGGCTAAGGTGGCATGATTTGGACAGGGATTGTATGTGGGCCTGAAAGGACAGTTCAGAGTCTAAGGTTACCCCTAGCACCCTGGCATGTGGGGACGGACTGATAGATGTGCCATTGATCTGGACAGATAAGTCAGGGGAAGGGGCACGTGGGGGAGAAAATATTAAGAGCTCAGTTTTAGATAGATTCAGTGTCTGTTAGTAAATCAGTGATGCGTGAGGAGATTGATGTGGTGAGTTGAGGGGCAGAGAGATAGATTTGGGTGTCATCCGCATATAAATGGTAGTGGAAGCCATGGGAGGCTATCAGCTGACCCAGGGAGGACGTGTAGATCAAGAATAGTAGAGGTCCAAGGACAGAACCTTGGGGGACCCCAACGGTAAGAGGAGTTGGATAGGAGGAAGTGGAGTTGTAAGTGACACTGAAGGTGCGATGAGATAGGTAAGATTCGAACCAACGGAGAGCGCAGCCATGGAGACCAAGCAAATTTATTTTTTTGAGGAGGGGGTGGTCAACTGTATCAAAGGCAGCAGAAAGGTCCAAGAGTAGGAGTACGGAATAATGACCATTGGTTTTGGCTGTTAGTAAGTCATTTGTGAGTTTTAGGAGGGCAGTTTCTGTGGAGTACTGTGGGCGAAATCCAGACTGAAGGGGATCATGAACGTTATTCTTAATGAGGTGGTCGCTCAGTCATTTGTAGACTAAACGTTCAAGGAGTTTGGAGGCAAAAGGGAGTAATGAGATGGGTCTTAGGTTGTTAAGATTGGTGGGGTCTAGTGAGGCCTTTTTTGGTATAGGAGTGACTAGCGCATGTTTTAGAGGGTTGGGGAAGATGTCAGAAGAGAGGTTGAAGATATGAGTTAAAGAGTGTAGGATAGAGTCAGATGGTGACCGTAGTATTTGAGAAGGAAAAGGGTCCAGGAGGCAAGAGGTTAGGTGGGCGTAAATAAAATGTTTGGTGACTTCCTCTATAGTAGCTGGGTTAAAAGAGGGAAGTATTGATTGAGCAGGAGGACAAGCAGTGTAAAGTGAGGGAGATAGCTGTAGAGCGGACATCTCGAGACCACTTGTCTCATTCTTATTTTTGAAGTGATTAGCAATCTCCTGGGCAGTGCATATTAAAATGCATATTACTTTAATGGCATCCCAATCTTAGTCCGTAGGGTTTAATATTAAATTTAAATATATATAAATTTGTCACAAAGTCAATATACTCTCAGACTTTCTAACTTGTATTAATAGTGATGAGGGATTTGAGTTACTTGTATTATCCTTTTAGTTTGTTTAAACAGTAACACACCTTGAATTGATCATTTACATTTACTGATTACTTTAAATAGATTATACATTTTATTTAAAGCAAACCTGTCACTAATACTAACCAAGCAAACTGATCTTTTTTTTTTTTTTTTTTTTTTTTATTGAAGCAAACTATACATTGAATAGAAGATAAGGTACCACCTAATGCTGACTGATGCCTTCATCTTCTGAAACCACTGCTGCTGAGAGCTCTGAAAGCCCCCAAACTCCACGTGACTAAAGTAGGCAAGATCCAATTTTTAAAAATGTTTGTATGAGGCATAACCATAATCAGCCAACAATTGAATGTTGTTATACTTTATAAAGGTTGCTGAGGCCCACTATTTATTGTGACTAGGATGTGGCTCCCACTATCTTTTCTAAAACTATGCAGGGCCACAACAACCTATTTAGAGGTTTCCTGCACTGTATTCTTGGCTGCAGTCTAGTATTGCTTAAGCGCCAGCATTCCTAAATTTTAGAATGCATACTGCAGGCTCTTGGGGTTTTGGGGGTGCCATGGAACAATGGTGTGAAAAACAAAATGCACTGGTGGTGTCCATGCTAGCAGTTTGATGGGTCAGGGTTAGAGATAGGTTTACTTTAGGTAGCAAATTCTCATTTGCTTTATTCTTTTATACACTTTGCAACTTTTGTTTCTGACAAACTAGCAACAGATGTATTTGAGAAGAGATACATTTGACCCTGTGAGATGTCATTTATGAAACAGCTGAGGCTTCTGTTTCACCAGATGTCAACATTAACTCGATGATTACTGAATGGAAACTCAATCTCAATACTAGCTATTGCTTGTACACAGTTTTAGCTTGTATTAATCAGCAGAAAACAATTTCAGTTTGCTTAAGGTGAACTTGTGTGAAATCCTAAAAAATGTAAAATTACTTTGACAGAAAGCAGAAAAAATATACCTATTTAACTATAGACTTTCTCAAAGCTGATATTGTCTTAAAGTGGATGTAAACCCAATGTCATCCTTTCTAAACTACTGCCATAGGGGTTATCTATAAGGATATACATGCCTCCTGCATGTATCTTTACCTGTCAAATGTCTCCCCTCTGTCTGTTATTAGACCCGAAAAACTGCATGTTCTGTGGGTGGGTCTGTTGTCTGGAGCTCGGTGGGTGGAGTCGTGATTTCAGTAGACTCCCCGCCCACCTCTACACTCCCCTTGTCAATATGCATTTTTCTCCTGTGTATTTCTTACACTGAACTTCTGCTATGATCTCTAACATCCAGTGAAAAGACAGGAAAGTAACCACATGACTTCAGCATGCCAAATCATGCTGAGGTGTGGAACAGCCAATCCTTGCAGAGCTGCTGAAGAAAGGAGTGGGGGTGGGAATTAAAAAATAATGCATGTCTTAGGCTAGTGCACGAGATATGTAAATCACCTGTCACTCACAGCAAGGGGGAGGATTTGACAAAGTTTTTCTCTGTTTGTCAAGTTTTATCTCACTGAACAATAAAAGAGGATTGCTCAGAGCTGGATTAACTCTTTGTGGCAAGACTGGGCTCAAATGATAGGAAATCTTATACTCTACATTATGACATAAAAAAAAAAATTGGGGTTTACATCCACTTTAAGTAAAGTAAGCTCCACCTACTACACAGCAGCAATGACCAGGCCTGATGAGAAGTCACTTTGGCAATGGAACTTTTTATTCAGTATAAGGAAGTGGATAGTGCTTTGAGAGGTATATGTAAATAAAGGTGATAGATGGTATTGCCTAATTTCTCTTGAAATTTTACATGGGTAGTTTTCGCACAGGTTCTCTCTGTGCATTTTTAATTATTATTATTAATATTATATAGGATTTATGTAGCGCCAAAAGTTTGCACAGCGTTTTACAACATGAGGACAGACAGTAGATTTACAATACAATTCAATACAGTAGGTATCAGAGGGCCCTGCTTGTTAGAGCTTACAATATAAAAGAGAATAATTAATAATTCTAACCTTACCAAACCAATATATATTTGTGATTTTTCTTCAAATAAATGCCAATGCATTTTTTCACTTGTAGCCTCCAATAAATGTGACTTACTTTTTACTTTTTCTCTTTGCAGTAAAGGTGCAAAGAGAAGTGTCCAGTGTTTATCTTCCCCCAATTTGCCCAGCATGTCTGTCTGCTTGACAGTGTTGGACTGACCATACACTATACAATCCAAATGTACAGTCTCCTTTAAATTTACCATCAGCTATGTACTGTA
Organism: Aquarana catesbeiana; assembly: GCF_042186555.1. Lineage (NCBI taxonomy): Eukaryota > Metazoa > Chordata > Amphibia > Anura > Ranidae > Aquarana > Aquarana catesbeiana. The sequence continues at coordinate 257,684,698 of NC_133327.1, read as the reverse complement.
TTCAAGGGACTGCCTGAGTTGACACTAATTGAATTGCTTGTTTAGATCTGATTGGACCCCCCAGTCTTTTCTATAGTGCGACGGATGTCAGCGGACACATGTCTGCTGACACCCGCTACAATCCGCTCTGATCCTGTCTGCCAAAAACAGACGGATGGTGGTCCTATTCCCCATGTGTCTGGTGGATCGGATGGCATCGGATATAAACGGACAGGCAGAGAAGTGTGGGACTGTGTCTCCTAGGGGTTTGTGGAGAGTAGATGTGCAGGGGTTTGAGGGAAGTCCCAGTATAGTGTGTACGATATGCAACCACTCTGCATAGCTGAGTGTACACGGACCTGTCATCCGCAAAGAGTTCCCCCGCTGAGCAAGTGGATTCCACCCCGTGGAGGTGCCCGTGTGAAAGTGGCCTTACATGTACAAGGAAAGTTTAAAAAAATGGATTTTGCTAGCACACGATTGGTTGATTGACATGAACACAGCTCAGTGAACATTCATATTGTAAAGTGAACAGTCCCCATTCCCCATTCCTTTAGTAAATCAACTGCACAATATTTTTATGGGATGCTATGCTTTTGTTTATTTTGACTATACTGTACTTTAATAAATAAATGGCTGCAACTTTAAATGATTAGAATATGTGAGTTTAAGCAGAAGTTGCATACCTAGTCTATGGCTTGGAGAGTTTCCTCTTTCTCTCCTTCTCTTCTCCTCAAATATGGGAGGGCCTCTGTGTGCCATATGAAATGATAAGATTGTTTGAGAGTTGAGAGCGTAGTTTCCAAGAGATGTTCATGGCCTGTGACTTTTCATGATTTATTTTAAGACCCAAGATTGCTGTAAATGGTTTGAATATTGCATATGTGGTGGGGAGTGTGGTGATCGATGATGAGACCATCATCAAGATGTCGTTGCAAATGGAGAGGGGGAGAGAAGAAATAATAGGGCAACAACCCTTTTCAACAGGGGGGGGGGGGGTCAGTGGTTGCTCAGATATGTGGTGGGTTATTCCTGCTTTGCATGGAGCGTTGAGCAGTCCAAATCAGGGACAGGGGACAATCCATTTGGTCAGATGAAGAGGGAGCCGGCCGATCTCTGGAGATGATGCCCAGCTGCAGCAGCAAATCTTCCCCATCGTGGTAGGTTGAAAAGGAGTGGGATTTGCCCCGATAGGTAAAGGATAACCGAAATGGGAAAGACCACCAATATTTTATCTGCTGTAAGAGAGGTTTCATGTTTCGGCGTTTTTGCACTGTGAAAGGAGCAAGATCTGCAAACAGCTGAATGGGAGTCCCAAATAGTGTCAGGTCCCTGCTATTCCTTGGGGCCATCATTAATTTCTCTTTAGTCTTGTAGTAGTTCGGCTTCATTATTATATCTTGCAGAAGTCCATCCGACCTGGGGGCATTCAGGGCCCTATGAACCCTATCCATCTCCAGTTGATGGGGGGAGATGTCTGGGATCAGTTCTTTCATGAGTTATACTGCATCAGCAAGGTCTCTCCCATCAGCAAGGTCTCTCCCAGGAGATGCTGGACGAGAACGCCGGAGGAAGAACCAGAAGAGCCAGAAGAACCAGAAGATGAAGGAAGATAGAAGAAAGAAGAAGCATTTAAATAAAGGAATTGTCAAAAACTGTCTCTTGTCATTTTTAACATTTTTGACACTTTTTTCGTGAAATGGTAGGGGTACTTATGTACCCCCTTACCATTTCACACAGGGGGGGGCCGGGATCTGGGGGTCACCTTGTTAAAGGGGGCTTCCAGATTCCGATAAGCCCCCCGCCCGCAGACCCCCACAACCACCGGCCAGGGTTGTGGGGATGAGGCCCTTGTCCTCATCAACATGGGGACAAGGTGTTTTGGGGGGCTACCCCAAAGCACCCTCCCAATGTTGAGGGCATGTGGCCTGGTACGGTTCAGGAGGGAGGGGGGGCCGCACTCTCGTCCCCCCCTCTTTTCCTGCGGCCTGCCAGGTTGCGTGCTCGGATAAGGGTCTGGTATGGATTTTTGGGGGGACCCCACGCCGTTTTTTTTTTTTTTTTTGGCGCGGGGTTCCCCTTAAAATCCATACCAGACCTGAAGGGTCTGGTATGGAATTTAGGGGGAACCCCACGTCATTTTTTTTTTATAATTTTGGCCGGGGTTCCCCTTAATATCCATACCAGACCTGAAGGGCCTGGTATGGAATTTAGGAGGACTCCCACGTCATTTTTTTTTTTAATTTTGGTTCGGGGTTCCCCTTTGGGGAATTCCCATGCCGTTTTTATCAATGAACTTCTATGTGTATTGTCGGCAATGCAATAGCCGCGGGTAGTTTTAAATGAGTTTTTTCCTTCAAAATGTCATTTTGCTGTCAGACTGTTCTAAACACAGGAAACATGCGCCCCTTTACAGGCACACTATAGACACCCCCCAGGTACGAAATTTAAAGGGATATTACACTTTTATTGATTGACTTTAAGCATTATTAAAATCACTGCTCCTGAAAAAACGGCCGTTTTTAAAACTTTTTTTTGCATTGATCCATGTCCCCTGGGGCAGGACCCAGGTCCCCAAACACTTTTTATGACAATAACTTGCATATTAGCCTTTAAAATTAGCACTTTTGATTTCTCCCATAGACTTTTAAAGGGTGTTCCGCGGCATTCGAATTTGCTGCGAACACCCCAAATTGTTCGCTGTTCGGTGAACTTGCGAACAGCCAATGTTCGAGTCGAACATGAGTTCGACTCGAACTCGAAGCTCATCCCTAATGAAGAGACAGAAGGATTTGAGGCAGCCTACATCCACAGAAGATCTGTGGTTAATTGGCCGAGATTTTTTTGGACCTACCTACCTGGAAAGTTCCTTCAAAAACTGTGTGCCAGTGTACCTAGAAGAATTCATGCTGTTTTGAAGCCAAAGGGGGTGTCACAGCAAATATTAATTTAATTTGGATTCCTCTTCTGTTCATTTACTTTCCAATTTGGTAAATGATAAAAATAAACTATTAACATTTCTATTTCTGAAAGCATTCTTAATTTATAGCATTTTATCACATTGGCCTAAAACTTTTACACAGTACTGTATAGGTATGATAAGCCTATTAGTGACGTCCAGAGGGTCCAAAATCTTCTCTTGAAACACAGTCAAGCTGCATCTTAGGGCCCACCTACCATTTTTTATAACATGGTAACAAATACTTTCCTGTGCTTATGATATTATTCTGTACTAGTACAGTATATAAACATAAAACAAATGCATGCATTTAGTTCTGGTTTTGAAATGTTTTTAATTGATACATATTGGAGAATCTTTTCTCAAAATGAAAATTTGCAGTGTGTTATAGCTTCCACATACAATAATAATCACAATAATTATTATATTCACTGCTCAACAAATCCAGATGTCAGGCCTAGTCATGTTGTTTGTGCGCCAGCCAGGCTGTGAAAATGGCAACCCATAAGGACTGGAGTTACTGTTCACTGTACAGTATGTGTCCTGACCACTAATAGATTTTACTAGTATTAGAAGAAGATAAATAATATGAAATGGGTTAATTATGGTATATTATACATAGGCATAACATGAAATTATGTTCATAACTGGCTCAAATAATTTTGTTTTCTTGCAACATAACAACAGTAATTACCAGCCTCATTGTGTATCAGTCATTACTTTTTTTAAATGTTCTAATGCCACAAAATGTATATAAACCATATCTTTAATAGACATACCAGAGGATAATATAGTTCAGGCACTAGGCCAATACCAAGCAAATTATTACAAATGAGCGCAAAGTATAATGTTACGTAAGCAACAGATGATGTTGTTTTGCTGCTGGTAGAAGTTGAAGGGTATCAGTTGACCTATCAGCACCATGGAGAGTGGAAGAGAAATATAAGGTAGCTAGTGCTGTTGCAAGGTTAAAGGTTACAGCTAAACCATTGGAAAAAGGAAAGATGAAACAAGGAATTTAATTTAGTCTGATGAAAGCTTGTGAGCATTCATCTAAGCATCCGTTTTAGAATATTTAAAGTATAGAGATTTCAGGCTGTGATTTCTGATCTTATGGGAACTACGGTATTTGCTAGAGTATTTGTTTACCTAGTGTTCATATTGGCTAATCAATTACCTAACCCATGTGCTTGGTAAGTGATTCATTTTATGGTATGGTATAAGGCATATTATATAAGTGTAACTGCTAAAGGCATTCTGGAAAATGAAAACTGCAATCTAAATTCATTGGAACCAAGGACCATATAGACCTCAGACGCCTCTCCAAGCAGTAGTCCTGTAATACTCTGGTGACTCACGTTGGTTGTTGGTGCCGGTGTTAAGAGAGCATTGTGCACATGTAGAAAGGAGAATTAAATGCCACACTCCAAAGAACAGCCTAGGTGTAGAGGACAGTAAAAGCAGCTTTAACCCATCTCCTCTCAGGTCACACCTCCAACGCATTTCACTCCGATCACAGGGCTTAGTCGCAGGGGCTGTTGTTTGAAGTGTTTCATTTTCCTTCTTCCTATGTCTAAATTCATTGGCGTTGATTTACTAAAGGCATATTGTTCACTTTGCACTTTGCTCTATGCAAGGGAAGTTGAACTTTGAATAGGAATTTTCCCCAGAGCTTGGGAAATTAGTTGAAGCTCTGCAAACTTCCCTTATCCAATCATATTCAAGCAATTTTTAAATGTTTTTTGTAATACCTTTATTGTCCAGGAAGTTGCAATTTACAAACATGTAGCTAGAATAAAAGATAAAGCACAATCAAGTATCAAAGGAAGTCTTACGATTAGGCCAAAATGCCCAAAGGCGTGATAAAACAAGATACAAATAGTCATAGGTAACATTTGGTGATTGCAGACTCAAAGGCTTTAAATGGTACAGCTACATATAGTAAGCAAGTGTAATGTGCCAGGAAGCAGGACATCCCGCTGGCCAATGGACCCAGGAGAGGGGGAGAAAACTATGTCAATATACATATAGAAAGTCAAAAACTGAATGGTGTAATACCCCAAAACTGAGCCAAATACATGTGGTAAGGGGTAGACAGAGGAGGAGGGGGGAAGGAGCCTGGTCCCTGTGGATAAGACTAGGAATATGGGGGAGCAGTCTATTAGCCAAGATTTTCGTAAACAATTTCAAATCAGTGTTCAAGAAAGGGATTGGGTGATAATTCCTACACCACAAGGTGTACTTCCCTTCCTTCGGGATCAGGGAAATGTATGCTCCTAGGGCATCCATTGAGAAGGGTTTCTCTTCCATAATAGAATTAAGGGCAGAGACTAAGGGACAGGAAAACGTCTTGAAAAATACTTTATAGTAGGTCGGAGTAAGGCCACCTGGGCCTGGGGACTTTCTCGGTTTAGAATTGGCCAGGGCTACCTCTAGCTCCTCAGCTGTAATGGGTTCCTCCAACTCCTGTTGAGCTGCACTAGAAAGTGATGGTATGCCAGAGGAGGCAAGGTATGACTATATAGTTGATCTCACGTCTGTAGAAGGATCCATAAGTGGGGAATGTCCTAGATTGTAAAGATCCTGATAAAAAGATCTAAACTCCGCCACCATTGCAGAAGAAATAGTAAGCTTCTGCCCGGAGGAGCCAATAATAGGAGAAATGTAGGTTTTAGTACATGGTCCACGGAAGGCCCGTGCCAACAACTTACCTGGGATGTTGGAGAATTCATACATGGTACGATGAGCCCAGGCCAGCTTTTGCTTTGTTTTGTGATATAGGAGAGAGTAAAGTTCCTCGCAAACTTTAAGGAGGTCCTGATAAGTGGATTGTGCGATATAGTCTTATGGGAACTTTCTAAGTTACGAAGCTTGTTGACAAGCTCGTCCGCACGTTGGGACCTCTCCCTTTTAAGGTGGGCACCATTTATAGAAAAATAGTCCCGCAAGGTGGTCAGCAGCTCAGAGTGAACCTCTTCTGACTGAAGGAGGGCCTCATTTAACCTCCAAGACGGAGGAGTCTGCAGCACCGGGCCTAGCTGAAGGGTCAGATGGACCAGTGCATGATCCAAGAGAGAAATTACATTGATACAAGTAGATACCACTCTGGATAGATCTTGATGTGTGATCAAAAGACAATTAAGGCACGAGTAAGTGTGATGGACCTGTGAGAAGAAAGAGTAATTGCGCTCTTTAGAATGTAAAAACCACCAAGGGTTGATCAGATGCAGAAGCTGCAAATCTGTCTTCAGGCACCTGAGACAAGAAAAGGGGAGATGAAAAGAGCGCAGAGATACATCCAATAAAGGATCCATGGTAAAATTGAGATTTCCCCCAAAAAACAGCATCCCCTCCACAAACTCCTAAAGGGAGGAGAGCCAGTAAAAACTGCGGGTGATCCACATTTGGAAAATAAACATTGGCAAAGGTGACCCACATGCAACACACCTTCCCCCTTAAGGTGGAGGAAGGGACCCTGGGCATCCATCCATATCGCCTCATAAGTCCAAGGGACCGATTTGGCCACCAGGATGCTGACCCCCCTTAGATTTGGAAATGGGTGAATGGCTGTGATACACCATTGGAAAGTCCCTGTTGGTCAATTTAGGAACCTGATCACCCACGGAAATGCGTTTCCTGTAAAAAAGCTTTATGGGTTAGACTTTTCCACAAATCAGCCAAAAGCTGAGAGCATTTTTTAGGCATTGAGATCTCTCACATTAAGGGAGGTGACCTTGAGGAGACCCATAGCGCACCCTGACCAGTATGTGGTTATACGAAGGTGTGGGATAAATTCCCCACCAGTTGGCTCCAGGCGAGAGGGGAAGAAGAAAAAGAAAAAGGGGAATAAAGTGAAGAGAAAAAAAGGGAGAACGGGAGTGGAGAGGGAAAGTAAAAAATGATCAGTCTGCAGTGAAGTTTACTAAGGACTTCAAGAGAGCACAAAAAGCACCCAGGCAAGAGTCCACCCTATCTGGGGGGTGATAGAGGCGCTAAGAACAGCACAAAAACAGATAATGAGAATCAGCAAAAACAATACATTCGGAGATGCACAGAATGAGAGCAACGAGAAACATATAATAGCTATTGTAAAGCCACTATTTATTTTATTTATTTCAGGTACTTGTATAGCGCCGTCAATTTACGCAGAGCTTTACATATGCATTGTACATTCACATCAGTCCCTACCCTCAAGGAGCTTACAATCGAAGGTCCCTAACTCACATTCATACATACTAGGGACAATTTAGACAGGATCCAATTAACCTACCAGCATGTCTTTAGAGTGTGGGAGGAAACCGGAGTACCCGGAGGAAACCCACGCAGACACAGGGAGAACATGCAAACTCCAGGCAGGTAGTGTCGTGGTTGGGATTCGAACCAGCGACCCTTCTTACTGCTAGGCGAAGGTGCTATCCACTACACCACTGTGTCGTAAACGATGCTGTGATGGTGTATCAGGGGAGACGCAGAGACCAAAAAAACTCCGGGCGAGGGGGGGAGTAAGGTCCCTGCAACAAACCCCGAAAAACCAGGACAGGAGAGTAGAATGTACACCCAATGTTGCTAATTAGTAGGACAAAAACATTAACTGGTTCCTGCCCGCCCACCGTCAAATGACGGCAGGGAGGTGCAGCTCTTGTTCTGGGAGGCCGTCCTATGACGGCCTCCCAGAATGCCCGCTCTCGTGCGCCCATGGGGACATGCAGTGTGCGATCGCAGCCTCGCCTTGTTGCTAGGACACGGCGCGAGCCTGATCTGTGTAAAGAGCCACGTCCACAGCTCTTTAGCCATGTGATCGGCTGTGTCCAATCACAGCCGGTCACATGTAAACAAGGAAGTGCAGGTAATCGGCTCTCCTCGCCTCACACTGACAGAGTGTGAGGAGAGGAGAGCCGATCAGCGGCATCTCTTCACAGGGGGACATGTAGGAATGTAATCAGGACACTGATCATCTGTGCCCTGATTACAAAAAATAAATACAGTGCCACAAACAGTGCCCACCATTGCCCACCAATGCCAGCATACAGTGCCCACCAGTGGCAGCAATCAGTGCCCACCACTGCTCACAAGTGCCACCAATCAGTGCCCATTAGCCATGCCAGTCAGTGCTGGCAATCCGTGCCGCCTATCAGTGCTGCCCATCAATGCCCATCACTGCTGTCCATCAATGCCCATCAGTGTCGCCCATTAGTGCCACCCATCAATGCCCATCAGTGCCCATATGTACCGCCTATCCATGCCGCCTATCCATGCCAACCAGTGGCACCTATCAGTGCCCGCCACTGCCTCCTATCAGTGCCCACAAGTGCTATCTATTAGTGCCCATCAGTGCCGCCTATCAGTGCTCATCAGTGCCACAAAATAGTGCCCATAAGTTTGGCATATTAGTGCCTCCTCATCAATGCCACCACATCAGTGCTGCGTCATCAGTGCCCATAAGTGCCACCTCATCAATGCCCACCAGTTCAGCCTATCAGTGCCCATCAGTGCCGCCTTATCAGCGCACATCAGTGAAGGGGAAAAATTAGTTACAAAATTTACTGACAGAAAACAAGTAAAAAAAAACATTTATTTTTCAAAATTTTTGGTCTTTTTTTTGCAAAAAATAAAAAACCTAGCAGTGATTAAATACTACCAAAAGAAAGCTCTATTTGTGTGAAGAAAATTATAAAAAAATTGTTTGGGTACAGTGTAGCATGACCGCACAATTGTCATTCAAACTGAATGACATTGAACTGAACTCATTGAAAGCTGAAAAATGGCTTGGGCAGGAAGGGGGTGTTAGTGCCTGGTAGGCAAGTGGTTAACATGGAAAACTCAATAACATAATCTCTCAATGAAAAGTGAGTCTGCCAGACAGGCCCCATATCCCCACAATCAGATGAGTGGCAGTGTCAAGGATAAAAAAAAAAAGGGGGGAAGGGAGGGAGCTATACAGTCAGTTTATATTCAGATTGCAGTGCCTCCATTAGAAAGAGCCACAGAGAAAAAGAGGACTAATAGCCGATTCAGGCTTGGAAGAGCTAGAAATTATGGGGAAGGGAGCCAGCCCGCAGACTGCAGTCTTTAAACCAAGAGTCCTTCCGTTGGCAACCAGCAAAGGCGGCAAACAGGGGGACCACACTTCTGACAAATCATAAAGCCATAAAAGCATGTCTCTGGAGTCTCTGACCCTCACATAGGGGCGTATAATGAGAACGGAATGACCAAGCTATTGGGGGTTGGACTAAAATACAGTCTCAAAAAAACTCAAGGGGTTAATGGTTGCTGGAGTTACAGTCCACATAGTTGAAAAGGGAAATGTGAGGTCAGAGGGCCCAAGAACAACATCAGCTGAGAGGAAACAAAGCCAGTGGCTCCACTAGAAGAACTTCAGACTCAGTCAGGAAGTTTGAAACCTAAAAGTCCTGATAGGCTAGATCCACAGCATCAATTGCTTTGGTAACAGTCCATCTGAAGAATTAGACAGTCAGGCCTCAGGAGTGTTCGGCGTGGATCTGGGAGCCTCATGACTAGAGGCTCAAGATCTAGGTCGTCTGATCCTCCGTGGTCTCTGCAAAGGTGGGCCAGAAGCCTCCTGGCTAAGTAGATCGTCAAACCAGTTGGGTACACTGACACCAGGTCTATCCAGGAAACCAAACAGTTCCAGAAGCTGGCCAGGGGAATGGAGAAAGAATTCAGTCCCTTGTTTCCGCACAATTAGATGAAAGGGATGACCCCATTGGTAAGTTGCCTCCGCCTCGTGGATCACTTTAAGAAGGGGGCGGATTATTATTTTTTTTTCCTTGCACGTGATTGCGTATTCTTTGTAAAGTGAAATGTAGCCACATTTACTAAGCTCTGGGGGATAGAGACACTTCACTTGCAAAGTCAACAACCTATTTGCCTTTAGTAAATCAACCCCATTGTGCTCAACTGGTAATGTCAATTATTTATGGAAAAATATGTTTTTTTTTATATTCCTATGAGGGCTAAAGTGAAAACACATTTCTGCCATTTCCATTTGTGTTTTTTTCTTTCTTTCTTTTTTTTTTGTATGTTATAATGGTGCCTGTAACTCCCAAATCATGTAGCACAGTTAGTGGTAGCCCTGACAGTAATCATATCATTTAATCATTGGATATCCTAGTGCGATTATAATGTCTGTGTGTGTCAGTAATACATGGCTCTAAAAGTGATAACCCTTCTGGAATTTATATCACTCATCCAGGGGTAAGTCTAATATAACATGCAAAGCACAGTGATTGCCTTAATGTACTCCTATAGCCTCGTTAATGGTGGATCAAAAGGAAAAGATATAGTACAAGCAAAGTTATTAGTTTACATTATACACTTCTGTTGCTGGCGTTTGAGGTAAAAATTTATAATATGACAAGTATGCAATACCTGACAGATAATGTTGATTTCATATTAATAACATATATGTTTAACTGTGTTTTCTAAATGAATATAATAAAGAGGCAACAGCTGTTAGCTTTTGCATATTCACATATTTTTGAGCAGTATATATATATTGTAAACTAACACTTTCATTACTATTATAATCAGGCATAATAAGATATGGCATCTAAATAATTAAGAGGAAGGGCATGGCAAAGGTGCAGCCTGACTAAAGTCCTATTGGCTGTAATTGAATACTCATTAATGATTTTAATCTGCACCTGATTATTGCTTGTTTTTTTTAATCAGTACCAGAGATTTTGATTTACATATTTTCAAATGTGTAAAAGAATGATTTGTAGTTGACAGTAGTAAAAATGATTGACTGCACTGGTATGTTTAGCTGTAACTGTGTCACGTTCAGCTACATTACTCAGTTTAAAGTAGATGTAAGCCCTAATTAGATGACATTTAGTTTGCTAGAGTGCAGTATATCATGAACAAATAATTTTTTTTTTCCTTGGGAAAACCCAGTTTTCCATTTTTTACTTTTTCTTACGCTTTTTCCATCTTAGTGCTGCTGATCTTGTCCAACCTCTTTCAATCTCTTCCTGTCGAAATGCACATTAGTGCTCTGAATTGGTTTGCTGATGGTGACAATGGTGGTCCATGCTTGTGTAATGTATTTCAGCATGGCAGCTTGTAGTCTTCACTAGGGGCCCATATGACAGGAGCAGAGCACATTAGAGAGAAAGTTGTCACCCTATAACAGGAAGTCTCACCTCCTGTTATAGGAACAATATGACCTTCATAGCATATGGAGTATTATTTAAATGAACCAGACCCAGGAGCTGGTATTGATGATCCCATATTCTCTGAAGGTTCAGTGTGGCTTAAAGGGCCATGGAGGTTCATATATCTATCATTTGGGTTTTTGGTGTCACTCATATTTACAGACAAAGGCAGGTACCCTGCTGTACCCTCATTCGTGGTGGGACTTGTAGTTGTTACTATGTGATACCTTATCTTCCTAATACTTCTCTTTGTGGCTGGATTATACTCACCACCTCCAGTCAGATTCTTGGAACCTGCCATCTAATACAGAAATATATACTTTATATGCCTGCCCTGATATATTTGGTGGGCTCCTGTGGCTGTCATTAAGGGGTTCCCCCGCCCCTGGGGAGTTTTTCCTCTCCCCATGTCTCCTTCCTTTGTTTGATGCCCCATGTGTGTCTTCCTTTTTTGGTCATCATCGTCCTCTCCTCTGCATCCAAAGTCACTCAGCACCCACTCAATCAGTCCTGAAGAAGCAAGTATATCTTGTGAAACGCGTTGGAGCTTGAGAATGGAGCTACACACTAGCAGCAATTTTGTATATTTTTGTTGAATTTTGTCCTCATTGGTGGACTCCAATATATTCTACTATATACCTTGATTTCTGTCTCCATACTGTAGGATTGGGTATCTGTTGACTCTTTGTAACTGGAGAGTGCTTTGTAATCTTTTCCCCTTTTTTTATGATCTTGTATTTTAATGTATATCAAAAATAAAATTTGTTAATTTTTATACACATTGCCTCATGCTGTGCCTACAAAATCTGTGTTTTGAGAAGCTGTTTCAGCTTCTCCCCTTTTTTTTTCTCGTTATTATTGGATGTTGGCAAGGTGAGGGTCCTCCTTTCCATTATTTGAATGAAGAAAAAGACTAAAAACAAGTTTTGAAATTACATTACCATGTCAAAGCTTATATGAGATTTTAGTGGGTTTAGATCCACCTTGAGGTTTTTCTCTAGAATTTTTAACTTCACTATTATCATCACTTTTGTTAGAAAAATAATCATAGCCTTCACTGATTAAATTGATGATACCACAAAATGTTTGTGTTAAGCAGAAGCACATCTCAGCACATGCACAAAAAGAAAGCTCTTTTTAGTTTAAAGCAGTGTGATATATTTAGGTCCATAAATAAAGATGCATAAAGAGTAAGAAGAATAATGTGGATATTGACCCTATGGAAGGATAGGAGATTGAGGTTGACAGGCTAAGGTTGTGACTTGACATGGGACTATGGTCAGTCTTAATTTGGCTCTAAGTAGAATGCACTTATAGTTCACATGAACAACTTTTTCCATGTGTCCTTCAACCTATCTGAACAGTCATATATATATTTATAGATGGCCAGTTTCCCTGTCCTGTGAGCAAAAGGGGGATTTCCAGAAGGAATGACATGATTGCTAAGAGCAGCGCCTAGCTTAGCACTCTCTCGAGGAGATTCCTCAATTCACTTTATAATTTGCAAGTAATCCCCCTGCTTTCATTGTGTATCTGATGCTCTCTTTAAGAGCATAAATATCACAGATTGTGCTCAGATGATATGATTCCATCTTACACCACCCCGCCCTTCACACAAGTTTAAAGTTGTAATATATTACTTTTACCATAGTATAATAAAAGTCACATTAAACTAAAGTAGTAATTTGCAAATAAACAACATAGAACAAATTATTCCTATAAATCAAGAACATAGGGTCCATGCACACTAGGTTTAAAAGTGCTGCTTCTACAGGAATTTAGCATTTTGCCTGTAGAAGCAGCTTATGTTATCCTATGCGACCATGCACACCAGAATGTTTAGAGGCAGGTTTTAGGCTCCATGCCCACTAATGTTTTTTTTTAAGCTTCTAGAAGCTATTAGCATTTTTTTCTGTTTCTAGAAGCTAAATTCTGTAGTGTTATCCTATGTGTCCATGCACACTACCTTAGGCTATTAGTGTTTTTTGAGCTTCAGCGTCTAGGAGCACAAAAAAAATAAATGTTTTGGTAGAGTTTTTTGGAGCGTTTTTCCAGCAGAAAAAAAACACGGAATGCTCCTAGACACTCCTAAACACTTCTCAATGCTACTAACAGCTTTTTTTGAGCTTTTTTTCTTTTCTCTCCATGCTCGTTAAAACGCTAATAAAATGCTATTGCTTCTAAATTCTCCTAAAAGCTACTAAATCGCTACTACAAGCTGGCACAAAAACGCTATTATAAGCATTTTTCATCCAGCGTTTTTCTCTAGCTTATAAAAAATGCTAGTGTGCATGAAGCCTTTAGCTCAACATTTGGAGGCAATAAAAACCCTTCTAGATTGCATTTTTGAGAGTAGTTTTCTGGCAGAAAAAAAAGCTAAATGCTCCTGAACACTCCTAAATGCTCTTAAATATACAAAAAAATGCTCTGATGTGAGCATTTTTTTCTGCCAGGGGACAGGCGTTTTTTTAAGCCCAGTGTGCATTGGCCCTTAAACTGGTCAACCACATCAAAATGATCCCTTTCCTTATCTCTTCCCGTCTGTGCTTTAGCCAAAAGACGGCTGCAGCGCGGACCTACTTTGCCAGGAGGGCGTCATAGACGTCCTCCCATGCTCAAGCGGCCTGCGTGCCCCCTGCAGAGCGCGCGCGGCGCGCTCTGTGATCAGCGAGCCTGTGAGACTCGGCTGATCACAGATCAGAGTAAGGGGTCGGTCCCGACCCCTTACCATGTGATCAGCTGTCAGCCAATGACAGGTGATCATGTGATGTAAACAGAGCCGGTAATTGGCTATTTTTTCTCCTCACCCTAGTAGCGATCACCGGCGGCTGTGAGAGGGACATCAGTCCTGATCGTGGAGAGTCTCTGCAGAGGCTTCTGTTCCCACCTGTGCCACCTACCAGTGCACAACAGTGCCACCTACCAGTGCCCACCAGCGCCACTGTGTCACCTATCAGTGCCCACAGTGCCACCTATAAATGTCACCAATCCGTGCCTCATCACCAGTGCTGCCTATCAATATCACCAGTGTCCATCAGTGCCACCTACCAGTGTCCATCAGTGCCACCTACCAGTGCACATCAATGCCGTCTTATCAGTGCCTATCAGTGTCGCCTTATCTGTGCCTATCAGTGCAGCCCATCAGTGCCCATCAGTGCAACCTCATCAGCGAATATCAATGAAGGAGAAAAATTACCCGTTTGCAAAATTGTATAACAAACTATGAAACATGTTTGTTTGTTTTTTCAAAAATTTCTGTCTTTATTTGTTTGTTTAGCAAAAAATAAAAACCCAAGTGGTTATTAAATATCACCAAAAGAAAGCTCCATTTGTGTGATAAAAAATTATAAAAATTTCATTTGAGTACAGTGTAGCATAACCGCGCAATTGTCATTCAAAGTGTGACAGCACTGAAAGCTAAAAGTTGATCTGGCCTGGAGGGGGGTTTAAGTGCCCAGTAAGCAAGTGATTAACCGCTTCCAGGCCACCTCACGTACATTTACTGCGGCAGGGCGGCCATGGTGTGCAAAATCACGTACCTGTACGTGATTTCATGCACGCAGTTTAGGGGGTGCTCACACACCACCGGCGCCCCGCTCCCACTGTGAGTGGCACATCGGGTCCGGCAGTCGCAATGGCCGCCGTGACCCACTGACCGTTCACTGGAGAGACGCGATAACTTTTGCTCAAACCAATCAATATATGCTTACTGTGATTTTATTTGCATTTATTTGACAAATGCAACATGCATTTCAAGCCATTGTCCATTAGTGTATTTAACTATCTACTGTATGTAGCAGTATATCAAAAAAGCATCTTTTTTTTAAATTTGTTTTTTAAATCGTAATTGTAAACATCACAAATCGAGTAATGATTATAAGTGTAATAAATGCTCAGAGTGAATACCTTTAAGATATTATATAAAAAACTTTACAGGATGGTCAAATACGTTTTAGGCTAATTGCTAAAAACTACCAAGGCAAAGCTACATCAAATTGATCTATTTAGCACCCACAGTTCCTTCCTACATAAATATCTGACTCAAATTTGTAATGACATTTAAAATAAATCACACCTTTAGCAAGAGATTTGTATGACATCTCTCTCAAATTTATCCCTATGCCCCCACATTTTAGCCCTCCCCCTGTTTTCATATTTATTTACATGTGAGTCAAATTCTCTTTTCGGTGTGTGTCCTCACTTCCAGGGAGGTTGTTTCGAGAGTTTACGACACCTACGAAGCATTCTGCAATAGGAGTTTAAATCTGTTCACACTTACTCTAATTTCCACACCCATTTCTTTTCAAGGCCATCCTTTCTAACCTTATATGTTAGGGATTAATGTGGCAGGTGTGGGTTGCATAATCATAATTACTTTACAAAAAAGCATAGAAGTTTTCCTTATTAAAGCTAACAAAATAAGAAATAATAGGTGACAATGTACTAAAGGAAGGGGTTTAAACTGTATATTTACCTTTGTTATTTAAAAGCAACATTATAGCAGTATGCAGAGCTTTATCACCTACTTATGGTAATACAAAAAATAATAAATACCTTTATTTTTCTTATTTTAGTTGCCTATCACTATTCTACCTTGCCTCCTTGGGCTCTGGGTAGTAAGAGCGGAGACCAGTAGTGACTTTTTTTTTTTATCTCAAAGATTTTTATTGAGAAAAAGCAAGAAAAATACAAAAGATGTTCCAAAGAGCATACACTATTGACAACTATATAACGATTCCAGTTTCCAATAGAGACGCAATAGATAGCACATACCTTCAAGGCCACAACATCAGAATCACAGCATGGGTCAATAATCACAACTCAATGAAAAATGGTTGGTCTGTTCATATACAACAAAAATTGTATTAAAGTATTCTATTCAACACAAAATCCCCTGGAGAAAGCCAGCCATGAGGGACCACAATTTATCAAATTTACTGGGGCAAGCTCTGTGTTGAAAAATTTACTTTTTCAGAGGGAGTGTAGCCCCTGTTTGGGTAATCCACTCTTTTAAAGAAGACTGGGCGGCTGACTTCCAGTGTTTCAGGATTATTTTGTGAGCTTGGTAAGGGACTCTAGCTATGGCCAGTTTAGGGATATCTTCAATTGGAAGATCATCTGAAATCCTAATAAGCATGGTTTAGCATCTACCCGAATGTTAACCTGAAATACCTTAATAATGGTATTAAAAACACTTGTCCAGTAAAGGTGTATTTTTGGCCACTGCCACAAGAGGTGAATTAGATCGCCATGGTCCCAAGAGCATCTAATACACACCAGGTCCTCTTTTAGTCCATTTTAAATACGGAGATATACCACTGCGAAAGACGTTGTGTTACATTAAGAGAAAAAACTGGTGCTGCTTGTAGGGCTTCCTCCCTTTGATCCTCCTCAAACATTCCCACGTCTCTCTCCCACCTACTCGCTACCCTAGAGGGAAAAACCTTTCAGCAAAATGGTAAGCAGCATAGAGTAGCACCTGGATATGAATCCCTTATAAGAAATCACCTCGGACATGTAATTAAAAAAATGAATCAAGGACTTCAACCATATGTCAGTACCAAATTGCACCCCAATAGCATGCTGTAGCTGGACCACTAGTGACTTTAAGACTACAGGCACACCATGCACCAGTAGGAATGCAAACTAATACTACCAATTTTGAAACTTAAGAGAGAGGGACATTTTGTCATGCAAATACCTGTGAAACATGCAGCACGCTACAGCAAGAAGTGGTTGTGGCTACATTATGTGGAATATTGGGAGTGGCTTTATATACTCTACTCAGAGTATTCACTGCACGCATAGGCTGCAGTCCTTGTACCCACAAAGTACTCTTTATTTACAGTGCCACAAGTCTCACAGACACATATAAAGCTTAGAACATAGTTAGGAATATGTAACACACAACATAGCTGATAAAATGCAGAGGCTAGGAGTATAACAAAAAGCACAATAAAACACCACTTGCTTCTCAGGCTTGCTGCTGTGTGGGTGCATTGGCTGCTAGCGTAGAGTGTTTTGGGGTGTCATTAACAATGAATGGCACCAAAACACACTTGGACACGTACATTGACACATGTTGCTGTAACGTGTGCTAAAACAAAAGCTATTTTGCCTACCCCCTTCCTGCCCCCCTTCCCCCAGCATTCCTTTAAAAAGTTCTGAATGCCCAGGGGACAGAAGGATCGACGATCATGTGACCATTGTGATTGGCTGTCATAGTGGTCACATAATCTGCAGTCAGTCCTGCTAGCTACAATTGTCAGTGGGAACCGGGAGCTGTCCTTGACAGCTCAGTCTCTGTGCTGAGAACACACAGTGAGCTGTGAGCACAGAAACATTATCTGCCCAGCGAGGCTTATATGCGGCATGTAGGTGTTAAAACCCGCCCATTTGCCACCAACTTTATATGTTACGTGGGTGGCAACAGGTTACGCTAATCTGCAGGCTTCCTCTACCCCCACTCCTCTTTAACTAACTCTAAATGACTTTCACTTTACTCAGGGTCACGTGGCACTCCATCTCTTTTCTTTTACAGGAATCTTTGGGTATCCATGTCACAGGCTTGGATGACATGTACACTTTCTATTGACTGTTGAGCAGCAGAGTCATCTCAGGATTCACACAAGGACTCAGCAGTGGTGATGTACAGTAAGTGTAAGAAGAGGATTTTGCAGTGGTGACATCAACATGAAGGTACATTTGGGGATCGGCTGGTGCGGGCACATTTGCAGTACTGGATTAGCGCCCACCACACACACCTGGAAATTACACTGACAAGGGATCTGGTAGGCGGACTTGGGTGAATATATCTTGCTTTACAAGAGAAGTTAAAAATACAGAATAGAGGGGTGTAATATACGCCCAGGGAGTGATGCAGTGGCCAGTGGGTAGAACCAAAGCGGGATATGACACAGACACTGAAAATACCCATTAGTCTTGTGAATGCTGAAAATTCTGTTGGGCTTTTTTTCTGCAGAATAATTAAGATGTGAAGAAATTCTAGATCAATTGTTGTCCAATAGACTGCAAAACGTGTTGGAATCTGTCTATACAGAAATATAGCTATAGACTGTCTAAGACTCCTCTCATTACAAAGAAACAGTAACAATCTATGTTACAGAGAGACTGGGAAAGACTACCCATGTTACAGATAGACTGCAAGAGACATGTTTTTGGAGGAATCGCATTTATTAAAGAAAGACTGGCACAGATTACTTTATTACAATGAAATGTTACTACCCATACAGAGAGATCTCCCCTCTAGAAAAACTGACAGATGATGCTGAGGTAGATAAGATGATTTGGAGATCATATACCTGCAGAGCTTGCAAAGTGTGGAGAGAAGCATGATTGCAGAGGGAAAACACTTGGCAGTGATGCTTCCCCATGTGTCCTCTGTTCAGGGTTATGTGACTCAGGCATCACTTATACATCTTTATGCAACTAAAGCATCACTAAATTGTTCTCAGTGAAGCTCAGCATTAGCCCTCTGCTGCACCTATATCAAATTGTGGTTGCACTGAACTGTTCTCCAACACACTAAAAGATACATTAAATGGTTTGTTCACCTTTACCGAAATAAGTCTATGCAGATAATTGCCATCTATACATAGGAACAAATTGTGCAAATCCTGTGATGGTGGAGGTGAGCAGTTATGACTAGGCCTCACTTAGCAACATCCTAGCAACATCCTGGGAGTATTCCAGTCAGGTTTTGGGAGGTATTTAAATTGCCTACACCTGCACAGTTTGTTTTTTATCTACAAACACCCTTACCTGCATAGACATTGTTTTTTGTAAAGGCGAACTTACCCTTTAACAGTCTAAATTGTCATATCTGCCAAAAGATTTGAAGTTTTATGCAGTCACATGTTTACTTCAGTAAATGCAATTGAAAGTCACCATTCAGCACTCCAAGATGTTCTTATCATTATTTTATTATGAAAAAGATTATGTTACAAGTTCCATGCCCAGTTTCCTGGCCTTGTCAAGTCCCAGTATTACAACTTACAACCTACCTTTAAAGGTTTCTTTCATGCAAACATTCTTGTTCCTTGGGGGGGAACTCATGGTCATATAGGCATACTTCTATAACTTCTATATACTGCAAATCGGTTATAATCCTAAATTAATTGTAAAGTGCCCACCCCTGTATTATAAATGTCTAGTAACTTATTGTGAAAGATGGGATTTTTGTGACCGAGTTTCATGGAATGCTCCACTTCTTCAGGAACCGGCAGTCTAGTGTTGTATCAAAATTGTTCGGAAGAAGAAAAGGTATATAGTTAGGTCCATATATATTTGGACACAGGCACAATTTTCATACTTTTGGCTCTGTATGCCACCAGAATAAAATTAAAACGAAACAATTAAAATGAATTTGAAGTGCAGACTTTCAGCTTTAATTCAAGGGGTTGAACATAAATATCAAGTACAAATTTTAGAAACTGCAACCATTTTTAAACAGAGTCCCCCCATTTTCAGGGGCTCAAATGTAATTGGACAAATTAATATAATCATAAATAAAATATTCTTTTTAATATTTTGTTGAGAATCCTTTACTGGCAACGACTGCCTGAAATCTGGAACCCATGGATGTTACTGAAGACTGGGTTTCCTCCTTTCTGATGCTTTGCCAGGTTTTAACTGCAGCTGTCTTCAGTTGTTCTTTGTGTTTTTTTGTGCCTTTAGTTTTGTCTTCAACAAGTGAAATGCATGCTCAATTGGGTTGAGATCAGGTAATTGACTCGGCCATTCCAGAATATTCCACTTCTTTTTCTTCAAAAGTTACTGGGTTGCTTTTGCAGTGTGTTTTGGATTATTCACCATCTGCACTGTGAAGAGCCGTCCAACCAACTTTGCTGCATTTGGCTGAATTTGGGCTGACAGTATATCTCTAAACACTGCAGAATTCATTTGGTGGCTTCTGTCTTCTGTCACATCATCAATAAACACCAATGACCCAGTGCCACTGGAAGCCATGCATTCCCAGGCCATCACACTCCCTCCATCATATTTTATAGATGAAGTTGTGTGCTTTTGATCTTGAGCTGTTCCAAGCCTTCTTCATACTTTTTTCTTCCTGTCATTCTGATACAGATTAATCTTAGTTGCATCCATCCAAAGATTGCTTTTCCAGAACTGGTCTGGCTTTTTTAGATGTTTTTTTGGCAAAGTCTAATCTGGCTTTTCTATTCTTTAGGGTTATGAATGGTTTGCACCTTGTAGTGAACCCTCTGTATTTGCTCTCATGAAGTCTTCTCTTGATTGTAGACTTTGACAATGATACACCCATCTCCTGGAGAGTGTCCTTCACTTGTCTGGATATTGTAAATAGGTTTTTCTTTACCATAGAGAGGATCCTGTGATCATCCACCACTGTTCTCTTCTGTGGATGTCCAGGGCTTTTTATGATGCTGAGCTCACCAGTGTGTTCTTCTTTCCTCAGAATGTAGAAAACTGTTAATTTGGCCACTCCTAATGTTGCTGCTATCTCTCTGATGGATTTGTTTAATTTTTGAAGCCTTACAATGGCCTATTTCACTTGCATGAACAGCTCATTTGAACGCATGATGTAGGTTCACAGCTAGGGATAAGCCGAACACCCCCCGGGTCGGTTCGCATCCAGAACATTTGAACAGTTTGCGCCAACATTCGAACACCATTAAAGTCTATGGGACGCGAACGTGAGAAATCAAAAGTGCAAATTTTAAAAGCTAATATGCAAGTTATTGTCCTAAAAAGGGTTTGGGGACCCGGGTCCTGCCCCAGGGGACATGTATCAATGCAAAAGAAAGTTTTAAAAATGGCCGTTTTTTCGGAAGCAGTGATTTTAATGGTGCTTAAAGTGAAAAAATAAAAGTGAAATATTCCTTTAAATATCGTACCTGGAGGGTGTCTATAGTATGCCTGTAAAGTGGCGCGTGTTTCCCATGTTTAGAACAGTCCCTGCACAAAATGACATTTCTAAAGGAATAAAAGTCATTTAAAACTGCTTGCGACTGAAATGTAATGTCGGGTCCCGGCAATATGGATGAAAATTATTGAGAAAAACGGCATGGGTAACCCCCCAGCCTATTACCAGGCCCTTTGGGTCTTGTATGGATATTAAGGGGAACCCCGCACCCGAATTAAAAAAAGAAAAGGCGTGGGGCCCCCAGGCCCTATATACTCTGAACAGCAGTATACAGGTGGTCCAAACAAGACAGGGACTGTAGGTTTGTTCTTAACTTGAATCTGTTTGTAATTTGGAACAGGTACATTTTTTAAGTGTAGCTCCAGCCCAAAAATCTATTTTTAAGCTTTTCGGATAACATAGGGAAGGGTTATCATCACCCCTGTAACATTTGTTTTGCTGTCTGTGCCCCTGTTCAGAAGATTTCACCTCACTTTCTGTCCCAATGACAATTGGATTTTGAAAATGTGGGGTTTTTAGGGAAACAAGGATTGGTGATAATAAAGCATCAGTGGAGACACCTTTTTCCCATATTAACTCTTACGGGAGAGAATTTCCCTTCCTCAGGGTAGATTTTCTCTCACTTCCTGTTGTCTCCCTCCGTTTGAAAGTAGGAGTCGTTTGCAAGTCGGATGTTTGAAAGTTGGGGACTGCCTGTATATACTATACGGCCTGCCCTATATACTCTGCAGAAATTTGGGCCTTAGGTGTTGGTGGTACCAGAACACTGTAAGCCCTCACAGTTACTCTTGGTGGGCGCTGGAACGGGCCCTGCTGTGAAATATTATATCAAGAATTGAAAATTACATGCCCCTGTTGAACAGAATCAGAAAAATTGGGCCTTTGGTGGTGGTGTGGTGGTGTTGCCACGACACTGTAAGCCCTCGCAGTTACTCTTAGTGGGTGCAGAAATGGGCCCTGCTGTGAAATATTAGATCAAAAATTGTAATTACACGCCCCTGTTAAACAGGGGCAGAAAAACTGGGTCTTAGGTAGTGGTGGTGGTGCCACAACACTGTAACCCCTCACAGATTCTGTTGTTGAGCGCAGAAACGAGCCCTGCTGTGAAATATTACAGCAAAAATTGTAATTACACGCCCCTGTCAAACAGGGGCTGAAAAATTGGACCTTAGGTACTGGTGCTGGTGCCACAACGCTGCAACCCCTCACAGATACTCTAGTTGAGCGCAGGAATGAGCCCTACTGCAAAATATTACAGCAAAAATTGTAATTACACGCTCCTGTTAAACAGGGGCAGAAAAATTGGGCTTTAGGCACTGGTGGTGGTGCCCAGAACCAAAAATGTTCTTAGAAGCTATCAACATGAACATTGAGGAGGAATAGGATAGTCACTCAGCATAACAGGATAGTCACTCAGCATTAGCATAGGCAGTCTTTAAGGGATCTCACATTCATAAAAAAAAAATAATCGGTTACATCATCATCAGGTGCTTGGTAGCTGGTGATCCAAGACTAATTCATTTTTATGGAGGTGAGCCGATCAACCGAGTCTGTGGACAGGCACATTCTGTGATTGTTTACAAAGCCTTCAGCAACACTGAATGTGCGTTCAGATAGAATGATGGATGCAGGACAGGCCAGTAGCTCAATTGCATACTGTGCAAGCTCTGACCAGTGATCCATCCTCAAGACCCAGTAACCCAGTGGATTTTCGGTTGGAAAGGTCTCCAAGTCTGATCTTGCCCCAAGGTATTCCTGCACCATGTAAATCAGATGCTAGTGATGGTTGCTGGAACCGATCAGACCTTGGGGCTGCGGACTAAAAAATTGTCTGAACGCATCGGTCAGACGGCCACCTTCTCCACCGCTCCTTCTGTGACTGACCAAAGCCTCAGCAACACGTTGTCCAGGAGGACCAGGAAATTGCAACCTCCTAGGCTCTGGAAACGCATTGCACAAACATGGGGTGGCACAGTGTAGTGGATAGCACTTTCACCTAGCAGTAAGAAGGGTCACTGGTTCGAATCTCAATCACGACACTACCTGCCTGGAGTTTGTATGTTCTTCCTGTGCCTGCGTGGGTTTCTTCCGGGTACTCCGGTTTCCTCCCACACTCCAAAAACATGCTGGTAGGTTAATAGGTTAGGCTAATAGGTTAATCCTGTTTAAATTGTCCCTAGTATGTATGAATGTGAGTTAGGGACCTTAGATTGTAAGCTCCTTGAGGGTAGGGACTGATGTGAATGTACACTGTATATGTAAAACGCTGCGTAAATTGATGGCGCTATATAAGTACCTGAAATAAAATAAATAGAATAAAATAAACTTTCCGCAAGGCCTCCCAAAGATGTTTCATCCTCTGCTCCCTCTGCGAAGGCTGGATAAGTTCTGCAACCTTACCCTGGTAACGTGGATCCAGAAGGGTTGCCAGCCAGTACTGATCCCTCTCCTTGAAACCACGAATCTGAGGGTCCTTTCACGGGCTTTGCAGGATCAGGGAGGCCATGCAGCGTAAGTTTGCTGAGGCATTCGGTCCGGAGTCCTCTGGGTCACTAAGGACGACATGATCCGCAGCCACCTCCTCTCAGCCACGTACAAGTCCATGGGTTTCTAGGGACTGAAAACAATCCCTGGATGACTGCTGCTGATGCTGACACAAGCCTCCTCCTCCTCTTCCTGTGTGATAGGCGGAAGGAATACTGTCTGGATAAAGGGTGCCTTGAGAGGTCCCTCTGTTCTGCCTCAAGTACTCATTGATGGCCCTCTGCTCTACTGTAGCATTGCCAACGTTGAGTTCCACCTGGTGGGCATGTCACAGATGAGGCGGTTCTTGGCACTGGCATTATATGACTGGCGGAAATGCCCACAGACTTTCCTGGCCTGCCTCAGGAGATCCTGTAAGCCCAGGTACCTGCACAAGAACCGCTGCACCACCAAATTAAGGACGTGAGCCAAACAAGGAACATGGGTCAAGTGTCCCTGTCAGAGGGCGGAGAGGAGGTTGGTGCCATTGTCGCAAACCACCATTCCTGGCTGAAGCTGGCATGGCGTCAACCACCTCTGAACCTGCCCCTGCAGAGCTGCTAGAATCTCTACCCCAGTGTGGCTCCTGTCCCCTAAGCAGACCAACTCAAGCACCGCACGGCATCTTTTTGCCTGAGTGCTTGCGTAGCCCCTAGAATGTTTACGGAGCACCACTGGTTCCGAGCACAAATCTGCACAGGAAGAGGCCATAGAGGAAGAAGAAGAGGAGGGGGTGGAGCAGAATCACCACTACCAGCATTTTGGAGGCGTGGTGGCGGAAGAAGCTCCAACATTACTGCACCCTGTCGTGCATCCTTCCCAGCTGCCAGCAGGGTTACCCAGTGTGCCGTGATAGAAAGGTAACATCCCTGTCCATGCCTGCTGGACCATGAGTCAGCGGTAATATGCACCTTACCACTGACCACCCTGTCCAACGAGGCCAAGACATTGCCTTCCACATGCCGGTAGAGAGCCGGAATGGCCTTCTGAGTAAAAAAATGGCGTTTGGGAACCTGCCACTGAGGTACTGCACAGTCCAAAAATTCTCGAAAGGGGGCAGAGTCTACCAGCTGAAAAGGCAGCAGCTGGAGTGCTAACAATTTAGCAAAACTAGCATTCAACCGCTGAGCATGTGGATGGCTGGGACCGAATTGCTTTCAACGGTTTAGCAACTGGGGTAGGGAAATTTGCCTGCTACAAATGGATTTAGGTGTATCGCTAGCAGATTGCCCGCAAGTGCTTGGGACACCTAATTCTACACCTTCATTCCTCTCAGTGCAGGTCTCTGAGAGGACTGAAGGTGTAGTGGGGTTCGAGATCCCAACTTTTAAGTACTGTTTGCCAACGGACTGCATGGGAGCTCGACATATGTCTGGTCAAGCATGTGGTGCCCAAGCGGCTGCTGTTTTGGCCATGCTTGATACGCTTCAGACATATGTTGCAAACAGCAACTGTGCGATCTGCTGCGCACATCTCAAAAAAGGCCCACACCTAGGAACTTTTGAAAAAACACACGGAGTCAGCATCGCCCTGCACATGCGGAGCTCTGCGGTGTGATGCAGTCAGTTGGCTGTCCTTAAGCTGGCCCCTGGAGGGCATTCTGCCTCGTTGGAGATGTGCCTCCTCTTCCTCCTCCTCTCTTCTATCAAGCACCCACGTAGAGTCAGTGACCTCATCATCCCCTCCCTCCTCGCCACTGGAGCAAACCTGGCAGTATGCTGCAGCTAGGGGAACATAACTGCCAGTTTCTTGTTCTTCTTGGGCACCTCCTCTCTCTGGGCTCAAGTTACTGCCTTCATCCTCAACCTGGGTACCATCATCGGAGCCTTCAAAATGCTGTGCATCCTCCTGCGGCATGTACCCGACACTGTGGTCAAACAGTTCAGGGGATTCCTGAGGACATGATGGTGAGGCTAGGGAAGGAGTGACTGATGCCATTGAGCCAATGGAATAGGCCGCTTTGGCAGCCAAACTTGTCTTAGCCTGGGTGACAGAGGATGAGGAGGATGAGGATGGCTTTGTGATCCACTCTACCAACTCTTCTGCATGTTGTGGCTCAACGTGGCCAGCTGTTGAAAAAAGGGACAAGCGTGCCCCACGTACAAGTGCTGAGGATGCACCGTGTCCATGATCAGCACTGTTGGCTGTAGACACAGAGCCTGCTTGCCCTCTTTTAGTGGCCTGTGAGCGTCTGCCTTTCCTTGGTGGCCTTCCAGACATGCAAAACACCGCCTGAAGTTTACTAGAAAAATTACACCAGGAATGGCCTGCAGTCAGGTATAGGCTTGGCTAGACTAGAATGCAGTGGATATATATGTAGGAGACTGTATATATACCTTTATGCACTGCAGATCACTGAATCACTTGCCTGCCTGCCTGTAAGTTTCATTGAAAACGTACACCAGGAATGGCCTGTAGTCAGGTATAGGCTTGGCTAGACTAGAATGCAGTGGATATATATATAGGAGACTGTATATATATCTTTATGCACTGCAGATCACTGAATCCCCTGCCTGGCCTGCCTGCCTGAAAGTGTCTTTGAGTACGTACACCAGGAATGGCCTAGACTGGAATGCAGTGAATATATATATATATATATATATATGTTGGAGACTGTATATATATTTAATGCACTGCAGATCACTGAATCACTTGCCTGCCTGCCTGCCTGAAAGTGTATTTGAAAACGTACACCAGCAATGGCCTGCAGTCAGATATAGGCTTGGCTGGACTGGAATGCAGTGGATATATATATATGTTGGAGACTGTACATATATATTGAATGCACTGCAGATCACTGAATCACTTGCCTGCCTGCCTGAAAGTGTATTTGAAAATGTACACCAGCAATGGCCTGCAGTCAGATATAGGCTTGGCTAGACTAGAATGCAGTGGATGTATGTAGGAGACAGTATATATATTTTATGCACTGCAGATCACTGAATAACCTGCCTGGCCTGCCTGCCTGAAAGTGTATTTGAATACGTACACCAGGAATGGCAGTCAGATCTAGCTACACAGGATACAGTGTATGTATGTATGTGTATATGTGTATATATATATATATATATATATATATTAAATACACTGCAGCTAACTGAATCACCTGCCTGCCTGAAGTAGATTAGAAACAGTACACCAGGAACGGACTGCAGTGAGATCTAGCCAAACTGGATACAGTGGATAAATATATATATATATATATATATATATATATATATTTATCCACTGTATCCAGTTTGGCTAGATCTCACTGCAGTCCGTTCCTGGTGTACTGTTTCTAATCTACTTCAGGCAGGCAGGTGATTCAGTTAGCTGCATTGTATTTAATATATATATATACAGTCAGACTGGTATATATATTAAATACACTGCAGCTAACTGAATCACCTGCCTGCCTGAAGTAGATTAGAAACAGTACACTAGGAATGGACTGCCTGCTCAATCTAACACCAGTAACACACTACACAGGGCCGACGTGCAGGCGGCCTTATAGGCCAATGGCACCCTGCCTTTGGCCAATTATGGCTCTCTTTGCTGACAGCGCTGTGATTGGCCAAAGCATGCACGTCATTGTGCATGCTTGGCCAATCATCAGCCAGCAATGCACTGCGATGACGCAGTGCATTATGGGGCGTGACACGCTGCTCGAATTCGGCACGAACGCCCCATAATGTTCAATCTTCGTCGAATGATTAAACAGCCAATGTTCGAGTCGAACTCATGTTCGACTCGAACAGAAAACTCATCCCTATTCACAGCAATAGATTCCAAATACAAATATCACACATAGAATCAACTCCAGACCTTATACCTGCTTAATTGATGAAGAAATAACAAAGGAGTAACCCACACCTGGCCATTAAACAGCTTTTGATTTAATTGTTCAATTACTTTTGGTCCCTGGAAAAAGGGGATGGCTATTCTTAAGAGCTGTAATTCTCAAACCCTTCCTCCGATTTGGATGTACATACCCTCAAATTAAACCTGAAAGTGTGCACTTTCAGCTCATATCCATTATATAACTATAGCTATAACTATAGCTTGAATATAGTTTGTTAAATACCAGTAAAATTGTGCCTGTGTCCAAATATATATGGACCTAACTGTACATATATCATAGTTATGAAACACCATCTTGACCTGAGGGCCCAGCCACCCACCACACTCGATAGTGAAAGCAAAGACAGCTGTGGAATAGGGTCCAGAGGAGGAAAAGGGCAGTGAAAGAGTCATCTCCATAGTTTCCAAATTCAATAAACAGTAATGATGGTCACTCTACCTGAGTAAAAACAAATGGACAGAATCCATCAATTGCTAGTATAAGGAAGAGATCTGTGTTCATAGCATTATGCAAAATCTTCCAGTTTATACTAGAGGCATCTGACAAAAGGAATAAAAAATATGTTCAAACAAGCTATCCAAAATATAATCTATAGAGTTGCTGATATTCAACAAACAAGCTAACATGTAGTCTTATAATATATATCTGATATAAACAGACAGAAACTTCAATGGATCCTGCCCCAGGCAGCTGTACCCTGGGCAGTGGCGGCTAGTGCTCAATAATTTGGGAGGGAGGGGGGAGGGGCTGGGGGCGGACACCGGGAACACCATCCATCCACCACCACATTCCCACGGGAGACGAACACCCTATACAAACCCAAGCCCACCCTTTTTTGAAGCCTATTAGAGCCTCTGGCTCTAATCACATGCTTAAAAAAACACACACACCTCCCACTGGAATCCATAGTTCGGCGCCCTATATGTAGAACAGGGGGCCAAGCGCATGGATAGAGACCCGTGCGCCTCTAATGGATGGGCTGCCACTGACCCTGGGTGCTAGTTGCAAGATGTAGTAATCAATTCCAGAAGATATACACTGTGAATCAGTTATGCCGCGTATGCGCAGACTTTTTGACTGGACTGGTCCGACGGACCGAGTCCGGCGGACAATTTGACCATGTGTGGGCTTCATTGGACCTGCAGCGGACTTTTTCGGTCGAAAATTTGACGGACTTTAGATTTGGAACATGTTTCAAATCTTTCAGACGGACTCGAGTCCGGTCAAAAAGTCCGCTCGTCTGTATGCTAGTCCGACAGACAAAAACTGACACTAGGGCAGCTATTGACTACTGGCTATCAACTTCCTTATTTTAGTCCAGTCGTACGTCATCACGTACGAATCCGTCGGACTTTGGTGTGATCGTGTGTAGGCAAGCCCGTTTGTTGGGAAAGTCCATCGGAAGTCCGCCGAAAGTCCATCCGATATACCGTTGGACCAGTCCCGTCGAAAAGTCTGCCCGTGTGTACGCTGCGTTAGTTTACATGTCAAAGAAAGTACAGTTCCCCCGTACTTCCTGGCTGCTCTGGCAGTGAGCACTACAGGTCTCATAGACACCAGTCCTATAGTCATTTCTTGCCCCTTGCCTCTAAGCCATTCACAAAATGGAGCCTGGGGCTGTGCATTTTGTGAATAGTGGGGAGAGGCAAGGATGCAACAGTAGCGATGAAAACTGCAGAACTTACAGCTGGAGCTTCCAGAAAGTACAGCAGGAGCTGTACTTCCTTCAGCATGTACTGTACACTAACTAACATAGAAGCATGCTTGCATGACGGCAGGGTCCTCCTGAAAAACATGTTTGCCTGCCTGAAGCCTGTATAGTAGTGTAAACAGTATCCAGTAGAAGCCCTGTGCATCCTCTTAATGATATCGCAGTGATGTCACATTCCCACTAAAACATAGACAAGATGTTAAAAATATGCTGATAAAATATGCTTGTCACCTTAATAGGTGCTGTGAATGAAATATCAGAATTTGCTTCATTCTATTTCTGAGGGTATCAGGGTCAATCGGGTTGTTTCAGGTTGTGCAAAACCATACGAAGATGTCAAGCTGTTCATGGTTCTATTCTTCTTTCTAGGTATATCTAAGTTGTTTCTCACTGCCACCAACTGGATGCATAACTGCCATGGAGGTGTGAATCTGATCGGTGATACATAAAAAGAGATCAAGTTACACAGAGCCAGGTTCAGCAAGCGTATCTAGTCATCCGACATGTGAGAAGCTGTGTGAAATCACCTTGCAGGGACCACAGATTTGGGTAAAATTAATGCCCTTGCTAACTTTAGCACAGTTGCAATATGTCACTTGTAGCCTGAAACTGCTGTTTAAATAAACTCATATAACCCAAATAAACCTAACCAAACCTAGTGAAGTATTAGCCCACTTTCTGTACACTTTGGACTGCTCTATGGAATGGTTGTTTTCACTTTGTTGGCAATACTAACACTATAAGAGACAATGACAGACATGCTGTTGTTACTATTTTCTGTTTTACTCTAGGAACTGAGAAAGTATAAATGTCAAGGCATCTTCCTACACATTCTCCGTGAGGTGCATGCCTTTGCCTTTTCAAGGTCGACAGTGGATTGGATTATATTATTTGTATAGTGGCTAGCTGTAGAAATCTGGACTTCCCCTACTCTTACTTAAAAAGCAGTATCAGCTCTGGTGTGTCGCTGTGCTTGTG
This sequence comes from Aquarana catesbeiana, assembly GCF_042186555.1. Classification (NCBI taxonomy): domain Eukaryota; kingdom Metazoa; phylum Chordata; class Amphibia; order Anura; family Ranidae; genus Aquarana; species Aquarana catesbeiana. Next base: position 257,654,605 of record NC_133327.1, on the reverse strand, counting down.
AATGAACTTAGCATGTATAACAAAATATCTCAATATTGGGAGCATGACACTTAGCCTGGAGAATGTGGTGAAAGCAAAACAAATGGATTAGCAGTACAGCCTTCACTTTACACTTGGGGCCGGCAGCTGTTTACTTGATTGATGGATGACATCACTATCTAGGAACCTGTTCATCCCTCCCTCTTCTTCTCTTCTTTCAATGACTGATATAACACTACATTGCCCTAATGCTACTAATTGAAGTAGTGGGCATGGCAATATAGCTCATTAAGCAGCTGCAGGGAATGAGATGTCAATTTCTAACTCAAATTAACCTACAATCGTCCTTGTTTATTCTTACTGACTTTCCTATGTTCAGTGTATATATATATATATATATATATATATATATATATACTGTATATACATACACACTCACCGAGCACTTTATTAGGTTATTAGGTAAACCTGTCCAATTGCTTGATAACACAAATTGCTAATCAGCCAATCACATGGCAGCAACTCAATGCATTTTAGCATCTAGACGTTGTGAAGATGGCTTGCTGAAGTTCAAACCGAGCATCAGAATGGGGAAGAAAGGAAATTTAATTGACTTAGCTGGGCTTTTCAAAAACTGCTGATCAACTAGGATTTTCACGCACAACCATCTCTAGGGTTTACAGAGAATGGTCAGAAAAAGAGAAAATATCCAGTGAGTGACAGATGTGTGGATCAAAATGCCTTGTTGATGTCAGAGGTCAGTGAAGACTGGGCAGACTGGTTTGATTCAGAATACTTTTTCAATCCCAAAGGGAAATGATTGCAACACATGCCATGCTCAACAAAGACAACACAAGATCACAACAATGAACAGAACAAGACACAAAGACACAATAAAATTCCCAATAACAGCCATCAGCACCAAATAAAACAAATTAAAACTACTAATAAGCTCTAATAAACCATCCATACAATTAAAAGATGCTGATTGAAAGGCAACAGTAACTCAAATAACCACTCGTTACAACCAAGTTATGCAGAATACCATCTCTAAACACACAACACATCAAACCTTGAAGCAGATGGGCTATAGCAGCAGAAGACCACACCAGGTATCACTCATGTCAGCTAAGAACAGGAAACCGAGGCTACAATTTGCACAGGCTCAACAAATTCGACAATAGAAGATTAGAAAAATGTAGCTTGGTCTGATAAGTCTCAATTTCAGCTGTGACATTCAGATGGTAGAGTAAAATTTGGCGTACACAACATAAAAGCATGGGTCCATCCTGCCTTGTAGCAATGGTTCAGGCTGCTGGTGGTGGTGGTGTAGTGGTGTGGGGAATATTTTCTTGGCACATTTTGGGCCCCTTAGGCTCCATTCACACCATCGCGTTTTTTGATGCATTTTGCATTTTGCAGAAATGCATGGGAATTTTTTAACATGGGTTCCTATGGAACATGTTCACATCAATGCTTTTTTGTATCTCTGCGTTTTTGGAAAGGGTCGGGGACTTTTTTTCATGCAAAAAGCAGCGTTTTGCATGTAATGGATTTCAATGGACAAGCATCAAAAACGCAAGTGCAGCGTTTTTGCAGCGTTTTTGGTGCGTTTTTGGTGCGTTTTTGCCGTTTTTTTTTTTTTTTTTTATTTTTTTTTTGTTATTTTTTTTTAAGACTGTAAAAAAAAATGAAAAAAAAAAAAAAAAAACCGCAAAACGCAAATCGCGGCAAAAACGCCGCAAAAACGCCGCAAAACGCTACAAAAACGCTGCTCAAAAACGTGGCAAGCATGAAAAAAAAACCTCCAAAAACGCTCAAAAGCAACATGCATAGGTGTGAATCGAGCCTTATGCTGGCCATACACTATACGAAAAATCGGCCGAAAAATCGTTCGTATAGACACTTCGTTCGTTTTTCGGCAAGTTAATGGGCACAAATCGATAATCGTTTGTGACGTTTTTGTGGGGAAAAAACGAACGGGAAGTTTGGAAAATTTCTGCCGAACGTACGATAAATTGCAAGGTTAATGTGTTTCCCGTCCGAACTGTCTGCACTAGGTATATGTAAAAAAACGAACAAAAAATTATTTATTCATGTCCACTGAACAATTTATCGGTCATTATATGATGGCACGATCGTTTGCGGTCACGGTCGAACGTTCTTTTTTCAAAAATGGGTTCGGCCGATTTTCTGTATAGTGTATGGACAGCATTAGTACCAATTGAGCATTGTTTAAACACCATGGCCTACCTGAGTATTATTGCTGACCATGTCCTTCCCTTAATGACTATAGTGTACCCATCTTCTGATGGCTACTTCCAGCAGGATAATGCACCATGTCACAAAGCTCAAATCATCTCACCACTGGTTTCTTGAACATGACATTGAGTTCACTGTAATCCAATGGCCTCCACAGTCACCAAATCTAAATTCAATAGAGCACCATTGGAATATGGTAAAACGGAAGATTAGTATCATGGATGTGTAGCCGAAAAATCTGAAGCAACTGTGTGATCTTATCATATCAATATGGACCAATAACTCTGAGGAATGTTAACAAAACCCTGTTGCCATGTTGAATCTATGCCACGAAGAATTAAGGCAGTTCTGAAGGCAAATGGGGGTCCAACCCGGTACTAGAAAGGTGTACCTAATAAAGTGGACAGTGAGTGTATAAATAAATAAATATATATATATATATATAGTATCTCACAAAAGTGAGTGGACCCCTCACATTTTTGTAAATATTTTATTATACCTTTTCATGTGACAACACTGAAGAAATTACACTTTGCTACAATGTAAAGTAGTGAGTGTACAGCTTGTATAACAGTGTAAATTTGCTGTCCCCTCAAAATAACTCAACACACAGTCATTAATGTCTAAACCGCTGGCAAAAAAAATGGGTACACCCCTAAGTAAAAATTTCCAAATTGGGCCCAATTAGCAATTTTCCCTCTCCGGTGTCATGTGACTCATTAGTGTTACAAGGTTTTAGGTGTGAATGAGGAGCAGGTGTGTTAGATTTGCTGTTATCGCTCTCACTCTCTCATATTGGTCACCGGAAGTTCAACATGGCACCTCATGGCAAAGAACTCTCTGAGGATCTGAAAATCCTCAGAGACGTTGCTCTACATAAAGATGGCCTAGGCTATAAGAAGATTGCCAAGACCCTGAAACTAAGCTGCAGCAAAGTGGCCAAGACCATACAGCAGTTTAATAGGACAGGTTCCACTTAGAACAAGCCTTGCCATGGTCGACCAAAGAAGTTGAGTGCACGTGCTCAGCGTTATATCTAGAGGTTGTCTTTGGGAAATACACGTATGAGTGCTGCCAGCATTGGTCTGGTCAAATTGATCTGCATGGCTGTTGTCCTAGAAGGAAGCCTCTTCTAAAGATGATGCACAAGAAAGCCCGCAAACAGTTTGCTGAAGACAAGCAGACTAAGGACATGGATTACTGGAACCATGTCCTGTGGTCTGATGAGACCAAGATAAACGTATTTGTTTCAGATGGTGTCAAGCGTGTGTGGCGGCAACCAGGTGAGGAGTACAAAGACAAGTGTCTCTTGCCTACAGTCAAGCATGGTGGTGGGAGTGTCATGGTCTGAGGCTGTATGAGTGCTGCCAGCACTTGGGAGCTACAGTTCTTTGAGTGAACCACGAATGCCAACATGTACTGTGACATACTGAACCCGAGCATGATACCCTCCCTTCAGAGACTGGGCCTCAGGGCAGTATTCCAACATGATAACGACCCCAAACACACCTCCAAGACGACCACTGCCTTGCTAAAGAAGCTGACGGTAAAGGTGAATGACTGGCCAAGCATGTCTCCAGACCTAAACCCTATTGAGCATCTGTGGGGCATCCTCAAATGGAAGGTGGAGGAGCGCAGGGTCTCTAACATCCATCAGCTCCATGGTTTCATCTTTGAGGAGTGAAAGAGGACTCCAGTGGCAACCTGTGAAGCTCAGGTGTGTGGTTTACTCCTCCACCAGATCATATCATACAAACCAACCATGTGATGCAGTTGCAGTGCGGCTCCAAAAAAACTGCCTGCAATTCTTTGGTGCGATGTGGTGTGATTTGAGCCCATTCAAAATGAATGGGCTTAAATCGCACTGCACTGAATTGCATGTGAATTGCACAGGAATGCAGTGTTCCCTTTTTCTTTGTCCAAGTCAGTGCTGCTTAGACTAAGAAGAAGGGTACACCTTGAAATCTTTTACTGAAAAATTAACTGTGCAAATAAAAAAAGTTTCACCAAAATGTTTCTCCAGCACTGACAGCAACCCTCTGGATCTCCGCTCTCACAGTTTCCTTTATCCACTATTTAAGGAGTTCACTCATGTCTTCCAACACATGTATTACAGATAAAAAACAGAAAGCCTCTTCCTCAGGTGGTAAAACTTGGCTTAAAACAAAATAGTACGGGTACTCTCAAAATCAGGTGTTAGCATAAATATTAGAGTAAACTCAGGGCTCGAGTCCTGCAGGAACGCATGGGAACGCATGGGATTGACATTCCTGTACTTTTTACACAGCAGGAACGCAGTTCCCGTTAGCAGCTGTATCCTGCAGGACTGGCCTCAAGTATATGAGCTGTGGCAGGCAGGCAGGCAGTGTGGGTGTTTGGGAAGGGGAGGATGTCCGTGCCAATGGGGGGCGGTCCTCCCTGGGTGCCACACCGATGGGGGGGTGTCATCCCAGCGCGCCCGTCCTTCCTTCCCTCAGTTCTCCTCCTCCAGTAGCCGTTATACTATACAGGCTCAGCGGCCTTATTTAAAGAAGAGTTCCACCCACATTTAAGGAAAAAACAGGGTGGGGGGGTGCCGACATAAGTGTAGTATTAAATTGATGGCTTTAATAGGATTAGATTAAAAACACTTACAAGATGGTAGAAGATGCATGCTCGTCAAAGTAAAGTGCAGTCCTGGCATTCCACATGGCTCTGTGGGTCCCACTGCTGTACCGGATAGCTGGAAAGGATTGGGCAGCTGGCTGGAATGGATCACAGTGTTTCTCCAGGAACTGGGAAGCTCCACACTGACCAGCGTGGAGCGTGGAACAGGAAGCGATGTCATCGGCGTCTGATTGGACCAAGACAGGGCTTGAATCTTGTGAATCAGGTTTGCAATGGCACCTGTGCTCCCCGCCCTCTTCAGCAAGTTCCTCTGCCCAGCTCCTGCCCCCTGCAGCACGCTCCTTCTTCAAGCTCCACACCTGCCCCTGCGTGCAAGGACTTATCCAGGTACACTTTTCTACTTTGTGATGGCTCACAACTCTGATGAGGACATTCTGATGGGGGCACTCTGATGGGAGAACTCTGGTGGGGGAACTCTGGTGGGGGAATTCTGATGAGGGAACTCTGATAGGGGAACTCTGATGGGGACACTCTGATGGGGGAACTCTGATGGGCACACTCTAAAGGGGGAACTCTGATGGGGATACTCTGATGGGGACACTCTGATGGGCACTGGTCAGGCTGCATTGATGGGCACTGGTAAGGCTGCATTGATGGGCACTTGTGAGGCTGCATTGATGGGCACTGGTAAGGCTGCATTGATGGGCACTGGTAAGGCCACATTGCTTGCCACTGGTAAGGCTACATTATATGGGCACTGGTAAGGCTGCATTTGATGGGTTCTGATCAGACTGCATTTGATGGGCACTGATCAGGCTGCATTTGAAGAGCACTGGCAAGGCTGAATTTGATGAGCACTGGCAAGGCTGCATTTGAAGGGCACTGACCAGGCGGCATTTGATGGGCACTGGTAAGGCTGCATTTGATGAGCACTGGCAAAGCTAGAATAATGGGCACTGGTAAGGCTGCATTGATGGGCACTGATCATCCTGCATTGATGGGCACTGATCAGGCTGCATTGATGGGCACTAAGGAGTGAACGGCCTGGGGCCCCACTTTGTACAATCGATACAGGCAGCCTGAGGAGAGGGACCCTGGGCCGCCACACTCAGCACTCCCAACCTCACTCCTCTGCACAGACCAACACGTGTGTGGACACCTTGGGGCAGGAGGGGCCCCACATATTGGAGCCTGCATAGAAACATAGTGCAGGAGGGGACCCCAGACCTCTGTTCTATATTTGTTTAATGCATGTGAATTTTGGAGGTGTCCTCACTCATAAACTAGCACTTTACAATAAATGTTGCACTTTATTTGTTAAAAAAGTAGTACATATTATATATATATATATATATATATATATATATATATATATATATATATGTATATATATACACACACAGTATCTAAAAAAAGTGAGTACACCGTTCACAGTTTTGTAAATATTTTATTATGTCTTTTCATGTGACAACACTGAAGAAATGCCACTTTGCTACAATGTAAAGTAGTGAGTGTACAGCTTGTATAACAGGGTAAATTTGCCGTCCCCTCAAAATAACTCAATGTCTAAACCACTGGCAACAAAAGTGAGTACACCCCAAAGTGAAAATGTCCAAATTGGGCCCAAAGTGTCAGTATTTTGTGTGGCCACCATTATTTTTCAGCGCTGCCTTAACCCACTTGGGCATGGAGTTCACCAGAGCTTCACAGGTTGTTACTTTTCAACTCCTCCTTGATGACATCATGGAGCTGGTGGATGGTAGAGAACTTGCGCTCCTCCACTTTCTGTTTGAGGATGCCCCACAGATGCTCAATAGGGTTTAGGTCTGGGGACCACACACGCTTGACCCCATCTCAACCAAATATGTTTATCTTGGTCTCATCAGACCACAGGGCATGGTTCCAGCAATCCATGTCCTTAGTCTGCTTGTCTTCAGCAAACTGTTTGCAGGCTTTCTTGTGCATTATCTTTAGAAGAGGCTTCCTTCTGGGACGACAGCCATCCAGACCAATTTGATGCAGTGTGCGGTTTAGGGTCTGAGTACTGACAGGCTGACCTCCCGCCCCTACAGCAATGCTGGCAGCACTCATACGTCTATTTCCCAAAGACAATCTCTGTATATGATGCTGAGCACCCACACTTAACTCCTTTGGTCGAACATGGCTTGGCCTGTTCTGAGTGGAACCTGTCCTGTTAAAACCCTGTATGGTCTTGGCCACCGTGCTGCAGCTCAATTTCACAGTCTTGGCAATCTTCTTATAGCCTAGGCCATCTTTATGTAGAGAAACAATTAATTTTTTCATATCCTCAGAGAGTTCTTTGCCATGAGGTGCCATGTTGAACTTACAGTGATCAGTATGAGAGAGTGAAAGCGATAACATCAAATTTAACACACCTGCTCCCGATTCACACCTGAGACCTTGTAACACTAACGAGTCACATGACATTGGGGTGGGAAAATAGCTTATTGGGCCCAATTTGCACATTTTCACTTAGGGATGTACTCACTTTTGTTGCCAGCGGTTTAGACATTAATGGCTGTGTGTTGAGTTATTTTGAGGGGACAGCAAATTTACACTGTTATATAAGCTGTACACTCACTACATTACATTGTAGCAAAACATATAATTTCTTCAGTGTTGCCACATGAAAAGATATAATAAAACTACAAAAAATGTTACATTTAAAATTACAAAAATGTGAGGGGTGTACTCACTTTTGTGAGATACTGTGGGGTTGATTTACTAAAGGCAACTAGACTGTGCACTTTGCAATTGCTCCAGAGCTTAGTAAATGAGGCTTCACTTTGCAAAGAATGCCCAATCACATGCAAGAAAAATAAAAAAAACAGCATTTTTGCTTGCACATGATTGGATAATGGAAGTCAGCAGAGCCTTTGCTCATTTACTAAGCTCTGAAGCACCCTTTAGTAAATCAACCCCTGTGTGTGTATATATGTGTATGTATATATATATATATATATATATATATATATATATATACACATACACACATGCACACCATATATATATATATATATATATATATATATATATACACACATACACACATGCACACTATATATACATACATATATATATATATATATATATATATATATATATATATATATATATATATATATATATATATATACACACACACACACATACACACATGCACACTTTTTTATTTTTGAGGTTTGGGGGTTCTTGGGTGAGTTCCCACACTTTTTTCCCAGGACTTGATCCTTGTGTAAACTGCCACTTCAGGCACAACCATCCACCACAGGGTGGTCAGTTTCACATTTTAACTCTATACTGGACCCACGAGCATGGTCAATCTCAAGCAACCTGTGGCTAACTAGTTTCTTGGGGTCCTGCACCCTCTGTCAGCTCGTAACAGATACCATAAATTTAAGTTGAAGGCTCGTTCCTAACCAATCACCAAGTAGCTTAATCTTTTTCTGTAAAAAGCTGGGACCTTTTGGACCCAATGTGAAACTTTGAAATAAAGTTTATAGATAAAAGATTTAGAAACAATTGAATACAGACCTCCTTTGAGAATTATAAATACGGTTTCATGAAATGTACACAGGAGCATCATAATAATCTGTATAATAATTTGTATCAGTACTACGCTTTTTTTAATCCTAAAATAGTTTTTAGTAACCTTTCACACTGGGGCGGTGGGGGCGTCGGCGGTACAACAGCGCTATTTTTAGCGCTGCTGTACCGTCGTTCTTGTAGCGGTATTCGGCCGCTAGCGGTTCGGTTTTAACCCCCGCTGGCGGCCGAAAAAGGGTTAAATCCGCTCGTACAGCGCGGCTATAGCCGCGGTATTACTGCGGTATAGCCGCGCTGTCCCATTGATTTCAATGGGCAGGAGCGGTTTAGGAGCGGTGAATACACCGCTCCTTCCCCGCTCCAAAGAAGCGGCTCGCAGGACTTTTTTTACCGTCCTGCGAGCGCACCGCTTCAGTGTGAAAGCCCTCGGGCTTTCACACTGAACAAACAGCGGAGGCTGTTTAGGGGCGGTTTTCAGGCGGTATTTTTAGCGCAATACCGCCTGAAAACCGCTCCAGTGTGAAAGGGGCCTAAATCCAAGTCATTAAGGAACATGAATGGATGTGCCTGAAGTGATGGCTTACATTTATATATTTATGCTTTAGTAAAACTTTATTTTGTGAGTACCTTTACTATTTTTTTAGCCATTAAAGTCTTACTAAACAAGGAATGAGAACTCAGCTTTTCTGTATGTACTGCAAATAAAAAAAAATATTTGAAATAACAAACATGTTACCATTACCTGCTCTGTGCAATGGTTTTGCACAGAGCAGTCCTGATCCACCTCTTCTGGGGTCCCACGCCGGTGCACATGGCTCCTCCTGCCCTCCAAGTGCCCCCCAGCACAGCTTGCTAGGGGTGCATTTGTGCAAGCTAAATCCCGAGCAACATGTTGTGTATCTATTGACACACATAGTGCAACTCAGCCCAGCCCCTCTCTCCCTCGTTACTGGATTTGATTGACAGCAGCAGAAGCCAATGCTTGGACATCGGTGTTTGTGCAGTACGTTACTTTAGCAAAACAGGTAATCGAATGAATGATCAGACAAAAAGTAACTGTAACTTGCCATTTACTAATCATGTGTAAAGTTAGATGCAATAATGCCAAACGGAGTCAGAATGGCAAAGAGCATGCATGCACTGCATAATAATACAAAACAGATTATGGAAACTGCAAAACATGGACTCTTCGTAGCAATGTCTCTGTGGCTCAATAAGGGTAACAAGTGGTTACATAACATAGTAGGTATAAGGCTCTATAACAACAGAGTCTAGCTGAGAATCATGACTTGGTAGAATAAAAATAGCTACTTATTATTTAAATTTAGAAATACTGCCATTTGTTCAAAAAAAATTTAAAGGAAACATGCTCAGAGAATACCGAGGCTGTCATCACTGACCTCTCCTTTTAGAAATCTATAAATCTGTATTCTGCTTGTTATACTGATTCCATGGCTCTAATATTTTCTGAGGCACTTACCTGGATTAAGTGTTCAGATCAGGAGTTACAAATTGACTTTAAAGCATTACTAAACCCAATAGCAAACATGTATCATTTTGTAGCATACAGATGTATTTGTTTCTTTTTTTAAACTTTCTTTCTTCTGTTTTTATCTGGTAATCCAGCCAGCAAGTCTGTTGTTTTTCACAGCACAAACTCTCCAGCAGGATGTATCAGTTTACATGGATGAGACAAAACACTTAAAGAGGAACTGCAGTCTGTTTACATAATTTGTGATAAAAACATCTTTGTCATTTTGAAGCTTCCCTCCAACCACTTTGCATATTATTATATATATTTTGTGATTCTGTACTTGCCAAATATGCTGCAGAAATTTCCCTCCACTGTGTCTGGCTGCAACCATTTTAACTGTGGGCAGCTGAAGCTGCTGCCTGTTCACTTCCTGGATTTACACAGATACACAGTGGTACACCTCCAGCTCCACAGCTCTCAGTGGCCCTCTTATGACTCATCCCCCCTCCCTACGGGGCAAACTATTGCGAGAGTGAGAGAGAGAGCTGTGCATGATGTCATAAGCCTAGGCTTTTTACCAGAAAAGAAACAGGAAGTGGGTATTTACTGGCAGAAAAAAATATTTTACTATCCAAAATTAAAACAACAAGGGGATTTAATAGATGGAAAGTATAAAAAATGACTGAAGTTCCACTTTAACCACTTGACCACTGGGCACTTAAACCCCCTTCCTAACCAGACCAATTTTCAGATTTCAGCACTCTCACATTTTGAATGACAATTACTCAGTTATGCAATATTGTACCCATATGAATTTTTTGTCCCTTTTTTCACACAAATAGAGCTTTCTTTTGCTGGTATTTAATCACCGCTGGGTTTTTACTTTTTTGCGCTATAAAAGAAAAAAAGACCGAAAATTCAGTAAAAAAATGCACTTTTCTTAGTTTGTTATACAATTTTGCAAATTAGTAATTTTTCTTTATATATTTTGGCCAAAATTTATACTGCTACATATCTTTGGTAAAAATAACCCAAATCGGTGTATATTATTTTGTCTTTGTGAAAGTTATAGAGTCCACAAGCTGTGGTGCCAATCTCTGAAAATTGATCACACCTGAAGTACTGACGGCCTATCTCATTTCTTGAGGCCCTATCAAGTCAGGACAGTACAAATATTCCCCAAATGACCCCTTTTTGGAAAGTGGACATTCCAAGGTATTTAGTAAGAGCATGGATGGATGAGTATTGCTGAGTATGGATGGATGGCTGAGCATGAATGGTTGGATGAGTATGCTGAGTATGGATGGATGGCTGAGCATGGATGGATGGATGAGTATGCTGAGTATGGATGGCTGAGCATGGATGGATGGCTGCAATGGGCACATTTTAGCACTGTGGGCACTACAGATCCATCCCACAGCTCTGTTACCACCGATCTCTCCCCTCTCCGCTCACACTGTGCTCACACGGTACAGAGAGGGGAGAGAGGAACCGGATGTGACGCTGGTTTGTTTACAAGTGATTGCTCTGTCACGTGGTAAACGGCTGCTGTCAGCAGCCATTTACCGTGATCCGAGAGGACCCGGCGGTCACGGATATTCCCGGGGGCGCGCGGGAGGGGGATTCTAGGAGGATGTCAATGTACGCCCTTCCAGAGTTATTGAGCCGCACTGTAGCCCTCATTTGGCTATGGCGTGGTCGTTAACTGGTTAAAGTTATTCTAAATGATCACCCTGTGAAAGGCACAACATTTGTGTATAGATATAAACAAAACATTATAAACACCTTTTTTCCCTTTTTGATCACATTCCCTCTGTTTTCAGCTGCATTAGAGCTGGGGAGGAGAAACAGCAGTACACTGAGCTCTCCAGTGAATGGCTGTACAGCAGAGGCATGTCAAGACAAGTGTGATCATTGGAGGAGAGCAGTCTTAGTTCCCTGCATAGCTAGAGAACTGACCACCGTGTGGTCTCCTGCTTAGTGTGGTCAGTTTTATAATAGGAAAGCAGAGGGACTGGCAAGAACACCAGGGATTTCACACAAAGGAAGCAATACAACGAGAACAGGATATTTTTTCATAGAAGTGCATGGTATAGAAGGTACCTATCAGGAACATGAAATGATTGGTTTACATATTCTTTAAAACTGTTCAGGGTGATTAAAATGATCATCTTTTATTTATTCATGCAAACCTTTATCCCAAAAGAAAAAAAAACTGTTCCAGTAGCTGCTGATAAAGTGTCTGCTGTTTTTTTGAGTTCAATTTGTTTGTGGTTCTAAATCTAATATATTTAAGACTCCCCCACCCCCAGACTGACAATGCTGCTGTCTACTGTGCCTTCTCTGCTAATTTCTCTGGAGTTGTTTCTTACTAATATAGGAGATGTGTTACTGGTCAGATCGCCAGGTGAAAACAGAGGGGAAAAAGCCAAGAAAAGAAATGGATACAGCCACCACATCTAATGATTGGTAAGTTGCAATATGTTACATTTTTGGTTTCGGGTTCAATAACACTTTAAGATTCTTATCTGTATACTTGAGTCTAGGGATAGTCAGGAAAGTAGTATTCTCAATGGCGTCCCTAGGGGGGGCAGAGGGGGCCCTGACCCCCCCCCCCCCAACATTATGCTGTGCCCCGCCATGTGCCCCCAATTTAAACCATGGCTGCCCGATCTGCTCCTTCCCCTGCATCCTCATTGGCAGGGAGAAGAGCGAGTTGCAGGAAGGACTCCACCAGGACTCTCAGTTACTGAAAAAATAGACTGATTTCTCCCGTCCTTACAACAGGAGAACCAGCCTGTAAATTCCAAGAGATGCCAGACCAGCGCTGTCAATAGAAGGGGCAGGACAGCAAGAGAAGGCTGGGGAACCCCACAGTGGCAGAACACCAGGGCCCGGTGGCAAGTTTGAAACCCTGATAGTTTTCCCACTGCTTTGGACCCTTATATTTTCTTGGTATGCTGGTGACATATATCTCTTGTTTTCTGTCACCCTGGGGGACCCCAATACAGTAGGAAGGGAGCTCACTGCAGAACATGTGAAAGGGCCATTGTGGGATCATAGTAAAGGGCCCAAGGATATATATATATATATATATATATATATATATATATATATATATATATTTGCATTTTATAGTTGCCCTCCTACTTTTGTCCCTGTCCCCCCATGTGCCCCCCTAAATATGAAAGCTGGAGATGCCACTGAGTATTCTTAAAAAAGGTTGTGGAAACTACTGTATGACAAAAAACAGACAAAGAGCAAATATCTAGTCAACAGTATTGCCCATGGTCTCCCTGCAGATGATCGTTCCAAGACAGTGTCTCAGTGTTTAAGTAACCAACTTGGTAAAGACAAATAAGATAATGGCGCAAAATGAATGGTCCTTAGCAGTATGCATTACACTGTATGGGGAGTCCGTGGCTTGATGCTAGTCAATAAAAATGAGTCCATCCAAATTTAAAAGAACAGGGGCAATGGAAAAAGGTCAGCACTGCAGGGTAAACCTTCTGATAGGAAGCTGAAGCAATCTCCAGGAAACATGCAAAATAGAAGATACAGAGGTGCCACTGAGTGTAGACTGTAACATAAATTTATTCAGTAAAAAGGTGTAGCTACACTTACATTTAGAAGGGATAAAAACAGGCGCAACTTTGGTTCATGTCTGGTAATGGAGTCGGATGCTCATGATGCAGCTGACACCACCGCCGCCACTCATCAGGATACTGAGTCGGTTAGATGGTAGGAAGGATAATGGAGGAGAGCCAGGAACGAGGGTCAGACCAAACACTGGAACACTGGTGGAATGAAGCATCAAGCGTGATGACATCACCGGATGTTATTGCGGCACATTTCAGAGCATGCATACTAGGACACAGCACACACCTTTCTCAAGCTACTTGGAGGGGGACTGGATATACCTATATATAGCGCTCCCTACTGAGCGGCTATTGATAAAACCACTAAAAGGTGTTGTTGTAATTGGACAAAAAGGAAAAGGGGGTAAATGGAAGCATCTTGGTAAAGGCAGGGGGTTTTCTCTCAGAGCCTCCAACAAGGAGAACAGTGAGTATCACGGTAGTCACATTATCAAATCTCACTCCATATCTCACACTACAAATAGGCAGTTATGAGACTGTAGTCACAGGAGTGCCTAGGCACCCTCACATACCCAGAAGTGCTTTGCTTTTTTCAGGAGGAATTAAAAGCAAAGGTACATTTTTCAGAATACTGCTTAGGCACAATTGAAGAATAAGGAAAGGCAATCTATTACCCAAGCTTTACATTTTGCCTGCTCATATGCCTTTAGTAAAGCTGCATACCATTTGTAGTGAATAGAAGTGTAGATATATATTTTTTTTAATTTTTGCTTTAGTAGTCACGTGGGTCTTGGGCTGCTTGGTGAGGGCTGACAAAGGTGTGACACCACCCTACTGTACCACTGTCCTGGGTACTCCAACCAGCTGCAGCAGCCACTCAGGACCCAGAACAATGTGGTCAAATGAACATTTTCACTGTTTGAGTATATGACATAAATAAAAAGTGTATGACGAATGCCTTACAAGAGAAAATTCTAAAAATGTGTGTTCTAAAGATTGATTTCAGGGCTGGCACTAGGTCTCCCTCCCCATTGGACCCCCCCACTTAATATATATATTTATCATTTATATTTTTTGCACCACAATGCTTCATATACAAGAGAGTATATTACTGTTTCATGTCAGTAATATTAAGGGATCATTTAAGACTGGTCAGTATTCCTTCTGTGTCTGAGGCTAATATTTTAATGAAGAGATTAAGCTCAGTTTCAAGTGAGATCTAGTGTGTCAAATGTGTGATGTAACACCCTGTTTCTGTAAAGCAGGTCAGACCAGAGAAGCTCACCATTGCTTCTGGGTAGTTAGGGGCTTTTTGTTATTAACTATATCATTATGAGGAAGACAAAAATCATCCCTGATTAGTCTTACTTTGTTAAGTGCATAGCAAGCACATGTTTGAAGAGCTATGTGTTTATTATTATATAAATAAAAAGTAAGCTGTGCTCTTAAAGCGACATATTAATCAAATGTACAAACAAAAAATAGATAAATAAATGAAAAAATCATATTAGAAAATAAGTCCTAAACAGTGAGTCATGTATCTTATGTAAAGTCCTCCAGTGAACATTGAAACCTTAAAAGATCCTCCAATGGAAAATGGACAAACAGCAAAAGTTTAGTGAAAATCTTGTGACTTTAGGAAACGAACAGAGTGAATCCACCACCACAAAGACTGCACGCTTACCAGCTGCACCAGTTTAGACACTTGTGGCTAGTACTCAGCCAGGGCCTTTTCCTCCAAGGACTTCAGGTGTCTGGTCAAGCCATATGACGCAGTAAGCCGTTAATCCGGGAGGTGACTAGAGGCACAGCTTGCAGGCCCACACACGATGTAAGAGGCGATGTCAGCTCAGAAAAAAAGCAGGGAAAATTGCCATGGGTAAAACCAGATGTTTGTTTATTAATAAAAAAAGTAGTATCACTTACAAAGTGTATACAAAATTCCAATTAAAAATTAGACCGGCCGGCAACAATACAAATGCCCGTACAATCGGGACGTAAACAGCATGGTGACGTCATTACGAGCGCAGCTTACTTTTTATTTATCTTTATTTGTGTGTATTTCACTTTGAGTTATTTCTGAGTTATTAGGTTTGCATCCAGCGCAGTTTTCTTTTTTATATTTATTATTATATACATGGACTTATTTTTCATTGGAGCACCAAGAGAAGTAGTTAATGTTATATGCAAACCGCAGTCACCCAAAGAAACTGTCAAATTTCCCCATCTACAGGGAGTTTTGTGAATCCTCCCAGCAGCTTTTGCTAGGTTTGTATTTAACATTAGGGACAGCAGGTTTTTATCTATAAGTGACAAAAACAAAGACACAGCTTTTCCAGATAGAGCGGAAGAACCTAGGGTCAAATGGGAGGCTATGTAAAGACAAATAGGAGCCTTTTTCTTATCTAGTAGAAAACCCATACAGAACCCTAGAAAACAGCCTTGTAATTACTATATATCATAGCTCCCAACTGGCCCTGATTTGGAGGTAAAAAAACATAAAAACAAACAAAGGCGCCTCTAAGTGCAGAAGATAAACAATTTTAATACCCCAACTGGGTATGACATCACATCCCCTCTCTGGCCTTTCGTTTGCGGTTCAGGCTGGTCACAGAGCCACCCAGCGGATGACATCACTTCCGGGTTCGCAGCCCTCACACGCTGACGACGCCGGCTTCACAGCTGTTCCCTGTGTTTTACATCGCTGCTGACAGTGACTACATCCATCCTCCTGAAGGCTTCCTCTGATCGTGACCTCTTCCAATGCAGCCTTACCCACGATGTGCCTGTTTTTTACTTCTATTTTGTAAGTGTTTTTAACCCAGTTGGGGTATTAAAATTGTTTATCTTCTGCACTTAGAGGCGCCTTTGTTTGTTTTTATGTCATTTTAGACCCTGCTTCAAGTCTTTTAAAGTTGCAGCCCTTTTTGCTGAAGATCACCATCCTTTCATCCCTTCCTACCTACACTTCTCCCGTTCATTTTTGGACTGCCGATCCTTAATAGAGACATCATTTGGACTACGCTAGTCCTGTGCGCCCTATACCACCTTTTATTTCCTGATTTGGAGGGACTGTCCCTCTTGTTGAACCAAATCTCTCAATTCCTCTTTCCTCCTCATTGTTCCTTTTTTTGGTCTGATTTATAGAGCTCTATAAAGGAATGTACTATTTAGCTACCAGAAGTGTTATTCTACAGTAAATTGTACATCCAACCACTAAATTATTGAATGGTCCACGTAACTCGTGCATTGCCAGGGGTTTGTTCTTTTCCTACATTTTTTTCCTTCATGCTTTACATTAGAAGGTGTTCCTATTGTTCATTTCATTAAGTTGGTAGGTGTGATTATATGGCTTTCTTTCTCTCCAGCCAATCCCCTGTCTGATGTGCCTCCAGTGGGCAGGGCCTTGATTTCCTGGCCTTATAGGAAATTGGCTGACTACTACAAAATAAGGTTTTCCTTCTTACTAGCGCCGTGTGTAAATTTCAGAACTGTATAGATAGATATACAAATCTATTGGCATGTAAAACTTTTCCCTTAAATGTATTTCATCTGTGCATTTAGCTGTTTGCCTCAAGTTCAACTTTAATAACTTTAAATATGGCTACATAGATGTATTTACTTGAAATAAGCATGCAGACCAGGAGCTCTGAATTCAATTGCTAAGTACTTGTCCAGGTCAAGGAATCAGACAAGACTGATGCTAGAGGCAGGTAGGCAACTAATATTTCCAAAGGAGGACAACGTTTGGCATCACCCATATTTTTTAATGGCAAATATCAGGCCCAGATCAAGAGGGGAGGGGTGCAGGGGTAGGCTGTACCCTCCCAGATTTTGGTTGTGTACCCCCACCCAGGTCTCTAAGAGTGCACCAATCCATGAGCCGTCTGATGAGGACAATAATGGAAGGTGGCATTCTGATGGGAACAGTTGATGTAAGGGGGCACTCTGATAGGGAATTTAGATGGGCATTCTTAGGGAGGAATTGATGTAAGGGGGCACTCAGATGGGGGCCATGGTGTAAATGGGGACTATGATGAGGACCCTAAAGTAAACTGGGACTCTAGTAGGAACACATAGGGGACACATGTTCTTTTTATTCATCCTAGTCTAATGACACAAATGACAATACATACTAGTTTTCCCTGTTCACTTCCTGCATTGCCTCTGTACTACCAGTCAGACATTACTTCCGGATCGTGATTTGGGGTACAGAAATGCCGAATGAACAAGGGAATACTGGGTCCCTGCATCTGAGACAGACCGTCAATTACTCACACAATGTTAACAGTATGCCCCCCAATACTTTTTTTACTGCACCCCCAGACCAGACAGGCTAAATGTTTTATGTTATTTTATGTTATGTTATTTTATGTTATTATGTTATGTTATTAATACTTATGTTATAAGTAATGACTCCTGTGAAATTTTCATTTGATCTGATTGAGTCTGATCAGTTTACATGAACTTCCACCAGCCCACACCTAATCTCGAACAACTCAGTCCTTCTGTCAAATACCAGAACTGTGAGCCTGATAAAAATCCATAGAAACTAGATAGATTTCTTGATTCTGTGATCAAGCAGTGTAAGGGGATTTTGGAACGCTTGCCGTTTGTTTATGCACATTGCACTTTGACATATTTTGTGTCCATTTATTTAAGATATTAACAAATATAATTTTGTAGTTTTGACAAAAATTCACGTTTGAATAGTGTATTAAAAGCCACATCTTCTTAGATCTGTTTTTGGCATGGCTGGCGAATCGAATTAATGACATTTGGCTCAATATATTATTTAAGGCCTTTAGAGGTGAGGTATCGCCACAACAATTCCTGCTTCCATTGACTTTCCCAGACATTCCAAAGCAGAATGTCAGTGTCATATTACCTGGTGTATTCTCTATAATGTAATTTAATCAATTAATTATAGAGTCCAGGTGCAAGAGACTGACACCATTTATTATGGCTTTGTTGGAGGGACAGAGGCACTAGCTGCTTATCACAGCTCCAGTGCACTGAGAAAACCGCATTATGCATTTATACGCAACCTCTCCTGGTTGGTTGGAAAAGCTCAGGGAAGAACAGGACAACATGTAATGCAGTACTGTATAGAACAGACTTTAAAAAGTCACCAAATCAAAGACAAAGTTCCTTGAGCGCTAGGAGCTGTCAGCCATATATATATGGATGTAAATGCCCGGAGAGATGTGGAATGGTCTAGAACCTAGTGCAGCTGCCAACCAGCACTCTATGGGTAAAAGCATACATACTTATAAGCCATTGGCTAAGTAAAAAGTTTATTTATTGCACTTGAGAAAGGTGAAAAACAACCGTCAATTATAAAAACTTGCAGAGGTTGCAAAAAACAGTCATAGGAGCATATAGCCAGTATAGATACTAGTATAAAATGTTAAATAAATGGTACCACAATGACATCCGGGTAGGGAAGGGTTAACATCATCCAGACGGCTTGTTAGTTAAGGATGGAAAGAGATATGATAAACCATGTGGGAACCGGTGGAGGGGGGGTGTTGTGTGACAGCCCTCTGCCTCAAGCTGGTGGTCAAGCTATGCTGGTGTCCAGGATGGAGACCGCAATGGCAAAAGGACACCTACGGGAAGCTGTGAGATGCTGAAGCTGGTGGCGGGGGTGAGCCACACTGAGCCACAGACAGTATGGCATAACATCCACCTCTGGGAGATGGAACAGGGAGAGCTGAACAAACCCACTGGAGCCGGGTGCATTTAATGACGTCAGGGCCGCATCGGAAACAAGGGGAAACAGGAAGCCCATTCTAGATGGTGTCCATCCTGTCCTTTTTGTTTGATCTTGGATTGTGTTCCTCCTCTTCCACCTTGTCTAGTTTTCTTTTTTCCATTGGTTGTAGAGCTCCCTTTGGAGATTGGAATATAAAAATTTCATCAACCAATGATGTATCATTAGCATCATTAATGGTAGTGGCAAGAAAAATGGGCAGCCCATTATTCCTGGGTCGAGTGCCCTCTTTGATGTAAACATCCAGGTTCCTGGATAAAGGACTGTATTTATTTAATGTTCTTACCGCAAAACAAGATGATATATGATAGGCCCCACTACATGGCTCTAATGGTGGTGTTGGTCCATAAGTAAGAGATCAGTACTAGAAGATCTGGTTTGTAAAGTAGTGGGAGATATAATCTGAACAGATATCGGTTGTTGTGAGATGTTATTAGCAGATGTACCAGAGGCAAGAACCGAACCTGATTCCTACTCCGAGGGCTAAATTGGGCCAGAATGACATCCATGTGTACATACACTACATGGCTCTAATGGTGGTGTTGGTCCATAAGTAAGAGATCAGTACTAGAAGATCTGGTTTGTAAAGTAGTGGGAGATATAATCTGAACAGATATCGGTTGTTGTGAGATGTTAGTAGCAGATGTACCAGAGGCAAGAACCGAACCTGATTCCTGCTCCGAGGGCTAAATTGGGCCAGAATGACATCCATGTGTACATACATTTTTTGGTTTATGTTTATTATTTTTATATTTACTTTTGTTTATATTTTTATCTTTATTTCTCTTATTGTTTTTAATAGTATTAGGCATGGGTCGAAGTAAGTGAGTACTCGCCTCATGTCTAATCTGTGTTGTGTTAACTGTAACCGAACAAACCCACTGGAGCCAGGCGTATTGGATGACGTTAGGGCCGCGCCGGAAACAAGGGGAAACAGGAAGCCCATCTGTAGTGGTAAACCGCAAGCTCTGGATTGCCGTAGCTTACATGTTTTGCGCACATGCGCTTTTTCAAAGTCACAGAGGAAGCAGCAACAACAGTATTTAAACCCATTAAAGAGGATGGGGAGGGGGTGGAGATAACAAGCCTGGTGCATGTTGTTAACAACATATACCAGGCTTGTTATCTCCACCCCCTCCCAATGGCAACCCAGAGCCTGCGGTTTACCACTACAGACGGGCTTCCTGTTTCCCCTTGTTTCTGGCACGGCCCTGACATCATCCAGTGCGCCCAGCTCCAGTGGGTTTGTTTGGCTCTCCCGGTTCCATTTCCCAGCAGTGAATGTTATACCACACTGTCTGTGGCTCAGCATGGCTCACCCCCGCGACCAGCTTCAGCATATCACAGCTTCCTGTAAGTGTCCTTAATTGCTCCGGTCTCCATTCTGGACACCAGCAGAGCTTGACCACCAACTTGAAGCAGAGGGCTGTCACATAACACCCACCCTTCCACCAGGCTTCCATCGGTATCCCACATGGTTTATTACATCTCTTTCCATGCTTAACCAACAAGCCGACTGGGTGATGTTAACCCTTCCATACCTGGATATCATTGTGGTACCGTTTATTTAACATTTTTACTAGTATCTATACTTGCGATATGCTCCTATGACGGTTTTTTGCAACCTCAGCAAATTTTTATAATTGACAGTTGTTGTTCACCTTTCTCAAGTGCAATAAACTTTTTAAAAGTTTTAACTTTTTACCAATGGCTCATAAGTATTTATGCTTTTACCCATAGAGCTCTGCTTCTTTGTTTTTTAAAAAGTCACCAGTACAAAACTGCCAGGCAGTATGGGACAGCCTTTTAAAAGTAACCAGTACAAAACATTGACAAAAACTGCCAAAAGTCAACAAAAATTCACTTCACACTAATTGTCACTGTCTTGGAATCTTGTACCTGATTAATTGTTTTAGATGCTGCCTTTACATGGTAAACGTTATCCCTACAGCAGACTTTTGAATGCAGTCTCAATCTGCCAAGCCTAATTGCGAACTAAGAGCAGGTGCTATATTTCAGGCACATTTATTAATACCACTTTTCAATAGTTCCAGCACTGTGCAGGTCTTTTGAAGCTGCTCAGCCAAGAAAGTCAGTTTTCCGTAATAAATATGTTATAGTTTGTTCAGGATAAAGTATTGTGTATACTTTGTTTGCTCACTTTTCTATCCAAATATTCTGAGTTCATGTAAAGTTTATGTCTACAGGTGAGGTTATGTTTCTGGGCAGTTTGTTATTCTGTACAATCATCCTATGGGCTTTGTGGTTTAAAGTGTATTTCTAGCATTTAGAACTCTCACCTACTTGTTTCTTTGCTGTGTGTGTCCCCATTCAGAAGATTTTACATCATACCCCAACCTAGCAACCATGGTGAAATCTCTTGAACACACAGTCAAAAGCAAAGGAGAGGGGCAGGAGAGGAGAAGGGCAGTACATACAGTGAGGCGGCAGTCTGCACAGACAGGATTCCTCACTTGCTGACGCTGACTGTCATTGTCAGGTTTTAAATGTAACTGTCTGCTTTTTTTTCTATAAACAGTGCAGAGCCAGAGCTGTAAAAAAAAAAAAAAAAAAAAAGACATTCCTCAGCACAGAGAAATAATGAGGAGATACAATGTATTTATCAGTTCTTAGATCAAAGGGATGAACTTCTATATGTAAATGAGTGAAGTTTAACCACTTAAATACTAAACCTTTTTCTGACACTTGCTGCTTACAAGTAGGGATGAGCCGAACACCCCCCGGTTCGGTTCGCACCAGAACCTGCGAACGGACTGAAAGTTTGCGCGAACTTTAGAACCCCATTAAAGTCTATGGGACTCGAACGTTCGAAATCAAAAGTGCTAATTTTAAAGGCTAATATGCAAGTTATTGTCCTAAAAAGGGTTTGGGGAACTGGGTACTGCCCCAGGGGACATGTATCGATGCAAAAAAAGTTTTAAAAACGGACGTTTTTTCGGGAGCAGTGATTTTAATGATGCTTAAAGTGAAAAAAAAAAAGTGAAATATTCCTTTAAATATCGTACCTAGGGGGTGTCTATAGTATGCCTGTAAAGTGGCGCATGTTTCCCGTGCTTAGAACAGTCCCTGCACAAAATGACATTTGTAAAGGAATAAAAGTCGTTTAAAACTGCTTGCGGCTTTAATGAAATGTCGGGACCTGGCAATATGGATGAAAATCAGTGAGACAAAACCGCATGGGTACCCCACACCCCCCAGTCCATTACCAGGCCCGTTGGGTCTTGTATGGATATTAAGTGGAACCCTGCACCCAGATTAAAAAAAGGAAAGGCGTGAGGCCCCCAGGCCTTATATACTCTGAACAGCAGTATGCAAACAAGACACTCTAGGTTTGTTGTTAAGTAGAATCTGTTTGTAATTTTGAACTGGTACATTTTTAAAGTGTAGCTCCAGCCAAAAAATCTATTTTTAAGCTTTTTGGAAAACATAGGGAAGGGTTATCACCCCTGTAACATTTGTTTTGCTGTCTGTGCACCTCTTCAGAAGATTTCACCTCACTTTCTGTCCCAATGACAAATGTTTTTTGAAAATTTGAGGGTTTTAGTGAAATAAGGATTGGTGATAAAGCATCAGTGAAGAGGAGACACATTTTTCCCATATTTTTCCCATATTAACTCTTACAGGAGAGAATTTCCCTTCCTAGGGGTAGATTTAATCTCACTTCCTGTTGTCTTCTTCCTTTTGCAATTAGGAGTCGTATGTAAGTTGGATGTTTGAAAGTAGGGGCCTGCCTACTATACTCTGCAGAAATTGGGGCCTTAGGTGTTGGTCTTGCCACAACACTGTAAGCCCTCACAGTTACTCTTGGTGGGCGCAGGAACGGGCCCTGTTGTGAAATATTAGATCAAGAATTGTAATTACATGCCATTGTTGAACAGTGGTAGAAAAATTGGACCTTTGGTGGTGGTGCTGGTGCCACAACATTGTAAGTCCTCACAGTTACTCTTGGTGGGCGCTGGCATGGGCCCTGCTGTGAAATATTATATCAAGAATTGTAATTACATGCACCTGTTGAACAAGGGCAGAAAAATTGGGCTTTTGGTGGTGGTGGTGTTGCCACAACACTGTAATGCCCCGTAAACACGGTCGGACTTTGTTCGGACATTCCCACAACAAAATCCTAGGATTTTTTCCGACAGATGTTGGCTCAAACTTGTCTTGGAATTAAAAGGTGGTATAGGGCGCACAGGACTAGCGTAGTCCAAATGATGTCTCTATTAAGGATCGGCAGTCCAAAAATGAACGGGAGAAGTGTAGGTAGGAAGGGATGAAAGGATGGTGATCTTCAGCAAAAAGGGCTGCAACTTTAAAAGACTTGAAGCAGGGTCTAAAATGACATAAAAACAAACAAAGGCGCCTCTAAGTGCAGAAGATAAACAATTTTAATACCCCAACTGGGTTAAAAACACTTACAAAATAGAAGTAAAAAACAGGCACATCGTGGGTAAGGCTGCATTGGAAGAGGTCACGATCAGAGGAAGCCTTCAGGAGGATGGATGTAGTCACTGTCAGCAGCGATGTAAAACACAGGGAACAGCTGTGAAGCCGGCGTCGTCAGCGTGTGAGGGCTGCGAACCCGGAAGTGATGTCATCCGCTGGGTGGCTCTGTGACCAGCCTGAACCGCAAACGAAAGGCCAGAGAGGGGATGTGATGTCATCAGTGAGGGACGCGTTTCAGAACCGTCATTCGTTCCTTTCTCAACCTCGGATTGCACTGATGGCTGGGGAGGATATATACAAGCACACTGGCAGTGGATTGGCCGGGGGGCGGGGACAACTAGATTAAATAAGCACACTGGCAGTGGATTGGCCGGGGGGCGGGGACAACAAGGTTAAATAACAATAGGTCTAGTAAATACATGTGAATATAGACACACACCTGCAATAACATGCTGAGAAACAAAAGAACAACAATGGAAGAAAATAAAATCAAGGATGGTGATGTTGAAGATTAAAAACGATCTGTATAACAATCCAAGTGCCCAATGTGTGGGTCTGACAGATCATAGGAAATGTTGCACATAATAAATTGTCCGCAAATGGGTAACAAGAAAAGAGGGGGGGGGGAGAAAAGGGAAAAAGGGGGACCATGCATAACATTAGTCATATTAAAATAAAAATGTATAAAAATATATATAAATACCATAGATTCGAATGAAGGAAAGTATGTGAAAATAAAAAATCTATGTAAAAAATATATATATAAAAAAATATATATATATAAATTGGTAATAATAAACCATCTTATTATTATTAAAAGTGGGGGAGGAGGGGACTATACATTTTTTACCGAAGTTAATGCCATACCTTGATAATACATCTTTTTACCACACTTATCCAATCTTTTCCCCTCCTCCCCCACTTTTAATAATAATAAGATGGTTTATTATTACCAATTTATATATATATATTTTTTTATATATATATTTTTTACATAGATTTTTTATTTTCACATACTTTCCTTCATTCAAATCTATGGTATTTATATATATTTTTATACATTTTTATTTTAATATGACTAATGTTATGCATGGTCCCCCTTTTTCCCTTTTCTCCCCCCCCCCTCTTTTCTTGTTACCCATTTGCGGACAATTTATTATGTGCAACATTTCCTATGATCTGTCAGACCCACACATTGGGCACTTGGATTGTTATACAGATCGTTTTTAATCTTCAACATCACCATCCTTGATTTTATTTTCTTCCATTGTTGTTCTTTTGTTTCTCAGCATGTTATTGCAGGTGTGTGTCTATATTCACATGTATTTACTAGACCTATTGTTATTTAACCTTGTTGTCCCCGCCCCCCGGCCAATCCACTGCCAGTGTGCTTATTTAATCTAGTTGTCCCCGCCCCCCGGCCAATCCACTGCCAGTGTGCTTGTATATATCCTCCCCAGCCATCAGTGCAATCCGAGGTTGAGAAAGGAACGAATGACGGTTCTGAAACGCGTCCCTCACTGATGACATCACATCCCCTCTCTGGCCTTTCGTTTGCGGTTCAGGCTGGTCACAGAGCCACCCAGCGGATGACATCACTTCCGGGTTCGCAGCCCTCACACGCTGACGACGCCGGCTTCACAGCTGTTCCCTGTGTTTTACATCGCTGCTGACAGTGACTACATCCATCCTCCTGAAGGCTTCCTCTGATCGTGACCTCTTCCAATGCAGCCTTACCCACGATGTGCCTGTTTTTTACTTCTATTTTGTAAGTGTTTTTAACCCAGTTGGGGTATTAAAATTGTTTATCTTCTGCACTTAGAGGCGCCTTTGTTTGTTTTTATGTCAAACTTGTCTTGCATACACATGGTCACACAAAGTTGTCGGAAAATCCGATCGTTCTGAATGCGGTGACGTAAAACACGTACGTCGGGACTATAAACGGGGCAGTGGCCAATAGCTTTCAACTCTTTATTTATTCTGAGCATGTGTGGCACTTTGTCCGTCGGATTTGTGTACACACGATCGGAATTTCCGACAACGGATTTTGTTGTCGGAAAATTTTATCTCCTGCTCTCCAACTTTGTGTGTCGGAAAATCCGATGGCAAATGTCCGATGGAGCCCACACACGGTCGGAATTTCCGACAACACGCTCCGATCGGACATTTTCCATCGGAAAATCCGACCGTGTGTACGGGGCATTAGCCTTCACAGTTACTCTTGGTGGGCGCAGGAATGGGCCCTGCTGTGAAATATTAGATCAAGAATTGTAATTACATGTTTCTGTTGAACAGGGGCAGAAAAATTGGGCCTTAGGCACTGGTGCCACAACACTGTAACCCCTCACAGATACTCTAGTTGGAGTGCAGGAATGAGCCCTGCTGCAAAGTATTGCATCAAAAATTGTAATTACACGCCCCTGTAAAACAGGGGCTGAAAAATTGGGCCTTGGGCACTGGTGCTGGTGCTACAAAACTGCAACCCCTCACAGATACTCTAGTTGGAGCGCAGGAATGAGCTCTGCTGCAAAGTATTGCATCAAAAATTGTAATTATACACCCCTGTTATACAGGGGCAGAAAAATTGCCACAACACTGCAACCCCTCACAGATACTCTAGTTGAAGCGCAGGAATGAGCCCTGCTGCAAAGTATTGCATCAAAAATTGTAATTGCACTCTCCTGTTAACCACTTCCTGCCCGGCCCATAGCAGATGACGGCCGGGCGGTGGTTCAGTTATCCTGACTGGGCGTCATATGACGTCCAGCAGGATAACATGCCGCCGCGCGCCCTCAGGGGCGCATATCGCGGCGATCGGTGGAGCGGTGTGTCAGCCTGACACACCGCTCCACCGATCTTGGTAAAGAGCCTCCGGCAGAGGCTCTTTACCACGTGATCAGCCGTGTCCAATCACGGCTGATCATGATGTCAATAGGAAGAGCCATTGATTGGCTTTTCCTCACTCGCGTCTGACAGACGCGAGTA
This sequence comes from Aquarana catesbeiana, assembly GCF_042186555.1. NCBI lineage: Eukaryota > Metazoa > Chordata > Amphibia > Anura > Ranidae > Aquarana > Aquarana catesbeiana. Next base: position 257,627,895 of record NC_133327.1, on the reverse strand, counting down.
GAGGAGAGCTGATCAGAGGCTCTCCTGACAGGGGGGGTCTGCGCTGATTGTTTATCAGTGCAGCCCCCCCTCAGATGACCACACTGGACCACCAGGGATCGCCACTAGGACCACCAGGGAGAGGGGCAACATGTGGATGGCCAGGTATGTACCCCATGGCCATCCACATGTGCCCAATCTGTGCCAATCAGTGCCCACAAATGGGCATCAGTGCCACCCATCAGTGTCCATCGGTGCCACCTGTCAGTGCCCATCCGTGCCCATCAGTGCCCACCTATCAGTACCTATCAGTGCCCATCCATGCCACCTATCAGTGCAACCCATAAGTACCCATCAGTGCCACCCATAAGTACCCATCAATGCCACCTATGTGTGCCCATCAGTGCCACCTATGATTGCCCATCGGTGCCACCTATGAGTGCCCATCAGTGCCGCATACCAGTGCCACCTATCAGTGCCCATCAGTGCCGCCTATCAGTGCCCATCATCAGTGCCACCTCATTGGTGCCACCTCATCGGTGCCCATCAGTGCCGCTGTATCAGTTCCCATCATTGAAGAAGAAAACGTACTTATTTACAAAAATTTTTAACAGAAACAAAGAAAAACTTGTTTTTTTTCAAAATTTTCGGTCTCTTTTTATTTGTTGCACAAAAAATAAAAAACGCAGAGGTGATCAAATACCACCAAAAGAAAGCTCTATTTGTGGGAACAAAATGATAAAAAAATTGTTTGGGTACAGTGTAGCATGACCGCGCAATTGTCATTCAAATTGCGACATCGCTGAAAACTGAAAATTGGTCTGGGTGGGAAGGTGTCTAAGTGCCTGGTATTGAAGTGGTTAAACAGGGGCAGAAAAATTGCCACAATACTGCAACCCCTCACAGATGCTATAGTTGGAGCGCAGGAATGAGCCCTGCTGCAAAGTATTGCATCAAAAATTGTAATTATACGCCCCTGTTAAACGGGGGCTTAAAAATTGGGCCTTGGGCACTGGTGCCACAACACTGCAACCCCTCACAGATACTCTAGTTGGAGCGCAGGAATGAGCCCTGCTGCAAAGTATTGCATCAAGAATTGTAATTATACACCCCTGTTAAACAGGGGCAGAAAAATTGGGCCTTGGCCACTGGTGGCGGTGCCCAGAATCAAAAATGTTCTTACAAGCTATCAGCATGAAAATTTAGGAGGAAGAGGATTGTGACACAGCATAACAAGATAGTCACTCAGCATCAGCATAGGCAGTCTTGAAGGGAACTCACGTTAAAAAAAAAAAACTATTGTTACATCAGCATCAGGTGCTTGGTAGCTGGTGATCCAAGACTGATTCATTTTTATGAAGGTCAGTCGATCGACCGATTCGGTGGACAGGCGCACCCTGTGATCGGTTACAAAGCCTCCAGCAGCACTGAATGTACGCTCCAAAAGAACGCTGGATGCAGGACAGGCCAGTAGCTCAATTGCATACTGTGCAAGCTCTGGCCAGTGATCCATCCTCAAGACCCAGTAACCCAGAGGAATTTTGGTGGGAAAGGTGTCCAAGTCTGATCTTGCCCCTAGGTAATCCTGCACCATGTGAATCAGACGCTGGCGATGGTTGCTGGAACAGATCAGACCTTGGGGCTGCGTACTAAAAAATTGTCTGAACGCATCGGTCAGACGACCACCTTCTCCACCACTCCTTCTGTGACTGACCGAGGCCTCAGCAACACGTTGTCCAGGAGGACCAGGAAATTGTAACCTCCCAGGCTATGGAAACGCGTTGCATAGACCTTTCTGCAAGGCCTCCCAAAGATATTTCATCCTCTGCTCCCCCTGCAACGGCAAGATAAGGTCCACAACCTTACCCTTGTAACGTGGATCAAGGAGGGTTGCCAGCCAGTAATCATCCCTCCCCTTGATACCACGAAAATGAGGATCCTTCCGCAGGCATTGCAGGATCAGGGAGGCCATGCAGCGTAGGTTTGCTGAGGCATTCGGTCCAGAGTCCTCTGGGTCACTAAGGATGACATGATCTGCAGCCACCTCCTCCCAGCCATGTACAAGTCCATGGGCTACTTCGAAGTGTAAATGATCCGTTGAAGACTGCTGCTGATGCTGAGTGCCAGGCTCCACCTTCATGCTGACACCATCCTCCTTCTCCTCGTCCTCTTCCTGTGTGATCGGCGGGCACACTGTCTGGATAAAGGGTACCTTGAGAGGTAAGGAAGTCCTCCTCTTCCTCCCTCTGTTCTGCCTCAAGTGCCCTGTCCATTATTCCATGCAGCGTGTGCTCCAACAGGTGGACAAGAGGGACAGTGTCACTGATGCATGCACTGTCACTGCTCACCATCCTCGTGGCCTCCTTAAATGGTGACAGGACAGTGCATGCATCCCTGATCATAGCCCACTGGCATGGGAAAAAAAAAACAAGGTCCCCTGACCCTGTCCTGGTGCCATAGTTGCATAGATGCTCACTGATGGCCCTCTGCTGTGTGTGCAGCCGCTGCAGCATGGCCAACGTTGAGTTCCACCTGGTGGGCATGTCACAGATTAGGCGGTTCTTGGGCAGGTTAAATTCCTTTTGGCGGTCAGCCAGCTGAGCACTGGCATTAAATGACCTGTGTAAATGCACACAGACTTTCCTGGCCTGCCTCAGGACATCATGTAAGCTCGGGTACCTGCCCAAGAACCGCTGCACCACCAAGTTAAGGACGTGAGCCAAACAGGGCACATGGGTCAGTTGTCCCTGTTGGAGGGCGGAGAGGAGGTTGGTGCCATTGTCGCAAACCACCATACCTGGCTTAAGCTGGCATGGTGTCAACCACCTCTGAACCTGCCCCTGCAGATCTGACAGAATCTCTGCCCCAGTGTGGCTCCTGTCCTCCAAGCACACCAGCTCAAGCACCGCATGGCATCTTTTTGCCTGCGTGCTTGCGTAGCCCCTTGAACACCTACGGAGCACCGCTGGTTCCGAGGACAAATCAGCACAGGAAGAGGCCATGGAGGAAGAAGAAGAGGAGGGTGGAGGAGAGAGGTGTGGCAGAATCACCACTAGTAGAATTTTGGAGGCGTGGTGGCGGAACAACCTCCAACACTACTGCACCCTATCCTGCATCCTTCCCAGCTGCCAGAAGAGTCACCCAGTACACGGTGAAAGATAAGTAATGTCCCTGTCCATGCCTGCTGGACCATGAGTCAGCGGTAATATGCACCTTACTGCTGTAGAGAGCCGGAATCACCTTCCGTGATAAAAAGTGGCATTTAGGAACCTGCCACTGAGGAACCGCACATTCCACAAACTCACAGAAGGGGGCAGAGTCTACCAACTGAAAAAGCAGCAGTTGAAGTGCTAGAAATTTAGCCAAGCTAGCATTCAACCGCTGGGCATGTGGATGGCTGGGAGTGAACTTCTTTCGGCATTGCAGCAGCTGGGGCAGGGAAATTTGCCTGGTACAATCTGATGTTGGTGTACCGATAGCAGATTGCCCGCAAGTACTTGGCTGTGACACACCTAATTCTACACCTTCATTCCTCTCAGTGCAGGTTTCAGAGAGGACTGAAGGTATAGTGGGGTTGGAAATCCCAGCTGATGAGGAGCAAGGAGAGGTCTGCTTTGTTCTTTGGTGTGGGTCTTTTAGGTACGCTTGTCAACGAACTAAATGGCAGATCGACATATTGATAACTGGGTATCCTCAATAGAGCGCCCTTCCAACAACTAGACATCCCCACCGCGCCAATGTCTCTAAATGAACTAAAAAAATTGTGTAGACCAGTGTTAAATGGTGAACACCAATAACTCCGAATCCCTAATTTAACAAATAGTGTTGACCAGTGTTAAATGGTGTGCACAAAATATAATGAAACCGTGAAGATAGTGAAAATAGTGTAATAGGAACAGCTGCCCCTTTAAAATATAAACCATACAAGCAAAATATTAAATCCTACATGCCACTAATAGCCCGATAATCCCCTAGAGGCACATAGGATAAATATGGGGCGCTTCAAATAATAAAAGTCTATGACCAAAAAAACTGTGTTTAGCACAATAGTGGTGGAACCCTCCTACTGTGTTTTGTGTCACACGTGACAAATAGATAGTGCTATCAATCTACAAATAACACAAATTAAATAAATGATTGTGACATTCACGTGAATCACTATGTGAAATCACTGCATTCCATGCTGTGACATCTCAATACATCAAATGACAGTCCATATATATCAGATCCATCCAAGAGGAACTGCTTGTGATCACATCTAGTGTAAAATCAGCTGCATACACTCAAGTGTCTTCGTGTGTCTTCCACCTCACCCCTGTGTTCAGTGAATCACACCCTCCAGAAATGCACTCACCGAATTACAATGCCAGCACTTTCATGCAAGGCAAAAAACGCTAGTTTTACCACACTCAGGTATAAATGGAGAAATCAGTGTCCAGGAGGATAGTTGTTATATGGATCCACATGTAAGAAAATAAAGTGCTCCAATAGTGTAAACCAGCAAAAACTATTTATTAAAACCACTGCAATCTTCAACTGATGCACTCACATTGTACAAAAGATAAAACAGCAGAAATCATTTGTGGATCACATCAATCTTCAAGCAATCTTCAAACAGGTGTAACTCAAACAATAAATAACTGTTGGTCACGGCGGACCCGAGGTGTGCTTTCTCTGGGCTGCAGTAACACTGCAATCTCACCCTCCCTTCGGCTATCCTCCGCTCCTCCGTTCACTAGAACTTCCTGACTCCTGTGTGGTTTAACTGCGCTGTGTGTCACGTCTCACAGCCACGCCCCCGACATGTTTCGTCATAAGTAGACTTAATCATGGGATTGGCTGTGCAGGCTGTCATTCACCCCTTATATTTGCTTCTAATTGACGCCCATTCGGCCGCGCATTGCGCATGCGCACACCTCGTGTCCCCGTTCCGCTGATTCTACATGGGATATCTCATTAAAATACTCATAAAGCGGAATCAAGCACATCCAGAATCTTTTTAAACATTCTATATAAATCACACTTATTTAATCAATATGCATATCATTCCCAATTGTTGTTTCTAGCATTAGATCAATTGTGGTGAGTTGGATAGAGGAATCCTATACAGGCTCCCCCAATGGCCAAGAGTGGTAACTGCACGCCTTATCCCATCCAGCCTTATTAGATGCTGGATGATGTTCAAAAGGCAAGCAGCCCCCTAGTGCCCAGTGACCATATTGCAGATTATTCAACATACATAAAAGTATTCATGGTGGGAACCTCTCTCAATCAAATATATCTTTCCTTACGGATCTATCTTTAAAATTGAAACCACATAAACTCTATGTTATAAATAATATTCCAATATAAAATCTGAGTGATCATAATAAGAGATTATCTTATTCTAATATATCAACCCTTTCAGGAATGGGTCTAAAAAAATTATCCTCATAACGATATATTAAAAATAAGTAAAATGAACACCCTAAACTCTCTCTATAACTGTCAACCTCTGCATATTATAAGATGATAATCAAAAATATGTCAAGCCAAGGGATATAAAAAGAAATATATTATATATCTCTATTTTAACTATTATTATATTTTTATATAGGTAGAGTGAACAGGGTCGGGGACTGATGATGATATAACTTCACCACCTCCCCCTCACTCATACCCACATGGGGGCATCACATCAATATTTAATCATGACACTGATGCCTCCTACATTCGAACCCTAAAAAATCCCTAAAAAAATTTTTTTGGTTAAAAACTGCTAAAAAACCTCTAAAAAACTCCTAAAAAGGTGGGACTAAAAGAGACTACAAAAAATAGGCACCATCCAAAACTGAAATAACCTTACATTAAAAATCATTAATAAAACAGTTTAGATCCAGTTCTATGTTCAATCCCTTTGGGGCCAGACTCTTCAAAAGATATATCCATCTGGTTTCCCTTCGGGATAGGTCCCTAACTCTGTTGGACCCCCTCCAAGAGGGGTGGACTACATCTATCCCACAGAACTGTAAAAGTGAGGGGTCCTTTTGATGTTTTTCTTTAAAATGTAGGGAGACACTATGGAACCTATATCCATTTTTTATATTAGCCATATGCTCTGAGATCCTGATCCTCAAGAGTCTCTTGGTTCTCCCTACATATAATAAGCCACACGGACACCACATTAAATACACAACATGCGTGGAGTTACATGTACTGAATTCTCTGATTTCAAAGGATTCCCCTTCCCCATTGGTTATATTGGTGACTCCTCTGTGGTTCACTCTTGTTGTTCGGCAGCAAATGCACCTCCTACAGCAGTAGAAGCCCTTGAAATCAAAACCAAACACATTTCGCCTTGGTGGGTCCAATATCTTTCTCACAACGTGGTCTCCGAAGTTAGGAGCCCTCCTATATATGAATCTCGGTTGATTCGGCAGTACCCCACCCAAGTGCCTATCCTTACATAGAATGTGCCAGTGTTTTTTAAAAATATTCTCGACCTCTTTATATTGGCAGTGAAACCCTGAAATGAATCCAAATTGGTGTCGAGTATCCTCTGACACCGTTGAGGGCTTTTTTAGACAATGCTCCCTGGAAGTTGAAGCCACCTCTTCGGTGATCCTGCTCAATGTTTCCACTCTATACCCTTTTTGTAAAAATTTATTATTGAGGACTTCAGCCTGCTCGTAGTAATCATCTAATTTAGTGCAATTTCGTCGAACACGTAACAACTGTCCTTTGGGAATGTTTTTTATCCAAGCCGGATGGTGGCCACTTCTTATTGATAGAAAACTATTTCGATCAGTTGGCTTAAAAAATACTTTTGTTCTTAGTGCATCTCCCTCCCTATTCACATCCAGAAAATTGACCGAGGTCCTACTAATTTGATGCTCCAATTTAATGTTGCTAGAATTATTATTAAGCTCCTGTATAAATTCAATCACTGACTCCTCTGTACCCTCCCAAATAAATAAGAGGTCATCAATGAATCTTCGGTAAAATAATAACTGAGGCCTTCTCTGGCTGAATACCTTCCTGTCTTCCCACTCAGCCATGAACAGGTTGGCGAGGCTGGGAGCAAATTTAGCTCCCATAGCCACGCCAACCTGTTGGGAATAGAAAACACCATCACACCAAAAATAATTATGGGACATGCAAAAAAAGATAGATTTGTTTTTTAAACCTGAATCTATCCTATTCAGTGGCACCCTAGCTTTAACTGAGGCTTCCACCGGATGGCTTAGGAAATGTTTCTTAATATTCATGGTTCTAATGAATTTGTGCGTGTCTATGTAGACATCGAACTTATTCATTTCCTTTTTTGGGGCACATTTTAATCCCAAGTTCAAAATGTTGAGCTCTTTATGATTGAGCTCAACACTACTGAGGTTGTATATCCCTATGTCTCTACATCCCTCGGTCTTTTCCTTGGATTTCCTGAATCTACCCGCCCTACATCCCCTTCTTCTCCTCTGGGGGGCATGTTGTAATCGTGGGGGGGTGCTTGTCTCCCTCCCCCTCTCTGGTAAGGGCCTCTGGGATTTCTCTTCGGTGTTCCCCCTCCCCTCCCTCGTGTGTGTTCCGAAAGAACGCTGGATGCAGGACAGGCCAGTAGCTCAATTGCATACTGTGCAAGCTCTGGCCAGTGATCCATCCTCAAGACCCAGTAACCCAGAGGATTTTCGGTGGGAAAGGTGTCCAAGTCAGATCTTGCCCCTAGGTATTCCTGCACCATGTAAAACAGACGCTGGCGATGGTTGCTGGAACCGATCATACCTTGGGGCAGCGGACCAAAAAATTGTCTGAACGCATCGGTCAGACGGCCACCTTCCCCACCGCTCCTTCTTTGACTGACCGAAGCCTCAGCAACACATTGTCCAGAAACAGGAGTTTGTAACCTCCCAGTCTCTGGGAATGCGTTGCACAGACCTTTCTGCAAGGCCTCCCGAAGATGTTTCATCCTCTGCTCCCTCTGCGATGGCAAGATAAGGTCCGCAACCTTACCCTTGTAACGTGGATCAAGAAGGGTTGCCTGCCAGTATTGGTCCTTCTCCTTGATACCACGAATACGAGGATACCTACGCAGGCTTTGCAGGATCAGGGAGGCCATGCAGCGTAGGTTTGCTGAGGCATTCGGTCCGGAGTCCTCTGGGTCACTAAGGACGACATGGACCACAGCCACCTCCTCCCAGCCACGTACAAGTCCATGTGTTTCTTGGGACTGATCCCTTAAAGACTGTTACTGATGCTGAGTGCCAGGCTCCACCTCCATACTGACACAATCCTCCTCCTCCTCTTCCTGCCTAAAGTTGGTGTGGCGTCAACCACCTTTGAACCTGCCCCTGCAGAGCTGACAGAACCTCTGCCCCAGTGTGGCTCCTGCCCCCTAAGCACACCAGCTCAAGCACCGCATGGCATCTTTTGGCCTACATACTTGCGTAGCCCCTTGAACGGCTACGGAGCACCGCTGGTCCTGAGGACAAAGCACAGGAAGAGGCCATGAGGAAGAAGAAGAGGAGGGGGTGGAGGAGAGAGGTGTGTCGCAATCATTAGTAGTGGCATTTTGGAGGCGTGGTGGCGAAACAACCTCCAACACTACTGCACCTTGTCCTGCATCCTTCCCAGCTGCCACCAGAGTCACCCAATGCACAGTGAAACTTAGGTAATGTCCCTGTCCATGCCTGCTGGACCATGAGTCAGCGGTAATATGCACTTTACCGCTGACCGCCCTGTCCAGCGAGGCCAAGACATTGCCTTCCACATGTCGGTAGAGAGCTGGAATCACCTTCCGTGAGAAAAAGTGGCGTTTGGGTACTTGCCACTGAGGAACCGCACATTCCACAAACTCACGGAAGGGGGCAGAGTCTACCAACTGAAAAGGCAGCAGTTGAAGTGCTAGCAATTTAGTCAAGCTAGCATTCAACCGCTGGGCATGTGGATGGCTGGGAGTGAACTTCTTTCGGCATTGCAGCAGCTGGGGCAGGAAAATTTGCCTGGTACAATCTGACATCGGTGTACCGAAAGCAGATTGACCACAAGTAGTTAGCTGTGACACACCTAATTCTACACCTTCATTCCTCTCAGTGCAGGTCTCAGAGAGGACTGAAGGTATAGTGGGGTTGGAGATCTCAGCTGATGAGGAGCAAGGAGAGGTCCTCTTTGTTCTTTGGTGTGGGTCTTTTAGATACGCTTGCCAACGAACTGCATGGCAGGTCAACATATGTCTGGTCAAGCATGTGGTGCCCAAGCAGGAGATGTTTTGGCCACGCGAGATACGCTTGAGACATATGTTGCAAATAGCAGCGGTGCGATCTGATGCACTAGTCTCAAAAAAGGCCCACACCAAAGAACTTTTTAAATAACGCGCAGAGACTGCAGCGCCCTGCACATGCGGAGCTTTGGGGTGTGATGCAGTCAGTGTGCTGCCCTTAGGCTGGCTCCTGGAGGGCATCCTGCCTTGTTGGTGATGTGCCGCCTCCTCCTCCTCATCCTCTCTCCTATCAGGCACCCACGTTGAGTCAGTGACCTCATCATCCCCTCCCTCCTCATCACTGGAGCAAACCTGGCAGTATGCTGCAGCAGAGGGAGCATGACTGCCAGATTGCTGTCCTTCTTGGGCACCCCCTCTGTCCGTGCTCACGTTACTGCCTTCATCTAGCTCAGTATCATCATCAGAGCCTTCCAAATGCTGGGCATCCTCCTGGAGCATGTACCCAACACTGCAGTCAAACAGTTCAAGGGACTCCTCAGGAGGACATGGTGGGGCTAGGGAAGGAGTCACTGATGACATTGAGCCAAGGGAAGAGGCCGCTGCTTTGCCAGACAAAGTACTCTGAGCATGGGTGAGAGAGGATGAGGAGGATGAGGACGGCTTGGTCATCCACTCGACCAAGTCTTCCGCATGTTGCGGCTGAACACGGCCAGCTGCTGAAAAAAGGCCAAGCGTGTCCCACGGGCACGTGCTGATGAGGATGCACCGTCTCCAGGACCAGCACTGTTGCCTCTAGACACAGAGCCTGCTTGCCCTCTTTTATTGGCTTGTGACTGTCTGCCTCTCCTTGTTGGCCTTCCAGACATTCTAATGGCCTCTAGCTGCAATAAGCTGGGATATATATATATATATATATATATATATATATATATATATATATATATATATGTACTGATACTGCAGCTAGCAAAATCAACTGCCTGCCTGTAGTATGAGAACACCACCAACCTTCTACAGGTAGCTTTAGCTGAACACTGTGCAGAGCTCGCAAAAACGAACTTGTAGCTTATTTAGCTGCCTGTGGTAGTGATAGGATCAGGAAAACACCACCAACCTTCGACAGGTAGCTTTAGGTGAACACTGTGCAGAGCTCGCCAAAAAAAACCTTGTAGCTTATTTAGCTGCCCGCGGTAGTGATAGGATCAGGAAAACACCACCAACCTTCTACAGGTAGCTTTAGCTGAACACTGTGCAGAGCTCGCAAAAAAATAACTTGTAGGTTTAGCTGTAAAATGTGTGGACAATTTAAACCGCCTCTGCCTCACATTAATCCGCACCTTGAAATTATTCTGTAATCTGCTGCAGCAGACTAAAGCAGCTACTTTAAATAATGAACATGTAATCAACCAATAAGTCTGAAATCATAAACAACGCGCCAAGTCTCTGATTTGTTATGCTTATTGAAGCAGCGCTCAGTGTCCGATGTTGTAAAACACTTTATATAGAACAGATGTTGGAGAGACAGGAAAGTTCAAAATAAAGTTCAAAATAAAGCTGTGGTCTGTGGATATGAAGATATATGTAGAAATCCTTCCACCAATAATGATCACCACGTGAGGGGGTCACCCCCCGTGAGATTGCACTCACCACAATTTCAATAACCACAAGCCTTTGGGTAATGATCTTTGAAAACTCTCCGTCTCCTTAGTTCAACCACCAGGTGGTGCAAAACACTCTCGGTAAATGTAACATGGGGAGAAAATGAAATGCCATATAGCGTAATATTGCTTGAGAACGTTTATTGAATAATTCAAAACAACACACTCCCCCCGTTTAAAATATGCGTACCAGATAAAAAAGTATAATAGAGCATTGAAAAGTGCACTGTGCCTGTATTATTCGTCCTCCGGGAGGAATTCCGGGATGCGCGCTGTATGCAGCTAGTCTTATCGCTTCCTGGTTCCCTTCCGTGGAGCGCACACGTCACTTCCGGTAGATTACGACCCTGACGCGTTTCGTCACTTCCGGACGTCGTCTGAGGGCGCAATCTACCAATCGTGAGGCCGGCTTTAAATAACAGTGAAAGGTTTAAGCAGCGAATGAGGGAGGCGGATCTGCCAGCCACTCCCACTTCATAATCAATGCTCCCAGAGCTGTCAGCAAAGGAAGACTTTGACTCAATACGCTGAAACTGTTTTAAACCCTGCCGACTTCGCTGGGAAAATTGTGACTCATATGTCTTGCTTAAGGATATCTCTTATAAACTTTTTACTTTACATACTTATATCATATATAGCGTTTCTATACATTTTCAACGCATGCATGAGGTACAGTAAAGAATATAAAAAATAAATAATAAAAATACCCGACATATGTATATTCTTAATGGTGAGAATAAAATAAGAAAATAAAATAAGAAGCATCCTCCCTTGTATTTACCCTATACCATTACAATCTGCTGTCACCCATCAAGGGTGCGAGCCCTCAACCTGAATATGCATGGATATGAGTAATTTAGAAGAGTAAAGATAAATTCAATGCATTGATAGATCCAATTTTAAAATGAATTGAATATGATTACACTATGCATGGAGGATGCGTTAAAATGGCTTTACATTCATTTGTAAGAATCAGACTTAAATCATTACACCTACTATTCAAAGACCGAATAAAATCTAATAAAATTGTAAAAATGTGTATATATATATATATACAAATTTATATATAAAATAATTATGTGGTAATAGATGTCCAAAAAATAGGAATAATATTGGTTCTAGGGAATTTTAAAATTGCTAAATTCATTATTGATATGGTATTTATAATTTATATGATAAAAAATTAATATGATAAAAAATTAAAAATTAAAAGTAGAAAAATTACTAGATATATCAAACAGGGACTGTATACACCTAGACTGAAAGATCATGGAATGTGTGTTATGTGTCGCTAATAAAGCAATTTATATCTAGCTCTATGTTTAGGCCTCGGGGGGAAAGAACATCTACGGAATATATCCACCGGGTTTCGTGTTTCGATAGTTCACGAATGCGGTTAATACCTCTCCAGTGGGTTTGGAGATGCTCTATCCCCCAGAATTCAAGCCCCTTGGGATCCCTGTTGTGTTTCAACCTGAAATGCAGAGACACATTATGGTCTTTATAACCGTTTTTTATGTTGTTAATGTGCTCTGCTATCCTAATCCGCAACAACCTTTTGGTACGGCTTATATACATCAGGCCGCAGGGACACCTTAGAGCGTAGACTACATAAGTGCTGTTGCACGTGATAAATTGCTTTATATCAAAAGAGCGATTGTTGACTGGAGATATAAAGTTATTAATGCCCCTCAGAGGTCTGGTGACTTCTCTGCATGCTTTGCACTTTCTGCACGCAAAGAACCCGTTACGGTCCCAGAACGTCTGTGGTTTTGAGGGGGGATCTAAGACTTTTTTAACTATTTTATCTCCAAAATTCATAGATTTTCTATAGATGAACTGAGGTACAGGTGGAAGAACATTTGTCAATTTTTTGTCCATTAGAAGGATGTGCCAGTGTTCTCTAAAGATATCTTCAACTTCTTTATACTGGGAATGAAATTGTGAGACAAATCCCCATTCGTTATTTCGTTCATTTCCTTTCTTAGAGAGCCTCTCCTGGTTTGGTTCTTGTAGACACTCAGTTCTAGGTACAGCTGCCACTTCTTCTACCACTTTCTGTAGCGTCTCTGGTTTGTATCCTCCAGCCTCGAACCTTTCTACAAGAATTTTTGATTGTAGATGGAATTCAGTGTCTTCGGAACAGTTTCTTCTCACCCTCATGAGCTGTCCTTTCGGAATATTTTTAAGCCATAGAGGGTGGTGGCCACTAGTGATAGGTAGATAGCTATTCCTATCGGTTTTTTTAAAAAATACCTTGGTCTCTAATTTGTCATTCTTTCTATATATAGTGACATCTAAAAAATTAATCATTTCATTGTGCCAGTTAGAAGTCAATCTAATGTTGTTATCATTGCAATTTAAAACTTGTAAAAACTGTTCTAGTGATTCTGTTGATCCGGCCCAGATAAAAATCAGGTCATCAATAAAACGTTTGTAAAAGATTAGTTCCGGACGTTGTTCTTTAAAGATGGTCTTGTCTTCCCACTCTGCCAGTGTTCAGCAAAACCCCAAATCAGTACAGGAATCCACAACCCCCATCCCAGTACAGAGGCCCCCAATCTCAGGCCCAGTACAGAGGACCACAACCCTGGAATTACCTAAAAACACCCTATTGGAAAGAACAGCAACTACAAAAGAACCACCCTCAGCAATCAGCCATAGACAAAAACAATACAGAGGCTGTAGGGCAGGATCTAGAATCCAAAAAAAGAAGAAGGGGGTCCGAGTAGGGGGTATTTTCAATTTGTCCAAAGTGAAATTAACACAGAAGGAAACTAATATTTTAAACCTTGGTCTCAAATGTGGCTTGAAAAAGCCCATCAATAAGTTTGATGTCTTTATTGATGTTCACAAATATATCAGAAAATTGAACATCAAAAAATACTTCTTAGGTTGTAATCCTCCTCCGAGTACCGCTATTATACATAAACCTAATGAAGTGATCAATAGTGGTTTGAAAAATAGGTCTCTGTTTAATCCTCTAAATAATCCAAATCATCAAGTGGAGGTCTTTAAAGGACTGATCTTACGGGATTTGGAACATCTTAAACCAAAGAAAGAAATAAACATGCGACATATCAGCGAAGGAATCTCCAGTCTAGAAAAAAGGAAAGATATTATTATAAGGCCAGCTGACAAGGGAGGAGGAGTGGTGATACTCCCGAAGGAGATGTATCATGGTCAGATCATTGAGATGTTGTCTGATCAAGTGACATACAAGCCCTTGGAGAAAGATCCAACTAAAGCCTATAAGGATCAATTAAAAACCCTTGTGGAGATGGGATCGAAAAGCGGTGTTTTGAACGATAAAGAGAGGCGATATCTGGTACCTTCAAGCAACCGTATACCCACATTATACACTTTGCCCAAGATCCATAAAGATCCCAGTAACCCCCCTGCAAGACCGATAGTAAATAGTATAGAATCAGTCTCTGCAAGAATGGGTCAGTATCTGGATTGCTTCCTGCAAAAGAGCGTAGTAAATACTCGTTCGTATTTGAGAGATACAAAAAGCTTCTTGAATTTTTTGCAGGCGGTGGATTTAACGGACAAACCACAAGTTCTGTTGGTAACAGCCGATGTAGCGTCGTTATATTCCATTATACAGCATGACGACGCTCTATTGGCACTAAATTGGGCCCTCTGCCAAAGAGATGATTTGCCTTTTAAACAAAAAGTTTTTTTAAGGAATGCTCTCGACTTTTGCCTCGGTCATAATTATTTTTGGTATGACAACAATTTTTATACACAACAGAGAGGCGTAGCGATGGGCGCTAAATTCGCGCCGAGCATTGCAAACCTCTTTATGGCAGAGTGGGAAGACAAGACCATTTTTAAAGAACAACGTCCGGAACTAATCTTTTACAAACGTTTTATTGATGACCTGTTTTTTATCTGGGCCGGATCAACAGAATCACTAGAACAGTTTTTACAAGTTTTAAATTGCAATGATAACAACATTAGATTGACTTCTAACTGGCACAATGAAATGATTAATTTTTTAGATGTCACTATATATAGAAAGAATGACAAATTAGAGACCAAGGTATTTTTTAAAAAACCCGATAGGAATAGCTATCTACCTATCACTAGTGGCCACCACCCTCTATGGCTTAAAAATATTCCGAAAGGACAGCTCATGAGGATGAGAAGAAACTGTTCCGAAGACACTGAATTCCATCTACAATCAAAAATTCTTGTAGAAAGGTTCGAGGCTAGAGGATACAAACCAGAGACGCTACAGAAAGTGGTAGAAGAAGTGGCAGCTGTACCTAGAACTGAGTGTCTACAAGAACCAAGCCAGGAGAGGCTCTCTAAGAAAGGAAATGAACGAAATAACGAATGGGGATTTGTCTCACAATTTCATTCCCAGTATAAAGAAGTTGAAGATATCTTTAGAGAACACTGGCACATCCTTCTAATGGACAAAAAATTGACAAATGTTCTTCCACCTGTACCTCAGTTCATCTATAGAAAATCTATGAATTTTGGAGATAAAATAGTTAAAAAAGTCTTAGATCCCCCCTCAAAACCACAGACGTTCTGGGACCGTAACGGGTTCTTTGCGTGCAGAAAGTGCAAAGCATGCAGAGAAGTCACCAGACCTCTGAGGGGCATTAATAACTTTATATCTCCAGTCAACAATCGCTCTTTTGATATAAAGCAATTTATCACGTGCAACAGCACTTATGTAGTCTACGCTCTAAGGTGTCCCTGCGGCCTGATGTATATAGGCCGTACCAAAAGGTTGTTGCGGATTAGGATTGCAGAGCATATTAACAACATAAAAAACGGTTATAAAGACCATAATGTGTCTCTGCATTTCAGGTTGAAACACAACAGGGATCCCAAGGGGCTTGAATTCTGGGGGATAGAGCATCTCCAAACCCACTGGAGAGGTATTAACCGCATTCGTGAACTATCGAAACACGAAACCCGGTGGATATATTCCGTAGATGTTCTTTCCCCCCGAGGCCTAAACATAGAGCTAGATATAAATTGCTTTATTAGCGACACATAACACACATTCCATGATCTTTCAGTCTAGGTGTATACAGTCCCTGTTTGATATATCTAGTAATTTTTCTACTTTTAATTTTTAATTTTTTATCATATTAATTTTTTATCATATAAATTATAAATACCATATCAATAATGAATTTAGCAATTTTAAAATTCCCTAGAACCAATATTATTCCTATTTTTTGGACATCTATTACCACATAATTATTTTATATATAAATTTGTATATATATATATATACACATTTTTACAATTTTATTAGATTTTATTCGGTCTTTGAATAGTAGGTGTAATGATTTAAGTCTGATTCTTACAAATGAATGTAAAGCCATTTTAACGCATCCTCCATGCATAGTGTAATCATATTCAATTCATTTTAAAATTGGATCTATCAATGCATTGAATTTATCATTACTCTTCTAAATTACTCATATCCATGCATATTCAGGTTGAGGGCTCGCACCCTTGATGGGTGACAGCAGATTGTAATGGTATAGGGTAAATACAAGGGAGGATGCTTCTTATTTTATTTTCTTATTTTATTCTCACCATTAAGAATATACATATGTCGGGTATTTTTATTATTTATTTTTTATATTCTTTATTGTACCTCATGCATGCGTTGAAAATGTATAGAAACGCTATATATGATATAAGTATGTAAAGTAAAAAGTTTATAAGAGATATCCTTAAGCAAGACATATGAGTCACAATTTTCCCAGCGAAGTCGGCAGGGTTTAAAACAGTTTCAGCGTATTGAGTCAAAGTCTTCCTTTGCTGACAGCTCTGGGAGCATTGATTATGCAGTGGGAGTGGCTGGCAGATCCGCCTCCCTCATTCGCTGCTTAAACCTTTCACTGTTATTTAAAGCCGGCCTCACGATTGGGAGATTGCGCCCTCAGACGACGTCCGGAAGTGACGAAACGCGTCAGGGTCGTAATCTACCGGAAGTGACGTGTGCGCTCCACGGAAGGGAACCAGGAAGCGATAAGACTAGCTGCATACAGCGCACATCCCGGAATTCCTCCCGGAGGACGAATAATACAGGCACAGTGCACTTTTCAATGC
Source organism: Aquarana catesbeiana (assembly GCF_042186555.1). Classification (NCBI taxonomy): domain Eukaryota; kingdom Metazoa; phylum Chordata; class Amphibia; order Anura; family Ranidae; genus Aquarana; species Aquarana catesbeiana. The sequence continues at coordinate 257,610,972 of NC_133327.1, read as the reverse complement.
TCTATTATACTTTTTTATCTGGTACGCATATTTTAAACGGGGGGGGTGTGTTGTTTTGAATTATTCAATAAATGTTCTCAAGCAATATTACGCTATATGGCATTTCATTTTCTCCCCATGTTACATGTACCGAGAGTGTTTTGCACCACCTGGTGGTTGAACTAAGGAGACGGAGAGTTTTCAAAGATCATTACCCAAAGGCTTGTGGTTATTGAAATTGTGGTGAGTGCAATCTCACGGGGGGTGACCCCCTCACGCGGTGATCATTATTGGTGGAAGGATTTCTACATATATCTTCATATCCACAGACCACAGCTTTATTTTGAACTTTATTTTGAACTTTCCTGTCTCTCCAACATCTGTTCTATATAAAGTGTTTTACAACATCGGACACTGAGCGCTGCTTCAATAAGCATAACAAATCAGAGACTTGGCGCGTTGTTTATGATTTCAGACTTATTGGTTGATTACATGTAGGTTTAGCTGAACACTGTGAGGAGGACGCACTACACTAACTTGTAGCTTTAGCTGAACACTGTGCGGAGGTCGCACTACACTAACTTTTAATTTTAGCTAAACAGTGTGAGCAGGACGCACTACATTAACTTGTAGCTTTAGCTGAACACTGTGCAGAGGTCTCACTACACTAACTTGTAGCTTTAGCTGAACACTGTGCAGAGGTCACACTACACTAACTTGTAGTTTTAGCTGAACACTGTGAGCAGGACGCACTACACTAACTTGTAGCTTTAGCTGAACACTGTGCAGAGGTCTCACTACACTAACTTGTAGTTTTAGCTGAACACTGTGCAGAGGTCACACTAAACTAACTTGTAGCTTTAGCTGAACACTGTGAGGAGGACACACTACACTAACTTGTAGCTTTAGCTGAACACTGTGCAGAGGTCTCACTACACTAACTTGTAGTTTTAGCTGAACACTGTGAGGAGGACGCACTACAATAACCTGTAGCTTTAGCTGAACACTGTGCAGAGGTCGCACTGCACTAACTTGTAGTTTTAGCTGAACACTGTGAGCAGGACGCACTACACTAACTTGTAGCTTTAGCTGAACACTGTGCAGAGGTCTCACTACACTAACTTGTAGTTTTAGCTGAACACTGTGCAGAGGTCACACTAAACTAACTTGTAGTTTTAGCTGAACACTGTGAGGAGGACGTACTACACTAACTTGTAGCTTTAGCTGAACACTGTGCAGAGGTCGCACTACACTAACTTGTAGTTTTAGCTGAACACTATGAGGAGGACGCACTACCCTAACTTGTAGTTTTAGCTGAACACTGTGCAGAGGTCACACTAAACTAACTTGTAGCTTTAGCTGAACACTGTGAGGAGGACGCACTACCCTAACTTGTAGCTTTAGCTGAACACTGTGCACTACACTAACTTGTAGTTTTAGCTGAACACTGTGCAGAGGTCACACTAAACTAACTTGTAGCTTTTAACTGAACACTGTGAGGAGGACGCACTACACTAACTGTAAATAGCTGCCTGACTGTGGTACTAATAGGATCAAAAGAACACCAGCAATTTTCTTCAGGTAGCTGTAAATACTGTAACAAGACAAGCCTGCCTGTCAGTAGGAAGATAACAGGAATGGATCTAGCTAAACTGAATACAGTGTATATATATATATATATATATATATATATATATATATATATGCAACACCTGGGATGCATATATATACACAATACACTGTAAGTGCAGCTAACTCACTGACTGTCCTGCCTAATCTAGCTAACTCAAATGAAATGACACTGTCTCTCTCTCTATCTCTCAGCACGCCGGAAAACACACTACACAGGGCCGCCATGCAGGCGGCCTTATATAGTGTGGGGCGTGTTCTAAACCCCCTGAGCCATAATTGGCCAAAGCCACCCTGGCTCTCTCTACTGACAGTGCTGTCATTGGCCAAGCATGCGGGTCATAGTGCATGCTTGGCAAATCATCAGCCAGCAATGCACTGCGATGCCGCAGTGAATTATGAGCCGTGACGCGCCACACGAATTTGGGGCGAACGGCCCATAACGTTCGTAATTCGGCAAACGATCGAACAGCCGATGTTCGAGTCGAACATGGGTTCGACTCGAACACGAAGCTCATCCCTACCTGTGGTATTAATAGGATCAGAACAACAGCATTTGTCTTCAGGTAGCTTTAGGTGCACACTGTGCAGAGGACACAGTACACTAACTGTAAATACTGCAGCTGCCTGCCTGTGGTACTAATAGGATCAGAAGAACACCAACAATTTTCTTCAGGTAGCTTTAGGTGCACATTGTGCAGAGGACACAGTACAGTAACTGTAAATACTGTAGCTGCCTGCCTGTGGTACTAATAGGATCAGAAGAACACCACCAATTTTCTTCAGGTAGCTTTAGGTGCACACTGTGCAGAGAACACAGTACACTAACTGTAAATACTGTAGCTGCCTGCCTGTGGTGTTAATAGGATCAGAACAACAGCAATTGTCTTTAGGTAGCTTTAGGTGCACCCTGTGCAGAGGATGCAGTACACTAACTGTAAATACTGCAGCTGCCTGCCTGTGGTATTAATAGGATCAGAACAACAATTTTCTTCAGGTAGCTTTAGGTGCACACTGTGCAGAGGACGCACTACACTAACTGTAAATACTGCAGTTGCCTGCGGTACTAAGAGGATCAGAAGAACACCACCAATTGTCTTCAGGTAGCTTTAGGTGCACACAGGGCAGAGGACGCACTACACTAACTGTATATACTGCAGCTGCTTGCGGTACTAATAGGATCAGAAGAACACCACCAATTTTCTTCAGGTAGCTTTAGGTGCACACTGTGCAAACACCTGCCTGCCTGTCAGTAGGAAGAGAATAACAGGAACGGATCTAGCTAAACTGAATACAGTGTGTGTATGTATATATATATATATATATATATATATATATACACAACACCTAGAATGCATATATATACACAATACACTGTAAGTGCAGCTAACTGACTCGCCTGCCTACTCTATCTAACTTAAATCAAATGACACTGTCTCTCTGTCTATCTCTCCGCCGCCGGAGATATATATATATATATATATATATATATATATATATATATATATATATATATATATACATATATATATTAGCAGAGACCCTAGAGAATAAAATGGAGGTTGTTGCAATATTTTATGTCACACGGTATTTGCGCAGCGGTCTTTCAAACACAATTTTTGGGGAAAAAATACACTTCCATGAATTAAAATAAACTAAACCGTAAAGTTAGTCCATTTTTTTGTATAATGTGAAAGATGATGTTACGCCGCAACAATTGTGAGAGAATCGTGATCTTTATTCTAAGAAAAAAAATTGTGATTCTCATTTTATCCAGAATCACGCAGCTCTAATGTAAACCAAATGTAAACCAAAAATTTGACTCAAGTGGTTAAGTGGATGTAAAGAACTGACCTAAAAACTGATGAAGAACTGATGCATAACTGATGAAAAACTGATGTAAACTGATGTAAACTGATCTGTTTTTTCTTTCAAAAAATGTGACTGAACTGATGAAGCAAACTAAAGGCATGTGTGAAAGGGGCTGTTTTGTTTTTTTTCAGTACTAGGTGCACTGAGAAAGAGTGGGCAAACTGATGCTTTGAGCCTCGTCATCCCCATCTCAGGAGCACTTTAGGGGATATTTACAAAAGCTGGAGAGTGCAAAATCAAGTTCACCTCTGCATAGAAACCAATCAGATTCCAGGTTTTATTGCTTAATTGAACAAGTTGAGGTTAGAAGCTGATTGGTTACTATGCAGAAGTGAGCCTGATTTTGCACTCCCCAGCTTTAGTAAATGAATCCCTTTGTGTCTCGATGATGTCTGAGATTCTAATGCCGCCTATACACGATCGGACTTTACGGCATACTTGGTCCAGCGAACCTGAGTCCATCGGACAATTCGATCGTGTGTGGGCTCCAGCTGACTTTTTTTTCTCAAAGGTTTGATGGACTTAGATTTGAAACATGTTTCAAATCTGTCCGACGGACTCGAGTCCAGTCGAAAAGTCCGCTCGTCTGTATGCTAGTCCGACGGACCAAAACCGAGGCTAGGGCAGCTATTGGCTACTGGCTATGAACTTCCTTGTTTTAGTCCGGTTGAACGTCATCACGTACTTATCCGTTGGACTTTGGTTGATCGTGTGTAGGCAAGTCCATTCATTCGGAAAGTCCGTCGTAAAGTCCGTCGAAAAGTCCGCCAGACAAAGTCTGCCGTAAAGTCCGCTCATGTGTACGCGGCATAAGTGTAATACAAAGACTAGCCACTGTAGCTAGTCTACTACAGTAGGAAAGTGGGAGCACAGGATTGTTGGCCTAGGGAGGAATGAAGTCCCATAATTGAGCAGGATGGTTGCTCAGGATTTATGCAAACAAGTACACTCACAAACAACAGCACAATGCTTACAATTTTCTTCACCAAAATAAAAATATGAAAAATTAAAAATATAAAAGTGAAAAATTATGAAAAATTTAAATGTACTTACTATATGTTTGTCTTTTTGTACTCACAACACTGGGGAACATATGAATCAGCATTTCCACCTTTCATATAACTAATTATAATTATATTAATACTATTCATCATTTGGAAAAGGTCAGTATATGTTTAAAAAAAGTCACTTTTTTTCTTTGAACATAACTCTGTAGGACAGGTCCTTCATGAGTACCCCTCTCTTCTTGGCTCAGACTGATTTTTGACAAGCCATGCTTGTTTATTAGGTACGTTTTTTTTCTTTCTCACCTTCCTAACCTTGATCACAGTCTTAATGTTTTTAAAGGTTTCATTAATGCCCATTGTTTCCCTTCATAGTAAGCTCCTGCAGTGTCTCCTGTTATGTTTTATGTCTTATGCCGCATACACGCGATTGGAATTTCCGTCAGAAAAAACTTGGATGGTTTTTCCGACGGAATTCCACTCAAGCTTGCCTTGCATACACACGGTCACACTGAACTGAACTTTCGACCGTCAAGAATGCGGTGACGTACAACACTACGACGAGCCGAGCGTTGGTCAAATCGTTTCCGAGCATGCATGATTTTTTGCATGTCCGAATTGCATAGAGACTAATGCATTTTCGGATAGGAACTTTTCCCGACCAAAAATTAGAGAACATGCTCTCAATCTTTTGCCACTGGAATTCCGCCAGCAAAAGACCAATGGAGCATACACACGGTCGCATTTTCCAACAAAAAGCTCTCATCTGAGTTTTGCTGGCGGCATTTCCGATCGTATGTATCATAAGGCATAAGACCTTTCACAATTTATATGAGTGGTGCTGTTGAGTGTTGTGAGTGTTCAGTTTCAACAACCTATGGCTGGCCACACACGGTTCCAATTTCAGCCGGTTCCGCAGGAACCGGTCAAGATTCGAACCATTAATGGGCAGGCTGAATGTATCAAGTTGATCAACATGGGTACAACCAGCCTGCCGGATTTGCTTATGATTATCGCATGGGGCTGCTATAGCTGCTAGCGATAATCACTATCTTCTCCCAGGGGGCGCCCCCTGCTGGAAGAAGACAATAACCCAGCAGGAGGGATTACCGCATCTACACTGTGTTGATGGGAGAATCAAGCTAATTTCTTTTCTGCAACTCATGGTTGCGGGAAAGAAAATCGCTCTGTGTATGACCGGCCTTAGCACTGAAAGTGTTATCTCTAATTGATCCAGCAGTGGTGAGAAAACTTAATGTATAACTAAAGGCAAAACTTTTTTTTAGTTTTAGATGGAGTGCATAGGAATAAGAACACTTGTCAGTTTTTATTGCTGTCTGCGCCCCCGTTAGGGGGATTCACTCTTTCTTTTCTTTTTTTTTTTGAATTTTAAATCGTTTATTGAGAATTAATACAGTACATTGTAAATCCATCTTTATATGTTGCATTAATACAGAATACCATCAGAGATCTTCAAGTAATAAAAAGAATACATAACAACACTAAAGAAAAAAATTATAAACTTGCAAGATCCAAAGTACAGTCGAGCACTATAGATTGGGGACAGACCTGTCACCCCAACTGGGATCACACTGTGTCAAGGTCTGTCCCTATTAAAGCAATAAAAAAAAAAGAGTGCTCTATAGAGGATGGGACTTGTTGTGCCTCTCCGGAACTGCAGTAATGTTCTCGAGAAACAAGACCGCCCCCTGGGGGTAGATCTAAAAACTGTTGATGAAAAAACTCTGATTACACTAAGACGCCCCGATGGTATGAGGAGATAGCATAAATAATCTCACACATAACAAGATGGGTAAAGTTTGTTCTTGAGTTAACGATTGCTTAAGAACCGGTATAATCTGTTGTGAACTTAAAAAATCTTAACAGAGAGGGAAGTAAAGAATAGAAAGAGAAGAAAGAGGGGGGAGGGGGGGAGTGATGCCAGCACCAGATCAAGTTTAGCTATCAAACTGTAGTAATTCTCGTGATAAGGGATATGCCTAGGTGCCCAGCTCAGGGTTGCCTCAAATGCTTTGGTGTTGTTCAGAATAGTGCTGACTATTCTTTCTTGGGCCATGATCCATGAGATCTTTCTCTTAGTTGTTACAAGGGAAATTTTTTGGTGTCTTCCATGCCTTAGCGACCGTGATTTTAGCTCCAAGCAACATGAAATTTATCAGCCTTTGGGAGTATTTAGGAATCTTGGGGATTTGCGCGTTCACAGAGCTATTTGTGGGTTTTTAGGGATCGCCAGGTCTGTGACTCTACGGATAAGGTTAAAAAATTTGTTCCAAAATCTTCTAATTCTTGGACATTCCCACCACATATGAAGCATGGTTCCCTGGGCTTGGCAGTTCCTAAAACATAGTGGGGAGGAAGAGGGGAACATCTTAGCTAATCTCGTCGGTACCAGATACCATCTGGTTAGAACTTTCCAATTAGCTTCTAACAGTGAGATGTTTAATATACCTTTATAAGCTCTTGATCCTCTTCTGTGCCATTCCTCCAGGTCCCATGTTTCCTGTAATGCCCCGTACACACGGTCGGACTTTGTTCGGACATTCCGACAACAAAATCCTAGGATTTTTTCCGACGGATGTTGGCTCAAACTTGTCTTGCATACACACGGTCACACAAAGTTGTCGGAAAATCCGATCGTTCTAAACGCGGTGACGTAAAACACGTACGTCGGGACTATAAACGGGGCAGTGGCCAATAGCTTTCATCTCTTTATTTATTCTGAGCATGCGTGGCACTTTGTCCGTCGGATTTGTGTACACACGATCGGAATTTCCGACAACGGATTTTGTTGTCGGAAAATTTTATATCCTGCTCTCAAACTTTGTGTGTCGGAAAATCCGATGGAAAATGTGTGATGGAGCCTACACACGGTCGGAATTTCCGACAACAAGGTCCTATCACACATTTTCCGTCGGAAAATCCGACCGTGTGTACGGGGCATAAGTCTTTTTCCCAAGCTTCCATATATGAGAATTTGGAGGGGTGTTCTGATAATGAAGTGTAGATTATGGAAATGCCCACCTTTTGCTCTGTACCCTCACCATACCACCGTTCATAGTTTGAGCAAACCGGGGAGGGGCGGGTTTGTTTTTCCAGATTGAGGATAGGAAGTGGGAAATTTGATAGAATCTAAATCTCTCCGAATTGGGGAGGTCCAACTTTTCGATGCAGAATTTCAATGAGATTGGTCCCGAATGGGAGAAAAAGTGGCCGATACGATACATACCCTTATCCAACCACCATTGGAAGGATTTGATATCCATACCTGGTCTAAAAAGGGGATTATGAAAAATGTGAGCCAACGGTTGTGTTTCTGATGTCAGAGAGGGTAAATGTTTCATGTCATCCCATAATAGCATGGACTGTGAAAGAGTGGGGGACATTATCGGTGGTCTAGATTTACGGGGGCTCCATAAAAGGTAATCTATTTTGTATGTGGGCACTGCCTGTCTCTTTATATTGATCCAGTCTCATTTTTCGTGTCTAAAGTAAACCATTGAAAGTTGAGCTAGTCTTGCTGCTTGATAATATCTGAAAAGTTCTGGTAGGCCCAGTCCTCCTCTTGTTTTGGGGCTATATAGAATCCATCTAGCCAATCTGTACCCCTTTTTTGCCCCAGATAAATTTAATTATCTTGCCTTGAAAAGACTTAAGATGATCTTTCCTAATCGATATTGGAAGGGATCGGAATAAGTAAAGTAGCCTAGGTAAAAGGGTCATCTTAATGGAATGTATTTTACCAATCCAAGAAATGTTATCAAGGGACCATGTTTGAAGGTCTTTTTCCAGTTTACGGTACATGGGGGGGAAATTTGCCTGATAGAGGTGGTCAATGTTTGGGGTAAGGTTTATTCCTAGGTAACGTATGGATGTATCACTCCACTTAAATTTAAATGAGTGCTTCAATTGTTCGGCCAAAGCCGGGGGTAGTGAAACGTTCAGTGCATGTGATTTGTTCATATTTACCTTTAGACCTGAGCTATTCCCAAAGGATTCTAAAAGTTTATTTATATTAGGCAGGGAGGTTGTTGGGGAGGTAACAAAGAGCAGGATATCATCCGCGAAGAGGGCGCACTTGTGGACTGATTGTCTGCACCGAACCCCTTTGATGTTTACGTCTGATCTGATTGCTATGGCCAGAGTTTCGATCGCTATGGCGAAGATTAATGGGGACAAAGGGCATCCCTGCCTAGTTCCTCTGGAAATTTTGATGGGTTTGGAATAGAAGCCTTGAAGTTTGACCCTGGCCACCGGATTAGAATACAAGGATTGTAATAACCCTAGAAAACACTCTCCAAACCCCCATCTCCGAAGGATTGCAAAAAGGTACGACCATGAGAGGGAGTCGAAGGCCTTTTGTCAATCTAGCGATAGCAAAAGGCCCTCCTGGTTGGCGCTTCCATCCCAGGCAGATTGTAGAATTGAGTTGATGTCAATCGCCCTCCTTATTTGATCTGGGCCCTGTCTCCCTGGGATGAAGCTCACTTGATCCTTGTGAATGTATTGGTTTATAAAAGAGCTTAATCTGTTGGCCATTATTTTGGTAAGGATTTTCAGATCATTGTTTATAAGGGAGATAGGTCTATAATTTTCTACTTGTGATGGATCTTTATCTGGTTTGGGGATAACTGAGATGAAAGCTGAGTTCAAATGGATGTCTATGCCTTCTCCCTTCCGTTTAGAATTAAAAAATTTGTTGAGATGAGGGACTAGAGTGGCAGCAAATGTTTTGTAGTACAGGGTGGAGAACCCATCCGAGCCCGGGGCTGAACCAATTTTTAAATTTTTAATCACTTCCAAGGTTTCATCTGTGGAGAAGGGTGCTTCCATCAGGGCCATGTGGTTTTTGCTAATGGAGGGGATATTTAGGTCTTCCAGGAAGGCCTCTACAGCAGATTCATCAGCCGCGTTGCCTCTCTGATATAATTTAGCATAAAAATCTTGAAATGATTGCAGAATACGCTGGGGATTTAAAGTAGTTGAGCCATCCTGTTGTCTAATCTTAGGTAGTGAGAAGCTGCGGGGTTTGGGGGATAGTTTAGAGGCCAGCATAGTATTCATTTTATCTTTATGCTGATAAAATTTCGCTCCAGTCCAACGCAGGGAAACCTCGGCTTTAACAGTGAGTGCCAAGTTTAATGCCACTCTTGCCGCATCCAGTTGTGCAGTGTTGAACTTTGATGGATCTTTTTTGTGTAGATTACATAATGTTGTAAAATTCTTTTCGAGTTTCGCTACGTCTGAGGCTTTCTCTTTTTTAATTTGCATTGTCATTTGGATTAGCTGTCCCCTGATCGTAGCCTTGTGAGCCGCCCATAAAGTTTCAGCCGAGGTTCCCTCCACGTCGTTTAGGAGGAAGAATTCCTTCAGAGCTTTCTCAATGATTGTGACCCGGATTGGATCCTTAAGTAGAGACTCCCTAAGTCTCCACTGGGGAGGGGGGATTGGAAAGGTGGCCCTGTAAAACTAGAATGACCATTGAGTGATTTGAGAGGGACGAGTCCCTGATGAAGGTTTTTTTGACAAAGGGGATGTGACGAGCTGATATGAAAATGTGGTCAATCCTGGAATAGGATTGATGTGGGTTCGAGAAATGCGTGAAGTCCCTGCTGGACGGGTTTAATTCCCTCCATATGTCCGCGAGACCCTGGTGGTAAATCATTTTTGCTATTCTAGTACTAATTTTCTTGGGGCGCGTGAGTTGGGATGCGGGAGGTCTAGATTTATCAAGAGAAAGATCAAATGCCATATTGGAGTCTCCTCCGTATATCACTGTTCCCTCCAATAGGGGTTCTAACGTTTGAAACATTGATCGAAAAAATTGAGCTTGACCCTTGTTGGGAGTGTAGTTAGAGACTAGAGAGTATATATGATCCTCCAGCATTCCTTTCACCATGATGAATCTACCCTCCGTGTCTTTGTGAACCTGTATGGTCTTAAATTGGCAGGATTTCGCATATAATATTGCAACCCCCTTTGTTTTATCCTTAGCATTTGCAAAGTGAAATTGTGGATAATGGCCTCGAAGGAAGGGAGGGTTGTACTGTATTGGGAAGTGTGTTTCCTGCAGCAACACCACCTCCATTTTTTGGGAGCGGTATGACTGCAGGATCTTCCTTCTTTTAACAGTTGAGTTTATTCCCTGCACATTATGGGATACTATTCTGAGAGATGGGGCGATTGTGGTGTTAGAAGGCATAACCTTGTGTGAGAAGTGGTGCATCAATATAAAAATCACTTACCCTTAAATGCTTAATTTGGGTCGATCTTGGCTGTATCGTGGGGAGAAACCTGGGACCTGGGCTTCTGGAAGAGATGGCATCATCTGAGTGCTGGCAATCAGAGAGAAGAGGTTAGAGAGATGAAAAAGAGAAAAAGAAAGAAAAAGTGCAAATAGGCCAAACAATGACCTATAACGAAGAGAGGGGAAGAGAGTCCCTCCTTCGTCAGTAGAAAACCAATTCTCAGAGAGGGCTGCCTTCCCATCACCCGAATAAAGAAAGACCATATTCGAGAGTTGGGAGGGTGCACATGACCGCTGCCTGAACCGCAACCAACCTTGATATTAAATCAAAAAACAGATAAAGATTATAAGCACATCCATAAACTTAAGAGAACATTTGTAGGTGAAACCAGACCTTCAGAACATATTAAACTTGGTTCCATGAAATCAACGAAGAAGGGATCATGAGGGGAGGGGTTTTGGAGCGAATTTGACAGTGAATCCAGCAAAAAGGTGGTATCAAAGTTCTTGGGACATAGAGGAAGGTGCCAAATTTCTCAAAACTCTTGGCTATCACTAGGTGAACCCTTGTTGGGTCTGGTCCCCAAGAGAGATGACCGTGTCCATCCATTCATGAGTTAGATGCTTCGAAAAATGCCTTTCAAGCTTAAAGAAAAGGGTTCAGTATAAGTCCTCTTGCTTGGAGTGGTCCCTCCATCTTCAGGCGAACCATTTGATGGAATGGTGTTCTTATATCTTCGGAGAAGTGTATAAAGAAATTTGCATAATCTCCGATTAAGTAGACTCACGCTCCTATCATGGGGATTAAAAGGAGTAATATATAGTAGACAAGCGAATCTCCAGGGTTAAAAATATGAACCCAGTAGAAGTTGCCTAGCAGGGCTGGGCCCTGGGGAAAAAGGAGATTGAGAGAAAAAAGAAAAAAGAGTCCTCAGGTGGGCATGTGTTCCTTTACTCTCCTGCTCTAGGTCGACTTCCACGATGGGGAAATTGGGCTTGTGGATGAAGGCCGTTTGGAGGTTCCTGCTTGCGAATTAGAAGTGTCCATTGTAGACTCCAGTGCAATAAGTTTCATGGAGAGAAAAACCTGTTCTCCCTCTGGGAAGGTGGTGAAAGAATAAGTTCTGCTGTTGAAGGTAAATTTAAGAGCGAAGGGGAAGGCCCACCAGTATTTGATTTCCTTCTGGGACAGAACTTGTAGCAGCGGTTTGAGTGCTCTGCGCCTTTGAATAGTCATTGGGGAAATGTCTGCAAAAATCTGAATTTCCTGTGCTTGGAATGGAATGCGGGACTTTTGTCGAGATATTTTCATAATCTCTTCTTTCACACTATAATAATGAGGTTTCACCACTATGTCCCTGGGGTTCCCGTCCTTCCTAGGAGGGCCCAGAGACCTGTGTGCCCTGTCCAGTTCTAATTTGTGCGGCGGTAAGGAAGGGATAAGAGATTTAATGAGGTCCTGGATGGCTTTAGGGGCGTCTGTGGTGGATTCAGGGATACCTCTGACCCTAAAATTGTCCCTCCTGGAACGGTTCTCAAGGTCATCAATACGGTTCAGAGCCACATCTAGTTTATCTTGTATCACGTGTATGTGGTCTGTATTTTGGTTAGCCCTGGAAACCGTGATGTCAAGCTTATGTTCTATTGCTTCCATTCTAGAGCCCAAATTTTGGAAGTCGGCTCGGATATCATTAGTGATCTTGCTGGCTGTGATAGCAAGTCCTCTTTCCAGTAACTCAGAGAATTTGATGAACAAGTCCCCTGCGTTTTGGGGTATATCCTGGGTCTGGATACTAAAGGGAGTATTTGCTGCCAGATGCCCTGAAGTAGCATTCAAAGGAGTCAGCATGTAATTATCTATTGAACTCTCAATCAGCGACTCAGTGGATGCGGGTGAGGGGGTCACATTAATGGGGCCACTGGGATTAGCTTGAGGAGTGAAGGCTAAGGTAGCTGAAGCAATTACTTGCCTGTAATCCGTTTGGCCCCCTGCATGTGTGTCTCGTATCTGAGACGCAGCTGCCATCTTGAAATCGGCCTGTGTCCCCTCGGCCGTGAATTGAAAGCTACCTGGTATCAAGGTGTGCTCGAGAAGATCCCCGATCGATTCCCGCTGCTTGCGGGTGTCCCTTAGGTCTGGGTCCGGTGCTTGGTCGGCTGGCTTGCAGCGGAGCTCCTGGCTTACGCGGCCATGATGGAAGTCCCAGGGATTCACTCTTTCTATTTGTCCTGTTTAGCATTATCATTGAAAGTGAAAGTTAAAGAAAATCCCAAATTTTGGGTTGTCCCCAGAAAAGTATTAGAGGGGAAATCTTCCAGTGGGGACACTAGTTCTGGTGACCTGGGGGTCCCCAAAGTCATGCTAATTTTACAGAAGACAAACAATAACATGCTGCTCAACTGTCAGAATGCAACCTCAGACAGTTAAGTATTTGTTCACTGTTATGTTATTTGATTACTCAATAAAGACTAATTGAATAATAACATGCTATTTAAGGCAGCTGGTAACATCTGACCGATTGTCGAAGATATGTGCATGCCGATGCATAGAAGATTGATGTGTTGTAAGAACAAATGCATTGAATCATGACAATCTGCTAAAACTTTGAAATACGCATTTCTATTAAATAAACACATCAGCTTTCTGTCATGACTGTGGTAGTTAAGAAGTATACTGTAAGTGCAGGCTCATAGCCTCTTAACATAGAAGAAATCTGTTGGAATGGCACAGATACAGTGCCTTGAAAAAATATTCATACCCCATTCATTTGGTTGTAACATGACAAAATTTTCCACATTTTGTCATGTTACAGCCAAAAACGTAAATGTATTTTAATAGGATTTGATGTGATAGACCAACACAAAGTGGCACATACAGTATCTCACAAAAGTGAGTACACCCCTCACATTTTTGTAAAATATTTTATTATATCTTTTCATGTGACAACACTGAAGAAATGACACTTTGCTACAATGTAAAGTAGTGAAAGTGTACAGCTTGTATAACAGTGTAAATTTGCTGTCCTCTCAAAATAACTCAACAGCCATTAATGTCTAAACCGCAGGCAACAAAAGTGAGTACACCCCTAAGTGAAAATGTCCAAATTGGGCCCAAAGTCTCAATATTTTGTGTGGCTACCATAATTTTCCAGCAATTCCTTAAACCTCTTGGGCATGAAGTTCACCAGAACTTCACAGGTTGCCACTGGAGTCCTCTTCCACTCCTCCATGATGACATCACGGAGCTGAGACAGAAGTTTTGGGAGCAGGGACCCCAACTCCAAGCTCACCAGGATAAAGTGCAAGCAGACTATCTTGGTACAAGTAGAAAGGGATATACAGTAGAAGTAGAAAGGTGTATATAAAAAACTGATTTTATTGATACAAAAATCAAAACATAATAATAATACAAACTATATTAAAATATGCGCAGATGACATGGAATTTTGACTAGTTTCATGGGGAACCCGCTTCATCAATGTGTCTGCGAATTAAATACAATACAATAAGATATACACAATTTAAAGAAGGGGGAAAGATATGAGAGGTAATACCAAGGTATGGAAAATGGGGAAAGGAAAATAAATTTTGTAAACAAATGTAGAGGTAGCTGCTTACCCATGTTGAGACGCATGACAGGTTGAGGCCAAACCCGGCAGAGTCAAAAATCCCCCCTCTCTCTCCCCTTTTTTCCCCCCTTCCTCTGCCCTCCCCTTCCTGCCTTTTCCTCCTTCCCCCTCTCTTCCCCTTCACCTTTTTTCCCCCCTTCCCCTTCTTGGGGGGAGCCCCACTCGCCACTTGTACATGCTTCGCAACGGGTCCTCTCCGGACCCAATTTGGCCATTGCGCATGCTCGCGCGGGATTCACTCGTGCGCTCGCATCGCTATAGCCTGCTGGGCGGTGTTTACTTGCCCATGCCATGCGCGAGCACCGCATCTTCCCGGCCCCTTGAGGCGATGTGCGCAGGCGGGCGCATGTGATTTAATATCACAAGCGATTCCTGCGGGACCCTTGACGCCGCTTCACGCTGAGATCAGCGTTGTTGTGACGTCACAGGGGTTGGAGGACACATATACTGCGTTTTTGTTCTGGAGTCTTCACAGGCCAGCGTTGGACCCAGATGGTCCTTGCGATCAGATCCAGCTAAAGTAAGTTTTTTCTCCCTATTATAGCCTTGAATCTTGCCCACCGCCCTCATTCTAACTCTGAGTGTGGTTGGGGCAGTATAGTTATCACATCTGTTATATTTATTTTACTTTATAGATTTTGGATCTGGGGTGCTGACATCTGGCATCTACAGGCACATAGCCTGCATTCAAGTATTTACCCACTAATCTCTTTGAATTACCATCCATTTATTGGTCAATCAATAGAACTTTATATCCGGTGTCCCCTTCTTCCATTTATAATACCTGGTACAGGTATATATTGGTCTTAGTCCTCACTTCCTTCACTTATATATACCTTGCCCTTTGCTTGTCTTGGGTTCTATCATTCACTATTGCATTCTGCATCAGTATTTCCACTCCTGGTCTGCACACAATTAACCCTTTGCACCCTCCCCTTATCATTTCTTCATTTTTTGGCTTTTCATTCATTTAGTATCGATATTCACTTACATACCTCCACTGTTATCATTCAGTCACGGTTTACTTTTTGCTCTATTACCACCATCCTTCTTGTTTATACCACCCTTTCTGTTTTCAGCTCAGCCGTTGTTATGGACTCCTTTTCATTCTCTCTTGATTTTCTCCTTTTTATTTCTAATGGTGCTTTTCCTACCCACCTTTATCTTTTTGACCGTTGATATATAACATATATGTTATATTTCATATATACCCCTTTATTACCTATTTAGGCGTTTTCCATACCTTGGTATTACCACTCATATCTTTCCCCTTTCTTTAAATTATGTATATCTTATTGTATTGTATTTCATTCGCAGGCACATTTCCTGATGAAGCGGGTTCCCCGCGAAACTAGTCGAAATTCCATGTCATCTGTGCCTATTTTAATATAGTTTGTATTATTATTATGTTTTTATTTTTGTATCAATACAATCTGTTTTTTATATACACCTTTCTACTTCTACTGTATATCCCTTTCTACTTGTACCGTGATGCCCGATGTCCACTTTATCCTGGTGAGCTTGGAGTTGGGGTCCCTGCTCCCAAAACTTCTGTCTCAATTAAATTCAGATGATGGTACAATTTTATTTACCCTACCTGGTTATGTGAGGCTAGCAAACCCTTCTTAGACATCACGGAGCTGGTGGATGTTAGAGACCTTGCTGTCCTCCACCTTCCATTTGAGGATGCCCCACATATGCTCAATAGGGTTTAGGTCTGGAGACATGCTTGGCCAGTCCATCACCTTTACCTTCAGCTTCTTTAGCAAGGCAGTGGTCGTCTTGGAGGTGTGTTTGGGGTCGTTATTATGTTGGAATACTGCCCTGTGGCCCAGTCTCCGAAGGGAGGGGATCATGCTCTGCTTCAGTATGTCACAGTACATGTTGCAATTCATGTTTCCCTCAA
This sequence comes from Aquarana catesbeiana, assembly GCF_042186555.1. Taxonomy (NCBI): domain Eukaryota; kingdom Metazoa; phylum Chordata; class Amphibia; order Anura; family Ranidae; genus Aquarana; species Aquarana catesbeiana. The sequence goes on along the minus strand of NC_133327.1, from coordinate 257,594,688 downwards.
TGAACTGTAGCTCCCCAGTGCCGGCAGCCCTCATGTAGCCCCAGACCATGACACCACCACCTTCCACCACCATGCTTGACTGTAGGCAAGACACACTTGTTTTTGTATTCCTCACCTGGTTGCCACCACACACGCTTGACACCATCTAAACCAAATACGTTTATCTTAGTCTCATTAGACCACAGAACATAGTTCCAGTAATCCATGTCCTTAGTTTGCTTGTCTTCAGCAAATTGTTTGTGGGCTTTCTTGTGCATCATCTTTAGATGTGGCTTACTTCTGGGATGACAGCCATGCAGACCAATTTGATGCAGCGTGTGGCGTATGGTCTGAGCACTGACAGGCTGACCCCCCCCACCCCTTGAACCTCTGCAGGAATGCTGGCAGCACTCATATGTCTATTTCCCAAAGACAACCTCTGGATATGATGCTGAGCACGTGCACTCAACTTCTTTGGTCGACCATGGTGAGATCTGTTCTGAGTGGAACCTGTCCTGTTAAACTGCTGTATGATCTTGGCCACCGTGCTGCAGCTCAGTTTCAGGGTCTTGGCAATCTTTTTATAGCCTAGGCCATCTTTATGTAGAGCGACAATTCTTTTTTTTCAGATCCTCAGAGAGTTCTCTGCCATGAGGTGCCATGTTGAACTTCCAGTGACCATTATGAGAGAGTGAGTGTGATAACACCAAATTTAACACACCTGCTTCTCATTCACACCTGAGACCTTGTAACACTAACAAGTCACATGATACTGGTAAGGGAAAATGGCTAATTGGGCCCAATTTGGACATTTTCTTTTAGGGGTGTGCTCACTTTTCTTGCCAGACATTAATGGCTGTTGTTGATTATTTTTGAGGGGACAGCAAATTTATACTGCTATACAAGCACTACACTCACTAGCAAAGTAGCAAAGTGTAATTTCTTCAGTGTTGTCACATAAAAAGATATAATAAAATATTTACAAAAATGTAAGGGGTGTACTCACTTTTGTGAGATACTGTAATTGTGAAGTGGAAGGAAAATGATAAATGGTTTTCAACATTTTTTACAAATAAATATCTGAAAAATGTGGAAGATTCCCTTTATTTTCAAGGATTTCGTCTCACTTCCTGTTTGGCTATGGGACAGGAAGTAAAGGCAAATCTCCGCAATGGGACACAGATGGAGAATTTTTTTTTTGACAGGTGTTATAATCCTCACTTGCACTAAAAAGTTTTGTCTATGGTTCTACTTTATCTTATGCCGCGTACACACAGGCGGACTTTTCGACCGGACTGGTCCGATGGACCAAATCCGACGGACAATGTGTGTGGGCTCCATCGGACCTGCAGCGGACTTTTTCGGTCAAAAATCTGACGGACTTTAGATTTGAAACATGTTTCAAATCTTTCCGACGGACTCGAGTCTGAGTTGAAAAATCCACTCATCTGTATGCTAGTCCGACGGACGAAATTCCCACGCTAGGGCAGCTATTGGCTACTGGCTATCAACTTCCTTATTTTAGTCCGGTCGTACATCATCACGTACGAATCCGTCGAACTTTGGTGTGATCATGTGTAGGCAAGGCCGTTCGTTCAAAAGTCCATCGGAAGTCCGTCAAAGTCCGTTGAAAGTCCGTCGTAAAGTCCGTCGGACCAGTCTTGTCGAAAAGTCCACCCGTGTGTACGCGCAGTACAGTCTAGTAGCTTGACAGACAGTGACTCAATCCAAGTGATATCATGCAGATTGTAGACAGCTTTAATCCAAAACTTGTGCAGATCATAACAGATAGACATCACATATGTCAAAAAAATCATAGTGTGTCTAACTCCAGCAGAATACAGCACATGTGATGAATGGAGACTAAGCATGATACAGAATGGTGAGACTAACTACATGCAGCAGCTAGCTATGGAGTGAGGAAAATACAAAATTATTTAAAGGTAAACAAACAACAATGCCTGTGTAACATGATAGTGGGTATATGTATTAGTCATCTTCAACTTTTTAGCAAATATATAAGGCAGAAGACAAAATATATTATAATTAACCATGCCATGTAAAGAATATGTTAAACAACATATTGTTGAACAAATTAATAGGGTGGGCAACTACATGGCAAATGAGGTTTAATGTAGAAAAATGTAAAATAATGCATTTGGGTGGCAAAAGTATGAATGCAATCTATACACTGGGGGGAGAACCTCTGGGGGAATCTTGGATGGAAAAAGACCTGGGGGTCCTAGTAGATGATAGGCTCAGCAATGGCATGCAATGCCAAGCTGCTGCTAACAAAGCAAACAGAATATTGGCATGCATTAAAAAAGGGATTAACTCCAGAGATAAAGGGATAATTCTCCCACTCTACAAGACTCTGGTCCGGCCGCACCTGGAGTATGCTGTCCAGTTCTGGGCACCAGTCCTCAGGAAGGATGTACTGGAAATGGAGCGAGTACAAAGAAGGGCAACAAAGCTAGGAAAGGGTCTGGAGGACATTAGTTATGAAGAAAGTTTGGGAGCACTGAACTTATTCTCTCTGGAGAAGAGACGCTTGAGAGGGGATATGATTTCAATTTACAAATACCATACTGGTGACCCCACAATAGGGATACAACTTTTTTGTAGAAGGGAGTTTAACAAGACACGTGGCCACCCATTAAAATTAGAAGAAAAGAGGTTTAACCTTAAACTACGTAGAGGGTTCTTTACTGTAAGAGCGGCAAGGATGTGGAATTCCCTTCCACAGGCGATGGTCTCATCGGGGGGCATCGATAGTTTAAAAAAACGATTAGATAAGCACTTGAACGACCGCAACATACAGGGAAATACAATGTAATACTGACATATAATCACACACATAGGTTGGACTTGATGGACTTGTGTCTTTTTTCAGCCTCACCTACTATGTAACTATTTTATCTCAACATTTCATATTCATGATATGTGTCTGTTGTACTTGTGTTAAAAAGTATCCTGTTCTCTTTGCATTGCTTCCTTTGTATAAAATACCTGGTGTTCCTGCCAGTCCCCCTGCTTTCCTATTTTAAACTGACCATGCTAGGCATGAGAGTACATCCATCCCAGTGTGGTCAGTTTTCTAGATGTGCTGGGGGAACAGCCTGCCTGTCCTCAAATGGTCAGATTTGGCCCCCCTCCCCTGCACAGTCATTTACTGAGAAGATTGGTGTACTACTGTTTGTCCACCCCCACCTCTTTAAGTTCCTTAAGAATTGATTGTGGCATGTGGAATGTTGGTCCATTCCTCTTCAATGGCTGTGCGAAGTTGCTCAATGGGTGACATGTCCGGTGAGTATGCTGGCCATGCAAGAGCTGGGATGTTTTCAGCTTCCAGGAATTGTGTACAGATCCTTGTAACATGGGGCCGTGCATTATCATGCTGCAACATGAGGTGATGGTCCTGGTTGTGGATGATTGGCACAACAATGGGTCTCAGGATCTCGTCACAGTATCTTTGTACATTCAAAATGCCATCAATGAAACGCACCTGTGTTCGTTGTCCATAGCATACACCTGCCCATACCATAACCCCACCACCACCATGAGCCACTCGATCTACAACCTTGACATCAGCAAACCGCTCACCCACACGATGCCATACACGCTGTCTGCCATCTGCCCTATACAATGAAAACCGGGATTCATCTGTGAAGAGAATACCTCTCCAAAATGCATTTACCCACTGAAAACGGTTATGACGATGAACTCCAGTCAAGTTGAGACCTCGTTGAGGACAACGAGCATGCAGATGAGCTTCCCTGAGATGGTTTCTGACAATTGTTGCAGCAGTTCTCAGATGATTTTGGAGGTGAAGATGCTGGATGTGGAGGTCCTGGGCTGGTGTGGTTACATGTGGTCATCGGTTGTGAGGCCGGTTGGATGTGCTGCAAAATTCTCTGAAACGCCTTTGGAGATGGCTTATGGTAGAGAAATGAACATTCAATGCAGGGCAACAGCACTGGTGGACATTCCTGCAGTCAACATGCCAATTGTACGCTCCCTCAAAACTTGCGACTTCTGTGGTGGTATTGTGCTGTATGATAAAACTGCACATTTTAGAGTGGCCTTTTATTGTGGCCAGCCTAAGGCACACTTGTGCAATAATAATGCTCTCTAATCACCATCTTTGTAAGCCACACCTGTGAGGTTGATGGATTATCTTGGCAAGTGCTCACTAACACAGATTTCTACAGATTTGTGAACAATATTTGAGAGAAATAGGCCTTCTGTGTACATAGAAAAAGTCGTAGATCTTTGTGTTTAGATCATGATAAGTAGGGGCAAACACAAAAGTATTGTATTTATAATTTTGCTCAGTAGATAGATAGATAGATAGATAGATAGATAGATAGATAGATAGATAGATAGATAGATAGATAGATAGATATACAGTTGTGCTCATAAGTTTACACACCCTGGCAGAATTTATGATTTCTTGGCCATTTTTCAGATAATGTGAATGATAACACGAAAACTTTTCTTTCACTCATGGTTAGTGTTTGGCTGAAGCCATTTATTATTAGTCAACCGTGTTTATTCTTTTTAAATCATAATGGCAACAGAAACTACCCAAATGAGCCTGATCAAAAGTTTAAATACCCCAATTCTTAATATCATGTATTGCCCAATTTAACATCAATGACAGCTTGAAGATCTCCCCAGAGTGACTCAATGATATTGAGGTCAGGAGACTGAGATGGCCACTCCAGAACCTTCACTTTATTCTGCTGTAGCCAATGACAGGTCGACTTGGCCTTGTGTTTTGGATCATTGTCATGTTGGAATGTCCAAGTACGACCCATCCTGTCAGATGAATGCAAATGTTCCTCCAGTATTTTTTGATAACATACTGCATTCATCTTGCCATCAATTTTGACCAAATTTCCTGTGCCTTTGTAGCTCACACATCCCTAAAACATCAGCGATCCACCTCCGTGTTTCACAGTAGGAATGGTGTAGCTTTCATCATAGGCCTTGATGACTTCTCTCCAAATGTAGCGTTTATGGTTGTGGCCAAAAAAACTAAATTTTGGTCTTATCACTGCAAATGACTTTGTGCCAGAAGGTTTGAGGCTTGTCTCTGTGCTGTTTGGTGTATTGTAAGTGGGATGTTTTGAGGCATTTGCGTAGTAATGGCTTTCTTCTGGCAACTCGACCATGCAGCCCATTTTTCTTCAAGTGCCTCCTTATTTTGCATCTTGAAACAGCCACACCACATGTTTTCAGAGAGTCCTGTATTTCACCTGAAGTTATTTGTGGGTTTTTCTTTGCATCCCAAGCAATTTTCCTGGCAGTTGTGGCTGAAATCATAGTTGGTCTACCTGACCATGGTTTGGTTTCAACAGAACCCCTCATTTTCCACTTCTTGATTAGAGATTGAACACTGCTGATTGGCATTCTCAGTTCCTTGGATATCTTTTTAAATCCGTTGACTGTTTTATACAGTTCAACTACCTTTTACCGGAGATCCTTTGACAATTCTTTTGCTTTCCCCATGATTCAGAATCCAGAAACTTCAGTGCAGCAGTGGATGAAAGATGCAAGGGTCTGTCAGGAGTTCAGAAACTCATTAACCTTTTATACACACACACTCATTACAGGCAAACAGATAACAGGTAAGGATGGTTATGTCAACTTTTGATCAGGGTCATTTGGGTAGTTTCTGTTTTCATTATGATTTAAAAAGAGTAAACACAGTTGATTGATAATAAATGGCTTCAGCCAAACACTAACCATGAGGGAAAAGAAAAGTTTTTATGTTATCAGTCATATTCTCTGAAAAATGGCCAAGAAATCATAAATTCTACCAGGGTATGTAAACTTATGAGCACAACTCTATATATATATATATATATATATATATATATATATATATATATATATATATATAGTAGAGAGGCGAGCCCACGCCACAGTTTATTTTGGCAGTTTAGGCCATGTTTTGCAGAAAACAGGCACACTAATAAACCAAGTGTCCACTGGGCTTATGTTAGAGCTGGGAGTAGAAGAGGTTAGTGCCCCACCCTCCTGACAGGGTCAGTTATTGCAAGGGAGATGCGAGGAGCATGGTGCTCCATGCTGTCCATGCTGGGACAGTGAGGACAATGAAAGGCCGAGTCTGCGAGACTGCAGCAGCTGGTAGCTGCAGGAGACATAGTAATGCCGCGTACACACAATCGGCCAGCAAAAGACAGATGAGAGCTTTTGGTCGGAAAATGCGACCGTGTGTATACTCCATTGAATTTTTGCTGGCAGAATTCCCGCCAGCAAAAGATTGAGAGCAGGTTCTCAATTTTTCGGTCGGAAAAAGTTCCTATCCGAAAATGCGATTTTCTGTACAAATTCCGACACGCAAAATTCCTACGCATGCTCGGAAACAATTCCACGCATGCTCGGAAGTATTGAACTTCATTTTCTCAGCTCGTCGTAGTGTTGTACGTCACCGCGTTCTTGACGGTCGAAAGTTCAGAGAACTTTTGTGTGACCGTGTGTATGCAAGGCAAGAGGAATTCTGTTGGAAAAACCATCCAAGTTTTTTCCATTGGAAAATCCGCTCGTGTGCACGTGGCTAGGGATGGGCTTTATGTTCGGGTCGAACATGAGTTCAAGTTGAACATTGGCTGTTCGCCCGTTCGCCGAACAGCGAACAATTTGGGGTGTTCGCTGCAAATTTGAAAGCCGCGGAACACCCTTTAAAAGTCTATGGGAGAAATCAAAAGTGCTAATTTTAAAGGCTTATATGCATGGTATTGTCATAAAAAGTGTTTGGGGAGCTGGGTCCTGCCCCAGGGGACATGTATCAATGCAAAAAAAGTTTTAAAAACGGCCGTTTTTTCGGGAGCAGTGATTTAAATAATGCTTAAAGTGAAACAATAAAAGTGTAATATACCTTTAAATTTCGTACCTGGGGGGTGTCTATAGTATGCCTGTAAAGGGGCGCATGTTTAACGTGTTTAGAACAGTCTCACAGCAAAATGACATTTCTAAAGGAATAAAAGTCATAAACTACTATCGGAAAAAAAATGCATGGGGGTCCCCCTAAATTCCATGCCAGGCCCTTCAGGTCTGGTATGGATATTAAAGTGGGAGTCCGGCGACCAATCTTTTTTTTTTTTTTTTTTTAGGCCATTGAGACACTTTGCTAACCCCAAAATAATACTCACAGTTTGGGTGTAATATTTCTGCCTCTGTCTGTTTTTGTACTGAAGAATAACTTAAAAAATGTGATGCTGGCTGTTTCCATCTTGCTTGTGGGCATGTGAAGCCCACAAGCATTGATTTCCTGGATGCGGTGAATGCTGTTCATTCACAGCTTGTTCACACGCATGATCATTGTTTCCCACACTGAATCTTGGGAAGCCTGACACTAAGCTCCCAGGAGACAGTGTGGCGCCGGGGAAAGGCAATAAACCCGCCTACTCCCATGGGAGGAGAGACAGGAAGTGCCACAATAAAGTACAATACAAAGGTAATTACAGCAATAAAAAAAATTTTTGTGCGGCATTTGAACATCTATGCAATTAACTGAAGGGGGTAAGATTAAGTTAAAAATTTGAGTGGAACCCCGCTTTAAGGGGAACCCCACGCCAAAATAAAAAAAAAATGGCGTGGGGTCCCCCAAAAAATCCATACCAGACCCTTATCTGAGCACGCAACCTAGCAGGCCGCAGGAAAAGAGGGGGGACGAGAGAGCGCCCCCCCTCCTGAACCGTACCAGGCCACATGTCCTCAACATTGGGAGGGTGCTTTGGGGTAGCCCCCCAAAGCACCTTGTCCCCATGTTGATGGGGAGAAAGGCCTCATCCCCACAACCCTTGCCCGGTGGTTGTGGGGGTCTGCAGGCGGGGGCTTATCGGAATCTGGAAGCCCCCTTTAACAAGATCCTGGCCCCCCCCTGTGTGAATTGGTAATGGGGTACAAATGTTCCCCTACCATTTCACAAAAAAAGTGTCAAAAAGGTTAAAAAACACAAGAGACGGTTTTTGACAAGTCCTTTATTAATTACTTCTTCTTTCCACTTCTTCTTCCATCTTCTTTCTTCTGGTCTTTCTTCGGTGTTCTTCTTCTTCCTCCATCTTCTTCTTCTCCATCTTCTTCTTCCTCCGCTCTTCTCGTCCCACATCTTCCTCCAGCTTTTTCTCTGCTCCGTCCGCACGATCCACCTCAGTGGGAGTCTTCCGCCATGTGACACTTCGGTTCTTCTGACATTTCTTATATAACGGAGGGCGGGGCCACCCAGTGACCCCGCCCTCCTCTGACGCATGGGGACTTCACGGGGACTTCCCTATGGCTTTCCCCATGTTGTCAGAGGGGGCGGGGTGGACTTTGCCCACATGCTGTGCATATGTGTCTATGGCGGCTGAGGTTTCTGTGCTGAGCTTACTGTGTCACAGAAAAACTCCTGGCCTCTGGATATGTTAAGGAAATGATGGGACAGGCTCCAAAACATGTGACCACTGTGACAGCCAAGCACAATGAACAAGAGATGTGGAAATCGGTCCCACCCCTCAGCTTAAAGACCCAGTTTAAGGGTCTCTGGGAAGGGGTTAAATACCCCCTCTACCCTTGTTTATGAGAAACAGCAGTTTAAAGTCTAGGAACTGAAATAAACAAAATATCAGAGAAAAGTAAGGAATCTCTGATCCCAGCGCTCTAAATGGATATATGATAGATTTTATACACTAATTAGCTGCTATTATAATAAACAAACGTAAAATAAATAAATAAATATATATACCTATATATTAACAGCGCTTACATGGATCAAAAAACCATAAGTGTAATAATTCATGTAATGTCAAAACATTTAAATGAAATCAAATTCATAAAAGGACATATTCCATAGTATCTGTAAAGCCTGAATCAGGCTAAACCGGCAAGTCTTTTAGGAGATGAATCATGCATGCAAAAGACGGATGACGATCCCAACTTTAATTCCACCAAAGTGCACCATTTATCTGCCTCTACACCTTCACCGAGTCACCTCGTAATAGCCCCCTTTGAGTGTATGCTCACCAGAGGTAAGAGTCAGGTATGCCTGTGATATCTCTCCCAGGGGTGATCTGCTCTGCTGTCGCTGATACAGGTCAGTTCTCCTGTGATTGGTTAAAGGTAATTTTCAATGGTCCCGGCACGAGTCAGTACCATCAAATGTTTTTTCTTTCCAAAATGCCACTTTTTCTACAGCAGTAATGACAAAAAATGTGGGTTTTTCTTTTAAATTTTAAATTAAATTTAAAAGAAAAACCCACATTCTTTTGTCATTAATGCTGTAGAAAAAGTGGCATTTTGGAAAGAAAAAACATTTGATGGTACTGTAATAATTTAGACCAAAACACATTCTATACCTGCATATGTGAAGATCTGAAATTCACATGGTGCCACACAAGGTTCTTTTGAGACCAGGAGGGCTTTTTGGTGGGAAAAAAAAGTCCTGTTGTGACATAGCAGCCTGTGGCATGTAGCATCAGACATACCCAGAAGCATTGAATACCATTGGTGGATTTAGCTCTGAAAGAGTGTACAAATTGGAGCTGCCACCCACAGCACTGGCAAGCTTTAGTGATCTGCTTTTAGACTGTTTTTAGAAAGTGTACAGCTCTAACAGTTTTTTGTGTTTTTTTTCGATTGGATCTGTACACTGCTGATAATATTGGATATTCAAACAGAATCCTATTAACGATAAGTATTCATAAAATACTGTTATAGTTTACCGACTATTCGATCTAAAGTTGTCTACACCACAAGTTAAGCTTCTACTTTGTCTGCATAGTAAACCAACTGCCAAAAGCCCTTGGGCCGGTGATGTTTTGTGAATAAATCCAGTTCTTTAATTTATGGAAGAAAAGAAAAGAAATTCCCAATCAATGACCTTTCCACAAGTACAGTAAACATTAGAACAGCTTTGGGAGTGGCATAAAACTGTACTGTATAAAAAGGCAGAGCTGTGTGGAATTTTAATACGCACGCAAGGATTTCTTTAATTACATATAACCTGAAGACTGAGAGCTGAGTAAAAACATTCAAACAAAAGAAATGGATAAAATCATATTTATCTTAAATTGACTCACTTTTTAGCACTGGCTTTTTTTCTTCCTCTATTTAGTGCATTTACCTGTTGCTTCAACTCAGAAGAGATTGATATATTCTGAAGGTTATACCAATATATAACAAGTGACAACTGGAGATTATTTAATAGACACAATAGTGTTTACTGTTCACCTACACTACCGTTCAAAAGTTTGGGGTCACCCAAACAATTTTGTGTTTTCCATGAAAAGTCACACTTATTCACCACCATACGTTGTGAAATGAATAGAAAATAGAGTCAAGACATTGACAAGGTTAGAAATAATGATTTGTATTTGAAATAACATTGTTTTTACATCAAACTTTGCTTTCATCAAAGAATCCTCCTTTTGCAGCAATTACAGCATTGCACACCTTTGGCATTCTAGCTGTTAATTTATTGAGGTAAGCTGGAGAAATTGCACCCCACGCTTCTAGAAGCAGCTCCCACAAGTTGGATTGGTTGGATGGGCACTTCTGGCGTACCATACGGTCAAGCTGCTCCCACAACAGCTCAATGGGGTTCAGATCTGGTGACTGTGCTGGCCACTCCATTACCGATAGAATACCAGCTGCCTGCTTCTGCTGTAAATAGTTCTTGCACAATTTGGAGGTGTGTTTAGGGTCATTGTCCTGTTGTAGGATGAAATTGGCTCCAATCAAGCGTTGTCCACTGGGTATGGCATGGCGTTGCAAAATGGAGTGATAGCCTTCCTTATTCAGAATCCCTTTTACCCTGTACAAAGCTCCCACCTTACCAGCACCAAAGCAACCCCAGACCATCACATTACCTCCACCATGCTTAACAGATGGCGTCAGGCATTCTTCCAGCATCTTTTCATTTGTTCTGCGTCTCACAAACGTTCTTCTTTGTGATCCAAACACCTCAAACTTGGATTCATCCGTCCACAACACTTTTTTCCAGTCTTCCTCTGTCCAATGTCTGTGTTCTTTTCCCCATCTTAATCTTTTTCTTTTATTGGCCAGTCTCAGATATGGCTTTTTCTTTGCCACTCTGCCCTGAAGCCCAAAATCCCGCAGCCGCCTCTTCACTGTAGATGTTGACACTGGTGTTTTGCGGGTACTATTTAATGAAGATGCCAGTTGGGGACCTGTGAGGCGTCTGTTTCTCAAACTAGAGACTCTAATGTGCTTATCTTCTTGCTTGTGCAACGCAGCCTCCCACTTCTTTTTCTACTCTGGTTAGAGCCTGTTTGTGCTGTCCTCTGAAGGGAGTAGTACACACCGTTTTAGGAAATCTTCAATTTCTTTGCAATTTCTCGCATGGAATAGCCTTCATTTCTAAGAACAAGAATAGACTGTCGAGTTTCAGATGAAAGTTCTCTTTTTCTGGCCATTTTGAGCGTTTAATTGACCCCACAAATGTGATGCTCCAGAAACTCAATCTGCTCACAGGAAGGTCAGTTTTGTAGCTTCTGGAAGGAGCTAGACTGTTTTTAGATGTGTGAACATGATTGCACAAGGGTTTGCTAATCATCAATTAGCCTTCTGAGCCAATGAGCAAACACATTGTACCATTAGAACACTGGAGTGATAGTTGCTGGAAATGGGCCTCTATACACCTATGTAGATATTGCACCAAAAACTAGACATTTGCAGTTAGAATAGTCATTTACCACATTAGCAATGTATAGAGTATATTTGTTTAAAGTTAGGACTAGTTTAAAGTTAGCTTCATTTAAAAGTACAGTGCTTTTCCTTCAAAAATAAGGACATTTCAATGTGACCCCAAACTTTTGAACGGTAGTGTACCTCCATGCTAAAAGCAAAAATTGTAAGACTAAAATAATATGTTAAGTGCCTATACAAGCATAAGGCAGCATAAATAAAAAAATGAGGAAATTATGTATTTAGATTTCAGGGTTGACTACTCCTACAATTCACTAAATGTTTTACCTGAAATATTCTTTCTGTACCATAAAGTAAAACCAAATATAATAACGCAGAACTAAACCCATTGATTCAACGGTTTCTGAAACAGTTACATATAAGGTAAGCCATTAATGATAACTGTCACATTTGCTTTTACTCCCACCCAAATTATCAAACCATCAAATTACTGGTGTCATAACTGATTATATCCGCAGAACCATGGCAACTGCACATCAACAGAGGCCATGATGGCAGCTTTCTTGGCTGTAAAGAAGAGGAGGGTTTGGTTCTGCTTCAAACCCAAACAAACTTTCAGTTTAAATCAGCTACATATATTTCATGTGCATCAAAACAAAAGGTGTGCAAAATGTTACAGTTTGTTTAGAGAACAGCCACAGTCTGAGAAGAAAAGCCTGTCTTCTGCCAGTATGCAGTAGAGGAGGACCCTTGCTCTCTGTGTGGTCCCTATGCAAAAATCTAGCACACCCTGTGCCAAGTCAGAGCTATAGCTCTTTAATCAACAAAGCAAAGAGGGGTCCCTGCTGATTGGAGAACTATAGGTCGGACTGAGCATGAGTGTTGAACCTCAACAGAGAGCTTTGCTTTCACACTGAGAACACTTCTCCGCAGCATGCTTACAGGGGACTATTTTTTGTGGCTATTTTTCTTATTTTTTAATTGACAGAAAGGTTGGCCATACACAATCTAACAAACTCTGGCATCCAAGCTATGTAGCACGAATGGACAAATCCCTCTACTGGGCTATTGAATTCTAATAGCAGCCAATTGATCGGACACAGCTGCTGTTAGGCATACAATTTCCCATTCAATTGAAGGATATCGGCTGGAGAGGGCCTTCAGGGCCATCCACTTAAATAGTTTTGTCCAACTCATCAGGAAGCAGATGAAATTTGGGCATTGTATGGCCATCTTAAAACTTTGGACACCTGTTCTTTGAATGTACCTGGAATATATTTAGCTGATTTAAACTAACTATAAATTCACTTGTGCTTTAAGCAATTCCAAGATTCAGGTGTTGCTTAAAAAATATTTACTGTCCAGTGTAGTGCAGTCATAGAACAATGGAAGCCACAACTTTAGAGTTCATCTTCAGATGGTGATGCAGATAACGTTTAAAATGAATAAATCATGAGAGAAAGAAGCTGCAAATGTTGATTTCTTCTTCTCAAAGTTCTAGTTGCCTTTTTGTAAAACTCTTACTTCAGTACTTTGAGTAATTAACCTTGAAATATGCACATAGTCTTTTGGACTATCCTCACCTGCACATATGTTCTCAGTATGTTACCTAAAGTATTGAATCAAGGGTGTCACAATCACAGCTAAGCAGCTAGCATTTCAGAGGTCAGCAATGGCAGTCCCTTATTTGCCTGATGACAGGTTTATTTTTTTGCAGAAATTTGTCACTGTAGTCCTTAAAGGAACCAGGCATGAAATAAAAAAATACCTAACATTAAGATCATTGCTGAGACATGGTCTTCCAGTGCCCAGGGCAAAGATAGGAAACGGTGCCCCCTCCTCATGTGGAGAAGGAAAAAGGAACAGGACCAATAGTAACACATATCAAAATGAATGTAATGTTTGTGGCATGGGGTGAGCTATTACTAATGGTTGTGTTACACTGCAGTGAACTGAAGAGTTTAAAATTGGTGCACAATTATGGGAAAAAGTCCTTGAGTGGGTGGTGTCATTGGAAGGAATAAATGCCATTCCATCGGTAGTGTGACTGGAAGGAAAACATTTTCCTGTATCAATAGTGTGAATGGAAGAAAAAATGTCTCTGCATCGGTGGTTTCACTGGAATGAAAAAATGCCCCTGCATCAATGGTGTCACTGAAAGGAAAAATATCCCTGCATGGGAGGAAAAAATGTCCCCACATTGGAGGTGCCATTTTGGGAAGGATCCAGGAGTGCATATCATGCAAGGTAAAGCACCCAGAATTGTGTATCATACAGGGTACAGGGCTTAGTAGTGCATAAATTGCAGGGCTCAAGAGTGCATATCATGCAAGGGAGAGAAGTTCACCAGTACAAAGCTCTACCTGCAACCCCCTCCTCAGCACTACAAAGCTTTTCCTCCATAATCCACCCCCCAGTAAAGAGTTCTTGCCTCACCCCCCCACTACAAAACTCGTCCCTTACCCTCCCACTATAAGACTATTCCCCCAGCTGCCACAAGGCTTGGCTATGCTGTTAAGGCAGGAGGTGTACTGTTACTTTTTGTAAACACAGAAGCCGACACAGGAGCCAGTTATTTACAACAAGTGACAGCAGTGAGCAGAGGCTCAGTGTTGGAGGCGACTTCCAGCAAATAAAAAGTCCTACTGACAGGTAAATAAGGTGCAGGGAGAATGGAGTGGCTGAAGCTCCCAGCGTGTCCCCCCCTCTAAATAGAGATGCTACGCCAAGGGCACATGCCCTTTATGATCCCCCTTGTCCCTGCTTAAAATAATGCTGAAGTGTGGGCATCTTGTAGTGTCTGAAAGTACCTCCTTTACCATGGAAATCATCTGTGTCCTTGAGAAGTCAGATAAGACTGGTCATTTTACTATCACCTGCCAGAATCTCACCTGGTCCCTGGAGATCTGCTGTTTGAAATCTGAATGACAGGGAAAGGGCTTATCACCAGGAAGTATATCAACAACTTTCAACCGATTGCCAAGTGAAAAAGATTAAGGAACCAATCAAGTCAACCTAAGGTCAACAATTTAAGTAACACAATTTCAGTAGAATTTATATAGTTAGGTAGCATTGATCTGTTTGGTAGTTTCTGTGATAAGAACTGTTTCAGAGCAGCTGAAATTAGTACATAATGTTGCCTTGATCAGAATTTGAGGCCCTATGGCCCAGAAGGTCTCCACATGAACAAAGCAATCTGAAGATTGAAGCAGATACTTGCAGATGCTGCAAGGTACCTGCACAAGACCAGTGATGTTACCTTGGGTATTTTTTATGCTATGTCAGATTTACTGGTGGACTTGAACTCAAAACTTTTGGACCTGCTATCTTGTAGAGGATGTCTATACATGTTAATTGTGCCCAAGAGGTACCCTGAAAATGTGTCCTGAATTTCTCTTGAAAATAGCAGTGCACTCCTGTGTCTTGAGACTTTTAGGTGTATATTTGCAGAATATGATAATCTAGGAGACTGCTGCCTCTGTCTACTAGTCCTACTTGATTTGATTGTAGCCGTATCACGGACAGTACTCAATTTTCTACTAGTCCTAATATATTTTGAGTGAGATTTGGTGATGTCACCATTGTGTTGCTTGTTGGAGAGAAAGCTTCCCCTTGAAGACTTGCAGTGTAAGATTCTCCCTGCTTCTTTTCCACCCATCTGTGCATTCTTCACCACTGCTACTGCTTTTAAAAAATAACCCCACCAGTCAACAGATCATTCGTCATTAGGGGCAAATCTTAGCAATCAAAGATCTGTCTTCCATCAAGATGGTTGACTTCAAACAGAGACACAATGTGAAATAAGGCATGGTAAGTCAATGATGGCGAAAATATCAGCTTCTGGGGGCCTACAGAAAATAAAGGTGATTAATTATTTGTCTTCTGCTTGACTTTTAGGGCACAGCTTTCACAGTTCTGCTTTATAGATGTGGCAAAAAGGATCAATGGTTGTCAACTCACTCTTTAATTACTGACTCATGTAATATACATATTTTCTGTGAGAAAATGCAAAAGGTGCTGAATAATCCCTATTAATTAATGAAACTCTATGATTAGATAGTATACAGTATATGTAATGAAAGCTGACATTAAAGGGTATCCAAATCAAAGAAACACAGTTTAGAAACATATTTCAGCTTACTAGCCTTCAGATATATTTGCTGTATTGCATGGGTGCTCAACCTATGGCCCTGAAGCTGTTGCGAAATTATAAGTCCCATCATGCCTCTGCCTTTGGGAGTCATGCTTGTAACTGTCAGACTTGCAATGCCTCATGGGACTTTCAGTTCTGCAGCAGCTGGAGGGCCACAGGTTGAGTACCCATGCTGTGTTGGTTTTCTTTTATTTTAACAATGCTCATTTACCATACTGTATCTATGGAGAAGCAGAGTTGTCACCTTAGGACAGGTCTACAGAAACCTTGCCCTCTTCTCCAAAACAAAGTAGGGAGGATACTATAGGTCACAGACATAGTTGAGAACAATGTAATTGATAAGAGTGCATCACAGGAAGTAAACATAGGAAATGATCTGCTGAAAGTATTTTTTAGATCAACAGGTATTTTGTTTGCACTTAACAAATATATATAGTGAAACCTTTTCAACTGTATGTTTAACAGACTAAAAAGGACCAAAATAGGAAAGGATCATTGTTAGGGTTTACATTCCCTTTAGTTTTAAAAGTACAAATTCTATTGCTTTATAAATAGCGCCACAACATAGTGATAATACAATTGAGTTTGCTAAAAAAAAAATATGTGAAGATACAGTAAATGTAAGAATCACATCCACAGAACTTGTGGGCACTTAAAGCGGAGTTCCACCCAAAAGTGGAACTTCCGCTTTAAGCACTCCTCCCCCCCTTACATGCCGCATTTGGCATGTAATTTTTTTGGGGGGAGTGGGTGACTACTTTAGAGTGGGACTTCCTGTCCCACTTCCTCCTTCCGCCCACGGAACCGCCTAGACGACTCCTCCTCTCTCCTAGGCGGTCCCTCCCTTTCGGCAATATTCTGGGATACGTGACAGGTCCCAGAAGATTGCCTGTCCACTGGGAGAGCGCAGCTGTCACGGCCGGGTGCCCACAGTTCCAATGGATGTGCCGAGGATCGGAGGGGGAGCAGGGCTCCATGCGGCTGCATCGCCGGACCGTGGAACAGGTAAATGTCTGTTTATTAAAAGTCAGCAGCTAAACTTTTTGTAGCCGCTGACTTTTAATAATAATAAAAAAGCCTGGAACTCTGCTTTAAGGCTTTATAAAACATGTAAATGTATCAGTGTCAAATATTCAGTATAATGTGATTGCACTAGGCTTAGTTTTTGAATAAAACAGAAAAAAACACAGAACAATAAAACTTACCAGGCACTTATTTGTGACTCCTGCTCTGGCCTATAATATAGAAGACTTTCATATCCTTTCATATCATCAGCACCTTAAAATATGCATTTTAATCCTTCAGCATATATCCTAAATTGTGTTATTGGTTTTGTGATGTGTGCTGAAAGAAGAGCTGGTGTTTGTTTTAAAATGCTGTGAGATAGTCATCAGACACAGTTTGAGTTGTCATCAAGGATTGTAGCAGCCGGCCACTCTCATGGTTCATTTATCAAAGAGCACCATAACATCTAGGCAGACATAAGCATTTAGAAGCAGGTTTATTTTCACTATATAATTTGCTGATCAAGTAGAGAATATAGCTCTTCGTAAGGAACCAAACTAGTGTATCATGAGTAGGAAAGCGTAAAATATTTATGAACTTACTGCCCCCGTCCCCCATCACTGAACATAAATATTCAACCATAGAATGAAAATACGGGCATTAATTATGCCACATCACAAGCACTTATCATCTCAGCACCAGCAATAGACACTTCAGTAATATTTAGGTATGGGAAAGTACAAGTGCCAGCAAGTGCTGCCAGAGCAGTAGTTAAGGTGTGTGCTGCCCCAGGCACATGTAAATCATCACACCCTTGGGCTTATCAAATAAATTAGTGCATAGAGCAAATAATTAGGTGTAAAGGGCCCTACCTCCAGCAGCCAATAGAAGTATACTGGCTTGATATCAGTAAAGTGGGTTTAGATTGGTTGGCATCGAATAGTATACTTTCTAGTTGGGTGTTTGAACTGTTTGTTAAATATGTCTGTCTTTAAAAGCACTGCTTTTTTTTATATAATTATTTTATAAGCCTATGACTAAAAAAATAATACTGGTACAAAAACAGCCAGTGTCCTTAGCCTGTAAAATATTGAGGATGCTAGGGTCAACCGTTTTGGCAACATGAGTCAGTCCATTTATGGAAATTTAAAACTTTGCATGCCGTCATGGCACTATTTTAATGACATAATATACAATGCAGTTCAAGGTTCCATAGCTACCCAATGACTGTAGGATATAAAGTAGACCTCTGATTGCTAATAGTTTCCAGTTTTATAAATAACCTCATTATCTCTAGAAGACAACCAACATGGAAACTGGGAAGATGTGAAGAAATGGCTTTTTACTTGGGATGTATGACTGATTTCTACCTTGTATACGTTAAAGGGGTTGTAAACCCTCGTGTTTTTGCACCTTAATGCATCCTATGCATTAACCTCCCTGGCGGTATGATTATTACGGATTTTAGGTGCTGAAAGCGGTACAATTATTTTGCATGGAAATTTGGCGTTTTATATTGTAGGCCTGTAATTCTTAACAATAACACACTTAAATCTGTCCACCAAGAGTCTAGTAGATATCTTGGGTATGATGAAGTTTGAAACACAAAATCATAAATTATAATATAATAAATAAATATAAATAATTTAAAAAAATAATAATATAATGATAATAAAATACATTTCCCCATGATTCACTATCGCTCAATTCTGCAAGTGTTCTAATTTACTATCGCTGTTTTCTAGCTGGTCTAAAGCCACTTTTGATGTAAAGGGACACTTTTTGGTTGCTATGGACAATCTCAAGTTTCCAGGCAGAAAGAACAGTATATATCATATAAAACTGCATGCAGGGCATGGGCCAAAGCACTGGGGACAAAAGGGATGTGAAATGATTTCATACAGTACTGTAATCTGTAAGATTACAGTACTGTACGTGTTATGATTTTTACATTCTTTTGAATTTGCCGCCAGGCTCCGCCCCAGTGGGTTGCAACGCTCGCAGGGAACGGAGCCTGGCACAGAGAGGCTTCGGAGGAGGACAGAGCCCAAGGACACCGCGGGGGGACATCGCAGGATCCTGGGGACAAGGTAAGTATACCACACCAGGATCCTGCAATGCAAATTGAGTGTGGCTCAGGGTTACCGCTAATGGTGCTGAAATTTAACCCCAAGCCACATTCGGGATTACCTTCAGGGAGGTTAAGGTGAAAAAACACCTGGCTGTGACCGGCCCCCAAGTCCCCCGTTTTACTTACATGAGCCCTGGAACTTGACCCGGCGGGCACGCACATCCCTCTGCCTGGGGTTCTCGGCTCTTGATTGGATAGATTGATAGCAGCGCAACCATTGGCTCCCACTGCTGTCAATCAAATCCAATGACGCGGGTGCCGGGGGGGCGGGGCAGAGTCATACATTCGGTGGCTAGGGACGCCGAATGATGGACTCAGGAGCACGCCTGCAAGGTAAACCCACTTGGGAGAGTGCTTCTCCTAGGGGGTTATCTGATGAGGGGAAGAGCCGCAAGACCCACCGGAGGACCCCAGAAGACGAGGTTTGGGGACACTCTGTTCCAAACGAGCTGCACAGTGGAGGTAAGTATGATATGATTGTTAGTTAAAAAAAAAACTGAACCCTTACAATCACTTTAAAGGTGATTCACAAGTACAGTAGAGAATATTCATACCGTTTAGGGAATTAAAGAAAGTGGTCACTATGAACCCCCAATTGTGTGTAGGGGAATTTGCACCTTTTGCTTTGCACGTAATTGTGGGTATGTGAACAAAAACTTTATTCACATGGCATTTTACTAAATAAAATCTGAAATTTTGTGCGTTTTGTGATCTTATGGTACCACTATTGATTTCGAAATTCAATGGCTGCACGAAAATTGACCGTTGCTGCAGCCCACTAATGGTGCGAAAATTCTTAGTTAAGGCTTTCTAAAGAAAATTCTTTCAAAATTTGACTCATGTTTGGCCGGCCTAAGTCAATATTCTCTACTGCTTTAGTAAATCATCTCTCTTGACATGATTCACTTTCCTTTCTGTTTCCAGATTTATCATCCTCAAGTGTATAGCACTAAGCAGACAAGGAAAATAACTGAATTTTCAATAAAAAAAAAGGTTGTTTAGCAGTAAGAAAATGTGCCTTAGAAATCAGTCATAGTTCTTGCCTTAGTTCTAGGTCTCACTTTCATATAATATGATATGAAGAAAATGTGAAAAACAAACAATACCACTTATAAAAAGCAGACCATTCCCTCAAAACATTCAAAACAAATTATCATGCAGTTCTGCAAGAAGCACATTACAGTTGTATTGCAAAATGTCATCATTTCTTCAAAATAACTATCTTTTTATTTTATTTCTGCTTTTCCTGAGGCACTGGTGACATAGCCAGGGTCTCCCAGCTGCCCTCTGAGAAGGCTGCATCACCACTCCCTTCCAGAGAGATCTTGTGGTTAGTTTGCAAGATTCCAAGAGGAAAAAAAAATGAATGTAGTATTTCTAGTATTTCCCAGAATCTCACAAAATTTTGAGAAATCTTGGGAAATAGTACATTCTTTTTTTTTTTCCTGCCCAGATAATAAATGGTTTAATAGGCTTTCTGGCATGGGGCGGACAGAACAAAAGAATTCTGATGGCCTAAACATTTAATGAAGTTAGGCATCCATAGGAATTTTAATATTCTTCCAATATTAAATTAAAAGATGTGTTGTGAAAAGGGTGGGCAGGGTCCACTTTAATGGCAGAAAGAAAAAAAATGCAATACAGTAAGCAAATCCTTTTTGCTTTCTAGGCAAAACAAATGAACAAATAACAAAAAAAATTCAGAAAGCTTTAGGTCTTATCTGTAGAAGCCTGACATTGCACCAGTGATCCACTAATCACGGGTGCAATCCTTTGCAGGCTCCCGCGGGAAAAAGAAATGAATGCATATATTTTTTCTGGCAACATTTTTTTTTCCTGCAAAAGTTAAAAGTTAGCCCTTAACAGATATGTCTCTGTATTTTCAGTATTTTTAAAATACACAGGCAAATGTGTATGTATCGCAGAGATGTACTGAATTATTTTTTTTTTACATTTTGGCAAGACATACATTTTAACTCTTGTGTTGTGTGAAAAAATTGCAACTTGATAATGCTGCAAGTACACAAATATTAAAAAAAAATAAAATAAAATAATTTGCCACAGAATAGAATCATCCACAGTTTGAGCTCCCTTTATTTGTAGTTCTTGTTTAATCTTACCAGAATAGAAGCAGATCGTTCATGTGCAATGTCAGCGTCATTTGGAAAGGCTCAAGTTAATGGTTGCTATAGTTGATATATTTATCACCTATCTGGTGACATAATTTACAGTGTACACTTTCAGAAGTACTAAAAAAAAAAACGCAGGTCATGGACAACAGATTTTTAATACGGTACATCAGCAGCTTTCATTACAGAAGAGACCTGATTGGCTCATGCTGTTGCCTGAACTGACAAATCAGACCACATTCTGTACCTTCAAGTAAACACTCTCCTGGTAACTACATATCAGTCTGTGCGTTTACCTCATCTTCTTATTTAAGAGCTTACTGAACAAGAAAGATATTTTACCTATGCTATGCTTTTCACATGTACACCAGTTTGCAAATGCCCTCTGAGTAACATATCTGTAATTAAAGCTTTTACTCCCAGCAGACAAAATGTCTTATGGTAATGCAATTAAGATCAGTGTCTGAAAAGAGGAATATCCAGATGTCCATATGCACCCCAAGTAGCTTGAAATACTATCACACAGCTCCCTGGAGCACAGGGAACCTATGTGCAAAAACTGACTTTTATAGGCATACCGCTGACATCCCACAGGGAAATATGGGTACCATTGTGGGGTACCTGCATTGCATTATGCAGCACAGAGTGCTTTATTTAGGCTCTGGAAATTACCTCCTTAACCACCTCAAACCAGGGCACTTACACCCTCTTCCTGCCCAGACCAATTTTCAGCTTTCAGACCTGAATGACAATTACTCAGTCAAGCAACACTGTCCCAATATAAAACTTGCGTCCCTTTTTTCACACAAATAGAGCTTTCTTTTGGTGGTATTTAGTCACTTGTGCTATAAATAAAAAAGACCGTAAATTTTGTGAAAAAATGCCTTTTTCTTTGTTTCTGTCATAAAATGTTGCTAATTAGTAATTTTTCTTCATAAATTTTGGCCAAAATTTATACTGCTACATATCTTTAGTAAAAATAACTCAAATTAGTGTATATTATTTGGTCTTTGTGAAAGTTAGAGAGTCTACAAACTATGGTGCCAATCTCTGAAAATTGATTACATCTGATCAGGCCTTCAGTACATCAGGTGAATCTCATTTCTTGAGACACTGACAAGTCAGGAAAGTACAAATAACCCCCAAATGACCCCTTTTTAGAAAGTAGACATTCCAATGTATTAAGTAAGTAGCATGGTGAGTTTTTTTAAGTTGTCATTTTTTTCCCACATTTCTTTGCAAAATGAAGATTTTTAAAAATTTTTTTTACAAAATTGTCATATTATCAGGTTATTTCTCACACACAGCATATGCATACAACAAATTACACCCCAAAATACATTCTTCTACTCTTCCCGAGTATGGTGATATCACATGTGTGAGACTTTTACACAGCCTGGCCACATACAGAGGCCCAACATTGAAATAGTACTTTCAGGCGTTCTACGAGCATAAATGACACATCTCATTTCTCAAGTACCTATTACACTTTTGAAGGCCCTGGAGCACCAGGACAATGGAATTGCCCACAAAATAACCCCATTTTGGAAAGCAAATACCCCAACGTATAATCTATGAGGCATAATGAGTCTTTTGAACGGTTCATTTTTTTCCAGAAGTTTTTGGAAAATGTGGAAAAAAATGAAAACGCATTTTCTTTTTACACAAAGTTGTCAATTTATAAGATATTTCTAACACATAGCAAAAATGACACCCCAAAATACATTCTGTTATTCTTCCTGAGCATGGCGATACTACATATGTGACTTTTACACAGCCTGGCCACTTACAGAGGCCCAACATTGAAGTAGTACCTTCAGGCGTTCTAGGAGCATAAATTACACATCTCATTTCATTCCTAACTATCACACTTTTGAAGGTCCTGGAGCACCAGGACCGTGGAATTACCCACAAAATTACCCCATTTTGGAAAGCAAACACCCCAACATATATTCTATGAGGCATTGGCTGCAAATAGGTACTCACGTACTCTGATGGGCTGCAGATAGGTACTCGGGTACTCTGATGGGCTGGAGACAGGTACTTGAGTAACTTGATGAGCTGCAGACAGGTACTCGGGTACTCTGATGAGCTGGTGACAGGTACTCGGTTACTCTGATGGGCTGGTGACAGGTACTCGGGTACTCTGGTGGGCTAGTGAAAGGTACTCGGGTAACTTGATGAGCTTCAGACAGGTACTCGGGTACTCTGATGGGCTGGTGACAGGTACTCGGTTACTCTGATGGGCTGGTGACAGGTACTCAGGTACTCTGATGGGCTGGTGACAGGTACTCGGGTACTCTGTTGGCCTGGTGACAGGCACTCGGGTACTCTGATGGCCTGGTGACAGGTACTCGGGTACTCTGATGGGCTACAGATAGGTACTCGGGTACTCTGATGGGCTGGTGACTGGTATTCGGGTACTCTGAAGGGCGGTGATAGGTATTCAGGTGCTCGGTACTCATATGGACTGTGACAGGTACTCGGGTACTCAGATGAACTGTGACAGGTACTCGGGTACTCAGATGGACTGTGACAGGTATTCTGGAACTCATATGGACTGTGACAGGTACTCAGGTACTCGGGTACTCAGATGAACTGTGACAGGTACTCAGGTACTCATATGGATTGTGACAGGTACTCAGGTACTCGGGTACTCAGATGAACTGTGACAGGTACTGGGGTACTCAGATGGACTGTGACAGGTACTCGGGTAAGCTGATGGACTGTGACAGGTACTCGGGTACTCTCATGGACTGTGACAGGTACTCGGGTACTCTGATGGACTGTGACAGGTTCTCATATGAACTGACAGGTATTCATGTGGACTGACAGGTACTCAGATGAACTGTGACAGGTACTATGATGGGTGATGACAGGTTCTCTTTATTGGGGGGGTGCAATTAGTGTGATTGGTGTACACTGTAAGCGGTAACGAGATGTTACCACAATCTCCTTCTCACACATGATCGTTGTGTGAGGAGGAGAACCGGGTAACATCTCGTTACCGCGGTTTATGGACATTTAGTGATCAGCCTTGAAACGATCACAGCCGATCACGTGGTAAACAACCGCCGGCCAATGGCTATTTACCAGCCTCGGTGACGAGCAGTGTTCCCGGGAACATGCTTCCACCGATGTACACGCGCAGCGCGCTCGGGATCACGCGCATGCACCATGCAAAGTGGGGCGGTACCATCTGTGATCGGCCATGACTTCATCACGGCCGATCATGTGGTAAACAGCCATGCCCAATGGCTGTTCACCCTCCTCGGTGGCGAGCGGTGTCTCTGTGACACACCACCACCGAAGGTACAGGGCTGCGCGCACAAAATCACGTGCATGCCCTGTTTACATCGACGGACATCATATGACACCCGCCGAGAACAAGAGCCACGCCGCCTGGCCGTCATAGGACGGCCAGCGGGCGGCAAGTGGTTAAACATACCTTGAAGATTCTGAGGCCACATGGAAAAAGGTATTGTGGTCAGATGAATTATTTGGCCTCAACACCAAATAATATGTCTGGCAGAAATCCAATACAGCTCACCATCCAAATAACACCAATCCTACAGCAAAGCATGGAGGTGGAAATATCCTGTTATGGGGGTGTTTCACTGCACCAGGGACTGGAGCACTTGTCAGGATAGAAGGAAAAATGGATGGAGCAAAATACCAACAAATTCTTTAAGAAAATCTGCTGCCCCCTGCCAGAAAGTTGTCAATGGGAAGAAGGTTTACCTTCCTTCATGACAATGACCAAAAGCACACAGAAAAAATGACCCCATAGTGGTTGAAGAAGAAAAAGGTGAATGTCCTTGAATGGCCTAGTCAGAGCCCAGACTTAAACCCCATTAAAAATTTGTGGAATGACTTGAGCCTGCAGTCCACAAACGGTAACCATCAAATTCAACTGAAGTTGAGCAGTTTTGCAAAGAAGAGTGGGCAAATATTGCAAAGTCTAGATGTGCAAAGTTATTAGAGACATATCACAACAGATTAAAGGCTGTAATTAAAGCAAAATGTGGTCCAACAAAATACTGACATGGGGGGGATCCTTTTTCCAACTCAGTGATTCTGTTTTTGAATAAAAAAAAAAAAAATGTCTGAAATGTTGATGGTATATCTTTTACTTGGATGTTATAAGTTGCACTAGTAAATACAGCTGGATAAAACAAAAACTGTGTCTGTATTCATTTCAGGCTGCAAAGCAACAAAATAATATTTTTTTATTTTCTAAATTCCAGCTCCCCTATGTACAAATATACCTTTAATGTACCTCAGTGTCAGAAAAATAAAAGCTTTATTTGATTTTTACAACAAGGCCTTACCTTAGCCCTTGCTGTATTTCTTAGAAGGCTTCAGAAACTTCCTGGTATACTGTATAGATTTGGGATGGAAAAACCAGTAAGACACAGAAAGGTGTTTTCTGACCTCATTAGCACACACCCTTCACCCATCAACTAAGTTTTCATAGCATCCCTGGCATCTCCCCACACGTGAATTTGCCTGGCTTGTCAATGTAGGCTGCCACAGCTGCAATGTTTGCTATGTCCGCATGCTAAACTCTCTGGGGGCTGTGGGTTAGACACCCCTGATGTAGTGCAAAGGCCTGTCTGATTGGATACAGAGTGATTGGATAGATGGTGCTGCTTCCTATTCCATAGTTTTGGTAAATCTAAAGGAAATTGTACAGAGACTATAAAATCAGATTGTATAGTGTATGGCCACCTTTTATACACCTAAATTTAACTAGTTTTCAGTGCCATTAATTGTTAATTGGCAAAGCAAATACACATTTTGCCACATTAAAAAATGGTGACAAACGCAGCAAAACGCACAGTAAAAAAACATGCACCACACAAAAATGTCCCATGAGCTACTTTGCCATGTGTAGGACAGCCCATTGAAATCAGTGGGCTGTGCTATGCGTGTCATGGGGAAAATGAGCCAAAAAATGTGCGCTCCCACTACTCTAGATGTAAATGGGGACTGAAAGTGAAATTGGTGCGTTTACACAAGAACAATGAGGCTCCATTTACATCTGTGTGTTTCCAAACGCATGGCAAACAGCACAGAAAATGCATGTTTTGAGATGTGTTTTAGAAACACGCTGCAGATGCACCAAAGAGCAAGGTCGAAAATGCATTATGCTCTGCTCTAAAAAAGTTCTGGAGCTTCTTTGGGGTGATTGTTGAACATAGGGCTGCCCTATGTGTGACAAGCGAAAATGCTCCAAAAGGCCTCCCAAAAAAAAATGTGCAGAAACGTAAGTTCCCACTATGTGAAGATGTGAACGGGGCCTGACAACCATCTACTCCCTCCTATGTACTTGAATAAAGATGGCCATACACTATGCAATCTGATTGTACAATCTCTGTATAATTTCCTTTTGTTTTTCCTAGAACTATGGAACAGAAGGACCCACCTGAACAATCTATCAATTTGTATCAAATTAGGCAGGCCCTTGCACTACATTGCTGATGGGAGATCTAAAAATTGTATAATCAGATGGTAATGTGTATGGTCACCTTAAGTGGAGTAGGTGAAGGTATAGTAATGAGGGAGGTGTGGTCCAGACTGGTAATACGTGCCCTATCACACCCTTTTCTGTGATGCAAAAACACAGAGAATGATGGGAACTCACCTACAGAGGGGGAACAGAGGAGGATGGGGGTGAGAAACCGGAGGTGCACAGGGAGAGGGAACGGAGGAGGATGGAGGGACAGGAGGACACAGAGGGGAGCTGGAGGAGGATACAGGGGACACTCAGGGATGATCAGTGTGGTGGCAGGGGCAGTTACACTCACCGATCTCCCTGTGTGGCTTTCATTAAAGCAGCTGACAGCCGCTTCTCCGCCTCTCCCCTCCGCGGCTTTCATCTGCTTTAATGAAAGCCACACAGGGAGATCGGTGAGTGTAACTGCCCCAGCCGCCACACTGATTATTCCTGAGTGTCCCCTGTATCCTCCTCCAGCTCCCCTCTGTGTCCTCCTCTGTGCTCCTCCCGTCCCCCCATCCTCCTCCGTTCCCCCTCCCTGTGTGCCTCCGGTTTCTCCCCCCCATCCTCCTCTGTTCCCCCTCCGTGTGCTCCTCCACCCCCCCCCCCCCAAAAAAAAAAACAAAGCATTGTAAAAAAATAAATAAATAAATAAATAAATAGTAAAAAAATAATGAAAAGTAATAATTGTAAAAAAAATAAAAATAAAAAATAGTCCACACCTCATCGGTGCCCATCAGTGCTGCATATTAGTGCCACTGTCACATGACATTAAAAAAAAGTATCGTTAAGCGGTATCGGCATCCTCTGCAACCCGAGCCCACGCTATTTTGAAGCCTATTAGAGCCTATGGCTCTAATTAGGTGCTCCAAAAAAACACCCCGGCCACTGTAATTCATGTGCTCTGAAAGGGGCCGGACACATGAATAGGGGTGGCCGTGGATAGATTCATGCTATGCATGAATCTATCCACTGCATATAGGGGGTGGAGAGGAGAGGGGGGGGCGGAGCCTGGGCGCCTCTAATGGACGGGCCGCCACTGTTTAAATTCTTAAATAGGCCACTGGGTGCCAAAACACCAGTGCCCAATTTTTAAAGCCATGTTGGTGTGCGCTCAGCCTGGATTCTGTGTACTGATGCAAGAACTGTGCTATGTGTATGCGCATATCATTGGGCAAGGCCACGAACATGATCTTCCAGACAGTTACGTGAGCATGCATTTCTTCGGGCACTGTCTTATACAAAATCATCCTGACAAGGCGATTGTGGCTTCACCACCCCTTCTCTCCACCTTGTCCAGTCAGAGAATGTTTTGCGTTCTTTAAAAAATATATATAAATGGCGTTAGGGCTGATAGAGGGACTCCTTTTGGTCATTCCTGGAGTTCTGCTTTAAATGAAAGACGGTTGGGTGTTACACTTTTAATGTTTATGGAAACATCTTAAAATCTTTTGTCATTTTTCCTGGTGTCTGTGGAAACAGACTGCAGCTTGGTGCAAACTCTTATGATTCAGTGATTATTCAGGATTCCTGAGCAAGGCTAGGCCAGGGATGTACTGGGGTGTGGCAGTGCAGGAAATAAAAACATCCACTAGTTTGCATAACCGCCTTTTATAATAACCACCTTCCCATCACACGAATGTACCTCTCTGTCATTTTTATAGGTTTTGGAGATACATCATGTATGGAATTAATGAGTTATTGCAACACTGTACTTTGTCAGAAAAAAAAAAAAGGATTTTGGAAAATATTACAGTCATGAGGAAATGCTGATTCAAACTTAATATGAATTGCACAGCAAAAAAAAAAATCAAACATCTTTCTTCCTGCATGAGCGACTGAGCATAGCATTTTCTATTTAGTCTGTCAAGCTTTGCTTGTGTTTTCTTTTAAACATCAAATAGGAGATGTTGAGATGACTGTGTATTATAAACAGAAAAGGAACTTGTGAAATTCCCTGTCTCCGGAGTCCACAGACAAGGATCAGCTTTCTTTTCTTCTCCCAGGGGACTCCTCCCAACGCACTGGCTGCGAGCTGTGAGCGTGACATCCCAGCTAGAAAATGACAATGAGAAGTGAAAATCAAATTGTTTCTGGTACAAATTACAAGCCAGACATGTGTTTTTATACACAACTGAATCAGAAAATGGTAATTCATTGTGTCAGGTGCATTTCAAGGCTTAATAACATTATTCACCCCATTATTGAACTACAGAAGTTTTTTTTTTTTTTTTTTTCATGAGAACTGTGACAACGCCTGCTTTTAAGGATAAAGCTGCTATTTTATATAATTGTTCTGTCTTTAATGTCTCTTTTTCCATTGGAACGGTTCAGGGGCTAAACTAGCAATATCAAGTTCAAACGCTATAAAGTAGTAGTGTGGGTGGGATCACTCACCCTGCACGTGGTGGTCTCTTTGTGCATGAGTGCACTCATTAATGCTCAGGGCCAAGCAGGGACCGCGTCCATGTGAAAATCAAACATTATGGTGGTTCCCCAGGTGGGGGATGAGCCGTAGACAGTGTACAGCAATAAAAGTGTCCTTCCGTAAGAGTGCTGTCCCATGTCACTACACACCTTCCTCGTTTTATGTTGCGGACACCACTGAGTCCATGCCCTCTCCACCAGTCCAGCGTACATCTGCCACCTCTCATCCACTGACAGAAGGGGGTCCCACCATGCAACTATCTTGGACCTCATGCGTGCACTTAATTAACACCTTTCACTCTCCCATACCAAGCAGCCAGGTACATGAATTCTTCATACAACAGGTTCAGTCCCAGTTACTTTTGGGAAACTGATCTCTAGGGACAGAACAAGAACATTGATCCTCTCGTTACTGGAGGACCTGTCACCTACACCAGGTAGCACGCTTCATGAATGGCTGCAATATACCTTGCACTAGTTACTGGCTACCCTTATCAACTGCATTCCTCTTCCTACTTGTCTTGCCGAAATAATCTTTTGTAGTGGCTTTGCTTCATACCCCATATGTGCTTTACTGACCCTGTTTTTATGATACACCAAAAACCATCAGGCACACCTTTGAATGACTTCAGACCAGGCTTAGAGTAGTCTAACAACTTTCACTGCAACCTCTTATGGCAGAACAGACAGCAAGCATAACAAAGTCCAGACTTTAAACTGACTAATGGAGGTGGCTGCCCAGGCATAACTTTACAGGTGCTAGTCTAATGCTAGCGATCCCAAATAACTGATAGTTTCCACCAGAACACCAGCATCTTGTGCTGATTGCATGCTGATTCTTGGGTTCCCAGGTTCAATGTACTGTGGTGTTTCCTCGCTCTCAAGCTTCCGTCGCACTCTGAACCTTCCACATATTTATGTATGACACCAGGTGGAAGGACGGCCCAAGACCAAAAAGCCCAGGAACTGTGGTGCAAAAGGTAACCCTTTCCCCAGCCTGGGCAAGCCAACTACCTGATTAGTACAGAAAATTCACACTGTAGGTAATCTGCCTACATGTATGGCCGGCTAAAAGTGAAAAGAAAACCTAACTATAACTATTCTTAAAATGTTCCCCTCCTCCTACCCATCCTGCCTACTCTGTATAAAAAAGAAGTGTGTACTTACCTACAGTGAGGGAAAAAAGCATTTGATCCCCTGCTGATTCTGCCCACTGACAAAGAAATGATCAGTCTATAATTTTAATGGTAGGTTTATTTTAATAGTGAGAGACAGAATAACCACAAAAATATCCAGAAAAACTAATTTCAAAAAAGTTATACATTGATTTGCATTTTAATAAGTGAAATAAGTATTTGACCTCTTCGCAAAACATGACTTAGTACTTGGGTGGCAAACCCTTGTTGGCATTCACAGAGGTCAGACTTTTCTTTGTACAGTAGTTGGCCACTAGGTTTGCACACATCTCAGGGGGATTTTTTCCCATTCCTCTTTGGAGATCCTCTCCAAGTCCTTAGGGTTTAGAGGCTGATGTTTGGTAACTCGAATGTTCAGCTCCCTCCACATATTTTCTATGGGATTAAGGTCTGGAGACTGGCTAGGCCACTCCAGGACCTTAATGTACTTCTTCTTGAGCCACTCCTTTGTTGCCTTGGCCGTGTGTTTTGGGTCATTGTCATGCTGGAATACCCATCCATGACCCATTTTCAATGCTCTGGCTGAGGGAAGGAGGTTCTCATGGTACATGGTCCCGTCCATCCTCCCTTTGATGCGGTGAAGTTGTCCTGTCCCCTTAGCAGAAAACCACCCCCAAAGCATAATGTTTCCACCTCCATGTTTGACGTTGGGGAAGGTGTTCTTGGGGTCATAGGCAACATTCCTCCTCCAAACACGACGAGTTGAGTTGATGCCAAAGAGTTTGATTTTGGTCTCATCTCACCCCAACACTTTCACCCAGTTCTCCTCTGAATCATTCAGATGTTCATTAGCAAACTTCAGACGGGCCTGTACATGTGCTTTCTGGAGCAGGGGGACCTTGCTGGCGCTGCAGGATTTCAGTCCTTCACAGCGTAGTGTGTTACCAATTGTTTTCTTGGTGACTATGGTCCCAGCTGCATTGAGATCATTGACAAGATACTCCCGTGTAGTTCTGGGCTGATTCCTCACAGTTCTCATGGTCATTGAAACCCTACAAGGTGAGATGTTGCATGGAGCCCCGGACTGAGGGAGATTGACAGTTATTTTGTGTTCCTTCCATTTGCGAATAATTGCACCAACTGTTTTCACCCTCTTACCAAGCTGCTTGGCGATGGTCTTGTAGCCCATTCCAGCCTTGTGTAGGTCTACAATCTTGTCTCTGGCATCCTTGGACACCTCTTTGGTCTTGCCCATGGTGGAGAGATTGGAATCTGATTTATTAATTGCTTCTGTGGACAGGTGTCTTTTATACAGGTAACAAGCTGAGATTAAGAGCACTCACTTTAAGAGAGTGCTCCTAATCTCAGCTCATTATCTGTATAAAAGACACCTGCTTATTACACCTGCTTATCTTGCTGATTTGATAGGGGATCAAATACTTATTTCACTGATTAAATTCAAATCAATTTATAACTTTTTTGAAATGTGTTTTTCTGATATTTTTGTTGTCATTCTGTCTCTCACTGTTAAAAAAAAATCTACCAAAATTATATAGGCTGATCATTTCTTTGTCAGTGGGCAAACATACAAAATCAGCAGGGAATCAAATACTTTTCTCCCTCACTGTATTTTTATCCATTCCAGTCTGGTCACGTGATTCTGCAGCTCCAGCTAACCTGTATTAGTGTGCTGCTGCAGTGGAGAGGGGGGAGCGCCGACAACGGCTGGGCCGAGGGAGCCTATGTGTGATGTCACGGCTTGCAGAATTCACAGCTGTTGTTGAGCAATCCCTTTCACAGGATCACGTGACTGGACCAGAGCAGATAATAAGATACAGATCTTTTTATACAGTTAGTCAGAACAGGAAGGAGGAGGTGGGAGGGGACTTTTTAGGAATAATTATAGGGTTAGGGTTTTATTCCACTTTCACTTTCTTTATACCATCAACTCTATTATACAGGGCTGAGGTTGATATACCTATTATTTCCCTTTATTTCCTCTTCATGTAGCACAACAGAAAGATAGAGGACTTCACTCCAAAGTAAGGGAAATCCTCTCTGGGCTCATTTATCATTATGTTATTATACAGGATTTATATAGCGCCAACAGTTTGCGCAGCAAATGAAGGCAGACATTACAGTTACATTACAACTTGGTACTACAGGAATCAAATTGCCTTAAGCGTTGACACTCCAAAGAGCAGTCCACCATGAATCCACTGTTATGTCGCCTCCTCACTGCTTATTTTAACCCCTAAAAACCAGCACCACCATGGGACAGTAGCATCGCAGCATATGTACACCCCTGCTCTTCAGGAGGCATTTGATCCCATTTTGACTGGGGTGGCATTATGTTGCCTCCTCAAAGCCTGTTTTAACCCATAAAAACCCACACACAGTTTCGGCACAGCCTTAAGTAGTTGAATGGGTAGCGTTCAGCACAGCGCAGCTTTAAAGACTTATGCTAGCCATACACTATACCAAAAATCGTTCAAGCACATTTTCAAATAACAAACATTCGGACGTAGCAGCAAACGATAGTGCAATCATATAATGACCGAATTTCGATCAATAAATTATTCAGTGGACATAAATAAATCAGTTTTTCATCCGTTTTGTCACATATGCACAGTGCAAACGGTTCATTTTTAACGGGCGAGAAACATATTAACCACTTGATGCCCACACTACAGCCAAAAGATGGCTACAGTGCGGGCTTAGATTGCTGGGAGGGCGTACATTGATGTCCTCTCCTGCCCGCGTTGCCCGCACACACACCCCTGTGGTGCGCGAGCGGCCTGCTCCGTGATCACCGATTCCTTGGGACGCGGCTGATCAAAGATTGGAGTAAAGGGCCGATCTCGGCAGTGCTGCCAATCAGTGTCCATCAGTGCCCCCTACCAGTGCCTATCATTGCCCATCAGTGCCACCTATCATGCCCTTCAGTGCTACCTCATCAGTGCCCATCAGTGCCACCTATCAGTGCCCATTAGTACCACCTATCAGTGCCTATCAGTGCTGCCCCCTCATTCCCATCAGTGCTGCCTCATCAGTGCCCATCAGTGCCACCTATCAGTTCCCATCAGTGCCACCTATCAGTGCCCATCAGTACAGCCTCATCAGTGCCCATCAGTGCCCAGCAGTGCAGCCTCATCAGTGCCCAGCAGTGCAGCCTCATCAGTGCCCATCAGTGCCCAGCAGTGTAGCCTCATCAGCGCACATCAATGAAGGATGTTTGCAAAATTTTATAACAAGCTATGAAAACTTTTTTCTTTTTCAAATTTTTCATTTTATTTCATGGTTTGTTTAGCAAAAAATAAAACCCCAGTGATGATTAAATACCACCAGAAGAAAGCTCTATCTGTGTGAAAAAAATGAAACAAATTTTTTGTGGGTACGGTTTTGCATGACCCCGCAATTGTCATTCAAAGTGCGACAGCGCTGAAAGCTAAAAATTGGCCTGGGCAGGAAGAGGGTATATGTGCCCAGTAAGCAAATGGTTAACCTTTACATTTATCGTCCATACGGCAGAATTTTCCAACCTGTTCCTTTGATTTTTCGGCTCTGAAAAGTTAACACCAATTTTGTATTTGTGCTCATTAACTGGACGAAAAACGCACAAACGGTCCAAATGACAGACATTCAAACTATTTTTCAGCTAGTGTATGGCCAGCATTAGCCTTCCTCAGTGGCGGCTGGTGCTCAAATTTTTTTTTGGAGGGGGGAGCACAAACAAACTGAAAAATTCTGAAAAAAAACGCCATCAATTGCAGCCTCAATGTACCATCAATCATAGCCACTGTGCCATCAAACGTAGCCACTGTGCCCATCAATTGCTGCCACTGTACCATCAAACGCAGCCAGTGTGCCATTAAACGCAGCCACTGTGCCCATCAAACGCAGCCACTGTGCCCATCAAATGCAGTCACTGTGCCATATCAAATGTTGCCACTGTGCCATATCAAATGCTGCCACTGTGCCATCAAATGCTGCCACTGTGCCCCATCAAATACAGCTACTGTGCCAATCTTATGCAGCCACTGTGCCCATCTTATGCAGCCACTGTGCCCCATCAGATGCAGCCACTGTACAGCATCGAATGCAGCCACTGTGCCCATCATATGCTGCCACTGTGCCCATCATATACAGCCACTGTGACATCATATGCAGTCACTGTGCCCATCAAATGCAGCCACTGTGCCCATCAAATGCAGCCTCACTGTGCCCATCAAATGCAGCCTCACTGTGCCCCATCAAATGCAGCCTCACTGTGCCCATCAAATGCAGCCTCACTGTGCCCCATCAAATGCAGCCTCACTGTGCCCCATCAAATGCTCCCACTGTGCCATTTCAAATGCTGCCAGTGTGCCCCCTGCCCGCCGTCTATACTTACCCTGTCTCGGTGGCAGTTGGACAGCTCCTCGATGTCTTCTCCCATCCTCTCTTCCTGTCCTCTGCTGTGATTGGATGCCTGACAGGCGTCCAATCACAGCGCCTGTCATTTCAGCCAATCAGGTGACAGGTAACAGATCCAAGCACCTGATTGGTGGAGAGGCGGTTTAGCATTAGGAAAGCGAATATTCATTCACTTTTTTAACACAGCTGAGTGACCTGCGAGCGCCCAGCATGGCGCTCGCACGTCACCTTTTTTGACGCCTATTAGAGCCTATGGCTCTAATCAGGTGCTTAAAAAAAAAACCCTCTGCTTTAATTCAGGCGCCTGAATAGGGGATGGCAGTGGTGGCCATAGATAGATTCATGCAATGCATGAATCTATCTATTGGTGCTAGAGGAGTGGCTGAAGAGAGGGGGCGGCGTCCGTGCACCCTTGTGGACGCACCGCCACTGATCTTCCTTTTGGAAACAATTAATAAATGCAACCACATAAAATAAAAAATGTGCATTTAATAATTTATTGCATTGAGGCCTGCAGAACATTGCAACCATGGTCAGTGCTTCACAAGTGCAATGCAGACTCCTGCATTATTTACATCCCAGCCCAAGGTCCATGTGGAGGTACCAACCTCATAACAGGGCTGGAGGAAGTAAAAAATTGATTACAAGCGTGAGGTTACTGCACTTATGCTCCATTTAGATCTATGGGGTTGATTTACTAAAGGCAAATAGACTGTGCACTTTGCAGCTTTGGAGCACTCTTGCAGTTGCACTCTGCAAAAGAAGTTGCTCCAAAGCTTAGTAAATGAGCAGAAGCTCTGCTGACTTCCATTATCCAATCATGTGCATGTTAAAATGCTGTTTTTTTATTTTTCTTGCATGAGATTGGGTATTCTTTGCAAAGTGAAGGATTACCTCATTTACTAAGCTCTGGACCAACTGCACTTGCAAAAGTGCACAGTCTATTTGCCTTTAGTAAATCACCCCCTATAAGTCTTTCTGCAACGGTGGCAGTTGAAGACTTGGCTGTGTGGGAGGAATTACAAACACAGACAGAAGGCTGCAAGTAGAAGCTACCCGCAATTCAGGTAAGTTGGGGAGGCATTTTGAGGGTTGGGTAATGCAATCATGGTTAATGTTACATTCTAAATATCGGTGTAACATGAAATATGGCCCCAAACGTCAACTAAATCTTAAAGTGTTACTAAACCCAGGACCCTGCATTCATATATCTGGTCTGCCAGAGTACACAGAACATGTAAATGCAATAGTTTTAGTAAATATAAATTGCTAAATACCTTTTCTCATCAGCAGTTAGAGCAGTGTGACTTCTATCAGTGTCTGGTTAAAGCTTGAAGGAAGAGTTTTCATCCTACTCTGACCCCTGACCCTCTGTCTGAACAGTGCTGATTGGCCCTGTGCTGATCACATGACCCTCCCCCTCCCAAAAAATATTCTCTAGCAATACACAACAAACTGAGCATGTGCAGCTTATCCCCAAGGCTCTATTCTAGCAGGAGATGGTTTGGGAACTGTGGAAAAAGGGGAGGATCAGACAAGACAGGATCAACTGCCTGGAGTTTGCATGTTCTCCCTGTGCCTGCGTGGGTTTCCTCTGGGTACTCCGGTTTCCTCCCACACTCCAAAGACATGCTGGTAGGTTAATTGGATCCTGTCTAAATTGTCCCTAGTATGTATGAATGTGAGTTAGGGACCTTAGATTGTAAGCTCCTTGAGGGTAGGGATTGATGTCAATGTACAATGTATATGTAAAGCGCTGCGTAAATTGACGGCGCTATATAAGTACCTGAAATAAATAAAAATAAATAAACCAGCCTTTTTACACAATGCAGCGGATTAACCCCTTAGGTTCCACAACGAGTATAACAAGCATTCTTTGCTGCATATACAAACTGATTTTGCTGTTGTGGGATTAGTAACACTTTAAGTAAATAAGGTGAAAGAAGAATTGTGACCAGCTGCTATGGGTCATTGCACCTAGCACATTGCTCTTTGATTGTTTTAAATAAGGCCAATAAAAGAAAATATATTCTTCTGTTTTAATCTACAATACCCCTAGGCCTATGCTGTATCTTGAAGAAATAATGAAGTTTAAAAATAAATAAGTTCTATCTACTGCTTTTTTTAAACTATATTATATATTGGTATTTTACTGAACTCTTCATCGGGACTTCCCCGTCTCTAAACATAACAGGTGGCAAGTGGGAAATTCCTCCAATTTCCCCACAGCACACAGAAATAACCAAAAAAAGGTGTTTTGTGTTAATGCCTTACCTTTTGCTAACGTACATGTAATTTTAGTAGTTGAATGAATTAAAAAAGATTAGGTAGTAACAGCATATTTAATCCGCACATCTGATATACTCACTTTGTTAAACCTATAATTTGAACCAAAATATTTGCTTCAAATTGTTTTTATAGGACAAATGCCCTTTAAGGCAAACTGAATTTATCCTTTCCCTGTCCTAACCTAATACACTTCTAACCTTCACACATACTTACTGCAATCTGGTGGTCGTAGTTCCACTACTAAAAAGGGGCCGCTTTGTCCTGTGCATGCATATTGTAGCCCAATTTATCCCATAGTAAAGCCATACCCATAGTGGCCTCAAGCTGTTGCAGTACGGCTTGCACATAAGGATGAATAGGGCTGTGATGCTCATGCATAAAGGAAAGGCTCAGGGGCAGCTCCAGACAAATTTTTGGGGGAACGTTGTGCTACTGCTGGGAGTATGAGGGGGCAGCGGCCGTGTTGAACAAATGTGGGTGTGGAAAAACAGTGGGCGTGGACAAACGTGAGTGTTTATTTATGATCCATGGCTTATAGTGTTCCACCATTCCTACCCAGATACAATGTCCCCAAGTTCATGCCCTAGCAATCATATATAAATATGGTGCATGCTGCTTAAACCCTCCAGTCATAGCAAATCACAGTTGGAAACTAGGGATGGGCTGTCTGTTTGGGTTGAACATGAGTTCGACTCGAACATTGGCTGTTCGCCCGTTCACCGAATAGCGAACAATTTGGGGTGTTCGCGGCAAATTCGAAAGCCGCGGAACACCCTTTGAAAGTCTATGGGAGAAATCAAAAGTGCTCATTTTAAAGGTTAATATGCAAGTTATTGTCATAAGTGTTTGGGGACCCGGGTCCTGCCCCAAGGGACATGTATCAATGCAAAAAAAGTTTTAAAAACGTCAGTTTTTTGGGGAGCAGTGATTTTAATAATGCTTAAAGTGAAACAATAAAAGTGAAATATTCCTTTAAATTTCATACCTGGGGGGTGTCTATAGTATGCCTGTAAAGTGGTGCATGTTTCCCGTGTTTACAACAGTCCAAGAGCAAAATGACATTTCTAAAGAAAAAGAAAGTAATTTAAAAGTACTAGCGGTAGCGCCGGCAGCTATAATGAACTGTCTTTGCAATACTCATAAAAGTCATTGAAAAAAACGTCCTGGGATTCCCCCAACGGTGCATTACCAGGCCCTTTGGGTCTGGTATGAATATTAAGGGGAACCCCGAACCAAAATTTTAAAAAATAAATGCGTGGGGGTCCCCCAAATTCCATACCAGGCCCTTCAGGTCTGGTATGAATATTAAGGGGAACCCCGTGCCAAAATATAAAAAAAATGGCGTGGGGGTCCCCCTAAAAATCCATACCAGACCCTTATCCGAGCACGCAACCTGTCAGGCCACAGGAAAAGAGGGTGGACGAGAGAGCGCCCCCCCTCCTGAACCATACCAGGCCACATGCCCTCAACATGGGGAGGATATCCCCATGTTGATGGGGACAAGGGCCTCATCCCCACAACCCTTGCCCGGTGGTTGTGGGGGTCTGCGGGCGGGGGGGCTTATCGAAATCTGGAGGCCCCCTTTAACAAGTGGACCCCCAGATCCCGCCCCCCCGCCCTGTGTGAAATAGTAATGGACTACAAATGTACCCCTACCATTTCACAAAAAAAGTGTCAAAAATGTTAAAAAAGACAAGTGACGGTTTTTGACAATTCCTTTATTAATGTCTTCTTCTTTTCCAGCTTCTTCTTCCATCTTCTACTGATCTTCATTCGTTTTTCTTCCTCCATCTTGTTCTTCCCTAACTTCTTCCTCCGATCCTCTGCTTCTTCCTTCGTTCTCATCTGCATCCTCCTCCGGCTTCTTATTCCCCGCTTCGTTCTTCGGACGATCCGCATCCATGGGAGGTTCCCGCTGTGTGAAGCTTCTGTTCTTCTGACAGTCCTTATATAACTGGTAATGCACTGTGGGGGACCCCCAGGCCGTTTTTTTCAATGACTTTTATGAGTATTGCAGAGACGTAACAATTCATTATAGCTGCCGGCGCTACCGCTAGTACTTGCTCTCGGACTGTTGTAAACATGGGAAACATGCGCCATATTACAGGCATACTATAGGCACCCCCCAGGTACAAAATTTAAAGGAATATTTCACTTTTATTGTTTCACTTTAAGCATTATTAAAATCACTGCTCCCGAAAAAAAGGGCCGTTTTTAAAACTTTTTTTTTTGCATTGATACATGTCCCCTGGGGCAGGACCCGGGTCCTCAAACACTTTTTATGACAATAGCTTGCATATTAACCCTTAAAACTAGCACTTTTGATTTTTCACGTTCGTGTCCCATAGACTTTAACGGTGTTCGCGTGCTTGAACAAATTTTTTGTCTGTTCTCATGTTCTGCTGCGAACCGAACAGGGGGGTGTTCGGCCCCTCCCTATTGGAAACATGTGAGGTTGGCAGGGTTTAAACCCAGGAGCCAGAGCTTCAAATAGTTACATATACCTAGTGAAGTAACTAGCCTCAGGTTAAACACAGAGATGAAACAACTCCTCCTACAGAAGGTGTGCCTGTTTATCTACAGCCATTTCTTCTGTACAGCTTTCTAAAGCACACACTTTACACAACTCTCAGCTCTAAAAAGCAGGAGGTGGGGATCTAAAGCCGCACACTGCAGAGCTTAGTGAAACAGCTCTGAGAGATGATTGGAGGAAAATGACACACCCCCTCCTCACAGTACACAGGGAACAGGCACATCTGAGGCTTTCAGCCACAGGCAGTGTGCTGGAGCTCCCATTACCTTTTTATCTCTTGGTGTGGTCAGAAGTGACTTATGCAGATGACAGAGGAATGAGGCATCAGAGAGAAATCACACTCAGTGCTTTGGATAGAGGCAAGTACACTGTATAGAACAATATGCTTTGTTCATATTTTATGTCTAAGTTTTACAACCACAGATTCTGTTGATCATTTCTCATCAAAAGTAGTCACAACCTTATTGTCCAATCTGCCCATTCATTAGCTCATAAGCTACGCTCCAAACAGTTTTATTTTGAAAAAAATATTATGTTCTTCATATGGTATGCACAGAGGCTGCAAAGTTGACAGTAGGGTGTTTATGAAGACTGAATAATACTAAGATATAAAGCACATGTGTAGGTGTATTACTATCTAGTAGAGGATTTAGTTATAACTTGTGTGGTAAAGACAGCTGTGAACACATTCTACTTTCCTTCCAAAGCAGAATCCCTTATAAGTCTAGAATACATGAAGTGAAAATAAATTCTGAGGTGTAGAGGTCTTCCTGAAAAGGATTTCCTTGTTTCTTGATAAAAGAGAAAAGCCCCTTTTAACGGTATTTTGGGCAAGTGAAAAATGTAAAATGATATTCTAATTTTTACAGAGTACAGCTGTGTCTTCTTTGTAGACAATGCCCGGTTCTGGTTAAGTGTAAGTGGACAACCAATTTAAAATACCAAGTGAAATACCTAATGTGTTGTTGGATGGTCACTCCAGTCTACTTTAGCTGTTATATATCATAGCCTCAGAGTCAAAGCAAGGAAATAGGATATTGCATCTTTCTTTAGCAAGAAAGCAGGCCATCTCCTGCATCCTTGTTGGTGGCTGCAAATGGTTTAAGAAGAATTCAAATTTCCTATAGATTTTGATCAGATATGAAAATTAAATTGGGTTCCATCAGTATCAGAATGAAACACCAGTGGTATATACAGTGTCTTGCAAAAGTATTCACCCCCCTTGGCTTTTTACCTATTTTGTTACATTACAGCCTTTAGTTCAATGTTTTTTTAATCTGAATTATATGCGATGGATCAGAACACAATAGGTTGGTGAAGTAAAATTAGAAAAATATTTACATAAAACTATTTTTCAGAAATAAAAAACTGATAATTGGCATGTGCGTATGTATTCACCCCCTTTGTTATGAAGCCCATAAAAAGCTCTGGTGCAACTAATTACCTTCAGAAGTCACATAATTAGTGAAATGATGTCCACCTGTGTGCAATTTAAGTGTCACATGATCTGTCATTACATATACACACCTTTTTGAAAGGCCCCAGTGGCTGCAACACCTAAGCAAGGGGCAACACTAACCAAACACCGCCATGAAGACCAAGGAACTCTCCAAACAAGTAAGGGACAATGTTGTTGAGAAGTACAAGTCAGGGTTAGGTTATAAAAAAATATCCAAATCTTTGATGATCCCTAGGAGCACCATCAAATCTATCATAACCAAATGGAAAGAACAAGGCACCACAGCAAACCTGCCAAGAGATGGCTGCACACCAAACCTCATGGACCGGGCAAGGAGGGCGTTAATCAGAGAGGCAGCACAGAGACCTAAGGTAACCCTGGAGGAGCTGCAGAGTTCCACAACAGAGGCTGGTGTATCTGTACATAGGACAACAAGAAGCCTATATATAATAATAGAGTTGGGCTTTATGGCAGAGTGGCCATAAGAAAGCCATTACTTTCAGCAAAAAACAAAATGGCACGTATGGCATGGCAATGTATGGAGGAAGGTGCTCTGGTCTGATGAGACTAAAATTGAACTTTTTGGCCAACAAAGAAAACGCTATGTCTGGCGCAAACCCAACACATCACATAATCCAAAGAACACCATCCCCACAGTGAAACATGGTGGTGGCAGCATCATGCTGTGGGAATGTTTTTCAGCAGTCGGGACTGGGAAACTGGTCAGAGTTGAGGGAAAGATGGATGGTGCTAAATACAGGGATATTCTTGAGCAAAACCTGTACCACTCTGTGTATGATTTGAGGCTAGGACGGAGGTTCACCTTCCAGCAGGACAATGACCCCAAACACACTGCTAAAGCAACACTTGAATGGTTTAAGGGGAAACATGTTAATGTGTTGGAATGGCCTAGTCAAAGCCCAGACCTCAATCCAATAGAAAATATGTGGTCAGACTTAGATTGCTGTTCACAAGTGCAAACCATCTAACTTGAAGGAGCTGGAGCTAGCAGTTTTGCAAGGAGGAATGGGCAAAAATCCCAGTTGTAAGATGTGGCAAGCTCATAGAGACTTATCCAAAGTGACTTGGAGCTGTGATAGCCACAAAAGGTGGCTCTACAAAGTATTGACTTTAGGGGGGTGAATAGTTATGCAGGCAACAAAACACGAAAAATGCCAAGGGGGGTGAATACTTTTGCAAAGCACTGTATGGCTTTCCTCAATGAGAGTAGAATAATGGATATAAGGAGGATTCCACCGGATGGTAAACAGGGTATGTCAGGCATCCAAATTAAGCTACAAAGCATGCGATGAATCACATCATATGGTATGCATGAAAAACAGATAGTTCGCACATAGTGTAATACTTAAATTATGGCCTTTTCTTATCTTTTTTAGCTGTCCCCTTTTGTTTCTGAAGTGAGAATTTCGAAAACAATCATATGATATGATTCATCGCAAGCTTGTTTAAAGTTTGCTGCACAACATTTAGATAAGCCTATAAAATACTGGGAGAATATAGTCTGGTCAGATGAGACCAAAATTTTACTTTTTGGATGCCATAATACACACCGTGTTTGGAGATCAAATGGCATTGCACATCACCCCAAAAACACCCCCATGCCAACAGTGAAGTTTGGAGGTGTGAACATCATGGTGTGGGGCTGTTTTTCAGCATATGGTACTGGCAAACTCCATGTCATTGATGGAAGGATGAATGGAAAAATGTACGAAGACATTCTTGATAAAAATCTGCTGCCATTTACCAGGATGATGAAGATGAAACGAGGGTGGACATTTCGGCAAGACAACAATCCCAAACACAAAGCCAAGGAAACTCTCAATTGGTTTCAAAGAAAGAAAATAAAGCTGCTAGAATGGCCCAGCCAATCACCTGACTTGAATCCAACAGAAAATCTTTGGAAAGTACTAAAGATCAAAGTTTATAGAAGAGGCCCATGGAACCTTCAAGATCTAAAGACTGTTTGCATGGAAGAATGGGCCAAAAACACACTGGAACAATGCATGCAACTAGTTTCTCTATACAGGAGGCGTCTTGAAGCTGTCACTACCAACAAAGGATTTTGTCTGAAGTATTAAATAAATTTCAGTTAGCGTGTTCAATACTCTCCCCCTGTTTAATGCCATTTTATTACACATAACTTTTTTGTTTTGGTTCCTTTGTACAAGTATGTATGGATTGCATGGGTTTTGGTGAAAATATCATGTCAGAAGCACCTTTTAGAAATATATTTACCTAGAAAAATGGTGATGTGTTCAATACTTATTTTATCCTGCTGTATATATACACTGCTCCAAAAAAATAAAGGAACACTTTTTAATCAGAGTATAGCATCAAGTCAGTGAAACTCCTGAGATATTGATCTGGTCAGTTAAGTAGCAGAGGGGGTTGTTATTCAGTTTCAGCTGCTTTGGTGTTAATGAAATTAACAGGTGCACTAAATGGGCAACAATAAGACGACCTCTAAAACAGGAATGATTTTACAGGTGGAGGCCACTGAAATTTTTTTCCTACGCATCTTTTCTGACTGGTTTTTACTAGTTTTGCATTTGGCTAGGGTCAGTGTCACTACTGGTAGAATGAGGCGATACCTGGACCTTATGGAAGTTGCACAGGCAGTCCAAATCCCCCAGGATGGCACATCAATATGTGCCATTGCCAGAAGGATTGCTGTGTCTCCCAGCACAGTCTTAAGAGCATGGAGGAGATTCCAGGAGACACACAGTTACTCTAGGAGAGCTGGACAAGGCCATAGAAGGTCCTTAACTGCTTCAGCCCCGGAAGATTTTACCCCCTTCCTGACCAGAGCACTTTCTGTGTTTCGGCACTGCGTATTCTTCTACATATTTTTGGTAAAAAAATTTGCAATAAGTGTATATTGACTGGTTTGCACAAAAGCTATAGTGTCTACAAAATAGGGGATAGTTTTATGGCATTTTTTAGATTCATTTTTTTTTACTAGTAATGGCGGCGATCTGCAATTTTTATCAGGACTGCAACATTATGGTGGACACATCGGACAATTTTGACACATTTTTGGGACCATTGGCATTTATACAGCGATCAGTGCTATAAAAATGCATTGATTACTGTAAAAATGTCACTGGCAGGGAAGGGGTTAACATTAGGGGCGATCAAGGGGTTAATTGTGTTCCCTAGTGTGTGTTCTAACTGAAGGGGGGAGGGGACTGTGTAGGGGAGATGACAGATCGCTGTTCATACTCTGTATGAACAGACGATCTGTCTCTTCTCCCCTCAGAGAACCGGAAACTGTGTGTTTACACTCACAGATCCCGGTTCTCCATATGTCAGAAG
The DNA here is from genome assembly GCF_042186555.1 of Aquarana catesbeiana. NCBI lineage: Eukaryota > Metazoa > Chordata > Amphibia > Anura > Ranidae > Aquarana > Aquarana catesbeiana. The sequence continues at coordinate 257,550,519 of NC_133327.1, read as the reverse complement.
CGATCGTGGGAGCCCGACGGTGATCATGACCGCCGGGCGAGTGGCCACAGGGTGCAGCGATGTGACATAACATTGTTTCGCCCAGCCGTGCCATTCTGCCGCAGTACAACTGCGGCGGCAAGTAGTTAACCCATCAGCAGGACCTTTGTGCAAAGAAGAACAGCATGAGCAGTGCCAGAGCCCTACAAAATGACTTCCTGCAGGCCACTGGTGTGAATGACTCTGACCAAACAATCAGAAACAGACTTCACGAGGGTGGCCTGAGGGACCGACCTCCTCTAGTGAGCCCTGTGCTCACTGCCCGCCACCGTGGAGCTCGATTGGCATTTGCCATTGAACACCATAATTGGCAGGTCTGCCACTGGGGCCCTGTGCTTTTCACAGATGAGAGCAGGTTCACCCTGAGCCCATGTGACAGATGTGAAAGAGTCTGGAGAAACCATGGAAAATGTTATGCTGCCTGTACTATTGTTCAGCATGACCAGTTTGGTGGTGGGTCAGTGATGGTCTGAGGAGGCATATCCATGGAGGGATGCACAGACCTCTACAGGCTAGACAATGACACCCTGATGCCCATTAGGTATCTGGATGAAATCCTTGGACCCATTGTAAGACCCTATGCTGGTGAAGTGGGTCCTGGGTTTCCGCCTGGTGCACGACAATGCCCGCCCTCATGTGACAAGAGTATGCAGTCAGTTCCTGGAGGATGAAGGAATTCATGCCATTGAATGGCCCCCATGCTAAATTCAATAGAGCACCTCTGGGACATTATGTTTTGGTCTGTCCGACGCTGCCAGGTTGCACCTCAGTTTGTTCAGGAGCTCAGTGATACCCTGGTCCAGATCTGGGAGGAAATACACCAGGACACCATCCGTTGTCTCCTTAGGAGCATGCCCTAAAGTTGTCAGGCATGCATATAAGCACGTGGGGGCCATACAAACTACTGAGTACCATTCTGAGTTGCTGCAATGAAATTTCAGCAAAATGGACAAGCCTGCTGCATCATTTTTTCACTTTGAATTCAGCCCTCTGTAGGATGATAATTTTCATTTCCATCAAATGATGTGGCATCCTTTCGTTCCTAACACATTACCCAGGTCCATATCATTATAGATATCCAGCAAAGTGTTCCTTTAATTTTTTTGAGCAGTGTGTGTGTGTGTGTATGTATGTATGTATGTACGTATGTGTGTGTGTATATATATATATATATATATATATATATATACAGGGCTTTTTTTCAGGGGGAACTTGGTGGAACTCAGTTCCACCACCTCTGGCTCAGACCCTTTGGTGCCTGCTCACCACAATCACTTGTAAACACAGAAGTCTGGTTTCTATGTTTACAAGTGACAGCTCTGCACTCTGTGTGTAACCCCCATGAACTCTGCACTGTATGTAATGCAATCCTGATATGTAATGCCCCTTTAAGACCCTCCTACTGTTTGTGAATAATGACCATACCCACTATTTGATGTGATTTGGAGGCTGGCTGGGGGGGGGGGGGGGTTTAGGGGGTTGTGGTTGAGTTCCAGCACCTATTGTTTAAGAAAAAAAGCCATATATATATATATATATATATATATATATATATATATATATATATATATATACACACACACAAGGTCAATATGGTGGCCTGGATTTATGAGAGGAGTCCGGGGGGGTATTTAAACAACACACTCACCTGTATCTCTTGTCGGCTCCGGTACACGATACGTCGCATCACCAGGCCAGCTCATCTCAACTCATTTTGTGGTTTGTGAGTCCATGCATTTAGATTTCAGTGTGTTGCGGCTTCTCCATTCGTGGTCTTCATTGGCCATTCTCGCTCGCTTTTGCAGGTAGGATTTGAACCTTTCATATCATACGCAATGCTGCGATTCATTTCCTATCCCGCATCCCTTTCGTAGTTAGCTGCCTCTGAGTCGTTATCGGTCATGTTCCGACATCATTCATCACAGGCATAGTAGATTCATTGGTTCCCTTTGCCTTGTTTGTCACCCCTTTTACAAACATACGATTCATTCGTAGATCGGTCGTTGTCTGACATCACTCGCCACAGGCTTCGCTGATTGTAGGATTCACAGTCTATGGGGTTGCAGCCTCTTCCCTTGGAGCTGAGCATGTATTGATTGCATGGGTCATGTGACTGATTGAGGTGGTAATTAGACTCACTTGGTGCCTTGTCTACATTTTGATTAAGCCTCGGGTGCTGGGTGGTTGTATGTGTTAAGTTTTGGAGGGGGGGTGGCACCCTAACAATCTACGACAGCCCAATTCGAATCCCAGTCACATCGGCATGCCATGTACGAAATTGTTCGTAGTTTAATTGAAAACCTCCAAGTCGTTGTCAGTCGTTATCTGACATTGCGCGGCTCCGACATCATTAACTTGTAGTCTGTCGCCACCATACAATATTCGTTACTCCCACAAGCCACACACAGGTCCCCTGCAAAACCACCACATCGCAACACCGCATTAGGCCAGTCACAGGCCTCAAAATTGCCCTTAGGCCAATATATGCAACCCACAGCCCGATTCGTATCCAGTCACACTGGTGGCACAACAATTACTATCCTCAGCACTAGGGATGAGCTTCAAGTTTGAATCGAACGTGAGTTCGACTCGAACATCGGTTGTTCGATCGTTCGAAGAAGATTGAACATTATGGGCCGTTCGCACCAAATTCAAGCAGCACGTCACGGCCCATAATGCACTGCATTATTGCAGTGGTTTGCTGGCTGATGATTTGCCAAGCATGCACTATGACCCGCATGCTTTGGCCAATCACAGCGCCGTAAGCAAACAGAGCCATAATTGGCCAAAGGCAGGGTGCTAGATCTCACTGCAGTTTAGCTAGATCTCACTGCAGACCGTTCCTGCTGTACGATTTGTAATCTACTTCAGGCAGGCAGTTGATCCAGTTTAGCTAGATCTCACTGCAGACCATTCCTGTTGTTCTGTTCCTAATATACTACAGGCAGGCAGTTCATTCAGTTAGATGCAGTATATTCAGTACTGTATCCTGTGCAGCTAGATCTCGCTGCAGACTGTTCCTGTTGTTCTGTTCCTAATATACTACAGGCAGGCAGTTAATTCAGTTAGCTGCAGTATATTCAGTACTGTATCCTGTGCAGCTAGATCTCGCTGCAGACCGTTCCTGTTGTTCTGTTCCTAATATACTACAGGCAGGCAGTTGAGTCAGTTAGCTGCAGTATATTTAGTACTGTATTCTGTGCAGCTAGGTCTCACTGCAGACCGTTCCTGTTGTTCTCTTCCTAATATACTACTGGCAGGCAGTTGATTCAGTTAGCTGCAGTATATTCAGAATCAGTATATATATATATACATCCCAGCTTTGTGCAGCTACATCTCACTGCAGGCCATTCCTGGTGTACCTATTCAAATACATTGCAAATAAATCAAATACGGTATGTCTGAAAGGCCAACAAGGAGAGGCAGATGCTCACAGGCCACTAAAAGAGGGCAAGCAGGCTTTGTGTCTGCAGCCAACATTGCTGGTCGTGGACATGGTGCATCCTCAGCACCATGTCCAGAGGGGGTGCCCAAGAAGGACAACAAACTGGCAGTCATGTTCCCCCAGCTGCAACATACTGCCAGGTTTGCTCCAGTGACGAGGAGGGAGGGGATGATGAGGTCACTGACTCTACGTGGGTGCCTGATAGGAGAAGGGAGGAGGAGGAGGAGGAGGCACAAATCCAACGAGGCAGGATGCCCTCCAGGGGCCAGCTTAAGGGCAGCCAACCGACTGCATCACACCGCAGAGCTCCTCATGTGCAGGGTGCTGCTAACTCTGCGCATTTTTCCAAAAGTTCTTTGGTGTGGGCCTTCTTTGAGATGTGTGCAGCAGATCGCAACATATGTCTTAAGCATATCAAGCGTGGCCAAAACAGCAGCCGCTTGGGCACCACATGCTTGACCAGACATATGTCGAACTCTCATGCAGTCCGTTGGCAAGCGTACTTGAAAGACCCACACCAAAGAACAAGGTGGACCTCTCCTTGCTCCTCATCCTGGGATCTCCAACCCCACTATGCCTTCAGTTCTCCCAGAAACCTGCACTGAGAGAAATGAAGGTGTAGAATTAGGTGTGTACGTGCAGGCAATCTGCTATCGCTACACCAACGTCCGATTGTATCAGGCAAATTTCCCTACCCCAGTTGGTAAACCGGCAAAATAAATTCAGTCCCAGCCATCCACATGCCCAGCGGCTGAATGCTAGCTTGGCTAAATTGCTAGCACTCCAACTGCTGCCTTTTCAGCCGGCAGACTCTGCCCCTTTCGTGAATTTGTGGAATGTGCTGTACCTCAGTGGCAGGTTCCCAAACGCCACTTTTTTTCACGGAAGGCGATTCTGGCTCTCTACCGGCATTTGATAGGCAATGTCTTGGCCTCGCTGGGCAGTCAGCGGTAAGGTGCATATTACCGCTGACTCATGGTCCAGCAGGCATGGACAGGGACGTTACCTATCTTTCATGGCGCACTGGGTGACCCTGCTGGCAGCTGGGAAGGATGCAGGACAGGGTGCAGTATTGTAGGAGCTTGTTCCACCACCATGCCTCCAAAATGCTACTAGTGGTGATTCTGACACACCTCTCTCCTCCACCCCCTCCTCTTCTTCTTCCTCCAAGGCCTCTTCCTCTATAGATTTGTCCTCGGAACCAGCGGTGCTCCATAGGCGTTCAAGGGGCTACACAAGCACTCAGACAAAAAGATGCCAAGCGGTGCTTGAGCTGGTGTGCTTAGGGGACAGGAGCCACACTGGGGCAGAGATTCTGTCAGCTCTGAAGGAGCAGGCTCAGAGGTGGTTGATGCTATGCCAGATTCAGGCAGGAATGGTGGTTTGCGACAATGGCATCAACCTCCTCTCCGCTCTCCGTCAGGGACAACTGACCCATGTGCCCAGTTTGGCTCACGTCCTTAATTTGGTGGTGCAGCAGTTCTTGTGCAGGTACCCGGGCTTACAGGATCTTCTGAGGCAGTCCAGGAAAGTCTGTGTACATTTCCGCCGGTCATATAATGCCAGTGCTCGGCTGGCTGACTTCCAAAAGGAATACAACCTGCCCAAGAACCGCCTAATCTGTGACATGCCCAACAGATGGAACTCAACGCTGGCCATGCTGCAGCGGCTGCACATGCAGCAGAGAGCCATCAATGAGTACCTGTACGATTATGGCACCAGGACAGGGTCAGGGGAGCTTGGCTTTTTTTCGCAAGCCAGTGGCTCATGATCAAGGATGCATGCACTGTCCTGTCACCATTTGAGGAGGCCATGAGGATGGTGAGCAGTGACAGTGCATGCATCAGTGATATTGTCCCTCTTGTCTACCTGTTGGAGCACACGCTGCGTGGAATAATGGACAGGTGCAGGAATACCTAGGGGCAAGATCAGACTTGGAGACCTTTCCAACTGAAAATCCTCTGGATTACTGGGTCTTGAGGATGGATCACTGGCTAGAGCTTGCACAGTATGCAATTGAGCTACTGGCCTGTCCTGCATCCAGCATTCTTTCGGAATGAACATTCAGTGCTGCTGGAGGTTTTGTAACCGATCACAGAGTGCGCCTGTCCACTGACTTGGTTGATCGGCTCACCTTCATAAAAATGAATCAGTCTTGGATCACCAGCTGCCAAGCACCTGATGCTGATGTAACCGAATAATTTTTTTATGAATGTGGGATACCTTCAAGACTGCCTATGCTGATGCTGAGTGACTATCCTGTTATGCTGAGTGACTATCCTATTCCTCCTCAATGTTCATGTTAATAGCTTGTAAGAACATTTTTGGTTCTGGGCACTACCACCAGTGGCTAAGGCCCAATTTTTCTGCCCCTGTTTAACAGGGGCGTGTAAATACAATTTTTGCTGTAATATTTTTCAACAGGGCTTGTTCCTGCGCTCAACTAGAGTATCTGTGAGGGGTTGCAGTGTTGTGGCACAAGTACCAGTGCCTAAAACCCAATTTTTCTGCCTCTGTTCAACAGGGGCATGTAATTACAATTTTTGCTGTAATATTTTGCAGCAGGGCTTGTTACTGCGCTCAACTGAGAATCTGCGAGGGGTTGCAGTGTTGTGGCACCAGCACCAGTGCCTAAAGCCCAAATTTTCTGCCCCTGTTCAACAGGGGCGTGTAATTACAATTTTTGCTGTAATATTTTGCAGCAGGGCTTGCTCCTGCGTTCAACTAGAGTATCTGTGAGGGGTTGCAGTGTTGTGGCACAAGCACCAGTGCCTAAAACCAAATTTTTCTGCCTCTGTTCAACAGAGGCATGTAATTACAATTTTTGCTGTAATATTTTGCAGCACGGCTTGTTCCTGCGCTCAACTAGAGTATCTGTGAGGGGTTGCAGTGTTTTGGCACCAGCACCAGTGCCTAAAGCCCAATTTTTCTGAACCTGTTCTACAAGGGTGTGTGATTACAATTTGTGCTGTAATATTTTGCAGCAGGGCTTGTTCCTGCGTCAACTAGAGTATCTGTGAGGGGTTGCAGTGTTGTGGCACCACTGCCTAAAGCTAAATTTTTCTGCCCCTGTTCAACAATTACAAATTTTCATCTAATATCTAGCAGGGCCCGTTCCTGCGCCCACCAAGAGTAACTGTGAGGGCTTACAGTGTTGTGGTAACACCACCACACCACCACCAAAGGCCCAATTTTTCTGACCCTGTTCAACAGGGGCATGTAATTACAATTCTTGAAATAATTTTTCACAACAAGGCCCGTTCCAGCGCCCACCAAGAGTAACTGTGAGGGCTTACAGTGTTCTGGTACCACCAACACCTAAGGTCCAAATTTCTGCAGGGTATATAGGGCAGGCCCCTACTTTCAAACATACGACTTACAAACGACTCCTACTTACAAACGGAGGGAGACAACAGGAAGTGAGAGGAAATCTACCCCTATGAAGGGAAATTCTCTCCTGTAAGAGTTAATATGGGAAAAAGGTGTTTCCTCCACTGATGTTTTGTCACCAATCCTTGTTTCCCTAAAAAACCCAAATTTTCTAAATCCAATTGTCATTGGGACAGAAAGTGAGGGGCACAGACAGCAAAACAAATGTTACAGGGATGATGATAACCCTTCCCTATGTTTTCCAAAAAGCTTAAAAATAGATTTTAGATTATAGCACAGTTTTTTCTCCTTTTTTTCTCAGAGTATATAGGGCCTGGGGTCCCCACGCCTTTTCTTTTTTTAATTTGGGTGTGGGGTTCCCCTTAATATCCATACAAGACCCAAAGGGCCTGATAATGGTCTGGGGGGTTACCCATGCTGTTTCTCATAATTTTCATCCATATTGCCAGGACCCGACATTACATTACAGCCGCAAGCAGTTTTAAATGACTTTTATTCCTTTAGAAATGTCATTTTGTGCAGGGACTGTTGTAAACACGGGTAACAGACGCCAATTACAGATAGATAGACACCCCCCCGGTAAGATATTTAAAGGAATATTTCACTTTTTTTTTTTTCACTTTAAGCAAATTTAAAATCACTGCTCCCGAAAAAACGGCCATTTTAAAAACGTTTTTTGCATTAATACATGTCCCCCGGGGCAGGACCCGGGTCCCCAAACCCTTTTTAGGACAATAACTTGCATATTAGCCTTTAAAATTAGCACTTTTGATTTCTCACGGTTGAGTCCCATAGACTTTAACGGTGTTCGAAAGTTTGCGCAAACTTTCGGTCTGTTGGCATGTTCTGCATGCGAACTGACCCGGGGGGTGTTCGGCTCAACCCTACTCAGCACCACACGTCACAATTTCATCTATCACGCAGCTTACTACAGTTTGGTCTCTATCGTGAAGCATCTGCCATAAGCTACTAGTCGTTACTCAGACCAATCCAAATCGTACGCTCCTATGTGCTCATAACTCAACCGATACTCAGCTTTGTATACTCTGACAGGTCATTTACACACTCTACATCCCGATTTGAATCTAGTTGCTTCTGCGGCACAACGATTTGAATCAGGGCATTCATACACCCTACAGCCCGATTCGAGTCTAGTCGCGCCGGTGATATGATTCAAATCCTCTGCATGATACAAGTCGATTCCATCTATCACACACACCACAAGTTTCCTGCAGCTCGGTCTCTCTCGTGAGGCACCTGCCACAAGCAACCTATTGTCATTATCATTCATGCGCACGTTTTTCACTTATTCACAAACGCAAATGATACTCCTACTACATAACTCTGACTTACGTCGACACAATTCGTTCATTTATATAAACATACGATCACAACCCATGATTGCACATGACCATGGCTCATCCCTACATGCTCCAATTTTTTGCCTCTCTGATGAGGCTAGTTTCTTGCAATCGTTGCAAGCACATCTCAGGTGACACAAAATCTGGCCACTCATTGTCTCCAGTGGCATATCGGCCTCTTACCGTTTCTGTCTGTTGTTTCTCCATTTGGTCAGTCGAGTTCAGGTCGTTCCATCCTGTACCAGGTTGGACGTTCTTTTCTCAGGTAGAAAAAAAACCCCAAAACTTTCATTTTAAAAAATAAATATATAAATAAACGAAAATAGAAACAAAAAAACTTTCATAAAAAAAAAAACACACAGAACAAGCATAGGGTCTACATCTTCACCCAGGGGGGTCAGTCACATGTTAAGGGATGGGTCAGGATTCATTCCATGCCAGGTTAAAACCTGGATTTTTATGTCACCTTTCCTACAGGTTCTAGGTCGACTAGCTTTCTCTGCCCCAACCAGGACTTTGCAACTAGGGCGTTGAGTCAGGTGTGCAGTACACGGGTTCCACCCTCACATCATCCTACAGCACCCGTTCACATCACATACACATTTTGAGCTGCTCATCGGCATTAGTTACTGTCGCACGTTTCTTTGCATTACTCTCTGTTTTCAAAGGGCGACTCTTCACTTACGCAGACAAGGTCACTAAACGTTGAGCTTGCTGGCAGTGCAAGCGTTAGTAGGTCAAGCATACGTCACAAACTACAGAACACAACATTCTTACTTAGGTCGTACCAGACTTCAGCTTCTCGCCCCATTACGTACTAGGGCTCTGGTCCACAGGTTTGTGCTTGGCACAGATGGGCACCAGAGCTGTTGGTGTTACCTTATGTGGCCTGGTACGGTTCAGGGGGGGGCACACTCTCGTCCCGCCCTCTTTTCCTGCAGCCTGCCAGTTTGCGTGCTCGGATAAGGGTCTGGTATGGATTTTGGGGGGGGCCCTACGCCATTTTTTAAAAAATTTGGCGCAGGGTTACCCTTAATTTCCATATCAGACCTGAAGGGCCTGATATGGATTTTAGGGGGACCCCCATGCAATTTTTTTTTAAATTTTGGTTCGGGGTTACCCTTAATATTCATGCCAGACCCAGAGGGCCTGGTAATGGACTGGGGGGGACCCCATGCTGTTTTTCTCAATATTGCCAAGACCCGACAATTCATTACAGCCAGGATCAGTTTTAAATGACAATCTTTCCTTTACAAATGTCATTTTCCTGTGGTACTGCTTTAAACACGGGAAAAATGCGCCACTTTGCAGGCTTACTATAGACACCCTCCCAGGCACGATATTTAAAGGAATATTTCATTTTTATTGTTTCACTTTAAGCATTAAAAAAATCACTGCTCCCGTAAAAATCGGCCGCTTTTAAAATAATAATTTTTGCATTGATACATGTCCCCTGGGGCAGGACCCAGGTCCCCAAACACTTTTTATGACAAAAACTTGCATATAAGCCTTTAAAATGAGCACTTTTGATTATTCATGTTCGTGTCCCATAGACTTTAATGGGGTTTGTGTATTCTGCCAAATTTTTTGCCTGTTCGCATGTTCTGCTGCGGACCGAACCGCAGGGTGTTCGGCTCATCCCTAATGCTCAATAGGGTTTAGGTCTGGAGACCTACTTGGCCAGTCCATCACCTTTACCCTCAGCTTCTTTAGCAAGGCAGTGTTCCTCTTGGAGGTGTGTTTGGGGTCGTTATCATGTTGGGATACTGCCGTGCGGCCCAGTCTCCGAATGGAGAGGTTTATGCTCTCTTCAGTATGTCACAGTACATGTTGAGATTCATGGTTCCCTTAATGAACTGTAGCTCCCCAGTGCCGGCAGCACTCATGCAGCCCAAGACCATGACACTCTCACCACCATGCTTGACTGTAGGCAAGACACACTTGTCTTTGTACTCCTCACCTGGTTCCCGCCACACACACTTGACACCATCTGAACCAAATAAGTTTATCTTGGTCTCATCAGACCACAGGACATGGTTCCAGTAATCTATGTCCTTAGTCTGCTTGTTTTAAGCAAACTGTTTACGGGCTTTCTTGTGCATCATCTTTAGAAGGGGCTTCCTTCTGGGACGACAGCCATGCAGACCAATTTGATGCAGTGTGTAGCGTATGGTCTGAGCACTGACAGGCTGACCCCCACCACTTCAACCTCTGCAGAAATGCTGGCAGCACTCATATGTCTATTTACCAAAGATAAGCTCTGGATATGACGCTGAGCTAGTGCACTTAACTTCGTTGGTCGACCATGGCGAGGCCTGTTCTGGGTGGAACCTGTCCTGTTAAACCACTGTATGATCTTCACCACCATGCTGCAGCTCAGTTTCAGGGTCTTGACAATCTTCTTATAGCCTAGACCAGTGATGGCAAACCTTGGCACCCCAGATGTTTTGGAACTACATTTTCCATAATGCTCTGGAAATCTGCAGTGTAGTGGAGCATCATGGGAAATGTAGTTCCAAAACATCTGGGGTGGCAAGGTTTGCCATCATTGGCCTAGGCCATCTTTATGTAGAGCAACAATTTTTTTTTTCAGAGTTCTCTGCCATGAGGTGCCGTGTTGAACTTCTAGTGACCAGTATAAGAGAATGAGAGTTGTACCACCAAATTTAACACACCTGCATCCCCATTCACACCTGAGACCTTGCAACACTAATGCGTCACATGACACCAGGGTTTAAAAATGGCTAATTCGCCCAATTTGGACATTTTCACTTAGTGGTGTACTCACTTTTGTTGCCAGCGGTTTAGACTTTAATGGCTGTGTGTTGAGTTATTTTGAGGGGACAGCAAATTTACACTGTTATACAAGCTGTACACTCACTACTTTATATTGTAGCAAAGTGTCATTTCTTCAGTGTTGTCACATAAAAAGATATAACTAAATAAATACAAAAATGCGAGGGGTGTTTTCACTTTTGTGAGATACTGTATGTATATATATATTTATATATATATATATATATATATATATATATATATATATATGGCTTTTGTTCAGGGGGAACTTGGTGGAACTCAGTTCCACCACCTCTGGCTCAGACCCTTTGGTGCCTGCTCACCACAATCACTTGTAAACACAGAAGTCTGGTTTCTATGTTTACAAGTGACAGCTCTGCACTCTGTGTGTAACCCCCATGAACTCTCCACTCTGTATGTAATGCAATCCTGATATTTAATGCCCCTTTAAGACCCTTCTACTGTTTGTGAAATATGACCACACCCACTATTTGATGTGATTTGGTGTGTGTGTGTGGGGGGAAGGGTTTTGGGGGGTCGTGGTTGAGTTCCTGCACCTATTGTTTGAGAAAAAAAGCCATATATATATATATATATATATATATATATATATATATACATACACACTATATTACCAAAAGTATTAGGATGCCCGCCTTTACACGCACATAAACTTTAATGGCATCCCAGTCTTAGTTCATAGGGTTCAATATTGAGTTGACCCACCGTTTTCAGCTATAACAGCTTTTGCTCTTCTAGGAAGGCTGTCCACAAGGTTAGAGTGTGTCTATGGGAATGTTTGGCCAGAAGTGAAATTGTGAGGTCAGGCACTGATGTGGACAAGAAGGCCTGGCTCGCAATCTCCGCTAAAACATATCTAAATCCAAGAACAAAAAGTTAATATAGTGTAACTTACCAGTACTCAAATATGGTGACTGAATTAGTTTCAATTTGTCAACTTGTTTTGTTTTTTTCAGGCTTTTATCACTCAAAGAGGAACTTGACCCCTGCACCTCTCCCACAGGGGTTATTTTTCTTTTCACCCCCTCTCTCATGTTTTGCTGGGATATCCCCAATTCACACACTCGCCTGCCTAGCAAATCCAGCATTGTTCCACTTTGATCTGCTGCTCAGCTGTTGCATGATGGGTCCCGTAGTGTCATCTTCTTTCCTGCCATCTTTGGGAGCTGGCTGTCTCCGCTGGGTTCAGATTGCTTGTAGACTTGGAAAGGTAAGTAGAGAGAAGCTCTCGGTGTCCAATATTATGCAAGTTGGAAGGTGAGTTTATTGAAAATGTAAACTATTACATGAGGTTAAGATTGCTGGCCCCCTGATGATGTGCCACTGGGTCCACAGAGTGGACCTCTTTCAACCACAGAGTGTAGGGTGAAACCTCCAGTGATATCTGACATAGAAATCCCTGGAGGTTGCTGGAGCCCAGCTAATGTAATTCTTGCCTAAGCAAGAATAGAGACGGGTGGGCAAGACTAACAATACACAGAAAATGACAAAAGAAAAAAAACAAAACAAAAAAAGGTTGCTATTTGGGCTCAATGGCTGGTGTTCTGTTGTACTGATGGGCCTGAAGTTATTTTTAAATGGATGTCATTTTCCTACATGCCTTGTCTCCTTCAATACAACACATTTTGCACCTTCTAAACATTTGAAACGCATCAACGTTATTTATTAAATATTCTCTAAAGTAATGCAGTCATTTCATAACTGTGATTTTTTAAAAACAATCCTAACATCTCATATGTCCTTATTAGATAAAAACTTATTAAAGCAGTATTAAGCCCAAAACCAAAGATGTAGTATATTGCAGCTTTCCCATCCAATTAGATGTGGTGGCTGCATCAGTTTTCTTTATTTTAGGCATTTTTCCCTTTCTTTTCCCCTGGTTATCTGGCCGGTAACACCTTCTGTATTAGAGTGCCCCCACTCTGGATAAAGGGGCACAGCAGACAACAGCATTTTCAGTCTGGGGGGAGGGGAGTGTTGAATATACTAGCAGATTTGAATACATTGACAAATTGAAGCCAAACTCTAGCTCACACTTTATAAACAGTTACAGTAAGCAGTATGTTTTTCTTTTTGGATAAAGGTTTTACATGAATAAATAAAAGCTGATCATTGTAAGCACCCCTGTCAGTGTTAAATGTTTTTTCCCATCCCTGTAAACTGATACATCCAGAAGGGAGCTTGTTTTATTTTTTTTTTAAACAAAATGCTTACTTTCTGGATCACCAGGTGAAAATAAAGGAAAGAAATCCTAAAAAGAAAACGAATGCACCGCATTTAAAGTAGATGTAAACCCAATGTCATCCTTTCTAAACTACTGCCATAGAGGTTATCTATTAGGATATACATGCCTCCTGCATGTATCCTTACCTGTCAAATGTCTCCCCTCTGTCTGTTATGAGACCCGAAAAACTGCATATTCTGTGGGTGGGTCTGTTGTCTGGAGCTCAGTGGGTGGAGTCGTGATGTCAGTAGACTCCCCGCCCACCTCTACACTCCTCTTGTCAATATGCATTTTCTCCTGTGTATTTCTTAGGCTGGATTCACATCTATGCATTATTAGTGCTTTCTGCATTTTGCAGATTTGCACTACAGAACATATTCCATAGGAAACCATATTAAATGGACTGTAGTGCAAATCTGAAAAATGCAAAAAGCACTAAAACTGCATAGGTGTGAATCCAGCCTGACACTGAACTTCTGCTATGATCTCTAACATCCAGTGAAAATACAGGAAAGTAACCACATGACTTCAGCATGCCAAATCATGCTGAGGTGTGGAACAGCCAATCCTTGCAGAGCTGCTGAAAAAAGGAGTGGGGGAGGGAATTAAAAAATAATGCATGTCTTAGGCTAGTGCACGAGATGTGTAAATCACCTGTCAAGGTAGAGGATTTGACAAAGTTTTTCTCTGTTTGTCAAGTTTTATCTCACTGAACAATAAAACAATAAAAGAGGATTGCTCAGAGCTGGATTAACTCTTTGTGGCAAGACTGGGCTCAAATGATAGGAAATCGTATACTCTACATTAGGACATAAAAAAAAAAAGAAAAAAGTTTGGGGTTTACATCCACTTTAAGAATTGGTAAACTGCAATATAATAAATGTTTGCTTTTGGGTTTAATACCAATTTAAAGTGGTTCTAAAGGCTCAAGGTTTTTTTAATCTTCATGCATATACTTATACTTACCTGAGCCCCATCGCGATCCAGCGATGTGCACGAGAGCCTCTGTCATTGGCTCCCACTGCTATCAATCACAGCCAGTGAGCAGATGAGGAGGGGGGGGGGCAGGGTTGAGCTGTGGCTCTGTGTGTGTGTGAATGAACACTAGAGCAGCGCCTCGAGAGCGAGCCTGCTTGTGTGCCCCCATTGCAAGCTGCTTGCTCTGGGAGCAGTGAGTAGCCAGGAGTGCTGGCAGGGGACCCAAAAAGAGGATTGGGGCTGCTCTGTGAAAGACCATTGCACAAAGCAGGTAAGTATAACATATATATATATATATATATATATATATATATATATATATATATATATATATATATAATATATTTTTTTAATTGCTTTTAATATCACTTTAAGGATCTGTCATTCAGAATGAATGGAATCGGTGTTTGGTGTTGAATGGGTGATTGCATAAAATTCACAAATTATTGGCTGATCAGCAGTATAATAAATACAAACAAGGACAAGCAAACTCATATACAGTAGAAAAAAAAGACGCATTACCTTCAGTGCATGATTGAAGGTTGTGTCCAAGAGTTCTGAAATCAATTACTGATTCTATAATTAATTTTGAAATGGATCTCCTTTGTGCGCACCCCATATTGTCTTGCAGTCTACCCATATTGTCATCCAAAGTATTTTAGCTGGCGGCTGCTCAAAACTTCAAGTTTATAGGATTCACAATTCACAGATGTTCAGGACTATCAAGCTGTCTGTGGGTGGAGAATGTCAAGTTTTAAATAGCATTCTGACCACTCTGGCACATGGACAGCGGAGTGAAGGAATTTCCACATGGCGCACTGTACACGACATAAATGATTTGCAGTACTCTAACATGTTTCATGACTATGGCATGTGCTGATGTTGTCATCATGCAGGTACACGGTAGGTGTCAAGCCCCTGGGTCAGCGCCTTATTATAGGGAGGTAACAGTTCAATTGCATAGATACACTGATCCCATTTTTTTCTTCTAGGAATCTATTTTAAATTAGAACCTGATTCATATTTCCTTTCATTCTCCAAAACCACAAAACCCAGATCGGCTTACAGCATGCTGTTTGGGTGGGAGTTTGTGTAGGAACCGAGTTAGAGAAGGCACACAGTACATAATCACTGTAGCTTATTGCCTCTCAGTAGATGTACAACTACTAATTCAGAAACATGCCAAGTGTCAGGAGTTCAGAACCGACCTGCCATCCAACACATGTAAGTGTCATTTTTGCATTTCAGAACATTTTTCTTTTAATTTATGCCATTGATAAAATACTTTTTTTTTTTTATTACAGATAAATCAATACTTGAAGAGCCATTAAGAATATATTATTTCTTCAGAATAAAAAAAAAAAAAAGAACTAAAAAAGATCACTGCAGTATATAGTACGCATCATTGTTGGGGAGACACGCAAAATTTCTTTAATGTGAAGGAATTTCCCTGCATTTTACTTCCTGCACTGAGACTGTGACCACAGCAAACGGTTGATGGGTATTAAAGGACACAGAAAAATTCCCCTGTTGAACGTATTAGCATACTAGTGACTTCTAAATCAGATAGGGCTGCAGCTAGAATTCATAGTCTCAGCAGTGCAGGAAGACCAGTCATATAGTACAAACTAATTAAAGGATTGAACTCCTGAAGTTAAGCC
The DNA here is from genome assembly GCF_042186555.1 of Aquarana catesbeiana. Classification (NCBI taxonomy): domain Eukaryota; kingdom Metazoa; phylum Chordata; class Amphibia; order Anura; family Ranidae; genus Aquarana; species Aquarana catesbeiana. The sequence goes on along the minus strand of NC_133327.1, from coordinate 257,534,604 downwards.
TCCAAGTCATCCATCAATTGACCAATGAATGAGCAGTTTACATAGTTCCTCCACAACAATCTCCTTAGCTTTGAAAGTGATGTGTGTGCCAAGACTGGTTCAGACACCAAGCAAAACAAATAAATACATGAGGCTGTCCAGTTGGTGAGAATAAATTCCTCTGTCACTAGAAGGATTTCATTGGCTGATGCAGTGACAAGGTCCGCCTATTGACAAATGTCAAAAACTTTTATCACTCCTAGCAGATGCCACTAAACCTAATATCTTCATGTACATCTCTACTAGATATTTATTTCTGTCTTTAAACCAAAAGAAGCAGGAGAAAATGAATTTTGAATCCTGTACAGCTTTGCCATACTACCCAGATCCACACATATCAAGGTGAGTGCCAACCTCATTTCTTCTTTTTTGGCATCTGTTACATGAGTTGGCAGTGTCGATTTTACAGTTTTGCTGTTGTGTGAACTTTAAGCATTTTTGGATATGAGTAACCTATACCATCATAGATTTCTCTATTCATTTATTTGTATTTATATTGCTGTTTCATAAAGCTGCACCTTTTTTGTTAAAGATCTGTAAAACGTATAAGAAATATATGGTGCATATAGTAAAAGTATTTTTTTTTGCTGACATTCAAAAGCAGGCCTTATCCCTGGGAAAAAAAGAAAGGAAGTCCCCTCCCACATCTGGGGCTGCCATGTAAAGTGATAATTAGATGCACTGCTTTCCAGAAACCATATCCTGGTCAAAGTCAATTTTCTATCACCTTCAAACTACTAGTGATATATGTCTGCAGTATAATGGGCAGGACCTTTTTTTTTTTTCATTTTTATTCTTTGGATTTTTTGGTAATTATGATATCCCTATTCAAAACTCACCTATTATGTGACCTATTATGTGAGCATTTATGTGCAGGTACCCATACCAGCTGCTCTTTGATCATCTTTGAAAAGTCAGTTTAGTCACAAAAACAAAATAAGAATCTTGATTTTTTTATGTGGACCACTGTTGCAATTGTTTTAGATAATTCGTGTCCTTTATTGCTTTTTGAAGAGCCATACAATTCTTTTGATTTTATATGGCATAGGAAGACTAAAGCCGCGTACACACGAGCGGAATGTCCAACAGAAAAAGTCAGACGGGAGCTTTTCATCGTCTATTCCAATCATGTGTATGCCTCGTCTGACTTTTTTTTTCGAAAATTCTGACAGACCTAGAAATAGAACATGTTCTAAATATTTCTGATTGAACCAATTCCTATCGGGAAAACCGCTCGTCTGTATGCTGTTCCGACGCAGCAAAAATGAAACATGCTCTGAAGCAAGTACAAGACGGAAGCTATTGGCTACTGGCTATTGAATTTCCTTCTTCTAGTCACGTCGTACGTGTTGTACGTCACCTCGTTCTGGACGGTCGTACTTTGGTCGGACTTTGGTTTGGTGTGTAGGCAAGACCGCTTGAATGGAATTGCGTCGGAGAAACCTTCGGAGTTTATTCCGACGGTAAAACCGGTCGTGTGTACAGGGCATAATATGTTGTTATTACTCAGAATCCCCTATGCAAGCAATGCGAAGTTCCTTTATACTTCCCAAGAAGCTCATCCAGGTGTATAAGTTTATAGAGGGAACTAAGTAATCTAGTATATCTGACCTCTTGGATTTAATACTTGTTAGTTGTAAAACGTAATTGTTGTTTTAAAATTGACGGTGTATTTTCAGTGACCTAAATAGTGCTTAGATCATGTTTAGTATTACAATATGTTATTGTGTGGCATTTTTTCCTGCATGATTCGTAAGGAAAAAGAAAAACCTTCCTGCATGAAGGGGCTTTTTTGTGACCAGCCGTGCCATTTTGATTGCCCCTGTATGCACTTACTAGTTAATGATTAAGCCGTATACTTTTTAAATGTTGCAAATAACACTTAACTACTTGACACTTTTGGTTAATAGGCTACAGAGCTATACATTTCCACTGAATTATCATAGGACTTCAAGTCCTTCATGCTCAATTTCTATAACTCAATTTTTCTTCATAACCTACTATCTGTTTACTGTGTTTTTTTTTCTGACAAGGAAACCTATCATTGAGTAAGCAAAAAGCCAATCACACCTCTCCCTGTAAAAATGCTAAATGTCTGGCTGTCTTGCTTATTTACTTTTGTCAATACCTTGAGTCAGTGGCCCTGAACAAGTATGCAAATAAGTACTTGCGACTTTTCCTGACTTTCACCATATGCATACTTATTCTAGGTTGGTGACTCAGAAATGATTGAACCCCTGAAGGTCACCATGTAAACCAGGTAATTAGCATTTTCAGAAGGAGTTCGGCAGTGGTAGCATCTGTATTTTACTCATGACAGGTTTATTTTAAAAGCTCTGCTTGTCACTTTGATAAACAGGGTTTCTATTCCCTCGAAATGTTGGTGTAACTTTTCTGCTGATATGGATTTCAGTAAACTTTCCATCTAGATCTAAATTTGGTGTGTTGACCATCTCCTATTATTATATATTTTTTTAAAGCCTTGTAAATTATATTCAATGTATGAAAGAAAGAAAAATTGACATTAGCATTTCCTGTATAAGTTTTTCAGCAGGCAAGTTTTCCAGTTAAAGCAAAGTGAACTCCTTTTTAATTGGGAAGTTATACTCATTTTTGGGGTCATCCATCTCAACCTTCCCTTAATAGCTTTTTTTTTTTTAGAGCAGTTAGAGGAGTACATTGAAGTTTAAGCTCAATGACTCTATTTTCAATGTGATATCACTCTTAAGTAGGTTTGAAACCCCTCATACCCAGTAAAGGAGTTTCCCACTCAAAGTCCCATCAATATGTCCGAGCTGAAAAATGCAGGTCATAAAACCCTATACTTTTCAAAGTGCGCTTTGGGTACAACAATCATTGTCCTAGGAAGATCCTATCATTGCACTCTACTGTATGTAAAGGACACTAAAACTGCTTTATGCAGGATATCGAAATATTATCATTGACTAAAGTGAAACAGAACAATACCCCCCACCCATTTACACACTGGGGTTGATTTACTAAAACTGGAGAGTGCAAAATCTGGTGCAGTTCTGCATTGTAGCCAATCAGCTTCTAACTTCAGCTTGTTCAAATAAACTTTGGCAATAAAACCTGGAAGATAAATGGTTTCTATGCAGAGCTGCACCAGATTTTGCACTCCCCTGTTTTAGTAAATAACCCCCATTGAGTGCACATATGGTTCACTGCCCATCATCAGTGCTTTCTGAATAAACCCTTATTTCTCTATGTGGAATGGCAAATCGAGTATGATTACTTTAGCCAACTATATTGGTAGACCTTTGGATGCTAAAAAGCTATTACTAAAAACTATCAATTATTAATATCAATTATAGGCAGACAGGGGAGGGATGATTTATTAAAAGAATTTGACTTTTTCAGTCTGGTGTATACTGTATATTTTTTTTTTCACACATCCAATGATGTTAAGGGACGATTTATATATTTTTCAGCTTGCCTTTATCACGATAAGTTTGTGATGCAACCACAGGTTTAAAATAGGCCTCAGTGTTTTTTTTAATTTTTTTTATCTTAATGCATTCAAAGCAATAACCACTTGACGACCAGCTCATGCAGATATACTGCAGCAGGTCGGCAGCGCTGCGCGAATTGCCGTACCTGTAGGGCGACTCACACAAGTGAGTGGCGTGCCACCGCCAAAGCGCTCTTGCTCCCGCTGCACGCTGCAGGAGCATTCCCGCAGGACAGGCGGACTCGATGTCTTGCGATTGCCTATTACAGAGGCAGAACAGGGATCTGCCAGTGTAAACGAGGCGGATCCCCATTCTGACAGAGGACATGTCGGAGATCTTCTGTTTCTAGTGATCGGGAACAGTGATCTCGGTCATGTCCCAGTAAGCCCATCCCCCCTACAGTTAGAACACACCTAGGGAACACATCTAACCCCTTGATCGCTCCCTAGTGTTAATCCCTTCCCTGCCAGTGTCATTTTTACATTCATCAGTGCATTTTTATAGCACTGATCAATGTAATAATGTCACTGGTCCTCAAAAAGTGTCATTTGGGGTCAGATTTGTCTGCCGCAATGTCGCAGGCCCGTTAAAGATCGCAGATCGCCGCCATTATCAGCAAAAACAATAAAAAATAAATAAAAGTCCCTAAATCTATCCAATAGTTTGTAGCCGCGATATTTTTTTTTTTTTTTACATCAAGAGAAGTTTATTTAGAAATTGTATTGTCAGTACAAATCAGACGTATCAACATATAAACTTGCAGCCAAACAAAAATAGCGATAAATCGACCTGAGTTTACATCTTATCTATAAATATATTGTGTAGAACAAAACATAAAGGTTAATTCTGTACAGTCAGTTGTGACCATCAAAATAATGCTTTCTCAGTGTTAATAAACCTTTGCTGTCACAGCTCACCTTGTTTATTCCTATTAATCTCATATGTGGGTTGGTAAATTTGACCTCCTGATTTGTTAGCTAAATCAGAGAAAGAAAGAAAGGAAAACAGTGAAAAAGAGGAAGAGGTAGAATTTATGACCAATTTATATTCTAAATTGTTACCGTAGGAGACTGTAGCCGCGATAATTTTTGCGCAAACCAATCAATATACGCCTATTGCGATTTTTTTTTTTTACCAAAATATGTAGTATATATCGTCCTAAACTGATTAATACATTTTGTTTTTTTATATTTTATTTTTTTTTGGATATGTATTATAGCAAAAAATAAATAGTTTTTTTTTTTCAAAATTGTCGCTCTTTGTTTATTTATAGAGCAAAAATAAAAACTGCAGAATTGATCAAAAGAAAGCTCTATTTGTGGGGAAAAAAAGGATGTCAACTTTGTTTGGGTATAGCGTCGCACGACCGCGCAATTGTCAGTCATATTATCAATTTTTCCTGGATCAATGAAAGCTATTGGAGTGGATATCCTTCGCAATATGATCACAGCCGTTAGAACAATAATAGCTCGAAATTGGAGAAAAGCAAAAAGTCCAACAATCATAGAATGGGTTTGTGAGATGAATGAAATGCAATCAATGGAGCAAATGTATAATTTTGAGGAGAGTTTAAATAATTTAAACTTAAAAACATGCCAACAATGGGAAAAATTTCAGACCTCATTATCTATCAAACAATATTTATAGGTGAGACTGTATCCTTCCTCTCCAACCCCCCCCCCCCCCTTTTTTTTTTTTTGCCTTGTAGGATTTTGTAAAAGTGTTGTAGAAATGTGTATGAGGATGAATAAGGTATGAATGAAAGTAAATACGGGTAAGATGAAGTTCAAGATAGAAATAGAAATGGAAAGCTAAAAGATGAATAAGACATGAATTATTTCAAATTGGATATATAGATTTTATGCTTGTGTAGAATTTACATGTATGTATTTGTATAAATATTTTAAAAATTAATAAAAAGAGATTGAAAACAAAAAGTGTCATTTGGGGTCAGATTTGTCCGCTGCAATGTCGTAGTCACACTAAAAACTGCAGATTGCTGTCATTACTAGTAAAAACAATTTTAAAAAGTCCCTAAATCTATGCCGTAGTTTGTAGACGCGATAGCTTTTGCGCAAACCAATTAATATACCCCTATTGTGATTTTTTTTTTACCAAAAATATGTAAAAGAATATATATTGGCCTAAACTGATGAATAAATTCAGTTTTTTTATATATATTTTTTTTTGGATATGTATTCTAGCAAAAAGTAAAAAAAAATGTTTTTTTTCAAAATTGTCGCTTTTTGTTTGTTTATAGCAGGGGTCTCCAAACTTTTCAAACAAAGGGCCAGTCTAATGTCCTTCAGACTTTAGGAGGGCTGGTTTATAGCGCAAAAAAAAAAAAATGCAGTGGTGATCAAATACCACCAAAAAAAAGCTCTATTTGTGGGGAAATAAGGACGTCAATTTTGTTTGGGTACAGCATCTCAGGACCATACAATTGTCAGTTAAAGCGACGCACTGTATTACAAAAAATGGCCTGGTCATTAAGGGGGCAAATCCTTCCGGGGCTGAAGTGGTTAAGGAAAAATTGTTCCATTATAATTACAACAGCCCCTCCCCCAATCCCCTTACCTGCTTCCAGGTTCCAGGGTAGGTGAGTGTAAAGATTAGATTGGCTCCTGCAGCTGTCTGTCAGAAGCTCAAAGGAAGGAGCAAGGGCATGGCTTGCTAAGCACTGTGTTCTTCAATGGACACACACAGCCCTGGCTGGGAGTGTGCATGCACGGGTGTCTCCTTTGCAACTGACTATGCAAGGAAGACACCCAAAAAACAGGAAGGTAAGGATAGAAGCAGCTCTAGGCTTTGCGAGGCCTTAGGCAAAACCTAGACATGAGGCCCTACTCACGCTCATAATGTGAAAAATAATTCTAGTGATAAAAAAAATGAACCGTATAAATTGCATATATTAATAGCTTTAAAGTGATGGTGTCCGTGTCCTCTATCTCAGTACTGGTATCAGTGCTCTCTATCTCAGTGCTGGTGTCAGTGCTATCTATCTTAGTGCTCTCTATCTCAGTGCTGGTGTCAGTGCTCTCTATCTCAGTGCTGGTGTCAGTGCTCTCTATCTCAGTGCTGGTGTCAGTGCTCTCTATCTCAGTGCTGGTGTCAGTGCTATCTATCTTAGTGCTCTCTGTCTCAATGCTGGTGTCAGTGCTCTCTATCTCAGTGCTGGTGTCAGTGCTCTCTATCTCAGTGCTGGTGTCAGTGCTCTCTATCTCAGTGCTGGTGTCAGTGCTATCTATCTTAGTGCTCTCTATCTCAATGCTGGTGTCAGTGCTCTCTATCTCAGTGCTGGTGTCAGTGCTCTCTATCTCAATGCTGGTGCCAGTGCTCTCTATGTCAGTGCTGGTGTCAGTGCTCTCTATCTCAGTGCTGGTGTCAGTGCTGTCTATCTTAGTGCTCTCTATCTCAGTGCTGGTGTCAGTGCTCTCTATCTCGGTGCTGGTGTCAGTGCTCTCTATCTCGGTGCTGGTGTCAGTGCTCTCTATCTCGGTGCTGGTGTCAGTGAGGGAGGTAACAGCAGAGAAGCCAATCAGCAGGCAGTGCCAGTGCTGGAAGCAAATCGCCCGGCCCACCATGACTGGGGATCAGCACTGGAAAGGGCTGGGACCTCCTGACCCTGCAGTGAAGCCCTGCATAGGTGGGGGTAAGGGCAGGGCCGAAGGAGGGGTCAGGGGCTGTCAATCACAGGTTGGCACACTGGGACACTGGCACAGGACTGAGCTGCCCTGACTGTGGCACTGATAACCAGGAGGAAGGGAGTGGGGGGATGGGGCTTAGGTGTGGCTGAGGGATGCTGGAGGAGCAGGGATGGGGAGCCTGGCTCTCTCTCATGCTGGTGGTGGCTGGCTGCAGAAAGGGGTTGTGGCATGGTAGCTGTGCCTCTCCCTGCAGTTGGGGCCCCGGATCCCCCCTCCTTGATTGACAGCCCCAGAGAGGGGTGGCCCGGACACCTCTTCAGCTCTTCTCTCCTACCCCCCCTTCCATCGGCTTCATACAGCCCTGGCAAGCCTTCCTCCCCGGCAGGACCCTCATCTTCCCCTCTGCTTACCAGTCAGATGCTGGGTGCCTCCTTTGGGTATGCAGGGATCGCTCAACGCAGTATTATAGTGGGGGATGACAGGGGGGATCTGCGTCTCTGGAGCAGCGGGAATATTTATTTGTATTATTTTACTCCGGCTGCTGGAATGAGTCTCCTCCCCTTCTCCTCCCCCAGACGACACAGTGCTGGCCCCACCTCCTCCCCAAGACACAGCCATGACCCCATCCTCTCTCTCCACAGAGCTCACAGGCATTAACGCTCTACTTGCCGGAGCGCAGCGACGCCGCAGCGGCATTGTTGTCAGCAGAAGTGGCTCTACAATTAGGCAAGTTAGGCTGTCACGAGGCCCCTGTGAATACGAGGCCTTAGGCGGCTGCCTAATTTGCCTAATTAGAGAGCCGCCTCTGGTATGGAGAGTGGCTCGGGAATTGGGGACTGACCAGGGTGCCAGGAAAGAAGCAGACAATGCATTATGTGTATGTTTGGACTTCCTGAATTTAAATTTAAAAAAAAAGAAAAAAAAAGAGTTTAGGGGGTTATTTACGAAAGGCAAATCCACTTTGCACTACAAGTGCAAAGTACACTTGAAATTGCACTAAAAGTGCACTTGGAAGTGCAGTCGCTGTAAATCTGAGGGGTAGATCTGAAATGAGGGGAAGCTCTGCTGATCTTATTATCCAATCATGTGCAAGCTAAAATGCTGTTTTTTATATTCCTTGCATGTCTCCCTCGGATCTACAGCGACTGCACTTCCAAATGCACTTTTAGTGCACTTTCAAGTGCACTTTGCACTTGTAGTTTGCACTTGTAGTGTAAAGTGGATTTGCCTTTAGTAAATAACCCCCAAAGTGTCCCTTTAATAATCTTTCTAGAGAAAAACTTACAGAGGCAAATTGAGTAAATGTAGCTTTATAAAGCAGTTATTTCACAATCAGCAGATGACAAGTATTAGATAATACTGAATTTGATGCAAGGTAAACAGTGATTTACATTTTTGTTTTTACCCATTGGTTGTCATTGATAACAACTGTTCTATTTGTTAGGGAATGGAGCCTTATCTCTCTGTCTGCTTGTCTATTTTTTTAATGTCTATTTTCATACTTTTGGTAAGTGGTGGTTAAGTACAGCGCTGCGCTAAAGGGAGTGAACAGCAGCCAACACACCTGTAGACTCAGGGTTAAACTAACATTCAAAATTCGAAAAAGTGTGGCGCTATAAACTCCATACATAAAAACTAAAGAATGAACACTCTAAAATATTGAGTGATTATAAGACAAACATTTCAGTGTAAACCAAAAAGTGCTTATGTGAAGGGAATGTGATTGATAAACAAAGCTTAAATACATTCATTTAAACCAATGATAAGTGAAAAAAACATCACAAAATGATAATATAAATAAAGTCCATGTCATAATAAGTGAAAAAACTGTGATGATAGTGCATAAACGATGATGGACAGGTGTTTCCTGGGCATGCGGAAGGGTTGTTTAGACAAAGCAACCTGGTAGGTGAATGGGCCACATGGAGACCAAACGTGCACAAAGGATTGGAATCAGTGCCGGAACCATCACCAGGAATCATAAAGGCTTACCAGAAATATTGGCCTGAAATAGCATATGCCAAAACAGGTCAAAAAGGCTTGATGACCGACAGGTCTGAATGTGACAGCTGGTCAGATGTCGTCGTCACACAGAGAAGGGGAAAGGGAATCAGCACGGCTTCCTCTTCACTGGGTACACATAGTTACATAGTTACATAGTTACATAGTAGGTGAGGTTGAAAAAAGACACAAGTCCATCAAGTCCAACCTATGTGTGTGATTATGTGTCAGTATTGCATTGTATATCCCTGTATGTTGTGGTCATTCAGGTGCTCATCTAATAGTTTCTTGAAGCTATCAATGCTCCCCGCTGAGACCACCGCCTGTGGAAGGGAATTCCACATCCTTGCCGCTCTTACAGTAAAGAACCCTCTACGTAGTTTAAGATTAAACCTCTTTTCTTCTAATTTTAATGAGTGGCCACGAGTCTTGGTAAACTCTCTTCTGCGAAAAAGTTTTATCCCTATTGAGGGGTCACCAGTCCGGTATTTGTAAATTGAAATCATATCCCCTCTCAAGCGTCTCTTCTCCAGAGAGAATAAGTTCAGTGCTCGCAACCTTTCCTCATAACTAAGATCCTCCAGACCCTTTATTAGCTTTGTTGCCCTTCTTTGTACTCGCTCCATTTCCAGTACATCCTTCCTGAGGACTGGTGCCCAGAACTGGACCGCATACTCTAGGTGCGGCCGGACCAGAGTCTTGTAGAGCGGGAGAATTATCGTTTTATCTCTGGAGTTGATCCCCCTTTTAATGCATGCCAATATTCTGTTTGCTTTGTTAGCAGCAGCTTGGCATTGCCTGCCATTGCTGAGCCTATCATCCACTAGGACCCCCAGGTCATTTTCCATCCTAGATTCCCCCAGAGGTTCTCCCCCCAGTGTATAGATTGCATTCATATTTTTGCCACCCAAATGCATTATTTTACATTTTTCTACATTGAACCTCATTTGCCATGTAGTCGCCCACCCCATTAATTTGTACACCATAGGCCAATAATATGTGTGGCATGTGAGGGAAAAACACTCACATAGCGTGATAACGTTTTTAAACTTGGATTTATTTAAAATTAAATAAAAAACAGACTCACATTTTTTGAAGAAGAAAACAGCATATAAATCGTAAAGCGGTAGTCATGAGAGGTCCACCCAACATGTTTCAACTTAAACAGATGATGACTCCTAATGAGGTCCTATATGATGAAACGATCGTCGGGACGCTACGCACACACGCACCGTGCAATGCGCGATCGCATATTGATGTGATTTTATTTTGTTTGGAATTCCAATTTTTATTCTACTGATCGAGTGACTCGGCCGTGGGTTATCTCGTTACATGCAGCATTGCATCACCCTCCAATAAAGCATTTTATAGCAGTATTACACTATTGGAGTTTTTACCTTATTTTTTACATACTCACTCACCTGCACTTTGGCTCTGCGATTGGATCGGATTGTCGCCCAGTATGTGTTGAAATTTTTCAGTGGAGAAAAGCCATATACATCAGGATACCTCTCCAAGTTTCAGTCACCAGGATATCTTTCCAACTGATCCCGCGTTGTGGTCGCTGGCTTTCTGGGGTCTCCAACCCCCGGGCCGTAGCCTGTTTGCAGCCGGGCCGCGAAGGCTGCACTTTCAGAGGTTCGGCATGAGCAGTGCCAGCTTAACATCCAGCGGACCCCCTGAGTAGAGACCCTAGGAGCCTTATTTTTGATAAAGACCCAGTGGCTGGGGGACACAGCCACCTGCATATACGATCTCCTTAAACAAGAGATCTAAATATCTGGTAAGGGGCAGATCGTTTTGTTTGGTGGGGGAATTTCCCTATTATCACATTCTCCAGGGTGACAACAGTGCATGCTTCACATCAACAGAAGAGTGGTGTTTTATATCAATATTATTGATGCCTTTTCATTCTTTTACTGGTGAAAGACATTTTTTAAAAAAAAGGAACGTTTGTATGGACCTTGTTCAACATATTTGATGTTTGATTTCACATATACAAAAGAAGTAATCCTATATGTCACATATTTATGGTAATTTGTGTATGTATATGTTATGGTCATTTAAATGGTTTTTGACCACACTCACTTATTCACAGTAGCGCAGCCTTTCTTTGTATAGTATTTTGTAATGGAGGTTGTCTCACATTTAGGGTTGCAGCAGCACTAACACTTTTTTGAGTCTTTCACAGACACAGGTTTTTTGGTTTTTGTTTACTGAACACTTTAAGGGATAGCGCAGTATATATCTTTTGGTTTTGAATGGATATTGGAAGACTGATATCTGATACTCCAGAAATCAGCAAGCATGTTCACAGCTGGAATGTTTATGGGGTGCAGCAGAATGGGAATAATACATCAGACCTTTCTCAGATGGAAAGGTTACAGATTGGGTTATATTTTTTGGCCAATACCCTATTGTTTCCTTGTGATAAGCTTGAACTCTAGAGGAGTTTGCAGTGCACATAAATGTACAAGCTCTTCTGGTATGAGAGAGATCATTTTCTAGTTAACCTGCTTTTGATTAATGATCTGCTTGTTATTATTTGTTCATCATTAAAAACACGTGGGAATCTTTTCTCAATGGCATATTTCAAAAACAAGTATTATTGCCATTAATACAGCATGAATACAAACTAATACACATTTATTAGGGGCAGGAAATTTTTGAAACATTTGCCTTCTCTAATTCACCTACACTCCCCTGTCATTCACATCGCACATTTTGACAAGCTGTAAAAATACCCAGTGACAGATATGGGGGCTATAACCCTCATTTGTAGGGTCTCATCTAAGCAAAAGGGAAATGAGCCAAAGCCAGCACTGCGATTTTTCCAAGGAAAAAATGCAAAGGTTCCACCACCATTATTTTTATTGTCAGGAAGTGGATCAGGCATGACTGCTGTAACATTACCCATAATAAAACTAGAGTAAATGTTACTAAAGCTTTCATTCCCCACTGAAGAATGGAAATTCCTAATGAGTTCCAATCTAGCATAGGTACCAGCAATGAATGTGCTTTTTGACTATTGTCATCTTTTTGGTGGAAAAATGAGCAATGATGGTGAACTTATAACTTGTTGCCCCATAGTCCGCTAGTTAAATATTACATTCCCAATGGGGATCTCAAGAATTTATACATCAGGGACATGTTACAGCAACAGATGCAATTAAAGAGAAACTTAAGACACAGCTTTATTTTCATTTCTTTACTTCTGAATACCTCTGGCAGGTGCTTTTTGGGTCTCTTGTGAAGACCCTCATTTCTTGCCTCTGTAAAAAAGATCCTGGAACATATTTGGGGAAATGACCCTAAAAGGCACACAACCGGGACATATAAGCTGCCAGGGACTCTAAAAAATGTTTTTATTGCTTCTACATTCCTGTTGACTGTGACTTTAAAGTTGTCACCTGGACAAATATAGAGAGTAAACCTCCCCAATGGGAACAAAGAAAAGTATAAAAAATCCCTTGTTCACTTCAAGTTTTGGAGGGAGTTTAATTATATGTTACAAATCAGCCCTATCACACACGCAAAAGTCATGTTGCTAGTAGTGAGACATTAGGGGCCTAAACAGATCCTTAAAGCCATTACTGTATTGTGTAGACTGAAATCAAGAATTCCTAATAAAACCTTCATGTTCAACGTGTTCATATTGTGTATCAAATAGTTGGATCAAAGAAGTCCTTCTGTCACAATAACATTATTATGTTTCCGAGATTATGTTTCTGACTGCATTCTTAGATGCTAAACATTGTCCAGCCTGTCATGCCATAATATCTTTTTCCATGGAGGAGGAAGGCAGCGACATGAATGATTTACTTGTTTCGCCCAAAGAAGTCAAATTGTTAAATTTAGTTACAGCTGAACAGAAGTAAACACAAGTTCACTGGGATAAGTAAAGAAAAAAAAATCTTCATTAAATATTGCCCTCTGAATTATCCATCAGAGTGTCTAGGAAATTATATATAGATATATCAGTCTGGATGTCACGCCACTTCCTCAAACTCAATTTATCCAAAACCGAACTTTTTCCTCCCCCCATGTGCCCCTTCCCCTGATCTTTCTGTCAAAATCGATGACACAACTATCAGCCCATCCCCGCAAGCCATGGTTCTAGGCATAATCCTGGATTCTGATCTATCCTTTTAAGCCCCACGTCCGTTCACTGTCCAAATCTTGCCGCCTCAACCTCCACAACATCTCCAAAATACACCCCTTTCTAACCAATGACACTATAAAGCTCTTAATTCACTCCCTGGTCATCTCTAGCCTCGACTACCACAACCCCCTTCTCATTGGCTTACCTTTTAGATAGGCTATCCCCCCTTCAGTCCATCATGAATGCTGCTGCCAGGCTCATCCACCTTACCAATCGCTCTGTGTCTGCTACTACTCTGTGTCAATCCCTCCATTGATTTCTGCTCACCCAACTAATTCAATTCAAAATACTAACAACAACTTACAAAGCCATCCACAACTCAGCCCCCAGCTACATCAGTAGCCTAGTTTCAAAATACCAACCTAATTGTTCTCCTCATTCCCCCCAAGACCTCCTGCTCCCTCATCACCACCTCCCATGCTCGCCTCCAGGACTTTTCCAGAGCCTCTCCCATCCTATCGCACTCCTTACCCCAATCTGTCCGATTACCTCTTACTCTATTAGCTTTTGAAAACCCTCCTTTTCAGAGAAGCCTATCCTGCCCCCACCTAACAACTGAATTTTCCTTTTCTCCTTCAGCTCATCCCCCACAGTTATTACCTTTTGTATCATTTGACCCTCCCTTCTAGATTGTAAGCTCTAACAAGAAGGGCCCTCTAAATCCTCCTGTATTGAACTGTATTGTAACTGTACTGTCTGCCTTCATGTTGTAAAGCGTTGTGCAAACTGTTGGCACTGTATAATTTCTGTATATTAATAATAATAATATGAGATCAAGCCACTTTGGCAGAGCAATATCAAACAAAAGGCCACTTAGGCACATACCTAGGGGACAGCAGGCATCCAAGGCACCACCTTTCTCATTGGCGTATCTTTGGTCCTTATGAATGTGGACACTTTTACCTCCACTTACAATGCAAAACTTAAAGGTATTGTTGGAGGAAATAGTTGGGGGTGGGGGATTTAATCACTCTTCTGTACTAAGCAGCTAGAAGCACTCCAGCAGCTGGTCCCAGGAGAAATTCACCTCCCTGTAATGCTTTACCAGTTAAAATTAGTTACTAAAATATTTTTTTCTCAAAGATTATAAAAAATATAATTTTTAACTAGGTCATAAAGGTAATATGGAAGTGAGTGTTTATGTATATTTGTTGAAGAGTATGATAAAGATGTTCGTATGTGCAAGCAATATAGATACAATGGGTGTTGTTTACAAAAGGAAAATCCACTTTGCACTACAAGTGCAAACTACAAGTGCAAGGTGCACTTGAAATTGCATTGAAAGTGCACTTGGAAGTGCAGTCGCTGTTAATCTGAGGGATAGATCTGAAATGAGGGTAAGCTCTGCTGATTTTATCATCCAATCATGTGCAAGCCAAAATGCTGTTTTTTATTTTTCTTGCATGTCCCCCTTGGATCTACAGTGACTGCACTTCCAAGTGCACTTTAATTGCAATTTCAAGTGCAAACTACAAGTGCAAACTACAAGTGGATTTGCCTTTCATAAATAACCCCCAATGTATTTTCGTGAACTTGTACTTTGTTCAAGTAGGACAGGTTCACTTTAATGCTGCCTCTGCAGTTGTGCATCCTGTCTGTGATCTGCCCTAACGATAGCTCAATACGAGCAGTTCAAACGGCGCACTGGTCACCCCTGCATGTTTTCTACAGTGCCTTTTATAAACAGTCCTCCAGAAATTAAAGTGTAAGTGTAATGTAAACGCCTTAAACAAAACTTGGTAGTATTGCAGCTTCAGATAAGGTAGCTGCATTAGTTTTCAGTTTTATATTTTTTTTAATGTATTTTCACTTGATAATTCTGCCATTGACCGACATCCTGTCTTCACTCTAGAACAGGGAGTGTATTAGGACTAGATAACACCTCCCTCTCCTCTCCATAACAGGGGTAGGTGTTTTGTAGTCCATGGAGATAGCAGGGAATAATGCCAAATGATAATGGTCCAGAAGTTATCAGCAACAAATATAATAAAACACTTCCAATGGAATATTTAACAGACCAAAAGGGGGCATATAAGAAAAATGTATGTTTAGAGTTTACATACACTTTATGTCCAGGTGTGCGCTTTTAATTTTTTTTTTTTTAAACAGTGTTTCAGTAGTAAGTTGGCTAATTTATATATCGGGGGCCCCCTTTTTTCTAAAGGGGCTTCCAGATTCCTAGTCCCCCCCACACAATCCCCCACCGGGGACCGGATGTGGAGAAGAGGCCTTGTCCCTCAACATTGGGACAAGCTGTATTGTGGAGGGGATGTGATCATCCCCCTTCCATGCAAGGTACCCCGCCCAAGTTGAAAGGCATGTGGCCTGGGCTGGTCCAGGAAAGGAGGCTGCTTGATCACCGTCCTCTCTTTCCTGTCCACCCAAGCTGCATGGGTCAGGTTTGAACCTTAAGTTCCCTTTTACACTGAGGCGCTTTTCAAGTGCTTTGGCGCTAAAAAGCACCTTAAAAGCTCATGAAAACCTGTTTCCATTAACATCAATGAATGCTTTAACACTGGGGCAGTGCCCTGGTGGGGTGGTGAAAAAACACCTGCAAGCAGCATCTTTGGAGCATACTTGGAGCATACTTGGAACGCTAACAGCGCTAAGCACCTCAGTGTGAAAGGACTCTAAGAGAAACTCCATGCTGTTTTTTCTTTTGTTTTAAATGTCAATTTTTTTTTTTAGAGGCTATGTTGTACTATTCTGTAGTTTCACATGCAGCTTTAAGGAATCCCCCAAGTATGTTATTTAAAAGTTTTTTGTATGTAGCAAGGTCCCCGGCCTCCTTTAGTCTAATGAGAACCTCCAGAGCCATGGACAGCTGACATCCTTCTGTATCGAGTTGGTTGCAAGGCATAGTGGGTGTAATGTGAGGTAGATTCATGGGTGCCAAACACTTCTTGAATGTAAAGAGGTTTATTTTCTCTTGAACAGAACAGTGGGAGAGAGGGTTTTGGGCCAGAACACCCTTAAATAGTTGCAATGTCAATTGACAGACTCTGAGACTTCTACTGGTAGACAGCCATGCATGGAAAGGCATCCAGCAAGACACCACATCTGCATGTGTAGGAGTGTTGCCTCCTTTGGAAACAGTCTTAGAACAATCCCTAACACAAATGGTAACAAACTCCTTTAATTTTATACAGTCACTTCTTGTAGATTTTCAGCTCACTGAGCTCCCAGTCTCTCTCACTAGACTTGCTGATTCACTGCCACTGAATCCTGTGAGCTCTTCTAATTCTCTTACTTAGTATCTTCCTCAAGCGTCACCCATGCTTCCCTGCTGGGTCCCTGGCTTGGCACTCCAGATACTCCTCAAGCCTCACCCCACTGGCTGGGTTCCTGGCTTGGCACCTGCTGAAGTTTCCCGATTCGTCACCTTCCCCGGTTGGTGAGAATACTGCTCCGGTACTTGCTTCAGCTACTCACTGAGGTCCCTGATAACAAGTTGATTGGTCCCTTAGTGGTGACAGCTTCCCCTTTACCTCTGACCATGACAGGTTCTCTGTCCGGCAGAACCGTCATTTCTGGTTGAACTGAAGCCGCAATCCCAACCCTACACTGCTCTCTTGCTTCTGGATAGGCCCTCGGACAGCCTAGCAGCCAGATGTGCCGGGGATAGGCTCAAACTCCGGCCTAGCAGCCCAGGCAATACAACACATGTCCACCCAGACAGCCGTCCAGGTGGCACAGAACCACCCGTCCAGGTGGTGACTCCACCCAAATAAATAGGCTTTCCCAGCAGGCCAAGGGACCCAAGAAGATCCCTGTCCATTGGCCGAGATACTATATCTATTTCGAATCTGTCCTTACAATGCCCTTGTATTATCTAATGTTACCAGATACCCTGCCATCTAGTGACAGAAGAGAGAAGTGCAGCAATTCCAGACTTAGGGTGAACTCAATTGATCCCTAACAATTGACCAAGGCCAATACACCTGGCAGGTAAATTTAGGAGCAACCCTGCCTAGACATCAGGGTGCTACATGTATTTTCTGTTTTTTTCTTTAAGCCTCTCTTCACTGAACGGTATTTTAAAAAAAAATATGAAAATATACCAGAGGGTATTTAAATGCAGCTTAACTGCTTCCAGATTGCCCACTGCACATATAATGCGGCAGGTCGGCCCGGCTTAGTAAAACAACGTACCTGTACATTTTTCGCTTTTTCCAAGTCTGGGGCGCTCTGCGATGGCCGTCGGGACCTGCTGTTCGTTTCGAAGAGACACAGAATGGCGGTCTGCCAATATAAACAAGCAGACCGATTTTCTGCCAGAGAGGAAAATGGAGATCTTATGTTTCTGTTATGCAGAAACATGGATCTCTGTTTTCTTCCAGTGTCAGCATTCCCCCCACAGTTAGAAAGCATTCCATAGGAGCACACTTAACCCTATGATCGCCCCTGATGTTAACCCCTTCCCTGCCAGTGTCATTTATACAGTGACAGTGCATTTATTTAACACTGATCACTGTATTAATTTCACTGGTCCCCAAAAAGTGTCAGATTTGTCGCAGTCCCACTAAAAATTGCAGATTGCCACCATTACTAGTAATAAATTACTAGTAATACATTTTTTAAAAATTTCAAAATATCTATCCCATAGTTTGTAGGTGTGATAACTTTTGCGCAAACCAATCAATATACGCTTATTGGGAATTTTTTTAACAAGAATATGTAGCAGAATACATATTTGCCTAAATTGATAAAGGCCTTTTTTTTACATTTTTTTATTTTATATGTTTTATATTAGAAAGTAAAAATATTGTTTTTTTCAAGATTTCAGTATTTATTTGTTTATAGCGCAAAATATAAAAAAAATGCAGAGGTGATCAAATACCACCAAAAGAAAGCTATATTTGTGGTAAAAAGGAGATACATTTTGTTTGCATACAATGGCGCACAACCGTGCAATTATCAGTTAAAGCAACGCAGTGGTGTTTCGCAAAAAATGGCCTGGCCATTAACCGCTTGCCACCCGACCACCGTCATATGACGGCTGGGCAGGGCGGCTCTTGTTCTGGGTGGATGTTATATGCTGGCCCTCCAGAACGACAGCTTTTGCGCGCCCCTGGGGGCACGCATTGCGGCGATCGGTGGTGCGGTGTGTCAGTCTGACACACTGCTACACCGATCTCGGTAAAGAGCCTTTGACGGAGGTGCTTTACCACGTGATTAGTTGTGTCCAATCATGGCTGATCAAGATGTGAACAGGAATAGCCATTGATTGGCTTTTCCTCACTCGTGTCTGACAGACGCGAGGAGAGCGGATCGGCTGCTCTCCTGACTGGGGGAGGGGGTCTGTGCTGATTGTTTATTAGCGCAGCCCCTCCTCAGATACCCACCCAGGACCACCAGGATGCTGCTAGGACCACCAGGGATGCCACCACACTGGACCACCAGGTATGCCACGCTAGACCACCAGGGAAATGCCAATCAGTGCCCAGGCAGCTGCCAATCAGTGCCCAAGCAGCTGCCAATCAGTGTCCACCCCCAATGCCTGCCAGTGCCTTCAGTGATGACTATCAATGCCATCTATCAGTGCCGCATATCAGTGCCCAGCAGTGCCCAGCAGTGTCCAGCAGTGCCGCCTATCAGTGCCCATCAGTGCCACCTATCAGTGCCACCCATAAGTACCCATCAGTGCATCCTTTCAGTGCCCACCAGTGACGCCTATCAGTGCCCATCAGTGCCCACCAGTGCCACCCATGAGTGCCCATCAGTGCGCCTATAAATGTCCATCAGTGCTGCATATCAGTGCCACCCATCAGTGCCGCCTACCAGTGCCCATCAGTGCCACCTATCAGTGCCTATTGTCAGTGCCCATCAGTGCCACCTCATTGGTGCCACCTCATCGGTGCCGCCTTATCAGTGCCTGTCAGTGCCGCCTTATCAGTGCCCATCAGTGAAGGAGAAAACTTACTTATTTACAAAATTTTATAATAGAAACAAAAGAAAAACTTTTTTTTTTTTCAAAATTTTCGGTCTTTTTTTATTTGTTAGGCAAAAAATAAAAAATGCAGAGGTGATCAAATACCACCAAAAGAAAGCTCTATTTGTGGGAACAAAATGATAAAAATTCTGTTTGGGTACAGTGTAGCATGACCGCGCAATTGTCATTTAAACAGCGAGAGCGCTGAAAGCTGAAAATTGGCTTGGGCAGGAAGGGGGTGTAAGTGCCTTGCATTGAAGTAGTTAAGGGGGTAAAAGCTTCTGGGGCTGAAGTGGTTAAAGGACAACTGTAAAAATACACAGATCATTTAAATAACATGCTTTGAAGTGCTGTTTTTGTTTTGACCATATTTGGTCAATGACATTGCCCAGGATCCCCGACAAACACTGGCAGTGGTAGGGCTACTGTCACAAAATGACAGATCCCAAGCTGGTGCTTGTTTACAAACATTCATGTGAGTGAACTGGCCATATCTGGCCAGCTTGTTTGGCTGTTCACCCAACTGTGAACAGTCTGGATTTTGGGGTTTGGGTTTAAATTGAACCCAAAGCTCATTCCTAGTGATAACAACATCCTCTAATAATGCTATTTGCCACTGATAACTGTCAGCAGTGCAGCAAGCAAATAGTAACTCTGGTCACTAAAAGACATTGTATTAAAGTGGTTGTAATCCTCAGAAATGAAAAATAAAAAAGCATATCCTTTTATAGTGTGTACTTACCTTTATCCAAAGCACCAGTGTGACTTCTGTCTCCTCTCTCATTCCTCTGATAACTGTATGACTCACTTCTGACAGTCTATGCTGACAACAGACAATCCAGAGGGGCAGCCTCACCTGCGCATGTTTCCCTATGAGTCTATGTAGAAGGGGGTATGTCCTTTCCCCCACTAAAGTCTTAGATTTCACTCAGCCCCTCGCTCTATGCTGTGCAGTGTGTGACATCAGATCCCCACCCCCTGCTTTCTGGAGCTGAGAAATGCTTGTAAATTCTGGACTTTGAATGGTTTTAGAGGAGAGAGGGCTGCTGATAAACAGGTACAACTTAGCTCTGGGGTGGTAGCCTCCCTTGATGCCGAAAAAGCATTTGATTATGTGGAATGGATCTACCTCTGGGCTGTCCTCTGCAAATTTGGATTTGGGTGCCAAATAATAACCTGGATTCATCTGCTCTACTCACAACTTACTGCTAGGGTTCGAACCAACAATTCATTGTCTATCCCATTTCCTCTCCATAGGGTAACAGAACAAGGGTGTCTGCTCTCCCTGGGCTTATTTGCCCGAGCAGAGGAGCCACTTGCGACCCAAATTCAGAATGCAGACTTGGAAAATTTAGGTCAGAGGAGAAAATATCCTTGTATGTGGAGGATACCCTCTTGTTTCTGGGTTATACCGCTTTCTCCCTACCCCAAGCGTTGGGGATTATAGACACCTTTGGCTCATACTCCTAGATTAAGGTTATCTGGGGGAAAATAAAAAAAAAACAGTCAGCGCAAAAACACCTCCTAAAATACTAAAAACCGCTGGACACTAAAGGCAAATATATAAACCCTTTTAGACAATTGACAATAAACAGTGCAGCTCTGGTAAAGTAATCTAAAAACTACAAATATAAATGTATGACAAAAGTCCATATACAGTCCTGTTAAGGAGAAAGTAGATGTAGATGTAATAAGAAGGCAAAAACATCTGCGGTGGTAAAGGGTGCTTCATGCAAACTCTAAAGTCCTCCTTAATCCGCGCTCACACCACCTGCTAGCAAAACCGCTCACCTTATGAAATGGACCCCTGAGCTAACAGATGGGTCACACAGGCATTCACCACAAATGGTGGTTAGGGTTAGGATCTTGGATGGAAAGCCGGGCACCTCTTTATGACAATCTGCACTCAGTAACTTTGAATGTTTTCGTCAGTCCAGTTCAGTCTCCACACCGGAAGTCTCTACTCCCTTCATGCTTCTGACCGCTGGGATGGGATGACTTAGATTACTTTACCAGCGCTGCACTGTTTATAAGTCCTCATGCACACGGACGTTTTTACAGCTGCTTTTTTGAGCTTTTTTTGCAGCTTAAAAAGGCCTGTCTATGTTAGTCTATGGCTTCATGCCCACCTAGGCGTTTTTGAGCTGCAAGTGGCATAGGCGTTTTTAAGCTGTAAAAAAAGCCCAGGACCAGTGGGTTCTGAGAGACGTTTTTCAGCTGTAAAAACGCTCTAGCGCTGAAAAACGCTGAAAAACGCTCAGAAAACGTCATTCACCAAAGTTTTTTAACGTTTTTGATCCATTGAAAAAAAAAAAAAAAAATTTTTGAAAAAAAAAAAACGCTAAAAAACGCTAACGTGGAAAAACGCTCAAAAACGCTAAAAAACGCTATTGCAAAAACGCTGAAAAAAAGCTGAAAAAAGTTTAAAAAAATCACTGCAAAGATACTGGCGTTTTTCATAACGTTATTTTAACAGCCTGTGTGCATGAGGGCTTATTGTCAATTATCTGGGGGAAGTCTAATTTTTTTTCACACTTCATCTGTGTCATTCTAAACCACCCACTAACACTCCTCTATGCTGGGTGGATGAATTTAAATACTTGGGGATAGTAGTTGGAGGCCCTTTAGCCAATTATTTGGATTTGAATTTGCTTCCCTTGCTTAAACATTTTTCCCAAAAATGTGGTGCATGGAAATCCCTCCCTCTTACTCCGGAGGGTAGGGTAAATCTTATTAAGATGGTATTTCTCCTGAAATTTCTTTTTTTTTTTTTTTTTTTTTTTTTTAGGAATTGTCCAATTTTGCTTCAGAATTTCTTTGCCAAATTTTCTGGTGTACTACTGGGCAGTAATCTTGGTCACAGTTAGGTGGTGGTTCTCTCAGCCAGGAGGGCAATCCCACAGTGACCCTGGAGGGGCCTATTGTGGGTTTCTTATTCCACCCTCAGCAACCTTATATTCTAGGGCCCGAGGTCTCGCCCTGGGGTCATGAGTCTGATGAGGACTACCTTCTCGATGTGGCATAAAGCTAGGGCAAAGTATCGATCACCCGCGACCTTCTCTCCACATATGCAGTGGCGGCTGGTGCTCAAAATATTGGGGGGGAGCGCAAACAGACTGAAAAATCCTGAACCCCATCAATTGCAGCCTCACTGTGCCCATCAAATGCAGCCATTGTGCCCATCATATGCAGCCACTTGTGCCCCATCATATGCAGCCACTGTGCCCCATAATATGCAGCCACTGTGCCCCATCATATGCAGCCACCGTGCCCCATCATATGCAGCCACTTGTGCCCAGTATATGCAGCAACTTGTGCCCAGTATATGCAGCAACTTGTGCCCAGTATATGCAGCAACTTGTGCCCAGTATATGCAGACACTTGTGCCAATCAAATGCAGCCACTTGTGCCCATCATATGCAGCCATTTGTGCCCGTCAAATGCAGCCACTTGTGCATATCATATGCAGCCACTTGCACTTACCGCTCGTGTGGCGGGGCTCTGCTCCTCGGCGCCTCTCCTCGGTGGGAAGTGGCTCCTGTGTCCGCTTGGCTCCTCAGGCTTCCTCCACCGTGTATCCTCTTCCGCCAAAGCATTAGGCATCCAATAGGATTGCCTAATGCTTTGGCCAATCGGGAGATGGGTCTCACTGACCTGCCTGCTGATTGGCAGGGAGGAACGTTAGTGTGAAAATAGCGAAAATTCATTCAGTGCTTTGCGCCCAGAGCCCACCCTATTTTGGAGCCTATTAGAGCCTCTGGCTCTAATCACGTGCTTCAAAATACACACTCCCGCCTATCCCCGCCATAGTATTTCATGTGTCCGGTGTCCTAAAAGGGGCCAGGCACATGAATGGGGGGGGCGGCGAAGGTGTCGGGGGGGCAGCCACTGCCTTTATGGGGCCATCCCGCTCTTCAGCATATGAATAGTGTTCCAGATAACAAAGTTTGAGTGACTAGGGGGGTGGTGGGACTGAAACATATTGTTGTTGCTGGCAAGTTTTGGAAATTTCCTAACCACAGAGCTACTTTTGACCTGCCTAATTGGATGGTTTTCGGGTATTTGCAACTGCGTCATGCCTATCATAAACAGTTTACAGCTCTTATTACCTAATCTGATCCAGTAGAGCACTTGTTGACCTCTAGGGTGCTAGATAAACCATTGTCCTCGCTTTACTTTCACCTTTCCCTGGCCTATGCTTCTAAGGTTATTAGAGTTTACTGGCAGGCTGATCTCCCCAACCTGACAGATGATGACCAGGATGATTGTCTCATTTCTTATATCCTCACCCTGATCTCAGCTGATCTGAGCTGCGCTCAACCCCTGTATAGCTAGTGTATACTAACAGGAACTGACCAAAACAATTTGACAAAATATGGTCCACTTGGTTAGATTTCTGCGGCTCAAATGAGGACACTGCATCTCCTATCTCCTCCCAGGCTAGTTAATGAGCCCTTGTAAGATGGTTGTCCTCTTTTTTAGTGTTGCTCCCCCCTTCCCTGTCCTGTCTCTGTATTTCCTTTATCCCCCCCCCTTCCTTCATTCCTACAACTTGGTCTGGCAGTTTGGATTTCGCTAGGAGCTGTATAATTATACTTAGTTATGTGATGGACGACTGACATTTTGATCTGTGTTGATCTGATCTGTGTTTAGTCCTGGGTTATTTACTGTCCTATGAGTAATGTGAACATGTTTTCTCCTTTATTCTATTTTTTTATGATGTTTCTGTGACTATGTAGTTTGGTCTCTGTTGGCACTGGATACGATTCTACACTGCTTGTTAATGAGCAGTCTACTTGTTAAAAAAACAAAAAAAACAAAACAGGTACAACTTATATAGGAGGATTAGTTACAACTCTGTGTATCACCTGAGGCTAGTCACTTCAGTTGGTATATCCAAGAGTTGAGAACCACTTTAACTTAGTTTATCCTTAGACAACTGGTTGAAAAATTGTTACAAAAAACTGCTATAAAGCCAAATTTGATGGCAATGTGCTGCAAACATACCCCAAGCCAAAATAAGGATACTGAATAAGATTCAATTAGAGATGGTCAAATCTGCCCAGGTTTAATTTGCCAAGGGTTTGTTGAATCCGCTTTGAAATTTGGCAATCTCAAACTTAATGCTGAATCTCATTGATGTTTTATAGGCGTTGAATCTTGTTATAAAATCCCGGCCATTTTAGGGCTAATAGGCAAACTACTGTAAAAACAAAAATAAGCTGAAGGAGTGAAGCTGCCACTGCCATGGAGGACATGTACCAATTCAAAATTAAAAAATAATGTACAGGGGAAGAGCGTCTTTTCAAACGGCTTCACATGTTACAGTGAAAATATATAACATGTGTGTTGTTATAGAACAGTAATATTTTTAAGGACAGCCTCAGAGACAGCAGATGCTAGCAGTGCATATTAGGCCATCAAACTGATTTCTCGTTTAGAATTAGCTTGGCTTACATACAGCAGCACATCAATCTGATTTATTTCATTTTGAAAAATATGATTTTTTTTTAGGTTGTTTTAACACAAAGACAAGTTTTTTCATCTAAACATTTGTAATTGGGGAGAAGTGGCCTAAATATACTAGAGTAAAAGGGTACATGTGTTTTATCACACAAATCAAGAAGATGACATAGTGTAAAAATGGCCTAAAGCAGAACAATTTTAATGACCGAGGCTAAACCCAAATTTAATATAGACAAACAGCACAGGCTATGGGTTTATTATGCAAAGTAAAATATTACAGGTGATGCAGCAGTGTATGCCTAACATTTTTTTAGGGGGTGTTGTTTTTCAGCTTTCCATTATTTGATAGACTTTTACAGTGTTATTACTGCATCTGACTCCTGCTGAAAACCACAGGTTATTAATTTGTCAGATACATCAATCATAAATAAGATATTTTTTGAGCATTCATTTATAAACACTTAAAAACAACAGACAAAAAAATATATATAACACTAGTAACATAGTATCGCTCTGTATTCTGACTCCAATTTTTGTAATAGTGACTACCCCTTACTGAGACCACTATGCCTGGCCTGAATACAGCAGAGACATTCACCGCAGACAGTCTTAGTCAGATAGCTGAATTCATCTAACACTTGGCATTAGGGATGAGCCGAACACCCCCCTGTTCGGTTCGCACCAGAACATGCGAACAGGAAAAAAATTCATTCGAACACGCGAACACCGTTAATGTCTATGGGACACGAACATAAATAATCAAAAGTGCTAATTTTAAAGGCTTATATGCAAGTTATTGTCATAAAAAGTGTTTGGGGACTTGGGTCCTGCCCCAGGGGACATGGATTAATGCAAAAAAAAGTTTCAAAAACGGACGTTTTTTCGGGAGCAGTGATTTTAATAATGCTTAAAGTGAAACAATAAAAGTGTAATATCCCTTTAAATTTCGTACCTGGGGGGTGTCTATAGTATGCCTGTACAGGGGCGCATGTTTCCCGTGTTTAGAACAGTCTGACAGCAAAATGACATTTTAAAGGAAAAAAAGTAATTTAAAACTACTTGCGGCTATTAATGCATTGCCAGTCCGACAATACACATAGAAGTTCATTGATAAAAACGGCATGGGAATTCCCCACAGGGGAACCCCGAACCAAAATTAAAAAAAAAAAAAAATGACGTGGGGGGTCCCCCTAAATTCCATACCAGGCCCTTCAGGTCTGGTATGGATATTAAGGGGAACCCTGGCCAAAATGTAAAAAAAAAAATGATGTGGGGTGTCCCCCTAAATTCCATACCAGACCCTTCAGGTCTGGTATGGATTTTAAGGGGAACCCCGCGCCAAAATTAAAAAAAAAAAAACGGCGTGGGGTCCCCCCAAAAATCCATACCAGACCCTTATCCGAGCACGCAACCTGGCAGGCCACAGGAAAAGAGGGAGGGACAAGAGAGCGCCCCCCCTCCTGAACCGTACCAGGCCACATGCCCTCAACACTGGGAGGGTGCTTTGGGGTAGCCCCCAAAACACCTTGTCCTCATGTTGATGAGGACAAGGGCCTCATCCCCACAACCCTGGCCGGTGGTTGTGGGGGTCTGCGGGCGGGGGGCTTATCAGAATCTGGAAGCCCCCTTTAACAAGGGGACCCCCAGATCCCGGCCCTCCCCCCTGTTTGAAATGGTAAGGGGGTACAAAAGTACCCCTACCATTTCACTAAAAAACTGTCAAAAATGTTAAAAATGACAAGAGACAGTTTTTGACAATTCCTTTATTTAAATGCTTCTTCTATCTTCTTTCTTCTTTCTTCTATCTTCTATCTTCCTTTGGTTTCCTCCTCCATCTTCTTCTTCTTCTGGTTCTTCTGGCTCTTCTGGTTCTTCCTCCGGTGTTCCCCGGCCCTCCCCCCTGTTTGAAATGGTAAGGGGGTACCTACCATTTCACTAAAAAACTGTCAAAAATGTTAAAAATGACAAGAGACAGTTTTTGACAATTCCTTTATTTAAATGTTTCTTCTATCTTCTTTCTTCTTTCTTCTATCTTCTATCTTCCTTTGGTTTCTTCCTCCATCTTCTTCTTCTTCTGGTTCTTCTGGCTCTTCTGGTTCTTCCTCCGGTGTTCTCGTCCAGCATCTCCTCCGTGGCGTCTTCTTCCCTTCTTCTCCTCGGGCCGCTCCGCATCCATGGCATGGAGGGAGGCTCCCGCTCTTCTCTTCATCTTCTTCTCTTCTTCATCTTCTTCTCTTCTTCATCTTCTTCTCCGGGCTGCTCAGCATCCATGGTGGCATGGAGGGAGGCTCCCGCTCTTCTCTTCATCTTCTTCTCTTCATCTTCTTCTCTTCATCTTCTTTTCGGGCCGCTCCGCATCCATGGTGGCATGGAGGGAGGCTCCCGCTGTGTGACACTTCTCCTCTTCTGACGGTTCTTAAATAACGGGGGGGCGGGGCCACCCGGTGACCTCGCCCCCTCTGACGCACGGTGACTTGACAAGACTTCCCTGTAGCGTCACGGGGAATGCCACAGGGAAGTCCCGTCATGTCCCCGTGCGTCAGAGGGGGCGGGGTCACCGGGTGGCACCGCCCCCCATTATTTAAGAACCGTCAGAAGAGGAGAAGTGTCACACAGCGGGAGCCTCCCTCCATGCCAGCATGGATGCGGAGTGGCCTGAAAAGAAGATGAAGAGAAGAAGATGAAGAGAAGAAGATGAAGAGAAGAGCGGGAGCCTCCCTCCATGCCACCATGGATGCTGAGCGGCCCGAGGAGAAGAAGGGAAGAAGATGCCGCGGAGGAGATGCTGGACGAGAACACCGGAGGAAGAACCAGAAGAGCCAGAAGAACCAGAAGAAGAAGAAGAAGATGGAGGAAGAAACCAAAGGAAGATAGAAGAAAGAAGAAGCATTTAAATAAAGGAATTGTCAAAAACTGTCTCTTGTCATTTTTAACATTTTTGACAGTTTTTTAGTGAAAAGTACCCCCTTACCATTTCACACAGGGGGGAGGGCCGGGATCTGGAGGTCCCCTTGTTAAAGGGGGCTTCCAGATTCTGATAAGCCCCCCGCCCGCAGACCCCCACAACCACCAGCCAGGGTTGTGGGGATGAGGCCCTTGTCCTCATCAACATGGGGACAAGGTGTTTTGGGGGCTACCCCAAAGCACCCTCCCAATGCTGAAGGCATGTGGCCTGGTATGGTTCAGGAGGGGGGGCGCTCTCTCATCCCCCCTCTTTTCCTGCGGCCTACCAGGTTGCGTGCTCGGGTAAGGGTCTGGTATGGATTTTTGGGGGGACCCCACGCTGTTATTTTTTATTTTGGCGCAGGGTTCCCCTTAATATCCATACCAGACCTGAAGGGCCTGGTATGGAATTTAGGGGGACCCCCCCCACGTAATTTTTTTTTTTTTTTAAATTTTGGTTCGGGGCTCCCCTGTGGGGAATTCCCATGCCGTTTTTATCAATGAACTTCTATGTGTATTGTCGGACCGGTAATGCATTAATAGCCGCTAGTAGTTTTAAATGACTTTTTTTCCTTGGAAATGTCATTTTGCTGTTAGACTGTTCTAAACACGGGAAACACCCCCAGGTACGAAATTTAAAGGGATATTACACTTTTATTGTTTCACTTTAAGCATTATTAAAATCACTGCTCCCGAAAAAACGTCCGTTTTTAAAACTTTTTTTTTGCATTGATACATGTCCCCTGGGGCAGGACCCAGGTCCCCAAACACTTTTTATGAGAATACCATGAATATAAGCCTTTAAAATTAGCACTTTTGATTTCTTCCATTCGAATTTGCCGCGAACACCCCAAATTGTTCGCTGTTCGGCGAACTTGCGAACAGCCGATGTTCGAGTCGAACATGAGTTCAACTCGAACTCGAAGCTCATCCCTACTTGGCATGTACAAATGTCATTACTGCATGCAGAAAGCTGAGGCAATACAATAATATGTGATAGAAGTATTTAAAGTGATCATAATGAATATTAGCTTTTCCTAGCTTCCATGTGTGCCTAGTAGGGGAGGATAAAGAAAACTCACATAAGAGGAAATTACAACATGGAAGGGGGAAGCAAATACAAAAAATTACCAGCCAGTAATACCAACAATGGTCATAAGTAGAGATGGACCAAACGCCCCCCTGTTCGGTTCGCAGCAGAACCCCCAAACAAGGCAAAAGTTGTGCCCCGAACCGCAAACTCCATAGAAGTCTATGGGAGCCAAACATAAGAAATAAAAACACACGGGACACTGATGGCGGGGGACAGATGGGGGGACACTGAAGGTGGGCGACAGATGTGGGGGACACTGATGGTGGGGGAAAGATGAGGGTGACACTGATGGCGGGGGACATACGAGGGGGACACTGATGGCGAGGGACAGATGAGGGGGCACTGATGGTGGGGGACAGATGAGGGGGACAAAAGAGGGGGGCACTGATGGTGGTGGACACTGATGGCAGAGGACAGATGAGGGGGACACTGATGGCGGGGGGACACTGATGGACGGGGACACTGATGGCGGGGGACAGATGAGGGAGACACTGCTGGCGGGGGACAGATGAGGGGGACACTGATGGTGGGGGACCCTGATGGTGGGGGACAGATGAGGGGGACACTGAAGGCGGGGACAGATGAGGGGGAGACTGATGGTGGGGGACAGATGATGGGGAGACTGATGGCGGGGGACAGATGAGGGGGACACTGATAGTGGGGGAGACTGATGGTGGGGGACAGATGAGGGGGAGACTGATGGCAGGGGACAGATGAGGGGGAGACTGATGGCGGGGGACAGATGAGGGGGACACTGATGGCGGGGGACAGATGAGGGGGACACTGATGTGGGGAACAGATGAAGGGGACATAGATGGCGGGGAACAGATCAGCGGGACACTGATGGTAGGGGACAGATATGGGGAAGACTGAAGGCGGGGGGGGACAGATGAGGGGGACACTGATGGAGAGGGACACTGATGGTGGGGAACAGATGAAGGGGACAGTGATGGTGGGGGACAGATGAGGGGGACACTGATGGTGGGGGACACTGATGGTGGGGGACAGATGAGGGGGACACTGATGGCGGGGGACAGAAGATGCGGGGGAGACTGATGGCGGGAGACAGATGATGGGGAGGCTGATGGCAGGGGATGGATGAGGGGGACACTGATAGTGGGGAAGACTGATGGCGGGGGACAGATGAGGGGGAGACTGATGGCGGGGGACAGATAAGGGGGACACTGATGGCGGGGGACAGATGATGGGGCACTGATGGCGGGGGACAGATGAGGGGGACACTGATGGTGGGGGACAGATGAGGGGGACACTAATGGTGGGGAACAGATGAAGGGGACAGAGATGGTGGGGGTCAGATGAGGGGGACAGATGAGCGGGACACTGATGGTAGGGGACAGATGAGGGGAAGACTGAAGGCGGGGGGCAGATGAGGGGGACACTGATGGAGGGGGGGCACTGTTGTGGGGAACAGATGAAGGGGACAGCGATGGTGGGGGACAGATGAGCCGGACACTGATGGTAGGGGACAGATGAGGGGAAGACTGAAGGCGGGGGACAGATGAGGGGGACACCGATGGCGGAGAACAGATAAGGGGGCGCTAATTGTGGGGGACACTGAGGTCTGGGTGAGGTCTGGGTTTTGTTTAACCACGCGCCTTAAGCCCACCCCACTGTTAAGTTTGGCCACACCCACATTTTGCCTCTAATCTCTCTCTTCCTCAAGTGTCCCTCATTCTCAAGTTCAAAAGTTCGGAGGTATGGATACATATTAAACTTTTTTAATAACATTGCCTTTAAATGTTGTATCAAGTATTCTTCCGTTTTAAATTAAAGGGGTTGTAAACCCTTGTTTTTTTTAAAACAAACATGTCATACTTACCTCCACTGTGCAATTCATTTTGCACAGAGTGGCCCTGATCATCCCCTTCTGGGGTCCCTCAACGGCGCTGGTGGCTCCACCCCGCATCGAGTGTCCACGTTGGAGAAGAGCTTTCCTTGGTGGACATCCATGCGGGCGCGCTCCCGAGTCCCGCATCTGTGTCCATTCACACGGAATGCAGGACTCGGCTCCACCCCCTGGCGTGCCACGTCACTGGATTTGATTGACAGCAGCGGGAGCCAATAGCTGTGCTGCTATCAATCTATCCAATCAGGACACAAGACACCAGGTAGACCTGGTGTGTTCATTCCTGGCTGGAGAAGGATCGGGGTCAGGTAAGTAAAACAGCGGCTCAGGGGGGCTGCAGCACCACAGAAGGTTTTTCACCTTAATGCATAGAATTCATTAAGGTGAAAAACCATGAGGGTTTACAACCCCTTTTAACCTGAAGTTTTCTGGAATGTACTGTATGTGCAGCCTAAACTGCCTATGTACAATAGAGAGCACTGTATGTCCAGCCAAAACTTTTGTTCTTAGTTTTGAATAGAGTGAGTAGGTTTGCAAACCCTGTCACATTTTTAATGCTGCCTGGGGCTTTATAAAAGACATCCCTCATTTCCTGATTCACTAACAAAGTTTTTCCATATCCAAAGTGCGAGTAAGGCAGGGTTCATACTGGTGCGATGTGGGAACCCTGCAAATCCATTGCGGGTTCCCGCATCACACTTGCATTGCACAGTGGTTCACGTTGAGATCTGCGAACCACTGTGGGTGTCAATGTAAAGTTAATGACTCCCCCAGATCGATTTGCAGATCGCAGTGCAGGAATTGGATCGCATGGGTGTGAAAACCCATGCGATCTGATTCCAGTGTGGACCAAAAATAGAATCCTGCACCATTTTGGTGCGAATGCAATGCGATTTCAGCCATACAGTTTGTATGGCTGAAATCGCATTGCACAGACATCGCATGTGATCTGCACAGCAATGCGGTGCGAATCACATGCAATGTCTGTCATCGTACTAGTGTGAACCGGGTCCTCCCCAACAGTAAACAACACAGCCATAAATAAAAATGTATTTGGTAGTTGAATAGGGGAAAGCTAGAACACATTTTAGATATTTTTTTCTGCCTGTACCTTTGTTGCAGACTTTCCTCCACTTCCTGTTGGTTATCAGCGGGACAAGGACTAATGCACACAATATTTAGCCTTAAAGGGGTAGGTAATAGGCAGATTTATTTACTTCATTCCTCAGTCCAGTAGGCTTGGTACCCCTCAGTTCCAATATGTGCAATCAGCCCCAAGAAGCTACTTCTCCACTTTAGCAATCTGGTTGTCCCCTCGCCGATGTCATCAACAACAATGCAGTGACAACTGCCTCTGCTGATCCTGCATGATGACAGTGAGGACCTGCTCACATTCTGGTGCTGGAGTGGAAGTGAGGAAAAGTGTCAGTTGCTGTAGGACCATGAAATAATAGTATTCCCCTGCATTACACCCCCTGAGATAAACAAGCATAAATCATGAAAATATACATATATACCGGTATTGTGTGTGTGTTTGTGTACATTACAGTATACATAGGCGTTTGCCAGGTGTTCCTGGGCACACCTGTCTGGCGTAGATTCCCCCTGTTTAAACCCCTGATATTTCAGCCTGAAATAGTGATGTGCCTGCACTGTTATATATGTTTGATGGACTTGTCATCTGCCTAACAGTATGCTCCATAAGAATCTCAAGTAGGTAGCCTAGGTACACTGACAGCCCAAAGCCTTATGCCACTGACTGATATTATTATTATAATAATTATAATTACAAACTTGATTTAATCCAATCACAATAATGCAATTGGGCAACATGTGTGCGCTCAGGACACATTTACAATCCTAAAGTGGTTGCAAAGGCTGGGGTTTTTGCACTTTAATGCATTCTATGCATTAAGGTAAAAAATATTCTGCATGCAGCTCCCCCCCCAGCCCTAATTACCTGGGTCCCATCTTGATCCAGCGATGTGCATAGGAGCGGAGGCTCTCTCCGCTCACTCCCTCCTCATTGGCCCAGAGACAGCAGCAGGAGCAATTGGCTCCCACTGCTGTCAATCACAGCCAGTGATGGGGGAGCGGGGGCAAGCTGCTCTCTGTGTGTCGATCGAGCACGCACGAATGCCCCCCATAGCAAGTGACTTGCTATGGTGAGCACTCAGCGGGGGAGGGGGGAAGTAGCATCAATGGGGGGCCCAGGAAGAGGAGGATTGGGGCTGCTCTGTGCAAGACCATTGCACAGAACAGGTTAGTATAACATGTTTGTAATCTTTAAAAAAAATAAAATGTAAACCTTTACAATCACTTTAATTACACAAATCTTTCGTCCCATTTGTTCACCAATTAAGATATGCTTCTGAAGTTTTTATATAAAATCTGCATTCTTTGGTATCCTGTCCCCAAAGCACAAGCTCACTGTGGGATTGCAGTGACACCGCCTAGTGTGTCACTATCCATTTCTCTCTGAGAATTGTCAGGCAGCATCTGGTAGCAGATTACAAGTTGTCAATTTGTTTTTAGTCTTCAGCAGTGGGCAAGACATTTTTATTATATTACCTCAGGCTTTATTTACTGCTTGACAGACTGTCATTTGTCAGGCATTTACTTGAGGTGCAACTGAAATATTTCACAGCATCAGCCATTGTAATACTATCAATTCAAATGTCTATGTGTTACTCAATAATGATCATCATTCGAATTAAATGTTTTTGAATTTTACAAATCTGTTGGCACACCAAGAAAATATCAGCTAAGATAACATTTTAGTTTTTTTTTGGATATACAGTAGATTATCTCCAGTCTCAGAGAGAAATGTGGATGCTCGTCTCCACATAGAACTTAGAATTTCCTGACTGCCATTCTGATCTTTATCTGCAGTACTTTAGGAGTTGCTGTTCTTTTATAGATACAGAGATAGGGAATTCTGACTTTTCAGCAGCCTTATTTTCATCCACTAAATTAACACTATTTTAATCAACTAAAACACAACTATAAAACAATTCAAATGACTAAAATACGACTAAAACTAAAATGGCATTTTAGTTAAAAAATTATGACTAAAATTGAACCAAAATTTGACGTCAAAATTAACACTGCACTACCCCATAAGAATAGGTATAGGGCATCTCCTAAGCCACTGAAAGAAAAAAAATTAGGAAAAAGGCTTTTCTTGTTTTTTTGTTTTGTTTTTTTCTTAGTATTTAATATTGGTAATATATTCAGATAATATGTGCAATTGCATTACAGCCAATAGAGTTTACAGCTTTTTGGGGTAAAGTTGCACTTCTGTTTGTATATGTAGCATCTACTGTAGCTATGACTCAGCACCGTGCCTGGTGTGAAACGCGTCAGCGGCTGTACAGTTAGTCTGTACCCATTTGTGATGCTTTGATATCTATTTATATACAATAAAGATGAATTTTTTGGGAGTGCGGCTATCCAGCTATTCATTTTTCCTATCACTCCTGTTGCAAACAGAGCCTGCACCCTGCTCGATTGTGGGGACAGCTGAATCTAGGAGAGGTCATTACCTGTGAGCGGTGAGCTTCCTCAAAGTTGCACTTGTGTTTGACAAAAAGCAATATTTTTGTTTGTTTATGAAACTTGGTTCTATTTATAAAGACATTATATAACAGCTAAATCTGTGTCTGTAGTGCATATTAAAACCTTAATACCATAAATAATAACATGTTATTCGATTTTTACTCCAGGAGTATATAATGAGTTTGGCAATTCTAGAGAAATGCTTAAATAATACATTACAATTTAACTAAACCCAGGGCTTTTTTTCAGCGGGAACGCGGGGAACGCAGTTCCGGCACCTCCAGCACTAAATGTATGTAAGGGGTGTGCTGGAGGGTCTATTGATGCTGGCTGCTGGGGAATCTATTGTCACTGGTGATCTGTTTTTGTGTGAGGATCTATTGTTGCTAGTGGGGGATCTATTGTTGCTGGGGGGTCTTATGTTGCTGGTAGGAATCTACTATTGAGGGAGAGGTCTATTGTTGCAGTATGCTGATGGGTCTATTGATGCTGGCTGCTGGGAGATCTGTTGTTGCTGCTGGGGGTCTAATGTTGCTGGGGTGGATCTTTTGTTGATGGGGGTGGTATTTTGTTGTGGGTGGTCCATTGTTGCTGTGTGTGGGGGGGTGGGTCTATTGTTGCTGGGGGGAGTCTATTGTTGTGTGAGGGATCTATGGTTGCTGTGGTGAGGTCTATTGTTGCTGGGGGGACCTATTGTTGCTGGAGTGGGGTCCATTGTTGCTAGGGGAGTCTATTGTTGTGTTAGCGATCTATTGTTGCTAGGGTGGGATCTTATTATTGCTGAGGGGACCTATTGTTGCTGGGATGGGGTCCATTGTTGCTGGGGTGGGGGTCCATTGTTGTTTGGGAGAGTCTATTGTTGTGTCAAGGATCTATTGTTGCTGGGGTAGGTTCTAGTGTTACTGGGCATCTATTGTTGCTGGCTCCAGGGGATCTATTTTACTGCTTTTCTTGCTGTTAGATAAGAGCAAATTTTCATACAAATTATTTAGCACCCCAAAATGATACTTGGGGCAGTACTGGGAGGTGGGTAGGGGGTGGGACCAAGGAACGGTGCTCAGAGGAGCGTAGGGTGCTTAGACAAGGGGGAACTCAGAAGGGGGGAGTTCCTGCACCAATTCTCTGAGAAAAAAAAGCCCTGACTAAACCTATTAGATTTTAGTCAACTAAAATGTACTGAAGATTTTAGTCGACTAAAATATGACTAAAACAATTCAGATGACTAAAATACAACTAAAACAAAAATGGCATTTTAGTCAAAAGACTATGACTAAATCTGAATCGAAATTTGACGTCAAAATTTACACAGCTTTTCAGTCGCATTCATTTATTGCATACTTTTTTGTGACTCTAAAGAATTCAAAGCAGACACTACCAAGTAACTAGTAATTACAGAAGGCTGCCTGCCTTGTTATTTATTTTGTGACAGGTGAAAAAGACTGGTTCTACTGTACTTTAAAAAGTCACAGTGATATTAAAGGTATGCTCCAGTCAAACTTTAGAATTAAAGTGTATCTTTTTTCTAGCTTTGAATTGAAAGGTAAGGAGTTAGAACCTCTGTTGGCTTTAATGCTGCCTGTGTCTCCGCTAAAGAGATCTACTCTCCTTTTTTGCCCTGCTGACCATTGCCAGTTGTTTCCTATGAGTGCTATGTGTGGTAACATACAAGGAAACCGTACATGTGGCCAGCTTATAATGTCCATTACAAATTGAGAAGAACCACAGCAACTGTCAGTGAACAATATGTCCATACAATAAACCACACAGCAGAGGTTCCCTCAACCATCCTCTAGTTCTCCAAGTCCACAGTTGAACTATTGTATATCTCAAGTAGAATGTTGATATCAATTCCAAGTTCAGACATCCTAGTCCACATTCAAAGCATTGTCAAACAGATGTAAGTTGGTAGCAACTTTCTGAAAGGGAATGATGGGTATCTTATGGACATTACACTATTAATGTCTTCAACTTTATTTTGGTAAACAATGATATGTTGATGTCGAATGATTTTGATGTCAAAACTAGCTGTTTTAGAGGAGTCCCCCGGAAGAGTTCAAGGTCATCTGGCAACAAGGACCATTGTAGCTAGACACAGGGTTTGATTTTTCTAAAGCTTTTTTTTTTGTCAAAGCTTAATTGAACAAGCTGAAGTTAGAAGCTTACTGACCACCATACACAGCGGCACCAGATTTTGCACTCTCCAATTTTAGTAAATCAACCCTACAGAGATATCAGTAGGGCCAGGGTCAATGCTCTCCAACCTTTAAAAATAGCAGCCCTTATTTTATTTCTACCTTCGGAGGGTAGGAGTTTCAGCCTTGGTCAGGTTTGAAAGAAGCAAGGCTCACTTCTTGCAAAGCCTCTTGGTCCTTTGAAGGAATGAAATGAAGTTGTGGGAGAGAGCAGTTGGGGGAAGAAATGTTAAGGAGGAAGCTGAGGGGGGTGGGGGGGGGGGGATAGGGGCCCTGCTTGTACTGTGGAAGAGAGCAGTGGAGGAGGTTGAATGTTTTAGTCAGGAGCTGATTGAAAGGTGTATGATTGGTGGATCAGGGTACAGATTCAGTGAGGTGGGTGAAATTTTGCAATGTTTCCAGTATGCAATGGAAAAAGAGACACATTGTTACATTGATGATATCAAATATGACATAATTCAATGATATGACATAAAGTCAAAAAATATAAAGCCTTATTTGTGAAAGAAAACCACCTTTTATTATTTTCTTTATGATCTTTATCTGCCAAGCAAACGTGCAAAAATTTGAGTTACACGTTACACCCTGAATATGGGTGTAGCATGCAACATGTTACAATAGGTGAACTTATTCTTTAACATTTCAGAATCAGATCTATGGATAATACACATCCAACAGCTACAAAACACTGTTAGCAAATAATAATATATCTTTTTTACAGATGTAGCGCTGGTAGATTTTTATCTACCGCTGATAGGTAAATCTAGTGGGTCGCTTGTTATAGGAAGTTATATTTGCCTCTGTTCCAGCTTCGCTGACGTTGCATGTAGTTCCACACTGTGCCAGTGGGTGTCGTTATCGCCATGGGCCAGTGTTGGAAAGGCAACGTGTTGAAGCGTATGAGTGCTCCTCTGACCCGGAGATAACTCGGTGGAGGTGGTCCTCCGAGTTGCATTCTGGGAGAGGGTATTTATGGGACAGACGCCATCTTTAGGGGTTTGTTTTCAGCCACCTGCTGGCCCTCCTGGCCGACAGGTATGTGTTAAGAGTACCACCTCATGGTCCTCCGTTCCGGAGGCCCACGTCGCTGCGGCGTGTGGGTGGGCCCAGAAGCCTGTCTGGGGCCTACCACAGCGGCAGAGGAATGGTCCTAAGCTGTCTATCCTGAGTAAAGAAGCTGGACAACCGAGGAGATCCCAGGGGAGGACCCGTCATGGAAGGATCATGCAGAGTGCTGATCTGGAGAGGGACCTGGTGACTCGGTTGGAAGACGTATCCTAAAGTAGTCTTACTGCATAGTACTGCCGGGTTGGCTTAAAGGTTCAAGTACTGTGTCTGACATTCATCATAAACCAATACATCCTGTGGCAGAGGATCATACAGGTTTTATTCCAAACAAGTCTGTGGCAGAGACTTTTGTTCGTGCTGCGTACTGGCTGCTAGACAAGTGAGAGAGGTCTATCCAGGCAGGCAAAGATTGAATCCCACAAGGGGTGCACATTCAACTACAAGTGTTTAATTGCTAAGAATGTTCTGGAGAATACTAAGGAAAGGTATTTGAGCTTCCCTGCAGCTTTCCTTCTGCCTCTTTCCTGCTACTTCCTTTATTTGTTCATTAAAGCATTGGAAAACCCACTGAAGTGTTTGGTGCTTATATCGTCCAGAGGTAAACTCAACGGAACCCTAAACCCGGTGTCGAGAGTAAAGGTAACAAGCCCGCTTTAAACCAGCAGCTCCACCGAGAGATAGTGCACACAGAGTGTGCACAGACATTTATATAGCACCAATATTTTACATACTGTTCATTCACATCAGTCCCTGCCATCAGGGAGCTTACAATTTAAGCTCTTGTTGTTCACATAACACATATGTGCAATGACAAAGAGGGTGGTCTGGGGTTTCTGTGCTGAGAGCACACTTCCAGCACAGTAAGTGTCGGGTCACACTGAGGCAGCACGACTTGCAGCGCGACTGCCTCAGGCGACCTGGACACGAAAGGAGCGGCGACTCGCAAAATGACTTCTGTATAGAAGTCAATGCAAGTCGCCCCCAAAGTCGTACAGGAACCTTTTTCTAAGTCGGAGCGACTTGCGTCACTCCGATTAGAACGGTTCCATTGTACAGCACGGGACGCTACTTGTAAGGCAGCTAGGTCACCTGACAAGTCGTCCCCGTGTGAACCGGCACTAAGGCTCCATGCACACTGAGCTCAAAAAAAGCCTGTTCTCTCTGGAGTAAAAAACACTCATATAGAGTATTTTTTGTACAAAGTTTAGATGAGTTTAGGAGAGTTTTAAGTTTTTTTTTCTGCCTCCAAGCTCCAATCAGAAACGCAAACCAAAAGATGTTTTTTTTTCTGCCTCTAAACTATAAACTCAAAATATGCCTCTTAATGTTCTAATGTGTATGGACACATAGGATAACTTTGAGCTGCTTCTACAGGCAAAACACAAAACTCCAGTAGAAGCAATGTTTTTTAAGCCAGTGTGCATGGAGCCTGACTGAGCTGTCATAGACAACTCCCAGTCTCTAGTATTGATTGTGAATCAGTGGGACAGGCTCCCAGTCAGGTGGTCACATGGTCAGGAAGTCTGTCCTGCCTCTGGACAGAAAGATCCATTTAAAGGGGTGATGGGGCTGGGTTAGAAGGGGTTAAGGTCCCTATGAATACATACTAGGGCCAATTTAGACAGGAACCAATCAACCTACCAGCATGTCTTCAGCGTGTGGGAGGAAACTCACGCAAGTACAGGGGGAGGATGCACACTCCACGCACAAGTGGAGATTTACTAAAACTGGAGAGTGCAAAATTTGCCAAAAATCCTGGAAGCTGATTGGTTTCTATGCAGAGCTACACCAGATTTTGCACTCTCCAGTTTTAGTAAATCAACCCCACAGTGTCCTGGCTGGGATTCAAGGCCAGAAGTGCTAACCACTAAGCCACTGTGCTGCCCCATATGTTTTCAATGGTCTGTAATATAGCTGGCAATACTTATAGTACAGGGTGTAGTTTATAGACACAGTGCTTATCATTCAGGTGAGAAAACTTTTATTTGTGTTACCTCATATTCGTTCATTATGTTTTCTCCCCAATACTTCCCCATACTTGTGGTGTTCAGGAGAATCTGTGTACACAAGTGAAATGCAGGAATTGAATCCTTACGGATGTTTGAAGTGTCTTGAGTAATCCACGATAAAAGGTGGATCAACAAGCAGCACAATGACTTGTTGGCTGGAGGCATCAATGCTTAGAGCTTTGAATTTAATTGCAGCTGGAAAACAGCTGGGTGTATCCAGGATGTAATTAGCGGCAGGGATACGGATGTGCTGCTTTTGAAGCTAATGTGTTTTAGAAAGATCATAATGTATTATGGCACTTGGTAAGTGCTCCAGTTTTGGTAACTAGCTAATTGTTTTTAGGTAAACATTACTAATTCCCATAGGTCTAAACAATTGCTTCTACACTCTCAACCTGTGAAAATAAATGTTTGCTACTACATTTGGCCTTGTATAATGTATGAAACAAGAGCTGTATGTGTTGCCTATATAGTTTATAACTATAACATCCAATCAGAGCCATCCTGAATATTTCAGGTTAGATAGGGAGGTGCCACAATATGCTGAACAGAATGGTTTGTGTTACCACTTGCATTCAGTCAGCAGTCAGCTGTCTAAAAGGAACTTAAAGTGTTACTAAACCCACAACAGTAAAATCAGTCTGTATATGCAGTAAAGCGTGTAACCACTGTGTAATCCTAAGGGGTTAATCCTCTGCATTGTGTAAAAAGGCTGTTTGATCCTGTATGCACAGATCCTCTTCTTCGTCCACTAACTCCAGAACAGGTCCAAATAGTACAGAGCCTTTGTAGTCAGGCTGCACATGCTCAGTTTGGTGTGCATTGCTAGAGAGGTTTTATTTTCTTGGGAGAGTGCAAGTGATCAGCACAGAACCAATTAGTACTGTTGAGACAGAGGGTCATAGGTCCTGGATCATGATAGGACAACTCAGTGCAGTATGAAAACTCCTCCTACAAGCTTTACCAGGAACTGATAGAAGTCACAAGATAGGAGAATTCACCTCCTCGGAAATGCGTGTTGCACTAAAAGCCATGGCTAATGGTAAGGCACCAGGCCCAGATGGCTTTACAGTAGCATATTACCGTTCCTTTCCGATTGACTTGCTATGCCAACACGATTTTGACAGGTGGTGCCCTCCGACCGGAAGCTCTCCATGCGCACATCACAGTAATACCTAAACCTGGCAAAGACCCTAGCCACTGTGGAAGCTACCGCCCCATCTCCCTACTGAATCTTGATGCCAAATTGTACGCCAAAGTCATAGCAAATAGGCTCCTCCCCCTAATCCCACATTGGGTCTCTAAAGACCAAACGGGTTTCATCCCTGGCAGAGAGGCATGTGACAATGCCCTCCGCACCTTGTCTTTGATGGCTTATGTATGAGGATCTTCCCAGCTATCAACTGATGCAGAAAAAGCATTTGATAGGGTGGACTGGGAATATCTGATAGCAATGTTATCACACCTAGGTATTGGCTCCTCCCTTTTAGCCCAAATATCCACTCTTTGCAACTTCCCCACTGCTCAACTGAGAATAAATGGCACACTAAGCGACCCCTTGAACTCGGAACATAAATACGTGGCCTATGCAGACGACATTTTGTTTTATATACAACAACCCATGATTTCCCTTCCCAATCCCATGTCTGCCTTTTCAGCTTTAAGCGCAATCTCCAACTTTAAAATCAATATGACAAAATCTGAGATTCTAAATATATCAATCCCAAATGCATCAGTAGCCCAACTGAAAAGATCTTTCCCCTTTAGTTGGCAGGCTCAAATGTAAGATATGCTCAGCATCTTTCCAAATAACTGTTCTGCTTT
The DNA here is from genome assembly GCF_042186555.1 of Aquarana catesbeiana. Classification (NCBI taxonomy): domain Eukaryota; kingdom Metazoa; phylum Chordata; class Amphibia; order Anura; family Ranidae; genus Aquarana; species Aquarana catesbeiana. The sequence continues at coordinate 257,493,330 of NC_133327.1, read as the reverse complement.
ATTATGACGCAATTGAAGGTTTTTATGCACATGATTACGTAGGTATCACATTAATATTACAATTGTACATTTATGGTAACAAGGGGCGTTACATAGGCAGGCTAATTCTAATCAGGACTCGAAAGAATGTAAACATTTACTGAAAACATTATTAGTGCTGTGTGCACAGTGAGGGCAGTGTGCAATACATACAAAATACAATACAATTATATACAGAACTTACAAATTTCCATTACATATGCTATGCATACTAGCTCATTATGCCTTTGTCTTGCAGGGTGCATGTTTTTTTTTTTCTTCAGAGGCTTTACTTCCTCTTTAAATGCTAACAGATCTGACCTACAGAAATGGTCCCAACTCGCGCACTCATGGTTGGGGAGGATCAGTGTAGTAAAGATGAACGTATTGCCCAGACTGCTGTTCCTGTTTCAAATGATTCCATATAAAATCCCTACGGGTTTCTTTACGTTACTAAGAACTGTGATTTGCAGATATGTTTGGAACAGAAGGTGACCCAGACTTGCTAGGACCCTCCTTACCAGACCCAAAAGAGAAGGTGGCTTAGCCTTTCCAGACATTAAACGATATTTCTTAATAGTAATATTGAACAGAATTTCAGATTGGAAATATCATAGAGATTCTAAGCTTTGGGTAACCTTAGAGATAGATCTATGTGGAGCAGATCTCTTCCCACAAATATGGATCCCAAAGAAATATAGGACTTTGTCTGCAACCACCTCACCGCTCACACATTCTACCTTAATGACATTGGACTCGATGTGTAAATCGCACAAATGGACACATAACTCTCCTCTGATGCCACTGAGAGGCCACAACTACTTTCCCCCTGGGAACATAGACCCCAAAATTAATGTCTGGAACCTGGGGGCAACGACCCTACTACATCGAGTTACTACTGCATCTGCATCTGGCATAGTGCCTCTCTCAACGCTTATTCCTACCTCAACAGCGACACTCATTGATCAATGGTGATACCGTCAATTATCAGCTTTTGTTCATTCTCTTCCAAAACCCATTCGTACCATAACGGATTTGACAAGAGAAAGAGATCCAAGGTTCTGAGATTCCTAATGATCCATAGGTTGTACTATTGCACTGTACAAGCAAACCAGTAGGATCATATAAGAAATCTGTAACGCCACACCTGCTCAATGCAGCAAAAGCCCTTATCCCCCGTTACTGGAAACAATCAACCATACCTACACTACGTCAATGGCTGATGGAGGTAGATCACATATACTATATGGAGGACCTCACATACTCCCTTAGAAAAAAAGCCAATTTTTCAAAGAAAACGTGGTCCTGCTGGTTTGCTTTCAAATACACAACTGCTTACATGGAAATTATGTCTCAGGCTAAGTAAAGTGTTGTTTATTAGATTACTTTGTATGAGGGATTTGACTGAGACAGATTGCCCACCCTTCTCTCCCCTCCATCCCTCCCCATACACCCTTTCTTCTTTCATGCCTCTCTTTTTTTCTGGTTCCCCACTTCTCTCTTTTCTGATTTCAGTTTCTTTTATTTGTGTTTGTATGTTTTAAGTAGGACTATCTCCTCTGCCCCGCATTACTGACTTGAAAATGTTACTGTATATGACAAGATGGCGTAATCACGCGACTCTGGGCCATGATTGGAATTCTCAGAATGGTCTAAGATAGGGCAATGTAAAATGTGTATCTATAACTTACAGGCCACTGAATGTCATACTATTGGCTGTGTTGTTAACACCTATTTGTATTATGTACCTTGTTCATTAATAAAAAATTATTAAACAAAAAAGAAGCCACAAGATTGCTATATACTGCTAATGAGAAAAGGTATTTTGCAGTTTATATTTACTAAACTTATTGCATTTCGATGTTCTGTGTAGAGTTTATGGCCTTGGAGCTGAGTGAAACTAGGAGGAGAGCCAGCATGACTGAGACCTGCAGAAGAGGCGGATTATTAGTGGGTGATTTTGATATGATGCAGGCTCCTTAGCAGATTGAAGAGTTCAAGGCAGAGGGTGTGTCCTGTAGTGGGTAGAGAGGAGGGGGGGTGTTGGAAAAGTACAACAGAAAAGTTGCTTATAAACTGACTACATACTGCATATGCATTATGCCTGTCTATGCAGCAGGTGGTGTTGTAGTATTATAGTATATAGTTATGTTATCTATGATATAATAGGATATTTTTTTATCCTCTCTCTTTTATTTGAATGTTCCTGTGTTCATGTTTCTCCATTCTGTAAAGACATGCATTGATATTTCTCCAAGAAAGTAAAGCCGTATTACTGCATATCACTAGCTTCCAGCATGATTTCAATACTCTGCTAACGGGGGATCGCGTCACAGCTCAGTCAGAGTTCATCACAGCATCAGACAGTTTTCTTCTTTGTTCCTGGACTTCACCTGTAGGAAGAACAAAAGGTGAATGACTTGGACAACATGCTGTCCCAGCTTAGAGATGCGGCTGTGGCCACAGGCCCTGAGAGGCAAGACAAACTATCAGACTTATTGCAGGGGCCCAGGCAGGTCTTTCCTTGGCTCTCTTCTAGTCACCCATGTGCTAGGAGGTCTAGGATTTCTGAACGCTTCATCCTGAGTCTGGAAGCCCCTCAAGGGACCCTCTTGTAGTACTATCTATACCTATACCTCACCCTGACAAGACAGTGGGCCCTGGCCACTGAGTTGGGGTTTCTGGGTATTGCCATCGACACCATGGCGATGGAATGTCGTTTGTCTTTGGACAAACTTGAAGATATGAAGGAGACAGTTTCTGTCACCAGGCAATGCAAAACAAATGTAAAAAATCAACTTCGTGCTTTGCAATCTCTCTTAGGCAAGTTGAATTTTGCTTGTTTCAGTATGCCCATGGACCATGGTTTTTGTAGACGACTGGCAGCTGCTACAGCTGACATTAAGGCGCCACATCCTTATGTTGGGCTGGGGCAGGATCAGTGTAAGGACTTGCGAGTGTAGGATTAATTTCTTGTTTCTTACAATGGTCTCTCTCTTTGGCTGGAGCAGGTGATTTCCAATTTTGATCTAGAACTGTTCACTGACGCGGCGGAAACTGCTGGTTATGGAGCCTAATATCAGGGTCGTTGAAGTGCTGAGAGTTGGTTGGCCAGTGGAATGGAGGGAGGTTGGGTTTGTGCATAATTTGGCTGTTCAGGAACTGTTTTCCCACTGTACTCTCCATGGAATTGTGCATGTTCCAGGAGTTGATAACTCCTGGCTGATGCTTCGTTTCAATTCCAGTGGTACAGATTCCGTCAGTGGGCACTGGAAGCAGAGCAGCGCGGAATTCCGTGCCTCAAGCAGCTGTGGAGCATTGAATTGCCGCTTCCAAGTTCTCAATTCGTCATTCAGTATGTGCGTCAACTTGGTCCTCATATTGCAGAGTGTGTCAGGAATGAAGCTATCTGGTGAATGAGGATGGGGGGTGTTCTCGTAAGGACGATGATGTACACGTGGTTCTTCTGCTTATGAGGTTGCCTTGTTCTGGGACGTCTTTGTGCTGGTCTTTTTCTTCTTTTTTTGGGGGGGGGGCTTTTCAGGTGGGGGAATTGGTAAGCCGTAACAAACGTCGTGAGGGTGGTTTGAGCATACAGGATTTGTGGTTACAGGACACTACATTGGGTATTCTGTTAAGAAAATCTAACACTGATAAGCTGGGGAGGGGTTCTTGGATTGAGCTGTGGTGGTTACCTCTTCTCCAGTTTGCCCTGTCCGGGCTGTGGGGGTTTTTTCATGGTTTTGGCCAAATCTTCTGGGAGTTTTCTTTATGCATGCAGAAGGGACAGCAATGTGTCGATTCCAGTTTAGGGTGGTGTTCAGGAAATGCCTGTTGTCCGCTGGTTGGAGTGCAGACAACTGTTCTTCTCATTACTTTCGGATTGTGGTGGCAATGGTAGCAGTCCGATTGGGACTTAATGACCAGGTCATTCAGTGGTCAGATTGGGAATCGGTCAGATTTTGGTAATATGTGCGCCCTCATTTATTGTAACTTATAAGGTTTGCTATCTGTTGGGTCAGGCTTAGTTGTGTGGTCCGTCCAATATAGTTGCCAGGTCTGCATGGCATATGGCTTGCTCTCTGTTGAAAAGATAAACAAAGCCAGGATAAAGGTGAACTAGGAGATAGCAATTTTGTTTTTTTTTCCAAAATGTGGACCTGGCAATACGTGATCGAGAGCTGGAGGATGAGACCCGGTGATATCTGAGAAGAGATGGTGTGCATCTTAATGCCATAGGCATTGATTTATGACATTCTGGGATTGCAGGAGGGTATTCAGCGGGCCTTCGGGTTTGGAGGGTAACATGTGCGTAAGGTGTCACGCTCGTGTGCTGTGGCAGGGGGTCTGTTGGGTCTTTGAAGGCGGTGCTAGTTAAATAATTGTGGAAAATTGTGGGTTGGGCCCATTTGAAGTATGGATGTCCCTTCCTAACAATACAGTGGTAACATCGGAGTATTAATTAGGTTGTATCTGGTAGTACGTGGGTGGTTAATTGTCCCTGAGCCGGTGTAGTTGAAGCTGGGGGGTGGCAGATACAACCGGTTAATCCTGAGTATATAGGCCTTCAAAGACCTTATACTGGGCATAAGCTGAGGTTAGTTTATTTGTTATGCATTGACTGTATTATATGCATTGAACTTGTTTTCTTGTGAATGTTGTATTTAATGGTTTGTAATAAAAGGCTGCTATGGCCATTCGACTCCAAATAAAATGTGTCGTCTGGTCATTTTGGAAGGGGGGATTGGTCAAGTGTTTAATGTTTTATAGATAATCGGAGCCTCTGCATTCTGCAGGTCCCTCAGTCTTGTGGGAGACCAGATATAGCGAATGCAGGGTAATGGGTTTGGTAACACTTAACTCAAACAGCATACTAAACCCAAACAGCAAATATGTTGTATATTGCAGCTTACCAGTCCTTTCCACTTTTTTTAAGCGTTTATTTCTTTATATTCACCTGGTGATTCTGTCAGTGGAGGATTATTGGCCGATTTTTGGCATTTTTTAATTAATCAGCATCGGCCGATTGTGCTGCAAATTAGGCCGATACTTGAAAATGACTTCTGTAATAGAAGTCAATGCAAGTCGCCTGAAGTCTCCCCATCAGAGAGACTTGAGTCTCTCCTATCTGGGCAGCCTGCCAAGTCTGAGAACATGGCTGATAAAAGAAGCAAAGAGATACAATGTTTATACTTATCAAAGGAAATAACTCCAGTGTGTAGAAGATCTCAGTTTAACCATTTATCATTTTGGCTCAAATTTGTCTTGCATACACACGGTCACACAAAGTTATCGGAAAATCCGATCATTCTAAACCCGTTGACATAAAACACGTACGTCGGGACTATAAATGGGGCAGTAGCCAATAGCTTTCGTCTCTTAATTTATTCTGAGCATGCGTGGCACTTTGTGCGTCGGATTTGTGTACACACGATCGGAATTTCCGACAACGGATTTTGTTGTCGGAAAATTTTATAGCAAGCTCTCAAACTTTGTGTGTCGGAAATTCTGATGGAAAATGTGTGATGGAGCCCACACACGGTCGGAATTTCCGACAAGGTCCTATCACATAATTTCCATCTGAAAATCCGACCGTGTGTACAGGGCATAAATCTTTTCTGACATGTGTTGCTTACAAGTAAAAATCCAGTATTTCCTGCTAGAAAATCACTTAGAACCCCCAAACATTATAACAGTATATATATATATATATATATATATATATATATATATATATATATATATATATATATATATATATATATATATATATTAGCAGAGACCAGAGCAATATTCTATGTCACATTGTATTTGCGCAATTTTTTGGGGAAAAATGCACTTTAATTAATTTAAAAAAAATAAATGAACAATAAAGTTAGCTCATTTTTTTTTCATCCAAAAGATTTGATTATCTGTTTTTGTGCATTTAATATTTAAGATACATAGTTTTTTTTAAATCGAAATTATACATACAAGTGCACTGATTGGAGGCTTGTTGTGTTTAATAAATGTATAATTTAAGACATTTTCTGTATCACTTCTTACTACTTAACTGTTATGCCCCATACACATGATCAGAAATTCCGTCAGAAAAAACTTGGATGGTTTTTCCGACGGAATTCCGCTCAAGCTTACCTTGCATACACACGGTCACACAAAAGTTCTCTGAACTTTCGACCGTCAAGAACGCGGTGACGTACAACACTATGACGAGCCAAGAAAATGAAGTACAATGCTTCTGAGCATGCGTCGAATTGTTTCCGAGCATGCTTGATTTTTTGTGCATCCGAATTGCATACAGGCGATTACATTTTCGAATAGGAGCTGATCCCAACCAAAAAATAGAGAACATGCTTTCAATCTTTTGCTGGAGGGAATTCCTCCAGCAAAAGTCCGATGGAGCATACACACAGTCGCATTTTCTGACCAAAAGCTCACATCGATCTTTTTTGGCGGCATTTCCGATCGTGTGTACACGGCATTAGATTTTATGAGATGAAGGGGAAAAAAAAAGAAACAATCGGCCTACCATATTAGTCCAAAAAAAAACGGCATCATATATCAGCCATCAGCCGCCACGATTTCTAAATATCGGCATCGGCCAGAGAAAAACCCATATCAGTCAACCTCTATCTGTCAGTAACACTCTTCCGCTTCTAGGATGAAAATACTTACTCAACCTTCTGTATCAGGACACCAGAAACAAGATATGACTATAGACCTCTGCCCCTCTCTTGTTCCCCATAAAATAGAGGGGTGAGTTTCTGAATTATTTAGAGATAGCTGAGAACAATGTATCATATTTTTTGCTCCATAAGACACACCTTACCATAAGATGCACCTAAGTTTTAGAGGAGGAAAACAGGAAAATATTTTTGAATAAAATATAACATAATAATATTTTTAAACTGACAACCAATGTAAGGGGGCACCCTACACTGATCCCCAATGTAACTGTGGCATTTACACTGACCTCAACACAACAGGAGTATTTACATCAACCACCAATGTAATTGAGACATTTACACTGACCAGCGATGTAACCAGTGTATTTATAGTAACCCCCCATCTCTCTGCTAATCTCTGCATTCTTATCTCCCTCTCAGTACAACTCTGCCCCTCTTACTCCTCATCTGCTAACCTCTGTCCCCCAAACCCCTACTCTACTAACCTCTGCACTCCAACCCCTCCTTCGCATTCAACTCTGCACTTCAAAGACCTCCTATGCTCACCTCTGCACCTCAAAGACCTCCTCTTCTCACCTCTGCACCTCAAAGACCTCCTCTTCTCACCTCTGCACCTCAAACCCCCATCTTTGATTACCTCTACATGCCCCCTATGCTCATCTGTATGCTCTTTACATCCACTAGGTGGGTGGCATGCAGAGGAGGGCGTGATTTGCATATGAATTGCGGCAGGTTGCCAAACTCATTTACATATAAATGCCCACACAATTTACATATAAATAGCGGGCAATGTACATGTGAATGCCGATTGGGGATTAATTACAGAACAATACCTTGTGTTTCTTTCCCTCTAGCAGCTAAAGGTGGGGGAGAAACAGGCTTTCAGTTGGTGCAGAAAGCTGCACAGGCCATCATTCTGCCGCTGCGACGATCCCCCTATCAGC